>NC_054378.1:94407216-95884716 GCF_017654675.1 Xenopus laevis
TGTTACAGCTTGAAGGAAAACTAAATCCCCATAATGAATACTTAAGCAACCAAAAGTTTATATCATATTAAGTGGCATATTAAAGTATCATACCAAACTGGAATATATATTTAAGTAAATATTGCCCTTTTCCATCTCTTGCCTTGAACCACCATTTCCTGATGGTCTATGTGCTGCCTCAGAGATCACCTGACCAGAAATACTGCAGCTCTAACTGTAACAGGAAGAAGTGTGGAAACAAAAGACAGAACTATGTCTGTTAATTGGCTCATGTGACCTAAGAAGTATGGTTTGTTTGGTTTGTTTGTGTGCACAGTGAATCGTACGATCCCAGCGGTGGCCCTTATTTTTTAAAACTACTAGAAAAGTATATTATTATGAAAATAGTTTGTTTACATGAAGCAGGGTTTTACATTGCTGTGTTATGCAATATCTTTTTATAGAGACCTACATTGTTTGGGGGGTATAGTTTTCCTTTAAGACTCCAAATGATACCTGCGCCCTGTCAGACTGCGAGACCCTGCCACTTGGTGTGACATGTTGAGCTGTGAGCCGGAGCGGAATTTATTGCTTTGACATTGTGTCCACTAGAAAGATCTGCAATGAATAAATCTGGCCATGCAAATTTAAGATGCAAATACAGCCCCTTCAGACTCATTCAGCGGTAAAATCAGCAGCTAATCCACCAGTGTATTAGCCCTCCCTGATGGCCTTCCCAAAAATTGACCAGATATCTACTGGGTGGGTTTGGAAATTCCATTGGGTGGCCATTCTATCCCAATGGGCTTGTATAAGAGCTAATTATGATATGATTGTGGGCCAAACAATCAACCAGCCCAATTTGGTCCAGAATATAAATGGCTGAATCTAGCAAAGATCCGAAAAAATTAGGACTGGTTAGTATTATTACTACTGTTATTAACACATATTTATATTTCACAATGCCAACATATGGCAAATAGCTGTATAAAAAATGGCAGTATACAATAAACATACAAATCATATATTTAATGGGACTTACCATGTCAGTTGGATGTTATAGTTTAATTCTAACATCTAGTAAAAAAAAAATTGCCTTTAATAAATGTTACAACACTTTCCTCGCCATTAGGAAAATTTTAGTTTTCCAACGGGCATTATTTTTCTGACACTTTCAATGACATACAAATTGGGCCCCTCAGTCCTATGACTCCTATCATGTTTATCCTGTAGTATATGGGCGTAACTACAGAGGAAGCAGACCCTGCAGCTGCAGGGGGGCCCAGGAGGTATAGGAGGTATAGGGGCCCCATCAGGCCCTAATTCATTTACAATAGAATTTCAATAAAGAAATAGGATCTGTGCTAAATGCCCTAGTGTAACCATAGGTGTTTTTGCTAGATGGACAGTGGACAAAACCAGTGTCGGACTGGTATGCCAGGGGCCCACTAGAAAACCTTAGACCGTGGGTCCACTTTCCAAACTCTTATTCCTTCTCTCCTCACTCAACTTCTTTATTCTCCTTGTCTTTTATATCTACTTACTATATGCTTTCATTTATTAACTATTATGACTATGAAATACGCTAAATGGTTAGAAGCAAGAGGGCCCACTGACTCCTGGACTGGCCCACCGGGATACCAGGAAAACTTCCGGTGGACCAGTCCGACACTGGACAAAACACCCCTTGCTATAAAACTGGAGTGCAGTTATAGTAGGCAGATGTCTGTACCTCGGCAGAAGGAAAAAAGTTATCAAAACCTTTCTTGTGTTTGGTTTTCAGAACAGAGTGCATACCTGGGATTTTGTGCATTCCATTGCTGAGGCTCAGTCAACAATACATTGTGTATTTATACAGATCAATACAAATTCCAGCAGAATCCTGCACAGGTATTAGGGAGGGAGAAGCAATGCAATGAGGGAACATCAGATACTCCCATCTGAGGCCACAATCAATAGTGTACCCTAAACCTCCGCTTCTGGGCCTAACATTAATGTCATTTTAGGGCCCCCCAAAACTGTGATAAGATGTTTCGTTTTAGTCAGTGCCCACCATGCTCACTATCCCTCCTGGGCTCCCCACAGTCACAGAGTTTGTTTCCTTTACAGTTGCGTCTCTTGCCCAGACCTGGCGTGCCAGTTGTCATTTACTATAATGAAAAGTCACCTGACACTCCTGCATTTGTGCCTTTTTGGATCAAAATCCAGTTGTACCAGTGGTATCAGGCAGATTGCAATCATACAGTGAAACCTCAGTCTTACTTACCTAGATTTTGTTTTCCCTTATTAACAAAATAAATTTGTTTTTTAAGGTTTCACCTATAATAAATGCAAAATACGTTTCCCTGATTTGACATTTTCCTGGATTTTATATTATTTTTTCCTGTTTTGTTGTTTTTTTAAATGGTGTACATCAAAGGCTGAAGTTATGTGCCTGGATTTTCCAATATCTGACATTTTCCAATATTTTTTACTGCCAATTCCTGTAAATTACAATCTTTTCCCCAGCAAAGCTCAAAATCATGGACAAAGACAATGGGAAACCTTTATTCTTTGACAACCCAAAACTCGCTAAGGAATACTATGATGACAAAATGAGAGGCACAGATCAAACCTAACCTAACTGCTGGAAAAATGTATTTCTCTCTTTTTTTTTTTCTTCTTTTCCACCTTTCTTTGTGAATGAAGCACAATGAAGGAAAACCTACATTCCGTACTGAAACTTAACTGACCCACAAGACAACAACTGAAGGAATGTATTTTTCCTGTTTTTTTTTTTGACTCACTCTCCTCCACATGAGTGAACTGTTAAGGTCGGACACTATTATAAAAGGGCTAGATGTGAAATGTTTATTTTTTCTGATTTCTTTTGCTCCTTTTTGGCCACTATGTTACCTGATAAGTTAAATAGTTATTGTTTATTTCAGCTCAATGCAACTCTAGATACGAAGCGAATGTACAGTCAATGGTTTCACCTTAAATCCTATGTGACTGGTAATCTAGGGACTAGGTCTGCTCGCTGGGACAGACTATTCCCGAATCACATTCATATCTTACAAATTGACCATTGGAAAACGGGAATAGGTTAGAACATGCTTCCTACACATAAGACAGGTCCCGAGACCCCTTTGGAAATACCTACTACCCACTTCAAAATAGTTTCTTGGAATGTGGGAGGCTTGAACTCTCCAATTAAAAGACGGAAGGTGTTAGACAAACTACACAGAGAAAAAGCCCAAATAGTACTCTTACAAGAAACTCATTGGAAACGAACAGACACTCCAAAATTACATGATAAATGGGTACAGACAACAATAGATGCTTCTTATAAAACCAAATCGAAAGGGGTAGCGATACTGATTAGCAAAACCCTACCATGTACTATCTTACGAACCTACAAAGATAGGAATGCCCGATACCTGATAGTAGATATAGATATTGCTGGTACCAAATACACAATAATGAATATTTATGCACCTTATGACGATAATAAATCTTTTTTTGCAGATGTGTTACAGAAACTAACTTCCTGGGAGGCTGCAAATCTAGTGTTAGGAGGAGACTTCAACGCGGTTTTGGATGATTTCATGGACAAATCGGGCAAGCCTACTACACACTCACGCAATAGAGCAAAACCTATGCATGCAATATGTGACACATTGCAAATCTGTGACACGTACAGACACACGTATCCTGCAACTAAAGATTATACGTTCTATTCAGGAGTTCATGGCACACATTCTAGAATTGACTACTTATTCTTATCGCAAGCGCTACTACCCATGTTAACGTCAGCTAGCATAAGCAACATAGTTATCTCGGACCACGCGTTAATCTCGACCACTTTAAGGCTACCCACACCCCAACCTAAATCTTACAACTGGAGATTTCCAGCGTATCTGTGCACTAGTGAGGACTTCCAAACCTTTCTAAAAACGAGTTGGGCCAACTACATAGACGATAACTTTGATCATTGGGATAACCCACAACTATTATGGGCAGCGGCTAAGCCAGTATTGAGAGGACAGGTTACCTCATACTTGATCAAACAGAGGAAGAATTATAATGAAAAATATAACTTATTACAAAAACAATTGACCAAACATTATACAGCGTTTAAAACGACAAACACACAAGAAGACAAAAGTAAATACAAAGAAACAAAAGAACTTTTTGATACTTTATTAACTGAAAAAGCACACAAATCACTTAGTCATACTGCAAACAAATCATACAGATATGTTAACAAATCAGGGAAATTACTGGCACAAATAGCTAAAAGAAAAACTCGCAACACATATATACAAAAAATCAAAACGTCTAATGGATGGACACATGATACAACACAAATTAGGGACATAATGGCCGAACATTTTAGGAAATTCTACGGGTCAACCCCTGACGATCCACAGGACGGTGTAAAATTTTTACAGGAAGCAGATCTCCATAAATTGACAGTTCAAGACCGTGAGATATTAGACGCGCCTATAACGGAGAAAGAAATATCATACACAATTACACAATTAAAAAACGGGAAAACGCCGGGACCAGATGGCCTTTCAGCAGAATTTTATAAACACTTGTCTCCAGATATAACACCCATTCTCTCTAAACTATATAATGACACTCTACAAGGCACACCCCTATGGCATGAAGCCAATGTAGCCAGAATAATACTGATTCCTAAAGAAGGAAGGGATTTAACAGATCCAACTTCATATAGACCAATATCACTACTTAATCAAGACCTCAAAATACTGACTAAAATAATGGCAGATAGACTGCAACAAATACTTCCCTCCATACTTACTGAACATCAAGTAGGATTCATCAAACACTGTCACCCAGTCCAAGCACTCAGGAAAATAATAACGGCAGTCTATCACAGTAACCTAGAAAAAAGAAAGCATGGAATGTTAATAAATTTAGACGCAGATAAAGCTTTTGATAGGATATCACATGCACATTTATGCCGATTGCTTAAGTTCCAACATTTCGGCATTCAGACCTTCAACCTATACAAAACGTTATACCTATCACCCACTACGTTCTTAACGGTTAATAACACTAATTCAGATAGATTTGTAATCAGCAGAGGTACGCGCCAAGGTTGGCCACTATCACCCCTTTTCTTCAACATAGCAATCGATCCATTGTTAAGACACATATTAAAATGCCAACAACTGCAAGGGATACAACTCGGACAAACAACTCTTAAAGTGACAGCGTTTGCAGATGACATCCTGCTTTTTGTCAATCAACCGAAAACAGAAATCCCCACTCTCTTACAGATTATACAGAGATTTGGCGCAATTGCAGGATTTCAAATCAATCTGGATAAATCAGAAGCCCTTCAATTATATCATACGGAAAATACAGATTGGCTTCCACACTTCCCTTTCAAAAAAACAAAACAAAATATTAAATATTTAGGCATCAAAATCCCTTCACACCACAAAGATCTATACTCCTTAAACATTAGGAAAATAATCGACACCATACAACAAGAAACGCTGCAATGGAAACACATTAATCTATCATTCCTAGGCAGAATACACTTCATTAAAATGATTTTATTCCCTAAACTTTTATACCCAATACAGATGTTACCATACCGTATTAAACCAACCGATCAAAAACGTTTAAACCAAATATTTAGAACCTTCATTTGGAATAAGAAACGCACACGAATTAGTCTCTTTAAACTACAACAACCTAAAACTCTAGGCGGTCTTAATTTCCCCAACATTAAGGCTTACAACGAAGCAGCCCTCCTTCGATATGCAGGGGACTGGATCCTTAATAGAGATTTATATACTACACTCTCTTTAGACCAATATCACACTGACAATCGCTCCCTGAATTGTCTACTACATACACCTATACAAAACATTCCAATACACATAAAAAATAACCCGTTATTCCTAGATACTTATAAAGCATGGCACTCAGTCAGGAAAAAACAGAATATATCACTATACATTTCTCCTTACTTATCATGGATAGACAACAAAAACTTTACACCTGGCATACGTAATCCCACTCTGTATTACTGGAGTGTTAATGGCCTACATAACATACACGACATATTAAACAATGATTATTCAGTATTCTCTTTAAATAAACTGACAGAAAAATTTCCATTTACAAACCCCCATTTATACTTAAGTCTGCAGATCATTCACTTTGCGAATGCTACAATACAACTCCTAACAACTACTGACAAAAACAACTTACTAAACCAACTATGGAAACACAAAACTAAGAAACTCACGACTTCACACATTTATCATACCATTAAACCATTATTGAACATAGATAATGCAGACAAACCTAACTTTAAATGGACTACAGAAATACCCAACACCACAGAAGTAGACATACTAAAATTATGACATTACTTCCAGCAAGTAGATATCAGGAAATGTCACTGCAAATCCTCCATAACTCCTACCTTACTCCAATCAGAAGATTTAAGATGGGTAACCTCTCCTCGGATGAATGCTTAAAATGCCGCACTCCTGCAGCAAACCTAATACATACCATATGGTCTTGTCCTTTAATGCAATCCTTTTGGAAAGAAGTCATCTCATACGGTGCACAGATGATTGGGAAACCTCTCCAAGCACATATAGAATGGGCCCTATTCAGCAACTCTACTTCGTTCACACAAATAACAAAAACTGAAAAGCACCTCATGGGAAGACTGGCTGCAGCAGCCAGGAAAACAATACTGCAACAATGGCTACACACTGATCCCCCACCATTGATATTAGTAAAACAAAAATTACATCACATATTCCATATGGACTGGTTGGAAACCGTAACCAGGAAAGAACACGATACACCGAAATTCTTCAACACCTGGTCTACCTATATAGCACACCTCCCACAACGGATCAAATGCCTCACAATCTACACCTTTAGACATACACCATGGTATGATATGGAAACTCTCAAAGGCCACCCTTTGATCATGGAATCATCCCAATACTTGGCAGCATTACAACAAGAATCACTACAACCCGATAACGCACCTCCCAGAAGTCACCAAACTAACAGATTGCTGACCTCTTATCTGAATTAACCATTATAGGATCTACCCCCCATGCTATTAATCATAACTGAGCTGAATGTTTAAATTGTTATTGAAATGTTTATGTTTGATACCATAATCACTGTAATATCTACTCCATGTAAACATGTAAAAGTATGTCTTGTGATTTTGCTTTATCACTTCAAATAAAAACAAGTTATAAAAAAAAAAAAAAAATTTACAATCTTTTCCTGGATTATGCAAATAATCTTTCTGAATTTTGCCCCAGATATCCTAAATATACAGTAATTAATAGGTCCTCTGTGAATACTATTTTCAGGCAAATGAAGCCATTTAAAATACAAACCAAATGCATATCTTTCCATGGGTCCTTTTGTATGTAATGAATTTCATTTATCTTGCACCTCCTATACATGAATCCGTGTATGTAGCATTAGTGAGTGCAATGTACTGTTAATGCACTAATGCTACTTGAAGCTAAAGTTGCTTAAATACATTTCCCTTTGCATTCTCCTGAATGTGACACCTCTTTTTCTGGTCATATATAAACAGGGGTTCTACTGTAGTTAATGGCAGCAGTGGAGAAACCACCATATGTGTCATAATTTTTAAAGTATAAGGTAAGGCGTTTTTCTAATATCCATTGGATATAGATATAGGTCTGCCCTTTGAATCCAGTTAATTACATGTTTTAACTGCCACATTGCCCCTGTTAGTGTCCTGCTGCTACTGTATCTGACCATGCTGCCATCTTTGCCGACCAATTACAGTGAAGGCCTGTAGTCCTGGGCTGTGTGCATGCACATTAGCGCCTCTAATAGACTGCACAGTGTAAGGAGGTGTTAATATACAAGACATACACCGCCCCCTACTGCACATGCATTACATTTTTTTCATTTGTGGTCTTAGTATAGATCAGTGATCCCCAACCAGTGGCTCATGGGCTTGGATGTTGCTCCCAGTAGCCTCAAAGCAGGTGCTTAGTTTTTAATTACTGGCTTTGGGACAAGTTTTGGTTGCATAAAAAACAGATGTACTGCCAAACAGAGCCTCCTATTGGCTGCAAGTCCACATAGAGGCAACCAATAGCCAATCAGCTCAGGAACTTTTTGCATGCTTGTGTTGCTCTCCAACTTTTATTTACATTTGAATGTGGCTCACAGGTAAAAAAAGATTCCTGGTATAGATGGACTTTTGATATGTTTAGCATGCAAAGGATGATATTGGCCTACTTATTATTGACCACGAATCACTACAAATCAACACAGAAACTTTTAGCACATGCCATATGCACCACCCTTGACATACAAATTAAACGCTCTATTCTTACTCATCTACCATAGTCATTTATTATCAGCAATGATTATATTTACATATTATTTCTAATTGATATCCATATTATTGATTTTATTCTTCTTAGTTATGGATCTAGTCACATTTATTATGTATACCTATAACCATTTATACATGTATGACTATAAATTTGATTGATATTTTATTAATCATTTTTCTGTGGATTAGTAGTGCACGAGGGACTGTAGGGAGTTAGAACCTGATGAATTGGAATTTATGATATGTAATCACAATGTAGTTAAAGTTTAATGTTCATACGGCCTCGGGGAATACAATAGGTTTGTACTGATCTTCAATTTGTTTTATTTTATGAAGACTATAGTTGTCATTTACTTACCATAAGGCTGCATGCAAGGTGCAGTTTGGGAAGCAATTGCGATGTTTTTATTAACAATGCAGCATCATTGTCATTGTGGTGGTCAGACTCTGCAGCTGATAAAATTGATACAACTGTAACTGATGTAGCAAAATCAACACTGTTTTGTTTCCATGTTAAAGTAAATCAAACACAACTGTGCCTGTTTCTGGTGTTTGGTGTGAGAGTGACATATGCACCTGAGTCTTTTGGTTCCATGGCTCTGCAGTAGTTCCAGGGTTCCCATATCAGTCACTAGGAATCTTGGGTTGGGAGAGGGTGGATTTTTGTCAACCTATGCATTGCTTTACTAATACAGACAGTCCCCTGGTTACGTACGAGATAGGGTCTGCAGGTTTGTTCTTAAATTGAATTTGTATGTAAGTTAAACATATACAATTACTTAGACAGATGTTTGTCTTAACATAGTATTTATTTTACCTTTTTGTGCGCTGCAGTAGACAACACATACCAGAGGGGATTGGGGCAGGTGGTTTATTAAAGCTAAATGCTAATAAAGGCCAAGCAAACCACAGTACATTACTGTCATAGCCTTTGTTTGTAAATTTGAGTTGTCTAAGTCGGGTGTATGTAACTCGAGGACTCCCTTTACATGTTTGCAGGTAGCCTGGATACCTACTAGGCACCCATTTTTAAGCAATAAAAACTCAGCAAAAAATGATGCCTGTCAAATGAAGCAGTTTCCTTAATGAGGGATTTCATTTACAATACTTAAATAAAAAAAGAGGATTGTGACTTGGAAGGACTTTATGCTTTGTGCACTATAAACCATTTTAATAAAAGGTCTGGCTTGCTTTCCTGGGAACTCTCAGTGTTTGTCCCAGATGCTCATAGTTTTATTTATTATCTAGGGAACTCAGTATTTGTTTTGGATTGCTAGTCCCCATGTCCAAGCTTTCCCCCTATTTGAAGTACTGATATCATTTATACTGATACTACTAGCTTTTCCGAAAATATTCCCTGATTACAATGATTATTTTTGCAGAAATTATTCGTAGAACATAGGATAAAAAATAGGATAATCTTTACCGGGTGCTGTATATATCTGCAGTCTGTTAGTTTGGAGAGGGTTTGCTACTATTTAAAAGAACCATTTAAAGAGTATCTGAAGGCTCCTGTAACATACAGGTATGCTTGGGACCTGGCGTTTTAAGGTATCTTTCCATAATTTGGGTCTCCATACCTTAAGTCTAAAAAATTATTTAAACATTAAGGGGCACATTTACTTAGCTCGAGTGAAGGATTAGAATAAAAAAAAACTTAGAATTTCGAAGTAAAAATCGTTCATCTATTCGACCATTCTATAGTCGAAGTACTGTCTCTTTAAAAAGAACTTCGACCACCTACTTCGCCACCTAAAACTTCAAGCATCAATATTAGCCTATGGGGAAAGTCCCCATAGGCTTTCTAGCCAATTTCTGATCGAAGGAAAATCGTTCGTTCGATGGATTAAAATCGTTTCGATGGAACGATTATTCCTTCGATCGTTCAATTGAACGAATAGCGCTAAATCCTTCGACTTCGATATTCGAAGTCGAAGGATTTAACTTCAACGGTTGAATATAGAGGGTTAATTAACTCTCGATATTCGACCCAAAGTAAATGTGCCCCTAAATGAACCCAATTGGATTGTTACTCCAATAAGGATGAATTACATCTTAGTTGGGATCAAGTACCAGGTACTATTTTATTATTAAAGTAATTTTTAAAAATTAGAATTATTTGACTAAAAAGGAGAAATTGAGTCTATGGGAGATGGTCTTTCCATAATTTGGAGTTTTCTGGATAACCGGTTTTCATATAACAGATCCCATACATGAATGACACCTACACCGTGAGTTGGGGCATGACATAGACCAGAGAATATTCTGTGTCTTAAATAAGCTAGCATTCAGGGGAAAAACCTTCAGAGGGGACTGGTGCACTCCTTACCCCATCCTCCCGCCCACTTCCCGTCCTGTCCATGTCCCACCCTGTCTCGGCCCACTGCCGTCACTGACTCCGCCCATGACCGGCCCCAACTCCACCCACGCCCGCCCCAAGTTGTGTCCTCTTTCTTGCTGGTAAGAGAGCGGCTGGTGAGGAGGGGGTTTTCTAATTAGCTACAGAGGAAGCAGACCTCTAAAGGTCCTCTATAGTTACGCCACTGATTCTTTATTTATATTGTGCTAACATTTCTGCATTGCATTACAGTGATTACTTCATTCACTTTAAGGTGGCCAATACGTGCTACAATTACCATCTTTCCCACGACCATTGGTCACACAAAAGATCTTTCGTCCACTCTGCTAACGTAAAGAGCTGAATGGTCAAATATGCTGGTAAAAACAAAAAGGATTTTTTAGGTCTATATGATGATTCGGCATTATAGTTACGATGTTGGGGCACCTTCAAAGGTGCACAATCAAAATGTTCAGTCCTGCCCGATCGACCAGACAGCTGATATCCCAGGCTTTTTACCAATATTGATCGCCTTGTCTCCCACCACTCATGCACCAATTATCATACGAAAGATCTTTTGTATGATATCAGTGCATCTATGGCTACTTTAACTTCCTAGAGCCAGTGGAGCTCACAATCTAAGGTCCCTATTACATTCACAGTCACTATGGTAAATTATGTCAGGAAGCAGTTTAACCTGTCTGCATGCTTAGGAGTGTGGGAGGAAACCAGAGCAGCCGGAGGAAACCCACACATGGCTTTTCATATACCCCACACCACTTTCTAATTACTGGACCAAGCTTATCTATAAATACATATAAACAATTCACTTCCCACCCTGCAGGAGTCTCTTCTGCTGTCTCTGACATATTTTCCTAGCCCAGAACTGACCTTCCCATCAGGGATCAGCCATTGTGAGTCTATTCAGTGAGCTGTCTCTGTAAACAAAAATGTAATTATATCTGGTTATTTTTAGTCCAGCAGACATGAACGACTCTGTACTAATCAAAAGACGAATGTGTAAAGTTCAAAAAAAGGAATTACCTATTTAGTTAATATATAGATGAGTACTTGGGGATTCTTCCACACTCCAGTGCTAGGAAGTGCTGTGGAATCAGGCTTTTTTTTTTTGACTGGTTTGCCTGTGATGTTTGGCCAGCGTGGCCCAGCCTGCTTTGTGGCCTTGCCTTGCTTTGTAGTATGAATAAATATATTTCTCAGGGGCGTAATGATTATGTGTAGTTACACACGAAATGTGTTAGGTGTCTGCTACTCTATGTGAAATAAAGCATCATTGATCTTAACTACCTCTGAAAAGTCTGCGGAGTGTGCGTCCATAGTGGAATATCGGTGTAATGTCTTCTCTCCTTGCTACGGGTTTGGGGTGCAGCAACTGGATCACCATCGGAGGTCAGTGAGTGACCCTGATTTTGAAACTATATATTAAAGTAAGCGGCGGGTTCGTGGTAAATGCAACTAACTTGGTGAGCGTCTTAATTACAGCTATCTGAATGTTATATACTAATGATTGTGAGAGACGCCAGAGGGAATAACTAATTAATTTGCAGCACCTGCAATTACTTGGAACTAGTTTTCACCGAATAAATATATTTGCTCTAATTTTGCCTGGTCCATGTCTTCCTTTTATAATTTTCAAGATAAGAATGTATCCACACCTTAATGTGTACCTGCAAGTGAATGCTGCATCAAGCACAGATAATTCTGAGTCAAGCACAGATAATATATTGCAGTGGGAAACCTTAAGTTTGACTTTAACCCATACTGGGAACCAGGTCAATTACAAGGAAAAATGTCCACGGATTAGTCTATAAGAAAGAGAGATTTTGTACTTATTATATTGTGCATGAATGACTTATGAACCAGATGTGATTCAGAGATGAGCTATGAAGAAGAAACAGCTGCTTTGTGGAGTGATGTTGGAACCAACTTCTCATGCCCAAACGTTGCCTTGTTACTTACTCTCATCACTAGGTGCCACACTCAAAATAATCGAATGCTTGAATCTCATGACTAATTCCTTGCAGAGCAGAGCTACCTATCTTACAGAGCAGCAAGAGGAAAAACTACAGAACATTCTTTTTTTGTAGGAATTTACATTAAGCACGGCACATAACCACATCCAGAACATTCCTGATCTTTTCTTAGCTTTTCTATGGATTACAACATCACCAATGATTCACAAATGAAGCTATACGGGGATCAAGTGAATTATCAGTTACTGTTAATTAACAATAGTAAACAGTAAGGTAACCAGACCCCTTACATTTACCCATTTCCCCAACTTAGTCTGTGTATTAGATAAGGAATTCCAGTGTGGGGAACAGATCAGTCATGGGCCACCACCAGGTCGGAAGTGGCAATCTGTGGGTTCTATCAAATGCCAGAGGGGCTGCTGTAAGATGCCATAGACATTTAGTCTGGTGGAGGCTGTTTGGGCGTCTATGTTGCTACACATTATTGCAAGGGCCTAAAGCCACCTACCAGCATGACTCTGAGCCATATGTTTATTGCAACATTTATTCTTCAGTCAAGTCATGTGCCTTCAAACACCTATGTCTGTGTATACTCAGGTGACTTCGACAGTGGTTGGAGGCTCGTGCTTATAATTATACTCATGCTTATACAATGGCTATCTGAAAATGTTTCCATAAAAATGGGAACCCGGAGCAACAGCTTCCAGTAGCTCCCCTGATACAGTCAGTACAAGACAAAAACTTTTGGCTGCTTCAGAGCATTGTCCCTTAAATCTGATTTGCATCTGGCTTGCTGTGCTTCTTCTGGTGCTGCCAGTGAATTGCTTCAGCCTGACCTTACTCTGTGGGAATCATGAGGGAGTTTGACTGATCCCCCCTGGTGCAGGAAGATGGGGGGTTACAGTTCAGGGAGGAGGGTAGGCTCCATTAAATGTCTGATACAAGTTCAGCCAATTGCCTTTTCCTGGAACTCTGCCTCTGCCTGTTTTATTGTCTTCAGAAATTCGGCTCTAAAAAGAAGGAAGAAGTGGGAAGCACCAAGATCAAATCAGAGTCCTGTGAATCATTACTTACACATTAAAGGGGGCCAGCAGAATTTGAAATCTTAGCGGTAGTGTCTCCTTTAATGCCACTTGCTTACACCCAACTTGTTTTGTTGGTGTTGTTTAGAGGGGGTTTTAAAAAAATTGTAAAAAAAACCCCAACAAGCTGTTTTAACACAATGTAAGACAAAAACCTCCACACAAGCATATTGGTGAATATGTGATATAACTACAGGTAACCATGAACCAAGTTGAGAATCTTGCCTCATTCGGCAGTGCACTGCGGGCAAATGGCTGCTCCTGGTAACTTTAAGGGGCAGATTTATCAAAATGTGAGATTGGAGCTTGCCACAGAAAAACTCACTCACCTACTTTCTATTCATTCCTATGGGAGTTTTAGAAGTGTATTTATCAAATGGTGATCTCTGTTGATAATCTTTATATTTTACCAGCTAGGCTGGTGAAGTATTGGCAAGATGGCAACCATGGCTCTAAGGTAAATGCCACAGGGTTGATTCTTCGGCTGCGCCTGCTTCCTCTGTTTCCGGGTCCTGTGGGGTTGACCTGCTATGCCTGTGAAATTGTGGGTCACCCACGATTTTTTGTGTGTCATGGGTGACCCGCAATTTTTTGCACATCACAAGTAACCCACAATTCTGGCCAGGCCAGGGGTCAAATGTTACTCCACTGCCCACCACACACCAGTGACCCACTAAAAAAGTGTTTCATAGGCCCATTTTTGCTGCTACTATACTGTAAAAATCTACAGTGCTGGGTAATATAATAACAGTTTGCTCAGCACTGCTTTTTCTCTTCGGATGCTTTGACTATGACACTATGAAAAGTTGTCACTAGGAAGGATTCATTCCTCTCAGAGAGAACATATCATTCTACTGTGGATCAGTGATAACGTTGGTGCAATGACAGATATTTCTCTGCAGAGTGAGGGAGAAGTATAATGCGGCCACTGTTGCTCTCCTGCTTTCCTTATACATATAAATATGCCAGGAGTGAGGAAGCATTTCCATTACTTAGGGTTAAAACAGTGAAAAAATGTAGGAGAACTGGACGTGTTGCTCGGCCATTAAACTCAATGCACACAAACTAGAACTAATAGACCATAAATAAATAAATATTAATCATTATTTATGTCACGTTGTAATATAGCATTTCAAATTAATTTCTATATATCAATACATATTATGGTTAGAAATAATACCAGCTTGGCACATACAGGACAACTTACTGGTGCACAAGTGTGTGTCTATACTATAGATTAGTACCTGAAGTGCACATCTATTTATTACCAAGTTGATCCATGCACACATTAATTAAATAATTTTCTCTTTTGGGTACCCAGGCACATGCTAATAATCATAAAGTATAATCAGAAATTTACCCACAATCCCTAGAACAGTTTAGGCTGGAGCATGGCTGCCTTAAGGACTTTATGTCATTATTTTATAAACAGAGCCTGTGAGAAATGTACAAATGAAACCCCTGGTGTATGTGGTTGTACCAAAGAGCTGACTTGTTGTGGTTGCCTGAACATTACAAATGTCTGGTCTCAACAATGTTCATTACCCTATGTGATAACCAGCTGTGAGTAACTTCCGTATTTCATTTCCCATTTTGAAAGCTCAAGCAGATATTGTCTTAGAGATACTGCTTTGTAACTTAGATTAAGCAAAAGAAAAACAAGGCTTGTGTTGTTTCCATATACTCTTGCATCTGGGGTGGGTTAAATGGGACAACGTATTCTCTTGGTAAGGCCCTATCCAGTATTGTTGGCAACTCTGTGATCAGTGTGATAGGCCCTACCACTCAGTTTCACCATGATCTCTCATCTTTTTGTCATGTACCAGCCCTTGCCCTGCAATGAACACCATCCTCTTGACACTGAGGGAATGCCTTCTGTAGCAACCAAGCAATAAAGATCTTGGCTGGTACCCTCTCATCACCCTTGAGTTGTTTTGAGTACTTCAAAAGCTAAAATGCCTAATTGAATAACAACTGAACTATGGATGGGTTTGAGCAGGCCCAGATTTGTGAAGAGGCCACCAAAGCCCGGGCCTAGGGCGGCAGGATTTTAGGGGGCGGCATGCTGTCCAACCACACCCACATTGGTTCAGAAAAACTGGGGGATGCACAGAAGATACAATAGTTTTTTAAATTTCCTGTGCACCTATCCCCATTGCTCCCGTGCCGATGATGATAATTTGAGTGATAAAAAGGGAGGGGACAGGGGGGACGAATCATAGCAGACCTAGTGGTGCCCAGTATGTAAATCCGACCCTGGGTTTGACAACACATGCTTGCAATACTTGCAGTTCACCTAGTTTTATATGCAAGGAAGATGTGAATTTATTATGCCATATTATAAACACAGTTTTTAATATAATGCTCCTCTGAAAGTGTGTTATCCATTATAATACCTTACAATTGCAACATTCTGCAGGAAGTGCACATTAGCCAAGTCAGTCGACTCCAGTGCTTATCCAGATCAGCCTGTTACTTACAAAGATATTTAAGTACCCGGCATACAGGCAAGGCAGCCTTGATGGGAGGGAATAAAAATGTGCAAATATATCTGCTGCAGCCATAAGCTGTGACATGTAGAAAAAGGAAACCTGATGCAGATGTTTGTATAACTATGCTGATAATAAGATCACAATGCAGAGAATTATGAAAGAAGTATATAAAGTGGCTGCTTGTTGTTGCAAGTTAAAGCTATTATGCAAACTGCAGTTGCCTGAATATATTGCTGCAAGACCAAATGGATTTAAAGTGAAATATTCAGAATCTGAACCATATTTGCCTAGATTTGTTGCACAATTTAGCTCATTTGGATGACTGCATGACCAACTGGGCAAGTGTGGCACATCAGGGGGGCCAGTTTTTGGCTATGGGATAGCAGTCAGTCTGACAAAAAATGTGCTGTACCTGGTATGGGCAGAAAGGGAGTTACAGTAAGATGAGAAGTTCATTGTTATTTTGTGGAAATACAGTAGCAAAAAGTTTCCTAATGATAACAGAATACTAATTCAAACTAAAAATGTTATTACATTTGATGAACACTGACGACTAAAATTGTCTTGCTTTATTGGGTGTACTACAGGCATATACCAGGGCTAAGCAGATCTTGTACAGTACACTATCTCTCTGCACAAGCTATAGATACAGTTTAAGATAAGGCATATTCTGATTTTCACTACCCAGATAAAAAGACTGCACAGGGGTGAATAACCTCTCTCCCCTGTTTGTACAGCACTTGTACTTGCATTTTCCACAGTGCTGTATGTAAATGTCCAATCCAAGACAGTAGGTAATAAGGACCCTGCCTACAAGGGCTTACAATCTAATGGAGCCCAGGTATAACCGTGACTACCAGGCCCTGACTGGCAATCTGTGGGTTCTGGCAAATGCCAGAGGGGCTGCTATAAGGTCCCATAAAAAGTGAGTATTTAGTGGGCTGGTGGGGGCTGTTGGGCCTCTATGTGGCCTGATTGGGCCTCTGTGTACCTGAAATGCCAGGGCCTATTTTAATTCTCAGTCCGGACCTGGTGACTACTGACAAAGAAAGCAAAGAAAGATTTAAGCTGGTCATGTATTAGTTGCCAGCTCAGCACCTCTAGATTTATAGGTCTGTGTATGGGGAAAAAGCAACAGCATATAAATTGGTTTACCCAACATATTTCACGTGATGCCAAAGAGGGGAATTTTGAGGGAACATATAAAACTTTACAGGGTAGAAAAATGTGTGGCGTAATGTGATAATAAGTTCCATAGGCAGGAGGGGGTTTGCATAAAGGAGCTTAATAATGAAGAAGAAAGTAGTAGAAGTAAGAAATTAAGGGTTCTATTTGAATAGTATGTAGAAATAAGGTTTAAACTTTAAGGTGATAAACCACAGGCAGGTTTGTAGTTTTGCAGTACTTAAACTGATGCTGATCCTAATATCTGTTTCACTGCCACACATGTATTAATGCAGCGCTTCACACTAAGCAGTCAGGAGAGTGGGAACAGCTGATGTGACAGGCTGTCATTGAGAGCAGATAATCAGAAAGCAAACTCCCAGTCTGACGTAGAGTACAGCAAAACGGAAAGGAAAACAATTGATTAGAATCCAAGTTGAAACACAAAACCCCTTTATATATATATATATATACCGTATACGCTTTGACCCAATTTCTATACTCTATCTGTTGTCCTCAACTGATTCTGCAGGCTAAGAGCGTGTCATTCTATAGTGTTATTTTAATATCATTAAAGGAAAAACAAACAATATGACATGCAGACGAATATTAAAGGAACAGTAACACCAAAAAACTAAAGTGTTCTAAAGGAATGACAATATAATGAAATGTTGTCCTGCACTGCTATAACTGGTGTTTTTGCTTCAGAAACTCTACTATAGTTTATATAAACAAGCTGCTGTGTAGCCATGGGGGCAGCCATTCAAGCACAGGATACACAGTAGATAACAGATAAGTTTTCAGGGACCAGTGCAGGGCAACACTACATTATATTTTCATTAGTTTAAGACACTTTAATTTTTTGGTGTTACTGTTGCTTTAAGCTACAGCTAAACCTCCAGGGACTTTTATGTCTTAAATGGTCAACAGTTTTGTAAATAAAAAAATACAGTTTTATATGTAAACAAAAAACAAAAGGTTAAAAACAAAGTGTTGTCTCTTGTAAAATACAACAGCAGTTTTCAATGTTTACAAGGTAATACCTCCCTTTTTAATGAATACTCATAAGCTAATTTCATAATATCTAACTGTGCATTACAAGGATATATACAAGAAAGACTGTTAATCTGGTGCAGTCTGGTTGGACTGGCTTGGGAGGGTACCTGGTAATCTCCCAGTAAGCCCCTCCCACCAGTTTATTATGATATACACCCGTGAGCCATACCATTCAGAATGTTTTACTAATAGTTGTGACAGTGGGCCCCAAATGCCAGGTTCTCGAAAAGTGGTCTGCCATACTGTAGCAAAATACACAAAAAATATTTTTTAAGCTAAAGTTTTCAGTTTTTTAGCTATTCAAGGCATATGTTGGTCTATTTGGCTTAATGTCCCAAGTGTGTGCCTTTATTGACCTATCTGCAATTATAAATGGCACCATATAGGGGCAGTTTTATCAAAGGTCGTGGTGAATTTTCAATAAAAAAAAATAATCGAATTTTAAGCTATTTTTGTGTACTTTAACTAGGACATAGTCCAAATTTGATTCAAATTTGAAAAAAATTCGAAAAAATCGAATATCGAAATTTATCATGTACTGTCTCTTTAAAAATGTGAAATAAACTCAATGCTCACAGAAGGAGACAAAAAAAGAGGAGTATATGGCGTCGCACAATCTATTTGTAGATTTAAGTAAGTGATTGTGTCTTCGAAAACATGGTGATCATGGTGTTAAAATTTATATGGGGGACACAATGAAATATTCTTCATCCCACCGTTACACACTCTGAATTTTAAAGGGATATTGTCACAGGAAAATATGTTTTTTTTCAAAGTGCATCAGTTAATAGTGCTGCTTAAGCAGAATTCTTAACTGAAATCTGTTTTTTAAAAGAGCAAACAGATTTTTTATTATTTAATTTTGAAATTTGGCATGGGGCTAGACAAATTGTCAGTTTCCCAGGTGCCCTCAGGTCATGTGATTTGTGCTCTGATAAATTTCAGTCACTCTTTACTGCTACACTGCAAGTTGGAGTGATATTACCCCCCCCCCCAGCAGCCCAGCAGCAGCAGCCTATCAACAGATCAATGGGTAGTTAACCAGCTCCCGGACACCTTTGCTGAAGGATTTATTTAATCCCTTAGCTCCCTGGTAGACATGAGAAAAGCACCCAAGCAGGAAAAACCCATTGTAGGTAGTGGTAAATAAAATGAAAACGGGAGAAACAATAGCTGCCTTAAAGCAGTTCCATCCTGAAGAGTTGACTCCTTCTCAAAGCTCAGAATCAGTTACAATGCACTGAGATGGCTGCTTCCACACCAATATTGCATCTAAAAAAATACATTTGATGGTTCAAGAATAACATTTGAAATGGTTGTCAGGAGCGCTCAGCTCCCCATCCAAGATGGCAGCGCCCAGCGCAGCGCAATGCCGTCATCACGCTGCGCCTTCCAGGTCACGGGTTCAATGCCCAATAATAGGAATTACTGGCTTGTATTCCTGGGTGTTACTTATTTGTTTGCAAGTATTTTCTTGGACTTTTGACCCTGTCTGAACCTATTGACTTTGATTCTAGCCGCGTGCCTATTGAACTACTGCCTGAATTCTGACTAAGTCTACTCTTGATCCCTCTGGTTACCGCAAACTTGAACTTTGCCCTAAAGCTTACTCCTTGGTCCGGACTTCTCTGATAGGAGTCAAGTACATATGCATACAACTAAACATACATCTGCACATCTGCCCATAGCATAGAATCCACCCTCTTATGCCATCTTCTTGATATTTGTGGCAAGGTACTCTGTCTGCAGGCATTGAAATATCACATGGTGCAATATTGCTGCCCTTATTGGATAATACCCTGTGGAGGTCTGCCAGGTTACATATGAGTGTAATCATAAGCATTATCATGCACCTCCTGCTGGGATTCTATTGCCCTGATGTTTCATGTATTGCTTCATCACATGTAGTGCACTGCTTTAATTTCTTTCGTATGACTTTCCATTGCCTGAAGAGACATCTTTATTAATGTTGAATGATAGGGGGTAGGTGACTTAAAGCAGAACTGTTAGTGGGTTTTTGATTTCAAGTTTTCTAAAGCAATCTACTGACTCAGAATTTAACAATCCAAACTAAACGAGAAAGCAGAAACTGGACTATAGAAAATGCCACATGTGACCCTGTAACAGCTGGGTCTCACACTGCAACAAGGCATGGTGCCAAAGGGGGAAACATTGAATACTGAATAAAGCGGCTTTAGTGATACCAAAGGGCAGTCACACAATCTACGAAATGTACAATACTTTATTAAACCCCTTCCTTGGTTGTAATTTTTAATTTATTAATCATAATAAATGCAATTTTTGCCCTGGTTTACAATGTATTTACCACAACTGATAAATCCACAGTTAATAAGTAAGTTGTACATACAGCAGCCCTGAATGCAGAACTCCCATAATAGATGTGTGTCTTTCCTGAGCATGATGGTGGTACCAGGAGCCCTTATATTCCTACACTCTAATAAAACTATAAGGCATTATCAGTCATTTAGATATTACTATTTCTGCAGTATGGCGCAAGAACAAAGTTGTCTACTCAGTAGGGCAGTGTTGTGTTCGCCAATAACTCCCTGCAAGAGAGCAGAATGGAGAAATAATAGTGCCATGACTAACCATGACATAGGACTATATGGGGGCAGCAGGGAGGGATGAGAGAGAAGAAGAGCTTAGGGGAGAAGAATAATAGAAAAAGCCCTCAGCCCAACAAACACATCAGGGCCAAATAGCCTCCTGGCAAACTGGCCATAGTCCCATACTCCAGCTGCTGATGACTTACCGGTCGCCTGGGCAAGTACCAAGTCAGTGATCCAAAGAGGGGCGTCTCATCCATCAGTGGTGCCAGTGCATCAACTCCAACAAGCAAACCTTGACAGTCTACTGTACTACAGTACAGACTGACAGTCTACTGCATTTATCTCTCTCTGGGTTATTAAACATGGAGTTTGCACTGCAGTTATTCTACTGTGTTTTCTAATGGCATTTACTGTAATTCAAAGATGGCCCCAGGGTCAGACCAAGTTAGACAGGCAACCCGCGTCCTCATCCATGCACGTACCAGCCCCTTCTCTGCATGAGCGTGCACTTGAATGACGAGCGCAAGGTGAGGGGCCAGAAAAGAGACCCTCCCCTGCCTAAACCTGTAAAGTACAGTCAGTCAAGATTTTCTTCCTATCTAAAAAATTGTTATGAAACATTAGAGACATGGTCAAAGCTCATGGATAGGCCGCATCCATTTAGAACTTTAGGACCCGTAGGTTTAGTATGTCCCTATGACTTTAATTCCCTACACTTGCTTATCTCCCTAGTTGCTGGGCAGAAGCCCATATATTTAGTGGCTAATCTACATATTCCAGTTATTGACCTATTGGCCTATGACCACTTCCTGATACACTTTAACTTAGTGTCTGGTTAGGAGTGATCCTTTCTCTTTGGCTTCTTGTTGCTGACCCAGCTGGATGTTTTCCATGGAGCCTGGGTACACCAAGGCCCAGTAAAGCCATTCTACCCTATAGGGACCAGTACCTCTAATGATAGGTCGGAAGCGGGGACCCCGTGAATGAGTCATTGCCAGAAACAGGTTAACCATTTCATAGTACGCTCTAGGAGAGTAAGATCAATAGGTGAAATAGCACAAGCAGCCTGTGCTTCAACAAGGATTTTAGTAGGGAGTAGCTCTCCTCTAGGCTTTAAGTCTGCGTATAGTGATGGGACCGCAGTTGGATAGGGTGTCAAGTTTTTGAATTATTCTCCCTGATTGTCCCACTGTATGAGATCTGGTCGATGCCTGGGCATTCCTGTAATTACCCTACCTACATCCACATGGTGTTCCACTGTACTGACTCGGGCAGCTGTCCTGGCATTCTAACATTTTGTCTGCAAATGCCTCTGTGAATTGCATGTATACCATGTGGATCATTTGTCTCTGACAAATAAACTTGTTACTGCATGAACTTCCTGGCTTCCTTTATTTTTACTTTTCAGCACAGAACCCTATGGGAGTTGTAATTGGACAACATTCTACCTTCCTTACTTTCACTTAGCGAATCCCTGCCTTCAGTGTTATAGTCAAATGCAACCCATTCTCTGTTGTTTAGCTGGACATTAACTCTTTTTCTATTCCCAAAACAGATATAGGAAGACTACAATGTCAGGTTATGCTAGACCTGCCATGGTATCTAATAATGTCAACATCCAGGTTAAGGGGGTGGGTTCTAGGGGCCTTAGAGTCTAGTAAATACCTTCAAGCAACCTATAGCTATCAATTGTCCTACTGATGTTAACCCACCCTACCAATGCTAACCCATCCACAAAACAGGTATCCATGGAGGAATCACTGATCCTACCAGTTAAGCTAGCAGCTGTCCCATATGTGTCCTGACCCAGAAATGTAATTATGTTGGAGCAGGCTTTGAATATCCGGTATAGGATAAATTATAACATGAAACTTGTATCTCTTCACCTTCTAGCTGCCCCATTTAAGGTAACCTAGAATTTCCTCCAGGCCAGGAAATCTTAATACAGTTAAGTACATCTCAAAACAGTTAAGTCTTACTATGATGGTAACTGGTTTCTGGCCAGGCTACATAAAATAACCCTGTTTTAGTGATTGTAGAGGCGAGGGCACAGCTTTCCATATTAGCTGGAAATGTCCCAGAGTGCAAAGATTTTGGACTAGGGTCTCGGCGACTAGGATAAGCTTCTGGAAATCACCAGAACTTGCTCTCGTAGGAAACAGAATCACATACATAATTACATATGTAACGCTTATTTTCTACCCAGCACTAGCTTTCTGTCAAATAGTTTAGATATTTTGCCCTTCTAAATATTAACTCTTCCCCATCAGTGCTTAGCTGTTGTTCTAACTTCTGTTGAGCAATGGTATGATACTAAGGGGAAATTTACTAAAGGGCAAAGTTGTTAACGCTGGCGAAAATTCGCCTGCGTGACGTCATTCGGCACTTCGCTGATTTACTAACGGTAGCTGGCGTAATTTCGCTGGCTTAATTTCGCCAGGCGAATTTTTGGTCGGACGAAAGAGCGTTACTACGCAAATTCACAAAGTTTTTGATTTTACTGAACATTACCTCTATCGCCAGACTTGCCTTCACCACCTCAGACCAGGTGAATGCAATAGTGTAGATAGGAGTTCCTCAAAAAAAGTTGAAAAAACGCTGGCGTTTTTTCCTATTTAAAGGGTGATAGACTGAAAAAGATCGTACATTTGCTAACATATGGTACCTAAACTATACTGTGGGCACATGTGTAGGTTATTATAACAACTCTATTTTATTTTATTAAGGTTCCCTGGCCTTGTGTAGTTTAATGTATTTGCTGCAGCATATATGTCCATTGTACTTTAACTGCACGCCGTGCTAATTAGCCAACGCTAGCATAACTTCAAACTGCTGAGCGTAATTTCACTGGCGTAATTTCGCCAGCGTTCGGTACCCTGTGCGCAACTTCGGATCTTCGTGAATTAGTGTTGTCCAGACGAAGTGTTGCGATGAGCGCGAAGCCATCGCTGGCAAATTTTCGCCGGTTAGTGAATTTGCCCCTTAGTACTCTGCCATGGAACTGTGTAAACTCTCCTGGTTTTGCAAGGGTTGTAACTTTATGGGATCTGAGTACAGTCAGATGGTAATGGCTGACTTCAGCTGGGCCCAACTTCTTTAAAATTCCAAGCTCTCAACTTGAAACAATGTTATCACAAGCAGCTGGGTACAAGTCTAACATAACCATGCATAACCAGTCTAACACAATCCAAACACAATAAGCCCTCTAGTCTTTAGCAGGGTATATAGGCCTCTGACACCGTGTTATATAATGTGAAATCAGTTGCATCTACGCAACACTTTATATCATGAGCACCAAATGCTCATCTTCCTTGTATAATGTATAAGTAATAAGTATGCAATTTAGCCAGTACCATTAATGCAGGAGATCGGGAAATAATCGGACTCACCGTTTAGTAAAAACATTGTCCTTTTTTAGTCTGGCAGCATGAATGTCCAGCAGTTACTACACATTATTAGATTCTTCTTTTCTGTAGGGCTCTTTGATGTGAATGTTTTTTTTAATTAGCAGTATTAACTGAGGCGAAGGAGTACCCCATATTATATGTCAATGCTTTCCCTAACTTTACATTGAAGAATTCCCTAATCCCTGCTGTAACCAAATAATAAGGGGGCACCAGTATGATCTCTGGCGATCTACTAACCAGGTCCTGTTGAACAGCAGGTTGAAAGTACTGGGTCCCACTGTGTTCTATTCCTATAGCAAAGTGATAGGTGCTATAGTTACACTGATGTTAAAGTGCAAGAGCGTATTAATGACTACTGCTGCTCTTTTCCATAGAAATAGGTCCGTGAGTTTTTCTGTATCATTGTTTGTATCAGCAGTAAACACAGATTTAGAGAAGTCAGTGATGTCAAACTGAGAAGAGCAGCTAGTCTTGTATGATGTAGCAAAAACACTATTCCAAAGGATGCAAATTTGAATGCTGTTCTGTAAGCGATATACACACGGCTGAACCAAAAAGGTCCTATATATCCCCAAGATCCAGGGTAAGGAAAGCATGTTTTGGCAGGAGATTTTTTTTTTTTATTAAGAACGGATTTGAGCTCATGAGCTGGGATAGTTGGCATTTGTAATTTAGCAGATGGGAAGTTCTAGAGAGATTTAGAGAGGAAAGGCTGCCATCCTGCCCTGCCTGTCAGAGGGAGGACGTATTAGTACATATATAACTTCATTGGTTTCCTGTTCATTCTGCGAGAAGAGAAGCAACATCCTGCAGGTGATAGACAAGCCTGGCATGTACAAGAGAAGAAAAGCCAGCTGGAGTACTGAAGATACTTACTGTATATAGCTGTGATGTCGGTATACAATGGTTCTGTCACTTTATCTCATAATCAGTAGGAAAATAAAGCTAAAACCTGTCACTGTGACAAAGGTGTCTATTCATGACTATTGTATTTGTATTGTGCCATCATAGAGTCAATTCTTTAGGAACACAGACAGGAAGCCAAAGTACATAGTATGTTTCATTTATATTTCATTGGCCTTTAGAAGTAACAGTGGATGCTTGGAAGCTTCCTCCTATTCAGGACACCAGCCTGGAGTACTTATCATGTGAGCTCCTCACAGCCATTGGTTCCAGAGTCCCAGGAATTCCCTGCACTTACTGAAGCAAGATACATGCCCAAAATAGAAAAAAGACCTGCACCCTTCATCTGCTCGCCCAGGACCTTTTCCATTCATCTTCCAGTCTCTCATTTAAACCACTGTTAGGGTATGTTGGACCCTAGCAACTAGATAGCAGCTGAACAACAACACATTAAAAAATGAATCCCAATTGCAAATTATCTCAGAATATCACAAACAGCAGAAATAAATTCCATATGTGACATTAGCCTTGAAGAGAGAATGTTGTGTGGCCCCTGTGATATCTCCATTCCTGCAGGTGTCAAAGCGCCCATAAATACCTTGCCATCCTTCAGTACAACAAAACATTTTACAAGCACCAATCCCATGTAACTATGTAAACGACTGTTTCTGCATTTTTGAGCAACTACATGGGACCACCACAAGTAAAGTATATTACATGAGCTGGTGAAGGTATTTTCAGGAGATTTGTCACCCACAAGTGAAAAAGCACCTTGTGTGAGTCATTGCCCTTATTTGCACTTGAAACCAACATATAATTATCATAAACCAACATCAAATGAACAACAAATGTATATATATTTA
The DNA here is from genome assembly GCF_017654675.1 of Xenopus laevis. Taxonomy (NCBI): domain Eukaryota; kingdom Metazoa; phylum Chordata; class Amphibia; order Anura; family Pipidae; genus Xenopus; species Xenopus laevis. The sequence goes on from NC_054378.1 coordinate 94,433,454, forward strand.
TGTAATTGCTCATCCTAGAAAATGGTGCATGTAGAACAACAATTTAAAGGATAACTAAGGCAATACAATGTGCAGTAGCAGCCATACACACAGATCCTCGTGTTAGGATTCCAATATGTCTCCCACCTAACAGGCTACAATGCAGGTACTCACATGCATTAGTAGAACTCACACTGCTCTAATTTTGATTTAATGTGAACTTATCTGCTTCACTGCATACATGAGTGGAGCTCTCTGTGCCTCCTGAAATATAGCATCTAGCATATTCAGTAGCATGAGAAAATTTGAATATGTACCTGTTGAAAAAAATTATATATTATATTAAAGTTCTAAAGCATATTTTCATGTAGAAGTACAGAACATCGCAAAATTAATAAATGGGCAATAAACAACCGATCTCTCTTTGCTCAGCCCACTCCTTTGTCTACACTAACAGGCACTGTGTTGGCTTAGGTACAAACACTCAGAGCACATTTTGGTGAGTAAACATGTGAGTTTGCATTTTCATAGCCAAAATTTGCTTCATGTGTCTGCATCCAGTTCAACACCGCGCCAGCTAGTGCAGACACAAGAGCTGGTTTTACTCTGTGTTTTTATGATGCCACTTATAAATAAAGAGTAACAGTAATAACATCTCTGTTAGTCATATCCTCTACATGTAAATCTATTTCAAGCTAAATTAAACACTTTTCTGTGTTTGCTATCAGCTCTTAAGCCTGCCAACATCTTTTATCTCTAAGGGTGGTGGCAGACGTGCAGATTCGGGGGAGAATCTCCTCTTCTTTGGGGACTAATCTCCCCAAAATGCCTTCCCACCAGCAAGAATGTGAATCGCTGACAGGGTGGCATTCGGAAAGCTTCGTTTTCCAAAGTCACCTCACGAGAAAATCCCCGATCTGTAGAGTTTGGTGGCTGAAGGCAATATAGATCACAAACCCTGCACAATGGAAGGACATATGAACAATTTCACTCTAGATGTTATACTTTTATTAGAGCAGTGACTGAAAAACAGAAAAACACTAAAACAAACTGTGTAATTAAAATGACAACTGCCCATTCTTGAGAATATATCTGTTTTTGAAATATCAGACAAAAACCATATAATGTACATATATTGGCTACTCACTGTTTCACAGTCACATAACATAACAATCCTGCATAGTGGGTAGAAAGTGCCTTTGAAGAGGTATGGCCACCATATACAGAGAGATCCCATCCGCTATGTTGGCGAAAGGGCAGCTCTGTCCCAGATATGCCCACCTTGAGGTGGGCAATATTGGACTGATCCGATAGTGGGCCCTACGATCGGATCATAATGCAGCAGTACGGGTGGTCGGATAGCGGGACTGCATCAACCAACAGATGCAGGTCGCAATCCGGCGGGATTTTTAGCCCTGCCGATCGACATCTGGACGATTTTCGGCCAGATATCGATTGGGGAGCCCGTCGGAGGGCCTCATACACAGGCCAATAAGCTGCAGACTCTGTCTGTCGGCAGCTTTTATTGGCCCGTGTATAGCCACCTTTAGGGACAGTGTAGTGATTTCAAGATGGTCATATTGAGTGGTAGCAATAGGATGATGTAGCCTCCAGCAAGTTAAAATATGTCTGCACTCACCAAAGCCTTAAACCACTTATAACCTTCCCCTCAGTGATAGCCACAAAATATGTGACTGATTCATAAAATGACCTGATTCATAAAATGACCTGACACTTTTAGCTGGTTTGGGTTGTGAATAAAGTCAGGTGTGGGATATATATTTTCTGACCCATTCTTCACTAAGATACAGTAAACTGATTTCCAATGGGTTTAAAGAAGTTACTTGTACCTACAAATACAAGAATTCAATCAAACAAACACATGAAAACTAATGTTAGGAAGGCATAATGGCATTATTTCCCCTATATTAAATACATATGTATTCACAGTAACTGGGAGAAAGGAAAGTATAAAGAGGGGGAGGGATAGGGCAGAAGTGCTGTCAATGTAAGCACAAAAAGCCATGTCCACTGAAGAAAATGACAAACGTATCCTTCTCCCTTCATTACACAAAATATTGTAAGCATTCATTTCAGGCAAGAGGTAACAATGAGGAGGCTGAATTCAGGTAGGCAGCCAGCAGTTAAACCCCCAGCCTTGGGATTATAGTTTTGGGTGAGGATGGAGAGGCTCTGACTATGGCCCAATGAGTTTCTTCAGAAAAGCTTCAAGCTGATCTTCATCTTTCAGCCCCACAAACTTATCCACAACATCACCGTTCTTTATGGCCAGGACTGTGGGCACAGCAGAGACCTGGAAAGAGAGAGAGACTGTGAGACACCATGTCCTATATAAATAATTAATAAGAACGCCCGTTATTTTGGGCTTACTTGGCCATGCTAAGCTGTAGTAATTCCACTGTGTGATCACCAGGCTCAGAATTACTGCCAGGTCCAATCTAGGCTGCTAGTAAACCTAGGATTCCCTAGGGTCCATGCATGCAACTGGAACAAGCAAAGTTGTGAAGGTGCATGTACTGGATAAAAAAACACCTTTGTGAATAGTGTCAAAGCATGCTCAAATTTGCATCCAGTTTAGCGATAAACACTTGCATTTCTAAATGAGCCCTTCAGTCTTAATCAAGAAGCATTTATAATGCAATGGATGCAATGTGATAATGGACCAAAGGGTGATTTCTCCTGATATTTCACAACACACAATAGGATTCCCCTGTAGTTGACTGTCCCACTTGGTTGGGCTGGTTGAGTGTTTGCTCTGTTTATTTGACTCTGATAAAATATTTATTTGTTTACTGATGGAGAAAAGCAAACTATGAGGTAGGTAAAGAGAAGTTAAATATTATTATATGTCCCCCACAGTGGACAGCCTTCATACAGGGGTAAGTGGGAGTATCCAACAATCAGGGATCATATTTACATTAATCCAGTAAGAACCTTGACCCCCTCCCCCCCATCCCTGCATAGATCCCACACGGCTAAAGGACCAGCAGGAGATGCATAGTTACCCCATAGCTGTGGAAGGGCATGTCTTTAAAGAAGAACTAAACCCTAAAAATGAATACGGCTAGAAATTCCATATTTTATATAATTAACTAATTAATCCAGCCTAAAGCTTCTCAATAGCATCAATGATCCAGGACTTAAAAGTTATAGGAGTATCCCATCTTGGATTTTGTTAGGAGTGTCTACAGCACACACTTGCTCAGTCTGCTTTGAGCAACTGATGAGAAGCTAAGGTTGTCACAAATCATCAAGCTGAAATGAGGCTCGTCTGTCATATAAACAGACGCTAAAAAGCAAATGATTAAATTCTGATGTGAATTGTGCTAGTTTCTGAGCTGCCATGAACCAAGAATCTGAATTTAGTTACTTGACAAAGGTTCCTAAAATCTGTCTTTATTATGTCAGGATGCAGCAAGAACTCATGCTTCATCCTATCAATCATTTAAATGATACCTTCCTAAATGATATATAAAGGTAACTTTTTTAGGGTTTGTATCGGTCACTGAAAATATGTAAAGGCAAAAGCAACAGTGCAAAGGTTAAACGTCATATCATGGTAGAAGTGTTAGCAAGTGCAAAATATGTCACTGTCTAATCCCAAACAAACAACAGGCCTGATTGTTTGCTCACAAGGAGCATTGACACAGCTTAGTTATGAAAACTAAATACTAACTAAATACCAAACACCTCCCATTAAAGAGAAAGTAGCCATGTCAATTAAGTAAGTGTTGATATACATTTCTGCCACAGTTATACTGCTGTGCACCTTTATACCATCCCCAATTCTGTAGACACCTGTATCTATATTGTACATTTCATAAGTGGTAGTTAATCTGATAAACAAAGTTACCTGGTGCCAATGGATCCTCAATGTGACAATAGAGCAGAAGGAATGAGGAAGCTGGCACAGGGCATGTTATTCAAATGATTTGGCCCTTTCTCTTACTGCTGTCACACTATACATATTAAATGAATGTTGTTTAGCCCTGTAGCAGATATGTTCTACTATGCCATAAACATACAGTGCAGCCCAAAGCAGCCAATCGGAATGTCTGATGTCTTCGTGCATCTGTCTTACACACTCCTCAAGAAGATGAGGGCAAAGTACAATAAGGACATGGATGTTTATTACTCCTTTGTGTAACTATACTGCATGACTGCGTTGAGTTTTCTGTATAATGGCTATTTTACATTTACTTTTACAGGGCAGCCACACAAGCTTGGTTAGAGCAAAGGGTTAAGCAAAGGAATTTAAACAGCTAATTTTGCAACTGCACAATTCCCAGCAGCAGCTTCATCCCCCAAGGTGATAATGATGGGTGTGATGTTCTCAGTGTGTTAGGAGCTCCCCCTATCGCACATACAAAGAACCATTTTGAATGCATTTAGTGCGAAAAGCTGCTGTTATTTGCCCTGGAGTTCAAGCACACAACAAGGATAACGCTCATGGGAAGTTTGACAGAAAAAACAGAGTAACTCAGAACAGAGAACACACGCCCCTGTAAGTAAGTAACCATCTCTGTATGATATCCAGCTATGTTCCACCAAAACATACCCTTCATACACGACAAGTCTATACACATTATCAGCTAACACAGCACGAATGTAGCTATCCAAGGAGGATTCAAGTAGATTTGTAATGCTATACTTCAAGGTATTATTAAAAACTTGAGAGAAACATACATTTCATAGCAATATTTAAGGCTCATTTCCTTGCAGTTTTTTGGAATAACATTTCTCCTGCTGCAGCTTATTTCCCGTTTCCTTTCCTTCCCCCAAATACTTACAGATGCACTTAATGGGACCATTCCACTTGGCCAAACAATATATTCTAAAACTGCATATGACTGGTACATTCGTTTTATCTAGTAAACAAAGGAAATCAGTTTCACGGTATACTATTCTTGATAAGAATGCACACATGGACCCCCAGGATACCTGTTATATATCTCACTCTAATAGGACTTTCAGCAGAACTGTTTGGATCCAGTTGATAGGTGGATTTGTTGGATCAAAGCAGAAGAGTGACCCGGGAATAGTCAGTTCATTCAATGACTTCCAGGCACTGGATCAGGTAATTGGTGGGCTAATCTTTCTCCTTATTTGGTGATCACACCAAAGGTAAATTGGTTTATTCAATCAATATAAGGGTCAAACACAGACAAACTGCACTGTGCAGCCGGCATGAGGGGATTGGAACACTAGCCTTTCAGATCAAGACAATACTCATGTTTAAAATACTTACAAGCACTAGCAGACACTTCCAATAATACTGTATGGTTCTGAACTCAAGTGACATTAAAAGAACAGAGGGTGAACATCCTTATTCTGGAAACGCTTTCCGAAAGTTTTTATAACTCTGTAAAAAGGGAAAAGGTAAAATTCCCCCTAACACAGGGAATCACCACATCTTTTCACAAGGTAATATTTGTTCCAGGTAACATTTGTACCCCCCAGGTACAGACAGGCAAATTATATATACAACTATATGGGGAAAATACACTGGTGAATTATGACAGATAATGTTTCACAAGACACATTCAATCGCTCTCCCAATAGTGTATTTTTTTTAGTAAACATGTGTTGTGAATATTCCCCTGACAAATGAAGTGAACTTTGGACAATCTTATTGGACAGGGGTCGGATCTATGGTGTCAAGAAGCGATGACATAAATTATGGGGTGAAATTTCCAAGTGGCCCATTGACATTAGGGGAGGCATTTAATAACATAATGGGTGGTCTTTGGCAGACTTGGTCACAGCAGCAGAATTATGTCTAGTTTTTAGAAACCCTGGACATCCAGTTTTGAACTGGACAGCCCTACTAAAAACCGTGTCAAAATGTTTGTCAGCAGGGGATGGGGACAATTTGGCAGCAATACTTAAAATGCTTAGAGAAAAGTAACCTAAGTGTGAAAAACAGTTCCAAGGAAAAACAAGGCATATGGAATACAAAATACAGCACAATAAGAAAATAGCAATGTAGTGAGATTACGGTCACTTGAATGCTTGCAAGACTGATGAATTGAATTTAAAGAACAAAGCCCATGAGCATGATTGGAGAAATTAGCTTACTAGTGTTGAATGCCAGCATCTATTTTTCTCATAATTTTTAGCCAGTGGGCCTAGAAATCACACGCTCCTGCTCAGTTATTAGTTGATTTTATATTTTGGCAAGAAAACAGTAAAAACAATCCAACTTGGCATCATTACTGATGTCCCAAGGGCTCTAATTCAAGATTAATCTCCCACATGCCTAGCAGAGATGCGTGTGTAAACTTAGCACATTTTTTACTAAAAGGAACTGTGCAGCTTTATTGACTGATGAGCAAATTAACCACTTGTATTCTGTAATTCCATTTTTATTAATGGAATAAAACCTTCAAGCATATTACACCAGGGGAGCGAGCCCTTATTTCTTATTTATTTTATAAAAGGAACCAGCTGGCAATAAAAAGGTGTGTTACGAACATTGGGGAAGTGTTGGGAAATCACTAAATCCAGCTCTATGAATACTGTTTTGTTGGAGGCTTCCTATAAGGTATTATTCAGATGGTATTTGACACCCGATAAGATAGCCAAAGGTATCCCTACGGCCGATCCCAATTGCTTTAGAGGCTGCCAACAAATTGGTTCCACGTACCATATATGGTGGACGTGCCCTAGGGTGGTTAGATTTTGGATTAGGATACACACCATCATATTCTCTGTTTTCAACATTAATGTGAGAAGAGACCCAATAATAGCATTTTTGAATGGAAAATGTGAAGGTTTCTCCAAGATACAACACAAACGTGTATATTTCTGGCTGCAAAACAAACCATCGCTAATGCGTGAAAAGCTGGATCTATTCCTATACTTGCCTTTAAACGTAAAATGGATTGGATTATGGTAAAAAAAAAATTAGCTAGTTTTCTCAACAATACCCATGATAAATTTCTAAGGATCTGGCAACCCTGGTTTGAGTATAGACGCAGTGATCCCAATGTTTGTCAGCTCCTTTCCATCGGACTTTCCTTCTACCGCTCTCTTACTTTTGAGGTATATTAATATTCCTGTGACTTATTCCGCAATTCATCAGTCTTTCACTTGCATTCAAATATAAAGGTGGCTCTTTGATTTTACTGTTTAATAGTTGCAAAAAGATAAAAGTTTGGTAATTAATGCAATATAACAGACTCACACTGTCTCATGATAATCTGTACCAATTTTATTTTGTCTATTCAATGTTGACATTATACTTGCATTTGTTTGTAAAACAATAAAAATATTGATTGAAAAAAAAAAAAAAAGGTGTTTTACAATAGCTCACCATCACACGATCCACATAGGAGATAAGCGCAGACAAGTGTAGCAATGGGTCTGCTACTTCAGATGATAAAAATCATACAGAGGTAGAGAAGTATAGAGGAAAACTATACCCCCCAACAATGTAGGTCTCGATAAAAAGATATTGCATAAAACATCTCATATGTAAAGCCCAGTATCATGTATATAAACCATTTTCATAATAATATACTAGTATGATAATAATAGTATGTGCCATTGGGTAATCCTAAATAGAAAATTGCCACTTCAAGAAATAAGGGCTGTCCCCTGGGATCCTACCATCCACAGTGCACACAAAACTTTTGCTTCCACAGTTTGTTACAGTTACAGCCTCCACAAAGTATATTCTTTTATTTACTTGCAACATATATTTGTTTGGCAAACTACCTCAAATTCAAGGGCAAGATCCGTATGGTCATCTATATCCACTTTTGCCATCAGAACTTTTCCTTGTTGCTTGGCAACCACCTTCTCCAATCGGGGAGCTAGAATTTTGCATGGGCCACACCACCTGGCATGAAACATCAAACAATGAAAAAAATTTAATTCTATCCAAGTATAAAGACTGCATGGATGAGCAGAACAGCGAGTGAGTTAGTTGTAAATGATTAACACAACAAGGAAAGCTAAAGAGAACAAAAACAAACTATAGTTCTATCGCTTTCCAATATACATTGATAACACATATTAAATGTATTTGTAAATACAATTGCTATTGAAAGGAGCATATTTCTGTCCCTTTCCATTATCTTTGCTGTTCATCCTCACTACTTGTACCACTGAGACTGTGCAGCAATATTTAGCTCTCTTCTAGCCAAGACTCCCTTTCCCCACATGGCCTTGCATGTTTCTGTGAGTTCCCACCCTTGATCCATTGCTGGAGGACAACTAACTGTTGCTCCATTGTTTCCATGATACATGTAGTAGGAAAACAGTGGAGGAATAGTATTGCTTAAAGGAGAAGGAAAGTCGTTAACCACTTGGGGGTGCCAAATGTTAGGCACCCCCAAGTGAATGTATTTACTTACCTGAAACCCCAGGTCAGTGCTCCTATCAGCAGAAAACTGCACCGGCCCGGTTTATTCCGGCGAGCACCATGGAGCACTTACTTGGCCAATCACAGCACTTATTTGGCACCCCAGGAACATTTGTCATGCTTGTGTTGCTGCCCAACTCCTTTTACTTCTGAATGTTGCTCACTGGTTCTAAAGGTTGGGGATCCCTGGTCTAAGATACCTCTGAGGTGGTACCTAGCTTCTTTAATTATACCCACCTTATTTCCCTGTCGGTGGGTCTTCTGTCATAATATAATATTGGTGCTGGATTTTTTCACCATATTTAACACTAGTCTATTCTTTATTCTGTCATTTATAGTATAGTTATATGTATGTATTTATTATGATTTTGTTTATCTATATACAATATCTATATTGTAAAAATTGTACAATGTTTGTATCCTAGTAGTTATGTTATACATACATACCAGGGATGTACCAGATTTGGTTCATGATTCAGCTAAATCCAAGGCTTTTGTCTGCAGGGTTCGGATTCAGCCAAACCCAAATATGGACATGAGTTTAGGTAACACAATTAAGGAAATTGCAAAAAACAAAACAAAAAAAACCCATTATCTTTTGCAGTTTCCCCCCTTCCAATTATACATATGCTAATTATGCAATTAGCATATGTAAATTAGGATTTCAATTTAGTTCGTGAAGGATTTGGAAATCGGCCTAATCAAAAAAAAGTGCATTTTCTGCATCCCTACTACAGTACATACAAATCTGTAACCATTGGTTCCAAAAAAGTTAATATTTCAAAATATAAACTATATAACAAACTTACTGTGCATGGAAATCCACCACCACAGGTGTCTCACTGCCAACAACACGTTCTTGGAAGTCATCTGCATCCTGGACATTAAATGTAACTTTGCGTGTTTTTGAGGTGGAGATAGGCCTCATGTTAATGTGGGGATGTAATCGAGAGGAGGTCAGAGCCTTGAGCCCGTGTGATCTTATGCCATTTGAGAGGAGAGTGGAGAAAGATGGTGTTGGAGCTATTAGGCTTTTCACAGACGGAACAAGAACACGCTTCAAGAACAAGCGTTGGGCCATCTAAATGAATGAATAGAATAACAATAACATCTAGCAATTTAGCTAACAAGGCAAATAAGACAGAAAGGTGAATAGTTCTATAATATTATAATAGCATGACAGACCAGGCCAATCCTCTCTTTGCTTCCTTAGGTTAAAGATCATTACCAGGGAACTTTTTAGATATTTACCTCTAATTATGTCATGAATAATGTTAAAATGCAAATTTAGTATTTAGCTTGATATAGTTTGGCTTTCTACCACAACAGCCCTCATCTGCCATCTTGTGGCTATCAGAAAACAGAAACATAATTAGAACATTGGCAAGGGAGTTATCCTATGTAGGGGAACTCTGAAGCTATCATTTTTGGATTCAGCCAAAATACTGGGTCCTTCACAAAAATATGTGCCTAGATCCTGGGTTCACTGGATCCCAAATGCTTAGTACATGAATGTACATGAATGTGATGAAAGTCACTTCTTATGTCTTAGTAAGCCATACCAACATGCATCAGTCAGCGTTGATCTGTTTGATGACCAGCAATGGACATCTTGGCATATCCTCAGTGAGTAAAAAGTGAAGCTCACTAAATTCAGCCGTATGTGTTCCCAAACAAGTGGCTTCCAAGATCAGGCTACAGTCAAAGGTGAACTTTCAAGAGCACTTTGCACCTCTCATATCCTGAGGTTAAAAAAGAAGTCTTCCCTCTGGCCTTGGCTTTAGACCGTGGCATGGGACCACAATAGGTGTGTCCATATATAGGAGTATATCCGGTACCATTTTGGACATTCTTACCAACCTAATGTGATATACCTTTACATTAAAATATTTTGCAGACAAGACTCATTGTCTACCATGTCAGTTAGTATATATGTTGATTTTTGTTCCATTATGTACAGCACTGCACAATATTTTGGTGATCTGGCAGAGTTGGCTTGTTCAATAGCACTAAACAAAAATTATTTAAGGTGATTACCTTAATTTGTGTGGTCAATATTGATTGATGTTGAAGGTTTGCTGATCATTTTTAAAAACTTTTATGTTCTTAGGACAAATATCATATATTGTTGGTTCTACAGCAGTTACTGTAGCCCAGCGACCTGAATTCTGGTGCTCAGTTGTGTAATGTAAATGTAAATATATTGTAATTAGTGCAGTCAGGTGACCCCATCTTTTGCCATCTGATCAAATGAACACATTTTCAAAAGAGATATAAAACAAAATTAAAGGAGAATTTAAACAAACTTTGTCAACATAGGGGCCATGTATATGGAACACCCCTCCCATCCCCTAAGGTCCAATCTTCCTAAGGCAAAGTTGTTCATTGAAGTTGGTGGCTGCATGTCTGGCTCTTTCATACACACTATATAAATAAATATATACATACACACATTTTCTTTGCTTCCAGACGTTGATTGCTGAAAAGGAGAATATGCACTAGAAGTTGATCAGGACTCTGGAAGCTGAGTTAGATTCTAGTGTGCATGCTCTAGCAAAATTATATATCAAAACTGATCAATATAGGACGTATAGTGGTCAATGCAGAGCATACTCTTAAGCTGGTCAAACACAAGCTGATAAAAACTGTTCTCCAAACCAAATCAGCATCTTATTGGCATATATATGACGCCTTCTGATGGGCCTACTTGACCAATATCTGAAAAAATTGGCCAGATATTGGTTGGGAAGGTTTAAAAATTCTGCTGGGCAAGGACTGCATCTGAGCATTGATGTGGTTTCCTCCAAACAAATTACTATAGGCCCTCCTTGTAATCTAAACAATCAGAGCTGATCAGACAGATTTCCCCTAGGAATATAGACTGTTGTAAGATGGCCATACATGGGCAAATATAAGCAGGAGACAGAGCAAGTTGACAGCTTATTGGGCAGTGTATAGGGTGCTCCGGCCTGATTCCCTCAATCAATATCTGGCTGAAAATCATCCAGGTTTATCCTAGGGCCCACAATCGGATCAGCCCGATATCTCCCACCTCAAGGTGGGCATATCGGTAAGAAATCTGCGAGCTGAGAGTGGATCTGTGCGTGTATGGCCAACTTTAAGTCAGTGCTGTATTGGTAAGAAGCAGGTAGGGTAAGGCATGTAGACACTGCTATTGTTATTAGTTTATTTTTGGGGGGGTGTTTTTGTTTTTACCAAGATTTTTGAAAAATAAGCTTGCACTTTACACAGTCTAATTTCCTATAGCTTCTTGGGTATAACCATAAAACAAGATGCATATAAATGCCAGCAGTCTTCTAAATAATTTGATACCGAATATGCATAAACTTACATAACAATGGGGCATGTAAAGGCCCCAAAACATAAACAGTGCATACCATTTTGCACGACTGATACCTTAGCTACTGCAAACACAACATACTCTACATTTCATGTACATAAACACCCATGTACACAAACCTCTGTAAAAGTGACACTTTGCAGCACCTGGTCTCATCCATCATTGGGTACAAATAAAAACCAAGCGATAAGATGCCTAATATGCATATGATTACATATTCCCTCAAAACTGTATAAACAACCGTTTCTAAAGAGCTCTTTGTGTGTTCAGCATTTCTTATCCACTGACCTTACTGCACAACAAATATTATACAGAAATAAATGTAATAACACAATGTGTTCAAAAGACCTGAAAGCTCACATGTGAATACAAGTGCAAAGCACAAAAGCTGACCTTTAAGAACACATAAAACAGCTCCTGACCTTGTGCTTTGAAACACTTCCATTTGCAAATGAGCATTCTGATGGGCTAGTCACACTGGGCAAAAACAACATTTAAGAAAGGTTAGAAAGTGTATGTGAGCTTGCAAAAGTTGCGTGTGCGTGTTGTGAGCAATCCTGCTAAAAAGAAAATCTGATGAAGTTGTGTAAAGATTGTGCGAGTGTATTACCTTCCTACCGGCAGCCAGAGGATCTGGTCGGGGGAGCGCTAGATGGGTCACACATACACCGGAAGTATTCGAGGAGTGGGCGTGGCTGTGGTGCCGGGGACTGTAGCTGAAAGGACTATAACAAACACGTGATCGTGACGTGCATGCTGTTGCTGTCATTGGCTCCTGAGATAGAGAAAGTATAGCCTTCGTGCGAATACAATGTAGTTTTTGCCAATATGCAACTGATATCACACAATTGCTCTGTTTTTACGCGTAGGTATTATGTAACGTGCAGCTAAAAAAGAACAGAGCTCTGCACCCCCTTCTATTTACCCTGCAATACTCCTCCCACCAGCCTGTCCTTGTGTAGTAGAAGCATTACTTCCATGTCGGCTTCAGAAGGGCAAAGATTCCTTTCCTCCTGAAAACAGTCAGCTGACCAATAGGAAACCCTTCATTGTCGAGGCGTAAGTACAGCGCTGTGATTGGTGTTCACATGCAGCCTTTACGTATTCACAAAAGGCAAAGTGAAAAAAGCCCATGTAGCTGCTCAGCATGTTATAGTTGTGCTTCTCTACCCTGGTGATAACCCTACAGGTCTCACTGCCTGGCTGCAGCCTGAAACAAGTTAAATGTATCTTTTCTGCGCCTCATCTCATGAGAGAGAGAGAGAGAGAGGGACTAAATCTGGTTGTACCTGTGTGCGTAATTGCTGAGCTCCTCTTTATATTTTCTTTTAGGTAGTAGGTTTAATTATCTGAATATAATTTCCCTTTAAAGTCTCCCATTTGATTGGCAGCTTTGTTCCTGCTCTGGTCTAGTTACACATTTCCGCCAATCAAAGGATTGCTTTCATTATTCTAACTGTGTGGGTACTAACAGGCACTCAGACTATGCTTATCTGAACCTTTACCCTATGTTACCTTACAGTTATGTTCAGTTAGTTTTTTCTCTGTAAATTATATTAATATCTCTCTTGGAAAACAACATTTCTTAAAGGACAAGGAAAGTTAAACTAAAGAAGTAGCTAGAAATGTTGTACATGATGTTTTGGGATTCTGTACCAGCCCAAGGCAACCACAGCCCTTTAGCAGTAAAGATCTGTGTCTCCAAAGATGCCCCAGTAGCTCTTCATCTTCTTTTCTGCTGATTCACTGCACATGCTCTGTGCTGCTGTCACTTACTGAGCTTAGGGACCCACGCACAATATACGTTACACCTAGAATATAAATGTCACAATATAAGGCTGATTAGTAATTAATACAGATAATTACTACATGGCAGCCCAGAACCCAGTGCAATTAGCATCAGGATTTAAAAACCAGCCCTGTAGCATCAGCTTATATTACAAACCAACCTGGATAATTAGTGACGACCCCTAAGCTTAGCTTCTCAACAGCTGCTCAGAGCCCACTGAGCATGTGAATGCATACCTCCCAACATTTTGGAAGTAAAAAGAGGGACAAAAATTTTTTTTCCACACGTAGCGCAGCAATTTTTGACCACACCCCTTTCTGTGGCCACACCCCCTAATTACCATGTTTGTTTTAAAAAATTTGGCAGGTTATGAAAGTTTGAAAATATTTCTCCTTATCTAAACTGTGTTTTTGTGTCTCAGAATTGTTACAAAGTATCTTATTTGCACCTGTTAGGTGTTCTGGGCTCTCTGCTAAAAGCCAATTAAGTAAGAAACTTTGTTTCTTTTTCTGGCTGTTCAGTGCAGAGAAAAGAGGGACTTTCCAGTACAAATGAGGGACTGCGGGTTGAGCTGTCAAAAGAGGGACTGTCCCTCCAAAAAAGGGACAGTTGGAAGGTATGTGAATGTCACAGACACTTTCCAAGATGGTGACCCCTTGTGACAAGTTTGAAGTCCTGGATCATTGCTGCTATTGACAAGCTGAGACGTTAGGCTGGTGCAATAAGTTCAGTATATAAAATACAGCATTTTTAGCCACATTCATTTTTAGGGTTTAGTTCTCTTTTAATAAAAATCATCCCATAAAAGATATAGTACTCATAAGGCCAAGGGCAGACTGATTGCGCTTAGCCTCTGTGTATGTGCACTGAAAAGTACAGCTGCTGGTACATGGAGGGGAGATCAGCCCAAAGATGTCTGTTGTTATGTTTTTTAGTGTTTAAACTATAGTATATGGTCTCCCCTGCTCTTAGCCTGGGGTTTCTTCTGCAGATGGAGAGAAGCAGGTCCGGACTGAGAATTAAAATAGGCCCTGGCATTTCAGGTACACAGAAGCCCAATTAGCCCACACAAAGGCCCAAACAGCCCACTAAATACTGACTTTCTATGGCACCTTATAGCAGCCCCTCTGGCATTTGCCAGAACCCACAGATTGCTAGTTCGGCCTTTGGGTCTCACCATTCAGTCCGTGTGCCCTAGGTGCACTCGGCCCCAAGCCCTGCACAAATATTCCAAGGTTAATCCACCCTCTCACTGGCCTTCTCGTCATTCATTCATTGTTAGAATAAATCTGTTGGTTTACCCGATATTAGATTGACCCGGGTGTTGCTGCTCCAAGTCTGTCACTAAGGGAGGCAGTCAAATCACATAAATCCAAAGAATGTTGCAGCACACTCCGAAGGTCAAGGATCGCTTAATTCAGCTTCAGTTTAAGAACAGTTATCTTTAGTATTATATTTGATTAAAAGACACAGCATCCAAGGTCTAACGCGCTTCTTAACAACGTACTTCCTCAGAGACCTTTATATCCTTTGTATTCTCATACATCTTATACCTCAGCGAAGATTAAATTTGTTTTATTAACAGTTTTGTTGTTTTTATGTTGAGATCCAATCTAATCATATCCCTAATAAGTATCTCTTCTCCACTGTATTTAAACTCAGCCTGGTCTGTCTATCTGTATAACTGATATCCAGTCTCCACAATAACTTAAAAACCCCTGTGAACACTCTGTTAAGTTCCATTATTTTGGTGTATTGGAGACCAAAGCTGCACTACATGTACAAATGATGATTATATAAAAAATTAATAAGGAATTTATCATCTTTATTGGATCATAAATATATTTGGTGTACAATGTTTCATAATAATTTAAAACATGTGATGAACTCTTCTGAATGATCCAATTCTGGGGCTTGAGGCTCCCCAGTCACTGTATCTCCTGTATTCTCCAGGTCTCATGTAGTACTGACGTCCTCGGAAGTTGGGTTCCTCGTAGAACATCCAGTGGCCATCAAACACATTGCAGGAGTGAATGTCATGGAAACGAAATCGATCATAAGTATTGGGGCAGTCATCAAAGAACTCCATCATCTGCCCTTGGTAGTCTCCTCTTTCGTAAATTCTCATTTTGTATTGGCCGTGGTGCTGTACACATAGATTAATAAACATAAAATTAAAAAAAAAATAAACAAGCCATGGATCTGGAAAATCTTTTCAATAGTCAGTCTACTAGCACTACTAAATAATGATAAAAGCATGTACACATGGTTTAGTTCTATAATAGTCCTTTAGTATGATTTGCATGTTTTAATGCAACGTTAACAATTTACCCATATACCATGCTACTATTTTTTCCCATTCATTGCTGTAACACCATTTTATATTATATTAAATATTTAATTATCAACACCTTTGTTCAATTTAGTTCAATGTAAAAATGGGTCCACAAGTTTCTGCAGGTTAAAACATATTACCATGTAGCATTTGCTGGTCTGCTGTTTGCTATGGGTTCATAGAACTGGGGAAACTTTCTGCCATTTATTACATTATTTTGTATTTTTTTAATTCCTATATAAAATTGTAGACTGCTGTGCAACCACTTATACATCAATATCAAAATCTAATTTATCAGTATTCTAAGCAAAGAACATTATAAATAAATGTAGGAGTAATGATTGCTCTTAATAAAGTACTCCCAGGGAAATTGAAACAAATCTTATATAGGAACTCAAATGACAAGCTCTTACTTAAACTGTCCATGCATCCAATTTGAAATAATCATTTATAATAATAATAATAATTATTATTATTATATCTTTCCCACTATTTCAGCACTAGAGTAGTTTTAGGAAAGTTTTAAAAACTCACCTGGGGAATAAAACGACAGGACCTGATGTAGTCATTGAAGCCCATCCATTTCTGAAAGTCTGGGTATTCTCCTTTCCACAGGTAATACTGATGTCCCCTGTAACTAGGGTGCTCATAGAGGATCCAGTTTCCACCCTCTATCCTGATGGAGTTACAGCGATTGAAGTATGAGGACAGATCAGAACAGTCTGAGCCACACTCATAGTGGCGACCTTGGAAATTCCTTTCCTCGTAAAAGAAGATCTAAAGAAAGACGTTGTAGGTTAAAAGCTTATGTTTTGTACATCTGGAACTGAATATATGATATGATATTATTTACACTTATCTATGCCAACATTATTACACGATGCTGTACAACAGATTTGAAAACACATAAATTCAGCTTTGAGAACAGTAAGAAGATAAACCCTGTAAACAGACACATTGAATGTATTTTATGAATATGCAGAATATCTAGTATTTTGTTGGATAGAACAATGTTACTTTAAGAGAAACAACCACCCGCTGATTCTTTTTAAAATTGGGTATATATTCTGTTTAAGTTGGATCTGGACCCCTAAATTAACAAAATGTAGTTTATTAGATGTGCTTTTTTTTACTGATACAGTAATTAGAAATTATCAGAATTATCAAGATATTTTTATGGTTTTGACTTACCTTTCCCATTGTGAATGGATAGCAGTTTCAGTACCACTGAAGTGAGAGAAGAGACAGCCTATATATATGCCCTGTATTGCTGCCGTCTGCATCTGCTCAGTCTGGAACATATATTTTTGACCGGTAAGTAAAATGTACAGATCTTTTGTCTTGCATTGTTTCTTTTGTGCTGTGACAGCTGTTTCTCTGTTTTTACTGCCGCCTATATTCCATGGCTTAAAGAGCTGTCCAGCATTTTTAACAATTTAGTCATTATCTCAGTAAGTAAATGGCTTTCATTGCTTATATTAAGACTACACACCTCTCAAAACACACACTCCATTTATAGTGAAACATTAATGGACAATTTGAAGCATAATAATGAACTATGCATGGTTCTACTAGTTTTGCAGTGCAGTTAATCCTAAATGAAGCCCAGCTACTTTTAAAATAGAGGCAGCTTCTCAACTAGATCAAGTTATTGGTGACTTTAATTATCCTGACAGATGGGCCAGATTCAATTCAGTAAGAAATAAGTTTATCATGTGAAAACTCATGGACGAGATTCAATTTGAGATGCAATTAAAAAAAAACATATCTAACTCTTTATCCTGTAAAAACTCTATTGAAATCTATGGGAAAAATGGAACTGAATACGTCCATAACTTTTCACATGATAAACTATGAAATAACTTTTACTCACTGAATTGAATCTGGGCTATTGACTGGGGTAATGGGGTTATACAAAATTTTGGGGTTGTGGAAGCACTCTTAAGGCTAAATCAAAGTATGTTTAAGTATAAGGGAAGTGCTACTTACAATGCACTTCCCTGGGCCCCTGTCTCATAAGCAATTCAGTATAAATGCAAGTGCATGTGTTTACAAAACAGGGGTTTTTAGTTACAAAATTATGATCATAAAGTTGAAAAGCCACCATACCACGTCAAGGTAAACCCCATATGGTGGTCCCTAACTTATTTATCTCAGGTCATAGTATAAAAATACTTGGTTCTCTGCATAATAGCATTACCTGTATTCACTGTGTGTTGAACATTGGTTTCAGTCTGAAGGCTAAATCCTCCCCCGCCCATAAGGGCTTTTAAGAGAGAGGGATTGCCCAAAATAGCGCCCATATTTAAAAGCATAGGACCACCATTAGTATAAGGGGGTGGGTATGGGGTGCTATTAAAAACCACGGGAAGCTAAGCCACAGCTTCAAGGCTAATACAATATACAAAATTTGGGGGTTGTGGAAGCACTCTTAAGGCTAAATCAAAGTATGTTTAAGTATAAGGGAAGTGCTACTTACAATGCACTTCCCTGGGCCCCTGTAATCACAATTTTTTCACAATTTATTAAACCCTGAGGATGGAATAAAGTCAGACTTTTCACTAACGTTACTTCGGCAATGCGAGCAAATCAAAGTGAAGATGCGCTACTGTTCATTTCTGCTTAGCAAATTTGCTAGAGGTCTTTTGCTCAGGCTAATTGGCATACGACGGGAAATTTAAAGTTGAATGGACGTCTTTATGTTATATGTTGCAGAAAATACATTACATTTTTTTCCCCCCAAAAAAAACTCGCATGTCAGGAAGGCTGCAAACAACTCCAAATTGATCCCAGGAGGTCCTCCATAGGCTAAAACAGCAATTCGGCCGGTTTAAGGTGGCGAATAGTCGAATTTGAATTTTTAAAGGGCCAGTGTATGATAAATTTTTTTAAAAAATACTCAAATAAAATTTTAATAATTCCCTAGTGGAATTTGACAGTTTTGGCCATAAAATCAAAATTTTCAATTCGAGCCTTGATAGATTTGCCCCTAAGTGTTTATAGCTAGGAATATGTGCTTGAGTATTCTCTGGGAATTAGAAATGTCAACATGAGCATGTCACCAGGCCTCTCTATGCATATTAGAATTTATGGTATACACATCCTGCAGGGCCAACAATAAGGGGCACATTTACTAAACTCGAGTGAAGGATTAGAAGGAAAAAAATTTTGAAGTATTTTTTTTGGCTACTTCGACCATCGAATTGGCTACTTCGACTACGACTTCAACTTCGAATTGAACGGTTCGAACTAAAAATCGACCATCGAAGTACTGTCTCTTTAAAAAAACTGCTTTAGACTATGTAGTAAGCTTATTCAGTCATGACCTGGGCTACAGTTTACACCATGACTCACAGGTATTTGCCCTGATAAGAGCTCTCTGGTTATCTGTCTGGAAAAACATAGGGTTTTGTTTCATTTTTTTTTCCAGTAAAGACAACAGAGAGTGAATTGTACTGGGCTCATAGCTAACGTGTCAGGAATGCGGGTTATAGCCTCAGTTTTTTGTCTCACAAACTATGGTTTGACATTTGATTACATACAGAGTATGAGTAGCTTAAAAGGAGTGATTCCCATCCCATGCCCCATACAGAACCCTGTGTGTGGTCTGCTGTATATTAGTCACAGCACTGATACTTGATAAGAGCATAAGAAACCGAAAAGAGTAACAGCATGTATGGTATTTTATTTATTTTTTATTCAAATTGCATACATTTTACTGATGATATTTTTCTGTTGTATATAAATAATACCCTTTAATTGCACCTCTGATTATCAATATGTCATCCACATCCTGTGAGAACGGTGTTATAGGTTTTTTCTTTTGTGCAAATTAAAGGTTTAGTACACAAAGCACATTTGTTAGGATCATATTGTAATTTTTTTTCAGTGAATGAAGAATACTTTTTCCTCTATGATGATGAAGTTGACGGTGAGGGTTTTTTCTACTTGGTTCCATGCAGGTATAACAAAATCGCCTTTGCCGGAATTTAAATGGGCGAGAATGGGCTATGTCCTGTTTCTGACATATCTGGGGTTTGGAATATATGGGTGCCTTGTTTTTAAAATATAAATAATAAAGTATGTAAGTAACTGTTCATTATTACAAATTCATAACAATTAGGACCCACACTGGCCCTCGCAGTGGCCACAAGGGCTCCACTGCAGTCTAAGATGTCTCTGTTAGTATCACCATCAAATACCGTCATTTTGGCACTCAGCAAAAATATCTTTCCTGACATTGTTGTTGCTCACAGCAAAATGGAATTAATGATAAACCAAACAGCCTTAAAGAGATACTGACACCAGAAAGTATACCTTTGTGCAGCAGAAGTCCGTTAGCATTAGAAACTTTAACTGACAGGGTGAGAAGGGACAGTCAGGTTGGCAAAACAGTCAGGTGTAGGAACTTAAAAATTAACAATTAATTACAAAACAGACCTCTCAGCAAGACATGACCTATAGGTAACTTTTAATGTGCATGCATATAAGTATTTTTTGTGCCAGTATCACTTTAAAGGAATTGTTCAGTGTAAATATAAAAACTGGGTAAATAGATAGGCTTTACAAAATAAAAAATGTTTTCAATATAGTTAGTTAGGCAAAAATGTAATGTATAAAGGAGTGACTGGATGTCTAACATAATAGCCAGAACAGTACTTCCTGCTTTGCAGCTCTCTTGGTTTCCACTGACTGTTTGCTTTGACTTGACCTTGCTTTGACCTGACCTGCATGCTAAGGATCAATTGCAAACTCACTGAAAGTTATGTCCCATGTGGCTCCTCTCTAAGTCGCTGGCTAACTCAGAGTTAGAGAGCTGCAAAGCAGGAAGTAGTGTTCTGGCTATAAAAATGTAATGTATAAAGGCTGGAGTGACTGTATGTCTAACTAACTATATTAGAAACTTTTTTTTATTTTGCACGTGAGAAATATTAGGCACCCCCCAGTGATAATAATTGCTTATCTGATACTCCAGGCTGATGTATTCTGTAGAGCAGAACCTTGCAATCTTCTCAGCTTTATCCATTGTCTGGTGCGCATGGGCACTAGCATGAAAAGATGAACTTGGGGGTCGAAGTGGTCCGTATTCGGCCTACTTCGAATCGAATCAAAGGAGGTCAGTGAGAAAGTAATTTTCCAGAAAGCGGCACAGTGGCAGAACATATAACAGTATAGGGGTTACAACTTGTAAAGAAAGTTTGATTTACAACCTTCTTGCCCCCCTTCAAAATGAGTCTTTAACAATATCTTAGGTCATGGACACACATGCAGTTTTACTGCGCGGTAATGCAGCATAGTTTTTTAAAAAGCTGACAGCCACGTTAATATGCTAACCTAGTGTGCCATTACCTAAGCTTGAACCCGCTAAGTGTATTTAAGCGGCCGTAAAACCGTGTGTCCATGCCCTTACTCTATAAGTAGAATGACATCAGCCAGGACTCCAAACATCTGGTAGAGAACTGGTGCTTCATTCATATGTTTCGGAAGGACATTGAGCAGCTGAGTGATAGGGTGACGATGCTTTCCAAGGAATGTGGTGGAAATGCTGCTCCATGAGGCGATGGACTGATCGAGTTAAGAAAAGACAGATATTGTCACTTTGTGACATTAATTGAAATGCTTAAAAACATTTGTGAAATTGAAATTTTACCAAATGGCTAAGTAACATATAGGGGCAGATTTATCAAGGGTCGAAGTGAGTTTTCGAAGTTAAAAACTTCGAATTTCGAGCTATTTTTTGTATACTTCAACTAGGGAATATTCCAACTTCGGTTCGAAGTTGAAAAAAACTTCGAAATCCAATAACGAAATTTATCATGTACTGTCTCTTTAAAACTTCGACTTTGACCATTCGCCACCTAAAAGCTGCCTAAGTGCTGTTTTAGCCTATTGGGGACCTCCTAGAACCTATATGGAGGCAATAGGTGGCGTTTGAGAGATCGAAGTTTTTTGGGGGAAAAACGTCAAATCGAAGTAGATTGATGGCACTATTCCTTCGATCCGAATACGGACCACTTCGACCCCCAAAAACCTTCAACCTCTGTTCGGTTGGTCTTTTTGAATTCAAAGTTTTTTAACTTCGAACTTCGACCCTTGATAAATCTGCCCCTAAGGACCAACCGAAGTGAAGTCGAAGTTTTTTTGGGTCGAAGAGGTCCGTATTCGGCCGTATTCGAATCGTACGATCGAAGGAATAGCGCCATCAATCTACTTAGATTCAAAGTTTTTTCCCCAAAAAACTTCGATTTCCTAAAGTCCACCAATTGACTCCATATAGGTTCTAGGAGGTCCCCCATAGGCTAAAATAGCACTTCTGCAGGTTTTAGATGGCGAATGGTTGAAGTCAAAGTTTTGATAAATCTGCCAATAAACATTTCACGTTTTTACATTTTAATTGAACAAGTAATATTAGAAGGAATATAAAAACAAACACCTGTTGCAATTTGTCTAAGAACACTATTGTCTACATCCAGTGTTAGATAGGCCCACTGGAATATCAGGTCAAATCCTGATGGGCTCTTGGTAGCTGGGCTGACACTTTTAATGACACTTGAGGGCCTGCTAGATATACAGAAGATTATGAAGACATGAATTAGAAAGATGCCATGAAATGTAAACCAGGAAGCTTGAATTAAAGAGAAACAAAGGCAGAAAAGGGGTAAGCAGACAATGAATGGAGACAATATAAACCAGTGTTCCCAACCAGTGGGTCATAAGCAACATGGTGCTCACCAACCCCTTGGATGTATCTCCCAATGGCCTCAAAGCATTTGCTTGTTTCTTAATTATTGGCTTAAAGGCATACTTTAGTGAATAAAAACTATCTGAACTGTCAAAAAGGAGTCTCTTGTAGGCTGCCAGTACACATAGAACTACTTACAGCCAATCACAGCTCAAATGTGGCACCCCCATTAACTATTTGCATGCTTGTGTTGCTCTCCAACTTTCTTTACATTTGAATGTGGCTCAGGGGTCCCCAAGCCAAAAGGTTGGGGACCCCTGATCTAAACCATAAATGCACTTCTCTACCATCAATTCTGTTTATATATTTGCAGTAATTTTTCTAAATAATTCTTCTTTGTACAATCGTTCAGGTTAAGATTGTGAATCTAATTTAGTAATATACTAGATCAAGCATCTTCTAGCTATTGAATATGATCCTCTCACTAGTAGCGAAATGTGAAAGGGTGATAAACAACATGTACAAAGTATATTCAATGGAATTGCACAAAGCATTGTTTCTTTACCCTTTGGTAAGTATGCCACCTATCGTTTGTAATTAGCAATACAGGGAGTACTCGAGTTACATACACCTGACTTACAGACAATTCACACTTATAAACAAAGACTATTACAGTAACATACTGTAGTTTGCTTGGCCTTTATTAGTATTTAGCTTGAATAAACCACCTGCCCCAATCCCCTGTTGCATGTGTTGTCTACTGCAGCGCACAGAAAGGTAAAAATAAATACTATGTTAAAACAAACATCTGTCTTTTTAATAAGTAAATGTATATTTTTCAACTTACATACAAATTCAAAAACCTACAGACCCTATCTCGTACGTAACCTCTCGTGCTTATACTCTTTTACATTTTGGAAAATTACAGCACTAATATTGTAAACAGCACGGAGGGATATTGGGGGTGGTTTTTAGACCATATAAAGAGAATAGAGAAGTGCAATATTTTCCATTTTCTTTCAAATTCCCAGAAATGCTCAAATACTGTATCACCAAAATGGAGGGCAAAGTCGTCGTTCCTATTGGAGAAGCCCCATAAAGAGAGCGTGAAGATAAAGGTGAGTATAACAAGATCACTTCAGCTGCATAGTAATATTGTTTTGTGGGTTCTCTCTAATACTTATCTAGTGCTGGTTATTTTTTATTTTTTTATTTCTTTATAGATTTTGGTCCCACCCAGAGGACCTGAGTCTTTAATGGCTTTCAGCTTTAAAAACAGCACTGTAGACTTAAAGGAGAACTAAAACCTAAACTTATTGCACCAGCCTAAAGTTTCAGCTTCTCAATAGCAGCAATGATCCAGGACTTCAAACTTGTCACAGGGGGTCACCATCTCAGTGGGCTCTGAGCAGCTGTGGAGAAGCTAAGCTTAGTAGGGATGGGCAAATTTTTTCGCCTTGTTGCAACGAAAAAAATTACGCCCATAGACTTGTATGGCGTGCGTCAAAATAAAAAGACAAAATTGTTTTTGACGCCCATAGACTTTAATGGGCGTCGGCGACATTTTGCCGGCGGCGAATTTTTGTCGAAACGAAACGGGTCAAATTTGCCCATCCCTAAAGCTTAGGGGTTATCAAAAATTATCAAGCAGAAAATGAGGTTTGTCTGTAATATAAGCTAATGCTACAAGGCTGATTATTAAATTTTGATGCTTGTTGCACTGGTTTCTGTGCTATTACATGTTTTATATTTTTTTCCCAACCCGGCTACTTTTTCATCCCACCAGGTAGAAAAAAATTCATGAGGGAGATTATTGTCCATGCAAAATAACAAGGCAGTTTGCATTTTATCTTGTTCCCAGTGGCCTCAATTCAGGTTATTTTACATTTGAATGTGACCCCCCTCCCCAGGAACTAACTTCCCTCTAGCTAATCTAACAGATCCATGGTCTATACATGCTTAGGCCTGGCTGGGTGGAGGGGAGACCCTATTCCCTATGTCCCTATCCTTCCCAGTGGTCTCTCCACCTGGCTGCCCTCAGCCACACTCCGGAGTACCCCAGCACCTATCACATCACCTGTGAGTACTGGGCAGACCCCCTACCTAATGCCTCTGCCCACCTCCCATATGTTTTTGGAATGTGGGAGGAAACCCATACAGACACAGGGAGAACATACAAACTCCTTACAGAAAGGGCCCAGGTTGGTATTGAACCCTGAACTCCCAGCAAGACACAGTGTTACCCACTGAGCCACCGTGCTGTCCTACCTATATATATATATACTGCTACTCATATATATCATTTCCACTTTCCTATGAGATCAACATGACAGCTTTACTGTTGCATGAACAGCTCTGGGCTGAGACAATCCCAAAGGAGACCTATTTATCAAAATTGTGAATTTTATAGAGACACAGGGTGGGACTAAATTAGACTGGGAGCAGAGAGACACAGAGTGGGATTAAATTAGGCTGGCTGATTTTATTAACCAACCCTGAGTTTTTTTTCAAATTAACTTGAAATTGCACCAAACGTAATTATATACTGTGTAATATGTAATTATTAGTTATAATTATTAATAGGTTGAATCCAAAAAAAACAATCTGATAAAATCCCTGGGGAAAAGCTCTTTTCTACATGATTATCAGTGCAGGACCACGAGCTGAGACATTGGGCAACCAGACAGATAACAGAACATCTAGAAAGACTGGAGCATCTTGGGCAGAGAAAGCAGATTTGGGATATTTTTACTTTGTTTTTCAAATAAACAAATTGTTGCTAACAATGTCCTTACCTATGTCTCATTATTTAAGGAGAGAGGAGGAGGAAGGAGGGTGAGGAAGGAGGGGAAAGGAGAGAAATTGAATGTAAGACAGGTCCCTTTTCTCATGGGCACCCAATCTACAGGATTGCATTTTACCATTTATGGAGTGTCAGTGTGTAATATGTTCTATTAATGAATTTGCCTTGAACACTTTACTTAATGAAGCCTGTACTGTGAGAACCCCGGTCACTGTTAATAAATGGTTATTTTGGTTAAGAACTTCTGGCTTCCAAAAATCCTGTTTTGAACTGAGGTATAGTTCTGCAACACCTCTCCCTTCTTCCACACACATATATGCAAAGCCCCAGCTAAACTGAGGGTCTGATGTACCAAACCGATGTTTTCAACCAGTGCTGTCCAACATTTGTGGTACCAAGGGCCGGAATTTTTCTGGTGAAGGACCGATATTGGAAGTCAGTGTTAGCCACTCCCTGCTTTTTAACCACATCCACTTTAAACCACACCCACTTTAAACCACACCATGTTACCCCAAGACCATGTCCACATTAATTGTGGTAGCACACCAAAAATTCAAAAGGTTGGTGCTCACTGCAGGGATATCAGTGTTCACATAAATGAGGAGCATAATGAAGGCAGAGTCTGGAACATACAGGGAGCATAGGGCAGGCAGAGTTCACTTTTACTATTATATAGAATGGCCAATTATAGGCAACTTTTCAACTGGTCTTCATTATTTATTTTTTATAGTTTCTGAATAATTTCAGCTTTCAAATGAGGGTCACTGACACCATTAAAAAACAAACACTCTGTAAGGCTACAAAAGAACTGTTATTGCTACTTTTTATTACTCATGTTTCTACTCAGGGCTTCTCCTATTCATATTTAATCTCTTATTCAAATCATTGCATGGTTGCATGATTATTTGGACCCTAGCAAAAAATTGCTGATATTGCAAACAGGAGAGCTGCTGAATAAAACGCTAAATAACTCAAAAACTACAAATAATAAAAAATTAAAGCCAATAGCAAATTGTCTCAGAATATCACTCTTTACCTCATACTAAAAGTTAACTCAAAGGTGAACAACTCCTTTAAAGGGGCCCTTCCACCCAAAAATTTCTTTTTGCATAATGAACGAATATACATTTTTTAAACAGTTTCAATGGTTTTGAGGTTAGTAAAAGTGTTTGCTACTAAATGGGTTGTTCACCTTTATATTAACTGAGAAATATATTCTGAGACAATTTGCAATTGTTTTTCATTTTTTATTATTTCTGGGTTCCAAGTTTTTAACTTTTTATGCAGCAGCTCTAGTTTGCATTTTTGACAATCTGTTTTCTAGGGACCAATTTACCTAAGCAACCATTCACTTATTTGAATTAGAGATTGGAATATGAAAAGGGGATGGTCTGCATAGAATGATGACTAGCAAAGTAGCAATAACAACAAATTGTAGCCTAAGGGCACACCTGGTATTCGGGAGATTTAGTCGCCCGGCGACTAATCGCCTCTTCTTTGGGACGACCAATCTCCCTGAACAGCTTCCCCCTGTCTTCCACCTGCTATAATGAAAAAACGCCTGCGGCATGGCACACGTGACGCTTCATTTTCCAAGAATTTGTTTTTAGATAGGATCAGTGACCCCCATTTGATAGCTGGAAAGTGTCAGAAGAACAAAGCAAATACTTAAAAAACTATAAAAAAAAAAACAATGTAGTGGTAAAAAAAACTCCTATAGGGTAGATAAGAGGGACAAGCTTATTATACAGAGCTCATGAAATGTGGGCTGCTTATATAATAAGCAGCCCACATTTCCACTCAGGGTAGGACTACATTGACGTTTTTGTCGCGATCCAACGCACTGCAACAAAACACCGGTGTCAAATCGCATGCGTCGGAAATAAGGTAAGTAATGGAAATGTTGGATGAAGTCACATCGTTGATCCAATGCGACACAACTGTCGGATGCAGACGCAGTGTCTGCATCCGACAGTCGTGTCGCGTCATAGCAACGCTGCACCATCCGACAATGCATTTACTTACCTTATTTCCGTTGCATGCAATTTGACGCCAGCGTTTTGTTGCAGCGCGTCGAATCGCGACAAAAACATCAATGTAGTTCTACCCTTATAAGGGACTTGCCCTGGGTAGCTATGCGCAACTATACCTGGTGGTGCAGCCAATCGCTGCATTCCTTCCCCTGACATAAGTGATGACTGAGCAAAAATGAAGTACAATCTTATGGGAGATTCCTCTTAAGAGCAATGGTTGGGTGTGTATGTGCAGTGTAAAGTGTGCCGGATATGCATTTGCTTATCAAAGAACCAAGATTTCTGCTTTTTTGTTATATAAACTTTATCTCACTAAGTGAAACAGAATGCAGAAATCTCTACATTTTGCTTCAAAACTGCCACCTAATGATAAAAGCAAGAAAATAATAAAGTAGACTTTGGCATTTAGAAACTAAAAAATTGTTTCCCCACAGAAACCAACACGTGTTCACTAAACAATAGCTTATTCATTATAATTTGTGTTATTTGAGGGTGGGGCCAAACAAGGTTTGAAGGGCAAGAAAAAAGGGTCCTTTTATTAGTCTGCTAGGGGGGGTCATCTTAAGATGATGGTTCAGTGTAAAAATAAAAACTGTGCAAAATAAAAAATGTTTCTAATATAGTTAGTTAGCCAAAAATGTCTAATATAGTGAGCAGATGTCTAATATAATAGCCAGCAAACCACTTCCTGCTTTTCAGCTCTCTAACTCTGAGTTAGTCATTGACTTGAAGGGGGCCACATAGGACATAACTGTAAGCTTGCAATTGATCCTTAGCACGCAGCTCAGATTCAAAAGCAAACAGTTATGTCCCATGCCCCCCCTCAAGTCATTGATTGGCTACTGCCTGGTAACCAGTCAGTGGAAACCAAGGGAGCTGCAAAGCAGGAAGTAGTGTTCTGTTATGTTAGACATCCAGTTACTCCAGCCTTTATAGATTATATTTTTGTCTAACTAACTATATTAGAAAGTTTTTTTTAATTTGCACAGTCTATCTATTTACCCAGTTTTTATTTGTATGATCAGCTCCCTTAAATACAACATTTGAAAGGAAACTTCTAAAAGGAGTTGGTGATCATAGAACAGCATGCTCTGGTCTTTAACATGAATGTTATATAGTACAGAACAAAAAATGATGGGACAAAATGGCACCAAACAACTAGAAACCACAGATTAACATAGTTTTCCAGAGTTGTGTTAAGTAAATGCTAATGATCTACCTTCAGTGCCATGATCTTGGTCCCGAGCAAACATGGCACTTCTCAGTCACCAGTGAACATGCTGATTTGGCTATCTTGTGCCCCTTGTATACTGTAAATTAATTTTGTGAGATCCACCTGTCACTTTCCACACAGGGTGGATTTCAGAGAGAAAAAGTCATGTGAGCAGTGATAGGCAAATCACATAAGTTAGTTACTGCACACACTTGACTCAAGGCCAGATTTGTGGCTAGGCCCAGGCCTAGGGCAGCACAAATTAAGGGGCGGCATGCTGCCCATTTGCTCCTGAACCTTACACACTCCCGGGCAGGCCCGGACTGGCAATCTGTGGGTTCTGGCAAATGCCAGAGGGGCTGCTATAAGGTGCCATAGAAAGTCAGTATTTAGTGGGCTGGTGGGGGCTGTTTGGGCCTCTGTGTGGGCTGATTGGGCCTCTGTGTACCTAAAATGCCAGGGCCTATTTTAATTCTCAGTCCGGACCTGCTCCAGGGGCACTAAGGACTAGACAGGCAGCGGTTTTGAATCTACGCATGCCCTGTTACCTGTGCTCCGGATGTAGGAACAAAGGATCCTGTGGGAGGTGACACCAGTTTCTGGGCACTCTCTGCAGGAATCCAGCTCTGAACACACTGGGCAGAAGTTGGTTGAACTGGAATGGTCACTGGTGGGAAAAAACACTAGTAAAGAAATGTTGTGTGTGTGTGCATATAAAACATTTTAGAATTCCATCAATATTTTATTTTCCAATTCCCATTCCTTGGAAATTTCTCTCCCTTTCTTCATATGCCAAGCTTTATGTCACTCCTCTTCTATATCCATCTATATAACGATCCCCCACCTAGTCCCAGCTCTGCATTTACCTATACATCTGCTTGTTTTGGTCACCTATCGACGGGCATCATTGCCAGTTTGGTCACTCATGGGCTAGGCCCATTAGGTATCCTACGAGGGTCCCATGTATGGATCAATAATATGCTGACTTGGTCTGGAGGGGCAGAGTCTGTAACTTTTAACAGCATGTGTCTGGCCATGAATAATGATAGGTATCCTCAGACTGTGGTTCCGAGGCTGCCACCTCAGGCCCCCCCATACCCCTCTCAGGGGTCCCTGTCTAAGTCTTTAGTAGATATAACCTGCTGAAGTAAACCCCCATGTATACCTTATACTTATCTGCCGCAATGCAGGCAAATGGGAGCGTTATCAGTGGGGAGTGGGTCTAGGTCATTGAGCTGGGGCCCATCAGGTTTTTCCCTGGTGTCCTGCAGGCTCAGTCTAATGCTGGAGATAGGATTGTGTAGCCATGGCTATTGCTGGAAATTTCTATTTTCTGGAAACTGGTGGTATATGTACTGACGTTCCTGCCAATGTGAAGCTTGAGCAATGCTCCTTTGGTAATACAGACTTTTTAGGCACCAAGGTCATTGTACAGTTTAAAGGGCATGTAAAGGCAAAAATATAAAATCCCATTTTTACTTTCTTTAATGAAAAAGAAATCTATCTCCAATATACTTTAATTAAAAGATGTCTACAGTTTTTATCATAAACCTGACTGTATGCAGTGCAATTCCCCCTTCTTTTACTGCTGTTGATAGGAATTGTCAGATGGTCCCCAACTGCTGTGCAGGTAAACGATCATACTTTCAAATGGCAGGGGGAGCCCCCCCACCTTACTTCCCAGAACTCGAGCAGCATTGTTGGATTCCCTGTAGAGATTTGTATCCAGAGACGCAGTGCAGTCTCTATATTATGATTATTAATCAGTCATGCTATATTGGCTTCTATGGCAGATATTATTTGACTTGTGCTGTTTTGATAATTTATGACGATCCCTAAGCTTAACCTCCCAACTGAAGCCCAGACCACACTGAGCATGTGTGAGTCTTGATATTGCAGAAATGTCTAACAAAGTTACAAGATGACAGCCCCCTGCGCCAACTTTGAAAGCATAAATCATTTGTCTTATTAGGCTGCTGGTGCAGTAAGTTCATGTTTATATTTAGTATACATAATACAGCATTTCTAACATTATTCTATTTTAGACTTTAGTTGCCCTTTAAGGGCTCTTACGACAAGCGTTTTTAGCTGCACTCCCCTGCGTTCTGGTTTCATGCATTCAGCCTCAGGGGAGCGCAGGAGTAGACGCACTGAATTCTTTTCAATGTGGCTGTACTCGCCAAATGCAGGAAAAATGCAACATGTTGCAACCCAAACTGCATTCGACGCTTACATGTGTCTGTGTGAGTACAGTGACATTGAAAAGAATTCAGTGCGTCTACTCCTGCGCTCCACTGAGGCTGAACGCATGAAACCGGAACTAGGGATGCACGGAATCCACTATTTTGTACCGAACTCTAATTTGAATATGCAAAGGGAAGGGGAAATTTTTTTTATTCCTTATTTTCTGACAAAAAGTCACGCGATTTCCCTCCCCACCCCTAATTTGCATATGCAAATTAGGATTTGGATTCGGTTCGACTGGGCAAAAGGATTCTTCCGAATCCGAATACTGCTGAAAAAGGCCGAATCTTGGCCGAATCCCGAACCGAATCCTGGATTCGGTGCATCCCTAACCGGAATGCATGGGAGCACAGGTAAAAACACTCGTCTGTAAGAGCCCTAATGCAAGAAAGAATAACCAGATCCCCTACAACAATGGTATTGTTCAATACTTCCCAGAAACCCTAATCGTGTACAATTTGTTTAGACGGTGGGAAGGGAAATTTCCACTCACCGTTACTGACACACAATTGCAAATTGCAGTGATGAGCAGTGTCCCTCAAGTTAAGGAGTCAATGAGGTTTGAGAGTTGTAGTTCAAAAACAGAGGCATAATTATAGAGGCAGCAGACTGCTGGGGGACCCACGAGGCATAGGGGGCACAGTGGGGCACAGACTAACAAATAATTTTAATATATGCATTTCAATTATTTTTGTAAAAGTTTAGGGCCCCTAAAAGGATTTTTCTCTGGGACCCACAATGTACATACCTCATCCTAGTATCTATAATGTTTTCTATTAGTAATTACAATTTCCATTATAGATGATGTTTATAATATTTCCTTGTCTGGGTTCCACCTCCACTGACCTGGAGTAGTTACACTTTATTGTTTATATTGAATTGCCCTAGTCCCAATCTTCTCATTGTTGTAGGAAGTGATTTAGGGGGAGGGGTACAATGGGAATGAGAATGAGGAGGAGGAGGGTGTTAAGAAAAACTATAACCAATTGAGTTTACCCTTTGCCCCTTGACAAACTCTCCCCCACACCCACCTGCTGGCAGGGCAGTGACAAAATCCCAATGTATCTGTGTTAATAGTAAAGAGTCTGCTTTCTCTGGCTCCAGCTGCTGTTTCTGGATCCTGCTCCCTAAGGGACTTCTTTGTGCTGGACACCATCATGGGACCCATAGAAACACAACAGGTAATTTTTCCAGTTTTTGTTCATACAACTTTTATTAATAATTTATCCTTGGCCTCAATATTTGGGTGGCCTAGTGAGGGGAATATAAATAAGAAGACAAAGGATATAAATATGTTACATAGCAATGGTTGGATATTTTCAGTAAAGACATACCTGATACCCAAAAGACATCCTTAGTTAATATCATTTCCTTACTTGCTCAGTGTTCCAGTATGGTCAGGGGCCCAATATTTTCTAACCCTGGTCCCTAATAAGAAATAAGAAATACAGAAAGATATATTCTGCAGACCACACTAAATTATGTGCAGCCATCCAGATTGCTCTTAATTAATTGCTGAATAGGTATTTAAAGTGTGTCTGCTTTCAGAGGCAAAGTGGCAATGCTCTTCTGATTTATTTTACACAACAATGTTACTGTTTGCCAAGAAGCGGTTATAGGAATAGCACTCCTGTTATTAAAACATAGCTGCGAGGTGTTAATGACTAAATTAATAAAAATAAATATGCATTCATTCTGAGTACTGAATAGAAACTACACTTCAGGTATTGTGTGTTTTATAAGCTTGCATCTTAAAACCATGTGTAATTTTACATAGTTATAAAAGTATTACAACTATAGATCTAAGTACAAGTAATTTGGTATGATGAACTAGCGGCAGCTGCTAATGAGAGCATGACTTCATATTAAAGGAATGATTTCTGAAAGAAAAATGCCATTCAGGCTGCATCACAACATGGGGGTTTATCTCTACCCATTAGCAGCTATCACAATGGCAGGATTTGGTTAAAATTTGCTTCCCACTGACAGCAACTAGAAGCAGCGGGAGAGGCCCCCAGCCTGTCATTAACCAAAACAATTCACTCACATTTAGCATATTGATTTCAACTCTCCTGATCTTGTTGAATTACAAATCTAAGCTTTTATCACATAAATGACTGAAGCATGTAGTTCAATGGATATGTTTATACTAATGCTGGAGAGACCATGCTCTATATGTGTAGCTGTAAATTCTAACGCCAAATAAACAGGAGAGGTGCAGTTTGGCTAATTCAGTGCAAGAGATGAATAAATTCTAACATTTGACTCCTAACACTTGTCTGATCAGTGAATTGATTATATGCTTATGAATATGTATATTAAATCGACATCTTCCAATTCCCCACACGTTTATATGTAGCATCCCCCCATCTTTGTATGTGTTTCCATTTTGCATTTGTTTACACAAGTGTGCGATCTGGTTAAAGGCTCACCCAAACCATCATTTAGCCAGTCTTCCTGTCAGCTGTCGACTATATTTCCTAATTACACACTGGTGTTTGGTGAGAATGGGGGGTTTGCTTGAAAAAGCGTTTTTAACACCTTATCAGGAAAAAGATTATGTGAGCATGCTAGTCAGTTACAGTGTCGGACTGGGACACCAAGGGCCCACCAGAAAACCACTTCCCAAACTATTATTCCTCCTCTCCTCACTCAACATCTTTATTCACCTAGTCTTGTATATCTACTTACTATATTCTTCCATTATTAAGCATTTTTTCCCATAAAGAAATAGGGAATGGCTATGAAATACTCCAAATGGTTAGAAGCAAGAGGCCCACTGACACCTGGGCCCATCAGGAGTTTTCCTGGTATCCCGCTGGGCCAGCCCGACACTAGTCAGTTATTTACATACAGTATTATGTACCCCTGCATCTCATTTCCCCTATGGACTAGTGAGAATTGAACTGAAAGTTGAACCCATTGTCTTATGTTTATTTCATCCACTGTGCAAATTCCAGGACAATGCCTGAGAAGATTTTTATCAGTGAAAACAAACATGGAACCCATGGAAAGTACCAAAACATGTTTAACCGAAAAGGGCCCATATGCAACCAGGTAGCATTTTGGGATAGTAAAAAAATTATGCTTGGTGGTGGTGCCAATGTTTTTAGTAGGGGAGAAAGATTAAAAAAATACAAGGTGGCAACCCTAGTAGCATTACTAGATAGGGAAGTACTGGCAGACAGTTGCTGGGCAGACCATCTGGGGGGTAAAGTTTTGCCATGCTTGGAAGATAGATCGAGATGACTAATGATAAGGTATGGCTGATGCTGCAGCATGAACAGGTGGGTAATTATTTTGGCAGTGTCCTCTTAAAGGGGTGATATGGCAACCCTAGTCTGGAGGTCTAGTTATTACTTTTATGCTTGACTGGTCTGGGCAATCTTCCCTCCCTGTTTTGACTGTGTCAGGAATAAGTGTCCTGGATTTAAGTGTTTATATTCCCTTATTGAAAACTACATTTTATACCCTTTCCAGTTATAGTCAGGTGATCCCACTGGTGACCAATAAAAGGGCAACCAAGTTTGGGAGTTTTACTTTGAAAGCAGCAAGTAAGTTGCAGGTAAAACGTAGTCCCTTTGTAAAATGTATAATGAAGCAATTGAATTCCTATTGAATCAGATGTTAGTTGAGTGTAGGAACTGGCCACACCAGGGATGACTTTGACATATTGCATTATATGGACAAACAATCCCTGTTTTGTTTAAAGTGTTCAAAGGGCATTTTTAGTAGCTTAAAGCACAAAATGTTTTAATGTCCTTAATATATTGATAATGGGTTGAGTGCAGAGGACCTCTTGTATTTGTCTATATACTAACCCTTTATTAGTACTGCCCAACATGCAGATCTTCAGCTGTCTAAACCCCAAAAATAAACTGAAGTAAACTTATTTAGAGTAATCCTGAGAATGTTTGCCACAGTTCTCTATGAAAACCAGAGCGTCTGCAAGAATTTATGTATAAATGATATATAGTAAGTACTATATAGCATCCTGAGCATATTTAAATAAATATTTTTTTTCGGTTTAGATTCCCTTTAAAGAACCGCTCCTAGAATCATATAACAATCTTGCTGGGAGGGGCCATTGAATAAACAAAATTCAACAATGTCTATTTTGGCCTAGGCCTTGCCACCAGAGGCAACAACTAGGGATAGGCAGAAGAGGCACTAGCCTAGGACATAACAATGGGGGGGGATTACACTGTCCTAATTTAACAAAGACAAGTAATTAGAGGTGCGCTATCCAACAAAATAATGTTCTTTGTTAGTGCAGGACAGTAGCCCAAAAATCTTCTTGGAATGTGCAGAAAACATACAGAGAGAAAGGGGCCATTCCAGTTATTCAGGATGGAGTGTAGTTTTACTGTGCACAATGGGGTAAGAATAGTACTGATGTGTTGCTATCTGCTTACCTGCACAGTATGTGTTATGGGTGTGGTAAAATTCAAGAAGTTCCCACCATGCTCCTACCGGCAGGAAAGGAAAAGCAATATAAATGGCAGTTATAGCTGCTAGTGCTAATAGAGTTTTAGGTCTGTTATTAAATTATTAATGTTAACATTCTATGGGAGATGCATGCCCACTGTTTGTCTTCAACTAAAAGTACCAATATATCTCACTCTGAAATAGCCATGTTGACGGAGTGATCTGAGTATTATATGAGTTTGCAGCTCTGTTGTTGTTGTTATCTAATGAGTCAAGATAAATAATATCTATTCATTGTTTGTTTTTTTTTTTCCTTCTAGCCCTGTGTTTTGCCAAGAAAAGATGAGAAGAAAGAACCACAAAAAACTGCTTTTCTAGGCTGCTTGTTTCCTGAAGATCCTGTATCTGACCTGAACCCGCTAGAGTCAACTCGTGTAGATGAGTGTGTACCAGTTATTCCTTCCTTAGCTCCAAACATATGGATACCCATTAATGGTTTGGATGAGATAAACTAAGTATTTTATTTTAAAAGTCTAGGAGATGAGCAAAATCTTGGCTGTCTACAATATGTATTTCCAGAATGCCCGAGACCTGCCTGAAAAGTTACTTAGAATTAGTTATTATACTACTTTACTCTATACCTTCAGGTTTGCTCATGTGTGTATAAAAACTGACAGCTGGGCCTCCCTATAGCCAACAGCCAATAAAAAACTTTGGCACCTAAAATAAAGGGACCTCTCGGGAATCGTCAGATTAAACACATCGTATATATTTGCTTTGCCATTACTCAAGGATTTGTTAATTGAACCTCTGTTCTTGATACACTGGCCAAGGAACCTGGTTAAATACGGGCCATATCTTCTCCTTTCTCCTTCCCTCTCTCCTCTCCCTTTTTCCTATAGACATTGTTTCAAGCTATTGTTAGTATTGCTATACACCCTATACTGTATATGTTGAAAAGGCAAATAAAAATCATTGCAAAGAGAATTGATACAGATTCTCTGCAGGTGGATGCCCATCTGCTACCCTTCTTTTCTGCAAGCAGAGTGGATTTTGATCCAAAACGTCATATTTCAGAATTGAAATCTGCCAGTCTGCCTGCACCAGAGTAGAGACCATGCTTCCGGGTGCTGGCAGAGCATGAGCAGTGAGGGGAGTGGATTCTCGGCCTGTGTTTTTCCGCAGGCTGAGATGAATGAAAATCGCCTCACAAGGAAACTTCGGGCGACTTCGGAAATCGAATCACTCCGATTGCTATCCTGCCGGCGATTTTCATTCTAGCTGGTGGGAAGGCAGTTCGGGGAGAATAGTCGCCCCGAAGAAGAGGAGATTTGTCGCCGGGCGACAAATCTCCCCAAATCTGACCGTGTGTCTCTGCCCTAAAGGTGAACCACCCGTTTAGGATAATTTTATCTCCACTAAAGATTACTTAGCTTTTTTTTTTTACTAGTCAATGTGTGTGTGGGGGGCATTTATTTTTTGTAAATTTCCTCTTTCTCACACTTTGTCATTGTTTCCATAGGAGCTTTCAGGCAGAATGGACTGAGCCATTTGAGCTTCTCACTATCTCTGAAGACCAGTTTGAAGATTATGGGGAGGTAGTGAGTTCATGCAGCATTCAGAATAGCAGTTGCAGGTATAATACATGTACTGCAAAATATGCACTATGATGAATGGATTTTACATCTCCTCCAATTACTATTTGTAACTTATTAGGGCTAATTTACTTACAAAACTGCATTGTGCAAAAAAGTGCAGTTTTGGAAGCAATTCCCTATGTTATTTATGCACAAAGCAGAATTTCCAGTGTCATTGCATCTGCTGGGGGAGATTCATGGACAGATGACCTTTACTGGTGAAAAGTGCAAATCATCATTTTAATCAACAGGTTCCATTTGTATGAGGGCAAGCATTGTTTTTTTCTTTTTTTTTACATGGATATTTTCCCTTCCCTTTTGTACTTTTTATTTTTTTCACCGAGGTGCATTGAGAGAAGAACCTTCTCGTTGGGCAATGGGCATTACCACCAACCTTATAAGATGAAGAAAGATTGGTTTCTTTAGAACACTTATTAACTGTTATTTAGAATTAGGATTACTCTACTTTCGTATGAATCATCTGTACAGTCCCTTTAAAAACCCTTTGTGAGTGTGTAAGGTGATGGCTTTTCCAGACATTGGTTTCTACAGCATGCCACTGTGCTTTGTTTAGTTAGCTCCTACAACGCCTTATGCTTTACAATGAAAGAAGTGTGACTTTAAATGCACACCTGGCACAACACATCTCCCTTGATCTTCGTCTTTGACTGAGGTTTTTTGATCTCAGAGTTAAGTCATGATGTGTCTCGTTTTTCCCAGGGCACATGACAGCTGCGACCTTTCCAGCATGGACCCAGAGGTGACTTCAAGCAGTGAATCTGTGGAAAAGGTAACTGCATTTTTATTTTTAATTATTTTTCTCTTGTACAATTCAGTGGCATTGTTTTAATTAGTTCTGTATGTACACATGTGCTTAGGAGCTGAGAGTTACAGAGATCAAATGTTTAGTTGTTCAAATAAGGACATTTTTAACAATTTCTTTGTTATAATGTATGTAAATTCTACCTGAGGGACTTGGGGAATCTAGTCTGAGGTCTTTTAAAGGAGACCTGTCACCCCAAAAAAAAAATCCAAATCCTATTTTATTATGTTAGTCAAGCAAAATGAACTTTAATTACACTGTAAAAGTTATTTGAATCTGGTTTCCTTCCATCTGGGAATTCATAATTATAGCAAGCAGGCAGGAGCCATTTTGTGGCCACTATTATTAAGGCAAGCCTTGTATTATCTCAGAATCTTGTTTGTACACCAGAATAGGGGACTTGATGTCCATCCCCATGCCATGGTTACACAATTAAATGCTTAAGAGAATGGGGGGGGGGGATGCGGGGAGAGCAGTGACATCTAGGAAATGCTGAATGGAAAGTGAAAGTAATTGTGCATAGAGGAGGGGCAGGCACTATTTGATTGACAGCTGAGATTTTTAAATGGTTAAACAGCTATGAATGCTTGAATAAAAAAAAATTAGGGTTCCTGTTTAATTTGAAAAGGACTTTTATTATACCGCTTTTTATGTTTGGGTGACAGGTCTACTTTAAGAGCATTTAGTTTTGTCTTTGAGCATAAGTGTGCACAACTGGAATAAACACATGTGAATCTATGTGTGACTAGTGTCTGACCCAAATTAAGATGGCTATACATGGGCAGATTTGGTTGGCCAGTTTGGATGATGTTAATCACAATGATAGACCATGTGGACATCTATGCTAGGTCAGGGTAATTCTGCTGATCATCTTGGGATCCTATCGAATTGCAGGTCTTTGCAAATTTCATATACTGATGTACCTGTAGATAAAGAAGTGAAAATGAGCCATTTTGCTCCTATTTACTTTCTTCATATGTGATCAGAATAATAGGAAGGTAGCAATACATGTGTATGATCATCATTCATACAGGAACTGTCTTTTCGGCACATGGAATAATTTGTCAGCTACCAAACTGTATTGGCCAGTGTATGGGCACTTTAAAACTTGACATTATTGGCTGCCATCTGTTCTACGGAAGAGGAACAAACTAGTCCTAACTACACCTTGATACCTCCTGTAGTAGGAACACTGTAGTGGCTTGGCAGGCCAGAATGCCCCAAATATACCTACATTGAACTCTGTCTCTTGTTACTTTTGGTTGCTAAAAAGTTTCAGAAGATTAGTAACCAAGTTGCTTGTATCCACCTACCAACCAGGGGTGTAACAACAGAGGAAGCAGACCCTGCAGTTGAAGGGGGGGGGGTCCAGGTGTTAAAGGGGGCCCCATGAGGCCCTAATTAATAAGCCATTTGAATGTTTGGGGGGCCTAAAATTAATTTGCTGTGGGGCCAAATCATATGTAGTTACACCACTGCTAGCAACTGCCTAGAGTCAGTGTTTGAAGATGCAGGCAACTAGCATGAGCATGACAAGCATGGTGACAATCACTTGTGTGCCTAGCCCCTGTAATTTTTATTGGCAGAAGTTTTTTTTTTTTCTTCACACAAAAAAAAACCCTGTAGGACACTACAATAAAGGCACATGCTAAAAGACAAGTTGCCCTTTATATGCAGCACTGCATGGTCTACTGCAAGTGATGCTCTTTTCCTGTTTCTATTAGCTGAGCTTTCTGGAGGATCAAATCTTGGAATTAGAAGGGGAGAAATGTCAGAGAGAAGAGACAGAGCAAAAACTGCGCCAGCTCAATAAGGACCTAATGAAAAAGTAAGAGAGGATGGTACACTAGACTTTGTTTTTTTAAGTTTAAAAACTAAAAGCAGAATCATTTGTGTGTGTGCATAATATATACACACATTTTTCCATGATGAAACTGGCACAAAACATTTGTTTAGTAAATAACATGTTCCGTTAAAATGTAGAAAATTCAAGGCGTGCTCATGATGTTTTAGGCTTTGTATGGAATGGTTAGTAATGGAAGTACTCCATGGGGTTGTATACTCATTCAGCTGGTGGCTTGTGATCACAGTTAGAAATGTCCCTGTCCATTGAACGACTGGCTCCCCCATTAGCTGTTAAAGCCAGCAAAGAATATACTTCCCTTGTGCCATAGGCCTAACTGTTGCCCAGAATGGCTAAAACCGTAAACTGGGATGCCAAAGTCTTCAAAAATATCTTTCAGCTGCAAATCCTTTTGAATGAATTGTAAGAAACATCATATTGCTGGAACAGCTTGTCAACATATGCCATGAGATTAAAGGGGCTGTTCACCTTTGAGTTAACTTTCAGTATGATGTAGAGAGTGATATTCTGAGACAATTTGCATTTATTTTTTATTCAGCAGTTCTTCAGCTTGGACTTTCTGCAGTCTAGTTGCTAGGGTCCAAATTAACCTAGCAACCCAGCATTGATTTT
Source organism: Xenopus laevis (assembly GCF_017654675.1). Lineage (NCBI taxonomy): Eukaryota > Metazoa > Chordata > Amphibia > Anura > Pipidae > Xenopus > Xenopus laevis. Next base: position 94,473,646 of record NC_054378.1, read on the forward strand.
AATAAGGGACTGGACTATCCATAAGGGAGGGTCTGAATAGAAGGATGAGTAATAAAAAGTAGCAATAACAATACATTTTTAGCCTTACAGAACACTTGTTTTTTAGATGAGGTTAGTTGCCCCACTTTGAAAGCTGGAAAGAGTAAGACGGAAAAGGCAAATATTTAAAAAACTATAAACAAATAATTAAAACCAATTGAAAATTAGAATTAATTTAACATACCAAATGTTAACTTAAGGGTGTACTACCTCTTTAATGCTATAATAGACAGTACAGTAATAAAAAACATGATTTGTGAGTGTGAGTTATATTGATATAAAAATATATAGTGGGATGCTAACGTCTAAAGGGCCTGTCCAAAAGGGCCCATAATCCAAAACCAAAAAATTATCCCATAACTCTATATTATATTAAAGATATGTTTTTATACAAAAACCATGTAAAAAGATAGGCATACAGACCACATGATATTCCACCTTATGAGTTTCATACCCTCTGGTACCATAGCATGCTTATGATAAAGTACCAGAGGGTATGAAACCAGAGGGTATGAAACGTATAAGGCGGAATACCATGTGGTCTGTATGCCTATCTTTTTAACATGGTTTTTGAATAAAGACATATTTTTAATATAGAGATATGGGATCATTTTTTGGTTTTGAATTATATTGATTGATTGATTGTGATTATTAATTCAAAGGATATACTCCCTGGAAGAGCAGATCCAGGACCAGAAGCTACAACTGGAGGAAGAGAAAAGGGAAATTCTTTCTCAGAGAGAGTCCTGTTTCCTTAAGGCAGAGAGGAAGTGGCATCTAGAAATGGAAAAGTTAAATGCACGGTATGTCTTTGCCTTCGTTTTTTTTTTTTATATGGGGATAAGGCCTCATTTGCTGCTTGAATTGCAACTTTCATTGAATTTAATTACTTTCATTAATTACCTTTGCTTTGGTTTACATGCCACTTTTTGTCAACCAGATCATTTATGTTTTGCAGTCCGGATACATGCAAGATGTATTTAATTCAGAATGGTACTGTCACAGAAGCAGGGAAAACCCTTTGTAACTCCCACTGCCTGTGTTCATGGAACTCTGTTTCTGTTTTTTCTTCTGTTCACAGAATAAAAGTGCTACAGGATGATAATGCCAAGTTGTCTCAGTCTGTCTCAGCTCTCAATGCCCAGAACAGAGTCCTGGAAAAGGTAAGTCATTGCATTCTGGGTAATGGGGAAAACAGGTGCCTCATCCTTATCATATTACACAGAGCAAGGGGGTAGAAAATAGTGTCTTCACCCCTCACTTAGTGGGGCCCTGCAGTAAGGCAGTTTAGACAGAAAAAGTGGGGGAGTTAGCAGGTATAAAAGTGCAAGATGATGACTGTAATCAGGCCCGGACTGGCAATCTGTGGCTTCTGGCAAATGCCAGAAAGGCTGCTGTAAGATGCCATAGACAGTCACTATTTATTGGGCTGCTGGGGCTGTGTGGGCCTCTGCCAGGCAGTCTTTTTTTAAAATCCAGTCTGGACCTGACCGTAATGCTTTTTATAGGTGCTAGAAATTGGTATCATAACAGCCAAACAGCCATAGGTTGGATAGTCTATATAAATAATGAGGCCATGCAAAGTCTGTTTTGCCCTGGGCCAGTTCCCAGCTAAAAATGATGATTGGAAATACAGAATATAATGGCCACTGGCTTCATTAATAACAATCTGAATAAACAGTGGGAAATAATGCAGTGTATATTACAAATTATTTTAGACATGGCTGTTCACTGGTTGACCAGTAGATGGTATCAAAGCCAACATTTCTTTTCTAGTTTGCATAATGCCCAAAGAGTTTTTTCAGTTGTTTTTAAAAAATATGAGGCAGGATATCTCCTTATTTGGCAAGGGTTCTGTGAATAGGGCTTTTTTTTCCTCTACGGGTCAGACAGGGAAATTAAAGCAACTCTATGTTTGATCCTTGTGAGGTAGATAGTTATATAATCATTGCACAAATAATCCCCTGCATAATGCACTCCTGGTAACAAAACCGTCACAAGAAAGTGCGACGGTAAAACGGTACTAGAAATCTAATCTATCTTGCAAGTATAAATCTTGTGATTAAAACAATAGGAAAAAGTATATTCGGCACATGCTCTATTAATTGAATCCATGTTAGAAAAGGGGTATACAATCTCTTGGAAAAACAAAATCCTAGTTCTCCCAGGTAAGGGGAAACCTTGGGAAATTAAGATGATCAAAAATCTCATCACAAGCATAATATGTGAATACATCTGTATGGTGATGCTCCTTTCTACAGAAAGTCCAAAGCTTGGTGAGTGAAGTCCTTGAAACGGCTGATAGTCTGGAGAAGGAGCGAGAGAGGAGCGGGATGTGGGAAGAGGCCCTGAATCAGGAAAGAGAAGCTTGGCAACATGAGAGGCAAGAGGCAGCTCAGGTGGGTAAATATTAATGGGATTGGGTGGTTATACTGTTAACCTTCATGCTGTGCTGATTTAAGATAGCAGTGATAGTACAGTGATACAACAAGGATATCTGCTATCGAAGCTAATGGCATTGTCTATAACACATTTGCTGTTTTCCACCTTATTGCAATGGCAGTAAAACACCCTGTGTGCCATAGTTCCAAAGGTCATATTGTAAGGTAAATAAAGTGGCAAGTAATCAATGAGTAAATTGTTTGCTTATATGGGTTATTTGTTTAGGGAGTGGGACACCAAACCTATTTAGTTTCTCTCCAGAACATTATTGGCTTTACTTTTCATGACATTTACAAATGTTCAACCTTGCAGTTGATTGAAGATCTGCGCTGTGAGCTGAGGACTTTCCAGAGGACAGACTGTGAGCTGAGCAGGTTCCAGATGACAGACTGTGAGCTGCAATGCTGTGATGATAGGGGAAGTACCCACAGTCTCTGGGAAGAGTGTGAAAGGGAGAAGCAGAGACTGGCAGATGTAAGTCTGGGGACCAGAGGAAAGAGAATGCAAGTAGCTATGTGTAAGCCATAAAAAATACATTTGGTTAAGTGCAAGGATAATTGTTTCTCAGCTATTTGTCCTTAAGCAAGTGAGCCAATTTGATAAGAAATGTACCTACCCACAAAGTCAGCAATCTGGTAATTCACCCTCATACAAAGAAATGCAAATATCAAGATAAGGGCAGTTTTGTCAACTTACAGTTTTAAGAGAAAATCTGTGGAATATACACTATTTTTAAGCAGAGTTTATTTTTCTCTAGATGTGGTCTTAGAAGGTTGCAACACAGTGAAGTCTATATTTATTCAGAGGTAGATAATGACATCTACAAGTGGTAGATATTTCAGTCCCCTTTTAAGGCAGAGACACATGGTCAGATTCGGGGAGATTAGTCGCCCAGCGTCAAATCTCCTCTTCTTCGGGGCGACTGATCTCCCGAACTGCCTTCCTGACGGCTAGAATGTAAATCACCAGCGGGATGGCACTCTGAGCGCCTCATTTTCTGAAGTTGCCTCACAAGGAAACTTCGGGAACGCTTTTCGGGGAGATTAGTTGCCCAAAGAAGAGGCGATTAGTCGCCAGGCGAATAAATCTCCCCAGATGGCAAAGTTGCGAAAAATTTGGTAAATTGGTTTTAAATCTTTAAAAAGGTCTATGTGTAGCCAACATTAGTTTTTTTACATTTAGACAATTTGTCAAATACAAGATGTAAAAATACAGCCAATTGAGAGATACTACTGCTGTTGGTCTGTAGAGAACGTTTTGGGGTCCTTGATTTCACTCCAATAATTGATTACGCTTCCAATAATACTTAAAAGCAAGACAGATCGTGTATCTGTTATGGTGCCTTTCCAAAATGTTCACCTCAAATATGCAATATCAGAATAAATTTGTATTGTATGTATGGTTTTATCACAATGATTGATTGCTTTAAATGCTTATTATAAAGGTAGTAGAAAACTAGAAAAAATTGAATTGTATATCTCCACAGGAGAACCAAAGTCTACGGGAAATTAATGAAGATCTGCAGGATGCTCTGCTTGTACAAAATGGGTCCGTCTGCTTCCCATACAGAACCCATGAGGAGAACTCTCACTCCAAACCAGGTTCTCCAGTTCACTCCATTGCTGAAGAGATTGATGTGTGTACACAACAGCAGGTAAAGCATCAAACGTTGAAATCAGTTCATACATAAAACACCTTAAAGGAGAACTAACACCCCCATTGTGATCTGTCCCCTCTAGAAATAGCAACAGCACATGCAGAGTGAGCGCAGTGGAGCTCATGGACGCTGTCTTCTTCTCTACGGTAATCTTCGTGAAGCAAGCGGCATATTGACGCATGTATATTTGGAGCAATCTTCCAGTTCGTGACAACTGTGCATGCACCGAAAGAGATGGAAATTGCTGAAGGGGAGGAAGACACGAAGATTACCAAAGCAAAGAAGATGACGCCCGTGAGCTCCGCTGCGCTCACTCTGCGCTCACTCTGCGTGTGTGGTTGCTATTTCTAGAGGGGACAGAACTCAGGGGTAAGACTGTGCAGATAGACTAGGTCCTAGCTAGACTATCTGCCCCAGCTCAGTTGCAGGACAGACGCACAATGCAAGCGTCACCTTTCATCCCCGTCTGGATCCCCCGAACAACATACTTTTACATCGGATGAGGAGGGGCAGATCCTGTCAGAATTGGACTTTGATCAGGAACAGGAGCCAGATTTAGATACTCCCAGAACACAAAGAGAAGTTGAGGGCCTTATTCAGGTGGTTCTAAAGACTCTCAATTTAGAGGAGTCTACCTCTCCTGCACAACCGGAGAAAAACCTATTCAAGAGACAGAAAAAGACTGCCTGTATTTTCCCAGCTTATGAGCAGCTGGACAACATCATCAAGGCACAATGGAAGAACCCAGACCACAAGGTTCAGATATCCAGAAGTTTCTCACAAGCCTATCCTTTTCCATAGGAGTGCATAGACCTCTGGTCTTCACCACCTCAGGTGGATCCTCCGGTATCCAGATTATCAAAAGCCACCACCATTCCAGTAGCAGATGCGGCATCATTCAAAGATCCCATTGACAAGCGGCTACAGGGTTTCTGCAAATCAGTCTTTACAGCATCAGGAACAGCCTTCAGACCTATTTTTGCGATTGCATGGGTTTCTAAAGCAATGGTAGTCTGGGTGGAGCAGGTAGCACAAATCCTTGGCTCCGAAGACCCCACGACCGACCTGCTACTTTCTCAGATCGCTGACGCTACGGCATTTATCTGTGATGCTTTGTTGGATGCGGCAAAGCTGGGTCGCAAAGGCATCGGCACAGTCTATAGCAGCCCGCAGGTTTCTATGACTCAAAACATGGTCGGCCGACCTCACCTCCAAAAGATCCTTAATAAAGATGGCCATACACGGAGAGATCCGCTTGTTTGTCGCCAAACGAGCGGATCTCTCCCCAATATGCCCACCTTGAGGTGGGCAATATCGGGTTGATCCGATTGTGGGCCCTAGGGCCCAACGATCGGATCCTAACGGTGGCTTTACGGGTGGTCGGATCGCGGGACAGCATCAACGAACAGATGCGGCCGTGATCCGACGGGATCATGAAGGCGTGCCCAAGGGGTAACTCTGGGCGGCCGTCTAAAAGCCTTTCAGGAGGTGTGGCACTACCAAACATCAGACCAGTGGGTCCTCCATATTGTGTCACAGGGTTACTTAATAGAACTCTCTCAACCCCCTTGGGTATGATGGTGGTAGCGTTTCCGGCTCTTCCACATGCTCCACTACACACAAGACCCCTTCAACAAATGATTCTGCGACAACAAAGGAGGGATCGAAAGAACCTGGACAGAGTGGTTGTAATCTCATTGCAAGTCAGGAGCTCTCTAGACTGGTGGCTCCACCTTCCCAGGTTGAGGTCAGGGAAACCATTCCCAAACCATCTGTGGACGGTAATAACGACAGATGCCAGCAAGAGAGGTTGGGGAGGCGTACTAGACCAACTTTCCATTCAAGGACTGTGGAATCAGGAAGAAAGGAGTCCTCCGATCAACATACTAGAGCTCAGAGCAATTCCATATTAGCTAAAACACTGGACTGCACTCCTCCGCAGCAAGGCAATAAGTATACAGTCCGACAATATGACGGCGGTGGCATACATAAATCACCAGGGGGGAAAACGAAGTCATGCGGCCCTGGTGGAGGCAAAAATAATTTTAGACTGGGCAGAGAACTTCATTCCACCAATATCAGCAGTATACATATCAGTAGTGGACAACTGGATGGCAGACTATCTAAGCAGGGAGACCTTAGACCCAGGCGAATGGAGCCTACACCAGGACGTATTTCAGCTCATAGTGACAAGATGGGGCCTTCCAGAGGTGGACCTCATGGCGTCACGTTACAACCACAAAGTCACAAAGTTTGTAGCAAGAAGCGTCGACCCACTGGCTCATGCGGTAGACGCCCTAGTGATTCCAAGTTCACTCTGGCATATGTCTTTCCTCCTCTAGCACTTCTCCCAAGAGTCATAAAAAAGATAAAGAAGGAAGGCATTCCTACCATCCTAGTGGCTCCTCATTGGCCCAGAAGAACATGGTTAGCAGATGTTGTCGAAATGGCTCACGGGGCTCCCCTTCATTTGCCACAGAGACCAGATTTACTGACACAATTCACATTGTTGGGATTGGACTCATGGCTCTTGAAACCTTAGTACTACGGGCGGCCACGGCTCCCTTAGAGGCCATACCCACTATGTTGCGAGCACGAAAACCAGTATCAGCCAAGATGTATCAGAGTGTGGAAGACTTTCATCAGGTGGTGTGAATCCAAAGATTAAGATTCCAGAGTAGCGGGAGCTAAAGAGATCATCTCATTCCTTCAGAGTGATCTGGCCAAAGGCCTTGCCTTGAGCACATTGAAGGCGCAGGTCTTAGCATTGTCTATTTTTTACCAGAAGAAGAAGAATGTACGAACAAGGGGCAAGCAGGCTGGTTTCCCCATACAAGGATCCCGTTCCTCCCTGGGACTTAAATTTAGTACTTTCGGTCCTCCAGGTGGACCCATACAAACCATTGGAAACCATTCCTCTTCCATCTCACAGAGAACACAGTACTCCTCCTAGCAGTCGCTTCCGCTATGAGAGTTCAGAGTTAGCAGCATTTTCATGCAGGCCACCCTTCACGATCATCCATCAGGACAAGGTGGTCCTTAGTCCTACACCAGATTTCTTACCGAAGGTAGTCTCAGCATTCCATCTTAATCAGGATTTAGCGGTACCTTCGTTTTGTCCCAATCCAAAGAATCCGATAGAGGCCAAACTTAACAAGATGGATGTGGTTCGAACAATCAGTAGCTACCTTTTGGCCACGGAGAAGATACGAAGAACAGACTCGCTCTTCACTATCCCAGATGGTAGACAAAAGGGCTTAGGAGCATCTAAGTCAACGATAGCCAAGTGGATTCGGGCTACCATTCTCAGAGCCTACACACTGAGAGGAAAAGCGACTCCATTCAATGTCAGGGCCCATTCAACGTGCTCTGTGAGCACTACGTGGGCATTCAAACATCAAGCTTCAGTGGAGCAGGCGTCGAGCAGCCGCCTGGTCTTCCATTCACACCTTCACTCGGTTCTACAAGCTACATGTACAGGCTTCAGCTGAAGCCAGCTTTAGGAGGAAGGTGCTGCAGACTATTGTCTCCTAAAGCACCTACTATTAGGGGTTGGCCCCGCCCTCTGGGGTTGCTTTGGGACATCCCCATAGTGTCTGTGTCCCCCAATCTAGGGAAGAGAGAGAGGAATTTTTTACTCACCGTAAAATCTTTTTCTCTTCTCCTACATTGGGGGACACAGGCATTCCCTCCCTGTGTATATAGATCAAAAGTATATCATTAAGGGGGTAAACTATATTTCCCCTTTAAAGTTTTGTTATGTTATCCGAGAGGTGAGAGACTCCTTCTCTGTTTTGGGTTAGCCATGCGTATTAGCCTTCTTAGGTCAAAAAAACTGAACCAAGGAGGAGGAGGCAGGGGATGAAGCCCACAGCAGGAGGAGGAGTCCACTTTAACTACTAAAGCTGGCCATAGACTCAAAGATCTTTCCCCGATATGCCACTAATTGAATGGCTATATCGAGGGTAATCAGAACGTTTGGCAGTATGGTCGAACGATCGGATTACGATACGCCAAGGGGCTCCGACGAGTCGGTAGAGTTAAAATCAAACTTTCCCGATCGAGATCGGGAAGACCTGTCGGCAGATAAGCTGTCAAATTGGTCTAAACGACCGATATTGGCAGCTTTATCTGGCCGTGTATGGCCAGATTATGCTGATTGGAGCAACATTCCAGTGGATATATATTCTCGAAGGAAGATTTACAAGTTATTCTGAACTGAGAAAGCTAGTTGGATGACTGGTGAAATGTCTTCAAGGAAAAAAACACAGCAAGTCCAGTTATTTTGACTTATTTCTATAGTTATGGGTTTTAAAATATTCATCACTGAATACTGCAATAATTGGTGAATAAATCATCATAAAAAAAAAGGAATACTGAATGAAATACTGACAAACTGCATTTTCAGTCTAATTTGTTTTTCCTCTCTTCCCCCCTCAGATTTCAGCCCTTAATGAGCAAAAAGAGATCAACCGACGCCTGCGGCAGTATCTAGATCGTGTTATCCTCACTGTTTTAGAAAAAGACCCCGGTCTTCTTGAAATCAAGCCATCTCTATGAGCCATAGATTGAGTGTTGAGAAGGTTATAGGAGGGTAGAAAATACACGTTTTATATTCACTGAGGGACATAGGCCTAATAATAAATTACCAATATGAGCTGGTCTCATCCTTTAATTACTCACCACTCACAGAGTGTAAACCTGTGCTGACGAATTCTTCGAAAAGAATGCAAGTGAATGTCTGTCAGTAAAAAATGTAATTTATTTTTTTAATACTTGTGTCTTTTTGTAACTCACTGCTGCACACAATCCTATAGTCCCAATTTAATACATAGCCACTTTTTACTTTCGCATGAAAATGTACACTCTGCATAAAGGTGAGGAGAGGCATTGTCTCTGCAGGAGACTTTAAATGTATGTGTGTGTAAATGAGGCCAAGGATATTCTGTGAATATTCTGTCATATTAAATATATATTGAACATGCAGTGGTGTTGTGTTTAATGTTTTATACAAAACGAAGTATTCCTATTTGAAATAGGCAAATAATTTACTATGGGAAAATACTTGCCCAGAGCCTTTCAGATCCAGAAGAGAGACATGCTTCCCTGCACTGGGGCATAAAGGCATATTTGGAAGCAGCCAGCGGTATAACTATAGAAGGAACAGACCCCTGTTGTCCATGGGGACGGGGTCCAGACCATGGGTTCTGCTTCCTTTATAACTGTAGAGATCCCTCCTCCCTGGTCACTCTCCTACCTATGCACAAGCAGGCAGGTGTTGTGGTGAGTGCAGGGCCCATCTGAAGATTTTTTTTTGCTGGGGGCGGTACTAAGTAGTTACACTACTGCAGCAAACCATAACATATTGAGGTGGCTTGTATACCATGGTGCCTAAACTGCTTTAGTCAGTCACTCCCTGGCAGAAAAATTGAGTGCTAATATTGGCTAATAGCCCAAAAAGAATTTCTGGGCTTCACTGCAGAATGATAGCAGCAGGTCCCCTTTGGAGCATTTCATTGATGTGTCAAGCCTCAGTGAGTTCCCCTTAATGTCTAAGCAAATCATCCAACATTAGCCTAACTAATGGTGGACCCTACACGGAGGCGTGCATCACTGCAGCAGAATCTACAGAAGCCCAACAAACCCAGTGGGCTGATGGCATAAAGGGTATGGTACATAAGTAAGGCCCTGTGCAAATTATGCTCCTGCACTCATACGTCACTGCCCAAAAGGAGTCTTAGAAGTTGGGTGATATCTTTCTGTGGGCTTTTGCTTCTCAACTGCAATGTGTGCCAGAAATTCCTGAAAAATAAAAGCATTCCACAGGATGTGTTGAGATAGCAAACATATATTGGGAAGCCTGTACATTCCATGTCATTGTTCTAGGTCTGCTTGGAATTACCAGTGGGTCTAAAGCAAAGATCTCACTGGTTGTATGTCCTGCCACAAGAAATGTGTGATAGAATTTCTCTCAGGTAGAGTATAAAGGGAGGCAATGAAGAAATGATCTGGAGTAGACGTGAGTACTGAGTAGACATGATCCACAAGTGTGCTGCCCTGGGCCAAAGAGAAGATAAATAACAAATAATAAATGTTGTAGAGCGTTTCTAGATAAAAGTAAAGTAAGGGGTCTGCCATTTCTGACATTCTTTTATCAAAGGTTAAACCAATTTAAATATTTGATAGTGGGGCACTATATCCTGATGGGCTCTGGAAAATGTCCCTTCTGCCTTATTAAAATAGCCCTGCATTGACCCAATACATTTTTGGAAATTTAACACATTTGGACTATGCCTATGCTCCAGCTGCATGACATGCATAATGGCACAGTTAAAACTTGTACAACATATACAAATGGGCACATGCATTGTGCTTATATTTGCAGGGAATTTGGGGAGAGCTGCTGGAATATTGCAGAATACACATGACCTCTCTGCATATATGGGGTGGATTTTGGCACAAAAAAATGCATACTTTTCAGTTTCCAAGTAGATTTTCATCCCGACAGGCTAATGTCAGTGTAAACTCTTGTCGAAGTAGAAGGAAGCAGATCAGCATTTTCTCGCCCAGTGTAAATAAGACGAGGGCTTATTTATAAAAAATAATTTGTGAGGTTTTAGAGATTTTTTCCTGCTCAAGTGTTTGCTTATTCTTTAAAAAATCAGAATATAAAAACTCAATTGAATATAATGTGGGGAAAACTTGAATATCTCTAGTTTACAAGTTGAAAAAAACTCAAAAGACTTGAATTTGTGAGTTTTGCCTAGAACAACTCCCATTGACTTCTACATGAACCTGCAAGCTTTTAGATGCCAAAGTTTTACATTCGAGTTTTTTGTTCTAACATTCGAGTTTTTGGAAATATAATTTGTTGTGAGTTTTTGTGCAAATTTAAATCATGGCAAAAACTTAAAATCAAACATTGATAAATCACTCCCTTGGGGTGTCATGGCCCTTAAGGTGGCCATACACGGGCCGATAAAAGCTGCCGACAGACCAAGTCGGCAGCTTATTGGCCTGTGTATGGGGCCCTCCGACGGGCTTACCCGATCGAGATCTGGCCGAAAGTCGGCCAGATCTCGATCGGATGGGACAAAAAATCCTGTTGTATCGCGGCCGCATCTGTTCGTTGATGCGGTCCCACGATCCGACCCCCATTCCCATTCGTTAGGATCCGATCGTTGGGACCTAGGGCCCAAGATCGGATCAGCCCGATATTGCCCACCTCAAGGTGGGCATATCGGAGAGAGATCCGCTCATTTTGCGACATCACCGAACGAGCGGATCTCTCCGTGTATGGCCACCTTTAGACATAACTTTGAATTCTAATTTATCTCTGAATTGACTGAAACACACAAGTATTGGCTGAGTGTGTTGTTTTTTGTGCTGTGTACTGCCGACTAACCTTTATCTGACTCCAGAGCCACAGCACTGGCTGCTGTATGCTGAGTCACGGTGTCGGCTGACTGCCTGGAAACCCCTACATTGTTTTCTTCTTCCCATTCTGCTGAGTAATGGCACATTTTTTCCATTCCTAAGATCAACAGACCGGAACACTAGTTCGCAGTCATATATTTTTTCACTAATTTATTTTTGTGTTATTATAATTAACACAGCATATTATGTACAATTAAATGGATGTTTACACTAAACATACAGATTAATTACAAATAACACAAGAGGTAAAAAGGGCCCTTCTTTCTTATAAAGAGTTATAATACACAAAAGCCATGAATATCTTGTAAATTATATCCTTATAAACGGTGAGTTCTGATGTTATTAGTTATAAACGGTGAGTTCTGATGTCATTTCTGTCACATGACTCACTGAAATGTGTGTATTGTAATAAATAAAGTACCCCCAGTTGCAAAATATGAGGATATTAGAAGTTACCTCAGAGTTCCATGACCTGTATAAAAACACTCGGCCTTCGGCCTCATGTTTTTATATGGTCATGATACTCCTCAGTAACTTATAATATCCTTATATTTTACAATAGGGGGTACTTTATTCACTATATAATCTAAAAGTAGCAGTGATATCCAACTTGTTTCCATCTGCAATATAAACAGTAAATCAGTATATTCTAGTCATTTTATATATTTAGTTTACTGAGCAATATTTTCAAGTTTTCATCTGAACTATATGATATCATATGTGGCTAGGGTTGGCACTTGCCGGTATTTTACCGGCCTGACCGGTAAAAATTAGGCTTGATCCTAATGTTATTAATAGGAAAAATGCATACAAATATAGGAAGGCCGTTTTTTTTCAAGAAAAGGTGGCAACCTTATATTTGACCCTATGCTACAGCATCATTTAAGACAGGGCTATCCAACTGGTGGCCCGCGGACCGCATGGCCCCCCACTTGCTGTGTCTGTTTACCATATGTAAAATTTAAAAGGTATCACTACAGAGATTAACTGGCCCCTGCATTGTTTAAACCTCAAATTCACACTGAAATCCCCTGTATTGCTCACACCTGTGATCCCCATGTATTGTTCACACTTCACACTTGTGACATCTCTATTGTTCACTTCCCTAAAGTCCTGTACTGTTCATACCTGAGACCCAGACTGAAACTGCCCACATTGTTCACCTGTTCACACCTTATTCAAAATGCTATTGGGGCACCAGCACTGTGTCACTGTATGTAGTACAATGATAGGTTTCCCTGTCTCCTGCTCTGTTCTGCCTTCCCTCCCTGTGTGTGCCATTCTCTGCTTGCCCAGTGCTGCTTGTGTGTGCCATTCTCTGCTTGCCCAGTGCTGTTTGTGTGTGCCATTCTCTGCTTGCCCAGTGCTGCTTGTGTGTGCCATTCTCTGCTTGCCCAGTGCTGTTTGTGTGTGCCATTCTCTGCTTGCCCAGTGCTGCTTGTGTGACATTCTCTGATTGCCCAGTGCTGCTTGTGTGTGCCATTCTCTGCTTGCCCAGTGCTGCTTGTGTGTGACATTCTCTGCTTGCCCAGTGCTGCTTGTGTGTGCCATTCTCTGCTTGCCCCACGCCACCGGTTGGATGTAAACCCGTTAGGGGTTTGTTCTTGGGATTTGTTAGCATTTGGAAATTGTTGTTAAGGTCCCCTAAGGTGTTTAATCATGTGTTGGGGGGTCATTGTATTATCCACAGGGGAGGATGAGACATATGGATTTATGGGTATGTTTTAACATAACTTAAATTTTTCACATATGAGTGATGAGGAATTTCCCTGCAGTGAGCACCAATCATTTGGTTTTTTTGGTGTGCTATCACTGTTAATGTGGATATGATCTTAGTGTTCTTGTGGCAACATGGGTGTGGTTTACAGTGGGTGTGGTTTAAAAGTGGGAGTGACCAACACTGACTTCCAATATCGGGCCTCCACCACATAGGCCAGTAACATTTTGGCCCTCGGTACGACAGAAGTTGGACAGCACTGGTTTAGGCTATAGGTACACAGACTGAAGGCTTTGACTGCTTTCAACCTGTGTATTTTTTCAGGCTGAGAGAAGCAGATCTGCAGGCGGAGAACAGCTGGAGTGTGACAAAATGCTTTTGTGTTTTCATGCTGAAATCTGCACCATATGTGCCAATGCAAGTGCACAATGATGTCAAGGCAGACGGAAGTGGATCAGTACTTTTTCCCATGGTTTAATATGTTTTTTAGATCTAACTTTTAATCCTAATGTGTCTCTAAAATGGCTACAACAAATACACTGCAGTACTGTCTGCTTTTTCTATAGTAGTTAGAAACCCCCTGTCCCCAGCAGCTATTACTTACACTAGCATGAGCGAGCAGGGAGTGGGGTAAGCGATCGGCAGGTGGGTTTGTAGAAGGCTGGGTAGAAGGCTTGTGTGCGTGCCAGGATTCTCTGAATATTTTTTGTGGGGGTCCCAGCCCTACTGAAAAATTATATAAAATATATTTACCATTAAATAAAAGAAGCCCAGAATTCTTTAACACCGTGGGGGAAAGATTACATATATGTAAAATGTTACAGTGTTATTCTTCCTAACATTGTAAGACTGGAGGGATTGAGGCCCACAGGGGCCCCCATTCCCCCCCCCCCGGCACCTGTCCCAGCCGCAACCTCCCTCTGACACCCCTGTTGTCAGCATCATTTTTACTGACCAGCCCGTATCCGTATCAGAGTCTACCATATACAGGCACTTTCCTATGCACTTCTAATCTTTTGACCATATATGCAGTGACTACATGTGACATTAACCTAAAGCTGGTTATCAGTCCAGACTGAGAATTAAGATAGGCCCTGGCATTTCAGGTATACAGAGGCCCAATCAGTCACTAAATAGTGACTTCTATGGCACCTTATAGCAGCCTCTCTGGCATTTGCCAGAACCCACAGATTGCCAGTCTGGGCCTGCTGGTCATACAGGGGCAGATATAAGCAGCCAATTTGGTCAGTAATTCTTTCCTTGTCGTTTAAGGACTAGTTTTAAAATGCATAATGAACAACATGTTTAAAAAACTATTTTGTAAACCCTTTTTAAACGTTATTGCTTTGTAAAGCCAGCCACCGAAAGGCAAAAACAAAAGACTCAATCAGATAATTAGCAGAAGTCCAGATTGTACTGCTGACTCATGTTTTCCCTCTCCAGTTTCATCCTGAGATTTTTCCGTGTCATGGTCACATGATGTGTGTGTGTGTGTAGTGAGGAAGTGAAAGCACAGCCAGCTGGAAGCTTCATGAAGCAGTGAGAAAAGGCAGCATTGTGCAAGTGGCAGCTATCCATGAGTCACTGACATGTAGTTCTTGGTATAGAATGCGTTTGTTCCTTTCTGTTCTCTATCATGCCTATGTGAAGTATGGCATTTTAGTTCATGAATGTGATGTGCCAATATAGTAACGGAATCAGTTCTATTGGGCAGCACATTGTGAAATGGAACCAATATCAAACTGTTACCATTGTTACTTTGGCCTGAAAGTGTCACATTTTCCCTTTTACTGCCTGACAATTTGGCAACCATGTGCAAATACTTGGTGGATTGTTCCTGGTGTAAATATGCAATGCCCGTGTGCAGCTTTTGATGCCTCCCAGATACTTGCTCATGTGCCCAGAGTGCAAACAAATGCCAGAATCACTATTCTGTTCTTAAATGCTGTTTTTTTTGTCATTGGACTACTTTATTTATGGTCTCACCCTGCAAACAATTGTGTATGAACAGTTGTTGCTTATGGCCAGTGGAGTAATGAGATGAGGGGGGCCAGTGAGGTCCAGGACAGTACAAAAAAAAAATTCTCCCTCAGGGGCCCAACAAAACATTTACAAGTGGACACACAGCTGTTGGGCACCCAGGGAGTGCAGGTTATGTCCCTGCCTTTGATTGTGACACATGCAACCTTACAACTCTCCTGATCCTACAGTTGTTTTTCAAGATATTCCAGGTAGATTCTTCTGTACTGAACTTAACCCTTGATTATCCTGTCACCCAAAGAACTTTTCGGCTCTACGGTCTATGTTTTTACACCCTTCTTGTCTATGCATGTTGTCAATAAAATATAAAAAAATTACATAATATGGTACAAATAATGCAGTTGATTGCAGAATGAAACACATCAAAAAAAATAAAAGTTGCGTTTCTGCTTTAACTGCCCTTCACTGAAAAATATGCATTTGCCTGTGCACTGATGTTTTGCTGTTTTCCAGTCTTTTTTAATCCAAAAATCATGTTTATCTGGAAAATGAACACATCCTATTATGTTCTTCTCCACCTCTGCCCCCTCTCCTTTTCTCTTCTCCCCACCACCCTCCCTCCTAGAGGAAACCCTCGCTCAGCTTTTTTCTTATTTTTTTCTGCAGCCACGTGATCCCAGAAAAGAAACAAGAGGCATATAAAAAGGGAGCAGCTTTGACTCAGTAACTAAATAGCCAGCGGCACAGAACATTCAACTAGAAGCTGCACAGAAAGGGAGAAGAGATGGATCCTTCTACTAGCCAGCAACACTCAAGGTACTGTACAACATCAATACTCATTTATACTAATTTAAATGCCTAAAATACAGTATACTATGTAGATTTATAGTACGTGTTCTGTCCATTCACAGTCATTGACACATATATTTGATTTAGAACCACATTTTGGGAAGTTAAGAAGAGGTTGATATTTATTTAAACTTATATATGTTCCTTTCAAGATTGGTTTAAAAAAGACGCACAATCAGATATTTATACTTCATGCCTGCTGGAATATCCAGGCACTGGGACATCAAACTTGTCATTGTTCTCTTGAAAATTGAGCATGCTCCAAAGTTTTAACAATTTAATTTTTAACACACTAATACCTGATTTTGTTTCTTAATTGTTATGTTTGATCTAGAAAAATGATCTTCCATCTGTGACTCACTAAACAGTTTCACTTCAGCAGCCATAGGCTAGCCAATTCATGTCATTGAGATGCAGTGACTTTTAGTTTAACAACAGTTATGCATGTAATATGCCTCCATCCTTACAGCAAAAGTTGTAGGTAGGGAAAATTGGGTAAAGGTTAATAGAATGCCACATCACTGCTTTTTCTTGTGGCTTTATATAAATAACGAAACATCACAAAGTGTGTCCCATGCCCTTTATGTGCTTCACCATATAATTAAAAGAGATTATATTTCCTTTGTGCAGGTCTAACACTTAAGACTTTATTGGGAGTATTTTAGGGAATGGACTGTTCTCATAATTCATGACTTTCCAGTTCTGTCTAGCTTCAGATTTTTAATAAAAATACATGTACTTTTTTTTTTTTATTCTGAGAAACAATCTAACACATGAATGTAATAAATCTGTGACAGATGGCGCTGCAAATCTCTGTTAAACCCTGAAAGCTTAAGTTCCTCATAGACACTGACAAGCACTAATGGGGTTGGCCTAAATTACTATTTTATTACTGGAAGAAAGACAGCCTCAGACTTTACCAATTGTGAATATGGTGTAATGATGATATGCTTGTAGTTCCATTAAGATTATCTAACCCCAAAAGCAGCTGTTTGACCCATGAACTATCTGGATTTTATGAAAAATAAGGAAACCAAGGTATAGTAACTCACAGCTACCAATCAGATGTAATTTATCAATGTGCAAACCAGTAAATTCTGCCTGATTGTTGGTTGGTGTGACTTACTAGAAAAGCTACAAATGTTATAACTAAACTATAGCACTCAGGTACCACATGTCTCAGAGGAAGCTGTACAGTTTGATCAGTTTATAGAAGTCACATTTGTCTATCTATATGTAGACTTGAGAGGCTGCATTCAAACACATCAGCATATTTTGCATGAGATGTAAAACTGCATGAGATGTAAAGTCTCATGAAACTATGTTTGACTTATATACTATTTCTCAAATGATATCTGTTCATACTGTTCTCTTTGATCTGAGATCAAGGTGGTTTAATGTTAGTCAAAATACTTTTGTTTTTTTTATTAAAAAAACCTTTTCCACAAATTACAAACAAACCAACATACTGTATTTTCTGTACAGTTCAGTTTTAACAAATAATAACATTAAACTGCAAAAGAAAATAACCAAACCACAAATGAATGCGGAAAGCCACTGGCCAACAGGTCACTAATCCCATTACTGAATCCCATCTGACTGAGATTTCAGCCCATAGTCCAATCAGTCAGTTGAGGGCAATATGCTTCACATGTTGCAATTGTGCATAGCATTAGTTACCTCCTAAACCAGGGGTGTCCAAACTGCGGCCCGGGGGCCACATGCGGCCCAGGATGCATATGAATGCGGCGCAGTTTGAAACGCTTGGTTCCCGAGGAAACGTCATGTCGCAAAGGATATAGGAGGAGGGGGGACTCTGCCCATTGCCCAGTTAGTAATATTAATATAATAATAAGTCTATTTGATATCCAGGTGTCCCATATTCCAGTGTATATCTCCATCTGGTTATCCAACTGGCATTGTAGTTCTTTTCTGTGTATTTCCTTTACTTTTACAACTCAAACGTGTTTGTGTATTTCATGTGTGGCCCCAGACAATTTTTCTTTTTCCAATGAGGCCCGGGCCAAAAGTTTGGACACCCCTGTCCTAAGCCAATGGTAGTTCCATCCCAATTCTAAGGGTAAGGTCACACTGAGCGTTTCAGGTTCTCCCCTAATGCCTTCCCTCACTCTGCGCTGGCTTAAATGAAAAATCGGCGCCGCTAATCACACGCAGCGATTCGTTTTCCAGAGTCGCCCGAAGTTGCCTCATGAGGAAACTTCTGAATTTTAATTTTTTTTTCAGTACCCAGGATGATTTGTCTGAGGCCTTAAAAGAGACAACAAAGGAAGTGCACGTTCAGGCAGAAAACACAGAATTCATGAGGAACTTCCAAAAAGGACAAGTTTCCCTAGAGGAGTTTAAGGTAATATATAAAGCTGAATTGCTAAATAGAAGGACACACCTACACAATCAGATGTTCAACTATTAGTACTGGAGTGATGCTTTATTTGGAATTAGGATTAACTATTTTTTTTCCAGGGCAAGTTTTTGAGATAATCACTCTGCTTAAAGTTAAAGCCGTACCGAAGAGATAGCAAGGGAGACCGAGAGCAGAGATATTCCCTTGGAAGTTGTTGAGAAAAAAAAATATCACCAATTACTACAGTATTCACCTAGATTCAACTATGGATCTTCAACATAGCATATATTTAGAACAGTGCTATGTAGGGTCATAATTATGCTATAATATTGAATGCTAATAAAGATATAGTATCATTGAAAAATTACAAAATACATAAATATTAATCAAAAATGTAATTTCTTTTATATTTCCAGCTGGTTATGTCATCGTTGTACTTCATCTACGATGCTCTGGAGGAAGAGATTAACAGAAATAAGGATAATCCAGTCTTTTCTCCTGTTTATTTCCCACTGGAACTCCATCGTAAGAATGCGCTAGAGGAAGACCTTGAGTATTTCTATGGTCCGCAGTGGAGGAAAAAGATTATTTGTCCTCATTCAATAAAGAACTATGTTGACAGACTTCACCATGTTGGCCAAAAGGAGCCAGAGTTACTTGTGTCTCATGCGTATACCCGTTATTTAGGAGACCTCTCAGGTGGACAGGTTCTTAAAAAAATTGCACAAAAGGCCCTGCAGCTTCCAGCCAGTGGTGAAGGTTTAGCATTCTTTACCTTTGACAATGTCACTAATGCAACTAAATTCAAACAGCTCTACCGTTCCCGTATGAACTCCATTGAAACAAATACAGATACTAAGAAAAGGATATTAGAGGAGGCCAAAACAGCATTCCTGCTTAATATCAAGGTAAGAGGCTAAAATTTTGAAAAATATTTAGAATGGTTTTAGAAGATATTGTTTCTGATAGAAATGTATGCTCAATTTAAGCACAGCATTTGGAAGTACATTGGAACCTCAATTTTACATCCCCAGATTTTAAGTTTTCCCAAATTTTACATTGTGGTTTTGTGGTCCCACCTATATATTATGCATAATTAATTTCCCTGATTTTACATTTTCCTGGATTTACACAATTTTTTTCAGGTCCCCTGAAAAATGTAAAATGGAGGTTCTGCTGTATCTACTATTTTATACAGAACATACGGTGCTGGCATTCAATTCTTTTATTCTATGGCCCACAATATGAATTTGTCATGATTAAAAAAAAAGTTTTGCACAAAATTCACAAATTTGAATTATATTTTCAAAAACATGATTGTAAAAATAAATAAATAAATCAGCATCTAAAAGCAAATTCATGTAGGTGTCAATGCGAGTTGTCCTAGGAGAAATTCAAGCAATTTTTTAAACTAGTTTTTGGGGCACATTTATCAAAATGTGAGTTTAGATTTTAATAGTCAGGTTCTATTCATTCATATGGAATTTTCAGAAGGATATTTCTGAATAGATGAAAATTAGAACATTGGATAAATACGCTTCCAAAAAACCCATAGGAATGAATAGAACGTGGGAGAGTTTTATTAAACTGTGAACTCACACTTTTGTAAATCTGCCCCTTTATTTGATTTTGTAAATTTACAAATTCGAGTTTTTTAAGCCTATAAACTCGTTAAATTGGAGTTCTTTTCAAAATTGTATTCAATTGCGTTTTTTACATTCAGATTTTTTCCATAAATAAGCAAAGATTTTTTTTTATAAAATTTGTATTAGGTGTAGAAAAAAACCTAACAAATTAGATTTTTGATAAGCCCAAAAGTGTCTCACATTATAATGCTGCAGTAGCATACATATTTCTTAGGAATCCTGGAGCCCTACTGGCAAAAGTTTACAGTGTAAATACTTTATAAACCTATTTTATGATCTCAGGTGTTTGAAGAACTGCAGACCCTATCACTAGCATCTTCTCAGATTGGTAACACCAGGACTGATGCAACAGAATTACGAAGCAGAGGACCCAAGACAGAAAATGGTATGTCAGTTTGGTGGCATTATGTCAATTAAAGTGGACTTGTCACCCAGACACAAATTTTTATAATAAAAGTCCTTTTCAAATTAAACATGAAATCCAATTTCTATTTTTTATTAAAGCGTTCATAGCTGTTGTAAGCTCATTTAAAAATCTCAGCTGTCAATCAAATATTGTCTGCCCCTCCTCTATGCCTTAGGTATAGAGGTGGGGCAGACAATTACTTTCACTTTCCATTCAGCACTTCCTAGATGTCACTGCTCTCCCACATTCCCCCGTTCTCTTCACTGTTTAATTGTGTAGCCAGGGCATGTTGATGGACATCAGGTCCCCCATTCTGGTGCACAAACAAGATTCTGAGATGATACAAGGCTTTCCTTAATAACAGTGTCCACAAAATGGCTCCTGCCTACTTGCTATAATTATGAATTCCCAGACTGAGGGAAACAAGATTCAAATAATTTATACAGTGTAATTAAAGTTCATTTTGCTTGACTAATGTGATAAAATAGGATTTGGAATACGTTTTTGGGTGACAGGTCCCCTTTAAACATTGTGAACTTTATGATGAAGTAAAAGACTATATACAAAAGGGATTTATGCTCTTTGAACCGGCTAGGTAATGATCAAATATTTTGATGAGTATGTATATAAATAAAGAGGGAATGTTTATTAACCACGTGCCCTTTATGATAAAGTGTAACAAAGGGCAGAGTTATTTTTACATGTTTGCTTAGGCTTGACAATATGCTGTCTGTAAGATTAAAGTCCATGATAGACATATATTGGGTTTTGTAAAAAAAAAAGAAAAAAAATTATATATATTTATTTATTAATCTCTACTTGAAGATGTAATTTTCAAGTAGAAAGTTTTCAAGAAGAAAAAAAACACATAATCCCCAAAAGAGGAAATACACAAAATGACTGTTTTTACTAAATTATTTCACCATAATTTGTAGTCCTTTTCTTGTAACAACTGATAAAAACTATCTGTTCAGGAAAATCTTTTGACACCTCGTTATTTTCAGAAAAGCTAAACACAGAATTGTATCATCACAATAGCTTTTTATTCTATGTGTACTGTTTACTTAGTGGAATTATAAAACTAGTTGTGTCCTAATATGGATGACACTAGACAGAAAATAGCAAAACACAATATCTTTTCTTCTCCCCATACAAATTGTGCTTAACAAAACAAATGTATCTTATAACAGGTAGACCTGCAAAGACAGAAAACAAAGGTTCCTCAGAGGAGCAGTCCACAACATTACTTCGCTGGGTTCTTGTTGCTGGCTGTGCACTCATCACTCTAATGGGACTATATATTTTCTAAGAAAATGGCTCATATCAACAGTTTTTACTCTTTACACAAGGTCCAGGATTTTAAATACATTTCAAGTGTGAAGACACTTCAGTTTCAAGATTATAAACACGACTTGACTAACAATATTCAGATAGAGGGTGTGTTATATGCCTTGCTGTCTATAACACTTATATCGGACTCATATACGTGGGCTATCTTTGGATTCCTACAATACAATTAACTCAAGTGCTACTGATTATTCTATGGATACCTTATCTCATATCAACTACAGATCTCTGGTTTGTATTAAGCACTTATTTAGCTTACAGTTACTGTATAGGGATGCATGGTTCCTACTTCTAAGTAAACAAGCAGGGCATTATTGAATTAGTGTGGAAGTAGTACACAAGGTGCTTCTAATACTTGTAATGGTTTGCTTTATTGATTCTGTTGTATGAAACACCACTTTGCAAAGAAAATGATTTTTTCGGAGTTTTCACTTCAAACCTCCGATTTTTGTCCGAAACCTCCAAAAACGTCAGGGTTTGGCACAAAACCCAGCGCACATCAAATGGGAATTCTCCCATTGTCTTATATGCAACCTCGACAGGTCTGAGATGCCGGGATTTACGATCCTGAGTTTTCCAGCCTTGGGGTTTAATAAATTTCGAAAAATTAATAATTTTTTAAAAGCCAGATTTTATAAAAAAAAATCACACATTTTTCATGATTTTTGCATTCGAGGCTTAGTAAATAACCCCCCTATAGTTAAAAAAGAGAGAATATGGCTCTATATACATGTAGAGGCACAACAAAAATGAAGCATAGCCTGATCCAGTGATTAGGGCTAGATTCTAACATCACAAACAACCTGGCACTCTATGAAGACAAAATACGAATTTTACTGTACAAGTTAACATGTAATTATTCCAAGAGAGCTTGTAACACTCATGTGGCCTGTTTATTCTGTCAGTTACAGCTTCCTTTTCTATTTTGGTTTGCACTTTAACCAAAATAAAAAAAAATCATCTGTTGAAACATTTAAAAATTGTACATTGCTAAACAAACTTTTGAACCCATATCATGTTGTTCAGCCTTAAGAAAAAAGGATTTTATACATGTTCTAACTATTATACAAAAATGCAGAGGCTTAGTCTCATGTGGAATTGCTGTCAATCTTACTTAGCAAAGTCATTTGGTTTTGTTCTGTGCTCTTCTTTACCTCACTGCTGGAGCAGTGAATTACTATTTTGCTCATTTATGTTACATTTTACATTATCCTGTGACAAATACCATTTATTGACTTTCCAAAGTTTTCCTTAAGCTTACTTTAGTCTTTTATTAATCATATTAAACATTATTTGTATTTTGTTACAAAAAATAACAGTTCTGTAATTTTTAAAGTTGTATTGTGCAAAACAAAGAATCAGAATGTATAATTTATATTTTTATACTAACTGCGCAATAAAATTGTTGCTGGTCATAAACATGCACAAATCGGGATGTCCTTTTTTTTATAGAAAAAAACCCCAAAAATCAACATTGAACTGATGCAAGCAATTTAACCCGTTGTTAAAGAGGTTGTAAAAATGTAAATTAACTAAGTATGATGTAGAGAGTGATATACTGACAGTTTGCAAATGGTCTTAATTTTTTTTTTTAATAACTTTGTGTTTCTTTTTTTACATTTATTTAAATTATCTCCAATTTGAAAGAGTTATCTGGTTTCTAGGGTTCAAGTTACCCTAGCAACCAAACTGATGAGTAAGACATTGGAATATGAATAGGAGAGGCTTGATTAGAAAGAAGGAATAAAATAAAAATGTAGCCTCGCAGAGCAACAGTTTTTTGGCTTCTGGGGGTTAGTGAACCCCATCTGAAAGAAAGAATCAGAAGAAGACAAATCATTTGAAAATATAATAAATACAAAATGGAGACCAGTTAAAGTGACTAAGAAATGCTCATTCTATATAATTTTAAGTTATTTGAAGGTGAAGGTTCCCTATTTGAGCAATGCGCAGCACTGAGGCAGTTTTTTGTCAAATGTTAGACTTCAGACAAAACTCATTCAGAGTAGATGTCAGAAGCACAGAGAGAAGGTAGTATTTTTAACTATACAATCACCAAAGGCCATGAAACCATGCTTCAGATTCCATAATGTCAACAACAAAACCCAAAGCAATAGTTACAGAAGCATATTGTGAAATGAGCAGTAACAGTTCTTTTCTTTGTATATTAGCAGTTTTTTTTTTTATAGAAGATAGTGTAATGGTTATAAAACCCCCACCTTGTTCTTTGTTCTGTATTGTCTTTTGCGAGTACAGAATCCACACAGCTCATGTCAATAAACTTCACTCTTTACCTCAGGTGATCTCTTTCTGGTGAATTCCCAAGACATAGAATAACTCCATATGGCTCTAGCAGCCCTAACCAACTTTTTAAAGCAGTATACAGAACTAGACATTAAATAAATTAACGGGCGTTAGAACATTGGGGCACATGCGCAGTAGCGCAATCCCACGGACACAGGGACTGGACGCAGAGACACTTCAACTTTATTATATAGGATAGTGAAACAAACATACAATGAATGGGTCAACAAGGACACTTTAGAACCTTAAAGTCATTAGATTTCCAGCTAAAAACAATTGATATTCTTTAACATGATATCAAATACTTATGCTCTGAGTTTATTACCTGAGGAAAAATGTAAACGTAACAAGGGCCATACATAGGCAAAGTATTACCAGGAATGAAGACAAAAGCATTTCAAAATTCAGATGTCACAGATACTTCTTTCAGGGCATATAAATGCTACAAGTCTGTATATTATAGTAACATTTACATGACCCACTTGCTAGTGGTACCAATGTTTCAACTCAGTGAATGGATGACAAAGAATAAAATACTTAATTGTTTAAAGTATATTAAATATGAACAAGGCCCAGGGCCTTATGAAATACACCCTTGAGTACTTAGAGAGCTTAGGTCAGTTTTAGTCAGGCCACTATTTCTAATTTTTCCAAACTGCCTTTCACCCGAAATGGTACTATTGGATTGAAAGAAAAGTTGCTATAATTCTAATACTTAAAAGGGGATTATGATCTCAGCCTGGCAATTACTGACCTGTTTGACATCTGTGGTGGGCAAGTTATTTGAAGCGTTAGGTAGATCACATTGTTATTATACTTTATACAAAGATGACATATTCCACGGGTTTTTATATAGATTATACATCATTTATGTCAGTCTCTGCCCCAGAGCAATTTACAATGTTAGGTGACAATTGCACACTTAATGGTCAATTTTGTCAGCAGGCAGTGTGTAAGGAAAGCAGAGAACCCAGAGAAAACACACAGAGGCAGGAATATTGCCAAAGCTTTTTATACAGGGCCACAGACATCTACTTTCTAAACAAAGGTTGGTTGGTCTTAGTAATGCCGTTTGGACCTAGACAGTTTTAATATGGTGGTTGTCAATAGTGCATTTTCTACTTGAAGAAGCGTGTTTAATGTAATAGCGTCATTTTTCCATTGACCCAATTGAGAACACAAAGCTAAGAAGGACAATTACATCCATCCAGGTGTGTCATCTTTGCAGTGGGAAATATATAAACTGGAGATATGGGTAGATAGAGAACAGATGAGATTTATTGTTGACAAATTTAGTGGTATATACATTTGGTTTTTAAAATTATACATACCTCTTTTACCCCTAAGGCAAATCTTTGATGGAGAAAGACCAGTTCAGTGTACAAACATACCTGTACCAAGTTGTGCTAGTCAGCAACAGGAAGGCCCATAAAGGTATTGTCGTGCATTAAAAATGGTATAGACAAATGACCTCCAACCAGTGGCTAGCGAGCAACATGTTGCTCTCTGACCCATTGGATGTTGCTCCCAAGCAGGTGCTTATTTTTGAATTACTGGCTTGGAGGCAAGTTTTGGTTGCATAAAATCCAAGTATACTGCTAAACATAGCCTTTTGTAGGCTGCAAGTCCACATAGGCATTGCAAATTGACAATCACAGCCCATTATTTGGTACCTCCAGCACCTTTTTGCATGATTAAGTTGCTCTCCAACTTTTCTACATTTAAATGTGGCTCACAGGTGAAAAAGGTTGGGGACCTCTGGTATAGATTTACAGGTGCAGACGGCAATTCTTCCCCTTAAAACACTAGTAAGGCCCAAAATAGAATATGCAGTGCAGTTTTGTGCTCAGTGAATAAAGTAAGAATTATTGAAACAAAGAAAGTCCAGAGAACAGTGACTAAGCTGATAAAGGGATATGAAAGATCCCATCTTATACTGAAGAGGAGCTTATGGGGGGGGGCATATGAAAACTGTATAATATATGACACCTGTCTGGTTTTGACTCGGCCAGCCCATTTTTCCAAATTAAGAAAACTGTGCATTATTTCCCTAGATTAGCGGGGCAATTGGCCAGTCGCCATGACATTGCCCATTCCTCTGACATTACCTGCCCCACCACCAGCTGCCAGGCTTTTCTAAAGCCAAAAGGTGGCACCCTTAGTGACAGTTGTGAAGTTGTGGAACGCTCTCCCTGAAGCTCTGGGCCAGCAAACTTTATTTGAACAAAAATGTCTTATCAGCTATGTTAATTCATTTAATTTTTTATAATGGACTTTGGATTCTTATATTAACTTTATTACATAAGAGTATTGAAAATAATTCTTAATAAACAAGTATAAAATACCAGGTTTATATAGATTATGGTGGTAAACATCACAACCCTGTAACATGGGTGTCAGCACTTACAAAGAGGATGTGAAATGATCTTCCTTCCCTCTTACAATACACTATCACATGAGTGTGAATGAATTCATTATGAGAACTATATTCAACATTTCTGGCACATGACTCAGAACACTCCTTGTATTTAAATCCTGCTATCAGCATTTTTAACATACAAGTAAAATGAGCAAAAGAAAAAAAAATGTTGCTTTGCGTTTGTCAAATATTATTTAGCTATTTCTCAAAACTCTATTAACATTTATATATATATAGAGAGAGAGAGAGAGAGAGAGAGAGAGAGAGAGCTTCTTTTTTGTTATATTTTTTTTTACAAACCCAACATTAACCCTTTAAGTGAAAACTTCTATTGTTTCCACTGGCTGTGGTTTTTGTCCCCTCTGTTTTTCTAACCTGTAAGGTCTGTTTCTATACCTATCTATGTAAAGCCGAACTCGAAACCAAGTGCAGGATGCAAACAATTTTCCATAGCACCCCTCAAGTCGGAACCTTCCCATGCCTTAATTGTGTATGCTGTTCTTCTGTCATTAAAGGTAAATACATCAGTCACCCTACTAAAGGATATAAAGTCAACATGAAACATTACGCTACATGTAACACAAGCTCAGTAGTTTATTTATTGAAATGCCCCTGTGGGAAGGTCTACATAGGACAGACCTCAAGAAGTGTGAAGGAAAGAATAAAAGAACACAAAGGGAATATAAGAAACTTTATCCCTAACACTAGTACAGATACAGCAGTCTCCCGACATTTTGCTGAATACCACCATAATGTAGCTCAGCTAAGGTGGTTAGTGGTAGAAGTGGTGAAACAACAAACAAGAGGAGGTGACAGAAAAAAAGCACTCCTTCAGAGGGAAGCTGTGTGGATTAAGAAATTGGATAGCATGCAGCCAGCAGGGTTAAATGACCAATGGAGCGTGAAATGCTTTTTATAACAAGTTAATTATATTTATTCTGCTTCAAATCCACAGATACAAGTGAATCCTGCCCTAACCTTATAATAGGTAAGCAAAGTAGTTCATTGCTGAATAGTAAGTAGTTAAACTGAGGGCTATGTATGACATTGTTGCTAATAGGTGACTTGAATTGAAATAGTTAATGCGGCTATAGCTTGCTACAAATGTGTCAAGTGAATCCTCCAGTAGGCAAAATATTTGCAGTACTAGGCTTTTCATTGTATATATGTTTTTACCAACCAGGTTGTGTGGAAGCCTACAACAGTGGTTGTCTTACCCAGCACGTCTTTGATGACTAAAGGATAATAATTTATAAGAAGACACAAGCACTTTGTACACTGTGGAGGTGTTATAGTAGTTTTTTACTAATTTTTACTAATTGTTATTAATTGTTTTTAATAACCATTGTATAATGACACAATGTTGATGCAAGAATGTAGTTTTATAGTTGCACTAGACCCGGGGGGTAAATAATGGGTTAACTCCCTAAACAAAATTGTAATTGTTACACCCACTTTCGTTTCCCCTCCCACCTATTTCCCTTAAAGATGGTGTGTTAATTGGTAATTTGTACACTTGACAAAGGGCAATTTTGCTCGAAACATGTTGTGTGAATAAAGTGTGAATAAAGAGATTTTTGCAGCAAAGCTCTGCGTCGACCTTGGACTGTTTCACCAACAATATATTCTAATTAACCCTTTAAGTGCCACAGAACGTAGAATCTACGTTCTGTGGATCAAAGGACCAAAGTGCCACAGATCGTAGATTCTACGTTCTGCAGCACTTCCGGGTTTGCGAGCGGAGGAGCGGCTGTTAGAGCCGCTCGCTCCACTCCTTCACGATCCCCTGCCCCTAGACAACGAGCAGAGCAGGGGATCGTGTGGCCCCTGGGGCGCGATCGCCCAGGGGCCCCAAAGCAGCAGCAGGGACGCGTTTCCTATGCGTCCTGCTGCTGCCTGCGCTGCACTTCCGCCCAGCTCCGCCCCCCCATGGCTGCTGACCGTTGGAGCTGGAGATCTGCTGCGTGGGACCCTTTCTCATCGATCTGATGCATCTACCCCAGGTAAGTGTAACATTTACACACACAAAAACACACAAACACACCAACACACACTTATTACAGTAATATACACTTACATTCACACTTACACACACTCACACATAGATTTTTGGGGATGGGGGGGTCACACACACTCACAGCACCCATGTACACTTGCACACGCGCACACGTGCAAATAACATGCAATTTACCCGTTGTGCACACGCATATGTACATATATGGCTTTGTGGCTTTTTTTTTCTTATCGCATCGTCTCTTTTTGGGCTAAAAAAAATGTTTTATTGCCGTTCCGAATAGCGTATTTGCTAACCGTACTGTGCAATAGCTTTTGTATGTTATTTTGGTGGTTATATTGCAATTTTGGGTATTTTGGTGCATTTTTAGCCATTTTATTGAATTTTTAGCCATTTTATTGCATTTTCAGCTCTGCATTTGTGTTGTTCACTTGTTTCTGTCCGTATAATCGATTTGGCCCAGCTAAAATATTCAAACGGTAATTCTGGTGGCCGATTACACTAGTGTGAAAAAAAAAAGCATTGATTTTTGTGGTTTTATTAGTTTTTGGTGATTTATTTGCATTTCACACTGTTCTGTGTTAGTTTGTTTTGCCTATGTAAATTTTATCTACTATATATCCATTTGTGGGTCTCTGTGCGCCACATAGTTTGGTATATCTATGCATATTGGGCATCAAAGTGTTCAGTAGACCCCTGTCGTTCATATTTAGGATGTTTTATGCTGATACGTTACGAAATGTGGGGCATATAATGGGGTAAAATTCAAGCTTTGTGACGATTTTCAGAAATTTGATAAAAACCGTTATGTTCAGCATTGCTTTGCTTTGCAGTTTGGCAGTTTGCAGTAGAAACACTTATTTACCCATTTTGGATTCGTCAAAATGTGTACTTTCTGAAAATATATGGTTTTCTGGGGTCTCTGTACTGTTAGGTGGTCTAATGTCGCATAATACACACACCGGGTGGTTATATTGCAGCAGCCAGCGCGTCAGCCGTGAAAATGTCTATACATATTGTCATTTGGGGGTCTCTGTGCGCCACATAGTTTGGTATATCTATGCATATTGGGCATCAAAGTGTTCAGTAGACCCCATGCACTCATATTTAGGATGTTTTATGCTGATAAGTTACGAAATGTGGGGCATATAATGGGGTAAATTTCAAGCTTTGTGACGATTTTCAGAAATTTGATAAAAACCATTACGTTCAGCATTGCTTGGCAGTTTGACAGTTTGCAGTAGGAACACAGATTTACCCATATTGGATTCGTCAGAATGTGTACTTTCTGAAAATATATGGTTTTCTGGGGTCTCTGTACTGTTAGGGGGGTCTAATGTCGCATATTACACACACCGGGTGCTTATATTGCAGCAGCCAGTGCGCGTCAGCCGTGAAAATATATATACACTATTTTCATTTGGGGGTCTCTGTGCGCCACATAGTTTGGTATATCTATGCATATTGGGCATCAAAGTGTTCAGTAGACCCCTGGCGTTCATATTCAGGATGTTTTATGCTGATAAGTTACGAAATGTGGGGCATATAATGGGGTAAAATTCAAGCTTTGTGACGATTTTCAGAAATTTGATAAAAACCGTTATGTTCAGCATTGCTTTGCAGTTTGGCAGTTTGCAGTAGAAACACTTATTTACCCATACTGGATTCGTCAGAATGTGTACTTTCTGAAAATATATGGTTTTCTGGGGTCTCTGTACTGTTAGGTGGTCTAATGTCGCATAATACACACACCGGGTGGTTATATTGCTGCAGCCAGCGCGTCAGCCGTGAAAATGTCTATACATATTGTCATTTGGGGGTCTCTGTGCGCCTCATAGTTTGGTATATCTATGCATATTGGGCATCAAAGTGTTCAGTAGACCCCTGGCGCTCATATTTAGGATGTTTTATGCTGATAAGTTACGAAATGTGGGGCCTATAATGGGGTAAAATTCAAGCTTTGTGACGATTTTCAGAAATTTGATAAAAACCGTTATGTTCAGCATTGCTTTGCAGTTTGACAGTTTGCAGTAGGAACACATATTTACCCATATTGGATTCGTCAGAATGTGTACATTCTGAAAATATATGGTTTTCTGGGGTCTCTGTACTGTTAGGGGGGGTCTAATGTCGCATATTACACACACCGGGTGCTTATATTGCAGCAGCCGGCGCGCGTCAGCCGTGAAAATGTATATACACTATTGTCATTTGGGGGTCTCTGTGCGCCACATAGTTTGGTATATCTATGCATATTGGGCATCAAAGTGTTTAGTAGACCCCTGGCGTTCATATTCAGGATGTTTTATGCTGATAAGTTACGAAATGTGGGGCATATAATGGGGTAAAATTCAAGCTTTGTGACGATTTTCAGAAATTTGATAAAAACCGTTATGTTCAGCATTGCTTTGCAGTTTGGCAGTTTGCAGTAGAAACACTTATTTACCCATATTGGATTCGTCAGAATGTGTACTTTCTGAAAATATATGGTTTTCTGGGGTCTCTGTACTGTTAGGTGGTCTAATGTCGCATAATACACACACCGGGTGGTTATATTGCTGCAGCCAGCGCGTCAGCCGTGAAAATGTCTATACATATTGTCATTTGGGGGTCTCTGTGCGCCACATAGTTTGGTATATCTATGCATATTGGGCATCAAAGTGTTCAGTAGACCCCTGGCGCTCATATTTCGGATGTTTTATGCTGATAAGTTACGAAATGTGGGGCATATAATGGGGTAAAATTCAAGCTTTGTGACGATTTTCAGAAATTTGATAAAAACCGTTACGTTCAGCATTGCTTTGCAGTTTGGCAGTTTGCAGTAGGAACACATATTTACCCATATTGGATTCGTCAGAATGTGTACTTTCTGAAAATATATGGTTTTCTGGGGTCTCTGTACTGTTAGGGGGGTCTAATGACGCATATTACACACACCGGGTGCTTATATTGCAGCAGCCAGCGCGCGTCAGCCGTGAAAATGTATATACACTATTGTCATTTGGGGGTCTCTGTGCGCCACATAGTTTGGTATATCTATGCATATTGGGCATCAAAGTGTTTAGTAGACCCCTGGCGTTCATATTTAGGATGTTTTATGCTGATAAGTTATGAAATGTGGGGCATATAATGGGGTAAAATTCAAGCTTTGTGACGATTTTCAGAAATTTGATAAAAACCGTTATGTTCAGCATTGCTTGGCAGTTTGGCAGTTTGCAGTAGAAAGACTTATTTACCCATATTGGATTCGTCAGAATGTGTACTTTCTGAAAATATATGATTTTCTGGGGTCTCTGTACTGTTAGGTGGTCTAATGTCGCATAATACACACACCAGGTGGTTATATTGCAGCAGCCAGCGCGTCAGCCGTGAAAATGTATATACATATTGTCATTTGGGGGTCTCTGTGCGCCACATAGTTTGGTATATCTATGCACATTGGGCATCAAACTGTTTAGTAGACCCCTATGTTTATATTTAGGATGCTTTATGCTGGTAATGATACATGGACAATACGATGCTGGAAAGTTGAAGCTTTGAGGCAATTTTCAGAATATTTTACCAAAACCGCCAAATTTGGCAAAGCCTTGCGACTCAGTAGTTTGGGGCAGAAAGGCATGGGTACCCATTTTAGATTCTGTATAATGTGTACTTTCCAAAAATATATGGGTTTGGGGTGTAAACATATATTTTTGTGTTTGTACCCCACCAAAATGCAGTCAATGTGTTGATTTTTCATTAGCTGAAGTTACCCACAGGACAATTTGTATGCGCTAACTTCATTTTGGGGCCTCTAAATGCCATATACTTTGGTAAACCTATGCACAGTGGGCACCAAACTGTTTGGAGGACCCCTGGCAATCACAATTTGGGTGCTTTTTTGTGTTACGTAATGATACATGGGCGATATGATGCTGGAAAGTTGAAGCATTGAGGCAATTTTCAGATATTTCACAAAAACCATCAATTTTGGGAAAGCCTTGCGACTCAGTAGTTTGGAGCAATAAGGCATGGGTACCCATTTTAGATTCTGTAGAATGTGTACTTTCCAAAAATGTATGGGTTTGGGGGGTAAACATATATTTCTGTGTTTTTAGCCCACAAAAATGCAGTCAATGTGTTGATCTTTCATTAGCTGAAGTTACCCACAGGACTATTTGTATGCGCTAACTTCATTTTGGGGCCTCTAACTGCCAGATACTTTGGTACACCTATGAACAATGGCCACCAAACTGTTCGGAGGAACCCTGGAAATCATATTTAGGGTGCTTTTTTTTGGTGCGTAACGATACATGGGTGATATGGTGCTGAGAAGTTGAAGCTTTGAGGCAATTTTCAGATATTTCACCAAAACCGACAATTGTGGGAAAGCCTTGCGACTCAGTAGTTTGGAGCAGAAAGGTATGGGTACCCATTTTAGATTCGGTAGAATGTGTACTTTCCAAAAATATATGGGTTTGGGGGGTAAACATATATTTCTGTGTTTTTACCCCACAAAATGCAGTCAATGTGTTGATTTTTCATTAGATGAAGTTACCCACAGGACTATTTGTATGCGCTAACTTCATTTTGAGGCCTCTAAATGCCAGATACTTTGGTAAACCTATGAACAATGGCCACCAAACTGTTCGGAGGAACCCTGGCAATCATATTTAGGGTGCTTTTTCTTGGTGCGTAACGATACATGGGTGATATGGTGCTGAGAAGTTGAAGCTTGGAGGCAATTTTCAGATATTTCACCAAAACCGACAATTGTGGGAAAGCCTTGCGACTCAGTAGTTTGGAGCAGAAAGGCATGGGTACCCATTTTAGATCCGGTAGAATGTGTACTTTCCAAAAATATATGGGTTTTGGGGGGTAAACATATATTTCTGTGTTTTTACCCCACAAAAATGCAGTCAATGTGTTGATTTTTCATTAGCTGAAGTTACCCACTGGACTGTTTGTATGCGCTAACTTCATTTTGGGGCCTCTAAATGCCAGATACTTTGGTAAACCTATGAACAATGGCCACCAAACTGTTCAGAGGAACCCTGGCAATCATATTTAGGGTGCTTTTTCTTGGTGCATAACGATACATGGGTGATATGGTGCTGAGAAGTTGAAGCTTTGAGGCAATTTTCAGATATTTCACCAAAACCGACAATTGTGGGAAAGCCTTTCGACTCAGTAGTTTGGAGCAGAAAGGCATGGGTACCCATTTTAGATTCTGTAGAATGTGTACTTTCCAAAAATATATGGGTTTTGGGGGGTAAACATATAATTCTGTGTTTTTACCCCACAAAAATGCAGTCAATGTGTTGATTTTTCATTAGATGAAGTTACCCACAGGACAATTTGTATGCGCTAACTTCATTTTGGGACCTCTAAATGCCAGATACTTTGGTAAACCTATGCACAATGGGCACCAAACTGTTTGGAGAACCCCTGGCAATCACAATTTGGGTGCTTTTTTGTGATACATAACGATACATGGGTGATATGGTGCTGGGAAGTTGAAGGTTTGAGGCAATTTTCAGATATTTCACCAAAACCGACAATTTTGGGAAAGCCTTGCGACTCAGTAGTTTGGAGCAGAAAGGTATGGGTACCCATTTTAGATTTAGTAGAATGTGTACTTTCCAAAAATGTATGGGTTTGGGGGGTAAACATATATTTCTGTGTTTTTACCCCACAAAAATGCAGTCAATGTGTTGATTTCTCATTAGATGAAGTTACCCACAGGACTATTTGTATGCGCTAACTTCATTTTGAGGCCTCTAACTGCCAGATACTTTGGTAAACCTATGAACAATGGCCACCAAACTGTTTGGAGGAACCCTGGCAATCATATTTAGGGTGTTTTTTCTTGGTGCGTAACGATACATGGGTGATATGGTGCTGAGAAGTTGAAGCTTTGAGGAAATTTTCAGATATTTCACCAAAACCGACAATTGTGGGAAAGCCTTGCGACTCAGTAGTTTGGAGCAGAAAGGCATGGGTACCCATTTTAGATCCGGTAGAATGTGTACTTTCCAAAAATATATGGGTTTTGGGGGGTAAACATATATTTCTGTGTTTTTACCCCACAAAAATGCAGTCAATGTGTTGATTTTTCATTAGCTGAAGTTACCCACTGGACTGTTTGTATGCGCTAACTTCATTTTGGGGCCTCTAAATGCCAGATACTTTGGTAAACCTATGAACAATGGCCACCAAACTGTTCAGAGGAACCCTGGCAATCATATTTAGGGTGCTTTTTCTTGGTGCATAACAATACATGGGTGATATGGTGCTGAGAAGTTGAAGCTTTGAGGCAATTTTCAGATATTTCACCAAAACCGACAATTGTGGGAAAGCCTTGCGACTCAGTAGTTTGGAGCAGAAAGGCATGGGTACCCATTTTAGATTCTGTAGAATGTGTACTTTCCAAAAATATATGGGTTTTGGGGGGTAAACATATAATTCTGTGTTTTTACCCCACAAAAATGCAGTCAATGTGTTGATTTTTCATTAGATGAAGTTACCCACAGGACAATTTGTATGCGCTAACTTCATTTTGGGGCCTCTAAATGCCAGATACTTTGGTAAACCTATGCACAATGGGCACCAAACTGTTTGGAGGACCCCTGGCAATCACAATTTGGGTGCTTTTTTGTGATACATAACGATACATGGGTGATATGGTGCTGGGAAGTTGAAGGTTTGAGGCAATTTTCAGATATTTCACCAAAACCGACAATTTTGGGAAAGCCTTGCGACTCAGTAGTTTGGAGCAGAAAGGTATGGGTACCCATTTTAGATTTAGTAGAATGTGTACTTTCCAAAAATGTATGGGTTTGGGGGGTAAACATATATTTCTGTGTTTTTACCCCACAAAAATGCAGTCAATGTGTTGATTTCTCATTAGATGAAGTTACCCACAGGACTATTTGTATGCGCTAACTTCATTTTGAGGCCTCTAACTGCCAGATACTTTGGTAAACCTATGAACAATGGCCACCAAACTGTTTGGAGGAACCCTGGCAATCATATTTAGGGTGTTTTTTCTTGGTGCGTAACGATACATGGGTGATATGGTGCTGAGAAGTTGAAGCTTTGAGGAAATTTTCAGATATTTCACCAAAACCGACAATTGTGGGAAAGCCTTGCGACTCAGTAGTTTGGACCAGAAAGGCATGGGTACCCATTTTAGATTCGGTAGAATGTGTACTTCCCAAAAATATATGGGTTTTGGGGGTAAACATATATTTCTGTGTTTTTACCCCACAAAAATGCAGTCAATGTGTTGATTTTTCATTAGCTGAAGTTACCCACGGGACTGTTTGTATGCGCTAACTTCATTTTGGGGCCTCTAAATGCCAGATACTTTGGTAAACTTATGAACAATGGCCACCAAAATGTTCAGAGGAACCCTGGCAATCATATTTAGGGTGCTTTTTCTTAGTACGTAATGATACATGGGTGATATGGTGCTGAGAAGTTGAAGGTTTGAGGCAATTTTCATATATTTCACCAAAACCGACAATTTTGGGAAAGCCTTGCGACTCAGTAGTTTGGAGCAGAAAGGCATGGGTACCCATTTTAGATTCTGTAGAATGTGTACTTTCCAAAAATATATGGGTTTGGGGGGTAAATATATATTTCTGTGTTTTTACCCCACAAAAAATGCAGTCAATGTGTTGATTTCTCAGTAGCTGAAGTAAAGTCCTGAACAATTTGGATGTGCTAACTTCATATTGGTGTCTCTAAATGCCAGATACTTTGGTAAACCTATGCATAATGGGTATCAAACTGTTCAGTGGACCCCTGGCAATCATATTGCAGGTGCTTTTTCTTGGTACCTAATATAGTTTGGGATATGCGGAGCAGCAAAATAAAACCTTTGATATGATTTTTCAAAATTTTGAATTTTATTTTGAAAAACCGCTATGTTCAGACAAGCTTTTCTGTTTGGTAGTTGGGAGTAGAGAGACATAGTTACCCATTTTGTAATCGGCAGAATGTGTACTTTTCAAAAATGTATGGTTTTCTGGGGTAAACCTATGGTTTCAGGATTTTTTGCCTTGGAATCTAAAGCATGCCGTTTTCTGCCTTAGTGCTTTCAAAATTCAGTAATATACTGCCGGGAGTTTTTGCTGTACAGAAGTCCTAAATCTCCCTAAAACTATACATATCTGGTATTGGCACGTTCGAGAGACATAAGGCTTTCCAAATCAGTTGGATTTTCATCTGTAAAATGAAATATTTTTCTGGTATAAATTGATATACGATGAAAAATGGTAATTTTTCTTTTTTTTTTGGTATTTAGCACTATAAATTTTTTTGCACAGGTGGAAATACATGAAAACTCAGGCAGATTTAGAAAGCTCAGTTTCTAACGAAAAAAACAATGTATAGTTTTCCTAGGTAAACTATAGGTTTCCCCTCAGAAAATGCCCCTAAAGTGAGAGAGCACAAAATGCTTAAAAACGGCTGGCATTTCGCGTAACCAAAATGTGAAATTCTGCTGGCACTTAAAGGGTTAAATATTTGAGCGTTTTTTTTTTAAAACAAGTATTTTTTCATGTATAACAACGGTTGCATTCAGTGTTAACTGTTCAGCATAGAAGAGGATGTTGCATTTTACTGTATGCTCAACTAAACAGTCTAATTGTAAAAACAACTGTAAAAGGTTTAACGGAATCCATGATAGCTTACAGTCAGTTTCTTACTGATGTTTACTAATGTTTAATTCCCTCTCTGAGAGGCAGATTAACGGCTATAAAGTTGCAAAATCTTAATTGCCTTAGCAGATAGACAACAGCTTTAAATTCAAAATGGAAGATGAATAGGACAGGAGATTGAAAAGATAACAGATAAAGCATACCTCCCAACATTTTGGAAATAAAAAAAGAGGGTCATAAGAAATTGCCGCGCACAGCAAAAAATTTTTTGACTTATCTGCAGCTGTGGCTGTTCTGGGCTCTCTGCCAAAAGCCAATTAATTTAGAAACATTGTTTCTTTTTCTGGCTTTTCAGTGCAGAGACTTTCCAGTACAAGGGACTGCGGGTTGAGCTGTCAAAAGAGGGACTGTCCCTCTGAAAACGGGACATTTTGGAGGTTTGGATAAAGCATTATCAGCTGCATGCCAAAAAGATGCAGACTTACATTCAAAAGCAAAGCATTCCAAAACCAGACAAAAAAGTTAAACCAGATGAAAAGAACATTAGTGACAGGATAGAAAATATGTTTTTCAAAAATAGAATTCCTTATTGGTCGGTAAACAATCCTACTGGGTAGATTTAATGTTTACATGGTTTTTGACATACCTAAGGTATGGTGGCCTCATTTATGAAAAGATGCCTTAATCAGAAACCCGCGGGTCCCAAGCTTTCTGGATAATAGACCATATACCTGTTGTGAAGAGTTAAAACAACCATTATACCTTTATGGCAGCTTTTGTCCATGCAAATAAGAAAATGAAAAACAGACAGCTAAAATTAATGGCAATGACGTACGCCAGCGACAAATCTCCTCCAAATGCTTTTCCACCAGCAATAAAGTGGATCGCTGGTAATAAAACATATGTGTCTCTTCATATTTCTGAAGTCCCCAAAGATACTTTAACACCAGCAATTCACTTTACCTGAGGTGAGAAAGCATTTGAAGGAAATTAGTTGCCCTCAGAGGGGATATGTTGTGGGCAAGAGATGTTAAAATCAGCAGCAGGGCCTCTAAGCAGCTGCAGGTGTATTTTATTTAACACATGAAGTTGCAATGATGCAATGCGCACTCTGAAAGACAGTAGTTGGCACTGCCTGACTTTTAATAAGTCAATAGTTTCTGTAGGCTAGGGAGTGAATAAGCAGGCTGGCTGGGATAACTTCTCAAAAGTTTATATATCTTGTGTTCTCTGCCTGAATTCATGTTAATGTCAGAAAGGTCAATTTGCAAAGTTTACCAACATTTCCAAAATCCTGACCCCAGGTTGCTGCCCCCAACCTTAACCCTTTTTTGCATAACTAAAAAACAACAAAAAAAAGTAACATTCCTATATACAATACCATATGTAACGCTAACTTGGCTAAGCAGACCAAAGCGGGGTTCATGTCCAGCTAGTGCTTAGAGCATGGGTTACATGTGACTCAAACACCCCAGGCTAGGGCCTTCGTTAAGCGGAAGATTTCAGGTGTGGTGTAGTGCAAATACAACTCTCAGGCTACTGTGCAGTAAAAATGGGAATAACAATGGGAGCCAGGAGGTTCTTGCAGTGAATCAGAATAAACTTTTATTTGTCAGTGATAAATGATCCACAGGGTTGTACTTACATGGATACAGAGGCATTTGCAGAATATATAAGCACACCCTGCTCACACAGAGCTGACAAGAGGTAGATGCAGAATATATGTAGACACACAACTCACACAGAGCTTCAGAGGTAGATGCAGGTGCATTCGGATGTAGTCAAGGCAGTACAGCACCTCCAGGCAGAAATACCTCACACGTGGTCTGGGTCTCACCCAGTGGAGTGGTCAGGGAGGAGAACCTAAAGCTTTACACCCTATCCATTGTGGTCCCTTCACTGTAGGCAAATCTTACAGCCTGGGAAGCTACTCCCTGCTACACCTCCTTGTTGGAGCACAAAGCTGCTCTTTATATCTTACCTCACTGTCTTACTCGCCTAGAGAGTCTATAACAATAATATTCCTACCACTCACTAGCCTCATTCACGGAGTCCCTGCTCCCCGAGGTACCGGTATCTTTATAGCACATGGCTTTTCTGGGTCTTGCTGTACCCAGGCTCCCCTGTGTACACCCAGACGGATCACCACCCAGCAGCCAAAGAGGAAGATGCACCCCTTCATACTCACTATACCAGAGTGTGACAGGACGTGGTCACAACGCCTCCCGCCAATACTACAACTATGCAAATTACAACTAGCTACAAACAACTAGGGAGATCAGGAAGTGTAGGGAATTAAAGCCATAGGACACGTTAACCCTTTGGGTCCTTACATATACTCATCTCGTTTTAAACAGATTTGCAAACATAAATACTATCGAAAGCAGTATCTGTCAGGGTTTTTATATTCCGTACCCTAGGGTTCAGGTCTCCCAAATCAATATTAGTATAAACCAACAAATGGTAAACACACATTACTCCCCTGCTGCCTCCATTTTGTTTCGCTTCATTTTGGCGCCACACAAAACCCTCCCATCCAATTGCAATAAGCCTCTTCACACTTTAGAACCGCCTCTATGCGAGGCGTGCACTTCTGTGTCTGCACAAAACGACGGGAATTCGTCTAAGACCTCAACGTCATAGAGAAAGGGCGGTCCCTATGCGCGGTATCAGCCAATAGGGTAGTAGCACGGGCGTCGCTGTTACACAGCTTTGGCGCGAAAGACAGAGTTTCGCGCGCTCTTGGGCTATAGGGATTTCGGTGCTTTTCATTCTTGTTCCCCGTGTCTGTTACATTACTTTCAGTTATAATGTCGGGATTTGACGATCTTGGAATCTACTACAGCGATAGTTTTGGTGGAGAGCAGCCGGTGGGTGACGATGGACAGGCCAAGAAATCGCAACTTAAGAAGCGTTTCAGAGAGTTCCTCAGGCAGTACCGGGTCGGCACCGATCGCACGGGCTTCACTTTCAAATACAGGTCTGGCTGTGACTTATTGATACATAAAGCTAATCCTTCTGCAGATCGCAGTACTGTTTTAGAATGACTTCCTTCCTATTGTCAACATTGTGCCATTGGATTCCAGGCCTAGTCACATTATTAGTGAAGAGATGCGCTCGGTGACTTGTTACCGGCGCCCTGATCGCTCCCTGTACGTGGGAAGCTCTGACAGGCCACACAATAAGGGGAGCACGTGATTGGCGCTTTCCTGACATTCACTTTCACTGTCTATAGGCAGCAGGGTTGCCAGGTCTCCTTTTCAAAACTATCCAAAAGGTACTTTAAAATGAGCACAAAAATAGCCCAATATGGGCAGTGAAAAAAGTCTAAAATAATAAATGAATATATGTGAAAATACACCATTTTTTTTTTTTTTTTTTTGTCTGAAAATTGAGGAAAGTCACTGGAAATGTGAGCATGCTTAAGAGGAAAGGGAGACTGGAGTACAGAGCCCAAAATCTGGTAAATACACAAGTTAAGGTGGCCATACATGGATAGATCCGCTCCTTTGGCGATGTCGCCAAACGAGCGGATCTCCCTCCGATATGCCCACCTTGAGGTGGGCAATATCGGGCAGATCCGATCG
This sequence comes from Xenopus laevis, assembly GCF_017654675.1. NCBI lineage: Eukaryota > Metazoa > Chordata > Amphibia > Anura > Pipidae > Xenopus > Xenopus laevis. The sequence continues at coordinate 94,514,497 of NC_054378.1, forward strand.
TGGGCCCAACGATCGGATCCTAGCATTCGCAAACGGGCAGTCGGATCGCGGGACCGCATCAACGAACAGATGCGCCCGCGATCCGACGGGATTTTTAATCCCATTCGATCGAGATCAGATCTCGATCGGGGAAGCCCGTCGGGGGCCCCCATACACGGGCCAATAAGCTGCCGACTTGGTCTGTCAGCAGCTTTTATTGGCCTGTGTATGGCCACCTTTAGTCCCACTGCATGCTGGGTATCGTAGTCTTCCATTAAACTTGACAGTTGGCAAATTAAACAAAAACAACATTACCCAACATGCACTAGGAGATGCAGGCTTGGCACATTAGTGCAAGAAAAAACTTTGGCTGGTTTCCAAAGTACAAACCAGCCAAAGGCCCAAAAAGTAGCCCAAATCCGTAACGTGGCTAGTTTGTACTTTCGGAGAAAAGCAAAAGGAGGAACCGGCACACAGGAGCATATGTAAATGGGGTTAAGCCTTTACGTGTTAACATCACAGTGATGCACAACGTTTCGGGGGCTGGCCCCTTCGTCAGGTGATGAAGGGGCCAGCCCTCAAAACGTGCAACACTAATAAACACGTAAGGGGTTAACCCCATTTGCATATGCTTCTGTGTGCCGTTTCCTCCTTTTGCTTCTCTGCAGTGGATTCTGGGGAGTGCCGTCTCCCCAGAGGACTTTGCACCAGGGAATTTATCAAAGGAAGGCCAGCGAGTGCGCTCACATCGTTACTACTAGTTTGTACTTTCAAAACCCGCCTGGGATTTAAGTTAGGAGCCCAATTTGGCTGGAAACCCGCCAACCTGGCAACCCTGATGGGCAGATTTGAAAATCCCGTGCGTGACAGTATCAGATCGCATCATGCAGTCCTCATGTTACAGGCCTGAATTGGGGGTCAACCTTTTTGACCCAACACAAGGATGACCAGATTGGGCAAATAAACACACTTTTGATGCAGATGCTGATAGTTTAAGACCAGATTCAAGGAGCTGTTTACACCTACAACTAAAAGTGTATCAAAGTAATAAAAATATAATGTACTGTTTCTCTGCATTGATAAAAGCTGCGTGTTTGCTTCACAGAGACTACTATAGTTTATATAAACAAGCTGCCGTTGTGTAGCAATGGGGACAGCCATTCAAGCTGGGGAAAAAGGGGAAAGGGCACAGGTTACATAGCCGATAACTGATAAAACACCATCGCATTGGACAGGGCTTATCTGTTATGTACAGGGTAGGACTGGAGCCTTCGGGGCCCACCCAGGCTGCACAACAACTGGCCCTCCTGGCAGTCCCCGGGGGGCCCCCTCAGACCGCTAAATTCCCGGCATGTGCGTAAAAGCACGAGCAGACCGGGTTTTTTCCACCGGCCCACTCTGACCCTGGCTATGTAACCTGTGTCTCGTCTTTTTTTTTTTTTCTGGCTTGAATGACTGCCCCTGTGGCTACACAACCGCTTATTTATATAAACTAGAGTAGTGTTTCTAAAGCAAACACACAGCTTTTTCATTGTGCAAGTGAACAGCATTTTATGTTAAAGAGGAACTCCACAAAAACATAACTTAAACTTTTGGAAAAGTAAACATAATTTCAAGCAACTTTGCAATATACATCAATTAAAACATGCAATTTTTGTTTGGAACCCAGAGTTCCTCTTTAATTACTTTAAAGAGCTTTTATTGTTTTTTATTACTTATTTTTATTACTTTTTTGTTACTGATCCTTAAAGTTGTTGCAGATGCATCAGCTGAAAGCCAAATGAGCATCATCATTATTTTTTTTATTCAAAGATTTGTAGTTTGCAGCCCTCACACACTACCAACTGGCAAGTAACATATTGAATAATATATTATATGCAGAGATGAACTCAAGCGTCACTATAATCTTGGAGAATACTGGATAGAGGTGGAAATGGAGGACCTGGCTAGCTTTGATGAGGACCTTGCAGACTATCTATATAAGCAGCCAACTGAACATCTGCAGTTGGTAAGTAACTTCTCAGTAGCAGTGTGTTTAGAGTGAAACAATTGTCAGCTGTTCCTGTTGTCATTGTTGAGCCATTCTGAGCATAGCAGGGATTCCCAAAAAATGTTTTGTTTTTTTTACCCATGAGCCGCATTCAAATTTTAAAAAAAGAAATAAATAAAAAAAGTTGGAGAGTAACCTAAGCATGCAAGAAGTTCCTGGGGATGCCAATTATGTGCTGTGATTGATATTGGTAGTTTATAAGTTGGTTGGCAGCCTACAGGCCCTGATTTTCCTCTTTTCCACCCCTAGGCTGCATGGTCCTAGCGCCTGCCCTCTCTTCTTTGTATGCGCCCACAATGTATGTATGTAAGTAGATATTACATTTTTTAACTCCATTTACAGCTGGAAGAGGCAGCCCAGGAAGTAGCAGATGAGGTGACTCGCCCACGACCTGCAGGTGAAGAGACTATCCAGGAAATCCAAGTTATGTTGCGATCTGATGCCAACCCTGCAAATATTCGCAACCTCAAGGTAAGGAACTTTTACCTTATGGTTAGCATTCTAATCATGCAAATTATATTACTAACAATGTCTATTGCACTAAAGCATGATTAAATAAGTAATAAATGTAAATATTACTGCCTGTTCCTTTTTTAGTTGCTCAACTTTGTCTACTGAAGTCCGATCACAACACAACATTGCCATTAATATTACTTTGGATAACTTGATCCCTGTTAGAATAGTACCAATGCTTTACCACTGCATAATCTAATCCAATGTTTATTTTGCAGTCTGAGCAAATGTCTCATCTTGTCAAAATTCCTGGTATCATCATTGCTGCCACCGCTGTGAGAGCCAAGGCTACCAAGATCTCAATCCAGTGTCGCAGCTGCCGAAACACAATTGGCAACATAGCTGTACGGCCTGGTCTAGAGGGATATGCCATGCCACGTAAATGCAACACGTATGTATCATTGGAGTTGTGTAGCAAATGGATGTTTTTTGGTGTGAAATGGAATATAAAGGTTTCTTTCAATGGAAGCAACTTGTCGTTTTATACAATTTCATTCTTGCTTTGTGCAGTGGAACAAAATCTGTTAGCATACTTCATATAGGGGAAGGTCTAGGATCCATAGTTCACCAAAAGATGGAATGGCTGTGGTAAAATTGATCTGTCAAAAAAAAAAAAAAAAGTTTCCCTTTTAGACTTTTATTTTATCCTCTACTGTTGCTCTTCACAGGGAACAGGCTGGCCGTCCAAAGTGCCCATTGGATCCTTACTTTATTATACCTGACAAGTGCAAATGTGTAGATTTTCAAACATTGAAACTTCAGGAGTCTCCAGATGCTGTGCCTCATGGAGAGCTCCCACGACATATGCAACTGTATTGTGACAGGTATGTTTAAAAGTAAATATTTTAAAAAGAGACAACCCAAACCCTCTGGATAGGGAAAGAGGTGTACAGCGTATATTCTATGAATGTCACAGGTAATTGGTTCTCTTCTTTTATTGGCTCCATATCCATTGGGATGTAGACAGACTTTCTCTGTTGTCTCAAGGGGGACACAGGGACTATGGACTATGGGGTTAAGCTCCACCCTCCAGGAGGCAGGACACTTATTCAAATGAAAAAAGGGGGCGTGCCAGTACTGCGGCTTAACCCCAGGCTAGAGCCAATGTATTCAGTTTTTTAAGTGTCCTGCTTACTAGGAGGATGGACAACCTGCAAGCTCCAAGTTTTTCAAGCTTCAAGTAGACAGGGGTGCTACCACAATCAGGGTTACCTGTATCTGTTGAGTACACCCCCTCCGTGGGAGGCCCACTGGAGTCATTCCCTGGCCCATAGGCTATAACAGACTCGGTTAGGCATGCCTGCACTCCTTGAGGGAGAGCAGAGGGCCTTACAGTGTGGCTGCATGTGAGTATAAAGGCTACTTTTACCTCACGCTGTGGTTGCTCTCCCCCCTACCCAATCTGTTACTGCTCTGGCTGTTGTGCTGCATGTGGGCGACGCCAGTCTCCTGGGGTGGGGAGCAACATTCAACTCCCTATCCGCACAAGGTCTGTGGTCTCCCGCGGAGTCCAAACTCTCCATCAACATCCTGGAACTCCGCGCCGTAAAGTTGGCGCTCCTTCACTGGTCCTCTCTTCTCCAGGCCAAGGCGATAAGAGTCCAAAGCGACAACTCCACCACAGTCGCATACATAAACCGTCAGGGAGGAACCCGCAGCAGAGCAGCGCTAGCGGAAGTTCAGCAAATTCTCAGTTGGGCAGAATCCAATGCGGCAAGGCTGTCCGCCATTCACATCCCGGGAGTCGACAACACCAGGGCAGACTTCCTCAGCCGCAATCTCCTGGACCCAGGGGAATGGGAGCTTCACCCGGAAGCCTTTGCGGACCTCGTTCGTCGTTGGGGGCATCCTCAAATCGACCTGATGGCCTCCAGGAACAACCGCAAAGTGAACACTTTCTTCGCCCGCTCCCGGGATCCTCTCGCTGCAGGAGTCGACGCCATGACACAACGTTGGCTGTTCGACCTGGCCTACATCTTCCCGCCTCTTCCCATGTTACCGCGGGTTCTAAAGAAGATCAAGCGGTCCCCTGTCACAGTCATTGTCATAGCTCCATTCTGGCCCAGAAGAACGTGGTTCTCGGATCTCCGGGACATGTCCATAGCACCGCCCGTTCGCTTAGCCCTCAGGCACGATCTACTCCGCCAGGGTCCCATCTCCCACCACAACCCGGGCCTCTTCGTTTTGACGGGTTGGCTATTGAGGCGGCCATCTGGAAACGACAGGGAATAGCGGAGGATGTCATTGCTACTATGCTGCAGTCACGCAAGCCCACTTCGTCTAAAGCTTATCGCAGAGTTTGGCGCAACTATTGGACTTGGTGCAACGACACCGCCATTCCCATCTCCAGCCCCTTTTCCTTCACGGACTGTAACATCCCTAGAGTGCTGTCTTTTCTCCAACGGGGTCTGCAGTTGGGCCTGAAGCTCAGTTCCTTGAAAGTTCAAGTTTCTGCTCTATCTGTATTGTTCCAACACCGTTTGGCTCTGGATGATTCCGTCCGCACTTTTCTGCAGGGTGTAGCACACATCAGTCCTCCATTCCGTCCACCAGTCCCCGGCTGGGACCTGAATACTGTTTTGGATGCTCTCTTGGATCCCCCCTTCGAACCTATCGGGACTGTCTCTGAACAATGGCTTACCTGGAAAGTTGTCTTCCTCGTGGCAATATCATCAACTCGGAGAGTGTCTGAACTCGGTGCCTTATCTTGCGATCCTGCCTTCCTCGTCTTCCACAAAGACAAAGCGGTGCTCCGCACCTTACCGTCCTTTTTGCCTAAGGTGGTTTCATCCTTTCACATAAATCAGGAGATCGTTCTACCCTCACTCTGCCCGGATCCCAAGAACGACAAGGAACGCAGACTTCATGGTCTGGACGTTGTCCGGGCTCTCCGCTGGTATATTCAGAGATCCAAGGATTTTCGACTGTCTCAAAATCTTTTCGTACTGCCCTCTGGGGCCCGCCGAGGTCTGGCAGCATCCAAGACCTCCATTGCTCGATGGTTACGGGAGACCATTCGTCAGGCTTACCTAGCCAAAGGTAAATCTCCGCCGGAGGGCGTCCGAGCCCATTCCACGAGGTCGGTGGGAGCCTCCTGGGCATGGCGCAACTCGGCTTCTTTGGACCAGATCTGCAGAGCGGCTACCTGGTCCTCCGTTCACACCTTCACAAAATTTTACAAAATTGACACGTTTTCCTCTGCGGAAGCCGCTTTTGGCCGCAAGGTGTTGCACTCTGTGGTGCAATAATGTGTCTTTTCTCTCGCTCCCACCCTGCTGTTCTGGGACTGCTTTGTTAGGTCCCCATAGTCCCTGTGTCCCCCTTGAGACAACAGAGAAAACAGGATTTTTGATACTCACCGTTAAATCTGTTTCTCTGTGGTCGATAGGGGGACACAGGGCTTCCCGCCCTATGCGAGTTTGACCATGTTGGTCTGTGTGGAATTTCTTCCTGAGTTATCTGTTCTGCCGTTTATATATTTATATGAGCATTACTTATGTTCTTTGGTTAGCAGGTCTTTGGTACCAACTGAATACATTGGCTCTAGCCTGGGGTTAAGCCGCAGTACTGGCACGCCCCCTTTTTTCATTTGAATAAGTGTCCTGCCTCCTGGAGGGTGGAGCTTAACCCCATAGTCCCTGTGTCCCCCTATCGACCACAGAGAAACAGATTTAACGGTGAGTATCAAAAATCCTGTTTTTTTTATATGTTCAAAATGCACTGACCACAGCTTAAATGAACTCTTAAAGGGGTTATTCACCTTTTGGGTTAACTCTTATTATAAGGCAGAGGGTTATATTCCGAGACAACTTTGAATTGATTTTTTATTTGTGTTTTTTGAGTTACGGTATTACCTTTTTATTCAGAAGCTCTCCAAATTGAAGTTTCAGCAATCTGTTTTTTGCGGTCCAAATTACCCTAGCAACCATGCATTGATTTGAACAAGCGACTGGAATATGAATAGGAGATGGCCTCAATATAAAGATGAGCAAGATGAGCAATAAAAAAAAAAAAAGTTGCACTAATGATAAATTTGTAGCCTTACATTTAGTTTTTAGATGGAATCCGTTTGACTAATTCAAAAGTTGCTTAGAACTGGCCATTCTTTAACATATCAAAAGTAAACCATAAGGTTAACCAGCCAGTTATGGGTTTATTTAAGATTCATTTATACATTGATAAAATATTTTGGGGTCTGATGTATGCTTAGTTCCTGAATCATTGATTCCTGGTGTGAATCATTGTAATAAGTTTAAACATTCCATTTTTTTTTTTTTTTTTTTTTAAGATACTTGTGTGATAAAGTTGTCCCTGGAAATAGAGTGACAATCATGGGCATTTACTCCATCCAGAAGAGTGGAAAGACCTCCACAAAGGGCCGGGATCGAGTGGGAGTTGGGATCCGCAGCTCCTATATAAGGGTAGTGGGCATCCAGGTGGATACAGAAGGCACAGGTGAGGGGACATTTTGGATAGGTTCAATTGAAAAGGAAAGCGACACATTTTTAATGTTTTAATAAGAACACCTTACTAAGCCTATATAAACACTTGCCTCCCCCAAGCACAGTACTTCATAACCTGTCTTGCTATGTGACAAGCCTAGGATATTAGCTTCATCATTGGTGGTGTGCTTAGGGGTGGGCATTGTTCTGTTTAAATTGAGAGTTGTGAATTTTCATAGGTACTTATTGTTTATTCTCTATTTAGGAAGAAGTGCGGCAGGTACTATAACACCACAAGAGGAAGAGGAGTTTAGGCGCTTGGCTGTAAAGCCTGATATCTATGAAACTGTTGCCAAAAGTATCGCACCCTCCATTTATGGCAGTACTGATATCAAGAAGGCCATTGCATGCCTGTTGTTTGGAGGCTCCCGAAAAAGGTAAATTATTTAGCTTTGTTGACCGTAAGTGTAAATGGGTAATATGGGGGTTAGATGATTTCATAACCACTAATGTCCCTTTTTGGTAGAAATTTTCATACTACAGTTTTGCAGTGCTGTAAATGTTATTTGACTTTTGTGTAACCATTATATCTTACACAGAATATCTTATTTTGGGTACAGTCAATTTTCATCTTGAATGTTTGCACATCAGCATATTTATAAAAACTAATCATGCGTTTGAAGCAAACATACCCTGTACTGGTACAAAGTGTAACATGTATGCCACCACTCGGAATTAAAGTTTATTTGCAGTAATTCTGCTGAAGTTTTCCTTCTAATTTTGGATCACATGTAGCAGTTGCAGCACAGAGCAACCGTAAAGGAATCGGACACAATTCGTTTGAAATTTGTACTGACCACCATTCCCTGCTTCCATTTGGACAAAGTGTAACTACATTTTATTCAAATGCATACACTCTTTCATTGTCTTATTGTTCTTTTAAAGGAGCACATCATTAAAACAATGATATTCAATTAGGTATATAGGCCCTAGGGCTGTCTTGAACTGTGATAGTGGGGAATAAATTACACTCCTGTAGCTGCTTTTCAGGTGCATGATGGGAAATTGTGCTGCTTGTTTCAGATACTGAAGCTGTCAGGTGGGGATTACTAAAATGCAGAATTGAACATAGGTTTTTCTCATATAGTCTACAATGTGCTTATATCGTAGATTCTACTATTGGACCTCTTAAAACGTTTTAATAGCTCTCAACTTGCACAAGCACAAAGTTGCCTTGAAGTGTTCTCAACAGTAGTAATAGCACCAGTGCACCAAAAACTTGGTATGGCTATACAATTAGCATTGCATAAAGGCTCTTTATAAATTTGTTGGATTTATAAATGTCATTATGAATAATCTGCTAAATGTCCCTGAAAGCTACAATTTATATTTTTTCTTTTAGGCTTCCAGATGGATTGACCAGAAGAGGTGATGTCAATTTATTGATGCTTGGAGATCCTGGGACAGCTAAATCACAGCTGCTGAAGTTTGTAGAGCGGTGCTCTCCTATCGGGGTGTGAATATGCTTGATTTTATTATAAATGTCTGCCCTTTGATTTTTCACTGAACCGTTAATAATCCGTAATTAGAATAAAATTGGAAAACAATTCTTATTGCATGGTATTCAGGAATAATGGTATCTTTAAGACTGGTTTAAGAACCAACACACAAACAATTAACTGGCTTCTTGGTTATGCTCCCTTACTGCTGGGAACCTCTCAAGTCTTGTTTCAGTGCCCTATAAGCAACAGGGTTACAGCTCTTGCATGCTATGAATCATTATTTCAAATTTCTTCCTGGCTTGTTCATTTCCTCCTGAGCATTTACAGTATGCTTGTATGACAAGACAGTTTGTTAAAGTCTGTTAAACATATATACTCTGAGGGTCCTGCAATTTGCAAACTCTAGAAGCATAGTGAAGCTTTTATAAGATGGTTGGCCAGAGTGGCTATTAATCGGCTGTTGTTTTGTTTCCATAGTCTGTTATATTTTTGTAGAATCATAGGATGTTGGACAGAGTGGCCGCAGTTTTGCTTCCATAGTTTAATGTAAGTTTTATATTCCATTACATTTTTGTAGGTTTATACTTCTGGGAAAGGCAGCAGTGCAGCTGGCCTTACTGCTTCAGTTATGAGAGATCCAGTGTCCCGTAACTTCATTATGGAAGGAGGTGCCATGGTGCTTGCTGATGGAGGGGTGGTCTGCATTGATGAGTTTGATAAGGTAAAGCTGAAACTGAAACATTAACTGGCATTGTAATGATCTATTTAACCTTGGTTTGTTGGTTTATACTAGAATAGAAACCCTAAATTACCTGTACATAACTATTAAGCAATTTGGTTCAAGTATAAACATATTTTCAGTATTATAAGTGTGTAGATGTGAGGATGTTCCCTTTCCTACTGCAAGTATGATACATACATATAGCCATCCTACACAGGGGTTGTTGTCAGCCAAAGTTCAACCATCCTAGCACCATAGTTTATGCCCAAAAAATTATCAAATTTCACTTTTTTTTTTTTTTTTTTTAGATGCGAGAGGATGATAGAGTTGCTATCCACGAAGCCATGGAGCAGCAAACTATTTCCATTGCAAAAGCTGGCATCACTACCACACTAAACTCCCGCTGTTCTGTTTTGGCCGCTGCCAATTCAGTATATGGACGGTGGGATGACACCAAGGGCGAGGAGAATATTGACTTCATGCCCACCATCCTTTCTAGGTTCGACATGATCTTCATTGTAAAAGATGAACACAATGAGCAAAGAGACATGGTAAATGAGCTGAAGCCCAGTGGTATGTTAATCGTGACTTGTCTGTAAAGTGTCTATAACTGTTGTTGTAATGTATAGACAGCCTAGAATTATTTGCACCCTTTTGAGAATCTGTTCAGCAGAGTCTAATATGGCTTCTCCATTTCTTGCAGACTCTTGCCAAGCATGTTATGAATGTACATCTCAGTGCACGTACACAGAGTTCTTCTGTGGAAGGAGAGGTGGACCTCAATACCCTTAAGAAATTCATTGCCTATTGCAGAGCGTAAGTATCTTTTTGTTCTGTAGAATACTGGCTTATCGAAGTCAATGAACCTACTAAATCTCTTGCCAGTTGGAAATAATCTAGTTGTAAATTTGCTGTTTTTAATTTCTACAGCCAGTTTTTCTTCTTAACGGATAGGTTTTTTGATCTCTCTGTTGTCTTGTAGAAAATGTGGCCCTCGACTCTCAGCTGAAGCAGCAGAAAAGCTGAAGAACCGGTATATTCTTATGCGCAGTGGAGCTAGAGACCACGAGAGAGAGACTGAAAAGAGATCAAGTATCCCAATTACAGTCAGGTAGGAGAAGTGTTCATTTTGTATCACTAGCAGACACCATGGGATGAAGCACGTTTAGCAAGCAGAATCGAAACCGTCAATGACTCTTGAGTCTAGGGCTTTATAGATCTCCTTCCCCCACCACTTTCTGTAGAGACCATGAGTGTATCTTCAGTACTTCTGCACTCTTTCTATAGCCATCTATTTCTCTATTTTCTGCTTGATCCGTGTCTGAGTGAGCCAAATTGCTCTGATTGTGTTAACCTTAGTTCTATACATGTCTTTTGGATTTTAAAAGAGCAGCAGCTGTCGTTAAAATTTTATGTCTTCCAGTTATTAGATTTTTTTTTTTTTTAACTCAATGCCTAGCCACATTTATCATGTGTTAACAGGCGAAGAGGGACTTCCAAATAGCCAATCAAAGCCTTTATTTTGTAGCCCATGACACTTTATGCATTCTTGTGTGGCTCCCCAACTCTTTACATAGAGCATCCAAATGCTTAATTCTGTCCTTGTGTAAGCTGTGTGGACATAGCTTGAGACAGAAAAAGTATGTGTTGTCTGTTCTTTCCTAGTACAGAATCTGGTATTGTGATGGTTAATCACTGTTTTGATGTCTGCAGGCAATTGGAAGCCGTTGTTCGGATATCTGAATCTCTTGGCAAGATGAAGCTCCAGCCTTTTGTTACAGAGACAGATGTAGAGGAAGCACTAAGGTTGTTTCAGGTGTCCACATTGGATGCTGCCATGTCTGGAAGCCTTTCAGGTAAGCCAAAAGGTAAGGTGGAAAACCCATGCAAACAAGATTGTGTGAATAGACAATAACTGCTTCTGTTTGCAGGTGTGGAAGGCTTTTCTACACAAGAGGATCAGGAAATGTTATCCCGTATTGAGAAACAGCTGAAGAGGCGTTTTGCAATTGGTTCACAGGTGTCTGAGCACAGCATTATACAAGACTTTCTCAAACAGGTAGGAAAGTTATAATGTAATCTGAGGAACTCACATTTTCATGGGAATCTCAAGCGCTTACACATGATTTACATGTTAGTTGGTGTGGGTGGCTTTGGGCTGCTTAAAGTGTTCTCTTTGCCATTATCAAACTTTATCTAGAACACACAGGTTATATTTCCTCGCAACGCTTTGGCAAAATTTTATCTTCCCAGATGTTCATTTCACTCATTAAAGTTGTATTCCTGGTGATTTTACTTTTTGCACATATGCCAGCTTAATCTCTGCAATGAAAATTTAAAAAAAACTAGAAGCACCCTGCAACACTGTACCCAGGCCAGGTGATTCCTGCGCTAAAGTTGTATTTTTACTAGAAACGTTGTCAAGCAGGATAATATATTGTATTCTAATTGTTCTTAAATTGTATTTGTATAGAAATACCCTGAGCACGCCATCCACAAGGTTCTAAACCTCATGATGAGGAGAGGAGAGATTCATCATCGTTTGCAGCGCAAAGTCCTGTACCGACTCAAGTAGAAGCCATAACAGTCATTGTGAACAATCTGTTGCAGCTTTGCATTGGAGACCTTATTGCTTAGGCATGGACACCAATAAACGCATAATACTCTCCAAATGAGAGTATTCAAGAGACTCGATAGAATATTTCACTGTTAATAGACTGGAATGTATTGTACAATTTACATACAAGGTCACATTTGTAGGATCCTAAACGAAGACATCGGTAACTATATCTATATATCTATTAAGGTTGATGCAGTTACATATTTCGGTGCCACAAAAGGTTTGTATATAATGGTCTATATACAGATTAATTGGAACAAAGTGCATGAATTGCACTTTGCTGGGTCAGCAAATGAAGAGCAAAGCTCTTCTTCCCAGAGCAAGTTAAAGCAGTAACTGTCATGCATAGTGAACAATTGCACTTGGATAATAGACAGTGTGTTCATAGGGAACCTTGCAGACTTGCCTTGGGATGTGTTCTATGCAAAAAAAAATGCTATATATGCAAAAGAATGCTATAAATTGCCTTATTTCAGTGCTGGCCTAATATTCAATCATATTCCAGGAGCCAAATTTATTCCTGTGATCATCCTATACCACTGAGTCACTGGAGACTAACGTAGAGCTGTAAAAATACCAAGTAATACTGCATCTGGTTTCCATTTGTACTGAACTGCCTTATCCTGTACACACACTTGGACTTTACAAAAAGATAAAGATAGCTAAAAATGTTCATTGCTGATGGGTCTCTTTACTTCATGTAAGCCAAGATGTGTAGAAATTTATGGTCTATTGCGGGGAGGGGGGGTTGGGCTTATAAATAAATAAATAAATGTTCTTTGCAAATCCTTGATTCACTGTTCTTGGTGGTAACCATTTGTTTTTGTTTGACTATAAAATGTTTGCCAAATAACGGTTTGTATCATTTCAAGTTTCTTATCCACACAATTTACTCTCCCATGCATACTCCTGACTTTTCATATAGTGATTAGCTGGTCCTGCCAGGCACTAGTAAATAGGCCTCTCTTAACTTGCTTATACAGAACCAGCTTAGTTCTACATTTTCTTTACTTTCCAGTTGGGTGGCATTTGGGCTGCATAGAGGTGCAACATGCAAGGGCATTTCACAAGTTCAGGCACAGTCTGAACACCAGGAAGTTTTTCATTCTGCAATGTGCAGTCATTGAACTGGAGATTGTTTAGATCCATTGCATGTATCCTTACCCTTACAGACTATTAAATGCAGCTTTTATGATACATCGCCTCTAATGCTACATATTTAGAGTTCTCAGAATGTATGAGAAGCTCATAATTTGAGGTGGGATGAATCCATAGCTGATCTTATAGGATGTTTTTGCTCATGGGAAAAAATAAAGATGAAAAATAAATTATGTAGTAAGTGGGGGTGTATTCAGATTCTTAATTTTCAAGTGGGAGCAAATTGCAGCTGGTAATAGGGGAAGACGGGTAGGTGAGGTACATGCCTAGCTCCTCCGGCAGCTTCCTACCCGTAGTTCTGTCCCTGGTCTAGAGGAAAAATGGCTGATTTGTCTTCATCCATATTCTGCCATTACTTCTAGTGGGCTAAAAAGAGGACACAGGACTTTCTAAGGTAAAAACCAGAAGTCTTGTGCCTTTTCCAGTGTTCACCTGCAGCAGTTTCAGTTCTCTTTAGATTGTTTGTTTGTATAGGGGATAAAACAATTTTTGAATATTTTTTTCACAATATAACCCAAGCATCAAATGCCTTACTAGCATTTAAAGGCGAAAATAGATTCATATTTACCAAGATTTTCTCTTCCTGGCCATCCTCCCCAGCAGCATAACGTGTTTATTCTCTACCATACTGCCAGGACACAGAAGGGTTAATAAAGCAATGCATTTAATCCCCATTCCTTCCTGTCCTCCCCAGTCTTTGCCTGATGTTGTGGACAGACCACGAAAGGGGTGTGGGCATGCTGCAGGGGAGGATGGCCAGGAAAAGAAAATCTCTTGGGTAGGAACCTATCCGTCTTCCTCCCACTCTCTGCCTTCTGTAGATAAATCTGTAAACAATAATGGAGATCTAGAGACTTCCATGTTGCCCCTTCTTGGGTGTTCATATCTGGGACAAAGTCTGGCAGAACAATTGGCTCATTGATACGTAATGGTGAAATTACTTTAGACAAAAACTGCAATATTGGTCTAAGAATTACACAGTCCCCTTTAAAGCCTGTATATGGAGGCCTCGCAGATAATGTCTGCAGCTCACATACTCTTCTAGCCGATGTTAAGGCTACTAATAGAACAGTCTTGTGTCACATCCAACAACATAGCCTGGTCTAATGGCTCAAATGGTTTCTCAGTGAGAGCCTTTAGGACTAATGGTAAGTCCCACAGTGAAGATAAGGATCTAATGGGTGGCACAAACCTCACTGCTGCTTTTAAAAAAAAAAATCTAGAAATCAAGGTTTCCTCAATAAGCCTTCTCTCCAGAATAGCAGACTATTCTGACAACTGTACACTCAATGTGCTCAGGCTAAGTCCCCTGTCCAGGCCCCGTTGAAGGAACTCAAGGATCTCCCTATGTGGCATAATATCTCTGATATGTATTCCAGACTTTAATAATGTATTGATGACTGCCTCCAACCATCCCTGCTGTGCTAACCTCATCCTCTCAGCTGCCAGGCCACTAGACTCAACGCTAAAGGATTTGGATGCCACAGATTCCCTTTGGAATTGGCCTGCCATGGAACATTCGTCTCAGCAGAGGATACCATGGCTGGCTTGGCTAATTCGGCAGAATTACTAAAGCCTCCATCTGAGTGTAAAAGATCTTCTGCAACACTTTGAAGATCATTGGGAAGTGGGAAAACATATGCCCACAAGCCTTCGAAGCCGTATCTACTAACCAATACTTAAGCCAGAGAGTCCTCCTTGCTACTACAACTAAAGCCATTGATCTTGCTGATAACTTAGTCAGATCTCCCGCTGCTCCAAGACAAAAAGTTGTGGCCAACCTAAAATCTGCCAGAGGTGCTAAGATCTTCTCCGGAGGCTCACCTCCTCTGGTCCTCTGTTCTATATCTTCTATCCAAATGGAAAGACCCTTAACTACTGACACCAAGGCTATAGACGGCTTGCACACGGCTCCTTTTGTCATATATAACCTTTTAAGCTCAGTGTCTATCCGCTTTTCCATTGGATGCTTCAATGCTGAGACATCATCAATTGGAAGAGCTGTCTTCCTGCACAACCTGGCCACTGGAGCAGTAAAAAAAAACTGCACCTGGAATCCGGCCCTAGAAAGAACCAAGTGAGTTCTAAAAAAAAATTATCTGGTCCGGACAGAACAGAAGAAAAAAAAAAAAAGACTGGGGAGGACAGTTGCTTTTGAATCTGAGCTGAATGCTGAGGATCAATTGCAAACTCACAGAACCGTTATGCCCATGTGCCCCCCCCCCCTCAAGCCGCTGACTAACTCAGAGTTAGAGAGCTGCAAAGCAGGAAGTAGTGTTCTGGCTATTATGTTACACATCCAGTCTAGGGTTGCCACCTTTATGTCTGGCTGAGACCGGGCGGGGGGCGTGTCTGTGACATCAGTGGGTGGGCCTGTGACATCAGTGGGCGGGGTTACGGTGCGGCGATTGGCCGATCGCCGTGTCAATCAAGGGAATCCCGGCCGGTTTTCCTTATTTGCAAAACCGGGCAGGAAGTATAGACCCGTGCAGCCCCTCAAAATACCGTGCTGTCCAGGTCAAAACTGGACAGGTGGTAACCCTAATCCAATCACTCCAGCCTTTATACATTACATTTGCCTAACTATATTTGAAACATTTGTTTTTATTTTGCACAGCCTATCTACTTACCCAGTTTTTATTTTTACACTGAAGTTGACTAAACTGTTCCTTTAAAAGAAAAGGTCACTGTCCAGGGCACATACTCAACTCCATTGTAAACTATACATTTTAAAAAATCTAATTTTTAGGGACAGGCAACATTTAAAATATCCCAGGCCGACTATCACACGGTAACAGAAACAACACACCGGAATTAAAAGTCAATGCAGATTGACGCTCAAGTAAGCGGAAATCCCTCCCCCCACCACCAATTGTAATGAAAACTCTTGGTCACCTTAGATCTGATTGGCTGGGACTTGATGCGCAGGCGCAGTCAATAGAGGGGAAAGATGGCGGCGTCCTCTGCTGCTGCTACAGCTCGCGCTGCCTCTGCTGTCAAACCAATACTGAGCAGAGACCTTGGAGAAGCAAAGCGGCGTGTTCGGGATCTGTACCGAGCCTGGTACAGAGAGGTGCCCAATTCTGGTGAGCTGCCATAGAACGGCTTGTGTGCAGTGTCCTGTCCCTGACCTCCAGCCCCTGTCACCTCTGTTCTACACTACTTTAAGCTTATGATTATTCGCAGCATTTATATTGTTGGCCATTTATAGCACTAAGAGATGTAAGTGTCGCAGAGTAATATGTCGCTGCTGATATGGCCAATCGTTCCACCCACTGTATCACTACCGGCTCGTCGGAAAAGT
Source organism: Xenopus laevis (assembly GCF_017654675.1). NCBI lineage: Eukaryota > Metazoa > Chordata > Amphibia > Anura > Pipidae > Xenopus > Xenopus laevis. The sequence goes on from NC_054378.1 coordinate 94,530,786, forward strand.
CACGGACACAAGGTTATTGGGGGGCACTGCAATAACAAAAAAACAAATCAGACATTTGTCAAGGTTAAGGATTTTGTTGAGGAAATAAAAAAATGGACAGTTTATACCTGTGCATAGCTAATGCTAATGGTTAACTGTGACATAAATCACCTGTCCACAGAGATCGTTTAAGGCTAAATGGGGCCCCAGGCAGGCTAGGGCCAACTTTAGAATCTAGAATAGAAGATTGTGTATAAAAAAGACGTCCCATTTCTATTGCCTGCAGTGTGGGTAGATGAAACTGATTGAACAAAACATCCATCTCTAGAAGCCAGCCTTCCCCCTATATTGATGTCTCTTGAATTGGGCAGATTAATGAGATGTGGGGCCCTACGCTACATCCAAACAGGATCCCCTTCTAGGCCACTGCTGGGATCAGATTTGTGCATATCCAGGCACTCTACACCAGTGGAACTGTAGACATCCGGGAGCACCCACACGCTTTGCCTGCCATCTTCGCTTAGCACGTGCTCCTGACTAGACCCAGCAGAGCAAATAAAAATAAATGTTAAAAGTAAAAGAAAATAGAAATAATAGTTGAAAAGTAAATAATAGCTGAGCCCCTGGTCATACTGGGCCCTTAGGCTATAGTCTAGGGTAGCCTGTGCATTACTCCACCACTAGGCAGCTAGTTGCAGAACCACCAATGCACCAAGTGCAACTTCACTTAGCAGGTTGGGCCCTTTGGATTAGGCAAACCCTAGGTGGGTCCTTAGTTCACCTAATCTGTAATATAGCCCTGCCTGTCCAGAGCAACTTGGCTGACTTTTTGTTGAGATGAATAAGAAGCAATGCATGTCAGCTAGCTGAAATTTTGATGGTTGCTATGTAATGTAAATCACATTCTCCAGTTAGTGTGTTTTGGGTGGCGCTGTATGGTCTAATGGCTCACAAAAGGGACCCAAAAATAAACATGATGCTGCAGCTATGCTGACAGACATGACCTTTATGAATGTACTGTCTTCCTTTGCAGTCCATGTGTTCCAGCTGGACATTACAGTCAAACAAGGAAGAGATAAGGTGCGGGAGATGTTTCAGAAAAATGCTCATGTCACAGACCTGAGAGTCATCGATATGCTTGTAATCAAGGTAAAACTAATCATTTATTGCTTCCACTTGAACAGCCTATTAACACTCTCCTTGTTATTTTTATGAACACACTGTTATTAGCAGTTTGTCCTATATGAGGGGACAACTACAAAACTTTAAATGTGTTTTGCAAAATGGAAAAAAAAAAGAATTCTAAGCAGCTTTCCAATTTATATCGCGTACCAGAAAACTCAAACTTTTAAAGTTTTTATTTGTTGATCAAGCATCTAGAAATAATGTATTTGTTGTGGCAATTAATGTGCCAAATGAATTGCCCTTTTCAGATTTCCAAGGGACAGTTTACTCACTTTTTCCCCAGCATTAATGCTGGAAAAGTACTTTGTGCCTATTGCTTGAATTAGAAAATATCTACTGTTTGTTTTGTTGTGCAACAAAGATAATTGTTGGGGAGCAAATGGGGAGGCCTCACAAGAGCCACCTCAGAATTGCCCCTGAGTGGAGAAATGACCAGAACTGCCCGTGGTGCTTCCCATTCACATAGGAGCAATAGGGAAATAAGAATGGAATAGTGGAATTCACATGATGGTGTTCTGGCTGATACTGTAAGCACAGGATTATGCATAATGAACTGTGATGGTTGCCCCCACACCATTATTAAAAAAAAAAGTAGAAAATACATTTTTCAGTTGTAGAATTATTTATTTCCAATGCATACTGTGTAAAATAGTATTAAAAATGTTAAAAAAATCAAGACCATGTCCTGTAAGTACCTTAAACTTTAAAATACATCTGCATTAAGTAGTTGTGTGGTATTTCAGCTCTTTATGACCCCACATCATATCATAAAAGATCTAGATTGAGAGCCAGATATGGGAGGAAAGGGATGGGTGTACAGAGATGTGGCAGTTTCATATAAGGAGATCTAACTTGACAGCCAGAAATGAGAGGAAAGGGATACGTGTATAGAGATCTGGCAGTTTCATATAACGAGATCTATCTTGACAGCCAGATATGGGAGGAAAGAGATGTTTATAGAGATCTGGCCGTTTCATATAAGAAGATCTAGCTTGACAGCCAGATATGGGAGGAAAGAGATGTTTATAGAGATCTGGCCGTTTCATATAAGAAGATCTAGCTTGACAGCCAGATATGGGAGGAAAGGGATGGGTGTACAGAGATCTGGCAGTTTCATTAAGGAGATCTAGCTCGACAGTGAGATATGGGAGGAACGGGTTAAGTGTACAGAGAGATGGTGTCAGTTTATTGCTATTAGTCATACAGCAATGGGCGACTGTAGGGCCTCCATATAGGACTTCAACTTGGCCTCAGTTTTCAGTAGGATGCAGGTAACTGATGCCCATCAACATCTGGAGGGCCTCTGATTGCCCATGACCATATCAGGACAACACTTAAGAACCTAGGAAAGCCTTGGAAGGAGATCATCTTCTTAATCTCATGTATCCGTATTTCCGTTATTGGGGGAGAATTTTAAAAAATGTTAATAAGGCTATATGATAAATCAAGAGCAAAGCATTGTATTTAATGACAAACAATTGAATATGGAATTTACTAAACTCTTCTGCCTCTCTAGGGTAAAATGGAACTTGAAGAGACAATAAAAGTGTGGAAGCAAAGAACGCACATTATGCGCTACTTCCACGAGACTGAGACTCCGCGGCCTACAGATTTCCTCTCAAAATTTTATGCTGGACAAGACCCCTAAATGTACAAATATCATTTATTGTGCTAATAAACTGGTGTGAATTGTCCACCTTAAGTCAGTGTTCTGTGGAATGAAGGACTATTTTATCCAAATACAAAGGCTTAATTTGTACCTTAAAATAAAGTAACTGTTATAATGAAATACTACAGTGAGTTTTGTAGAGCTAACATTTGCTGTGTTTTTTCTTTTTGGAGGAGTAGGTTATACTTGGCAGCTTTAGGGACAGACAGTAGAAATATTGGCTGACAAGTGCATGAGTTTAAAGGACAAGGAAAGGCAAAAAAATAAAATCCCATTTTTACTTTCTTTAATGAAAAAGAAACCTATCTCCAATATACTTTAATTAAAAAATGTGTACCGTTTTTATAAGAAACCGTTTATGACGATCCCTAAGCAGCCCAGACCACACTGAGCATGTGCAGGGTCAGGAAAGATGTATAACAAAGTTACAAGATGACAGCCCCCTGTGACCAACTTTGAAAGCATAAATCATTTGTTTGATTAGGCTTGTGGTGCAGTAAGTTCATGCTTATGTTTAGTATACAAAATACAGCATTTCTAGCCTTATTCTATTTTAGACTTTCCTTGTCCTTAAGGCAATAGGCTGCAAACAGTCACACCAATTCTTGCTAATGACTAGTTGTTTATATATGAGCAAATCTGCATTTACCCAGCAACCAACTGTATCTGTCTGCACTGTTCTATGGGCAGTGTCCAAAATGATATTAGTATGCTCATTATAGGGGTGGTTCAACTTTAGGGCTAGTCCACACGAGGAGATTCGGGGAGATTTTGTCGCCTGGCGACTAATCGCCTCGTCTTTTGCGTGACTATCTCCCCAAACTGCCTCAGCGTTTTTCCCCATAGGCTGCAACGCAAAGTTGCCTGTGCTAATGCACACGCGGCGATGCGTTTTCAATAGTCGCCCAAAGTTGCCTCAGTGAGGCAACTTTGTCAGAAAACAATATATACTTTTTTATATACTTTTCATCCCAGCGCCACACTAGATGAGCTTGTTCCTTCTAATCATGGATGCCATTGTGTCTCTTAGAAAGAACTGATAGTTAGAAAAGCCATGTTTATTATACATCATAGTGACCATATACCCTCAAGCTTATTTTTCAGTCTGTTTTTATAATGTACTGAGGTCCAAAATACACTTTTGCTTTCTGAAGTCTATACACTTTCATTATTTTGCAGGTTACAGCTAAAGGTGGCCATACACAGGCCGATAAAAGCTGCCGACAGACCGAGTCGGCAGCTTATTGGCCCGTGTATGGGGGCCCCCGACGGGCTTCCCCGATCGAGATCTGGCCGAAAGTCGGCCAGATCTCGATCGGATGGGACAGAAAATCCCGTCGGATCGCGGCCGCATCTGTTCGTTGATGCGGTCCCGCGATCTGACCGCCCGTTTGCGAACGTGAAGGATCCGATCGTTGGGCCCTAGGGCACACGATCGGATCAGCCCGATATTGCCCACCTCAAGGTGGGCATATCGGAGGGAGATCCGCTCGTTTGGCGACATCGCCAAACGAGCGGATCTATCCGTGTATGGCCACCTTTAGTATCCATAAGTATTGTGAATCTTTCATTATTTACCTTAGTCCCACTTAGTAGTAGTAGTAGTAGTAGTAGTAGTAGTAGTAGAGTAGTAGCCTGCATACAGTATATTATATGCAAACAGTCATAGCCTTACATTTAGGGTAATGTCACACCTGGAGACTCGGGGAGACTAATCGCCTCTTCTTTGGGGCGACTAATCTCCCCAAACTGCTTCCCCCTGTCTTACACCTGCTACAATGAAAAAAACGCCTGCGGCATGGCACTCGCCCGAAGTTTCCTCGTGAGGCAACTTCAGAAAACGAAGCACTGCGAGTGCCATGCCACAGGCGTTTTTTCACTATGACAGGCTGAAGCCGTTCAGGGAGATTAGTCGCCCCCTAAAGAAGAGGCGATTAGTCGCCTAGGCAACTAAATCTCCCCAAATCTCCAGGTGTGACCTTACCCTTAGCTGGACCAGTCTGTGCAATTCCTTTTGTGCAGATTCTGTATGGATTAAAAAGAGATGATTGTGCTTCCATTGAAGCAGTTCTTTAAAGAAAAAAAAAAGCCTATATCCCAGTGCTTATCCATGCAATTAAGGTAATAACTTCAACATAAGCACCAATTATGATGTTCTTTTTATTGTGCAGGGAATGTCTGCTTTAGGGGTGCCATGGGTGGATTTGTTATATTTTTTGGTGGCAGGCCCAGTTATTTGCCAGGCTCAAGCCCAGCTGCCACATTTAAAAGGCCAGGTCAACATACAGTTGTGTTCAGTATAATAGCAGTCCGACATCACTAACCTGAATGATCACTGTTTTAGGTTGAAATAATATTTCTACATAGCAAATAATTTACTACTAGGTGTAGTAGAGCAATAGAAAACCAACAGACATGACATGCATACTGCTGATTCAGTGTAATTAAATCAATTGAGGCTTGTTCCAAATAATAGCAGTGTGGTGTTAAATTAGTGATGTCATTCCTTGTGAAAAAACAGGTGTCAATTACGGCCCCTATTTAAAGAAGGAAGGCAGCAAATGTTGGGCATGAGTAAAAATTGGTAGTTTCCGACTTTGTTCAGAAGAACAGCATACTTTGATTAAAAAGTTGATTGGAGAAAACATATAAAGAAGTGCAGAAAATGATAGGCTGCTCAGCAGGTCCAGACTGGCAATCTGGGGATCCTGGCAAATTAGTAGCAGAGGGACTGCTGTAAGATTAATAGAAGAAAACCGGCACTCAGAGCTCAATGCATGCGGGCAAAGCCCTGCGTGTTTATTACAACGTTATGTTTCGGGGGCGGGCCCCTTCGTCAGACCTTGGTTTACCAGTATATGACCTTCCTTCCTTCACCTTCTATTTATTGTGATTATTTTTTAAGCAGGAGATACTATGCAGGGGGGTTTTCTGTGCACTGGCAATTAAATGATCTACCTCGCAAGGATCAAACTGGATTAGCTGCAATTTCACAGTTTGCCTTGTTTAGCCGGTTAAAATAGACAAAGAGTATGTTTAGAGCAAGTTCTATTCATTAAACTCATGTTGAACAAAGGTATACCGCTTCTTTAATTTATATACCCACATGGGTATACGGGAATGGTGTGTCGAGCAAGGCTTGGGAGAAGGCAAGTTAGCGCTGACCGACATCACTTATCTGCTAAATATGTATAAGTTCAAATATGTAGAGAAGTGTGAAAATAATACCTATGGATAAACATAATGTATTAACATTTCCAAGTGGTACATTAACCAGTAAGAAGAGACGAACACAGATATCATTTATAACAGATATTTATTACTATCACCCTAAAACACCACATGCTTCTTTCACCTTGCAACCCAAGCGAGAACATCCCCCAAATGGTAGAGGCAAAACGAATAATATCAGTTTGTTTTATAAACATGCAGCAAATCATTGGTGTAGCTTCAGTGTAAATTGGGCTGCAGCATCTTCAGTCCTGTCCATTTCAGAAGACAAAGATCCACGCTCGTATGATAAGGCTTGTTGTGAACAATGTATTGACAAAGTTCTGTAAAACCAGAGAAAGAAAGTAATTGTTACCACACAGCAGCATTGTATCAATACAGAACAGCATTTTAAGGGGCTGCTCACTTTTTTTTCAATTGTCTTTCCAGAAATATACTGTTTCAGTTGCTTTCCATCTTTTATTTTTTACCATTTTTCCAAAATTGAAGTTTAATGTTCGTGTCTCTGGTGTCTCAGTCTGGCAGCTCAGTGATACAGGAGCACATTCTGAACTGTTACAATTTGCTACGTTAGTGGAGACATTTGCCAGCGGTATCTGTGGAATATTAGCAACTATTATATCAATTCTAAGGGCTTTAGCACACGGGCAGATTCGGGGAGATTTCGTCTCCTGGCGACTAATCGCCTCTTTCCTCGTGAGGCAATTTCGGATGACTCCCCGAGTGCACCAGGCACAGGGGGAAGGCAGTTTGGGGAGATTGTCGCCCCGCAGGTAGGGTTGCCACCCGGCCGGTATTACAAATTTACCGGCAATGTAGCTGCCGGTAAATTTGTAAAACCCTTAAAAAGACCCCCTCGGCCAGCCCCCAATCCCCTGTAAACTTACCTTGTCCTTCGGTTCTTGTCCGCGCCGTGGCCCGCCCCTTTAGCGGCATAATCCCGCCCCTTTACGTCACACCACGCCCCCTTTTCCTACCCACCAGCCGGATTTTTTTTTGGGAAAAGGTGGCAACCCTACCCGCAGGTGACTAAATGTCCCCGTGTGCTAGCTCCCTAACAGCTGCCTTTCATGAAATTCGGGGATTCTGCTCAGCAGCACCAAAGATAAGAAATGTATTAACTAAATGCATCAATTTAGAATTTAGAGTCTGTGACCTCCCCCCGAGCTGCTTTAGAAAGACATAAAAGAATTTAAACGTTACACTTCATTATTAGAAAAACTGTCACAAATAGAAAATAGAAGGTAATTGGAAAAAGTCTTTCTGGTGAGCTATCTTAGAGGGGTAGTTCACCTTTAAACACTTTTTTTCAGTTCAGATTGTTCACTTGAAATAAAGACTTTTTGCAATTACTGTCTATTTTCTATTTGTGACCTTTTTTCTAATATTTCTAATAAGTTTCATTTTTCACCTTCTAAACCAACTCTGGGGGGTGTCACCGACTTTTTAACTGTTGATACATTTAATTGATACATTTGTTATTTTGTTCCTGCTGAGCAGAATCCCCATTAAAGGCAGAGAATTTATACAAAATTTATATAAAATGTACCAACTAATTGTATCAACTAAATGTAGCAGATTGTAACAGCTCAGACTCTCCTGGATCACTGAGCTGCCAGACTGAAACACCAGAGACACAAACATTACATTTTAACTTACATTTTTGGAAAACAGTAAAAGACAAAAGATGGAAAGCAAATGAAAAAGTTCTGTTTGTGGTGAACAATCTGAAAACAAATGAACAGCCCCTTTAAATATTCTCTAGCTCATCCCTTCTGACTGAAGCCACTCACCTTAATCGTCATCATCATCGTCCTCTGGAACAAAGATATCATGCTCCTCCAGAACGGCTGCAAAGTTCTTACTAATAAGGGTTCCTATGTACAGGAATGGGATGACCACGGTAAACACTCGAAGAAGACCAAAGCTAACCTGGAGAGTAATGCATGGGTTACCAGTGTATAAAATACACATAAATAATTAATGAAAGCTTATTGTAATGAATTACTACAAGAAGTAAAAGGCATCGGTAATTGGCTGATAGAAGTTAGTCAGCATCCTGCAGTGTTCGTGGCTTCTCAAAGACATCATGAATGTATTCTTATTATGCAGACTGTATCTTATTTGGATTTGAGTGCACCTGCCACTAACTACCACACAAAATGCATTATTAATAGAAATAAAATAGTTGATTGAAAGATAAAAACTGATAAATAAGGTTCAGTTCCATCCAAATGTTCTGTGTTCCACCTTAAATCAGTTACACAGATCTCCGCTTATGAAAAATGGCAATATTCTACAATGCAGAAGCAAACACATTATATTTCTCTCTCAAACCCATTTAACAAGTGACACCTCATCAAGTAAATGTTTGCATTTGAGAACACTGCCAAGCAAGGGTTTTTATAAATACTGATTAGTGGGGAAACTCTGCAAATATCAGACTATGAAATACACCAAATTACTGATCCCCACAGCAAAATCATTTTAGGTCCCCCCACCCCAACCTCTGGGAATTAGGCATTTATATAAACATATACTGAGAGTTGGTGATCTCCTTGACCCCCCAGCAGTCACTGTTTCTGCTTGCTCTATAGTTAAACCCCTGATATGCAATATGTACAATAGAATAAGTGAGCCATAGAACAGATACATCATTGGGCAGGGCTGAGAATGTAAATCTTCCTATAACTGAATAGTTTTGGCAGGACTGACGATTCATTCAAATACTTCTCTGTACTGCCGGCTGGTTCTGTAACCAGTAAATTTTAAAGGAACAGTAACATCAAAAAATTAAAGTGTTTTAAAGTAATAAAAATATAATGCAGTGTTGCCCTGCCCTGATAAAACTGCTGCTTTGCTTCAGAAACACTACTATTGTTTATATAAATAAGCTGCTGTGTAGCAATGGGGGGCAAGCATTCAAAGGAGAAAAAGATCAGGTTACACAGCAGATAACAGATAATCTCTGTAGAACATAATGTTGTTATCTGTTATCCACTATTTAACCTGTGCCATACAGCCTTTTTTCAATTTCCGCAATTGCTACACAGCAGCTTGTTGATATGATCTATAGTAGTGTTTCTGAACACTGATCCTTTAAGTCCTGAAACCTGTCATTGGTATCTACTAATGGTGCATGTTGTCTGGATATCTGCAGCAGGATGTATTAGAATAATCCCTTCAATTACTATTGTAGGACTGTACAATTTAAATTACACGCCCCCATTTCCCCAAAAAACAGAGCCGTACCCGACAGTACAAGAGTCTGTGGTCCTCTGTCTCAAATTAGTCTTTAATAAATAATTACTACAGAGTGAATTGATAGATATATAGATAGAGTAGATAGATGATAGATAAATAGAGTAGATAGATGATAGATAAATAGAGTAGATAGATGATAAGAGTAGATAGATGATAGAGTAGATAGAGTAGATAGATAGATAGATAGATAGATAGATAGATAGATAGATAGATAGATAGATAGATAGAACAAGCTATAGCTATTCAGGAGATGTTACTGAACCCCAGTTTGCCTGTTGGCTCCACACATCATTATATTACATATTATTGAATATAATCCAGCCCAGGGATTGGTCATCAATCAGATTATCAACCCACTTCTTGCTACCTGTTGGCCAGTACAGTAATAAAGAGATCATATATAATACTGTAATTGTAAATTGTTTTTTTATTACATTTTTCTTTAATAGACTAATAATGAGTAGTAGTTCATACAAAAACATCTGTCAGTGTAGTTGGTTGGCAGTTTGGCCATGCTATTCTGGAATCCTAACGCATCTCTGTCCTTTTTTCAGGCTGAAATCTGGGGTCCCTTCCGCACACTTTACTATGTGTGTAATACACGAGCAGTGCTATCAATCCCAGCATGCCCTTGGTGAGCCCCCCCATAATTCATAACTATATAGTATATAGCTTTAGCGATGGTAAACGTTGACATTATTTAACGTCGTAAATGTACACAGGAAAGTATAAAGTAGGAGCGGTCCTACAGAGAGGACAATGCGGAAGACGCAGCATGTACTACAGGGCTGGTCAGTAGAAATACTCACTTTTTCCGGTTTTGGTAAAATGGCCCCAGCGCTGGAAGCTATTACTGTCCGACAGGGTACGACCGCCGTCGACTGCTTTGGTCTTGCCAAGAGGCCCCCTGCTCTCGCTGCCGCTCTGAAGCCCGCTACAGAAAGGACACCCATTCTAGCCGCCATGTTTAGCAGACAGGACTCCTGTCCTCCGACGTCACGATAATGAGGTGTGGTAAATATCACTTAGCAACCTACATAAGCTATTCTTAGTGTGGATAGCCACGCCCATTGAGCTGCCACCAAGAAGGCGTAGTCTCAAATATGAGCCCTCGTCATTTACGTCATACTTCATGGAAGAGATTTTAGTTACCCAGATGTACCAGTGCATTCTGTCAAAGAAACCACAAATCTTATGGAAAATTGCTTTATGTTACTGTGGTTTGTAGAGTCCTAAAAATGGGCAAAACATTCCTAAAATAGCGTTGAGTCAGTGTAGCACACACCAGAGGCAGTCACCCCTGTCTTACATGCCTCTCCCCCAGTCCTGGGCAAACAGCAGGCCCACCAACATTTCTCCCAGCGTCCTGCCAGCCCAGTCCAACAATCTTGAGTCAAAACCTGCTGCCTTAACCTAACCTAACTTATGTAAGGTGTAGTGCCTATTTTAAGTAATAGGGAGGAACTCCACGGACGATTTTGGAACGATCCGACGCGCTGTGCAAAAACAGGCATCAAATCGGATGCAGCGGAGATAAAGTGAATGCATTGTCAGATGGTGTCGCGGCGTTGATCCGACACGACTGCCAGATGCAGACGCTGCTTGCTGCTTCTGCACCCGTCGCGTCGCGTCGGATCAACACCAACTTCATCCACGGGCGATCCTGGCCCCTCCGCCGCCTGAGGCAGCAGCAGTTGCTGCTGCCCCCCCTCCCCCAGAAATTCGCTCTTAAAGTAGGTGCCCCTGGTACCTAGTGGGGCGCTACCGCCTGAGGCGACAGCCTCAACTCGCCTTATTGGCGAAGCACCCCTGCCTTCATCCGACATTTGTGTAGCTTACCTTATTTCCGTCTCACCCGACTTGACACCTGCGTTTTTGCGCAGCGTGTCGGACCGCCTGAAAACGCATGTGTAATCCTACCCTTAAGGGAGCAACTCCACGGACGATATTTGGAGCGTTCTGACCTGCTGCGCAAAAACACAAGCATCAAATCGGATGCAACGGAAATAAGGTAGGTGAATGCATTGTTGGATGGTGTTGCAGCCATGATCCGACACGACTGTTGGATGCAGACGCTGCGTCTGCATCCGACAATCGTGTCGCATCAGACCAAAGCTTCGACTTCATTCGACATTTGTATATCTTACATTATTTCCATCGCATCCGACTTGACGCCTGCGTTTTTGCGGATGGCACCGAAAACACACGTGTAGGCCTACCCTAATAGAGATTACCCTTACTAACCCCTCCTGCATCCACCTGGAATAATGTAATGAGCTTTAGAGCAATGATACCCTGTTAGATTTGCCATATATACAAACTGTTTATGTGACAGCTTTTCTTTTAAAATCAGTTGAAGGCCAAGCCAGTTAGGCGCCCTAGGCAACACGGCCCGCTACGTCACCTCCCCCTAGCAACGCTGAGCTGGGGGAAAACAAGGGTGCCCGAACTAAGGGAAGGCGGTAGAAGAGGTAAGTGCCTGGCACCCTTTTACCTTTTGCGCCCTAGGCATTTACCTCTTCTGCCTAGCCCTGCTTAAAATTATCAATCAATTATCAATTGCACAATCCTAGCTTTTACAATGTGAATTTCCTGCACAAAGAGTGGCATTACTCAGAGTTTCCCTTTAAAATCCTTTACTTTGCAGTTTAAATAGCACTAAGACCCCCCCATAGATAAAACAGTTCATCTATATCAGGGGTCCCCAACCTTTTTTACTTGTGAGCAACATTTAAATGTAAAAAGAGTTGGAGAGCAACACAAGCATGAGAAAGTCCATGGGGATGTCAAATAAGGCCTGTGATTGGCTGTTTGGTAGCCCTATATGAACTGGCAGCCTACAGGAGAGTCTGTTTGGCAGTGCACCTGGTTTTTATACAACTAAAACTTGCCTCCAAGCCTGGAATTCAAAAATAATCATCTGCTTTGAGGCCACTGGGAGCAACATCCAAGGGGTTGGAGAGCAACATGTTGCTCACGAGCTACTGGTTGGGGACCACTGATCTATATAAAAAGCTTGCTCCCAGCTGGGGTCTACAAATTAAAAGTTTAAGCAATGGAGCTCCGCTTCTCTGTTCCCTGTTGTGCGTAGTATGATAACATGCCTAACCTTCCAACGGGACTCGGGCAGAGCAAACTTCTACATGTCTTCTACTTCACAAGGATTACTTTCCCTATTGTTATGCTTCTGCAATATCAAAATGCCTTGGGTACCCTATTTGCTAAAAAAGGAGGGAAGACCTCCCAAATATAAGTGGTTGAAACACACTCCTCATAAATAGGACCTTTGTATCATAAGCTTATTAAAATATTAAAGAACAGATATTAATAAAGGCCCATTAGAAACATATAGAAATGCAATACAGCAGGGCCCCCCCCCAGATAAGTAAAATATAGCCACCGCAATAAAGAGTATTACAAATGTCATATAATTAGGTTCGATATAAAGTAACTATTCATATCAGTTTGACTATAAAAGCCAACTGAAATGCTTACAGCCACTTAGTGCTAGAACAGTAGAAATATTAAGGTCTTACTGTCAACAAGTTGGGTATATGTGGTTATGACATGCATCAGGAGCCAGGAGGAAGAGAAGTGACCTCCATGACATCTACCGAAGAGCCAATTTTCTAAATATCTTATTGACCAAAGCACTGCTTCTGCTCATGATTATTGGGAAATGAAGTCATGCACATTAGGTGAATGGTCTCACTGGACACATCGATCAGTGCAAAGGACTGGCCAGCTGAAGATATAAATCAATTTAGCTAAATTCAACAAATATTCACCCTACTAACCTCTCACGTCATCAACCAACTCGTTTTTCCTTTCTGAGAGAACAACTTTGGGGGTCTTCTTCCTTTTAACCACCCACAAGCCCTCTTAAACATAATATGTGTTTCATTGTTTTAAATTTGTGCCTGTGACTATGGACTTATACATGTCATACTGGAGGTTATTTCTGTCTCTAGCATTGCCCTCTCCTTTGTATGCTAGTGTCTACGGACAAACTAAGATTATTGATTTTGCTTAACTTCGTTTGAAATATTGATTTTGCAGTAAAACTGCCAAAAATGCCATTTGCCTATATGACTCCCCTGTGGCTCCCAGTCATCAAAATCTGAGAACAGGTCACGCATATAGTTTAATAAATGCTTAAATTGAGGTGCAATTTAAAGAAATTCAGGGCTGTGGGAGATAGGGCAAATCTTTGAAATTTCATTCAATATGATGAAAATGATTGTGATGCACTGATTAAACTCACCATCATTTAAGTCTTAAACTGAGAATCATACAGTATTATTAGAGTGAAGTTAGAAATTCCACTGTTCTCTTGTATGAGATTTTTAGAGACAACTTTATCAGGGGGTGAAAGTGGGAGTTCAATCTTCGGTAAATATGGCATTGAACCCATTATATCACAAATAGGGATGTGTCCACCTTAGACAATTATGCTTTCTATTATATGCAACACCTCTGTTACAGAGCCGCAATTGAATGCATCATGCATGCATGAATTAATTTTCTACATGCAATCACAATTACTACAGCAGAAGTAGACCCTGCGGCTGCAGGGGGGCCAGGAGGTCTAAGGGGCCCCCAAGGCACTAATTAATTCGCAAATTCAACATATATTGGTGAAACAGGACAACCGCTGGATATATAGAGGGGCCTTAAATGTATTTCCTGTAGGGCCCAGTAATATCTAGTAATGCCACTGCATACAATCACACACCAAGAGATTACATGACTGCTCCATAATCACAAATGGTCAGGCTTGCATAACTGCCTTCACTTGAAGGATTCCTAACATAATACTGTATATTGCAAAAAGGATTTATGGCCCCGAAGGACAGGCTTGCACTGGTCAGCTTCACATTCAATCCAATAGATCTGCATGGTTCAATAACAGTCGCTGGTCAATTCCTTGTTGCATGTTTTACAGCTACATTCTATATACAGTTCCAGTAGAATCGTTTGTACCCCCAATTCTTTAAAGCACACTATCATGCTATGTAAAAACACTATCATACTACTATATAGAAATATGCATTGGCACTAAAATGTGTATTATAGTTGTGCCTGGAAGCAACGTGTAATATTTAGTATAGGGGATGAGGAAAACTCATTATCGTAAATTGTGAAAGAGTTATAGCTTTTTTTTTTTACACAGGAAAGTATTATAAAATATATTTATCTATTGTTATCACAGAACATTCAGACTACAGATGACAGAAGAATTTTGATTCCTTACAAGTATGAAAGAGCAGAATGACAGATAAGACAGCTTAGTAATGCAAAGTAGTAGTGCAAGTTATGAAAGATGGACTTATTTAGTAACAGAATTAACTGAACTAAGTAGAAGTGCATAAAATAGAATTACTTGAAATGAAAACCCTTAAAACAAATTAGGGATGCACCGAATCCACTATTTTGGATTCGGCCGAACCCCCGAATCCTTCGTGAAAGATTCGGCCGAATACCGAACCGAATCCAAACCCTAATTTGCATATGCAAATTAGGGGTTGAAAGGGGAAAATATTTTTTTACTTCCTTGTTTTGTGACAAAAAGTCACGTGATTTCCCTCCCCGCCCCTAATTTGCATATGCAAATTAGGATTCGGTTCGGCCAGGCAGAAGGATTCAGCCGAATCCGAATCCTGCTGAAAAAGGCCGAATCCCGAACCAAATCCTGGATTCGGTGCATCCCTAAAACAAATTAATGTAAAACTGACAAGATTGACCAGCAATTGACCAGTCATCTTCCAAGCACTTTTGCAATTTATGTATTTTTTTTATACCACTAATGTAATTTAAAAAAAAAAAAAAAACAGTGCCACCTGCTGTTACTTGTGCCAACTTGACATAGTCAGAAGAAAATTATGTTCATAATTCAATGGTTCAACCTTTAATAACACACTCATGTTTTACTGTTTATCGAAGTAAAGCCTAAAGCAAGAAGAAGTTCTGTATTTTATATTCTGGACTTCCCATATGACCCCAGGGGATCAGCAACTCTTACCAGCAATGATTCATGCCTTCTAAGTTGTCTTAACAGCAACCCATTTACTGATTGATAGGCCGTCTTTTAAGTGTCTGTGACACTGCACTGCTTCACAGTTTGCTGTTTCTCAAAAATGATTAATTGTATACACTGCCTGGGCTGTGAGTGCTGTGGGACAAATAGACTCACTGCCTGCTGAAGATCAACCTTATGTTCTGTATAAGGAACAGTAACACCATAAAATAAAAGCATTTTAAAGTAATGACAATATAATTTAGTGTTGCCCTGCACTGCTAAATCTGACCTGTTTGCTTCAGAAACACCACTATAGTTCATATAAACAAGCTGCTGTGTAGCAATGGCACAAATTTAAAAAAGGCTATATGGCACAGGTTAAATAGGGGATAACAGATAACACCATTATGTTCTTCTGAGTTTCTCTGCAATCTGCTGTGTGCTCTTTTGAATGGCTGTCCCTATTGCTACACAGCAGCTTATTTATATAAATAAAACTAGTGTTTCTGAAGCCAACACTGCATTATATTTTTATTACTTAAAAAACTTTCATTTTTTAAATGTTACTGTTCCTTTAATCAGCAGAACAGAAGCTGAGGAAATTCTAGGGCTATCATTGGAGGCACAGATCTTCACTACTAAAGAGCAGAGTTGGCCTTGAGCTGGTACGGGAACCTCTAACCAACTAGTTCGTTTATCTTGACTTTGGCACATCCCTGTTGCATTTATTGTGTTATGTTTGTGCAGGCATGGGTCTTGCTGCAACCTTCTTTATTCAGCTCTTAACTGTCAGCATGTGGGTGTGCTATAGAATGTAATGGAATCTGGCACAGATAACCAAGATGGTGGCTCCCTGGGTCTTCTCGGACGCAGACGGATGATGTCAGCTTCTTCCCACACCCTGGTTGGTCGCCGGCGACGGAATGGACGTCGGCGTCAAAAATGGGCGCCGGCGTCCGTCGCACACGTCAGAGCGTCAGTCGCCGACGTCAGCGCGTCCGTCATGACGCCGATGCGTCCGAAATTGGCGCCAAACTTGGGCCTTTATAAGGGAACTCCGGACTGTAACCTGTGCCCAATTATAGGTTTAGTTTTCTACTCCTGGGTGTGATTCATTGCGAACTTCTTGTCTATTGTGTACCGACCCTTGCCTGGAATTCTCGACTTCGAACCTCTTCTGCCTGGACTGATCTTGTTGCCTGTTTTTGACCATTCTTCTGTCTCATCCTCTACTGTACTGCGAACTTGGACATTGTTATTTTCCTCCCTTGGTCCTCACTACTCCTGAGGCCTTTGGCCTTACATTATAATTGGGCCATGGACCCGTTGGAGGAGAATCCTGCGCCGCCTGATGTCGGTGGGGCGCTTCGTGGTCTGGCATCCCGTATGCAGTCCTATGAGGTACAGCAGTCTCACTTTGGTCAGGCTTTGGAGACCATTCTTGCCAAGTTATCGGCGTTAACACCTGCCGATCCTACTCCAGCCCCTGCACCTGTGGTTCCGCTTCACGCCACCGAACCCCGCATTCCGGCTCCCCCACTCTACAGTGGTGATCCTACAGCCTGCCGTGGGTTTGTTAACCAGTGCGAGGTCCACTTTGCACTCGCACCCAGCCAATTCCTGTCGGAACGTGCTAAGGTGGGCTTCATCTTCTCCCGTTTGCAAGGGAAGGCACTAGAGTGGGCATCGCCTCTATGGGAAAAGGAGGATCCCATTATTGATAATGCCCGAGCTTTCATCCGGGAACTTCGAGTGGTCTTTGATGCTCCGGGTCGTGCCACTGCTGCCTCCGCACGCCTGTTCCACCTTCAACAGGGAACTCGCTCAGTCTCGGAGTATGCCATTGAGTTCCGCACCCTGGTTGCAGAGACTTCGTGGAACAACGACGGGTATCACGCTGCCTTTTACAACGGTCTGGCGATACGTATAAAGTCTGATCTGGTGTCCAGGGAAATTCCATCCCGTTGGGAAGATCTAGTCGCCCTGGCCATAAAGGTGGATACTCGGCAGAGGGAGTTTCAAGCTGAACTCGACAGAGAGCGCTCCCCAACCAAAAGATTCCACAGGTTCCAACCCTACTCTGGCTCCTCGTTTCCAAAGACCCCTTCTTCCCAACCCGGCTCCCATCCAGTCTTCTCCAAATCCTGCGGTTCCTGCTTCCTCTTCCCTGCCTTCGGAAGAACCAATGCAGATTGGACGGGCTCGTCTGACCGAACAGGAAAAGCTTCGGAGAAGGGCTGCTGGACTTTGCCTCTACTGTGGTGGAAAATCCCACTTCGCCTATGAGTGTCCAGTGAAGCCGGGAAACGCCAACACCTAGGTAAGACTGGGGAGACTTACCTGGGTGGAATTGGTCCCTCTCCCCATTCTTCTGCTCAACGCTTCCTCCTTCCTGTGCAGATTCGTTTTGGAACCCAGTCGATCTCTTCTAAGGCTTTTCTTGACTCCGGTGCAGCTGGGAATTTCATCGATAAGGTCTTCGCAGAAAGCCATTCCATTCCTCTGCGATCTCTGGCTGTTCCTCTTCAAGCATTGGCGATTGACGATCGTCCTCTATCCTCCGCTACAATTTCCCACTCCACCGATGAACTTTCCGTTATTGTGGGGTCCATGCACCTGGAAAGATTGTCCTTCCTCCTTATCGATTGTCCTTCTACTCCCATTGTACTTGGTCTGCCCTGGTTGAATATTCACAACCCTGTCATCGATTGGGCTTCCTCTCAGATCTCCCGCTGGAGTTCTTTTTGCCAACAGAACTGTTTACCTACCAAGTCTATTATTAAAGTTTCATCCGTTTCTTCTAATTCTTCTTTGCCTCCTGTTTATCAAGCCTTCATCGATGTCTTCTGTAAAAAGTCTGCCGAAATCCTGCCTCCTCATCGTCCTTATGATTGCCCCATCGAACTTCTTCCGGGAACCATGCCTCCCAGGGGTCGCATCTATCCACTGTCTCCTTCTGAAACCGGTGCCATGAAGGAGTACATTCAAGAAAATCTGCAAAGAGGCTTTATTCGTCCTTCTTCTTCCCCGGCTGGAGCCGGCTTCTTCTTTGTAGAAAAAAAAGATGGAGGTTTGCGGCCCTGCATTGATTATAGAGGTCTGAATAAAATCACAATCAAAAACCGTTATCCCCTTCCTCTCATCTCTGAACTGTTTGATCAACTAAAGGGGGCTTGTCTTTTCACCAAGTTGGATCTTCGTGGGGCTTATAATTTAATTCGTGTCAGAGAAGGAGATGAATGGAAGACCGCGTTTAACACCCGGGACGGGCATTACGAATATCTTGTCATGCCTTTCGGTCTCTGTAACGCCCCCGCGGTCTTCCAAGAATTTGTGAATGACATTTTCAGAGATTTACTGGGCCAGTATGTAGTAGTGTACCTGGACGATATTCTTATTTTTTCCAAAAATCTTGCTCAACATCGTCTTCAAGTTCAAGAAGTACTTTCTCGTCTTCGAAAGAACAATCTGTTTGCCAAGTTGGAGAAGTGTTCCTTTGAGGTTTCTTCCATTTCCTTCCTAGGATACATCATTTCCCAACGAGGCTTCAGGATGGATCCAGCCAAAGTTTCAGCGATTCAAGATTGGCCTCTCCCCACCAGTGTCAAGGCTGTTCAAAGATTCATCGGCTTTGCTAATTATTACAGACAGTTTATTAAAGGTTTTTCTTCTAAAATTGCTCCAATTCTTGCTCTTATTCAAAAAGGGGGTAAACCACAACATTGGCCTCCTCTAGCCTTGGAAGCCTTCAAGTCCCTTAAAGAATCATTTTCATCTGCCCCAATCCTCAGGCACCCTGAACCTCTCCAACCTTTCTTCATTGAAGTAGATGCCTCGGATATCGGAGCAGGAGCAATTTTATCCCAAAGATCCTCTGCGATGGTAAACTGCATCCATGTGGCATTCTTTTCCAAAAAATTTTCCTCTTCCGAAAGGAAATTATGATGTTGGAAACCGTGAGTTACTGGCCGTCAAACTTGCTCTGGACGAGTGGAGACACCTTCTTGAAGGATCATCGATCCCTGTGACCATCTTCACTGACCCACAAAAATCTTGAATATATTCAGACTCTTAAGCGCCTCAATCCTCGACAAGCCAGGTGGGCATTGTTCTTCTCACGTTTTAACTTCATCTTAACTTTCGTCCTGGTTCAAGAAACAAGAAAGCGGATGCCCTTTCCAGAAGTTTTGTTCCTGAAGATCCCATCTCCGAAGACCCTGAATCCATTGTGCCTCCTACAAAAATCATCGCTGCTCTTTTTCCATCCTTGGCCTCCCAGTTATTGTCTGTTCAATCTTCTGCTCCTGAAGGAACCCCTCCTGGTGTTGCCTTTGTTCCTCCTGAACTCCGTCATTCCATGTTGGTCCAGTCCCACAGCTCCAAGCAGGCCGGGCATCCTGGAGTCAAGAAAACCACAGAACTTCTGACTCGTCTTGTATGGTGGCCGTCCCTAAGAAAGGATGTTAAAAGACTTTGTTTCCTCTTGCTCTGTGTGTGCTGTATCCAAATCTGGGCGTTCCCCTCCCAAAGGGTTACTCTTACCACTACCCATTCCCTCCCGCCCATGGACTCATTTATCTATGGACTTCATCGTGGACCTCCCTATCTCCTCTGGCTACACTGTTATTTGGGTGATGATTGACAGATTCACTAAAGTTGCACACTTTACTCCTCTTCGAAAACTTCCCTCTGCTCCTGAACTTTCTTCATTGTTCATTAAACACATTTTTCGCCTCCATGGTTTCCCTGCCGAAATTGTCTCTGATCGTGGTTCCCAATTTGTTTCAAAGTTCTGGAGATCCCTGTGTAAAGCCCTTGGTGTCTCTCTTCAATTTTCATCTTCATACCATCCCCAGTCTAATGGAGCAGCAGAAAGGGTTAACCAGGCCCTTGAACAATTTCTTCGATGCCATGTATCACTGTGCCAAGATGACTGGGCGGACCTGCTTCCATGGGCAGAATTTGCACATAACAATGCATTACACATTTCTTCCGAAAAGTCCCCTTTTTTCTGTATGTACGGTCTTAACCCTTTGGCTTTTCCCCAGGATTTATTACTTACCAATGTCCCTGCCGCCAACGACCAAGCTGCCCACATGTCGGCCATTTGGCACGCCACGGTCATCAATCTGGAAAAAAGTTCCCTGGTCCAGAAAAGGTTCGCGGATCAAAGAAGAATCCCTTCCCCTTTGTACGCACCTGGCGATAAGGTTTGGCTATCCACCCGAAACATCCATCTTAAAGTCCCCTCTCCGAAGCTTGGTCCCAAATTTATCGGTCCCTTCTCCATCTCTGAGATCATCAACCCGGTGGCTATTCGTCTACAACTTCCCTCAGAGATGCGGATTCCTAATGCATTCCATGTCTCCTTGCTCAAACCTGCAGGTACTTCTTCTTCTTCTTCTTCCTCAGCTCCTGTCTTGGTGGATGGACATCAGGAATTCGAGGTTAAAAGAATCCTGGATTCCCGAATTTCGAGGGGCACCCTACAATACCTCATTGAGTGGAAGGGGTTCGGCCCGGAGGAGTGCTCCTGGGTAAGAAATTCGTCCACGCCCCTCTCCTGGTCCAAAAATTCCACCGGCAATTTCCTTCCAACCCAGGTGGTCCGGAGGCCCCCCCTAGGGGGGGGGGGTACTGTAATGGAATCTGGCACAGATAACCAAGATGGTGGCTCCCTGGGTCTTCTCGGACGCAGACGGATGATGTCAGCTTCTTCCCACACCCTGGTTGGTCGCCGGCGACGGAATGGACGTCGGCGTCAAAAATGGGCGCCGGCGTCCGTCGCACACGTCAGCGCGTCAGCGCGTCAGTCGCCGACGTCAGCGCGTCCGTCATGACGCCGATGCGTCCGAAATTGGCGCCAAACTTGGGCCTTTATAAGGGAACTCCGGACTGTAACCTGTGCCCAATTATAGGTTTAGTTTTCTACTCCTGGGTGTGATTCATTGCGAACTTCTTGTCTATTGTGTACCGACCCTTGCCTGGAATTCTCGACTTCGAACCTCTTCTGCCTGGACTGATCTTGTTGCCTGTTTTTGACCATTCTTCTGTCTCATCCTCTACTGTACTGCGAACTTGGACATTGTTATTTTCCTCCCTTGGTCCTCACTACTCCTGAGGCCTTTGGCCTTACATAGAATTAGTGCTGATGACCTTTTTATTGTTTTTAATTTAAAGCTTCACATTCCTGTTTAACTTAGTTTCATATTGTAATTTATAGGAGAACCTCTTCTTTATATTAACTTGAAGGGGGTTATTTAATAAAGTCCAATTTTTCTGGTAGGACTTTTTAAGGGGAAAATACCATTTTTTTCATTGGAAAAAAAAAAATTTGATTTTTTTTGTGGTTTATTAAACCCCTGAAGATCGGAATAAAAAAGTACTCCATTTCAGACCTGCTAATTTCATGTAGACGTCAATGGCAGATGTCCCGTTTACAACTGGAAGATATTCTTATCTGCGTTGGGTTTCGTACAATAATCCAAACATTTTGTGGTTTTCAGGTGATCATCCTAAAAAGT
This sequence comes from Xenopus laevis, assembly GCF_017654675.1. Classification (NCBI taxonomy): domain Eukaryota; kingdom Metazoa; phylum Chordata; class Amphibia; order Anura; family Pipidae; genus Xenopus; species Xenopus laevis. Next base: position 94,552,657 of record NC_054378.1, read on the forward strand.
CGCAGGTCTCACTGACAAATCGGAAAATTAGTACAATTGGGATCTAGTCTTTTCCTGCACAAGAATTTTCATGAAAATGTACTGATAAACAGGGGGAGGTGAAGTCCGTGCAGATTTGGTCAGAGCGTTTTTCAGAAAATAGTGAGAAAATTTCGTATTTTGATAAATAAGCACCTGAGAGTGTGCTCTAATTTAACAGTAGTGACGCATGTGGGTTAGCATGCAGTTTGCAGTATAACAAAGCAGCAGCTGGCTTTAAAACCATTATTATGGTATAATGTTTTTTTCTTTTACATTGTATATCAATATCAGAAGACATAAAAATGTAAGCTAGAAAACAGAGGCATTCTGATATCTATATAAATGTATCAATCATTAGATACACAAAACTACAAATGTTTCATTCACTTGAAAAACAAGGGCCATTTAATATATAGTAATAGTAAGGCACAGTGGTCATTTAAATACATAATGAATCACAGTCATACCTCACACCACATATAAGGAATGCACAAAATAGCGAATTTTCACAAAGAATAGGAACTGAAATTTGCATATTAAAATCTGAGCCAAAAAAGGCAATATCTGTGGACAAAAAAAGTTGTATTTATTTGTCCGGATCTTTAAAGTCACAGGAAATCAAAGGCTGTGATTAAGGTCTTGAAAAAGACAACTGAATCCAAATGCTGCAAAATGTTTTGGGATTCAGTCTGAATCTGGATTTGGTGCATCCATAATATAAACTTATTCAGAAGTTGATTAGAAGATGCAGGTTGGAAGAGGGTGAAAGGAGAGGTGGGTTTAACAATGAATTTTGTCTAATAAATTCAATACAACACAATTATTTTAAAGGGGAACTCCATGAAAACCTAACTTAAGCTTTTTGAAAAGTAAACATAATTTCAAGCAACTTTGCAATATACATCAATTAAAAAATATGCAGATTTTTCATAATTTTTAATGGTTTGGAACAATTCCATAAGCCTAGCCCCCTGCTCTCCTGCTGATCTCGCTGACTACTGTTACTTTGTATCAGCAGCCAGCTGTCCTTAGTCTGCATTCTCCAAACCCCACAATTCCCTGCACAGGTGATTTCAATAAGGAATGGAACATCACAGTGCAATGCATTGTGGGTTATGTAGTTTCTGCATGCTGTCTGTAAGATGTGGAGAAGTTGTTACAATTTGTAACATCAGTGTTTAGTCCCTCCTTTCCTGCCAGGATTTCAAATGATGCAGAAAAAGAAGAACTGTTAAATACCTGGATTTCAGCATAGAAAATGGCATGTATTCATACTTTTTGAAGAAACAGGGAACTGTTTTGGGTATTTTAGGGGTTTCTATGTTATGTGGGCCTCTTTATCAAATTTTGGTTTGGAAGCCAGAGTTCCCCTTTAAGAATAATTTTTATACACTGAACATTTGGGGTCACGGTTGGTTAATATGCTTCTAGGTGTTTGGCCTCATTTACATTAGTGACTGCTGTGCTTAAGACATAATACACCAGATAGTAAAATAAAATTAATTTACATTAAAAAAAAAAGGAAAAAAAAGATCAAACTCCAGCTATTGGGATAGAAACACCAACTTTCACCCAGTCATTGAATGTTCTGTTTCCCATCAACTCCTAATCTAAAACATTTCATAATGATAGTACATATGAGGGGATTGTAAAGAGTATATCATCTTGCTAGGATGTCTGGTGAAAAAATAGTTTTGAATTCTGTTATCAACAAATATATACAGTCAGAATGATTAAATTAAATATTATTCTATTATTTCACCACACATAAAAGGGGCAATAAATACCTATAATTAAAATGAATCCAAAAATGGTTGAAAATATCAAAAGGGATACTGCCATCTCAAGTTGTTCTAAATTATTTTGATCGGTTTATTTTCTGGCCATTTTGCAAGGTAACCAAACAAGCCTATCTTCACCCACTTCGGTGGTCCATATGCTGGGCCAAATCAGGCTGGTCTAACCATGACACTAAACCAGCAATCAGATCATATACGGACTTTTAAACCGACCTGACAGACATCTGGCTGAGGTAGAGCAAGCTATTGGCTTGGCCCTGTAAGCAGCCCACTAAGGGCAAAGACACACGGGCAGATTCGGGGAGATTAGTCACCCGGCGACAAATCTCTTCTTCAGGGCGACTAATCTCCCCAAACTGCCTTCCCGCCGGCTAGAATGAAAATCGCCGGCGGGATGGCACTTGGAGCGCTTCGTTTTCCGAAGTTGCCCGAAATTGCCTCACGAGGAAACTTTGAACGACTTCGGAAAACGAAGCGCTCAGAGTGCCATCCTGTCTGCGATTTTGCAGTTCGGGGAGATTAGTCGCCCCGAAGAATAGGAGATTTGCCACCGGCGACTAATCTCCCTGAATCTACCCGTGTGTCTCTGCCCCCTTACCTAACAAATCTTGAAGGTCAGAGAGAGTAAACAGCTAATGCAGTCTCTGCAGGCCTGCTTTCTATGTAAGTCAATGTGGTGTAAGTTTAAACAACAAAAACTCTGGAGTCATTATTTACAGAGAATTGCAGCACAAGTTTTTTGCCCTGTGCTTTCAAATAGCATATTACATTACTACATTCAAGAAGAAAAGCTCACTTTTATTAGCTTAAGGCAGGGGTGCCCAAAAGGTAGATCAGGATCTATCAGTAGACCTTTAGCTGGTGATCAGTAGATCTCAAAACACTGTCAACAAACAGCTTGTCTAAATCACCCTCCTGTTTCATGCTTTTCATTGAGATATAACGATTATGTTAAGGTAACATAGGAAATCGTTGTTTGTTAAATATAGCACTATATTTTTTTTTCCTAAATCAATATTTAAGTAATATTTTTCATGGAACAGAATGCGAACAATGCTTTTATGGCTGTAGATCATAATAGGATAGCCTCACCAAAAGTAGTATTAGTGGCTTAGGGATATCACTTCTTTCCCTCTCCAAAATAATACTACTCTGATATGCATTACCCTGTGGTTTTAGGCACAAAATGATTTTGATGACAGTATCCCTTTAGACACATGAAGAACTGTATTTTTATATCAACTGCTTCCATCTTGTTTCAAGAAAAAGTCAATGTGGGAGGTGGAGGTGCCAGTACACTGCATTAGTGTATGTATGTGTGACTTGTGAAAGTTGTGCTCTGCCTCCAACCAGGCCCGGATTTGTGGCGAGGCCACAAACACCCGGGCCTATGGAGGCAAAATTTCAGGGGCGGCATGCCGCCCAGCCGCATACAAAGGAGAGCCGCAGATCCTCAGTGAATCGGCGTGTCGCTCACACATTCACATGGGGGTGGTGCATCTAACAGGGCAGGCGCTAGGACCTGGGGCAGGCGCTAGGACCTGGCGGCCTTGGGGCGCCAGATGAGTAAATCCGGCCCTGCCTCCAACTGCAAAGAGGGATACAAAACTTTTATATTATGTGCTGCATGCACTTTCAGACATAATAAATAAGTGAAAGACAGGACTATATTATTCAATCGCTTCTTGTATTGAAGAGGAGAAAGTTAAAGGAACACTAACACCAACAAATCAGTGTCCTAAAGTAATAGACATATAATGTACTGTTGTGCTGCACTGGCAAAACTGGTGTAACATAGTAACATAGTAAGTTAGGTTGAAAAAAAAGACACACGTCCCTCAAGTTTAACCTCTTTAACTTGCCTAACTGCTAGCTGATCCAATCTGGTGTGTTTGCTTCAGAAACAAAACTATAGTTTATATAAACAATCTACTGTGTAGCCATGGGGGGCAGCCATTCAGAGCTGAAAAAAGAGAAAAGGCACAGGCTCAGCAGATAACAGATAAGCTCTGTAGTGTACAATAGGATTCATAAGTACTTAACTGTTATCTACTATGAATCCTGTACTTGAATGGCTGCCCCCATGGCTACACAGCAGCTTGTTTATATAAACTATATTTGTTTTTCTGAAGCAAACACCCGTTTTGCTAGTGCAGGGTACCAGTACATTTACAACACTTTCATGGTGTTACTGTCCCTTTAATATAAACAATCAACAGTCCACGAGAGCTATATGTGAACTATTTATCTGGCTTGTGCTGGACAAAGGTAAATACTGCCCCTTAAGTTTCCTTTCTATAATAACTTTCCAAAGCAAATGAGTTGCACCAGAACAGCCACAGACAAACATCTAAACCAAAACACTCCTGCATAAATTATTGGATCCCAGACTGAAAGAACAACCGGCTACTACAGCCCCTGCTGATGCATGTCGCCAGTAATCAAAAGACAATGCACAATTTCAGGGCATACCCCACCCCTTAAAAAAGGTATTCTCTTCAGTATTTAAATTGGTTATTATCCGGCTGACTCCTGCCCAGGTGTGCTGGATTCTGGCTGCACATTGTCTGACAGGTTGTGTGCATGCTCTAAGAACAGGTCTTTCAACACACTCAGCTCCTTTGTAAGAAGCTTGATTTTGGCCTCCAGTCTTTCATTCTCTTCTTTCAACTGGTTGACCCTTTGCATTGTGTCTTGAGCCTTCTGCTTGCTTTTTAAACGGCTCTTTTTGACAGCCATGTTGTTACGCTCCCGACGCTGACGGTACTCTTCGCTCCCTCGTTCCAAACGTTGACTCTTTTTGCTGTTTTTGCTTGGAGGGGTGGCTTTGCCTCCACCTCCAGGGTTTAGTGGCACAAGCTGTGGTGTTGCTGGGCTCCCTGGCAGGGCATCGCTCAGGCCCTCAGACGCAGAGGAAGGGGACTGGTTCATTTGGTCTAACTTGTTCTTAAAGACAAATGGATAGATGTGAGGTCTCTCTCTGCAGTTTAATGTCCAGTAAAATACCTAAAATGAAAGAATTATATATTATTATGGACAGAAAAATCAGAACATGGTATAGTACTCTCATCCATAGCTATAGTAAGACATATAGTAACATTATCGTATAGTAAAACTGCTGACTTCTGTTTGTCTATTAACAGACACTGCCCAGCCTTTAGCATGCATGCATAACAGGATTAGTCCAAAATAAGAACAGTATACTACGAATTTGTTTGGAGTTTTCGGATCGTTTCGATTCGTCTGAGCTGAGAAAGTGATTTTATTAACAAATTTTGATTGGTCGATTTTTGAATTTATGGGAGTTTTTAAAAAAACTCACATCAATTTCGAAAATATAACCCTTGATAAATGTGCCTATATATATATATATATATATATATATATATATATATATATATATATATATATATATATATATATATATATATATATATATATATATATATATATATATATATATATATATATATATATATATATATATATATTATATATTTCACCTGCCAAATTTTTAATGATTATGCAGTAGTGCTGCATGTAGTTTACCCCCTAAAACAATGAAACCTCTATCTTTAGACAAAAGCAGTAATTACTAATTAAACATAAGACACATAGGGCAAATCAGAAAACTGTGTGGTTAATTCCTCACAGTGTGTTTTTACTGCCACTATCCTACATCAAAAAACAGAATGTATAGTGCCATACTTGACACACAAAGAATAGTGACTGGTGGAAATTGGTGCCAAAACAAGATAACTTAAAGGGATCCTGTCATGGGAAAACATGTTTTTTTCAAAACGCATCAGTTGATAGTGCTACTCCAGCAGAATTCTGCACTGAAATCCATTTCTCAAAAGAGCAAACAAGATTTTTTTATATTCAATTTTGAAATCTGACATGGGGCTAGACATTCTGTCAATTTCCCAGCTGCCCCTGGTCATGTGACTTGTGCCTGCACTTTAGGAGAGAAATGCTTTCTGGCAGGCTGCTGTTTTTCCTTCTCAATGTAACTGAATGTGTCTCAGTGAGACATGGGTTTTTACTATTGAGTGCTGTTCTTAGATCTACCAGGCAGCTGTTATCTTGTGTTAGGGAGCTGCTATCTGGTTACCTTCCCATTGTTCTTTTGTTTGGCTGCTGGGGGGGAAAGGGAGGGGGGCGATATCATTCCAACCTGATTCATTTTGAAAAAAATATTTTTTCCCACGACAGTATCCCTTTAAGGTGCAGTTGTCACCTCTCCATGTTTGTCAAATATGGCACTTAAAGGGGTGGTTCACCTTTTAGGTGACTTTTAGTATGTAGAATGGCAAATTCTAAGTAACTTTGCACTTGATTTTCATTATTTATTATTTATAGTTTTATAGTTATTTGCCTTTTTATTCTGACTCTTTGCAGCTTTGAATTGGGCATTGCTGACCCTCTAAAAAAAAAAAAAGCAAATGCTCTGCAAGGCTATAAATGTATTGCTAATTTTTATTACTCATCTTTCTATTCAGGCCTCTTCTGTGCATATCCCAGTCTCTTATTCACATCAATGCATAATTGCTAGGGTAATTTGGACCCTAGCTGCCAAATTGCTTGAAATGCATATTGAAGAGCTGCTGAATAAAAAGCTAAATAGCTCATAAACCTTAAATAATTAAACATGAAAACCAATTCGAAATGGTCTCAGAATTTTACTCTCTACATCAGCGATCCCCAACCAGTAGCTCGTGAGCAACATGTTGCTCACCAACCCCTTGGATGTTGCTCCCAGTGGCCTCAAAGCAGTTGCTTATTTTTGAATTCCAGGCTTGGAAGCAAATTTTGGCTGCATAAAAACCAGGTGCACTGCTAAACAGAGCCTCAATGTAGGTTGACAATGCACATAGTGGCTACTAAATGGCCAATCACAGCACTTATTTGGCACCTAAGGAACATTTTCATGCTAGTGTTGCTCCCCAACTCCTTTTACTTCTGAATGTTGCTCACGGGTTCACAAGGCTGGGGATCCCTGCTCTACATCATACAAAAAGTTCTCTCAAAGGCGAACAACACCTTTAAAGGAACAGTAAAGCTGGCCATAGACGCAAAGATACGATCATACGAATCGAGGATTCGTACGATTTTTGGACCGTGTGTGGAGAGTCCTGACATTTTTTGTCCGGCGGAGATCGGTCGTTTGGTCAATCGGACAGGTTAGAAAATTTCTGTCGGCTGCCGATAATATCTCTGTGTGTATTGCCGATCGTACGATTTTCAGTGGGAAACTGTCACTAGCTTTGTCAGACTTAACTATCGTATGATTGCTGTCAGGGGCAGAACATCGGCTGATCCGTTCTTACTACTTTATTTGATCTGAATGGTTAGTGGCAGGTCGGGAGATGGGGAAGTCCGATCGTACGTTGATTCGTACGATCGGATCTTTGCGTCTGTGGCCAGCTTAACACCAAAAACAGATCTAAAGGAATGACTATAATGTAGTGTTGTCATGCACTGGTAAAACGGTTGTGTTTGCTTCAGAAACACAACTATAGTTTATACAAACAAGCTGCTGTCTAGCCACAGGGGCAGCCATTAAAGTAAAGAATACACAGTAGATAATACATAAGTTCTGAAGAATCCCATTGAATACCACAAAGCTTATCTGTTATCTGCTGTGTGTCTTGTGCATTTTCTCCTTTTTTAGCTTTGAATATATATGACTAACATCACTCAGGGCCACATTTTTCCTCAAAAATGATTTTGGGTGCACATTTAAAAACAGTGGGTGCTGTATCAGAAACACAATATTATGCATTTTCACCTTGAATTATTGTGTACACAGCAAATAAATGTGAACAGTGCTTGCAGTATTTTAAACTTTGCTTTGTTTGGCCAGAAAACAATGATCCATCAATCAAAGCATGGTAGTCTGCCTGTCATCCAGGCCCAGGCCCGGACTGGGAATCTGTGGGTTCTGGCAATTGTCTGAGGGGCTACTGGAAGATTCCATACACCAGGAGTTCCCAAACCTTTTTAATTGTGAGCCACATTCAAATGTAAAAAGAGTTGGGGAGCAACACAAGCATGAAAAAATGTCTTTGGGTGTCAAATAAGGACTCTGATTGGCTATTTGATAGCCTCAAGGTAAACCTGGTTTTATACAACCAAACCTTGCCTCCAAGCCAGGAAATGCAAAATAAGCACCTGTTTTGAGGCCACTGGGAGCAACATCCAAAGGATTAGTTAGTAACATGTTGCTCATGAGCCACTGGTTAAGGGTCACTGCCATAGACATTTATTGGGCTGGTGGGGGGTGGTTTGGACCTCTGTTTGCTTAAAATGCCAAGGCCTATTTTGAATCCCAGTCCAGACCTGCTGTCAGCATTACGTTTACCCAGTCACTTTACAAATACAGTACATCTGGTTCAGGTTATGATTATTGTGAGCACTATGCATGAGTACATCAATAAAGCATTTGGTTAATGAGGAACACGGTCCCTTGGGTCTGTAGGTAGCATAAGGCAACACAGGATGAATCTGAGGCACCTACTGAATCCCTTGCCATCACTAAACAAGCACACACATCTGTTACCTTTATTATAGTGTCAGGGGAAATACAAGTATCTTGAACAAGATATTTCATCAACCATAAGCAGACGCCAACATATTGGTTACTATTCTGCATGCTCAGAACATTAAAAGAAGGCATGGATTACCCCACCTAGTTATATATAATTTATAGTTATATTTTTTTCATAGGGAATTACCTGTTGTAATATATATATACATACATGCATACACACACAGAGAGAGAGAGAGAGAGAGAGAGAGAGAGAGAGAGAGAGAGAGAGAGAGAGAGAACACAAAGCTGCAATAACTTAGCCTTTTGCAACCTCTATACTTAGAATGACTTCATTGTATCATTTCAGAAGCATTGCATCATCCCAAATGCGAGCTCAGTCCTGCAAATGCTTCAGAGCAACAGCATGCTTCAAGCTAGAATAGTTCCACCGTGTGCATCACACTTACACACGGCTACAGCACTACTTCTACCATGAAATCTCACAAGGGAGAACCATCTGTTTTGCCCGGAGACCCCAGGGAGAACGGTTAGACTGCAATTCCCAACATTCTAGTGATTTTTTTTCTAATCTGCATGGTTAAATCTACAGATCGATTTCGGCAGGTAGAAACCTGAAGCCTGCTAAAAGTTGCAGAGAGACTGCAATTCACATACATATGTACAAAATAATGGTCTCGTAATATTAACAGATAGGTATGTCATGGTTCTCCAATCCAAAGGAGCTAAAGTGTAGCTTTCTAGGGAAGTGATTTTTCTGAGCAGTCAGATGTCAGACCACACACATCATTCAATGGGAACGGACTGTCCAATGGGTTCAACACAACTTACACATATTAAAGGGTGGTTCACCTTTACGTTTACTTCTTGTATATTATAGAATGGCTAATTCTAAGCAACTTTTCAATAGGCTTTAATTTTTTATTTTGCATAGTTTTTTTTTTTTTTTTTGCATTATTTGCCTTCTTCATTCCCAGCTTTCAAATGGGGGTCACTGACCACATCTGAAAAACAAATGTTTGTAAGGCTACAAATGTATTGTTATACGCCCCTCTAACACTAAAAACGAAAGGAACTAGAACATTGATTTACCGTGGGGCTTATCTTCTGATAAATTTAGTCATCCCAAGTGCATTGCTAAATAGTAACAAGGAGCATTGGACAGCCACTGTTATCAGGCAGAAAGGACTGTCAGGCAAACCACTGCCCACAGTTATCTATGGGAAACATGGTGCACGGGGAATACATGTGGTGAAAGGAGGACTCAAACCCTTCATTTATTATATGGTGTGTTGTACGGTCATTAAAATTGAGAAGGGCAGCCATTATAAAAGAGAGAAAAGGACAGACTTCATAGGCAGGGTCTAGGATGCAAGTAGTTAAAGGGGTTCTTCACCTTCCAAACACTTCTTTCAATTGAGTTGTTTTTAGATTGTTCACCAGAAACAAAGACTTTTTGCAATTGCTTTTCATCTTTCAATTTTCCCAAAATTGAAGTTGTTCCTGTGTCTAGTGTCTGGCATCTCAGTGATCCAGGAGCAGCTGAACTGTTAAAATTTGCTACATTTAGTTACTACTTCTCTCAGCAGCATCTGTGGAATATTAGCAACTATTGTATCAATTCTAACAGCCGCCTGTAATGAAACTCAGGGATTCTGCTCAGCAGGGACAAAGATAACAAATGTATCAACTAAATATATAAATTTAGAACAGTAAAGAGTCAGTGATATTAGAAAATGATTTCATGGGTGATAACAAGCTCATATAATTCATTATTTAAAAATGACTGCCTTGGATATTATCGTCAGAGCTTATATGAAAGCAGTCGTGCAGTGTGGATACACTGCCCAGTTCTCTAGACATACAACCTAATTGATCACCTACCAGGGAGGATTCTGGAAAAAGTGCAGTCACTTTTAATTGTTCCTGCTGCAGTGATAGGACAAGGTGCAACACAGATGGATTTTCAGTGCACCTTGAACTAAGCGTGTAACGCTGTCTTCAAGGCTTAAAGGGGAACTATTGTGAAAATTTAAATTTCATATAAGCTTCAGCATACTGAAATAAGAAACTTTCTAAATACAATAAATTAAAAATTCTGCATTGTTTCTGAAATAATCAAGTTTATCTTCACTATCCCTCTCTCAGCGTCTGTTTCTCTTCATTCAGGAGTTGGGTATTCCTAAACAGTTAGATACAATATATCTTATAAGAGGGGCTTCCTTTCCTAGCAGATATATTAGAGCTCATTTAAATAACTGATTCCAGTCCAAACAAAATCTCACAAAATAACTGCAATTTGCACAAATCCTGCATGTAGAGAGACATGATGTCTGGTAATTTTAATAGAGTGAACTCGAATACATCTTCTAGGCAAAAGGAGCCCCCCTATAAGATATATTGAATCTAACAGTCAATGAATATCCCAACTGCTGCATGAAGACAGAATGAAGAGAAACAGATGCTGAAAGAGGGATAGTGAAGAAAACAGTACAGAATATTTAATTGATTTTATTTAGAAAGTTTCTTATCTCATTATGACGAAGCTTATATAAAGTTTTCATTTTCGCGATAGTTCCCCTTTAATAAACACTTACTGTCGGTAAAAGCGCCATATTAAAGTGAAGAGACAGAGTACAGATATCTGATAGAACACTGTATCCTTGTCTTAGTTTGGAGTTCCCTTGGCTGTGAGTCATAGGCCACATACTGCCTGCAAGCTGACTTAACCCATGCTGTTTAGTTAAGTTCCTTATGTAATGAAATGTGGCTCATAGCTATATGAAACTAAATGTGTCAGAATAAAATCTATTGTTGCCTGTGTGGGAACACACAACTTAGTAGAAGTTCCTGAGTATAATGTGACATGTATGATTGGCGACACAATCCTAACAGTTGAGGGATCAGTTCGAAACCGCAGTATTCTCAGCTATGAAGCATATCCCCTGCAATCCTGAGTCATACTAAGCACCAAGTGCAGTATGGAAACTCTGACAAAGTCATAAGTTATTCTCAAATAGTTTTACTTTCTGTATGAGGTAAGCGAGACTCCCAGCAATCAACTAAACATGATTACACTTGTACGGTACATGCCACCATCAGCTTGCTCGTACCCCAAGTCTAGTATATGATTTGAACAAGAAACCTATGGGCCAAACTTTAGCTCATGATCTTCATTCAATGCTTGTAGAAGTATTATATCTGTATATATGTATTATAGGTAGCCACAGATGCACAGATAATATCGTACAAAACTAATTTTCGTATGATATTCAGTGTGTTTATGGTGGGAAAAGAGCCAACTGATATCGTCAGAAGACTTGGATATTGGTCGGCTAGTTGATCGGGCTGGATGGAAAATTTTGATTGGGTACCCAAACTTCAGCCATTGTAAAGGTGGCCATACACGGAGAGATCTGCTCGTTTGGTGGTGAGGTGGACGACAGGGCTGGACTGGGATTAAAACTATGCCCTGGCATTCCATGTACACAGAAGCCCAAACAGGCCCATGCAGCCCCCACCAGCCCACTTAATGGTCAATTTCTATAGAATCTTACAGCAGCCCCTCTGGCATTTGCCAGAACCCACAGATTGTCAGTCCGGGCCTGGTGGGCGATATCAGGTTGATCCAATCCTAGGGCCCCACAAACGGATCATAACGATGGGTAAGTGAACGGTCTGATCGCAGGACCACATCAACGAACAAATGCGGTCCGCGATCAGACTGGATTTTTAGTCCCATCTGATCAACATCTGCCAGACTTTCGGCCAGATATCAATCGGGGAAGCCGGTCGGAGGGCCCCATACACGGACCAATAAAAACTGCCGACAGGCCGAGTCCGAGACAGAGTATGGCCATCTTTAGTGCTGAATCGTCCGATAGAATTCTATTGTTACTACCTGTATATCTGATGATTCAGCTCTACGCGAGTCTATTGAAACAAACCATCTTTCTTGAAATGATCTTTTCCAAGCAAGATTGTAATTGTTACGTCTAAGGCCAACTAAAGGTGACTGAAAGATATGAAAAGGAATGAGTGTGGTGTAAGCTTCCTGTACATCAACCTGCCCTTGGTGACATTTAGCATGAGACCTATTGGTTTGCTCATACATTATTTCAGCAGGGGAAAGCTGCCTGACAGATCCAGCTGTTACACAACTATAAATCCCAGCAGCCCCCACCGACAGGAGAGTTGTGCCACAGCTGGAGGCCGATGGTCTCAGACACATACCCCCAACTTTCATTCCAACTCGTTCCCCAGTGAGTTTTGGGAGGCTCAATGAAGTCTCTAAATAAAGTGTACAACTCCTAGAATTGTTCTTCCACCCAGACACAGCGAGTGCTAGAGGGAAATATAACCGAACACCTGCACAGTGTCAGGTACTGACATAACTCCGATACAGTCCAATTTACCTGACGGCTTCGAGGTTCTCCTGCCCGGGGAGGGAAGCCTATCCCTCCCCCACGACTTGCTTCCCCTGTCCCCACTAGGGATCCGTAAATTACTCCTCCTCCGGCCACTCGGGCTGTGGATTATCCGAACCGCACAATAGATTGTTGCGAAATCACTCGGATCTTTCCTCTCTCTCAGGCAGTATGATGCAATCCCTCGACAAGCAGCAGAAGCAGCCAATCCGTCCAAAGCAAGCGCTAAACGGCCCCGCCCATAGATCACAAGTCCCTTTTTTTCTTTTTCCTATGCAACTTTATTGGTTTGTATTAGCAAAGTTCCATGTGAGAAGCGAAAAACACAGGTTTGCCAGGTTGGTGGGTTTTTTTCAGCCAAACTGGGCTACTGATTTAAAGCCCAGGCGGGTTTTAAAAGTACAAGCTAGCCAAGGTATGGATTTGGGCTACTTTTTTTTGAAAAACAGCCAAAGTTTTTTTTTGCCCTAATGTGCCAAGATTGTGTCTCCCAATGCATTTTGGGTAATGTAGTCTTTGTTTGCCACCTGCCAAGTTTAACGTAAGACTACAATACCCAGCATGCAATGGGACTGACTTATGTAGAAGTTGAGAGTTACCAGATTTTAGGCTCTGTACCCCATCACTTTTAAATAGGGATGCACCTAATCCACTATTTTGTATTCAGCCGAACCCCCGAATCCTTTGCGAAAGATTTGGCCCAATACCGAACCTGAATCTTAATTTGCATATGCAAATTCGGGATGGGAAGGGGAAAAAAAATGTACTTCCTTGTTTTGTGACAAAAAGTCACGCGATTTCCCTCCCCGCCCCTAATTTGCATATGCAAATTCGGATTTGGTTTGGCCGTGCAGAAGGATTCTGAAAAGGATGCCGAATCCCGAACCGAATCCTGGATTCGGTGCATCCCTACTTTTAAACATTCTTTTTTTTTGGTTTTTATTTTGCATTTTAAACAGAAAAGAAAAACAATAAACAAACTTAATAACAAATATTTAATTGCCAATCGTACTTGACATTTGCAGAAGAGACTGGGTACAATTGTTTGCATAAAGACAGTGGTTGTCATGTCACATCAGGGGGCACAAGGCCTCCAATAAACTCATTATATCTCAACTTGCATTTAGAGTTTAGTTATCTAATAACAATACCTGGGGGTTGACATCCAGCCATGGGTTCCATATTCTCTCAAACTTGTCGGGAGTTCCCCCGAGCATTATAAGTCACCTTTATTAGGGGGAAGGGTGGCATTTATTAGGTCAATCCACTGCTGGAGTGTGGGAGCATTAGGACTCATTCATTTCATAATGACCAGCTTTTTTGCATAGAACACTATAGAGTGGAACATGTTCTAGTTTTTTGTAGGGGCACCACTTCGTCTATTATACCTAGTAAACAGACTTCAGGAGTACAAATTCCAGGGAGAGACAGATATTCATTGCTATATCGAGTTACCTCCCTCCAATATGATATTATCTTGGGACAGTCCCAGATTAAATGTAGGAAACCTGCCTCCTCTGTACCACATTTTGCACATTTAGCTCCCCCTTGGCTACCCATAACCTTGAGCCTCTGGGGCGTGATGTATATTTGGCGAATCATGTTAAATTGGACCATTTTATTCACAGGACTTGATGCCTTCCTGTTACAAGCTGTGGTCTCTGCAATAAGTATTGGAGGTGGGGGGTCACAGACACCCTCCTTCATTGGGACAGAGTTGGACTTAATAATGGGTAAGTGCCAACTTCTTTAAAAGATGTAGAAGAAAGTAGACATTTTTACTAACAAGTCTCTATTGTCAAACCAGTTTTATAGCAATAAGTACTTTTTGATGACAGCGCCTTTGAGCGGTAAAGTAATAACAAGTGGTATATGATTTGGGAAGTTGTTTAGCAAACACTGAAGGCTGAATAAGATTACAGGCAGTGACACCAACCAAGGATTTGTATAATGGGTGTGTCTTGGCCATGTCCTGTTATACTCAGACCATGCCCCATTACACCCCTGGCCACCCTCTGTAATTGTGCTCCTCCTTCTGCTTGTTTCTAATATTTGGGTGTATTTTCAATGGTTTTCATTGCTGGAGGTTAACAATAATTCAAGTACAAATTACAGGGCTGTTACCTCGGGTGAAAGGGTGTGGGGGCAAGATAAGCTTGCTCCAAAAAATACTTGTGAGTTGATATGTTATTTACTGGACATCTGTCTTTGCAGGGGTGAATGTGACACTTTCAGTGAAGTAGAGATCTTGGAGTTAGACAAGCTTAATGATCAAGCTCACATAAAAGCCACCTAAAGTGTCCACTACAAAGTAAACTGGGGCACAGAAGGGATCCCCCTTGAGGATATTTTACTGGCCTAAAAGGTAAAAATGATGCTTGATGCCAACATTAATAGGAAATAACACATCACAATAATGGAAGGTTGCCACGTTCCATTACTGTGATGTGTTATTTCCTATTAACCCCAGCCCCCACTTACCAATTTTAAACTTAAATTTAAGGAAAATATTGTCCCAGGTTTAAAAAACATATTCCACAAATACCACTTTTATTGCCTGCTGCTGGTGACATTTTACTTGTCAGTAATCATGTACAGTAAAAAGAGGAAGAGAACTTGAGCTTTAAAGGGCAACTAAACTTTAAAAATAAGTGGATAGGAATCAAATATATATTAGTTATCTAAGTGTGCTCCTTGAAGTAGTATAGCCTGGCTACAAATGCAATTTTTCAGCATCTCCCTATATGATGAAGGTGTGGACGGAGAGCAAGTCTGTAGGTGAGGAGCGCAAACAAGGATGTTTTACCAGGGTTGCCAGGTCTAATTTTCAAAACCAGCCAAAGTCGGCTACAAAACAAGAGCAAAATTAACCGAGCAGCACTTCAAAATTAGCCCAAAAATAGCACAATATGTGCATTGAAAAAAGTCTAAAAAAAATAAATGAATATATGTGAAAATACTCCTTTTTCAAATTTTCACTATTTTGCAAATTTTTCCGTGAAGCAAAATGGAACAAGATTCGCCAGGGGACATAACTACAGAGCTAGAGAGATTTGGAAGGCTAAGCGGCCTCTTGATCAATAAAACAAAATCGGTATTATTTCCTTTAGGAAATACAAACCTAGCAGAAAGGGACCTTACTCTCACTCCGGTGACTAGATTCCGCTACCTTGGCATAATAATTAGTACAGACCCAACAGCATTTGTAGCTGAGAATCTGGACCCAATCCTAGTAAAGTTTAAAAATGCAAATCCACATTGGCTTAAACTTCCTCTGACACTATGGGGCAGAGTTAACCTTTTAAAAATGCTATATCTCCCAAGGTTTCTTTACCCACTCTGGAACTCGCCGGTTTACATACATCCTATTCTTTTAGAAAGTAAACAGTGAGTTGCTCTCATTTATTTGGGCCAACAAAGCACGTAGACTATCATGGCTCACACTTACTGCATCTATGGATAAAGGGGGATTTACCCTCCCTCATCTGCAAAATTATTATTATGCGTCCCAGTTATCTTATATATATAATTGGTTTAACCCAGAGGATAGCAACTCAGTAACAAATTTGCATGCAACAATCATGGGTTCTCTGGAAGCTACGCCCCTTATAGAATGGGGGGGGGACCTTCCTCTGTACCCAGAGGTAATCACCACTCCCATTAAAGTATGGGCAAACTACAAGCTAAAGGTGCCACCTCTTACCCTAAGTTATCAGGGAAAACACCTCTGTGGAGAAACTCGAATCTGCTACACTTGGTACAACTAGTGGATTTTCATTATTGGCCACTTCTAGGGATCAGACATTTGGAAGACCTGTTAGTTGACGGATCCTTCCCCTCCCTGAAACATCTAAAACCAAACTTAATCGGCAAGATATACAACTGTTCCGATACTTTTAATTGAGACGTGCATTCTAGGCCCAATTCTAATCGTACCAGCTTTCACCAACACAGCAGACGTGGGAGGCCAGACTTTGGGACCCAGCCCCAGCAAAAACACTATCACAACTATTTAGCATAATCCAGACCTCGCAGCCTGTGCCATTTCAAAAAGCCAAAAGGAAATGGTTGGTAACACTCCCCTCACTAGATGAAGAGCATTAGGAAGAAGCTATAGATAATTTATATGCCTTTTTAATCTCTTTAATGCATGTACCTCCTGGCCCAGGTCTGTGTTTAAGAAAGGGTTGATTTTGTTTTTAGCAATTCAAAAATATCCCTGCTTGAGTGTCTCTTTTTATCCATGGCATTAGTCTCTAGTCCTTATAGAACAAGTAGTCTTTAGTACAAGTCACAAATTATGTATAATTACTGGGTCTGAAATGCCTAAGGGCAATGGTACACAAAGAGGTTTGTATCCCATGGGAAATCTGCGCTACCAGCAGGTGACAAATCTCCTGACAATACCTTGCCATCGGGATCCACTAGAATTGCCACATGTAAAACACCATACATATGATGATCCTGAGTAATTGAGACAAAAAATGTCTTCTTTCATATTTTCTAATGGATGGAAATGGCACAGTAGTTTCTGTCAATTTGTCTCCTGTGGACCCAGTATCTGTGGGTGGTGTAAGGTTCAGGTTAGCTGGGACCATAGGCACAACACAGTTTTAGCACACAAATTGAATATAACATTAACTTTCAGCCTTCAGTGGAGCTTGGCTGGCTTTTACTGTGATCAAAATGAGCAGCTTTAGCACACTTGCTGCAACATAGGATTAGCACTTATATAAGTATAAAGTCCCAGAGGCCTCTGTCAGCATTTCACCACTCAGTCTCTTAGGAAGGATTTTTCCTGTTCCTCTCCACTTGAGTGCAAAAACCTGGACAGGCTACATAGCCTGTATCCATTCTGACAGAAACCTGAGGCAGATATAAACTGAGTCCAGGATTTTCCCAGGTGTTCTGTCAGTCAACCTCTTACAGCAGCAAAGCACTACATGTGCCATTGGCCTAAAGGTGACTACACACTCCCTGACCTTAAAGGTATTTGATTAATCAGCCTGAGGGTTGACTAGTCAAACACATACATGGCTGATTATTATTGTCGGTGACAAGAGGGCCCTCAGGATGCCCCAGTCCATCAGTTAAAAAAATTGGTTTTATAGTAAAACAGGTTTTAAATCATGAACAGAATAAGTAAAATTACAGGCATGTTTAGCCTGCTTTAGTATTTTGAAAGGGAAAGGAAAAAATCCTTGTTTGTGACTGCATAATTCCTTGTGTATAAACGTTCTCCAATTTCCTGAACCTACTTCAGTTCTCAATATTTCCAACTTCATATCTTCTAAATTCAAAATAAATGGTCCCACAATAGTCACTTATTCAAATCAATGAACCATCCCCTCTATTCATCGTTTTAACTTTACATGCTGATTGTATTCTGAAATTATATTATCACCCCAATCAATTCCACTTATAATTAATCAAAAGATAAAGTGCTACAGTAGCACTGTTTCATATCTTTGCCATTATTCATAAATTTTAATTGAGAACTTTTAGTACTTATATTCCACAACTGTGTAGTAATTAATTCACTGCTATTTAACTTAATTAAAGTGCCAGGTACTTAACTTTTCACACAGTGTAACCCACTTGATTCAACCAATATTGCAGAGTTTCACTTATAAATAGACAATCAATCAATGCTTTAGTATGCTGGCACGAAAAAAAAACTTCACACAATCGCATAAGCTTCACATCACTTTAGTGCCGATGGAATGGTCAGACAATAAAGTTCTTTGCATATGAGAAATTACTAACTAACCTTTTCCGAAATAAAATGGGCCTGCCCAACCAGTATCTATCATACATGTTTGAGCATTTCCCTTGAACAAGGACTTAGGCCCCACTGTATGACTGCATACCTCCCAACTGTCCCTTTTTCAGAGGGACAGTCCCTCTTTTGACAGCTCAACCTGCAGTGAACAGCCAGAAAAAGAAACAAAGTTTCTAACTTAATTGGCTTTAAGCAGAGAGCACATAACACCTAACAGGTGCAAATAAGATACTTTGTAACAATTTTGAGGCACAAAACAGTTTCATATCCTGCCAAATTTTGTTAAATGAAAATGGTAATTAGGGGGTGTGGCCACACAAAGGGACGTGGCCCAAAAATTTTGCTGCGCTATGTGCGGAAAATTTTTGTCCCTCTTTTTACTTCCAAAATGTTGGGAGGTATGTGACTGGCCTATCAGATCAATTTGGCCCAGCGCATGTGCAACTAGGCCTGCCTTGCACCCCAGCACTAGGTGTACAATGAAGCCAGACCTGGGACAAAAGTGCTTTTTGTATGAGACTCTAGAGACATGCTTTTATAAATGTATATTTAAGCTTGAATTTTTTTTTTTAATGACCTGCGGATATTACAGCACTTCAATCAAAACATCTTTAAGCATTCTGGATTTATTATCCCACTTTATATACTGTATGGACACAGTATCTTGTGGCCATAGAGTTTTTGTATAGAGTTTCCCAGTAAGCTTGCAGGCTCTATTATACCTAGGGTTGCCATCTTCTGCAAAGTAACTGACGGGACTGGTGGGGCTGGTGATGTTGAGGACAGGCCGAGGAGTGGGTGACGGTTCAGGGGGTGTGCCTGTGATATTGTGGGCAGGGTTTTGACGTAGCGATAGCCGATTGGCTGTTTGCTGCGCAATTTATTTTAGAGTCTTGTCCAGATTTCCTAATTTGGAAATCCGGTTAGGCAGTTTTCACCCAGACAGTCTTCCTGAAAACAGGGCTACCTAGGTGAAAACTGACAGATGGGAACCCAAATTATACTCAAAGTCAAATCATCAACCTGCAGAAAGTTTAAATACCTGGGTGACTTTCCTGCATGTAATCCAGTTTCCTTCTCATTGGTTCCTGTTAAAACTGACCACAGTGTGTGAATGTGCTTGGGAACTTAAAAGGATTATTATTGACTTGCCTGTTTGCTAAAATGTATTACAGTACTTTATGCAAGAGAACATCTTAAATTGCTACAGGTTTTTCTATCTACCCACACCTGACTATTACTTTACCTGCTAATTTGCCGAGTGGGCAGGTGTTTTTTGTCGCAGCCAACTTTTCTGCTGTGAATTTTTGCCGCAGTTTTGCAAAAAAAACCCAAAAAATTGCAGGTGACGAAGTAGGGAAGTTCTCCGCGAATCCATGGCTGCCGAATCAATTTGCGCATCACTATTGGTGATGAATAAGCAACATGGCATAGAAGTAACTTTTTATGTACATCAGTATTTTGAAAAGTAGTTTTTCGATTCAGTATCACTTTAAGCATTTTACCCCCCCCCCATCTGCAATCTAGAAATTGTGTGGGCGGCATTTGAGTTGGTTTGCTAGTGTATCTTACACAGAACTACATAAGGCTCGTGCCAGATTTACAAAATGTTCTGCTCAGGGTACATTTGTAAACTAACCAGCCGAGAAACGCCACGTGTCTTAGACTAAATAGCAGGCAATTCTAGCACTCAGAGAGATTTAAATGAGTTTTCTTATAATTATGTTAAACAGGAACCTGTAACACTAATTTCTATGGACTTGTCCCAGAAATAAAATGAGTTATACTGGATATGTCTGTGCAACTAGTCCCACTTGCACATTAGACACAACTAAGAGTGAGTGATTATTTTGAAAAAGCTATAGACAAGAGAATGTACAATATGACACCGTCTGTGCCACTTTTCACCTCATGCCACATATACTGTACATGTGGATATTAATGTAACTTAAAATGAGTCATACTTAGCAGACAGATTTTTCAGAAGCCAGTTTATTTATAGTACAAGCAAACAAAATAAATACAGGTAGCAAAACTAATACTGTAAAAAATGTTGCTATACATATATAACACAGTACAAAAAAATGTTCCTGTGGCACTGCCACAACACATCTTAAAGTGAGGTAAAATACTTTTTTTGATATTGTATCCATTGTTACATATTGGTATATACTATATGCAGGCGCACTGGTGTCCCCAGGCAATTTGAGTAACACTCCTAACAGTAGAATATATTTTTCATGTCAAGAGTAAGCAGGCTAATATCAATAGTTTTTCCTTAACATAAACTGTAGTGTAATTATTTGAATATTTAATAATATGATTCGTTTCAGAGCATGCAATGTCCTTCAGTTGGTGGGGGGTTGCATTCTGTCAAAGTTGCCTATATTTAGTACTAGCACAAAAGGAACACTGATAGAAAGAGCTCCTTGGCACCATAAGCCAAAGTGAAATCAGGGGTTTTGTAGTCAGCATGCTTAAGGGTCAAGAATACTTGACAAAGAAGAATACAGAACCCCAGTGGGCAAATAAGGAAGTCAGCACAAATGAACATTTAAATATTTGCTGAGATATCATTATATGGTTATGTGTAATTTACAGAATTAGTCCAAGTGCTTCATAATTCTTCATTATTCTCTAAATTAAATCTCTGCATTCCACTTAAGTGGTGGAAATGCCCAGCATATCCCCTTTTTGAAATGAGCTGATTGAGTTGGTCTTATAAAGAGTTGCATAAACCTGAACTGTTAAAAGTATATGTTTATTATTTTTACATAGACATACGGGATTCCTCATATTGAAAGGAAACCATGATAGCAGGGGTGTAAATACAGAGGAAGCAGACCCTGCGGCTGAAGGGGGGCCCATGAGGTATAGGTGGCTCCACGAGGCCCTAATTAATGCACAATTTCAACATATACAACCTCTGGATATGTTGGGGCCTTAAAATTAATTTGCTATGGGGCCCAGTAACATCTAGTTAAACCACTGCATGATAGTCTGCCTCTGTCTCGCACAGACCATTTCCCATCGCCCTCCACCCCTAGTCTGGCAGTTCAAAGAATCTGTGCACCACCTACAATGTAAAGCAGCTTAAAGGAGAATTCAACCGTTTTAAAAAAAAAAAACCCTACCCCCCCAAACCACGTAGACCCCTCCCTCTCCTGCCCCCCAGCATAGCTGCCACCCGGGAAAATGCCCCTAACTATATACTTACCCCTTGGCGCAGATTCAGGCATTGGAATTCCATGCAGCCATCTTCCGGGTCTTCGGTAAGCTGAGTGGGAGATTGACGAAGCGGCACATGCATTTCCCGGTTTGCAACAACTGCACATGCGCTAAAATGGACGAAAATTGAAGAATACACAATGACCCGGAAGATGGCTGCATGGAACTCCGATGCCTGAATCTGCACCGAGGGATAAGTATAAAGTTAGGGCCATTTCCCCAGGGGGGCAGCTATGTTGGGGGGAGGAGGGAGGGGGGTCTACGTGGTTTGGGGGGTAGGGTTTTTTTTGGAAAACAGTTGAATTCTCCTTTAAGCTGGCCATAGATGTGCAGATACCTGCAATATCGGATGAAAGATCGGACGTCACCAATCTCCCGACCTGCCACTAACCTTCCAGATTAAACAAAGTAGTAAAAGAACAGATCAGACGATGTTCTGCCCCTGACAGCAATCGTACGAATGTTATGTCTGACAAAGCTGGTGACAGTCTCCCACTAAAAATCGTACGATCGGCAACACATGCAGAGAAATTATTGGCAGCCGACAGATATCTCTGGCACGAAAAATGTCGGGACACTCCACACATGGTCCGAAAATCGTACGAAACAAAGATTCGTCCTGATCATATCTGCATGTCTATAGCCAGCTTAAGTCAATCACTTTCGAGGGGTGGTTCACCTTTAAGTTGATTGAGTATGTTAAAGAGAGGTCAACTTTTCAATAGGCCTCCATTTTTACTTTTTTATCGTTTTTGAATTATTTGCCTTCTTCTTCTGATGCTTTCCAGCTTTCAGATGGGTGGTCACTGATAAAAAAACAAATTCTCTGTAAGGCTACAAATGTATTATTATTGCTACTTTTTATTTATCATCTTTCTGTTCAGGCCTTCTACTATTCATATTCCAATCTCTTACTCAAATCAGTGCATGATTGGACCTTAGCAACCAGAATGCTGAAATTGCAAATCAAGAATGTCTGTGTAAAAGTAAAATATGTATTTATTTATTTATGGCACTTCAAACGGTGTTTATGCACCTTCTTATGTAAGCCCAAGTGAATGAGTTTATGCCAAAAGGAAAGAGGAGAGTTTTACCCAGTTGCATTCACACTGCACTGCAGCAATTACATAGAGGCAACAGCCATGTCATGGCTTTTAACCATACAGAAGAACCCCCATTTTACATTTTTTCGGGGACCAGAAAAAAATGGTGTAAAATCAAGGAAAATGTAAAATCAGGGAAATGTATTGTGCATAATATATAGGTGGGACCACAAAACAACAATGTAAAATGAGGGAAAACTTAAAATCAGAGGATGTAATCAACTTTCAGTTGCTCATCTGCTTGAAATATCACTTCTTAAATTACAATGAAGGTTACAGATATAGGTATGGGACCTGTTATTCAGAATGCTCGGGACCTGGGGTTTTCCGAATAATGAATCTTTCTGTAATTTGGAGCTTCATACCTTAAGTCTACTAGAAAAACCTGTAGACATTAAATGAACCCAACACTATTGGAGACAGCCTTTCCGTAATTCAGAGCTTTCTGGTTAAGGGTTTCCAGATAACAGATCCCATTTATTATTATTATTTTTTGGCTCTGCAGAATACAATTTAAACATTTTAAAAGCACATATTCCAGTTTATAAATATATAAATACGAAATATTATGGACTCAAATATGCAGAAAAAAAATTAAAAGGCAATTTGGGTTCTTCCAAGAAGTAGCAAAATCCACTGCCATTTAGGGCAAAAAAGAGCCACTCATGGGTCAATACATTTTAGGATAAAGTGGAACAAACCCCACTTACCTCTTTACAGGTCCACCTTTCAAACTATACACAATAATGGCCTCATTCCCTTTACCTGTGTACTTGCTGGACTAATGACATCAGTGTGTTTACAGATTTCCTCTAATATCGGATAAGTTATATTGGCATTCAATAGGTGTAAGACAATACTTTACTTCTTAAGTAACTGAAGATTTTTTTGATTTTTGCTCAATCAGTAATATGTGCAATTCAAATTTCCTCTGAAACGTTATGACAGGGGTAAGACTGCCACTCCAGGCATTGCATTTCAGTAGGTGGGATTTGTGGTACAGTAACATCTGAAGTTTGCCTTTTAGATATGGCCTTGACAAAGCACTTATGTGTGTGAGATGAAATGCATGTTAGCACTAATGTCAGTTCCCATTTGTTTCTTTATTTGGTAAATAAATGAGGTAGCTGGGTTTGGACGACAGATGTCAAATATTTAGTTATTAATTTTGGCTTTCATCAACACACCTTTAATTGTCTCACTCCTAGTCGACAAGGGGGTATGGTGCTGCACTCTAACATTTGCAAATAGCAATAGTATACAAAGGCAGCACTGTCTTTTGAATGATCAGGGCACTTATTTTAGTTTCTCTTAAAGGAGAACTAAACTTAATGAACATGGCCGTGTTTTATATATTGAAGAAACCTACAGGTTCAGCATATATATAGTAAGAATATATATATATATATATATATATATATATATATATATATATATATATATATATATATATATATATATATATATATATATATATATATATATATATATATATATATATATATATAACACAGGGCTTTAAAAGCTACCACAGGAGTTTCCAATCTTGGATTTTGTTAGGAGTCTCTGTGACACACACATGTTTAATGTACTTTGAGCAGCTGTTGAGAAGCTAAGCTTAGGGGTTGTCACAAATTATCAAGCAGAAAGTGAGGTTGGCCTGTCATATAAGCTGATGCTATTGGGCTAACAGTACTGGTTTTGTGCCTATAATTATTTACTGTGGTGCCTAAGGTCAGTAACTGATAGCAGTACAGACACTGTCCAAGAAAAGAAGATGGGGCATCTTTGGAGACACAGATCTCCACTGCTAAAGGGCCGCACATGCCTTGGGCTTGTATAAAAACCCAATACATAGGGGCCGATTCACTAACTTTGAGTGAAGGATTCGAAGTAAAAAAAAATTTTGAAGTGTTTTTTGGGCTACTTCGACCATCGAATGGGCTACGACTTCGACTACGACTATGACTTCGAATCGAACTATTCGAACTAAAAATCGTTCCACCATTCCACCATTCGATAGTCAAAGTACTGTTTCTAAAAGCTACCAAACTCAATGTTAGCCTATGGGGAAGGTCCCCATAGGCTTGGCTAACTCTTTTTGATCGAAGGATTTTATCGTTCGATCGAAGGGATAATGCTTCGATCGTTGGATCGAAGGAATAATCCTTTGATCATTCGATCGCACTATTTGCGCTAAAATCCTTCGACCTCGATATTCGAAGTCGAAGAATTTTAATTCCCAGTCGAATATCGAGGGTTAATTAACCCTCGATATTCGACTCTTTGTGAATCGGCCCCCTAATGTCCACTTCTGTCCCACTTCTTTAGTTAAGCTTCAATTCTCTTTTAAGTGACTATAATGTGTGAAAAGTATATTTACTTTATGAAATGCCATACGCCTATAAAAGAGTAAATGTTTTGTACCATGCCTACATTTACAGGACTTAATATAGACCATTAATTTATTGCCTGGTCACTCTGACCCTGCTTCATTTATACCATGTCTGGGTTCCACTCTGCCTAACCCACCTTCTCATATGTCTGTCTCGAATTGAAATCATGCCTATGTGTTTTCCTGTTTGTCATTAGGTTTGCATATAAAATTCTGTATAAATATATATATATATATATATATATATATATATATATATATATATATATATATATATATATATATATATATATATATATATATATATATATATATATATATATATATATATATATACACACACACAAACACACACACACATATTTGGCTATTAATATATACAAACCACAATACCTTCTTATAATAAGCTTTGATGACCGGACTGAAATGTTTGGAAAACTATCATCTTAATTACCCAAAAAGATATCACATTTACACAACTTTTGTTATGTTTCATATCAAAAGTTTACCCTACAACTTCACAGATTAAATGAAAGCACTGGTAATATAAGTCTTTAGAACTCTAGAAATAGTATTTGGGCCACTTATTTTCACTCCTGTGTTCCTTTTGCCAAGCTTTCCGAAGTTCCTCAATTTCCTTCCCGTACCATTCATGCAACTTTGAAAAACAAAATGTACCAGGACATACTGGGCTTTCTAAAGACACTGGCATAGAGGCTGAAGAAGCTCCATTAACCCAGACTGCACCACGTCTACGAGGGGGCAAAGGTGGTGGTAAAGGTGAAGGTATAGCACTGCCACTGACCCTGGTATGAGTCTCCAAGTTTGAGTCTTCAGGATGGACAATCCCATTGGACAACTCAGAAGGTCGGGAATGTTCCAACTTAGTCCTGGAAACAGCTCGTGATCTACCCCTATGACGTCCAGATTTCCTTCGGATGCTGGTCTTCTGCATAAGTTCTAGCTGCCTCTCGAGTTCCCTCACAACCAGCCTCATATAATCAAAGCTAGCCCTGGACAATGCCTTCACCCAGCACTCCATCTCTTCTTGACTTTCTGCTGCCAATATGTAAGATCGAGACCCAGTACCATTGAATCTGACACAGAAGGCATGCTCTTCTTTTGAATGGCATAGTTCTATTGTGCATCCCTCAAGCACCACCACACCAACAGGCTCCCTATTGCCCTGCTCCTCAAAATAAAACAAAAGGTTGCCTTTTAGAACAAACCAACGTTTCTGGTAAGCTGTGTGCTTTACTCCTCTTTTGTACAGATATCCAGTGCAGTCTGTTGGGGAGTCAGAGGTTGCATAATGAGCCATACTCCTCTCATTCAACTTCATACTCTTTCTTTGGAGGGTATCCCCTACAGGTAGACAAAAACAGCAACAGAACAATAAAAATGTGTGAAGACTTATTTCCTCTTTTTTAAGAGCTATGGCTTAAAACACTAAACAATAATATGCAGAATGACCACACTTACACAGTTCTATAGAAGTACTTTATCATACATAGTCTAACACATTACTCTGCAGTACTGGGAACTACAATGCTTTTTGTCTAAAGAGTTGGCTTTTTCATACAGAATTAGCAAATTGCACTCGCACACCCTGGCCTTGAATAGAAGATAGTCCCTGGTGCACAGCAATGGTAGAATCGGCGTCCCACCTTGAAATGACGAATCAAAGGAAATTCACTGGCACACAGGTAATACTAGCAGGGTGAACCCTTGCTATTTTATTCAATGGTTTGCAGCATGCTGCAAACCATTGAATAAAATAGCAAGGGTGCACCCTGCTAGTATTACCTGTGTGCCAGTGAATTTCCTTTGATTTTTCATACAGAAACCTGTCCTGATTGAGGTGACTTTTTTGTTCAACATGGTTGTAAGGAGCAGGGAGTGGGAAGGCTTAAATGAAAGGAAGCTTGAGGTTATTGAGTTTCCTAGTCATGGTCATTCACTTCTCAGGCAAACTTGCTGAACGGGTTACCAAGTTAGTGTTAACTCACTGAATGTTTCTGAAGGAGAACCAGGAGTCAACGACAGTCAGCTGCCAAATGCGTTTGTTTCTAGAATTGTGTGGAAAATGGCAGCACAGGGAACATTCTGGCAATAAAGCCTATGTTCAATTCAGTGTTCACTGACCATACACAGGGACATGTGGTTGAGCAGTTTTGGCCTTGAGGACAGTTTAAACAAGCCAACCTGTTAGATTGCCTTAAATGACTGTTCAGTTAAATTGTATACTATGCCCTTTAAAGCAACATTGTGGTTATTTAGAAGATATGTATGCTTTTCTTATTTCTTTGATGATAGGGGGCAAAAATCTGAAAATATTTCCTGTGTATACAAGCACAATTAAGACAAATTGACAGTCCTTTGACAAGCCCTCTATAAAGATAGTTCCTCCTTTTCAAAAGCCTAACCAGCTGAAGCTGGTAGAAGGGAGGAGTGTGTTTAAATAGAGGAATTCTCAGTGGACTGATTTGTTGTGAGAAGGTATACTGTCCCTTTATGACTACCATGAAGCAAGACAGGACTTTTCTTTTGTAAAGCAAAAAAGTAGAAACAGACATTAATACCAAGGCAAACATCCTCGTGCATTTAGGAAAAGTAATTTTTCCAGTAGTAAATGATTTTCCCCCAAAACTGAACACTGTTTTTGACAGAAGTTAACACATTTCAAGGCTCATTTACATCCACAGACACAGTGGGCTTTTCCCAGCAGTGAGTTGCATCTAAAGTCACTTACATTAAAGGAATGAGGAATAAAGATATTTTTCACTTGCTTTCCATCTTTCATTTTTGACTTTTTCCAAAATCAGAGTTTAATGTTTAAAGTTAAGTTAAAGTTTAATGTTTGTGTCTCTGGTGTTTCAGCCTGGCAGCTCAGTGATCCAGGAGCAGATTATTATTATTATTAATAACATGTATTTATATAGCGCCACATATTTCGTAGCACTGTAAAGTAAATGTGTTTATACAACTAAATCACATGAATGACATACATCGAACATATGGAGTTACATACATCACAATCACTACCGGTACAAAAGGTGAGGAAGAGCTTACAATCTAGAGGGAAGGGAATAATACACAATGTGTGGGAGTAGGCAAGATCAGAATTAAGTGAGTGAGAGATGTGGTACTGTATGTGGTATTGTATTTGGTAGTTAAGAGTGAGGGTAGGCTTCTCTAAATAAGTGCGTTTTAAGAGATTTCCTGAAAGCAGAAAGGTTGGGAGAAAGTCGGACAGACCGTGGAAGAGAATTCCAGAGGAGGGGTGCAGCCCTTGCAAAGTCTTGAATGCGAGCATGTTAGGAGGTAATGAGAGAAGAGTTGAGTAGCAGGTCAGTAGAGGAGCGTAGTAAGCGATTTGGTGAGTATATAGAGATGAGTTCAGAGATGTAGGGTGGTGCAGAGTTATGAAGTGCTATGAATGTCAGGGTCATTACCTTGAATTTGATTCTGAAAGGTAATGGAAGCCAGTGCAGGGATTGACAGAATGGCGAGACAGAGGAGGAGCGGTTGCTGAGGTATATGAGCCTCGCAGCAGTGTTCATTATGGACTGGAGAGGTGACAGTCTCTGGAGGGGAAGGCCAATTAAAAGAGAGTTACAGTAGTCTAGATGTGATATGATGAGAGAGTGAATAAGAATTTTGGCAGCATCTTGGGTGATAAATCATTGTATTTTGGATATGTTCCTTAGGTGGAAGTGACATGATTTAATAAGTGACTGGATATGAGGAGTGAATGACAGAGCAGAATCTAGGATAACCCCAAGGCCCTGGGCCTGGGGAGAGGGGGTGATAGTGGAATTGTTAACTATGATGGATACTTCCGGGATGTTACTGGTGTTAGTTGGAGGAAAGAGAACCATTTCAGTTTTAGAGAGGTTTAATTTAAGGTAGCGTTGCAACATCCAGGTAGAGATAGCGGACAGGCAGGAAGAGACGCGAGTTAGGAGTTCTGGGTTGAGATCAGGAGATGAGAGATAGATCTGAGTATCGTCAGCATAGAGGTGGTAGTGGAAACCATACGAGTTGATTAATTTGCTGAGGGAGGAAGTATAGAGGGAGAATAGTAATGGTCCCAGGACAGAGCCTTGAGGAACTCCAACAGAAAGAGGTAGCGGAGAAGATGATACTCCATTGTAGGAGACACTGAAGGAACGATTGGTGATCTAAGAAGAGAACCAGGACAGGGCTGTGTCACGAAGGCCAAGCAATATATATATTACAGCAATGTGAAGTGAAACAGGATAAAAGAGTCTAATGCAGTGAGCCTCAACTGTTACAATTTGCTACATTAGTTGATACATTTCTCAGCAGCATCTGTGGTATATTAGAAACTATTGTATCAATTGTAACAGCTGCTGCTCAGCATGGACAAAGATAAGAACTAAATGTATCAATTTAAAACAGTTATATAGTCAGTTCCCCCCACCCCAGGAGCAGCTTCAGAAAGACAAATGAAGATTAAAAAAGGAAACTTCATTATTATAAAAATTATCACAAATAGAAAATAGAAAGTAAATGTAAAAAGTTTTTATTTCTGGTAAACTATTTTAAGCCAAAGCTTGACTGCAAACACGAAAAGTGTTGGAAGGTGAACAACTTATTCAGTGCCAGCATGCACATGCAATGGTGTATGAATTCTGGAGAAAAGGGCAATTTTGACTGAAACTGCACTATGCTCACTACGTCAGGTTAAGTGAATGCACCCTTTTATCCTTTTTAATATAATATACAAATAAAGTAAGCTGGTAATGTAGATGCTATGGCCTTTTGCAACATTATAAAGTGGTTTGTTCAAAATCCACTTATAACTTCGGGACGGAACACCCAACATTCCTCCATTAAACAATCAAGGCAAGCAATCCAATGAAAAACTGTGAATCACAGTTCTCTGATACATTCAGTTAAAGGAGAATTTAACCCTAAAGTTAAAAAAAACCCTAGCCCCCTACCCTACATAGACCCTCTCCCCCCAGCCTACCCCGAGCAAATGCCCCTAAGTCTTTACTTACCCCTCCTTGCAGATTCTGTCCAGCGGAGTTCACGGCAGCCATCTTCTTCTCTTTAGTAATCTTCAGGAAGTAAGTGCGAAATTTTCTTTCTCACTACAACTGTGCATTCGTTGAAACTCAAGAAAATTGCAGAAGCGCCGGTCTCATTCTGAAGATTACCAAAACGGCTGAAGATGGCGCCCGTGAACTCCACTGGACAGGATCTGCACGGAGGGGTAAGTAAAGACTTAGGGGCATTTGCTCAGGGTAACACTTAAGCTGGGGGGAGGGGTCTATGTAGGGTAGGGGGCTAGGGTTTTTTAACTTTAGGGTTTAGTTCTCCTTTAAAGGAGAACCAAATCCTAAAAAAGAAATATGGGTAGAAATACTGTATTTTATATACTGAACTTACTTATCAGCCTAATGTTTCAGAATCTCTTCAGGCCTTCAAAGTTGTGCATAGGGCATTGGGCTGATTACTACATTTTGATGCAAACTGCACTGGTTTCTGAGCTGCCATGTAATGAGAATCTGAATGAATTATTAATAAGCAATGTATTGTGATATATTGTGTATATATTTTAAGTCAGTCACTTTGGGGAGATAGTGGGGGTATCTTCGGAGACACAGATCTTCCCTGCTAAAATGCTGTGTTTGCCTTTGGTTGGTACAGAACCCTAAAACACAATGTGCAGCATTTCTACCCTATTCTTTTTTGTAAAGCTTTAGTTATTAGACCAGAGAACACAGTCCCTTTTTGGCATACATTCTGAAATAACTGCATCTGTATAGCAATCTTTTTAGTAAAGCACAAAAGGTTAAATGTGTAGGGGATTTGTGCATGTGACATGCCTTATTTGTAACTTCAGGGAGTTCAGGAGACTGAAACTTGTGGCTTCTGCTGCTGCCTGGCCTTAATTAACTAAATAAGGTCTTTTATGAAGTCTGATGCACCAAAATATGCTCCTGGGAAGACTGAAGCTCTACAATGTCTTCTGATCTGTTATGTGAAATGGTAACAGATAAACTTGTATTTTAGCAGAAGTTTTCCTAACAATATGTCAGCTTAAACCTATGTAATGAATCTGGAGAAAAAAACATTTCTTATCACCTCCATTCTTCTCAGCAGGGATCAAGACTAAGCAGTATATTACTGCAAACACTTTTCAGCCTGCTGGGCTGTCATTAACCATCATCGCTGTTTACTGGACCTCTGGGTGTCTGTTTGGGCTTGCGCAAGTAGGATGTCAGAGAGCTTTTAAAACCTTAGTTCACACAGGAATGTTTTATATTGCATTATCAATTTCTACGCTGCAATGGAATACCCTAGTTTATTTATGAGACCAAATAGAGTTCTCTATATATGGGTAGCTTCCAACAGATGGCACTATTCAGCTATGCTACAATAAACAAAACACCTACATTTAACTGCCAGCCAGTTTCATACTGCTTGCATTCTTATACACCATCATCCATCAGCCCTTGCCTCGCTAATACTCTCCCACACAAACCACTCCATTGCATTCAATCTCTTCCAAGTTTGTTTACCTTTTCCCTGGAATATACATTAATATTCCTTCTCTGCCCCCATAGCATCCTTTCACATGCACTTATTATTATTGTTAATAATGTCCAGACATTTCTATAGTACTGTAGAATAATCCCAGGCACAACCATGTTCGGTAGTGGCAAAATGAAGTCCAGTTCTGCCTATGTATGGCCAACTTTAGCTAACTGTAGGGAAATAATTTGCCATTTGTGTTAAAGCAGCACTAATATGCCTACAGTCAATAACACCCTGTGTGTGGTATTATACATTTATATTTATGTTTAAGTGGCAACAGTTTCCCTTATTAAACATTATTTTATATTTGTGTGTGTTGTAACCTACAGTCTGTTCTGTCTGTATGATGTAGCGCAAGCTTGAATGATCCTATGCACCTACTGTAGGATAGCAAAGTAAACAAACCAAAATCACAGATGCCACAAGCCAATGTTGTGCTCTTTAAAGTAAATCAATCCTATACCCCCAGTCCAGTAAATCTAATCTAAGTTTTTGTTATTCCATGGGCCTGGAGAAGCTTCCAACCCAGTGCTGCACTGCCAACTTACTTCTGCCAATCATTTATTGCACATAAACAATTCTAAGTCTGCTGAGTGACACCTGGGAAAGTAAGAAAGATGGCAGAGCAGTGCTGTGTTACTTATCAAAAGGGTTGGATACACTGAGGGTGGCTAAAATATTGCCCCCCCCCCCATTGAATCATTCTTTCTTTGCCCTTTACAATTTAAATGTGTTGCATCTATGAAGCACACTAGGATGCAATATGGTCTCCAATAATCGAATCTGGCCCACTGGCTGAGAGGGAGTGTAGGTAATTTTCTTCTATTGTACATTAAAGGAAAACTATACCCCCAAAATGAAAACTTAAGCAACAGATAGTTTATATCAAATTAAATGACATATTAAAGAATCTTACCAAACTGGAATATATATTTACATAAATATTGCCCTTTTACATCTCTTGCCTTAAACCACCATTTCGTGACTCTATCTGTGCTGCCTCAGAGATCACCTGACCAGAAATACTACAACACTAACTGTAACAGGAAGAAGTGAGGAAGCAAAAGGCAGAACTCTGTCTGTTAATTGGCTTATGTGACCTTACATGTGGTTTGTATGTGTGCACAGTGAATCTTACGATCTCAGGGGGCGGCCCTTATTTTTTAAAATGGCAATTTTCTATTTATGATTACCCAATGGCACATACTAATAAAAAAGTATGTTATTATGATAATGGTTCATTTACATGAAGCAGGGTTTTACACATGAGCTGTTTTACTCAGTATCTTTTAATAGAGACCTACATTGTTTGGGGGGTATAGTTTTCCTTTAATCTTCATTTTAATATTCTATATAATAAGAAATTATAAGGCAGCGCATCTTGGAATTTTTGGATTCAAACCCCCATTGTGATCCATCATTTGTGTGGCCTGACCACACAAATGATGGAGGATACAGGTAAATTGTTTCCTCGTTATCAAACAAAGAGCTCCTGTGGCTAAGCCAGAAGGAATGCAGGCATGTCCCTAGTTCTAGCCCCAACAGGTACTAACATAGGGTTTAGATCTGGTAACTAGCTCATCAGACTGCTGATAGAATTCTAAGGATATTCAGCACAGAAAATTAACCAAATGTCTTCATGCACTTTTTCTTTATATTATATAACTGCATACAATATAATTTATATATAATTAATATTTTATTTTGTTTTGTTTTTCATATAAGAAAGAGTACAGAAGCTTTTCTAGCCTGCTTGTCATGATGATATACAAAGAGGCCATGAGGTGCATCACAGATATATATATATATATATATATATATATATATATATATATATATATATCCCCATGATGCCGGCACTCTTGAAAAAACGTTCTTGTGCCTGGGTGCAGAAACCTTATAATTATCCATTCCAATTCCACAAAGACCCACATGACAATAAATTGTCATTGAACTTGTACAAGATTTAGTAAGAGGATGTTTGTAGGTTTTTGGTAGTCGCCTAGGTGTGACATATGAGCGAGCAGATTAACCTATGTCGTTATCACTGCAGTTTCCCGCCAGATCATGTATATATTGCTTGTTAAGTGTTAACCAATAAACAGTTACAAATAGAAAGTGAGGGGAAAAGTCTTTATTTCTGGTGACCAATCTGAAACCAGCTGAACTGGCAAAATGTGTTTGAAGGTGATCAACCCCTTTCAAATCCAAGCTGTGCAGGAGGAAGTTATTATTGCCTGTAATTAAAGGCAGCAAATAAACACACCTGTACAGAACAATATGACATTCATCAAAGGATCAATTATATTGTGGGAAGCACAACAGGAGCTACACACACTCATACAGTGCATGCCTATGGCTCATCAGAAGGGACTTCTAGCATCCTTCTAATTCCTCTACATTCACAGACATGCACCAACTCCATATCATGAGGTTGAATAAGGATCCAGTCCTAGATTTCTTTGAGCCTAAATTCCTCTACAAATTAAAGGTAATTTTAAGTGGACCATTGTGCACAACACCTTGGTTGCCATCCCTGCATATTCGGAGGCTGAGAGCTGTAGTTTAGGGACAGCTGTAAAGCGTTAATCACTGGGATCTGTAAGTCAAGCATGTGAGCATGTAAACAAGTCTGGAGAGCGCCTGAAAAGGCAAATAGTTTTCATATCCAGATGTTAGGGACAAAGAAAGTGCTGATGGCATCAAGCCTTGGCTAGGACTGAGGCACCTTGACTATAAACACAACATGTATTTTATTTCTATCAGGATAGTCAGTAGAACATATGGCTGCTCGTTATTCAGCAGAGAAACAGTTTGTTCATCTCAGAGGAACCTCAGAAGTTTTTGGAGCTAGGGGCCAGAGCTTTGGAGCTTAAAGCTAAGGGGCCACAAGCAACTGGACCCATTGGCACAAGTACTTTCCCCACACTGATGATGCACATAGTTGCATGTATGGTATTTACACCGCTGGCCTGATCTCAGCACTGGGAAGTGGAAGCTGCCATACTGCACAATCAGGCAAAATAAAAAGCCATATTAGCAAATGTCTCTTGGCTTAGCACCAGCCTTTAAATGCAATCTCTCCAGTAAAACCTGGTTCTGTGTAATGAAAACATATTGTAGCCGGGCGGCGGCGCTGCCTAAAGTCCCCTGGAGTTGGGGTGAGACGAAGCTGCAGCGTTTATCCTGCGCCCAGTCTGTTAACTCACCTTTCCCTTAGCCTCTGCCAGTCCCGGTATCTTCCCTTCTCTCTTCACAACTTCTACAGGATCGTTCCTCGGCTGTAGCGAAATCCCGGCACTAGGAATCACGAGGTCGGCTCTCACGGCTCTACTGATTCCCATAGCACTGCCATTCCGCACTCCGGGCTTTCTTTAAACCCCCAGCGGCACAACAACAGGGATTGTATGTCCTGCTCAGTCTGTGCCACGTTACAGAGTTAGAGCCGGCTGCTCCCTCTATTCTCTGCCTCACAGCGCTGCCTTGTGACCAGTCCCTGGCTGGGGAATTCTGTGCTGCTTGTTGTGTATATGGGATGACCCCAGCCATTACCTGAGCAATAACAACCCGCACTATTCTACTGCCTCAGGGTCATACTGGTCCGTCCGTCTGTCTGTCTGTCTGTGTGCAGGGTTGCCTGAGCAGGTCTGGACTGGGATTCAAAATAGGCCCTGGCAGTTTCAGACTGGAAAACCTAAGAAAACCTAAGGCCACTTTCCAAACTATTATTCCTTCTCTCCTCACTCAACCTCTTTATTCTACTAGTCTTTTATATCTACTTACTATATCCTTCCATTATTATGCATTTCCCCCCTATAAACAAATAGAGAATGACCATAAAATAGGCTAAAGCAAGAGGCCCACTGACACCTGGGCCCACCGGGAGTTTTCCTGGTATCCCGGTGGGCCAGTCCGACACTTGGTCCTGGAATTCCAAATACACAGAGGCACAAATAGCCCCCAGCATTCCACTTAAACTGACTTTTGGCACCTTACAACAGCCCCTCTGGCATATGCCAGAACCCACACATTTATGGCAGTGTCTGTGCCAGTGGCATAACTAAATGTTAATGGGCCCCACAGCAAAATAATTTGAGGGGCCCCCAAACTCTCCAGAAGTTATCCCGTTTTACCAACATATATTAAAATTTCTTGTTAATTAGGGCCTCGTGGGCCCCTTATACCTCCTGGGCCCGCTGCAGCCGCAGGGTCTGCTTCCTGTTATGCCGTGGTCTGTACACCTTCTGCAGCTTGCTCAATACTCAGTATTGTCTTGAAAATAATCATCATCATTGGAAGTGGCTTGAGTGTAGGTTTTACACACACATATTTATTATTACAATATAACAGTGCACCAGAGTACCTGAAACATTAGCACTGCATCTTCTCAATCTCCTTGTCAATGACTGGCCTAAATGACCCAAATCTGGCCAAGAAATGCCCACATGTCCATTCTATAGGGGCAAAGACCATATCAGCAATGATGGGGATACAGTTAGGGTGAGGACCTTATCAAGCAGCCAATACATAACAATATATACAATAGTACTAGGTGCCTTCACCTCAGCCCAATGCATATCAAACACACTGCAGTAAAAATCTGGTGATGTTTGTACACATATTGGAATGGAGGACTCGTGGGACTTAATTTATGTGCAAAGCTTTATAATGGTGTAAGTTGACGTTTCAGTCCTGCACAGAGGACCTTTATCAAGACATCACATAAAGGTCCTCTGTGTAGGACAGAAATGTCGACTTACACCATTAAAGCTTTGCACAGTCCCATGAGTGCTCCGTGTTCTTTATGCTGATATATATATATATAGATATATATATATATATCTATATATCTATATATATATAGATGTTTCACTATAACAATGTACGTTTTCTCATAAATCAATATTTAAGTAATATTTTCCATGGAACAAAATGATTTCAATGCTTTTATGGATGTAGATCATAATGGGACAACACGAAAAGTAGAACTTGCATTAGTAAAGTGTGGGCACTCCTGCCTTAATAATAGAAAGCTACTGTTTTATTATAAGAAAAAAGAAAAATCATTTTCAAACATTTGGTTATTTGATTATAATGGAGTCTATGGGAGATGGCCTTTCTGAAATTGAAAGCTTTCTAGATAATGGGTTTCCAGATAATGGATCCCATTCCTGTAATAAAAAGTAACAATAGCGCCTCTACTCCACCACCAATGGTTTTTAGACCTCATATACCCTGTATCTTGTTATGGTCTGATTATACCCCATATGTGCAGGGAAAATGTACACACAAGATATCTCGTAATTGTAGAAATGTTTTTATTGGTTATCTATTCTT
Source organism: Xenopus laevis (assembly GCF_017654675.1). Classification (NCBI taxonomy): domain Eukaryota; kingdom Metazoa; phylum Chordata; class Amphibia; order Anura; family Pipidae; genus Xenopus; species Xenopus laevis. The sequence goes on from NC_054378.1 coordinate 94,589,872, forward strand.
ACAATCATGTAACATATGGATGTGTAACTGTGTGAGCAAAACATTATCATTGTGTAAAGCTTTAAATAATTTTTTTTTTTTTTTTAAAAAGTAACAATACTAGTAAAATTGCTGTCTAACACAACTTTTTTTTTGCCTGTGACTCCCAACAACCAGATAGCATTTTAAACCGCAAGCTGGAAAGAGACAGAGGAGCAAGGCAAATAATTAAAAAAATATAAAAAACTGACGCCGGCATCAAAAATGAGACGCCGGTGCCGTTTCGTGAATTTTTTGCCGTTTGATTCTTTCGTCTAAGCGAAACTTTCCCTTAGCCTCTGCCAGTCCCGGTATCTTCCCTTCTCTCTTCACAACTTCTACAGGATCGTTCCTCGGCTGTAGCGAAATCCCGGCACTAGGAATCACGAGGTCGGCTCTCACGGCTCTACTGATTCCCATAGCACTGCCATTCCGCACTCCGGGCTTTCTTTAAACCCCCAGCGGCACAACAACAGGGATTTTGCCGTTTGATTCTTTCGCCCATCACTAGAGATGGCCTTTCCTTAATTCGGGGCTTTCTGTATAACGGATTTCGGGATAATGGATCCATACCTGTACTAATAAAAATAAACAAAGGAGAATTTAGTGCTCCTGTAATCTCTACCTCTTTTCCAGTTCTAGTGTTACCTTATCGTATGTAGTTCTGTGATCTACTTTAGAAGACTTTAGAGATGCAGCACTTTATGTTTGCTGATAGTAAAAAGGCTTCTTGTTACAAATTCTGTGCCTATGTATGGACTTGGCATTGTTGTATCTTACACAGCAAATTATGTAATCAGTATATTTAGACTGTAAGTAGGTAGGATCCTCCATCCTTTTGTCACCTTAACACTGAGCACTTAATTGTTATTGTAATTATATTTTATATTTATGTGTATTGGGTTTATAATAATGCATTTATTGTTACTTATTATTGCAGTGACCCCTTGTTTGTTAGTACAAATTTATTGTTTTGCTGTACAGTTTGCCCTCAAGGAGCGCTATACAAATAAAAATATACATACATACATACATATAATAAGAAAGTCTTGAGGACCACAGAGACAGAGGAAGAGAAAAAAAAGGAATATTTTATTATATGTGGATGTTTTGATTTGACATTAACCCCCATATGTTATAAAAGGCACTATGTTTGCACAGGTGCAGCGACCTATAATATTTATGTTTAAATAGGTGACCAGGACAACACTGGGCTAACTTAGCCACATAGCCTCTAGCCTTCATCTACTTATAAGTGTTTTGAAATTTTTTTTTTGAAACAGACGTGCAGAATCATGTAGGCTGGGTCAAAACCAGTTATCCATCTAAAGCAGGGTTGTACTTCGCCGATTTACTAACGGGCGCAGGCATCACTTCGCTAGCGAAGGAAATAGACGCTAGCAGTGATTTGCACTCTATCGGCAGGCAAATTTTCGCTCTGGCAAATGGATGTTACTCCGCAAATTCACAAAGATGCTGATTTTACTGAACGTTCCCTCTATCGCCAGACTTGCCTTCGCCAGCTCAGACCAGGCGAAGAGCAATGGAGTGCATAGATCTTCCTCAAACTTCTGTTACTTACATCATATTTTTTAGTGCGAAAAGTTCAAAAACGCTGGCGTCTTTTTTTTCAGAGTGATAGCCTGCAAAAGTCCTTAAAAAGTTTTTTTTGGGTAACCGGGTTCCCCCCCCTACATTTTCTAACATATGGAACATAAACTATACAGTGGGCTCATGTGTAGGGCATTATAACAACAATTTTCTTTATTAAGGTTCCCTGAACATGTGTAGTGTAATGTATTAGCCGCAACATATACGTCCATTCTACTTTAAATATCCCGCCGTATGCAAATTAGCCTGAGCGACGACCTCTAACGAAGTCACGCTAGGCAGAATTGAACGCTAGCGCATCTTTACTTTGATTTGCTTGCATTGCTAGCGAAAATTTGCCATCATTCGGCGCCCTGGACGCAACTTCGTATTTTAGTATATTAGCACTGTCTGAGTGATTTTTTGCCTGGCGAAGTGTTGCAATGGCTGCGAAGCCATCGCTGACGGATTTTGGCCGCTTAGTAAATTTACCTTATAGTCTGGGACCAGAAAATGGTGAGTAAAGTTGGCCATACACTGCCAGATCTATTGTTTGGTAACAGATTTGGGCCCTATTCGGCCACCCTTGCACAGTGCACTCGTGTTCCTCCAGCAGGATTTCCAGTCCTGCCGAATATTTGACCACCTTGGATGTTTTAGATTTAGAACATTTCCCGGTTGGTTTGCAGTGCAGATATAACACATTCCAAGTATGTTTCATGCCATTCTGTTTATTAACCCGTTTTATGAAATGCACACATTTTTGAGACATTACATTAAATAATTTTATAAAATGCATTTGGATATTTTTTCTTCACAACTGAGTATCCCTTTATAATTGTATTCTAAATCACAAGAATTGTCTATACACTCTGTACACTGCAGAGCTTATCTGTTATCTGTTGTGTGTCCTGTGCCTTTTCTTTTTTTTCAGCTTTGAATGGCTGCCCCCATGGCTACACAGCAGCTTGTTCAGTGTCGGACTGGCCCACCAGGATACCAGGAAAACTCCCGGTGGGCCCAGGTGTCAGTGGGCCCTCCTGCTGCTAAACATTTGGCCTATTTCATGGCCATTCCCTATTTCTATGAGAACAGAGATGCTAAATAGATGGAATAATGGATTATAGTATGTAAAGAAAAGAGACTTGGAGATTAGAGATTGAGTGAGGAGATGAAGAATAACCCCACTAAGAGTGGGTCCCTGGTCTAAGATAAATTGGTGGGCCCCTGGTCAAAGGTTTTTGGGTGGGCCCCTGGTGTCCCAGTCCGACACTGAGCTTGTTTATATAAACTAGAGTAGAGTTCCTGAAGGAAACACACCAGTTGTATCATTTAATTGAGTTCAGTACATTGTATCTTCATTACTTTAATACACTTTAATTTTTAGTGTTACTATTCCTTTAATCACTCTTAATGGATCTTTTTGACTCAACACAGACATAACTACAGTCTTGTGTGACTTCATCTTCTCCATTGCTGCTCAAAATCTCCCAGGGCTGAGAATAAATTCCAGCATTCCACAAGAGGAAACTACCATTTATCCAAAAAAGTGCATTTTAAACAAAAAAATTAGAGCATCCCTACATTTAGGGGGATATTTATTAAAGTCTGAATGCTAAGAACATTTTTCGAGATTTTATTATACCCCAAGGCTACAACAGTCAGAATCTGAAAATCTGCCATTTCAGACCTGCCGAGGTTGTCTGTGGTCTGTGCTGTAATTAGCTTGAAAATTTAACTTTTTCGGGCAAAAATCCGAAAAATTCTGGCTTTTCGGAGTAAAAGGCGGAAAAAAATTGAGCGATTTTGGGTTTTCGCTCGATTTTACCAAGTTTTTCCCCAATCTGCTTTTTTTAATAATAAAGAAAGTCAAATTGTCAACTTTTTTATTTAAATAGATCTGAAAAATTCTGATTTTGAAAAATAACCCCCCTAATATTTCTATAATTAAGATTCTAAGGCATGATGGTTTGGTGACCCATTATGTCTAAATTGTATACATTTGGAATATAAATGTAAAGAGACACAAAATACAATACTGATATTGCTAACCTTATAGTTTACAGGCGAAATCATTGGCAAGTTTGAGATTTGGCATATACATTAATTTAAAATATTTTAAATGTGAGATTTAAGAGTGGTACATTATGTTAACACTGCATTTGCAGAGAAATGTGTATGATAGGTAGAGGAAATAAAAACAATTGGTATGTTTAATTTGAAAAAGGTTAAATGTAACCGGTGGTGTACATGATAAGAGGGGGTATATTGATGGCATAGAGTAACCTAAAGTTTAATGACTTGCAGATGCTGCTTATAACCAAGGGAAGTTGGAAATACACATGGCTAGTATATAAACAAACTTCAAAAACATTACATGCCGTTTTTCATCTCAAGCTCCCCTTTTGTACTTGAGAGTGGTTGTATGCTGTGAGCATTTCATGAAACAGCAGCACTAGCAATATTTAGCACAATGATCCCAGCATTATAAGACACAGTGGGCTCTCACCATTTCATGACATAATATACCCTGCAATATTAGAATTCTCTATTCTACAGGTTTGGAAAGATCCATATATAAAGGAAGGGTGCACTGATTCCGTGCCTGCAGTTTGTTAGTTTGACTCTGTTATGGGGTCTGCTTACTGATGCTGCAGTTGAATAGTCCTGTGGCATAACATCCTGCACACCCCAATACAGTCACCATTTTTTGAACACTGTTATTAATGAAAGCTTTGCATCATCCCAAAATCTAGTTCACGCACTAGAATTTGGGACCTGAATCCCATGTACAGTCTACACCAGTGGTGCCCAAACTTTTTGCAACGAGGGCCAGATTTGGTGAGGATAAAATGTGTGGGGGCCGACCATTCAGCCCGACATTCTTTGAACCATTAACATTAAATTACAGAAATCGAGTAGATCGTATCAGTAATATTTGGGCATATTAGTGAAATGATCTGCCACTTGGTCTATACTGCTGCTTTTGTGCTGAAGGTGTTAGCAATAGACACGTACTTGCTAACACCTTTGTATTTGCTAACACCTTTGTACTTGCTAACACATCTCATGTAATTTTGCTGGATTAAATTTTGAGTAAATCTGTAATTGTGTGCATTTCTTGGGAAACACAATACTGTGTCTTAAAAACATCAGAATTTTGCACTTTGCACACTGCACTGCATTCACAAGTGTCCTTTTGTGTTTAGTGCATACCTTTTATATAGAACACACACACCTGTATTCAGCAAGCGCATAATAAGATACAAAAATAGTTCTGACTGCTCTTATGATGAAAATAATCAAGACATAATCCTCCAGCAGCTAGAAGGCAAATATACTTGTGTAAATACTGCTGTTAGTCCTTTATAAAATGTAGCAATTGTATCTACAGCTCGGGCTTCATTAGAAAAATGGGTCAGTGAGCATTTGCTGTGACAATTAGTGTTGGAGCCACAATTGCTAGAGAGAAGCTAGACATCAGCTAGAGCCACACATTCACTGCTACCCAGCAACACTCAAATGAAAAAGATCTTTATTTACAGTAGCTGCAGATTTGTATTTATTCATGAGAGCTCACATACTGGTCACCCTTTTTTTTATGTTTATTTTAGGGATGCACCAAACCTTCCAATTCAGTATTTGGCCAAATCCCTACATTCTACTTGATGGGTTTGGGCAAATACTGAACCAAATCCAAACCTGCAAATTATTTTCTTTGTATAGGGTTCAGATTCAGTTCAGCCAGACTCTTGCAGTCAGTTAAAAAGCCAGATTCAGTCAAATTCCAAACCGAATCTGGGATTCGGTGCATTCCTAGTTTATTTATAGATAACTTAAAGCAACAGTAACATAAAAAATGAAAGTGTTTTAAAGTAATAAAATATAATGCAGTGTTCTCTTCACTGGTAAAACTGCTGTGTTTGCTTCAGAAACACTGCTATTGTTTATATAAATAAACTGCTGTGTAGCAATGGGGGCAGCCATTCAAATGAGATAAGGCTCAAATTACACAGCAGATAAGCTCTGTAGAACATAATGGTGTTATCTGTTATCCACTATTTAACCTGTGCCATATAGCCTTTTTTCAGTTTACACCATTGTTACACAGCAGCTTGTTTATATGAACTATAGTAGTAGTGCAGGTCAACAGGTATTTTCATTACTTCAAAACACTTTAATTGGTTAGTGTTACTGTTCCTTTAAGACACCTTGTTTAAAGGGGATGTAAATCTCAAAAATAAATGTCTAAAGGTGAAGGAAAGGGCAGTGCAGTAGCTCCAATGATTGAAACATCTCAGAACCCATGTTGGTGCTCCTCATCGCTTTGAAATGGACCTGCCCAGGGTATGATTGACATACCCCTTTGCCTGTTCTTGATGCTGTGCTTGTAGTACAACTGCTTCTTGGACACAGTTTGTAAATCTCTAAGTAGTCCATAGGAAAGCTGCGATATTAATAAGCAATAAATCCACACACAAGAGGCATCTGAAAGATTGAGTGGACATAGAGTTGTTTACTGTGCACACATCATTTACTGTTACATAAAGAACCAAGTGCTGACTGATTTGGCAAACTGAGAACACAAAGAGTGCAGAACCAAACATTACAAACTGACTGAGAATGCAGTTAACAGGCCTGATCAGTAAACATATTATTGCAGTTATCATATCTTCTCTTTCTAAAAATGTGTTCCTTATCTGTTACACAACAATTACACAGTATTGTAACAGGGATTAGTGCTGAGTGACAGTCTGTACAAGATAACTGTAATTTCTGTGACGTGAGATATGCCGGGTTTATGTGTTAGTATATTCCTAAAAGGTTTAATAAGACTTATTACAGAACAGGACAGCCTTTCTAGTACACGTTAGTTTAGGTTAAACAGGTGAATGTTTCTTGATTAGTAGAATATTAACAACTGCTACAAGTTTTAAAATACATATGTAAAAAAGATAAAAAATGGTCCATACAAAAAACATGTTTAAACAAGATGATGGAATTACAGCTGGTACAGGAGGGCATTGGCCATGGGTTGGAAAATTAAGACATTCTAGTGATATACATAAAAATAAGCCTCTGCCACAGAACTCCAAATAAATGCCAATGTTTCCACCGCCATTAGAACCTCCTTATACATAAATCCAATATGGATGTCTGGGTCCTCTAGTTGTTTCAAACTACAGTACCCAGGATCCCCTAATAATTAAAGAGTAATTGTAGATTTCACCTTACAACAGTTAGGTGGGTCACCTTTTATTGTCTCTTAGAAAATTATGTGTTACCCATGTCATTATATGGAAATGTGGGATTGGTGTAATACCTGATAACTGATTGTGACCTAAGGGTCTGGCCACACGGGGAGATTCTGGGAGATTAATCACCAGGTGATAAATCTCCTCTTCTTCGTGGTGATTAATCTTCCCGATCTGCCTTCAACTGCCTTCCCCTGGCTAAAATGTAAATCGCCTGTGGTCAGGCACATGGAACGATTAGTTTTCCAAAGTCGCCCGTAATTGCCTCACGAGGAAACTTCAGACGACTTTGGAAAATGAATCACTCCGTGTGCCTGCCTCCAGGCGATTTACATTTTAGCCGTGTACTGCACATCAAGCGGTCAATCTGCACAGATATCAAATAACATATTTTATCGAATTGGCAAATAGTAACAAAAAGTAAATAATGTGTATTTTTGAGGTTTATGATCTACCATCTTAAATATTTAGCAAAGCGTCAAGTACAAAATAAATACAATTCCTAGCAGGAAACTGGAAATTGAGCAGGAACTGAAGTGCTCCAAGCTGCCTACCCCTGCACTAATTCTATTTATAATGGGGTCATAGGATGATGAGATATGTGTTACATGAGAAGCTGGTCATAAGCATTTTCTTATTATTCGGCCTTGATAAATGTAAAAACAGCTGAATCACTTCAATTATATCCAACAAAACCTTTATAGGAAGTTTCCTAGTAACCATGTCTGTGAGAGATGGGTGAGTTAATATATTAGTAAGTATAACGTTAAGAGAATTTGTGCTTTCAGTTGTCTTACCCTACCTTCCATAGTTGGCTCAGAATGTTTACTTCTTTGTTGTTTAAAGTTGTCTGGCTACATCCTGCCTAAGTTCTCTCGGGCATCATGAAGGGAAAGAAGCTTGTGTTTCACATTGCCTCATTTACCTTTATGGCATAGAAGTGGGTAGGAATTATGCAGCGGAATTGGCAGGCATGCAGAAAACATGCTTTGGAGATGGCAGCCATAGGGAGTGAGGAGGGAATGAGGAAGGGACTGGTTGGAAGACTTCTGGAAGCCAAATCTGAAAAAAAGGCAGAACCAAAAAGCGGACCAACACTACAAACCTCCAGCTATGATGGTTTACATTACAGAAGCAAAACATTTTTAAAGAGACAACACTCAGATGTCCTCTCTGTGTATATATATATTACTGTGTTACTGCTTCAATAAGTGAGATTACGACTGTCTAAACATATTGCATCTCCTTGTATATAATGTAAGGTGGCGCAAGAAATACATTTGGTAAAAGGATGGTTATTACTTAATATTAATCTTAAAGTACAGACTATTCAGGGTCAAAGTACCAGGACAAGACACCGAGCCGTGTTTAAGTGTATATAGTTGGTTACTATTGCTGAGAAAAGAAGTTTGCTGTAGCAGCTCTGTAGGCAACTAATCACCTTCAAACAACGATACAGATTTGTAAATCATTCTACCTATCTACGTATAAGTAATCTCGACTAATAGGGAACTGTTGTTGCTAGAAAAAACATGCCCTCAATATTCAAATAAATCAATAGTGTATCGTAGTTCAAAAATACACTGTTGTTCTTGGATATTAAGTGGTTATTATTTTCTAACCTCACTTTTTTTCATGCTGCAAAAATGTAGCCATGCTGTTGTTGGGGATCACTGGAATGATTTTTTGGAGAAATCACTAAATGGTACATGCTCCCTAACCTGGTTACAACCAGTTGCCACAGGCCTCTCAGAATGTGTGACTTTGGAGGAGCCTTGTCAGGATGAGGAATATTACACTTTATTCATGAAATATTCAAATATATTGTGTAAAGTTGTATTTTGGGGGAAAACTTACTTTAGGCTTCCATGCTGGATTGCATGGAATGAGATTGAGAATTCTAGAAGCATAATTAGAAGATATAAATACTTTTTTCAGTTGTATTCTATGTTTTGTTTTTGACCATTTTTCCAAACTGAATGTTAAAATGTAATGTTCCTCCCTCGGTCTGGCAGCTCAGTAATCCAGGCAAAGACAGAATCTGAACAGTTACGCTATATGTTACATTTCTCAGACTTGTCTGTGTAATATTAGCTACTATTGTATCAATTATTACAGCTGCCTCTAGGCTAATGCCATGTGGGGCTGAAAATCAATCTGCTGAAATAAAGGCAGAGAATCAGTCCCTACACTGGCATTAGCATTGTCTCCTGCCTCCGAGTCCTGACAATTGCATTGTGTTGGCATTGGTGCAGACACACAAGGCTGATTTTGGCGAAGAAACATAAGAAATTGCATTCTTGCGCCCAATCAGCCATGTGTGCCATGCTGAATTGCCTCCAGAGTGGGTAACAATACAATTAAAATATCCTTTTGTATTTGAGTGAATCTAATCAATAGTACCTGGAGGAAACCAATGAACATACAAACTCTTTGTGGATAATGTTTGGGTTGCAATGATGCAAGGCAGCAATGCTAACAGCTTAGTCACAGTGCTGGCCCCAAAAAACAATACTATTTCTGATAATGAATTATTAAACACCCACTAATGTATTGTTTTTTTTGCAATGACAATTCCCTATTGTTTAGCTCCAAGGTCATTTTACACCACTTCACCAATAAAATGCTGATGCTGAATGGCACAATCCCCCTTTTTTTTTTACAATATAATAACTATTGTGCATATCAAAAAATGAATAGGTATTCAAAGTGCAAAATGAATTGATAATCATAAAATCAACGTACTCATTGATAATAGGCTTCAGTGTCACAGGAAGGAGTCAGAAGTCGTCTTCCTAAGCAGTAGAGGTATTTTACAAAGCATGGCAGGATTGGTATGATTGTATATTGGAATCATATACCCTTTTTAGTGTTTGCAGCTGACAGTGATATAGTTAATGGGTAGGTAGGTTGTAATTGTGGATGATGGTATCTGTCAGCCCACATGTCCTGCCAAATAGAGACAAATGATTTGCTTACACATGGAAATAGCTGAGTATAAATTGACTAAATGACAACATTGTGCTCATTTAAGGCAATGAGCCTCCAAGGGCTAAAATGTGGGAATTTTTTCTATACAAAGTGTAATAAATAACACAGTATTGTCCAGATGCTGCTCTCTCCCTATTAGTATGTGATATTGTGCAGTCCATATAATCCAGGCCTGTTATCAGAACTACCAATAATGAACTGCACTATGACCACATTGTTGTTCCAACGGGTGAGGCACCAAGTGTAGGCAGCCCAAGGATGGAAAAGGCCCTGGACAGTAATTGAAGTGTCTGCAATACACACTGCTGTGAGGATCCGGGATAGACATCGAGATATGAAAAAGACCAGGGGTTCATATGTTGCTGTCGTGTGACTCTTCATTTTCAGCACTGACAGGAGGGAGACCACCATTTTCATTTAGACGCTTGGCTCTGTAAGTTTCGTAGTGAATATTGTGGGTCACTTCTTTGAGATCCTGGAGATGAGTCCTGAGAAAGACAGACATACAGGCACAATAAAACATAACATCGAGGGGGTTATGTAATAAATGGCACTTAGTTTGCCCAGGAGCAGTAACCCACAGCAACCAATCCTGAGGTAGCAATTACTGGTCACCTGTTTAAAATCAAACTCCTTATTGGTTGCTATGGATTACTGATACTGGGAAAACGTAGTGCCTTTTATTACATATTAAGACTGTTTTGTCGATGGGGAAACCATTGTTGCCCTGAGGTGAGTTGAGAAACTTGTTTTGGGCAGCAGCAGACCACAAGTTATGTGATGTGGCAAAAAATGCTCCTGGTTACTTTAAGAGTCGAATTTCCAGTTTTTATACAAGAAATTTGGCTTTTCTAGTGAAGAGTGTACAATTGCTCTCTCTGCAAATGTATGCAATGGGGAGTGGCGGGGGGGGGTGCATCGCAGGAGTCACTTCTGTTGGCTCAGGAATAGAATCAGGAATAGAATCGCCCCTGGTTATGAGAAGGAGTTATAAGATATATTTTGCTTTATGGGAAGCCATGATAAGCAGTGTAGGGGCCCTTCTTTCTCTTGGATGAGATTGAGAATTCTAGAAGCATAATTAGAAGATATAAATACTTTTTTCAGTTGTATTCTATGTTTTATTTTTGACTATTTTTCCAAACTGAATATTAAAATTTAATGTAATCCCTCAATCTGGCAGCTCAGTAATTCAGGCACAGAATCTGAACAGTTACAATTTGCTATGCTATGTGTTACATTTCTCAGACTTGTCTGTGTAATATTAGCAACTATTGTATCAATTATTACAGCTGCCTCTAATGCCATGTGGGGCTGAAAATCAGACTGCTAAAATAAAGTCCGAGAATCAGTCCCTACACTGGCATTAGCATTGTCTCCTGCCTCCTGACAATTGCATTGTGTTGGCCTGTGTGTAGACACAGAAGGCTGATTTTGGCGAAGAAACATGCATTCTTGCGCCCAAATCAGCCATGTGAGCCTGCACCCAGGCCAACACAATTGTTCCAGGTGAAGGCAGAAGAGTATACTCATACTAGTATACTTGGTGAAGCTTTGGAGGTTTTCGTGATGTTTACACAATAAATCTAAAGATTCTTAGAGCTTGTTATAAAGACAAGAAAACCACAAATTTTTTGAGATTCTTCGGAAAAAACGCAATTTGATTGTTAGTAAATGGGCCCCTTAGTTTCAGCTGTTAATGAAGGCGTTGATCAATATATTTGGATATCATCAGCATACATATGATATTTAAATGAGTGGATGAGCTATCCAAAGTGTACAAATAGAACAATAATCAGGGCCGGGTTCCCTAAGCAACCCCCCCATGTGTGTGTGTGTGTGCCTTGACATTGCGGGTGGGGGAGAGCAGTGATAGAGAGGGGAGAGACAGAGGGAGAGGAGAGGGGAGAGTGACAGAGGGGGAGAGAACAAGGACTAGGGGTAGGCAGAAGACCCTTTAAAAGGTATGTGCCTATAATTGCACCCTAGGCAGGTGCCTCTTCTGTCTATCCCTAGTTCCCACCTGATAACAATGGACCAAGTACAGAGCCTTGAGGCACCTGTAAATTAAGTGGAACTGATGATGAGGTTTTTTTTAGCGTAACAGACAGCTAATGATTGACATGTTACTCTTTTTTGCAGTCCCTACTGCAACTCGGATAGTCCGCAACTGGAATTAATGCATCTTAACAAAGCAAGAGAGAGAAATGCCTTAGGAATGGGCTGGGGGGGACAATATAACAGAAACTACAGAAACAGAAAACGTGAAGAGATTTGGTTAGAATAAAGTAAAAAAAATAAAATGATAAAAAGAAATGAATAAAAATCACTCAACTGACAGCTATAGGTTTACAGAGCAACTCACCTGATAACAAAGTCCCGTAGCAAAGAGAATTCACAGTGAGCCAGGTTTTCGACTGTAAATCAGAGGAGAAGCATTAACTATACATATGTGGGAATATAATTTCATTTCATTAGCACAAAAAACATTAGCAAAGACAATTGTGAATATTAGCGACCATGTTTGAGTCCTTTTTGACAGATTACAGACCTCAACTTCCTCATGGGTTTTGTGAACATTCACAGTATATGTAATTTTTTTACATTGCGAGCAGTGCCAAATATTTGCAAAAACCCCGTTTTAAACATCACTTGCGATGAGGGTGGAAGGCTGAGGACTGTGGGAGGAAGACAGAGGGCTGAGGGCGGAGTTGATATGGCTGACAGCTGAGAAGGGAGGGTAGAGGACAGAGGTATGACAGCAGATTTGGAGGATGAGTGACGGTAAAAGCTCCCGATGCGGCATTCCTAAGCCGTAGGACATCGAATGGAGGACAGGTATTTTGCTGGAGGTTGTCCTAAAATACGTTCCGTACAGCTGTCCTTAGCCTGCATCCTCTAAACCTCACAATTCCTTGCTCACATTATTTCAATAAGGAAAGGAACATCACAGTGCAATGCATTGTGGGTTATGTAGTTCCACTGATGTTACAATTTGTAACATCAGTGTTTAGTCCCTCCTTCCCTGCCAGGATTTCAAATGATGTAGAAAGAGAAGAACTGTTAAACAGCTGGATTTCAGCATAGAAAATGGTATTTATTCATACATTTTGAAGAAACAGGTAACTGTGATGGATAAATGAGGGGTTTCTGTGTTATGTGGGCCTCTTTATCAAATTTTTGTTTGGAAACTGGAGTTCCCCTTTAATATATTGTACTCACACCTGAAAATAAATATGTCCAGTTAAATGGAAATTTGATTTTTTCACCTTTAGTTTACATTTTATTTATACAGCTGTAAGTCTTAGTTTTGTAACAGTTATGTAGTTCTTAGGGCTTATTTAGCCTACCAAGGTTAAGAAGTGAGAATATATGTATGAATATAAGAGTTCAAAGTTCATACATTGCTTAGAATATGTCATTATATCACAGAAAAGTTTTAGGTAAAAGTGAATCTCGTCTGAGACAAGAAAAAATGTATATTGGAATAGCCTTGCTTTGCCTATAAAAAATGAGTACCCAGTATGTTCTTTATTATGAGTCCTTATATAATTATATAAACTGATCACATTCCTTTTCATCCACTGTAAATAATCTTGAATTCAGCAACCTCATTTCTTACACAAATCTTGCAAAACCTTAATTTATGTATCCTTGTGTATATTGACTCCATACCTTAATTCCTACTTGCTTTTATTTATGTGGCCAAAAGAAGTCATTTCTGCCATTTTTGTACCAAAATGATCACCCTGTTTAATAAGGTATTAAAGGCAACTCATTTATAGATTTCCTTTATGGCAGGGCACAGATTCATATTAGTCACTGATTTCTTTTAGTTACATTTTCTGTTTACGAAAATGGTTTCTTATGAACAGAAGGCTTGAGTGGACAACTGATTATTAACTGAGACAATTGTGTATAAAAACAATAGATGACCCTTCACTCTTTGGTATATTTTCCAGTTAAATTAGCTATGCCATCTCCCTTTTAAAATTATATAGCATGGGTTAAGGGCTCTTACCTTCAACAATGCCCCAGGGGGTTTTACGACCCAAAACACGCTTTCCATTTACTTGGTATTCTTTGTCACTGCCAACTACAGCAAAGGGCATGCTTTCCTGCTGGAGAGAGAAAGACACAGTAAGACAAATAGTACACTGTAGAAGGTTTAAACAGTAATTTTTTAAACATATACCATTATTTTATTTATAATTTCAAAGTACCTGCCCTGGTGTAGATTCCCACTAAATCAGCCCAGGTGCAGTAAGTCATAGCAACTAATAAAATGTTTGTTTTTATTACAGGTGACCTATACATTCTGCCTGCTTATTGAATGCTTTGGGTTACTATACCAAACTATCCCTATCAAACACTTACTAGCATTTGTTTTAAATAAATCTATTTGTATGTTTTTGGAGCGTCGGAGGAAACCCACTCACACGGCAACCAAACTCTTTGCAGGTAGTGCCCAGGTTGGAGTAAAATGCAGGTCCCCAACACTGCAAGACAGAGTGACTTAGATGCTTTACTGTCTCCACCCTGTATGATAACAGTGCTCATTTAAGCCATATAGTCCGAAGTCACCACAGAGGTCTACCTGTATTGTTAATTAACCCCTGGCATAGATTTATGGGTAGCTCGATTTTTTGTAAACATTGTGTGGTTGAAAAACGACACATGTCTTAGGGCATTGGCACATGAGGTAACTGCAAGCATTTTGCACCTGTGTGGTCAAACGGCAAAACTATTATCAAGAAATAGCAACTGTCCTTAGAGGTGATTATCACTTGGAAACATCACAGTGAGTGTTTCTGAACAATAATTGCCTGACCCACCAGTGCAGTGGCACAGTTCAGGTCAATGGAGGGGCAATTTCAAGCATTTGCCACCTAAACACCAAGCTGGAAATGACATGGCAGACAAAATGCTTGCAGTTGGCTCATATACCTCTGCTCTTAGCTTTTATTATTTCCATATAGCAGTTAGATGCTACAGAGAAAGGCTACAAAATACTCCTAACTCCAAAAACTAACCAGTTGGTGGGTGAACACACACATGTACATGAACAACTTGTTTGATAAATCCCCCATGCTTGTCTGGGCAATTAACATTTTTTTTATTTCTAATATTGTAGCTCCCAGAACCCCAAATCTTACTTACACGTATTTTATCATTCTCTGTTTTATCTTCCAAGTCATCATCAAACTCTTTTTGAGGGTAAAATTCAATGCCATTCACTTCTAGCTCCTTACGAACCTGCGGCCACCAAAACATTAATAAAAGCTTTTATAGTTTAGATTTAGATCTATTTTACTCAATACTGAATAACTAAAATATAGAGAAGCAGTGAATACAAGTATATTATACGTCCTAATATTCTGTAAGAAAACCTGTAACTCTCACAACTGTACCTAAACACAACTCAAGATCCTTTACAACACTCATTATACTTATCTTTCAGCTTATATTCAGGATAGGAGGTTTTGCACCTATGATGGTCTGGCTTAGAATAATTAGAATATGACATCAACACTAGATGGAGAGGTAAAATATGTGAACTCAGTTCTGTGGTTATTATAGCGACTGAGCTGCATTGATATTGGGGTAGTACTCACTAGTTAGTCGACTACAAGTCCACCACCACCCAAACCTAACCTGGTCCAGCAACACCCGCACCGACCCTAAACTGGTAAGCACCCCTGTTTGTTTATATACCTGTGCCTGAACCAGCCTGCTGTAATATCATGGAAGGTGGCGGGGCCCGCTGGTGCGCGCGGAGGTGGAAGCAGGGCAGTTAAAGGTTGCCTGAGAACATTGTGCAGAAATTGGTCCCAACCACCCTACATGAGAGTAAACTTGAGGCGAGCCTGCACATCACTAGTACTCACTCTTTGCTTGAACTCGATTTTCTCTTCCAGTGTCATGGTGTCTGCTTTGGCAATAACAGGAATAATATTGACAACTTTACTGAGGTGCTTCATGAATTCGAGGTCAAGAGGTCTTAAGCTGCAAGAAAGATTCCAAAAATGTTCAGTTATATCAAGCCCTTTAAAAAAAATAAATACAAAATATAATAAAAAATATATTGATGGGACATAGGATTTTTTATGACAATCCAACAGGTTGAACCATCAAAAAACATACAAAAAAATAATTTTAAACAATCAATTTATGATTGAGAGCTGAGATTTCTAAACAAGATTAAAACATGTATGGATATTTTCTAGGGATGCACCGAATCCAGGGTTCGGTTCGGGATTCGGCCAAGATTCGGCCTTTTTCAGCAGGGTTCAGATTCGACCGAATCCTTGTGCCTGGCCGAACCAAATCCTAATTTGCATATGTAAATTGTGGGGAGGGCGGGATTTCACATGACTTTTTGTTACAAAACAAGGAAGTAAACCAATTTTTCCCACTTTTTCCTTTCACGCCCTTAATTTGCATATGCAAATTCAGTTCGGTATTCGCCAAATCTTCCAAGATGGATTCGGGAATTTGGCCGAATCCAAAATAGTGGATTCGGTGCATCCCTAATATTTTCATTAAAAAAAGGCATTCCCTTTCTTAAAACTCACAGTAGTGCAAAACAGGAAAGGTTATTAATAATTGTGGATCTCATTTATTAATACCCTGGATACCCGTGCTAGATCATAATGGGGCAAAAATGTGTGCACTTAGTGTTCATTTTAAAAAGCACTCGAGACAGTATATACAGGTATTGGATCCATCATCTGGAAACCTGATATCCAGAAAGCTCTGAATTACGGAAAGTCTCCCATAGATTCTATTATAATGAAACAATACAAATGTTAAAAAACGATTTCTTTGTAATAATAAAACAGTATCTTGTACTTGATCCCAACTAAGATGTAATAGTCCTTAATGGAAGCAGAACCAGCATATTAGGTTTATTTAATGTTTACATGATTTTCTAGTAGACTTAAAGTGGACCTGTCACCCAGACACAAAAATCTGTATCATTAAAGTCCTTTTTAAATTAAGCATGAAATCCAATTTCTATTTTTTATTAAAGCATTTATAGCTGTTGTAAGCTCATTTAAAAATCTCAGCTGTCAATCAAATATTGTCTGCCCCTCCTCTATGCCTTAGACATAGAGGCGGGGCAGACAATTACTTTCACTTTCCATTCAGCACTTCCTAGATGTCACAGCTCTCCCAACATTCCCCTGTTCTCTTTACCATTTAATTGTGTAGCCAAGGCATGGGGATGGACATCAGGTCCCCCATTCTGGTGCACAAACAAGATTCGGAGATGATGCAAGGCTTGCCTTAATATCAGTGTCCACAAAATGGCTCCTGTCTGCTTGCTATAGTTACGAAATCCCAGACAGAAGGAAACAAGATTCAAATAATTTATATAGTGTAATTAAAGTCCATTTTGCTTGACTAATGTGATAAAATAGGATTTTGAATATTTTTTTTGGGTGACTGGACCGCGTTAAGGTATGAAGATCCAAATCACGGAAAGATCCTTTTTCAGGAAAACCCCTGGTCCCGAGTAATCTGGATAATGAGGTGCAAAGCAAAGTGCCAGCGGGTGCAAGGTAGCCCTCTCCTTACCGCCCTTTAACTGCACCAGCAGGCAGGGCTGGGTGCAAAGTGAGAAAAGAAACGTCTAAATTTGTAACTTACGAGTGTCCTGTGGGAGATATGAAGTAGAGGCAGCAGTGCACACGTGTGTCTGGGATACGTTTCTTCCTGGCTATATTCACCTCCTCCTTAAGGAACTTTTCATACTGCTCACTGACAAATTTTTCAATAGGTTCCCAACTGCAAAGTGAAACAGGATGAAAACACACACACTAAGGGCTAGTCCACACGGGGAGATAGCCACGCGTTTGCGGTCGCGGCGACAAAGCGCCGCGCCAGTCGCCGCGACCGGCGCAGGCGACAGTTTTGTATGGGCGCCTATGTAAAAACGCCTGTGCTAACCACACGAGGCGATGCGCTTTTCAACAGTCGCCTGAAAATGCCTCGCCAGGCATTTTCAGGCGACTGTTGAAAAGCGCATCGCCTCGTGTGGTTAGCACAGGCGTTTTTACATAGGCGCCCATACAAAACTGTCGCCTGCGCCGGTCGCGGCGACTGGCGCGGCACTTTGTCGCCGCGACCGCAAACGCGTGGCTATCTCCCCGTGTGGAATAGCCCTTAGATTGTAAGCTCAATGGGGCATGGACCTCCTTCCTACTGTCTCTCTTATCACATGGCACTTAAGCTCTGTGTACTTTGTGTATATTTATTGTATTTATTATGTTACTTGTCCTCCCTTTGTGTACTTTTATATATTGTGCAGTGCTGTGGGTCGGTACAGCACTTAGCCCTAAACAAAGGGCCTCAGGTTGTTCATGTTTGGCCAAATTGGCACATGTGTGATTATTGTTGGACAGTTTATGTATTCACATCACATAATCTCTCAGTCCCAAGGCTGAAGTATGACAACATTGAAATACTTCACCACACAACAAAGCTTGACTCCCATTTCATCTATTCAGAGACATTTTATTTACTTTGTCTTATATACTTTTCTGTGTTCCCCTGTCTGTGCCAGTGTCAGCATCGTGCCAGCACAGGCCCTTGCCAGGAGATAGTTACTTGAAAATATGACAATAAAGGGGCCTTTAATTTGTTGGTGTTTGTGGTTAAAATAATTTGGCTGTTTCCAATGTACAAATGGCCCAAGGGACTTAGTTTGCTGGTGTTGTAAATTCTCTTGGGTGAATACTGTGAGGTTATTTAGAAAAATGCTTCATTAGATAAACAATGACAAAGTCGTTAATTTCAGTTAAATTCAGTCCCATAGGTTTGAACCTACAGACTTGCCTATAAAATTAGCAGAACTCTTCTTTATTACCTACCTTCGCTTCCCCATAGCCTGTGGTTTTCAGAAATGCATTTTGGCGTCTGTTTTAACCAGTGGGGGAAGGGGTAATGCAAAACCTAATGGAGCGTTTAGGTGCAGTGCAAAAAGAGGGTTTGTCAGACCCCCATTTACAATACCCTGCAGCCAATGACCTGGGCATGCAAAGGGTAGAGCAAAGCATAATCACCTCCAGTTACAAATGGGCTCATCTAAAATGCAAATGAGTTCATTAAATTGGGGGTGGAAAAATCAGCCATATCATTGCTATCATTTAGATTCTTTCTCACCCCCCTGTCTTTGTGCGATAATAAAACAAATGAATTCTGTAAGAATGAAAAATGGGAACCACCTCATTATCATAAACTACTAGTCCTTAGTGTGAACTGTTACAGTGCTTTTAATAAAATCGAGTTGTAGAACAATATCCAGTGTGAATGCACCTTTACACATTTACAATTAACCCTTGTTTAGGTAGGAACAGTTTTAGGCAATGTAATCAACTGCACTTAGAGCTACTGAAGCTTAAACTTACCAGTTTTCATTATTAATCTGGTCCCCGAATCCTGGAGTGTCAACTACAGTCAGCTTCATTTTTACTCCTCCTTCTTCAATAACTGCCAAAAATAAGAGTAGAAAGTTTTTTTTTCCCCTATTATTAGACAGTGCATCAAATTAAACACCATGTGCTGCGGGAGCTTACTGCATCTGCTACAAGGAGCACAATGCACCATAATAATAACTTACCCCTCTTTGTGTTAAGAGTAATGCTAGGGTAACAGGGGTGGCTAGGTCACCCAACATGACCATTGGTGTACCAAGCCCTAAAGCAAAATATTTAAGGACCACCATAACCCCAGTAAGATGATCTTTTTATCAAACAGAAATTAAATGTGATTTAGGACCCAGTTAGACCTTATACACTCATGGGCCCCCTGGGAGTCACAGGGTTTAATTACTGTATTATTATGCCCCTGTTAATGGCACCATCTGATTTAGCTATGCCTGATTAGGAGATAGCTACTGTATATCAATGTTTGCCTACCTTGTTCCTGGCAGGAGGTGGAGGTGAGCCCCTGTCATATGGCTGATAATATCATAGGGATGTTCAAGACAAATCACCACAATGCACAATGTTTTTCCCAGAATTCCAGGACCATTGCAACTAGCATAAGATACACCGATAATGATGCTTCTGTAACACCTATTGATGCAACTCCCTAGCTGAACCCTAGAACTTCTGGAAGTGCCAGAATTCCTGGTTTCCCTCTTCCATTATCCCAGTCTTCAATAATTCCCATGGATTTATAGATTACACAAACACATTCTCATTCCAGACAAAAAACCTACCATGGCTGATTGATTTAATCTCCACTGTTTTTGGTATTTTGTCATCCCGACTCCAACCTGCAGATTTTCGACTCACTTGGGATTTAAAGAGTGTGTTCACTAGTGTAGATTTTCCCAAGCCACTCTGTCCTGAAGAGAGACACAGAAAACACTGGGAATTTTATCAGTTGCATTTGACCTATGCCACACAAAGTAATTTCTCATTCATTTCCACCTACAGTAGGTATGTAGGGACACAACCTTAACTGAAAAGATCAACCACACAGACTGCACTGTAACATTATGAATATCAATCCAATAGATCACACATTAGAATATATACAGTGATTATTTAGTGCAAAACAACTAAAGGACCAGACCTGATTAAGCAGAACTTTGGATAGCAAACTTCTCCAGAGTTTGTAAGTTATTTGTAAAATACAAGCATTGTCCTGTGCTTTGTAATGAAAATTCTGGGACAGTATTCTCACTAGAGGCTCATGGGACATATGTGGTGGTCAAGAGATTTCTATGACTGTAACACAGTGTTTGAAAAAGAGCCTGTAAGAGAGCCAAGGGGCCTGTGGTGCCTGAGATTAAGAGATGGCCAGAGGAAATGTCAAGGGGCCTGAGAGAACAATGTGCCTGGAGAAAGACTATGGGGCAAATTCACAAACCTATGGAAATTCGCTAGCGCCGGCTTCGCTTACATTGCAACTCTTTGGCAGGTGTAGATTCGCCAGGACAACGCTAATTCACTAAAATCTGAAGTTGCGTCCAGGGCGCTGAACTCTGGCGAAGTTGCGCTAGCCTTACTGTGCCAAGCGAAGCGAAGTTGCGCTAGCGTTGGCTAATTTGCATACACGGGAAATTAAAGTTGAATGGACGTATATGTTGCAGCAAATACATTACACTACACAAGCCCGGGAAACCATAAAGAGATACTGACACCAGAAATTAAACTTTTTTTTACATATATCATAATATTGCCTTTGAAAGCTACTTATAACTTTGCCATAATGTAATTGCACAATACTTCTACAGTACCTGTCTGATGCCCTATGTTTCTGTATGAGGGGTGTGGTGTTTATACAAATGGCCTGCAGTGTCACTGTGCACAGGACTTGTACTGTGCATACACAGGACTTTCTATTCAGTTGAGAGTGTTAGAGTTTAAGCTTACTGTTGTGTAATGGCTGCATGAGAGCCTGCTAATAAAAGCACTGTTCTACTTTTCTCATCATCGGCTACCAAAAAATAACAATTGGCAACAGGATGGCTCTTCTACCTCTGCAGCAGCCTGCAGCTTTTCTTCCAAACCCTGGTGAGCCTACCATACCTTTTACTGCTTGACCCGTATGTTTGAAAATGACATTATTGCTGCTGACCAAGGGGAGATTTCTGCTGCTAGAAAGCATGCTTTACTTATTCACTGCCTGGGAGCAGAGGGACAGCATATATTCTATACATTACATTACCTGATGATACTTATGAAACTGCACTTACTGCTATAAAGAACTTTTTTGTGCCAAGAGTAAATGTGGTTGCGGAAAGATATAAATTCCGCCAACATGAATAGCGTAATGGGGAATCCACAGAACAATTTGTAGCAGCTTTGAGAGAGCTGGTTGTTACCTGTGACTTTGGGAATCTAACAGATGAAATGCTAAGAGACCAAATAGTGGAAAAAACAAACTCACCTCACGTTAGAGAGAGACTGCTCCTACAGCAGGATTTAACCCTTGCAAAGGCTATTACAGTTGCTAGCCAAATTGAAACAGCAGTGACAGAGGCTAAGGGGCAAATTCACTAAGATGCGAAGTTGCGCCAGGCGCAACTTCGCCGCACTTCGCCGCACTTCGCCAGGCGTAGTTTCGCCAGGGCTCCGCAAATTCACTAAAATCCGAAGTTGCGCACAGGGGTAGCGTAAGGTTGCGAAGTTGCACTAGCGTTGATTCGCTATATAAAGCGAAGTTACGCTAGCGAAGGCTAATTTGCATACGGCGCGAAATTCAAATTTCAATGGAGGAACACGTATCTGCACTACAAATGCCTAGAAAACCTTCAAATCAGCAAATAAAAATTTTATTTTGCCCTACACATGTGCCCACTGTCTAGGTAAGTTGCCATGAGTCAGGAAATGTAGGGGGGAGGAAGGGGAGCCCCAAAAAGTTTTCGATCATTTTCAGCCTATCAGCCATCATGTAGAAAACATACTCTATTGCGCTTCGCCAGGTCTGAGGTGGCGAAGGAAGTCTAGCGTAAAAGGTAGCGTTCAGTACACTGCGCAAGTTAGTGAACTTGCGTAGTTGCGTCGCTAGCGAAACTTCGCCTGGCGTAAGGTTGCGAAGTAACACTAGCGAAACTACGCCAGCGTTCGTTAGTGAATTTGCGCAGTAGCGAAAATGCCAAACGCTAGCGAATTAACGCTAGCGTTCGGCGCTTCGCGGCTTAGTGAATTTGCCCCTAAAACTCTCAGTCAGGGAACTGCTGGGAATGTACAGACTGTGAATTCAACACTGTGGCCTAATAATGCACAGTCACAGGCAAAATACAGTGCTAAGGAAAGGGATTTGCCTACACTGCAAAAACGTGCAGCAAATACAAATAGAAAAGTACTGCTTTCGCTGTGGTTCAACACACACTGCAAATAATGTTACATGTCCTGCAAAAGCTGTACGATGCCGCAACTGCACAAAAGTAGGACATTTTGCTAAGATCTGCCGTAGTTCTGCTAAAGATGGTCATAAAGTCACTACTACAAATGTTACAGTATTAAGTGTGGATAAAGCTGGTACATTTATTCCAGACAAGTTTATATGCACTGTCAATGTCAGTACTGCTTCTGCTGACAAGGGGCACTCCATTAACCTGATGCTTGGATACAGGTTCAGCTCTTTCTATACTACCAATGGATATTTTCTTGAAATACTTTGCAAAAGATCCGATTGTTGCACCTGCCCTGAAACTGGTCAGTTACTTAAAGGATCCAATCCCTGTGCTTGGTTGCTTGCCAGTGACTGTACGATTTGAATCAAATACTGCAAAATGTGACTTTTACATTGTGAATAAGGGTACTACTATACTTGGAGGGATCTCTTTGCTACATTAAACCTACAATTAGTTGATGGTCTCATTACTACAGCACCAGTGCCTGCCACACAGTCAGTGTCTAAAATTTCACCACAAAGCAACACTTCACTGGGTTGTCCAAAGAACTTTGTACACAAAGTTAAGTTGAGACCAGATGTAAAACCAGTACGCCAGATTGCCCTACTCTATAAGGGAGACTGTCTCACAGGAATTAAAGGAATAGTTCAGTGTGAAAATAAAATCTGTGTAAATAGATAGGCTGTGCAAAATAAAAACTGTTTCTAATATAATTAGTTAGCCAAAAATGTAATGTATAACGGCTGGAGTGAACAGATGTCTAATAAAACAGCCAGAATCCAACTTCCTGCTTTTCAGCTCTATAACTGAGTTAGTCAGCGACTTGAAGGGGGGCCACATGGTAGATTTCTGTTCAGTGAGTTTGTAATTGATCCTCAGCATTCAGCTCAGATTCAAAAGCAACAGTTATGACCCATGTGGCTCTCCCTCAAGTCTCTGATTGGTTACTGCCTGGTAACCAGGGTAACCAGTCAGTGTAAACCAAGAGAGCTGAAAAGCAGGAAGTAGAGTCCTGACTGACATGTTATATATCAAATCACTCCAGCCTTTATACATTACATTTTTGGCTAACTAACTATATTAGAAACATTTTTTATTTTGCACAGCCTATCTATTTACCCAGTTTTTATTTTTAAACTGAACAATTCCTTTAAAGAAACTGGTAGAGCAAGATGTGATTGAAAAATCTTAATCCTCTGAATGGAGTTCACCAATTGTTTTAACAATGAAGAAAACTGGAGGTATTCGTTTGTGTGTTGATCTCCGTGAACCTAATATGCCACACATAGAGGAAATATGTTCAGAACTCCGAGGAGCAAAATTATTATTTTCTTCTCTGGATCTTCAGAGTGCTTATTATCAAGTATTACTGCATGAGGAAAGCAGAGACCTCACTGCATTTATCACCAATGATGGTTTGTTTCGGTTCTATCGTGTACCTTATGAAATGGCTTCAGCACCGAGTTGTTTTCAAAGACTGATGTCTTCTATACTCCATGGCATACCTGGTGTAGAATGCTACTTGGATGATATAATTGTCTACGTCCAACTATGGATCTTCATGACAAGTACCTGGAAAAGGTTCTGAAATGCATTGATTCTGCAGGACTGAAACTGAACCTTTCCAAATGCCACTTCAGAAAACTCAGCTGTCATTTCTGGGTCATATCATTTCACAAGATGGATTACTGCTTGACCCTGACCATGTCAATGCTGTTACACAAGCACCTACTCCATTTGATTTCCAGACCTTACGAGCTTTCTTAGGTCTTACTTCATGGTATTCTAAGTTTATTTCCAACTATGCTTCAGTTGTGGAGATACTTAGCGCACTACTACGTGGAACTTTAAGTCTGGTGTGGTCAGAGTCTGCTCAACATAGCTTTGAAATAGTAAAACAGCTAATTGTGAACAGTCCAGCGCTAGCTTTATTTGATCCTGCACTACCCACTATGGTTACCACAGATGCTGTTGGTGCAGTTCTCACACAGATCCATGCTGATGATACAGAGAAAACTGTTGCATTTGCATCCAGAACACTTACAGAGACAGAGCGTAAGTATTCAACTGTTGAAAAAGAAGCTCTAGCATGTGTTTGGGCAACAACTACAAAATGCAATACAAACCAGGTTTGAAAAATGTTACTGCTGATTGTTTGTCAGGTTTACCTTTACCTGCAGCTTCTGATACACTGGATGGGGACATAGAAGTTGTAGCACTGACTGATTTACTATCATCTACAGTTACAGTTGCTGATTTTAAGCAAGCTTGCCTCACATGTCCAATTCAAGTAAAACTACGGGACATCTTACAAAGCAAATTGCCAAATGCTGAGAAGAAACTCAGTCCTGATCTTCAACCTTACTACACGATTAGAAATGAACTGCCCTTAGTAGATGGCTATGTTGTTCGTGGAGGTCACTGCTTACTAGTACCAGAGACCTTGCGAGAAAACTCATACAACTTGCACGTGAGAGTCATCAAGGAACTGTACGTACAAAACAAAGACTACGAGAACTATACTGGTGGCCAGCAATGGATGCTGATGTGGTTACTGCCATTCATTCTTGTGTTACTTGTCAGAATCATGACAAAACAGCTGTCACACATACACCACCACTTCAGCCAGTACCATTCCCTGATTCAGCATGGGTAAAACTTGCTATTGATATTGTCGGTCCTTTTACAGATGCTCCTAGATGCTGTAAATTTGCTATAACCTTGATAGACTATTACAGTAAATGGCCTGAAATTGCATTTGTTTCTCATATAACATCAGCTACAGTAATAACATTTCTGTCTACAGTCTTCAACAGAGAAGGTAATACGGACCACAGTTTGTCTTATATGAGTTTGAATCCTTTCTGAGAGAGAAGAATATTGTGCATAGGCAATCTTCAGTGTATTACCCACAAGCAAATGGAGAAATTGAGCGATTCAACAGAAGTCTGAAAGAAGCACTACAGACAGCAAATCTTACTGGGAAATCTTGGAAAGTATTTACAACAGAGTTCCGACATAACTACAGAGCAACGTGCCATGCAACAACCCAATCATCTCCAGCTGAATTACTACATGGCAGACAGATGCGCACTAAGTTACATGTTGCAGACATCAAACTTCCACAAAATACTGTGCCTACAAAACCATCTGCTGCTGACATTGTGAAACATCACCAAGCTAAATGCAAGGCTTATACTGACAAAAAACATGGTGCCAGAGAAGTACACTTTCAGCCTGGATCTTTAGTCAGAATTAAGAAACCAGGAATACTGAAACAAGGACAATCTAAATTTACTACACCACTTGAAGTGAGACGCCAGCGAGGACCATACACATATGAACTGTCTGATGGACGCATATGGAATGCAAGTCGTCTTGCTCCTGTTAGATATGACTTTGGAGAAGCTCCATTTGATGAAGGACATTTTCCTACTCCTGATGTCAACTGCAATAGGCCTGAAGAAAGTGAACCTATAAGGCGTACTGAGAGAATAAGAAAACTACCTGCATGGACCAAGTACTATGTGATGTGAAGGATGTATAATATTGCTTTAATATGTATACTGTTTTATTATTGTTGTTTATTACATTTGTCCAAATGCTTTCCTACTATAGGGGGAATATGTGGTGTTTATACAAATGGCCTGCAGGTGTCACTGTGCACAGGACTTGTACTGTGCATACACAGGACTTTCTGTACAGCTTGAGAGTGTTAGAGTTTAAGCTTACTGTTGTTTAATGGCTGCATGAGAGCCTGCTAATAAAAGCACTGTTATACTCTACTCAGGGCCGGAACTAGGGGTAGGCAGAGTAGGCACTGCCTAGGGCGCATAGCTGGGGGGGCGCCAGGCAAGTACCTGCTCTAAAGCCTACCCCATTGTCCGGTCCCGTCTCTCCCTGACTGGCATGAATATTTAGTGGTAATAATGCGCTCCTGCGCATGCGTGCTCGAGCAAACACTCAGCCAGCGCCGTGCCTAGCCAGGTTGCCTAGGGCGCCTGGCTGGGTTGGCCCGGCTCTGACTCTACTCATCCTCGGCTATGAAAACATAACAAGGGGGCTGCCATATTTGTGCAGCATTAGAAACTGTTACCTGACAGGCTGAGATGGGACAGTCAGGTTGGCAAAACAGTCAGATTTAGGAACTTCAACTAACAATTATGAACAAAAACAAACTTCTCAGCAAAAAGTGATCAACGTGACTTATAGGTAACTTTTAATGTACATTCATAAAAAGTTATTTTTAGTGTCAGTATCACTTTAATAAAATAAAATAAAGTTGTTTTA
Source organism: Xenopus laevis (assembly GCF_017654675.1). Taxonomy (NCBI): domain Eukaryota; kingdom Metazoa; phylum Chordata; class Amphibia; order Anura; family Pipidae; genus Xenopus; species Xenopus laevis. The sequence continues at coordinate 94,616,893 of NC_054378.1, forward strand.
TTTACCAACACATGTGCCCATCATGCAGCCTATCACCCTGAAAAAGTAAAAGACGCCAGCGTTTTTTGGGACAAATTTTTCAACAAAAAATTGAAGAAGCCATATACATTCCATTGCACTTCGCCTGTTCTGAGCTGGCGAAGGCAAGTCTGGTGTAACAGGTAACGTTCAGTGAAATGGCAATCTTAGTGAATTTGCGAAGTAACGCTCTTTCGACAGAGCGAAACTTCACCTGGCGTAAGAGTGCAAAGTAATGCTAGAGTCTATCTCCTTCGCTAGCGAAGTTACGCCTGCGCGCATTAGTAAATATGTGAAGTCCCGAAATGACGTACGCTGGCGAATTTTCGCTAAAGTTAGTCACTTCGCCCTTTAGTGAATTTCCCCCCATGTTTGTAAGTGCCGTCAGTGAAGACTACGGATCTGAAATTGTGAACCGTAAGTAAGAGGGTGTTGACCTTGTGGTGGTCCATTGTCTGGGAGAGGCTCTGGGGTAGTTGGGGAAGACTAAAATCTCAAATGTGAGGCTGTTATATATTCTTGCTGCCTTGTGAACAAAATCACTCTGTTCATTTGTGTTTAGTAAAAATAAAATAAAGACCTATTTCTCTGCATTTTGTGCGTGTCTGCCTCTTTTCTGGATAAGGGACCTGCTTGCCTACCATTTCAAAAGCTAATCTTCCCAAATGTCCCAAAGCCTTCTCTAGGATACAGCTGATTCTTTTGTAGTCCATTATGATATTAATATTTGGCCTGTAAGCATGTTGTGTAGTAGGTAATTGGACCAAACATTGTGGATGGTGGACAGCACTGTTTTAAGCTGTGTACTTGGCAGTACAGGACTGTGAATTCCATAAAAGTTTAGCATGCACCCACTTGAAAAAAACAAGTCAGTACTATGTGTAATGATTGTTTTTTATTTATTAAAGTCCGAATGTCAAAAATCTAAAAAAATTAAATTTTTTTTATAAAATCTGAATTTTTAGTGGGAAAAAAAACCTTTTTTTCCTGGAATTTACTGAGGGTGTTAAAAGTCAGAATAAAAAAAGTACTCCAACTCAGACCTGCTGAGTTCATGTAGAATTCAATGGGAGAAGTCACAAAGATATCCTGATCTGCGCTGTATTTCGTGCAATAATCCGAAGATTTTGTGGTTTTCGGGCGTCAAATCCGAAAAAGTTGTATGATTCAAATTTTTTCATGAGTTTTTTTTTTCGAGTTTTTTCAAGCACAGCAAATTTTCGGAAAAATGTATTGACAAATAAGGGAGAAAAAACCAGTGCGGATTTGGTCGGAGAAGCTTTCAGAAAATGAGATATTTTCGGATTTTGATAAATAACCCCCAATGTGTTATTTTTCCCTCATACATTCATGGCTGGGGGACACTTACCAACAACCATAATATTGAAATCGAAGCCGGTTTTCATTGTTTTCTTACGCATCTGCTCAATAATTGTGTCTATGCCAATGTAACCCAAAAGGTTGGGGTTCTTGCCCACTGGCTTCATGGGCACTGCTGGTTTGGGCCGAGTTTCTGGGACAAGTTCCGACATAACTGCTTCTGTTTTGTTGTCTGCTGGTCCTACCAAGGAAAAAATAAGGTTTTGATTAATTGAATATAAAACTGTTGTATCTTATATCATTGTTAGACTGCTATTACCTTTTTTTTCCATTTATTAAGACTTCTTAATAAATCTGTGTCAGCTAGGTATCCAATAAGCACAGAGCTGATTATTTTATGGAGGACATTATGGACACCCCAGCTATTTAGGCTTTTATTATTATTATGAGATGAGATAAATTATGAGATGGGATGGATTGCTGCTCTTTCAATTAAGCCCGTCTGGAGTGAGAAAAGGTTTTACAATCCTAACATAGAATATTCGACTTAAAACTGATGAACCCTGGAATAAATCTTGCATCCAAATCTGAAAATACTGGTCTTCATTAACTTTCTGTGTTCATAGAGGGTTTTTGAATTATGATTTGGATAATTTTGGTGCTAACAAGACATACAAAACAACAAGCATGCAATTTGAAGTTGAGATATCAGGCAAATAGCCATTAAAAATATATTGTACCAAAAGAATTAGACCTGAACTCCATACGATATTAAAAAAGGCAATATGAGTGCATCATGAGTTCAATGAATATAACTTGTTCTAAACATCTCTTAGGGGCAGGTTTACTAAAGGGCGAATTGTCGCCAGCAACCGCTTCGCACCCATCGCTACACTTCACCAGGTGCAAATGCGTTCAGACTCCACTAAAATGTGGAGTTTCATCGTGGGTGCCAAACGCTGGCGACTTTTTGCTAGCATTACTTTGATAGTGACGATGCGCTAGTGTTCATTTCTGCCTAGCGAAACTTCGCTAGTGATCTTGCACTCAGGTCAATTTCCATAGGGCGGGAAATTGAAAGTTGTAGTTGAAAGTTATGTTAAATGTTGGTGCATATACTTACAAATTACACTTTTTAAAACACATGTCCAGAGAACCTTAAAGGGATACTGTCATGGAAAAACATGTTTTTTTCAAAAAATCTGTTAATAGTGCTACTCCAGCAGACTTCTCCACTGAAATCCAATTTTTAAAAGAGCAAACAGATTTTTTTATATTCACTTTTGAAATCTGACATGGGGCTAGACATATTGTTAGATTCCCAGCTGCCCCCAGTCATGTGACTTGTGCCTGCACTTTAGGATGGAACTACTTTCTGGCAGGCTGTTATCTTTCCTACTAAATGTAACTGAATCAGTCTCAGTGGCTTTTGCTATTGAGTGTTGTTCTTATATCTACCAGGCAGCTGTTATCTTGTGTTAGGGAGTTGCTATCTGGTTACCTTCCCATTGTTCTTTGGTTAGACTGCTGGGGGGGGGGTGAAAGGGAGGGGGTGATTTTACTCCAACTTGCAGTACCGCAGTAAAGAGTGACTGAAGTTTATCAGAGCACAAGTCACATGACTGGGAGCAGCTGGGAAACTGACAATATGTCTAGCCCCATGTCAGATTTCAAAACTGAATATAAAAAAATCTGTTTGCTCTTTTGAAAAATACATTTCAGTGCAGAATTCTGCTGGAGCAGCTCTATCTATATATCTAGCTATCTATTAACTGATGTGTTTTCCTATGACAGTATCCCTTTAATAAAGACAATAGAGTTATTCTTATGCCCTTCACATGTGCCCACTGTAAAATTAATGTTCCACATGTTTTCAAATGTATGGGGAAAATCGGTTACCCAAAAAAGGCTTATGTTAAGTCTTTTGCAGGCAATCAGGCTGAAAAAGGGAAAAGACGCCAGTGTTTTTTGGACTTTGATGCATTTTCGGCTCACAGAATATAATGTAAGTGACAGAAGATTGAGGAAGATCTAGCTACTTTAATGCACTTTGCCTGGTCTTTACTCTGTAAAGGATACAATATAAATAATAATAATAATAGCATACTATTGCTTTATTCACAAAAGTGTATGTTTTTTTATGTTTTTAATTGAACAGGGCAAATGGGGAAATGCAGGAATCCATTTTCAGGGGCAATATCTGTGCACTGGTATTTTGGATATCTATCTCTCAAGGACCCAGGGCCAGATTTATCCCTAGGTCACATGATCCTAGTGCCCGTCTGCCTTTACGCTTGTAAACACCCGCAAGCGTGTGTGTTGTGGGTCCCCAGTTCTCCTTAGAATAGAGCTGGGTGGCATTCTACTCCAATATGGAGTAGTTATAGTTTCCCTGTATATCAGGCAAACAGGCAAAAAGTATGACACAGTGTGTGGGGTTTTTTTTGCATTTGCCATTTTGTACATTTATACCACAGCAAGATAGGCAGAAGTTTAAAAGAAATAAATTGTAGCTAAAGCAGCAAAGCCAACAACATCAAAGTACTTCTGAAAATATGTAAAACTGTATGAAAGCCGTATCTCCTATCTAGCATAAAATAAGACAATGACCAGTGGCATAACTACTGTCCCCACTACTGTCTTACTATAGTCCCCCCTGCGAAAAAATCTTCTTAAGGGCCCGGAATACAGAGCTCCCCACCCAACCCCTGCCCTCCCACCCAATCCCCGCCTCCCACCCAATCCCCGCCTCCCACCAGGCCCAGACTGGCAATCTGTGGGTTCTGGCAAATGCCAGAGGGGCTGCTATAAGGTCCCATAGAAAGTCAGTATTTAGTGGGCTGGTGGTAGCTGTTTGGGCCTCTATGTGGGCTGATTCGGCCTCTGTGTACCTGAAATGCCAGGGCCTATTTTAATTCACAGTCCGGACGTGCCTCCCACGACCCCCTTCCCGCTGTCTGTACGCCTTCTCTGATCGCTGGTAAGAGAGGGGAAATTCTTTAGCGCTATAGACTGCGAGGTCTGCTTCCTCTATAGTTACGCCGCTGACCATGATTTACAACTTTGAACTGGCTTAGAATAAAAGCACAGCATAAGGAAAATATCTATGTAAACACCAACCAAACCTGACTTTATGTATCCGTAATATTTTAATGCAAAACAAAGAAATAAAATGTCACAGCGAAACAGATATTTGACATTAATCTGTCAAATATCTTTTATCCGAAAACAGGCTGGGTAAAGTTTCCATTAAAGGAAAAATATACCCCCAAAATTAATACTTAAGCAACAGCAGTGGCGGAACTACCGGGGGAGCAGGGTAGTCCGTGCGCCACTGAGAAATGCGGGCAAATGCGGCCGTACGGAGGGAGGCGGGCCCGGCTGCACGTCACGCACCAGGGCCCGCCCCCCTCTAGGATCGCTACTGAGCAACAGATTTATTTCAGAGTTTATTTCATATTAAGTGGCATATTAAAGAATCTTACCAAACTGGTATATATATTTAAGTAAATATTGCCTTGAACCACCATTTCGTTATGGTCTGTGTGCTGCCTCAAAGATCACCTGAACAGAAATACTACAATTCTAACTGTAACAGGAAGAAATGTGGGAAGCAAAAGACAGAACTCTGTCTTTTAATTCGCTCATGTGTAGGGATGTAGCGAACTGTTCGCCGGCGAACTTGTTCGCGCGAACTTCGACCGTTCGCGTCCGCCGAATGTTCGCGAACGTCGCACGACGTTCGCATTTTGCGTTCGCGTTCGATTCGAATACAAATCGTTCGACCATTCGAATTCCTTCGACCGCTAAAAATCGAACGATTTCCATTCGTTCGAACGATTGTAAGCATTCGATCGAATGAAAAGCATTTGATCGAATGCTTCGATCGTTCGATTCGAATGAAAATCGTTCGATCGAACGATTAAAATCCTTCGATCGTTCGAATCGAGCGATTTTATCCGGTGTTCGAAGTTCGCGAACTGTTCGCGAACGTTCGCATTTTTTGCCGGTGTTCGCGAACGGCGTTCACGAACACCAAATCAGCAGTTCGCTACATCCCTACTCATGTGACCTAACATGTATGGTTTGTTTGTGTGCACCGTGAATCCTAAGATCCCAGGGGGCAGCCCTTATTTTTTAAAATGGCAATTTTCTATTTTTGATTACCCCATGGCACATACATCTAAAAAAGTATATTATTATAAAAATGGTTTATTTACATGAAGTAGGGTTTTACACATGAGCTGTTTTATGCAATATATTTTTAGAGAGACCTACGTTGTTCGGGGGTATAGTTTTCCTTTAAATAAATTCTTGTAAATCCGCAATTCAAAGTGTCATTTGTGTAAAATTTAAACCACAAACTTGGACAGGACCATCAATCCCAATACTGTGCACTGTATGTTTTCTTGATATATTCTAAGCCAAATAAGTGTATTATACAGCAAGAAACAGGCCCTGGAGCTTTTGTCCTTTGTCCTTTTGTCCTCTTGCTCCAGTTTCTGCATTTCAGACACAAATTGTACTATGTGAAAGCATATTTCTGTCATCAGGGGGGGGGGGATGCTGCCAAATCATAACAGTGTGATATAATAAAATGTTTTGCTTATATATAAACGGACAGACATATTCACAGAAATATTTTTAACTGATATTCCAGCTATCAAGTATCAGACTGTTTAAATAAAATTTGCAAACTCTGATATGGTATTAAAATAATGTGTAAATAGTTTGACCTCATTATTATAGAACAAACTAGGTCACACCACCATGCACCTAAATATCTAGCACAGGCATGAAACAAACGCCCCTCAAAAGAATTATTAGATATTAATATACATGAAGGAGCTGTGGGACTGGTATCTAAACCAAAATAGAAGTATTTGATAACCAGCACAGTCTTGAATTCTGTTGAAATACAGTCTGTTTCCTGCTGCCCACTCTTTTGTTCAACAATCCCATCTGTTTTTAGAGAATGCACAATTATTCAAATTCGCGTCATCAACGTAGATGCTGTTTTAAACTTCATAAAAACATTATTGAAATTAATCTCCCATCGAGAAAAAACAGCAACAAAAGCTATACTGTATAAAGTGGATAGTTTATGGGCTAATAGTGCCAGAGGAAATACCATATGTTTATGACATTATAGACATGGTGGGCAAAGCCTGTCTTTTACAGGCACATAAGTTGAAACACATATAAAGTTCTTGTAAATTGCTTGCAAGGCTGCCAACTACATGCTAATAAATATGAGAAATGCATGAAGGCCACTCTTCTTCATAGAGTTTATATTTTTATACCAACATCAGCTGTTGTTTGTTACACTGTTAAAGCAATAACAGATGCTGATTGTTTTTAAGGATTAGCTTGAGATATTCAGACAAAATGCCTCCCCATGGAACTATGAATCCACTAGTTCCTTTGACCTCTGTCTGTCGCCCTTCCTATGTTAGACTGAATTGCTGTGACTCTTCATTGTGCCTCTGCAGATGACTTTCTCAGTGTTCTGTTGAATGGTATAAGGCAGTTGCTTGCTGTCTGATTCCCTCTGTCACATTATATCCAAAATGCTTCTCTCTGTATTAGAAAGATACCTTTCTCTTTGCTTGACTCTGTCTAACTCTGTCACATCAGAATTTTTTTTAAATCAGTAGCAGGAGGCACCCTTTCAGTTTAATTTCCTCTGTCACATTTAGTATCTACGCTGCTTTTCCTGATAGGTGGTGCTGATGTGGATCTGGCCCACAGTGTCTCATCACATCACAACATCACACATCGCATAACAATCATCCTATCACAAATATTGCCTTGTTTTCATCATATCTTCGGGGGTCCTGTCTACAGAATGAAGCCCTTCACGTCTCTTTCAATCACATTCTGTCCAATCTCTGATCTTTGGGTCTGTCTGCCTTGGTCACATTGCATCCAAAGAACTGCTTTGTCTAGTTTTCGGATCTTGTCTTTGTCTTTCTGTCTTCCCCTGGCATGTCAAATCCTGAGGGCTCCATGCTGCTCAGTACCATCTCCATTTGCCTTATATTCTCATTTTCAAAACAGCATTATTATGTTGTATATACAGAGTATCCTATCTATCTATCTATCTATCTATCTATCTATCTATCTATCTATCTATCTATCTATCTATCTATCTATCCATCCATCTATCATCTATCTATCTATCTATCTATCTATCTATCTATCTATCTATCTATCTATCTATCTATCTATACATCCATCATCTATCTATCTACCCTGTTTAAAACATATTTTTCCTGTGCTTTATACTCTCTCTAACCTCTGTACCCCCTGATTATTACTTCCCCTCTTTCTCCCTTATATTATTATTATTATAAACATTTGTCTCCATGGAAATTATATCCCACCTTTCTATTTTTATCTTCACTGTCTCCATTCTCCTTTAAGCCTCATTCTCTCCCTTATCTTCACCACCTGCCTTTGGTTCTTTGTATTTCTCTCTTTGTCTTTCACATTCCTCCTCCTGTCTCCCTGTGATCCATACAGTTCTGCTTCAATAAAATAAACATTAGCAGTAAGCATTATTCCTCAGTGACGTTGTTAGAATGTAGTTGGCATCATGCACCCCTTTAGCTGGCTGCATTTGCACACAGGCCCTTACCTTTAAACATCAGTCCTGTGTGTTCAGCGTTGGTGCTGGCTGTCTCTTTCTCTCCCTCCTTTGATCTCTCTTCCCTCCCCTGCCTCCCCTCCCCTACTCTCCAGCTCAGGCAGAGATGCTGCTGCTTTGTTCACGTGACATGAATTTTGAGCATCCCAACGGATTCCCTACAAATGCTCAAAGACAGGAGGGGATGAAGGGGAGAGCAGGGGATGCTGAGAGACAAGGAAGTCATTTGGGGTAGTGTAGCAGGGTCAGAGGGAAGATTGTTTATGTGGGGCCTTTGACATAGGATACTGAAAGGAGTCGGAGAAATGTGTCAAGCTATATGGCCATATATGATCCTGATACAAATCTATAAAGAAATAGAAGCTGGGCAAAATGTACTAAGAGGATAAGAAAAGATTGAAGATTATATTAATCTGTAGAGAGTACAGGTATGGGACCTGTTATCCAGAATGCTCGGGACCTGGGGTTTTCCAGATAAGAGGTCTTCTGTAATTTGGATCTCCATACTAAAATACTAAAAAAATCTTTTACACATTAATTAAACCAAATAGGATGGTTTCCCCTTCAACAAGGATTAATTACAGTACAGGTATTAGACCTATTATCCAGAATGCTCAGGACAGTGGTTTTCTTTCTGTAATTTGGATTGTCATACCTTGAGTCTACAAGAAAATCATGTAAACAATAAAAAAAAATCTAATAATCTAATCTGCTTCCAATAAGGATTAATTATATCTTAGTTTGGATCAAGTACAAGGTACTATTTTATTATTACAGAGAAAAGGGGAATAATTTTTTTTTTAAATTTGGATTATATGTGTTAAATGGAGTCTATGGGAGACAGCCTTTTCATATAGGATAACAGGTTTCCAGATAACGGTTCCCATAACTGTATGTCTTACTTGGGATCAAGGAAGGTCATGTTTTATACAGTAAACAGTGGCGGAACTACGGGGGGAGCAGGGGGTGCGAGCGGGCCAGGGCCCGCACCCCCTCAGGGCCCCCCGGCAGCCCGCACGCCACTGAAAATGCTGGCGGTACGGAGGGGGCAGGGCCCGGCTGCACGTCACACACCAGGGCCCGCCCCCTCTAGTTATGCTACTGACAGTAAATACAGTGAAAATGAAATAATTATTTACAATTTGAATTATTTGATTTAAATGGAAACTATTGGAAATTCTGAGCTTTTTAGATAACGGGTTTCCGAGTTAACAGATCTCATACCTGTATATGAGTGGGAGAATTAGATACAGAAGAGGTTTCACTAGTGAATCTTGTTATTTGGGACCCTGTCTATTTCAGACAAGTGTAAAATGACTGTAACTGGATAATGTTTTAGAAAAATATTTTTGTAGCCTAGACTGATGTCCTACAGATGTTTATTACTTCCTTGTAGTTCTGTTGTGTGATTAATGCAATAAGTCTTTATTGCTTATTAACCTCTCCAAGTTTCCAGGTTGGCAAATATTTATACAAGATGTCCCGCAAGGCTTTATGATTTAAAAATCAATCACAAATATGTTAGGATACTCGCCGTGCAAACTGAACTACTATTACTGTTGTAGCTAACATTGTGCGACTGGAGCAGGGGAAATTTACACTTTTGGAAATGCAGGAAATATGACATTTATATGTATATTGTTAAATATTATATATATTTACTTTTATTATATATTAAATAGTTAAATTTAACAATAAGAAAGAAAATGTGTTATAAAAATGTATTTTAGGGAAACCGAAGAGGAATAACCATGCTTGAAGAACAATGGAAGCAGAGGCCCATATTACTAGAGATGTCGCGAACTGTTCGCCGGCGAACTTGTTCGCGCGAACATCGGGTGTTCGCGCTCGCCGGAAGTTCGCGAACGTCGCGCGACGTTCGCCATTTTGGGTTCGCCATTGTTGGCGCTTTTTTTTGCCCTCTCACCCCAGACCAGCAGGTACATGGCAGCCAATCAGGAAGCTCTCCCCTGGACCACTCCCCTTCCCTATAAAAACCGAAGCCCTGCAGCGTTTTTTCACTCTGCCTGTGTGTGCTGAAGAGATAGTGTAGGGAGAGAGCTGCTGCCTGTTAGTGATTTCAGGGACAGTTGAAAGTTTGCTGGCTAGTAATCGTTTTGATACTGCTCTGTTATTGGAGGGACAGAAGTCTGCAGGGGTTTGAGGGACATTTAAGCTTAGGTAGCTTTGCTGGCTAGTAATCTACCTTCTACTGCAGTGCTCTGTATGTAGCTGCAGTGGGCAGCTGTCCTGCTTCTGATCTCATCTGCTGACTGCTGCAATAACAGTAGTCCTTGTAAGGACTGCTTTTATTTATTTTTTTGTTGTTTTACTACTACTACTACTACTACTATAAGAGCCCAGTGCTATTAGTCTAGCAGTGTTGGGGAGTGGGACTGGTGTGCTAATCTGCTGCTCCTAGTAGTTCAGCAGCACCAACTTTAATTTTTTTTTTTTAATATTCATTTTTTTTTTATTTTACTTTTTTTATTTTACTACCGCTGTAGTAGTGTATAAGTTGACCTTTTAGGCATTATTTGCCCTGTAGGCATTATTTGCACACTGTTTTCTTCAACCCGCCATCTAGCTGTGTGACCTTGTTCACATTCTGTCTAAATATCCATAATATTACCGTCTCCAGAAAAAACACCGGAGTGACTTTTTTCAAGCAGCCATAATATATTTTACGTAATCCGTATCCACCGCTGTAGTAGTGTATACGTTGACCTTGTAGGCATTATTTGCACACTGTTTTCTTCAACCCGCCATCTAGCTGTGTGACCTTGTTCACATTCTGTCTAAATATCCATAATATTACCGTCTCCAGAAAAAACACCGGAGTGACTTTTTTCAAGCAGCCATAATATATTTTACGTAATCCGTATCCACCGCTGTAGTAGTGTATACGTTGACCTTGTAGGCATTATTTGCACACTGTTTTCTTCAACCCGCCATCTAGCTGTGTGACCTTGTTCACATTCTGTCTAAATATCCATAATATTACCGTCTCCAGAAAAAACACCGGAGTGACTTTTTTCAAGCAGCCATAATATATTTTACGTAATCCGTATCCACCGCTGTAGTAGTGTATACGTTGACCTTGTAGGCATTATTTGCACACTGTTTTCTTCAACCCGCCATCTAGCTGTGTGACCTTGTTCACATTCTGTCTAAATATCCATAATATTACCGTCTCCAGAAAAAACACCGGAGTGACTTTTTTCAAGCAGCCATAATATATTTTACGTAATCCGTATCCACCGCTGTAGTAGTGTATACGTTGACCTTGTAGGCATTATTTGCACACTGTTTTCTTCAACCCGCCATCTAGCTGTGTGACCTTGTTCACATTCTGTCTAAATATCCATAATATTACCGTCTCCAGAAAAAACACCGGAGTGACTTTTTTCAAGCAGCCATAATATATTTTACGTAATCCGTATCCACCGCTGTAGTAGTGTATACGTTGACCTTGTAGGCATTATTTGCACACTGTTTTCTTCAACCCGCCATCTAGCTGTGTGACCTTGTTCACATTCTGTCTAAATATCCATAATATTACCGTCTCCAGAAAAAACACCGGAGTGACTTTTTTCAAGCAGCCATAATATATTTTACGTAATCCGTATCCACCGCTGTAGTAGTGTATACGTTGACCTTGTAGGCATTATTTGCACACTGTTTTCTTCAACCCGCCATCTAGCTGTGTGAGCTTGTTCACATTTTGTCTAAATATTGATAATATTATCGTCTCTAGAAAAACCACTTGAGTTACTTTTTTTCAAGCAGCATTCATATATTTTACGTAATCCGTATCCACCGCTGTAGTAGTGTATACGTTGACCTTGTAGGCATTGTTTGCCCAGTTTTTTTGGCCGCAGCCACTGAAGCACAGAGGCCAGAAAAAATATGCCATATAAATGCTGAAAATAGTCATTTTTTGCCATACGTTGACTCAACGTATATGGCAAAAAATGACTATTTTCAGCATTTATATGGCATATTTTTTCTGGCAACTGTGCTTCAGTGGCTGCGACCAAAAAAACTGGGCAAACAATGCCTACAAGGTCAACGTATGGCAAAAAATGACTATTTTCAGCATTTATATGGCATATTTTTTCTGGCAACTGTGCTTCAGTGGCTGCAACCAAAAAAACTGGGCAAACAATGTCTACAAGGTCAACGTATGGCGAAAAATTACTATTTTCAGCATTTATATGGCATATTTTTTATGGCAACTGTGCTTCAGTGGCTGCGTCCAAAAAAACTGGGCAAACAATGCCTACAAGGTCAACGTATGGCAGTTGTTTAAAGAGAACAGTAGATTACTAGCCAGCAAAGCTACCTAAGCTAAAATGTCCCTCAAATCCCTGCAGACTTCTGTCCCTCCAATACAGAGCAGTATCAAGCAGATTACTAGCCAGCAAACTTACTATCATCTGTCCCTGAAATCACTAACAGCTCTCCCCCTACACTATCTCTTCCAAGCACACACAGGCAGATTTTTCAGATACATTTTTGCCCTTGATCCCCCTCTGGCATGCCACTGTCCAGGTCGTTGCACCCTTTAAACAACTTTAAAATAATTTTTCTGGCCAGAAATGTCTTTTCTAGATGTTAAAGTTCGCCTTCCCATTGAAGTCTATGGGGTTCGCGAACCGTTCGCGAACCGCTCGCATTTTTGCGCAAGTTCGCGAATATCTTCGCAAACTTTTTTTCCGACGTTCGCTACATCCCTACATATTACCTGGATTGAATGGATAATGTTTACCTCCCAACACTCCAAAATGTCCCCTCTGGCCAAGCAGACGGTCTAGTGCAGTTACTTAACTGTTTGGAAGTTCTTCTTGTTATTTTGGAATGGAGGAAGGTTTGTCCCCCAGTTTGATAAAAACATACACAAAACAGGGAAAGACAGCTTGTGTCTCTCCAGCTGTTGTAGTTTAGGTCCACAGCATGAGCATGCTTCAGATGATTACTTACACACTGAAATATTTCCTTTGTACTTTTATTAGGACATTTACTAGCGGCGAGAGCTCCTCTGAGGTTGAGGGCTCCGCTCATCCGGTTTGGCCTGCCTTAGAATAATCATGACTGCAAACAGTAGCTTCCCACACTATCCGTGTTATGTAGAAAGGCTATGGCACACAAAGTGCTTTAATGGCTGCTACAATGCAGCATTGCTCAAAGACCCCATAAATCATGAAAACCTACACATACCTGTTTCCAATATGTTTCCTAAGCAGCACATAAAAATAGAGGTAAAGTTGTTTTAAGATTTAAAATTAGGATAGTATTGTATTTGGATGTTTTTAAAAGGGGGAAATGGAGGACTGTATTACAAAAAATATTTCAGGATGTAAATTTCCAAACCATATGAATAACAGAGTTTAATTTAAGAAATTTCTATATACTCATAAATCTCTATACATATACATTTTTTTAGTATAAACTTTTACAACATTTTTTTTTAGAATGACTGCAATCAGAGTTTAATTTAAGAAAATTTAAGAAATATTGCAGTCCTAAAAAAATTCTATAAAAAATTTAGTAAAAGTTTATACTAAAAAAATGTATATGTATAGAGATATATGAGTATATAGAATTTTCTTAAATTAAACTCTGTTGTTCATATGATTTGGAAATTTACATCCTGAAATATTTTTTGTAATATTTTGAGTAATAAAATAATTTATACCATATAATAACAGTTTATATATTATTGTATTTTAGGTTTGTCTCTTAATCTTAAATCATGTTATATTGCAAGTGTTGGAGGGCCAGGGAGGTAGAACCAGAAGGTAATAGAACCAGATTATCATAAGTAAGTGCAGGAGAAAAGGAATTATTAAAGGGACAGTTATATCATACAGACATATATTAATGGGCAGGACCTTTTGTATATGATTAAACACTTGTGGACTGACTATTTTTACCTTTTAGACTAGTGCATACCTACTGATCACAATTTAATGATTGGTAGTTAGGTTACATGTATTTATTTTCAGCCTGGTAGCTGCAGAAGGGGGATGCGCATGTCATTGTAAACTCTACGTGGTTTCCTGAGATCTTTAATTCTCAGTTTATCAGTGCTAATATAAAATATAGGGATGTTACAAGCTACAATAAAATTCTTGTTTATGGCCTTGTACCTTTATAATTTGAAATTCCTCAGTGACATCTCATATTTAGTTAATTCACAGTTGTAGGCATACTAGCCTTTATATACTGTATGTAACAAAAGATAAATAAAAATGTAAGGACAAAACATTTTTCAAATAGTAACTTTACATTGTAAATAATATACCCATGACTTCTTTGTGAATTTGATGTTAAAACAAGAGTTTTGTTTTAAAGGCAAAACGCTTTTCTAGAATGGAAAATTATGGTGAGAAAATATGATACAATATCTAAGAAATATTATTGCAGGCAAGTAACTTACCAAGATCCCATGATGTCATTGGCTCATCAGAGGAAAGAGACAATAAATCAAGAGTGGAGAAGGAAAGTCCTTCAGAGAGTGTGTGGACAAGAATTTTGGATGGGGCAGTTTGCCTTCCTTTCTCTGCTGTAGATACAGTGCCTCTTCCCCTCCACCAATTGTTTGTGCTTTCTTCCTTTGGGAACTCAATTGTCTCATCTGAAGGCCATTTCTCCCTGGCTTGTTTGGTCATAGGTAGTGTTGCCCACATTTCTCCCTGCTTCATGGCTGGAATCACAGTATGACCGGAAAATCGAAGCGATGGTTTAAGGGTGCTTGAGTGCATTGCACTCTTAATAGTCTGATTTTCCATAACCTTAAATAAATAATAGAAAGTAAAATAATAAGGAGAAGCTTTTATGAGTCTGCAAAATCCTTTAAAGCATTGCATTTTATTTTACCTGTCACCAATATAGACTGCTAGGTTGTATATGTTCTATTTAGCATAATCAAACCTTACACTACCCACCTGTCAGCCGTATTTTACAGAGAGCGCTAAGGTTGGCCAATTAACCATTTTACCAAACCTAGGTTCAGGCTAAATTGAGATTACAAGCTAAATTTGTGTATATTATGTGGCCCAACATTTACACCTGCTCTGGGCTCCAGGTGCAAAAGCTGGATTCTGATGACAGCCCTGCCACTCATCCCCCCAATACCGATGACAGTTCTCTCTTTTTCATGATATGTGAGGAAATGGTTTGTAGTTCTGCTGTTGTATTCCTAGCAAAAAAAAAAAATATATGATTAAGGGGTGTTCCAGAAATGCGTTAGGTGTCCATTCCACAGCAGCCATCTGTGTTTGTTTCAATAAACAGTGGTTTCTACTTTATGAGGCAGTGTGCCATATATATTTTTTTCTTTTTGCTTCGGATGTGACACAGTATGAGGAATTCTGCATAAATATAGGCACAGTGAATCCTCTGCAGTCTGTTAGCAATACAGTCTGTGAGTGGAGTGAGCCTGAACTGGTTTGCTGATTTACAAAGTATGTTGTATCCCTCTCAATACTATTTGTTTAATTTCTGATTGTATTACTGAGCCTCAAAGATATAAGGTCAGCGATCCCCAACCAGTGGCTTGTAAGCAACATGTTCACCACTCCAATTGATGTTGCTCCCATTGGCCTCATTTTAAAATTCTTGGTGCAAATTTGAGTTTTGGAGGTACAGTATAAAGAAACAGGTTTACTCCAACAGAGCCTCCTGCAGTATAGCAGTCCGCATAGGGCTACCAATAAGCCTAGCACATCACTTATTTGGCATCTCAAGGAATTTTTTGTGTGGCTCCCCAATAGTTATTACATTTGAGGGTGGCTCACAGTTAAAAAAAGGTTTAGGGCCCCTGGTATGAGGTGTTATCACATCTGATCGGAGCTTTGTCACATATGATTTAGAAAGATTACAAAATCATGTCAGCCAGAATCACATGTCTGTGCAGGCCCAGATGCGGTCTGGTCTGTGCAGGCCCGGATATGCAGCATAAATTAAGGGGCTCCCTCGGGGGGAAATCTGGCCCTGGGTCTGTGAACGTTTTCCTCTGCCACTGGGTTTGAACTTGTTCCCCATGTGATTCAATTGCTGGCTCAGAGGCCAAATGATCAACTCCATTTTGACCCCACCAAACAACTGTAGTCCCTGCCCAAGTGAAGTTAACTATTTCTCCATCTCACAAACATGAGCGCTATTCACTATTATCAGGCAGCCGATTACCCTACTAGTACATTTTTGGACTGTGGGAGATATCTGGAGCATCTGGAAAGAACCCACATAAAAACAAGGCATTCATACAATATATATGCATAAAATGCTAGACAGCAATGGTAACCATATTGCCAAGCCCCATACTAGTTAGTAATGGTGGTGGCACACGCAGCTTTCCAGGGAGATTAGTCGACCAGCGACAAATCTCCTCTTCTTCAGGTAATCTAATCTCCCCGAAATGCCTTCCCACTGGCTAGAAGGTCAAAAGTGGCGGAATGGCTTTTGGATCAATTCATTTTCCGAAGTTGGCCCAAAGTTGCCTCAGGGTGGCGGCACATGTAGCGTTTGTGGGAGATTAGTCGCCCAGGTGACTAATCTCCCCAAAATGCCTTCACGAATCGCCGGTGGGATGCCACTCGGATGGCTTCAGTTTTCCGAAGTTGCCTGAAGTTTCCTCGTGAGAAATGCTGGGCGAGTAATCTCCCCAGAACACTGCGTGTGCCACCACCCTCACGAGGAAACTTCAGGCGACTTTAGAAAAACGAAGCGATCCAAGGCTTACCCGGCCGGAGATTCCAATTCTTGCCGGCAAGAAGGCATTTCAGGGAGATTAGTCGCCCGAAGAAGAGGAGATTTGTTGCTGGGTGGCTAATCTCCGTGGAATGCTGTGTGTGCCACCACCCTAATAGTTGTAGCTAGCTGTACTGTTGCCATGTTTCTCTTTTATCTTTCTTCCTTATTGTTTACACCCTATACATGCCCTATACAGTATTTGAAAAGAAAAAAGACTGAAATTCAGGAGTGGGTCATAAGTAGAAACAAAAGAGTGTTGAGAGGAAACAAAAGAGTTGTTTTTTCTTTAAGCATTGATGAGTTTATGGCTTGAGCAATCTTTAAGAAAACCCTGTGCAAGTTGCCTAACTAATTCCGGGTTTTGGGCCGGAAAAGCTCAGCCATTTCTGTAATTTTATGTAACAGGTTTTTGTAACGATGAAAAGCTAATGTGAATGGTGTATCCTCTCTGTAAAGCTCTGTAAAATATGTTGATGCTACAAATAAAGAGTAGTAAAAGTAGGTTCCAGGTGGTTCAAGTGTACTATGTTTATACCTTAGACTTGGATCCAGCTTTACTCTTTGATGGCAATCGGCACGGAGTTTGCAGTCTTGGGGCTGTAACCAGAGAGTTTTGTATCCTTGGTGATATTAAATGATTCTGTCTTCTCAAGAGTACTGGGCTTCTCAGCCATGCAGGTTGAAAAATCTTCTCCTGCAAAGACTCAGCACTGTTGGTAGGGGGTGTATTGTCCTTCAAAATGCCAATAGGTGGCAAAGTATTTATGTCCATAGAACCATGTTCTTCTACTGATGTTTTTTTAGACGACTGAGTAATATTGTCCACATATATGTTAGGAGGCACCACAGAGGCCTGGGGTGGATGCTGGCTGAATGTCTTTGAAGATTTAGACTGTGGACTGGGCAAACGGGAATAACGTGTAGGAAGTGAAGAACGTGGGATTCCAGTTGCTCTCCTGCTCCCCAAAGGAGATGTGATAGCATCCCTCTCCATATCCTAAAAGTAGATTGCAACAGTCAAAGACCTGAATGACAATGTTTAGTACTTCCAAATATAAATCAAATTCATTTTATAGATGCAATTTTAAGAAGCGCACCCTCTTTATTGAGATGTGAGATATATTCATATACTGTAATACAAGACTGATACTGTAGACTGTTCTTGTTTACACATATAACAATTACTGGATGAAGGACATAACGCCTTCAGCTTCCACTCAAAGTAAATGGGTGGTGTTCATGGACAGTTCTGGATAAACACAGACCTGATTGTAGTACACATTATAAACAGAGCAAAAGGCACCCTTTTTTTGTCCAAACTCTTATCTATATTATAGAAAGATTTAAAAATTTCAATTCAGCAAGAAAATATTCATTATATACTTGCTTTACGTATAATTATGGGTTAAATATTCAGGGTGTCCAGCAGCAAAATCAGTGACGAAGAACAAAAGGCACTGACGTATGGCAAAGATAAAATGTGTATGTAATGATGGAGAAGAACAGGTCTTAAGGACTAAGGAAGGAACAAGTGTATGCAATGTAAATATATTAAAGAAAAAAAGGCTAGCACTTGTGGTGGGTTAAGATCAACAGGTCATATAAACAGTGAGACTTCTAATAAATGCAAACTGTCAGACTGTACTGATTGCATTTAAATTAAATGCAACCAATGGAAACATTAATAGTTGAAACTGATACACGTGTTCCTGATTATTCACATGATCTGTTAATCTAACCTATACGAAGACTCAAGTAAAATAAAAGCAGGGTAACTGGTTAAGTGTAAAGGGTAAGAAAATTCTGTACATACATGATCTCAGAATGTGGCCGCTGGCACTGTAGATTTTATTTTGATGAGTAATCCATAGTTGTTTCATTGTTCTCTAGTGCATCTAAGACGATCACCATGCATCCTCTCAGTTAGAGATATTGTAAAAGTGAACCGTGAGCATGATACAAACATCCTAATGTCTCTGCATAGATGGAATCTTTTCACACTGCATATAAATTCATTCTCATGGCCCCCACAGTCTATCAGGAACTATGGCTGCTATGTGAAAATTCCTCTACCAGTGGGCCTGCTTCACAAACATCTCTTTATTCTGAGCTGCCACTTTATTACTCTGCAGAACTTCAGTGAAGGGAATGCCCTGATATATTCACTAAGCGGGCTTCATCAATACATAAGGGTAACTAGAGAGTAGTTAGAGGTAGTTCATCTATTTTTTTCTATTTTGTTACATTTTAAAAATTAATCAATTTAATTTCCCCATTTCCAATAGAGCTCAGTAAACTAGGTTTCTGACTCTCTAAACGGTTAAAGTTTTATTTTTTAAACTTTACTGAAGTTCTAAGATCAAAGGGTAAATTTATGATTGCACAACTCATCTCTGGGCACAAAATTGGTGCAGAATTGCACCTCTCAACACTACATTAAAATAAGTACACGTGCATGGTGTAAGGTAGTATTCTCAGCACATTCTGGCTTCCTCCCTACACCAGCTAACGTATGCACACATTGCTCCTGCTGATGCAATTGGGCCTGATTTACCAAACAGGTGCAAAACTGGTTTTGCTGGATTGTTGCTCTGCACGTGGTAAGCTTATTTGCTAAATGAGTCCTTGGTTGTTTCAATTTCAACATTAGCTGGCGCCAAAGGAAAGGGCTATTGCAGCTGTAATGGAGAGGGACTTAGCTTCAATGTCCTTTCATCAGATTTCAGCACTCCATCCCAATGCATCATTACTCGTATCTGATATGGCAAGAAGATTAGATTGTACCGCTCTATCCATTTAATCATACTGAGGTTTTATTGATACCAGTCTATACACCCATCAAGATGGGAGCCAAGGATGAAGAATAGCGACGATTAAGGAAGGCTTGTCCTCCACCAAAAGAAAACAGTTTATATATATATATATATATCTATATATATGTATATCTATATAGTTCTTCAATGGAAAGTCATCAATAAATGATTATTATAATAATTATAAAAGCGCCCTATTGTTGACTGGTCATCTAATAACCAGTACAGAATTCATACTGTAAGGGTGGTGGCACATGGGGAGATTTAGTCACCTGCGATAATTATTCGCTACTGCGGGTGACTAATCTCCCAAAAATGCCTTCCCCCTGTCAAGAATTTTAGTAAGTGTCACTTCGGTTTTCTGAAGCCGCCCACAGTTGCCTCACAGGAAAACTGCGGGTGACTTCGGAAATCAGAAGTGACACATATGTCATCCCATCTGCAATTCATATTCTTGCCGGTGGGAAAGCATTTCGGGGAGACTATTCGCCCACAGTAGCAAAGATGTATTGCTGGAGACTAAGGGGGATCCTATGTGGTGCGCTGGGTCGCTCTGCGAGAAAACACAGGCAACCAGTCAGAGGGGCAGAATATAATGTAAGTTAACAAAATATCGCAGCTACAAACTACATGTATCCGACTGTTGGATGCGAACGTCACACAGTGCGTCTTTATCCGAGTCATATGCATATAGTTTGTAGCTGCAATGTTTTGTTAACTTACATTATATTCTGCTCCTCCAACTGGTTGTCTGCGTTTCCTCGCAGCGCGACCCAGCTCACCGCATCCGAACGTGGATTTCTGCTCTTAATCTCCCTGTGTGCCATCACCCTTACTTCATCAAGTATGTAAAAAAAATCCATATAGAATAATGGAAAATTTAAGGCTAATTTGCCTGGTCATCAAAATAAACAACTATTTGACTTTTAGATTTTAACACCTTGCTTTACAGTAATTTTAAGCTAATCACATGCAACATTTTGTGTGTTCTAATTATCTTATCAGTTGTGTTTCATGCAGACTAGGTGCTACATGACTTTGTAAAGCTGCCTCTCCTGTATAAAAAAAACATATTTAATTAAATGTTTTTAGGTACCTAGATTGCTGCATTCATGTCCTACTTGTGGGGTTTATACAAATGGCCTGTTATACTGTGTATGCATAGTACTATCAATACTGCTTAAGAGGGATAGAGTTGGAAGTTACTATTGTGTAATGGCTGCATGAGTCTGCTAATAAAGCACTGTTATACTCTACTAATCGTCAGCTACCAAAACACTACTTGCAGCTGGCTTCAAAAATCTTATCACTGATTGGTTGCTATAGTTAACTGCCCATGGGCAAATTTGCCCAGTCTTGATAAATGAGCCCCAGACTCTAATCAGTGATGTGCGGTAGAAGACTACTTCTTCATAGTTAATATCTATTCAAAATATCTCCTAATACAAGTTAAATTAATTCATACACTATTCATTCATAAACACCACAGAGAGTGTATCAAATGTGATTGAGAGATGATAACCTCTGTTTCAGGTGGAGTAACCATCCCAGTACCTGGCTGCATATGGTCTGGCAATGCCCATTTATTCACATTCACTGAAAGGAGATGATTGAATTTAAGTCTAGATACCTCTATTAGCAAATATGTAAGGTCTCCACATGTTTGTCTTTTGTGCATAGTATAATCATTTTTAAAGGAGTGTTGCTTTACTTGACCAGGAGGGCATTAATCTTGAAAAACAGCCAACCTTCCACCATCTGGCTATGGTTAAATCTGTTAATGATGCCCTTCCTCGGTATAAACTGAACTATGCAGAGGATTCTTAGTCCAATATGAAAATATGTCACAAAGCTGGACATATAATCTGGGATTCCACATAACATACATACTGCACCCATTCTATCTAGTTCTGAGGGCAGGGAGGAAGAGGTATGACTAAAGGTGGGCATACATGGAAAGATCCGCTCGTTTGGCGAATGCAGACAGGCGGTCGTATCGCGGGACCGCATCAACGAACAGATGCGGCCGCGATCCGACGGGATTTTTAGTCCCATACGATCGAGATCTGGCCGACTTTCGGCCAGATCTCGATCGGGGAAGCCCGTTGGGGGCCCCCATACACGGCCCAATAAGCTGCCGACTCGGTCTGTCGGCAGCTTTTATCGGCCCGTGTATGGCCACCTTTAGTAAGAATTAGAAATGGTTTTCTCTGAATTGTATGTTATGTTTAGGGATGCACCGAATCCAGGATTCGGTTCAGGATTCGGCCAGGATTTGACCTTTTTCAGCAGGATTCGGGCGAATCCTTCTGCCCGGCCGAACCGAATCCTTATTTGCATATGCAAATTAGGGGTGGGAAGGTAAATCACATGACTTTTTCTCACAAAACAAGGAAGTAAAATGTTTCCCCTTTGCCACCCCTAATTTGCATATGCAAATCAACATACTTGAATCCTTTCATATTGTTTATGTTATGTGCTCTATATTTGTCTGGGCACTAAAACATTTTGTCAAAATATAAGCTTATTCCCTTCTATAGACATTAGGTCAGGCTTCTAGTCATTATGAGGATTTGTATGTCTATAAGGGGAGCAGAAGCCCCACAGAATTGATACAGGCCAAGCTGTATGGTTTTTCCAGGTATAGAAACCCATATTTCTGTTCCTTATGATCTATCTGTTTCTAGATTGGCTGCTACTTCTACAATTCCACCCCTTGGGGAAACACACATCTCTATATCCCTCTCTTTTATTCGTCTTTCAGTCTTCCTTGTTGCTAGGTTGGGGATCTTAGTAACCAGATAACTTTAAATTCTAAACGAAAGGGTCAGGAAATAAAATAAAACCATTTAAAAACCAACAAAAAGTAAAGACCAGCTGATAGTTGACTTAGAACATAACAATCACACTAAAAAATACATTTCAAGGTAAATATTTTCTTTACTATTTTTGTGCCCTAGAGATACAGGTATGGGATCCCTTATCTGTAAATAGGTTATCCAGAAAGCTGTGAATTACATTACAGGAAGAGGGTCCATTTTAATCAAATTAATAAAAGTATTTACAGTATAAAATTATTATTTTTTTATAATATTTATTTTTTATTTTAATTATTTATTATTGCATTTCAGATATAGCAACTACATATAAATTGCAGGTTTCTTTTATAGGGAAACATTTTGTAACTGTAATATTGAAACCATGCACAGCACAAAATTCGTGGGCACATGCTTTTCACCCTACATTTTTGTTTGAATTACATAAGTTTATGGTGTTAATTACGTTACTAGCACCAGCATACTTTGCCAATTCAGTTGTGGCTATTAAAACAACCTGCTAAAATAACCCTGAAATTAGCCTCAGGTCTAGGTTGATGGTAATTCCAAGGTTTCCCTGTGTCAGTATGTGCACTTGTATGTAATTCATCTGAGGAGGCTGAAGGGGCACATCTGAACACAATGCAAGTTGCAACCGTGCATATATTGATGCAAGTACTTTCTTAAAGGAACAGTAACACCAAATAATGAAAATGTTTTAAAGTAATGAAAATATCATGTACTGTTGCCCTGTACTAGTAAAACTGATGTGTTTGCTTCAGAAACACTACTATAGTTCATATAAACAAGCTGTTGTGTATCAATGGCAGAAATTGAAAAAAGGCTGTATGGCACAGGTTAAATAGTGGATAACAGATAATACCATTATGTTCTACTGAGATTATCTGATGTTTAACCTGAGCCTGAGGCTGCCCCCATTGCTACACAGCAGCTTATTTATATAAACAATAGTAGTGTTTCTGAAGCAAACACAGCAGTTTTACCTGTGCAAAACAACACTGCATTATATGTTTATTATATTATATTTTTATTACTTTACTATTTTTATTACTTTAACACATCATTTTTTTGATGTTACTGTTCCTTTAACAGCATCAATGTGCATTCAATTTTGTGTCCATTTTAGGAAATTGCACTTGTCCAAGTATATGTGAATGACCCAAAATGTTTTTTTGGATTTTAAAGTGTTTAACATTGTCCAGACTTCTCAGGAAAACATAAATAGTAGTGAGCAATTTTTTTTCCAAGTTTCACCGCAAAAATGACACCCATAAACTCCAATGGGTGAAAAAAAATTGTCGTGTGACAAAAAATACTATATTAATATGGAAATATCTTCTATTGTGAAAAGTTATGATTTTCCAGGTATTCTATTCCATGCACTCACTATAAGAATAGGCTAAACATTCTTTAAGCAAATAACAAGTGCTGCAAACATTCAGTCCCCATTCAGATACAGTTACATGATTATTACACAGCTGAAACATTATGTCCATCAGTGCATGGAAGTACTGTTTAGATGGTTGAGAAGTATATTTAGCATAGATACAACAACAAATAGATATTTAGCATGCACACTGACAATATAAATATCTCCGCTGAGAATAGTATATGATTTCTTTATCCTATACATCGGGGAGGCTGTATGCCATATTGTCCCTCATAAGCAAAGTTTTATGGAGATCTCGCTCCAGCAGGGGCCTCTGAGTCCTCCACTTGTGAGCTTCCTTGAGGCCTGGCTCAAAATAGTAGATACAAGCTCCAAAACCAACCAAAATAAGAATTGACAGGAACAGATAACATGGTACGAACCAGTCCAAGAACTGAGACATTTCAAAAAAAATTATGAATAATCGGATCTAAAGAATTAAAGACAATTTCCTGCAAAGCAGTCTTAGTAAGACAATGAATCCGGACACAAAATTGAATCCAGTATAGTTGTCCTCACTGCCAGAAGCTTTCAGGCATCCTCAATGAACCTAAGCTGAGAAATAATTCAAAGAACTGCAGTCCACTCATTATCTGTATAATTTCTGTGTATTCTGTGTAAAGCTCCCAGTCCTATTCACACTGCTTTCTTTCATTTATATATTTCCATACAGGTCCAGTCAAAGCTTTCATTTAATCCATAATCTGGTTCTTGAGAATATACGTCTTGTAGTCTTGCTGAGTACAACACAACTGTTTATCGTATCTGAGCACATAGTCCTTGTGCGCACTTCTCTTCACCGGACCCAGGATGCAATGCTAAGGACGTGTGAAGGTCTCTTGGGGTCAATCAGCAATGCTCTCCCCTCACAAGATGGTTGTATACTAGTGAGAACTGGAACTGTGGTTTATAATGAAGAGCTGGAGAATATGGAGCAAAGGAATTGCAGTCTTAAACAGTGGGATCCATCCACCCCATTGTCTTTCCCTCTCACTTGGAGGTCTTATATTTTCCGCCTGCCCCTGCTCTAACAATAGAAATGAGGGAGGATTGCAGATCGTGAGACGGCTGTAGTGCAAATATGATCAGACTGAGAGAAGGGGGTCATAAGTTGTCATGACAACGGCAGAGAAACAGCAAAAATTCTTAGGCAAGGCAAGAATCTCATTAGTGAGACACTTGAATTAACAAAATCTACCAAACAAAGGGTTAAACGACAAAACAACCTGTTTTTCCTTCATGAAATATTAAGTATAGCAGATTCCATGTAACAAATAAGTGGCGGTTTACCGTGCAAACAACTTTACTGGCTGGCTGAAATTGTTCCAAAATTCCAACCACAGCACAAAATATACAGTATGTACGTATGTATATTTTTATTTATATAGTGCTACTTGAGAAAGAAGCACCGTACAGCAGAACAATAGATTAATAGGACAAATAGGGGGTCATTGCAATAATAAATACAAAATAATAAGTACAATATACAAAGTACATTTAGAATAAGAGCTTAGTGTCAAGGAGAAAAGAATATGGAGGTCCCTGCAACCATAGAGCTTACAATTTAAATAAGGTTATATTTTATCATTTATTATTATTGCATTTTTACAAATCACATGTTTACAAAAACATGTTCCTCTGTGCTGTGAAGAATGGTATTGAATAGACATGCAATACAGTTTTGATGCAGCAATTACAATTTTGATTCAAAACAAACTAGGGATGCACTGAATCCACTATTTGGGGTTCGGCTGAATCCCCGAATCCTTGATGAAAGATTCGGCCGAATACCAAACCGAATCCGAATCCTAATTTGCATATGCAAATTAGGGTCAGGGAAGGAAAACGTGGAAAAAAATCTTCTTTTGTGACGAAAAGTCACATGATTTTCCTACCTGCCCCTTATTTACATATGCAAATTAGGATTCAGTTAGGCCAGGCGCAAGGATTCTGCCTAATCCTGCTGAAAAAGGTTGAATCCCGAACCGAATCCTGGATTCAGTGCATCCCTAGTACATATACACTTCTACACACACAGTAGGGTCTATTTATTACAGAACTCTGCCTACTTGTAGCGCTATAGTTAAATGAGTGCACCTTTCTCTATGAACTCCACTCCCAATATTGTGCTCCGGATAAGACATTAAAATCTTAGGGAGTATGCCCTCGCAACGGTGTGGAGGCAGGGTGTAGTGCAATTGTAACTGTATTCAGGGTGCAAATAATTGGGCGCCAGTGGTTCTTATAACTTAACCAATGAACAGATTTATTGAACAAATAAAATCCTCAGTGGAGTGTACATAAAGGATAGCATGCAGGATCATACATCAACATTGGAAGGCAATACTCACAGCACCTTTGGTCAATATAAGTCCCCTCGTAAACGAGGACAATGTATGCAGCCTTGAGGAGGTACACCCAGCTTTCAACCTTTTCCCTAAGTGGAACCTGAGGAGAAACTATCATTCCTAGGTCTGTACACGTGGGGGCAGATTTACTAAGCTCGAGTGAATATTTTGAATGCAAAAATATTCGAATTTTGAAGTAATTTTTTGGGTACTTCGACCATAGAATCGGTCAAATTTGATCAAATTCGATTTGAGGTAACAATCGTTCAACTATTCGACCATTCGATTATCAAAGTACTGTCTCTTTAAAAAAACTTCGACTTCATACTTCGCCACTTTAAACCTACAGAAGTCCAATGTTAGGGAATTGGAAGGATTTTGCTTCTAGGGTTTTTTAACCCTCGAAATTCGACCCTTGATAAATCTGCCCCCATGTCTCTACTTCTGGGCAATTAATACCCGGGATCTTAATCCCACTCACAATCCTCGGAGGAGCCTCAAGCTGCTCAGCTAAATATCCTGTCTATCTGTCACTCCTAGCGTGACCTATGAAGGTGAGTAGGCTATCCTTGCTAGACTTGACCTGTCTAGGTTCCACTCGAACTCTGCCTGCCTGCTCAGGATAGAGCCAGCACAAGATGGACCCTGAAAGCATGGCTTCAGAGGGTTTTATACTTTGCCACAGTGCCATCTATTGGTCACTGTGAGAAACAACAAGGGGCATAGCTTTAAGCAGGAATAGGAAACAGTTCCCCCTGCTAACTGTATTTTAGGACCCAGTTAGGTGTCTATAACATTAGGGGACTGCCTGCTAAATAATACTGGGGAACTAATTTACCAGTCCCCTACATACATATAATTACTAGAAAAGGCGGGGGTGGATCTGGAGCAATAGAATTGTTCCAGTTATCATCAGCGTTTTAAACTAATGAAAATATAATGTACAGTTATCCTACACTGGAAAATCTGATGTGTTTTTGTTCAGAAACACTATTATAGATTATATAAACAAACCACGGAGGCAGCCAATCAAGCACAGGATAAGCAGTAGATAACAGATAACCTCTGATGAATCCCATTGTAAACAACAGAGCTACAGATCTGTTATCAGCTGTGCATCCTGTGTCTTTTCTCCTTTTCCAGCTTGTATGGCTGCCCCCATTGCTACACAGCAGCTTGTTTATATAAACTATAGTAGTCTTTCTGAAGCAAAAATCAAGTTGTACCAAAGCAGGGCAACAGTGTATTATATTTTATATATAGTGTACTATTATAATATATACTGTATAATGTACTTTATATTTATATCACTTTGATATAAACGAACACTTTTCACACATTTTTGGTGTTACTGTTCCTTTATCATGTAGCTAATGATATTCTGGGACAATTTGGAATTGGTCTTTACTTTTTTATTTGTTGCAGTTTTGCAGTTATGCAGTTATTGTTTGGCAGTTCTCCAGTCAGGTATTTCAGCAGACAGCAGTTAGAGACTTATGTACCCTAGCATCCAGTCAGTGATTTGAATGAGAGACTGGAATATGTAAAGGCAAAAGACTGAATAGGAATATAAGTAATAAAAAGTAACAATAACAATAAAATGGCATGCTCATAGATGGGGGTCAGTGACCCCCATCTAAAAGCTAGAAAGATGCAGAAAAGAGGGTCATATAATTAAAAAAACAAAATAAAGAATTAAGACCAATCACAAAGTCTCTAGAAATAGGATATTCTATAACATACTAAAATTAACTCAAAGGGGAACCACCCCTTTAAGATCTCTAAGTTGTTGTTTCTGTATTCCTGTTGAATTCAAGGGGGCAAATTCACTAAAGGGGTACCTATAGGTATTAAATTTGACTTTATTAGAGATGTTGGTGCAAATGCTTGAAGTGGTCACTAATTGTTAAAAATGTTCAAGGAAGCAAAATAAAGACAAAAGATATCCTCTAATGCCCTAGACATGAGCCCACCCTAAAACAAATGTGGCATGCCCCTCAAATAGTTTTAAGATGCTCTTGGTATGAAAGGTGAGTTTCAGACCAAGAGTATTCCTTTATGGCTACAAAAGAAGAGAAAGGCAAGAACAGTACACTCCTGACCTGAAACCCGGGCTCATTGGTGTTGGTAAAATTCTCCCCAACTTTTTATTTTGTAAAAAGAATGCTACTTATTCATAGTAGATTTTTTTAAAACCTGAGTGACACATAGGAGGTTGCCATGACTTCTCGCACAGCAATTATAACAATTGCAATCTTTCATAATATGTATCCAGGCTAAAGGATTTAGGCTACTTTGTGTGTCAAGATAGTTATATTTGATGCATTAGACATCTGATGCTATTTCTAACCTTCCTAGACATCAGAACAGATCTAGTGTCTGCTGGAGATGTAAAAAACATGGAACTGACAATTTATTGAGCCAAGTGTCTAGGCATGACACAATTGTGATTGACTGGGTTTAGAAAAAATGTAGGCACTAGGACTTCCTGAAAGAAGAAGCTCTTTTTTTGCCTTGCTTCCTTGAGGAATCTTTCGTTGAAGATGTAAAGGAACAGTCCAGTTTACAGCCTGGTGTTACATCAACTATTGGTTTGTTGATCCACAAATATGAACAAACCTATGCCTCTAGCTGTTGATAAAGGAAGACACCCTAGAATTTAGAGAACTCAGAAGAAACTTTCCAAACCACAGGAGCATTTCCTTAAAAGGATACAGCATAATTTAGTATTTAAAAGTGTCATCCAACTAAATTCTAAACTACAGGCCCAGCAGGCCTCCCACAACACAAGAAATATTCGAGAGGGCCCGGCCGCACTACCACCTACCCAGCTCCGGCCAAGTCCCTGTCCCAACCCTCCTGTTTGAACAGGATTTTTTTGGGTTAAATTAAATTAACATGCTTTTTTCATCCCCAGTAAGTTATAAAGTCAAATATTTTCTTTCATTACCATTGAAGGCTTCACTTGTTTGTTAGTTAACACACTAGTGCAAATTTGCACCCATTCTAGGAAACTAATATCCTTTCTAGAATGCTGACATATTGTTCATCATTTGCATCATCCTCGCTCCAATGGCATATCTAATCTAATGAGCACAGGCCATTGCATTGGCCAATGGATTGCTGGCTTCCTCTGCATATCTGGTTTATTAACGTTCTGGATTTTGTAAATTCATAAATTCACAATACACTACACTTTATCTCCCACTAGGAGTCAGCATAACACCATCACTGGACAAATGCAACTTCTCATCAGAAACAGAATTACATAATCTTCACAGATGCATTTTACATTTTGTGACCATTCATGTAATTTAATTTGAAACCATTGCTGCAAAGCTAGTTTTTGTCAACCCTTTCATGAAGCCCTTATTACTTAAAAGCTGAGACATCCATGCAATATTGCCCACTCTCTAGAAATGTTCATGCCGTTTAAAAGGTCTTTGTGCCACTTCCAGAGTGCATGTTTAAACCAGAGTTCGCCTCCCATTCACTAGTTACGTCTGGTGCGCACATTGACACAGCCCTCTAGGGCAGTGATCCCCAACCAGTGGCTCATGAGTAACATGTTCCTCACCAACCACTAGGATGTTGCTCCCAGTGGCCTCAAAGCAGGTGCTTCCTTTTCAATTCCTGGCTTGGAGGCAAGTTTTAGTTGCATAAAAACCAGGTGCACTGCCAAACAGAGTCTCTTGTAGGCTGCCATTCTTTATTGGGGTACCAACACAGTCCTTATTTGACTTTTTTCATTATTGTCTTGCTCCCCAACTCTTTTTACATTTGAATGTGGCTCACATTTAAAAAAGTTTGGGGACCACGCCTCAAGGAGAACACTGAATTGGCCACTAGGTACTTTATAGACCCATGCCTGCCCATTTCTGAGGTAACATAGGGACATGGGGAGTGCAGAAGGGAGAGCTCAGCCCGAACCCAACCAGGGTCCACAAATTGTGTGCGAATGTCGCCCCAAACCCACTCGGCCTGCACATCACTAATAGAAAGTATAGAAAAAAGGGGAGAGTCAGGCGAATAATGAGAATACCTCATGGGAAGAAGACTAATACAGGAAGTCACCTGACCACCAGAGGCAAATCAAACAGGAAGAGGTAGGAAACATAGCTAGCGGAGGGCCTATCTTGTGTAATAACTTTCTAGTGTGGGTAATCACAGGGAAAGGCAACCTACATGTTTTATAACCCCCCTTAGGCTCACAGTATCATGCAACCCCTTCCTCGCCCTGCTCCACTATGAAGCAATATATTTTAAGAATTTGAAGTCCTTCTACTTTCCAGAAAACCTGTACACCACCCACTATTAGGCTTGCCACCTTTTCTGGAAAAAAATACCGGCCTTCCTATATATTTATCTTTTTTCCGTATTAATAACATTGGGATCAACCATAATTTTACCAGCTACGCCATAAAATACCGGCCAGGTGGCAACCCTTCCCACTATGCAAAGCAAAGGGACTGTAAACGAAGTGCAGCAGCCTCTTATCCTAAAGTAGGTTGAGAAAATATTCCCTGCAAGCACAGGAAGATCTTATAGTTTCCTTTGTAGAGAAATGCAGTGAACACCTTTACCTCAACTTTTATACAAATTAAGCACCTTCCTTCCTAATAAAGATTCATGAACTACTCCATATTTAAATATCTTAATTCCAAGAATACCAGATGTGTATCTCTAAATCTATGCTGATGGGCAGTTGAGTAATTAGACATC
This sequence comes from Xenopus laevis, assembly GCF_017654675.1. Classification (NCBI taxonomy): domain Eukaryota; kingdom Metazoa; phylum Chordata; class Amphibia; order Anura; family Pipidae; genus Xenopus; species Xenopus laevis. Next base: position 94,647,786 of record NC_054378.1, read on the forward strand.
CCTTTCAAATTATAGATTTATTTAAAAATACCAAGAGGTGTGTGTTAAAAATGCTTTGTGCCAACTGTTCATTCTCATAAATCTGGTAAGAGAAAAATAGTAAACTAGTAAACAACTACATGTGCTATAGTAAATATAATAATACAATAAAGGATTTCACATTTTTAGGGTGCACCTAATTAATCACATGACTAGAATAAAGGAGAAATTTGACTGCTGCATGGGCAGCATAATATAACAGAGAAAATAAAACATTAAATTAAGTGCAGAAATACAGTTATTCGTGGTTTTAATGCAAGGAAAATCCTAGCTATCGTGTCTTGTCACTAAGCCAATAATTAGCCACGCTTCATTGTGTTAGTAGATTAAAGGTCCAGGGCTAATCAAGCTGGTAAGGAATTGAGAGCTGAACAGAGAAGATCATCCCATCATTCTATAATTACAGTTATTAACAGAGATAGGGGTTGAGTAAGCATGGGGCAGCTAGTCAAACCAGTATGAAAATCAGTTGTGCACTACACCCAGCTGGCAATGTGTAACTCAGTGCTGTATGTACTGTAAAAAATGATAATGTAGTGGTTTATTTGCTGGAGACACTACTAATTAGACCAAAAAAAAGCATGAACAAAGGAAAAAGGGCAGGTTCTCATGGAATCCTACCAAGTCAGGTGTCAAATAAAGGTTTAACATATATTAGCACAAAAGCAATGTAAACAGCTTATGATTAAGGGCAGTATAGCATGGAAATGTAAGGCATCTGGCATTTGTGTTTAATGAAAATTACACCCCAAAAGGAATACCATCTGGACCTCCCAACCACTTTGGTGAGATTTTAACTTATATAAAGCACATTCCAATATTCCATTTCTTGCGTTATAGCTCTCCAGCTGATGAATGACAAATCCTGGGGTCCTTAGCCTGACAACAGCTAGCTGTGGGTGGTGGGAGTTGTAGTTTCAAGCAGCTGGAGGACTGAGTGGGACGCTATTTTCTTTTTAGTCTAAAAACAAACATCTGCTGCAAAGCAAAATCACAATACAAGTTGTCTTGTAAAAGAATTGTATGATATTTTATGTTTTATTCCTAAGAGTGGATTTTGCCCACAGGGGCAAATCCACTCTGCACCCCTCCCTTCCATCTTTGCTTTGCCAACAGCAAGAGAGAATGACTCAGACACAATAAATAAAATAAGCCATTAGGTTCATGAGCTCTCCCTCTCTGAGGGACAGATACTCATGAGCAACATAAATAGAAGTTTTGCTGAAAATTCATTTTTTTAATTTAAAAATGTAATCTGTTTTTACTTATAAATCTTTAATGAATGTTTTATTGCTTACAACCTCCAGAATTATTGGTAGGTCCAGGCTAACGGTAATTCCAGAGTCCCCCTGTGCAGTTGCATGCAATAATCAAAGTAGATTGAAAATAAGTTGCTGTTAGTTTTGTTACACACTGTTTCCATTCACTTCACTCTTGAAAACTCTGCTGTGAATAAACAGGTGCATTTCTGTTTCAAGTTACTTAAATGTTGCTGCTTATCTACTTTAAGAAGTTAATGATAAAGCTAACATTTGAGTGTTCCCTCATATGTCAGAAACAAACATTACAGGACACAGAAATTGTGTTTTTGGATTTTACTCAGAGGAGATAGCTTCAATTGAAGTATGTCTGTTTGTATTTTGGTGTAAGCTTGGGTCTGAATCACAGCCTGTGCTGACCAGTTTAGCTGCAGGTGAGTACAGACAAATTGGTCAGTGATTTGGGCCTTTCAGTTGTTGAGTCTATAGGGCAGCTCTTTCCATTTTTAACTAGATTAAATAGTCCTGCTGAATTAACTGAAAGCATTGACACGACTCTGCATGCGTTTTTTCAGATGTAAAGATCCCCTAGCATTTCACCTTACAACTCCTTTTATAGAACAGGGCTACATTATCCAAACAAGAAGGGTAAAAAATAAGACGCCACTTTACTATTATCATTTTCTCTTTGCACCATGATGCAGACCTATCATGTTTAAATGGGCATGGTGGCATAAAGCCCTTAGATTTTGTCTTGTGCCCTTCATACCCCTCTTCTCTGGCAGTTCTGGGCAGCAGGGAGATATTTAAAGCTTAAATCGATGGCAAAAGCTAGCAGAAGCTTTTCAATGACAGGGACAGAATTGTGTGAGAGAGAAGGGGGGAGCCTTGCAGGGTTGGGAGCACTGGGGAAGTGTAGGAGGGGTAGTGGGCTATTGATCTGTGTAATCAGGCAGAGGACAATTTAATCCAGAACAATTTCAACCCAAGCTACAGACTTTGTCTGACCTCATTGAAGTGACTGGACCAAACTGTTTGCAAAAGGAAATACCTTATGCCTTGAAATGGCTCATGAGCAAGGCAGAATTTTCTAAGACTAAAATCCTGCATCTACCCCTTATCTACCCCATGTAAAATAGTGCATTTATTGCTGCACTCTTAAAGGGGTTGTTCACCTTTGAGATAACTTTTAGTATGATGTAGAGAGTGATATTCGGAGACAATTTGCAATGGGTTTTCATTTCTTATTATTTGTGATTTTTGCGTTATTTAGCTTTTTATTCGGCAGCTCTCCAGTTTAATTAATATTTCATGCAGTAGGATTATTAGTGGTTATTAAAATTCTGTTAGTCACATTGTTCAGGGATTGCAGACCTTTTTGGGTGAGAAAAAGCTTGAAACACATGATGAAAAGAATGGAGGTAGGCCCAGTGTCGGACTGGGGTGTCTGGGGCCAGCAAGGCCACCATATCATGGGCCCGGCCCTACTTTTGCAATACCAAGTTGTCCACAACACCTCATCCTTTCTGTCCCAGTGCAGCAACTCCAAAACAATTGGGTGAAGGGGCCTGCAGATCCCAGGCAGCTAGTGGTCCTAGTCAGTGGGGCACATGAAGTCTGGAGTCCATTGCATTTTCTCCCACTGCCCCAGTCCAACCCTGGGTAGACCTATATTTACAAGGAAATATGAATGGAACCCTAATTTTCAGATAAAAACACATATTATTTTCATTTATTTTATTGATTGCATTCATTAACTTAGAAGGTACATCTCATTAAGAATTTTCTTCATCTCCAACAAACCAAGGAAGGTGGTTTAAGAGTAAAAAAAAAACATTCTTCATTTGCACTGTTCTATTTAGTACAGCAAATAATTAACATTAGCATAGTGAGAATTAAAACAATACGACAGAATGCATTTCCAATACATACCCTATTTACTGGGCATATGTTGAACATAGATGTATAGCAAATCCATAATGCTAAACAACACAGTTATTTTCTGGGAAAAGTAAGGTTAATTCTAACATGACAGCAGGTTATGTGTCATAACTAATGTTGTTTTTATAAGTGCCTTTGTCTTTATCCCTGAGTGGTATCTAATTCAGAGTTACTTTGGATTCCTTTAAGCCAGATAGATTTATTGACAAATAGCAGTGCTGTTAACACAGGGGATGGGCAGGGTAAAATAGAAATATATGCATTGCTACCCATGTCATTTTTATCACCTCAGGGAGAAGCTTTGGCAGCGATCTTATGTAATTACATTTCTAAAGCTGAAGACAAAGGCTTAAGAAATGCTTCCTTTGTCTGATCAGGAGAACGTATGCCAACATTCACAACAACAGCTATAATCCTGACAATTTGGTGGCATTTGTTACAGCATTCCAGCCTGAAAATTGTATGGAGTTAATGATCAGACAGAGTTACTATAATTCATAGTAAAGTCAAAGAACTGAGAAGATCCAGTCTGCATGAACAGTGCAAGGAGTTCTGGACAGTTAGATTGCTGTCATGGAGCAAGATCAGGTTTTATCATGCTAACCTAGGACCAGTAACAAACGGTTCAACAATATCAAAAGGACAACACATTCACTGTGCAGGTACTATCAAGAGAACACTGAAAGAGAAAACAGGAACATGTGATATCTTGTTCTAGACCCCTAATCTGCAGCAAACTGTGTTCTGAAGCCTTTGCAGGCACATTTTATTTTAGGTGAACAGATGGACAAATCAGAATTACACAGGTTCTTTGTCAGCAAATGAATCACTCACTGCAACATTTGTTAGTGTCCATTTTATGCTGTTTGACCTATTTCTGTCTTCAAAGAACTGAACTCAGCTAGCCCGGAGCAGAAGAACCACTTTGCCACTGCTTCCTTCTGCCTTTCTGTGGTCCCACAAACTTAGGATGAGGCAGCAGGCATGCTTCTTTTATATGTCTACCATCCACTTGTTGTTGCCTCATGGGAATTGAAGGTAGATATGGGACCTTTCAGACAGTCACCTCAGTTTTGCTGTTGCTAGAAAACTGTCGCTGGGGTGTGTTGGTATATTGGCCTTGCTGGCTGAACAGTTCAGGGAGCTTCTCAATGCTGTACTGCCTCTTATTGGCATAGACATGTCTTCGATTGTCATAATGACTTGGATCCCAGCCCTGGAATCCAGCGCCTGCTAGTGGATGGGTATTGGTTTTAGCCACTTTGGCCTTGTGGTTTGGCTTGGAAGGGTTGAGAGAGGAGGTGTCAGGTAGAGGTGAACTGTCCTGGGCATGGAGCCCTGCTGGCTTGTAACAGAGGGAACCTCCAGTAACCTCCACCACTGGGAATCTCTTGAAAAAATTCTCTGTTGCCGTTTCTGTAAGGAGATAATATATTTTTATTTTTTTCTCAAATTTATTTACATTTTAACATGGTTTTTAAGCATTATACAATAGATAATATCATATATTATTCCTCTATGCAGCCATGTTTGATGTGGGTAGAACCAGTCTGCATTTTTTCAGAGCATTGGAATGGCCACATTCTAACTCTCCTTCCCAATAACTAACAATGCAGGCTGACATCTTTACATGTTTGTCCTTGAGAATATTCATCGCCAGATGCACATGTGTATTATATGTCAACTACAATAACACATTTAGTACTGTACCTGTTAGAGTATCTAATCATTAATCACTAAACAGGTTTTGTATGCTGCTTAACTGACTTTTTTTGCTTTTGCAAACAACATAATATGGGGAAAATGTTCTGGAAATTCAATAAACTATCTTTAAAGAAGAAGTGTCTCCATATAAAGATATAACATTTGTACCTAGGAGGGTCTGGCAGCTTATAGGAGCCAGGATACAGTCAGGAAAGGAACGCAGATAAATTATGTATTTTACATAGATCAGTTTAGCAATGTCCTCCTAGGCCAGTTCTTTGATCTATGGTCAGAACCTATCCTCATCCACACATAAATATTCAGCATTAAAATAAATAAAATCTCCTTTAATTTGCAGCCTTGCCATGTCTGGCATAATGCAGAAGATTTGCATGAGGTACCTGTCTGTCTTGAATATAGTGCTGCCAAATGCAGGCAGCACTGTACTGATGGCACACAAAGACCTGTACCCCCAGGTGCCTGCCAAGTTTTGTGTGAAAACACTTCATTTTGATGTGCACACACCAGTCTTTTAAAAGTGCACACAGGATTCTAAAAATATTTTTTTTGTGTGCAAATCACCAAGTAGAAGTTAGAGGGAACATTGGTGGGGGTATTTCACTTTAAGGGCCTTATTTATCAAAATACGAATTTAAATAGAAAAAGTTCGACCAAACCAGAATCCACCATTAAATCTTATTTTTTATCAAGAAAAAATCGGATTGGGGATTAACTTGATAAAATCGATTCTTTGGGCCTTTTTCCAGAAAAGTCCAAATTGTTCAGATTTTTGCCCAAAAAGCCCAAAATAGTCTGATAAAATAGTCGAGCTAAATCTAATGCAGAACACAGAAACTTCCAAATAGGATAGGGATCTCTCCGATTAACTTATATACGACCTTGGCAGGTCTGAGATGGAGGATTTTCGGATTCTGGCTTTTTCCATCCCCGGGGTATAATAAATTGTGAAAAATTTTAGTTTTTTTCACCACTTAAAATTTGGATTTTATAGTAAAAAAAAACCTTGAATTTTTCGAGTTTTTGCATTTGGACTTTAATAAATATCCCCCTAAGTGTTTAAAGCAATCTAGCATAATGTATGGGGGGAAATCATATTATGAGCAAAGAGCAGAGCAAAAGAACATACTTTGTGTATTTTAACCTCAGTCAGGAGAGAATAAAACCAAGGATGATATGCACAATATGAAACTCTAGCTGGCACAGTACAGTATGGAAACTTGTAACCCCTCACATAGTTGAGAGTGTTGCTCCATTAAATAATGGTACCAGTATGGTTGTAACAGATACAGATAAGGCAAATGTGTTAAATCAGTTCTTTTCTTCAGTGTATACAATAGAGGAGTCTGGGTTCACAGGCTCACTTAATAACTGCACGAATGGTTCAGCTCAATCTAGTCAGTGTCTGACTCAGGTTATAATTCAAAAAGCTTTAATACAAATTAATGTAAACAAGGCTCCAGGGCCTGATGGCATACACCCCCGGGTTCTAAGAGAGCTTAGTTCAGTTTTAGACCAGCCCTTATTTCTGATTTTCTCAGATTCACTGTCATCTGGTATGGTGCCTATGGATTGGAGAAAAGCTGATGTTATTCCAATATTTAAAAAGGGATTACGATCTCAGCCTGGCAATTATAGGCCAGTAAACTTGATATCTGTGGTAGGCAAATTATTTGAAGGCTTGTTAAGGGATCACATTCAAAATTTTGTCCTAATGAATGGCATTATGAGCAACAATCGGCATGGCTTTATGAAGGATAGGTCATGTCCGACGAATTTGATTGCATTTTATGATGTGGTAAGTAAGATTCTGGACAGTGGGGGGGCAGTAGATGTGATCTATTTGGATTTTGCCAAAGCGTTTGATACTGTGCCCCACAAATGACTGCTTTCTAAACTAAGGTCCGTTGGGCTTAATGAAGGCGTTTGCACGTGGATAGGAAACTGGCTACAGGATCGAGTACAGAGGGTGGTTGTTAATGGGACATTCTCTACTTGGAGTAAGGTCCTTAGTGGGGTCCCCCAGGGCTCAGTATTGGGTCCACTTTTATTTAACTTGTTCATTAATGACTTAGGGGAGGGTGTTGTAAGTAATGTATCAGTGTTTGCAGATGACACAAAACTATCCAGCCCAATTAATTCCATCCAGGATGTGGAACCTTGCAACATGATCCTGACAAACTGGCAATCTGGGCAGCTAAGTGGCAAATGAGATTCAATGTTGATAAATGTAAAGTCATGCACCTGGGATGTAAAAATATCCAAGCCACTTATACCCTTAATGGGACTGCACTAGGCAAATCCATTATGGAAAAGGACATTGGAATCCGTGTAGATGATAAACTTGGCTGTAGCAAGCAATGCCAGTCAGCAGCATCAAGGGCAAATAAGGTCTTGAGCTGTATTAAAAGGGGCATAGAATCAAGGGAGGAGGGGGTCATTCTTCCACTGTATAGAGCACTTGTAAGGCCCCATCTAGAATATGCCGTACATTTTTGGTCTCCATCACTCTTACAGGACATTATTGTATTAGAGAGGGTACAGAGAAGGGCAACTAAGCTGGTAAAAGGTATTGAAAATCTTAGCTATGAGGAAAGACTGGCCAAATTGGGGATGTTCACGCTGGAGAAGAGGCGCTTAAGGGGTGATATCATAACTATGTATAAATATATAAGGGGATCATATAATAATCTCTCTAATGCTTTATTTACCAGTAGGTCTTTCCATCTGACACAAGGTCACCCATTCCGATTAGAAGAAAAGAGGTTCCGCCTAAATATTTGGAAGGGGTTTTTTACAGTGAGAGCTGTGAAGATGTGGAATTCTCTCCCTGAATCAGTTGTACAGGCTGATACATTAGATAGCTTTAAGAAGGGGTTGGATAGGTTTTTAGCAAGTAAGGGAATACAGGGTTATGGGAAATAGCTCCTAGTCCAAGTTGATCCAGGGACTAGTCCGATTGCCATTTTGGAGTCAGGAAGGAATTTTTCCCCCTCTAAGGCAAATTGGAGAGGCTTCAGATGGGTTTTTTTTGCCTTCCTCTGGATCAACTGGCAGATAGGTAGTTAATAAAAAAAAAAAAAAAAAAGGTTGAACTCTATGGGCATGTGTCTTTTTTCAACCTTACTTACTATGTTACTATGTTACATACCAGATTATAAGTGGAGGTAATTCACTGAGCATTCAATATAATGGCCCATGAAAATGCAAGAAGGCTATGGCCCACTCGTGTTTTCAACACATGTCCTGTCAGTGGTTGTTGTACTGCATTTCCTGATACATTTGGTTGTTGGATGGCTACTGGGAAATACAGTTCTAAATGCTAAACAATATTTTAGTTGTATCACAATGGTTACCAAGGACATACTGTATCTGTTTCCCCTTCCCCAACGAAAATGATGGAGAATTAAACACAGTGAAACAAAGCAGTGAAAATAGGATATACTGTCAAATGAATTTAGTGTTATTCTTAAATGGCACGGCTAAAGTTAAGCCTTACACCGTGTTTATTCTTGTACATTCAGTCTTGGCATTCACTCTCTGTAATCATCGATGCTCACGGTGCAGGAGATAAAGTGACAAGGTCACAAGTTGCTGGCATGGTGATCATGCTCATTATCTCTGTTAAGTTTTCTACCAACTGCAGATCAAAATATACTGATTACCTGCATCAAGCAAAATTTTTTTTTTTTTTAGAGTTTAATTTTGTTGCACATACCTTCAATTACAGCTGCCCTACATCTGAACAGAGAGAGAGGAGATGTACTAGCAGCACACTGAGCAAAACCCAGGGTTAATATGCCATTGATCAGCCTTCCATAAACCCTGAGGTCATTTGGAGAGGTTATTGATTTCATTTTTCTCATTATAAGGCATAAACCTACCGCCAAAGCCTAACCTATTACTACCATAGGTTTGGTCACACCCTTAAATTGACTTGAAAGCCTGGAGTAATGACTGGCTATTGTCTTTGATAATAATGATGTAATTTTATTGCATCCCATGTTACTACAATTAACCAATACCAACCGCATCAACTACCCAATGAGGTCCTCGATTGCAGGAAAAATCAAACCCGCCCGATTGATATCAGGCAGATTTTTGGCCTCATATCGATCGGGGAGACCTGTCGGAAGTACACACGGGGACATAAGCTGCTGAATCAGTCTCAAGGACCGATAGCAGCAGCTTTAATATGCCTGTGTATGAAGGGTATAAAAGGTATTTTACCAGCCTGGCGTTAAAAAATTATGGCTGATCCCAATAGGGAAAAAAGATAAATATATAGGAAGGCCGGTATTTTTTTACAGAAAAGGTGGCAATCCTACATGTATGGCCACCTTAAGTGAACACCTGGACACCTAAGTGGTGAATCAAGTCAGTCTGTTGTGATGTTTGGCCCCCAGTTCAAATAAGCAGATGACATGGGGGAACTGTGCAGACTATTATGGAGGGCCCACACTCCCAACGCAGTTCTCATCTGGTGGTTGTTTTAGGCCTTTTACTTACTGACTTCTGAACATTTCATTTTTTTCAGCTCATCCATTTAAACCAATACAAAACAGTTCAGATATGAGAGCATTCAGGTTGTGGTTCATAGAAGCAATACAATACAGACTTAAATAAGTGTGAATAAGTGAACAGGACAGCATACTAATTATACTAGACAGCATTGGTAAGGATAAGGTAAGCCTCTGAACACATTGTTAAATAAAAAGAAAAATGAAAGTGGAAAAAAATTTATTATTTTTCAGACCTAGACAAATACTGAATGGGGTTTAATATTGGACAATACATGTTGATAGAATGGTTTTATGGAGACTCGTTTGAGATGTGGTTGAATAGTATAGTATCCAGATGCAAATCTCTGTGCCAGGAAGCATAATAATTGAAGATGAATAATCATCCAAGCCATATAAAAAGTGAAAAGCTATTAGTGGGTGAAACGCGCGTCAGGCGCTTTTTAGATTAGTTAGGCAGGGGGACTAAACCAATACGGCTTACTATAGGCCTTCGCTCTACAGCTGTACCGGGAGGGAAGCTCTGTGGGTGAAGGGGAGAGCGATCGACTGAGCCTTTTTCTGGGGTAGAATTTGCTTTACTTGTGTGCATATTAAGTGTTACACAAGGTGTCTTGTTTAAGCATACAGTGGGTCAACTTTTGACGCCACCCAAATCTGCTGTCTCCCTTATGTAACTGGGAGGGCTCACTTGGGGGTGAAGCGGTGGCACATACCTGAGGTTGGAAAGTGCGCCGTAGGTGGACTGTGTGGGTCTGTGACCCTTATTTGTAGTATATACGTGGATTATTGGCACTTTACTTACTCGTTTCTCTTTCCTTTAAATTGGGAGGGTCAAACTGAGGGTGAAGGGGTGGCTGTTGGACTGAGAAAGTAAATCAGCGGGGATTGGGTTTGACACCCACTTTTTTCCAGGTAACTGGTTAATTGCCCCTCTTCCTACTCCGTGGTTATTCCAATGCTCCATCACAGACCCAATTGATTGGTCTAAATTCTACCTTACTGCCTGTACACATCGCATAACCTAATTGCAGTCCGTTTATCTCCCTGATCTTAACAATAATTTTAACGAGTTCCTGGACGCATGGTTTTTATGTAATTTATTAGTAACAGTTAAGTTTTAATTTGTTCTTTGAATTATCGGATCCTATGATGGGGAGGCGCAATCGTTAGGGTTAGTTTACTTTTTCTCTTTTTTCAATTACCATTCATATCTTAACCCTGCACACCATCTTACTGTTTCTTTCATGTGATGGGTGGTGCTCCCTAATCTGTATTTATTCCTGAATCAGAAGATACAAATAGCTTGAGAGCAGATCAGTGATTCCCAAACCCACCATCCACCTACGGCAAAGTTTATCAGTTAACAGTGACTCAGTAAAGCTTGCTTGTGCACAGAGTATTGCATACACAGTATGGCAGTGTTTGTTCCAATAACAGGCATGCGTGCATGCTTTCTTCTCATGTTATATCCAGATAGCATGTGTTATTCCTGAGTTTTGCAAACCCAATGCTCTAGTCATACGCTCCCTGAAGAACCTCTATGACACATTCTGGATTATCTCACCTCTCGACATATCATGGATCATCATAACCAAGTACCACTCTCGTGCAGAAACTGTCATCCATACTCTTTTATTCTTTAAGTTCTTCCTTTAATTCTCCTGTTTCACTCTTCCACACTTGATAGTTTATTGCAAATCCCTTTTTTTCCTTAATGATATTTATTATAAAATACTGAATACTTTGCTGGCACTAAACAAATAAAGAATGAAGTCTAATAAAGATGACACAGGCCAATTTTATTATTACCTTTGTAAAGGAGTGAGGGAAGTACTTGGAAGGAAAAACCCCATTTGAAGTTTTCATAACTATTATCTCTCCTGATTGCAAATTCTTGTAGTTGCTTTTACCATTTACCAAATTGAGGGCAGGAAACTGGGGCTGAGTGTTAAGTGGAGTCTTAAAGGACTTGTTTGCTAACACCAGACCATTCCTTCATCTTATTTATTTGCTTGATTATGAACATAATAGACTTACCAACACCTTTTATGGTGGTGTACTTAGAAAAGTCCTGGTCTGGTACTGGGATTCCAGAAACCAGCGGTGTTCTGTTAGTATGAGGTAATGAAAGACCAATTGGTGTCACCAGGGGAGAAGTCAGGCCAATGTTATTTAAGCTTGTGCGATCTGTGGACAAAGAAGACACTTACCTGAAATAAATGCCTATCCATTTTAAAATTCAATTTACTCTCATAGCCTATTACATATTGGATATTCCACTAGTGTACAGTGCATACTACCTGCTGATTAACAGACCTGGGGTAAACTTTGCAACACGTATTACATTACCCCACAAAAGTCCTATACAGGTAAGGGATCTGTTATCTGGAAACCTGATAGTAATAGTAAAACAGTACATTGTACTTGACCCCAACTATTTAATACTATTTAATGTTTACTTTATTTTCTAGTAGACTTAAGAATGGAGAATTGTGGAAAGACCCCTATTTGGAAAACCCCAGGTACTGAACATTCTGTATAACAAGTCCAGTACCTGTACAAAGCTGGAAAAGCTTTGTACAGACTGTGGCAAACTGCCTATTCAAATGCTATAAAAACAGTACAACCAGTATTGTGGCTTTTGAAGTAAGAGCTTACCGCTAAGCTTGGTGGCTCTGGGTACACTTGCCCCAGACCTTCAGCAGAGGGAGTTTGCACAGGAGATCATCACACTGCAGGCTGGGACATACCAGACCAAATATAGTTGAGAACCCCAAGAAATTTGTTATAAAAGTCCCCTCAAGCAGATAATCATGGATATTTGAATGAAGAATTGGTATGTGCTTACTAAAGCAGACATGATCCCCAGGGGTGCCATCATGAACCATCAACCAGAGGAATTGGGGCCACCACAAGAAGATTCTCCTCTAAAGATACCAGCTTTGCATAAGATACAGATTACTTAGAAACACATGTTCCAATAAAAAATGAACATGTAGTTAAAACATAATGTATAAAGTGACCATAGAGCTATTTACGTTGATTAGAATTAGGGTTCTGTCATCTTTAGTGCATGCTTCTGTCAAATGTTATACGAGAAGATAAAATCTGATGGTGGGTCTCCTGTCCTGGTGAGCCTGTTTGCTTTTCGCACTCTCCCAGCACATCATCTTAAGGCGCCCAAAAGACAGTGATTTTTGTAGTGAGTGCAATTATAGGTTGCTATGAATTTTAGTGATGTTTAATGATGGAAATAATGTTATTAAAAACCAGAAAACCATAATAGTATGGGATCTGTTATCCAGAATGCTTGGGACCTGAGGTTTACCGGATAAGGGATCCTTCTGTAATTCTCCATACCTTAAATCTACTAAAAAAAAGGATTAATTATATTATAGTTGGGGTCAAATACAAGGTACTATTTTTTATATTATTATTGAGAAAAAGGGAATATGTTTTTAAAATTTTAATTATTTGATGAAAATGGAATAGGTGGGCACATTTCAGGCTTACGGAAAAAGTTTTTTGCGCCTTGTCACAATCAGTAGAAAGCTTCCTGGGTTGTCATGGCAATGGTGCCTTAGTGATCTGGGATTGCAGGTAATTGGGGCATTTTTCATTGTTTATGCAGCTACTGTAAACTGCAGCCCACAGCCTGGTGGTTGGGGACCCCTGTTAATGGATTTCCAGATAATGGATTCTATAACTGTACAACTGGATGTGTGAAAGTTCCTACCAATGCTGTTCCTTGGCGAAACTCTTGGTATAACTTCTGTAATCTGTACTTGGATACTATCTCTACGCCCATAATTCAAAAGGTCCACATGGGCTGGTTGCTTTAGGAGTTCTGCTAGAGTCCTGAAATAAAAAAAATACAGTTGGTTCAAGAAGACACTTAAATATGGTTAAGGGTTGAGAAGAGTGAAACAATAATAAAGAACATGTTAATACATACATTGTTGGAGCATGTAGAAATAAACCAATTCAGTTTAATCTATTTTTCATATTTTATACTCCTGCAAAATAAATGGACTAGGTGCATCTTAATGACTAATGCTGTCATCTCAAATTCACATCCGCTGGCCTTTCTTCCTAAACACAAAGGTATTTCAATATAGCTTCAGTATCCTTTAATCTGAAGATATGATGGCAATATTGATCTTTTTGTCTAATTTATCTAGCACATAGTATTTTGACTCAAAAACCTTTCTGGTAAATACTGTATCATAATATTATGTCTGATTTTAGAGTTCACTATACTATGTTTTTGGTACATTTCAATGGATTTTCCAGTATGCACACATTAAAGAGAGAAGGCAGACATGTTTGACAGGATAGAAAATGCCCCAAAATGCACTATGCAGATAGAACAATTCCCAGCACTCTTCCAGTAAAAAACATTTAACTTAGAAACAAACTGTAGATGTACACTGGGGTGGTCTTTTATGAACCAAGTACTAACCCTATACAAAACAAGAAGAACACAAGGCCATACCTTTGCTCTCTCTCTGCACACATGTACATCTAAAATAAACTGATGGCCCTATGCAAGAGGACACCATTTCACTAAACCAATACCCATTTGTGGTTACTTGTGCAGTAAGTCAAGGAGCTGTGTGCTTTGATGAGCCTCCTGTTGTCTCCACCACTTTCACTAAATTCACAGATAGAAAAACACAAGTTAAAAAAAAAAAGATGAAATAGCCTTTTCTCCATGCCCTGTATCAAGGGATACAGTATATATGCAGTATATCAGAGCTTTTGTTGCTTATCCTTAATAAAAACTATAGGTTGTTCACTTAGATACCTTGCACCCATATACTCACTTTCTGAAAACAAGAAAAATAAATATTTTCCTCCAAATCTATAAAGTATACTACAAAATAGTATACAGGCATGGGACCTATTATCCAGAATGCTCGGGACCTGGGTTTTCCGAATAAGGGGTCTTTCCATAATTTGGATCTCCATAGTTTTAAAAATATGCTATAAAATTATTTAAAAATTAAATAAACCCAGTACAGTTGGGTTGACTCCAAAAAGCATTAATTAATCTTAGTTGGGGTCAAGTATAAGGTACTGTTTTATTACAGAAAAAAGGGAAATATGTTTAAATATTTTGAAGTATTTGATTATAATGGAGGCTATGAGAATTGACCTTCCTGTAATTCAGAGCTTTCTGGGTAATGGATACTATACCTGTATTATTAAATTATAGTGCATGTCTTTAGCTTAGCAAATGGTTTCAAACAACTCTTTGATGATCTTCTTCTCTAATGTTTTACAAGAAGCTGTAGTTTTCTATAACAAATTCACTTCATGTGCTCTTCTTTGCAATGTGCCCACCATAAAGAAGGTGCTAAATGCAGTGTATGTTTAGACATTACTAAACAGAATCAGCCCGACACTAGAGTCATAAGATGGGTACATACTCTAGTAGCAGATATTTGGTCAGTTTGGTTACACACACTTGTAGCCAATCAGCCGGACCAGAACTGATCCCATTGTTTGACAGTCACCAACTCGTTTTATAAGGCAGTTAAGCACATCCACATGTTCAGTAGATGCACCCATTCAGAAGATGCACCCATTGTTACTATCACTGGCTAAATGGATTTGCAAGCATGTCTGATTGCAATGGGAAAAATTCCCAGTACATTTCAGCTAGTTGGCTTGGGTCAGTTAAATACGAACAAATGGAGGACATTTTTGCTGACATTATCTGTACTCAGCTTTGGTTTGTGCTCTTCCATTTAAAATAGCGGTTTTACCAAGAGACAATACAGTGTAAATGTATACACAGTAAATAGTATGACTTGATAATATATATATATATATATATATATATATATATATGCCTTATTGTGGCCTAAGGGAGTCATACCCAAAACTTATACTGGAGGAGAATCAATCAAAACAATTTTTACAAAACTTTGCTTTGTTTCAGTGCCTGCATACGCTGTGATTTGTAAATCTATTCTTACTTTATACAGTACCTACTAATATGGACTGTACAATGAGCTTCTCTCCTTGTGTGTCTTTTAATTGTTCACAGTCAAAATAAATAACAAGCAGTTCATAGTACAGGGGTAGGATGCATGAGAAAACTTTATAGTACACTTTGGTGGGACTAATTGGGCTACAAATTTATATATATACTTATACATATTACATACAATAGTAGTACCTAAGGCTGCTTCATATAGCCTACCCACAGGGCCAAAATTCCCCCTTAAAATGAATAATGACAGTACCCACTCACTAGAAGAGGAATTTTTTGAAAGTATAGAGTGGAAAAATTCTGTGACTTTGAAGTAGAGAACTAAGGCATTCCAAATCTACTAACCATGACCAGATTCATGTGGTCAACAGAGTTAATTTTTTAGTAACAAAGTTACACTATATATATCTGTGTGTAGGTAAGTATGTGCATGTATATATGTGTGTGTGTAATAGTATTTATATAGATCAAGGAGATGGATGGCCCTGAGTTTGACATCTCTACCTCCCCCCTCCAGTCCTGTATTCCCTCCTAGTTTGCGTCACTGGCTGTCACAGCAATCTCTTTATTTATGTCATCTAGTAACCAACATGAAAAAAACTGAGATGGTTATGTTTTTGCCTTTTACTGTAGGTCTGGTCTCCTGCTTAAAAGAACTATATATTCCCAGTTCCCCAAATTCACTTCTTAGTTCACATACAGATGCTCACAAAATCTTCCTGTCTTCCACTTTTTTAGTTTTATTTTATTAGATACATTTTTTGTATTCCTCCATTCCTCATGCAAGAGACAACCAAAACACTTATCCATGCTCTCATCATATCTCTACAAACTACTAGTGGTGTACATTCAGGGACCCTTGAAAATGCAGGTGACCCACAATTTCACAGCTGTGATAGGTTACTTGCTACTCCCTGTGGGCCCCATTTCCCCTCTATACTTACACCACTGCAAACTACTGTACAACACTGTTCTGTGGACTCTGCCAGTCTAAACTGAACCCAGTCCAGTCCGTCATGAACACTGCTATATTACTCAAATGTCTCCTCCCTCCCAATAAGAGCCGAGCCTTTCTGCTAGTCCCTACACTGTCTACACACCATAAACATAATTTGCTTCATACTCTACACAAAGGGCCCCCACTGGTTCGGGGCTTGGGCAGATCTTGACCTGAGTAATACCTCCCAACATTAAAAAAATAGAAAGAGGGTTAAAAAGAGCCAGCAAAATGGATAAAGGGCATATTAGCCCTAGACGTGCCAGTAGATAATCAGTACATTAAGCCCAGTCGTGCGGTATGATTGCTAAATAAAATGGATAAAGGGCATATAACTCCAGAAGTGCCAGTATAATCACTAAAAAAAATGGATAACAACAATATTAACTCCAGACACACCAGCATAATTACTACAGAAAATGGATAATAAGACATGCTAGTAAGACCACTGTAGAAAGGGCCATTGAACACTCCAATAACCCCAGACAAACCAGTAAGATAGCTGCAAAAATGCCAATGAGCACTCCATTAAAATCAAACATGTCACATCCATCTTGGATTTTTTTCCTTGAGATGCAGGCGGAAGCTGGCGGGGAAGAAGAGTAACCAGGTAACGCAGCATATTGAAATTACATTCCGGGACATCAGGATATGCTCTGAAAATTGGGACTGTCCCACCAAAATGGAAGAGTTGGGAAGTATGACCTTAGGGGAGGGTTGCTACCTTTTCATTTTCATAAACCCAGGCAGGGAATATCAGGGGGCTGGGTGGGTGACATTACACCCCTGCTTTCCAGTACAATGATTTGTGAGTTGTATAACAGTAGACATCCATCAAGTTAAACCTGCTAGTTGATCTTTTGTATAGCACATAAAAGGTGTGACCAAAAATGTTGGTACTAGACATGTAACTTGCCATGGCACTCAAATTTTCTAATAACATCCCTGTCTGCACATGAACTTCATCTCTCCTCTTTGGCCACTACCTCTTTACACATTTCCACATCCAAGATTTCCATATCCACATGCAGCCCCAAACCTTCAATATTTCACCATTCCAAGAGCCTTTAAAACTCATTTAAAATTCACCCTCATCCTCTCAATCTGAGTCATTAACAATACACGCAAGCTACTGCTTTATCAATTTTTTTCAGTAAACATTTACATATACATCAAAAGCTACACTAACAGGATCTCTACCACCACACCAGTCACTTACACTAAATAGCTCACTCCCCTTCCCAGAGGGTATAGGCGACTGATATCACTCCCACCATAGGATTTTGTGTAGAAGTAGGATTTAGTGATTATTGTCCCCCCATACAGTCTATTAACCCTACACAAATGCAACAATATGTACAGGATATGCTTCAGAGAGATGAACTGCTATGTCTTGTGTTTGTGCTCCGTAAAGCATTGCAGGAGGCTATGGTGCTATATAAAAAACTAAAATATTTTGCTGGCAATTCTCCATTGTAATTCTCAGTTTTATAAGCATCGTTAAACCCTGCTCAGCTGTCAATTTGGAAAACATTCAGCAACAACACTTCACCAGTATTAGCCTATGGTTTCTGGGTAACCTCAGGCTTAAGAAGTGTTTACTGAGGAGGCTGCTTGAGTTGTTAAATGTAGGACACCTTTGGGACATAAACTGCATAATTTGGTACTGAGGGTAGGGTTGCTACCTTTTACATCAAATAAAGCCAGTCACGTGCGTGGGGGGTTGGTGATGTAAAGAGTGTGGGGCGATAACATAGGTTGGTGGGTCATTGGGAGGAAATTGGCTGTAAATATGTAATAGAGAGCTTGGCTGGCATTTTTCTGGCTATGCCAGGTGGCAACGTCTGGGGACCACCACCTTAACGGCCCACCACCTTTATCCTCAGTGTCGAGTCCCCCCACATGCCCACTCATCATGTACCTCCTTGGCCTAATATGATTTGAGGGCCTGCAAATCCCAATCTAGCAGAGATCCTTGGTCTGGCCCATGAAGGTCAGGGCCCACCAGGTTTTTTCCTGGTGCCCCACTGACCTAGTCCAACCCTGACCCTCAGGCCCGGATTTTGGAAAGGCCACCTGGGTCTGGGCCTAGGGCGGCAGGATTTTAGGGGGGCGTCATGATGCCCAACCACACCCACATTGATTCAAAAACTCTGGTGATGTGCTGGAGATACAATCATTTTTTAAATTTCCCATGCGCCAATCCCCATGATGAAAATTTGCACAATAAAGGGCAGGACAGGGGCGACGAACGGCAGTGGGCCTAGGGACGCCCACTATGTAAATCCGGCCCTGCTAACCCTAGCTAAGGGCAAGGAGGAATATAGAATGCATTTTGGAGTCTCTATAACCAAGGGCCTCAGTTGAGAATGGAACTTTCAACTCATTTTACAGTCACAGGCGTTATTTCCCAAACTGCAGTTCCTCTAACAACACATGTGGCATGTTGCATTGGTGGTGAATATGAATTTAGGTCAGTGCTGCAAAAATAAATCATAAAAACCACTGAAACTCTTCAGCTGAACACTAAACCCATGAATGCCAGCCCACATCTCCCAACAGCAATAAAAGGCAAGGAAAAAGAATGATCAGTGGTCAAAGCCATAGGCACCTGTCATGTAGAAATTCTACCACAGAACATAGATGCATAAAGCTGCTTTTACCAATATCCTATGAAAGGTATACCTTCACAGAATTTAAAGTACTTTGACAAAGAACACCATGCACTGTCCAATTAAACTTAACTGACTTACATCTTTTAATATTCACTATGTAACTAAGTCCTATATATCTTATCCAGTATCCTGGTCTGTTTTATCACTATTGCCATAAACCAGTCATACGCCAACCTTTCCAAAGCCTCGTGTTTTTCATTCCCTGTTTCATATGGTCTTTTTTATACTGATTAGCAGATATTTTAAAGACAACAATTTTGTATTATTATTAAAAAGCAACAGGTGTTAGCAAGAGTATACACAAATAACATTAACACCTTTATAATGCAGACGCCAAAATCTAACACTACATTTCTGGTTGAGATGATAGGAAAGCCCTCTGGCTTTACAGTGATGAGGTTTGTTAGACAAGTAAACATACCAAATCTGCTGCCTCTGTTAATAGTTTATATTACTAATCTGTTTTAAGTGTTTCTTTATAATTTAGGCATAACTATATCTAGCACCGCCTGCAGTATAAATAGCATTTAATTGAGCATATCTATTATATATCTTGATGTTATATTACAAATCCATATTTGCTTATGCATCCAGGAACAATATGATGCTTCCAGTGCCCATAAAGTGCTTAATTTGCAGTCAGCCACCTCTAATGTGCTGGTAGGATTTTTTTATTGCAAACAAGCAGAGCAAACAATACCATGTCATATTTTCAACAAGGAACAGTTTTATAGCTTTTACCTGCCTTTCCAGCCCATGGAATGGGAGAGAATTTACAGAGAATGATTGGTGATGCACATTGCTGCCTTGGAGGCACTAGTTTTGGCATGCAGTAACGCCACCTCTGGGCACTTTCTGGCTATAATAAAACTAGATCGAGGTATTTTCAAGTGAAAGAGCAAAGTGCAAAAATCACAGGCGTGTATGGAACATTTCCATGTCTTAGTAGCACTCAAAGGGAACAATGGCACAGCACACATTTGCTGTTGCTTTTTCATAGACCCAGCAGTATTCTGAGAGAAAATGACTTGTAGCCCTGGTGGTCCTTTCTTATAAATGATGCAAATGCAGAAAGCTAGAATGCTCCAGGTTCAATTATAGCTTTTTATTGGACCTGCTAGCATATTGATAAAAAATTACAGGTTTTTAAATCTCACAGTATTCCCTACAATTGTAGCTTCTGAAGAACATTGTAAGGTTGTAATTATAACAGCAGAGCTGCCCAGTAAAAGGTATAATTCTACCTATATTGTTCATTCCTTCCCAACATCATTCAACGTGCATCTTCTAAAGCATTATTTGTGCTTGGTGATTAAAACAAGACAGAATGAAAGAAACAGAGAAAAGTGCCCCCCCCTACTGCTAATAGACCATAGATTTAAATATTACTTTTTCTGTTGATATAGGAACTATATTACTACAATAATTTTCATATAAGAGCAGTCTGACTTCATTTAAAATGCCTGGCCATCTCATTTACCCTTTACTTATTTGCCTCCTGTTGAAACATGTTTGACATAGCCTCCAGGCTATAGATGCTGTATATCTGTCTCTGCCCTTAGCACACCATGGGATGGATATATTCTGGTAGTATGCTGTAGTGGCTGCTACTAATGGTATGCTACAGAAAGACAGATGCATACACCTTCAGCCTTTATCCTCACATTAAAATAGCAAATTGTGTTTTCTTACCTGGATACACTCATATCAGTTTGAGGCCTCTGTGTCTTCTCTACTGCCAGCTTAGTGAAGATCCCCACAAGTACCATGAGAGCAGCTACCCCACAAATGATATATACAATCATGTTGGTTTTGTCTTTGCTTGGGTCATCACTTGATTCTTCTCCCTTTGCAGGAGGTTTTCCAGTGTTTGCCCAGTTTGGGGTATCATAATTTGAGCAGACGCTCTGATCTAACCTATCATGTTTGAATTGGCAACAGTAGCGATATCCACATGTTCCACAGCAGTACAAATAACTACTGGCAATACAATTAAATGGTGGGTCCCACTGACCCATGACATCATAATAGCCTCGGCAACGGTCTGCCACTACCTGTGGTAAGTCTGTGGGCACCAAAGATTTGGGCGTTCCTTGCACCACTTCATCACCAAGACCTGATTTTGTGTTTGGCGTTCTTGCTTTCACCAACCAAGGGTCCCATAATACAAGCCAGCAAAATCCCAGATATATAAGCCACTCCATACAGAACGTCCTCAGTATCAGTTTTACAGGGAACAGAACTTTTAAGATAGAAAGCCGGCTTAAAATATTCTTGTTTGTCTGAAAAATATGAATCCAAGAAATTTAAATGTTTCTCCTTAGTAAGTCGGTAACAGAATGTTCTTGGGCGCAATTTCGGTTCTAGAGAAAATGCTTTATCCTGAAGCATCAAAAAGAAACAGGAATGAGGAAGATACAATCCCTTGTGATCTGTATTTCCTTTGATTTGGTCTTTTTATTCCTTATCATAAGAATCTTCTTATAATTATACTATTTTTCAAATTCTTCAAGGTTAAACTTTCCACTTGATTCATAAATTAGTGTTTTTTTTCTTATTAAATCATTTTCCATGATTTAAATTTTGTTTTCCTTCTTGTAGTCAATATCCTCTCTTGCTTGCATTCTTTGCTGTCCTACAGTTGTGTGCCTCCTTACTCAATCTTCTGGGTTCAACACATTTTTTTCCCTGTTGTTGCAGTCTTCTTGGGGAGGGATGTGCTCTGCAGTCTTCTTGGGGAGGGATGTGCTCTCTCAACAAACTCTGTGAGCAAGTGTGAGCTCTGTTCATGGGAGGATGATAGGAAGGGAGGGAGATGGTTTGGGGAGGTGGTTGTGGAGGGATGGAGCTTGATCCATCTGCAGGGAGAAACCAGTATGTGCAGCTCGCTGGGTCTTGGCTGCTCCTTTACACTGCTTGGATCTGACAGAGACCAGCCAGATACTGGTATTGGGGCATGTACAATGTAAGTGAGGAGTAAGGATAGCATGGTGTGGGGAAAAAGGATTTATACTTATTTAGTGCAAACCAGTGGATCAAAATGAACTGATCAGAGAGAAAAAACTAGAGAAAGATGTGTGGGAGGGAGATTTTTGATTAGCCTCTATCATATGTTGTGTTATATGTTTGCAATATTTTGAAATGTAGCAATGTATTAACTTTTGCCCAATGACTGGAAACTTTTACACACACTTACCCACTTATCCCAAGTCTGAACTTAATGCTCTGACAAATAGTACAGTATAGAAGGTCCTAAACATATCTGTGTCTACTGGGGGCAAGGATTGGCTCCCCAGATCAGCAGATGTGGGCAGAAAGAGTTTGGAAAAGCTCAGTGGAGCACCAGGGCTGTATTAACTGTACAGGTACTTGTATATGGTCCTGTCAAGCTCCATAAATGTAAAAGCAGCACATGAATGCCTGTAGAAGTGCAGAATTGCTTCTCAGAAAAGAGACTGTAGCTGCTGGGTAGGAAGTTCAGTAAAGTGAGATGGTGACAGTAACTATAACTCCCAGTGTGCACAGCCAGTCATAGGTTTATAAAACATAGGGCCCTGCATTGGTTATTTTATCCAGGAGACTAGGCTGTATGTATGTTTAGTATATTAGATTAACTAGGCTAGTTAATGTTGTACATTATGTTTTGGGGGTTTTGGGGGTTGTGTACCAGCTAAGGCCACCACAGCCCTTTAGCAGGGATAATCTATGCCTCTAATATGCACCCAATAGCTCTGCACCTTCTTTTCTGTTGATTCACTGCACATGCTCTTTGCTGTTGCTGAGACCTGAACTTAGGAACCGACAATATGTAGCACATATACAGAATATAAATGTCACAATATACGGATGATTAGTAATTGTCATTTCATGACAGCTCTGAAACCAACTCAATTAAATTCAGAATTTAATACTCAGCCCTGTAGCATCATAATCTATGACAGGTCAGCCTCCTTTTCTGTTTGATGATTTGCAACAACCCCAAAGCTTTGATTCTTAATATCTGTCCAGAACACACTGAGCATGTTTGGTGTCACTGACACTCCTAACAAAATCCAAGATGATCAGGTCATGTGCACAACTTTAAAGTCCTGGATAATTATTATTACAGAGATGCTGAACATTTAGACTGGTTAATTAAGTCCAGTACATAAAACATTGTATTTTTATCTACAGTATATGCATTCTCCATTAAGCATCCATGATATATTATTGATTCAGTAGACTTCTGTTTTATATTGCCTTTGTCCAATTTCTGAGTTGTTTGTACTGTGATGTTGATTCTAATTCAGTTGCTTTTCTCTTTTATTTTTGCTAGCATTATAATTTAAGGTCTAGATCACACTTATATTTATTGCTACACAAGTATCTTTGCCTTGTGTAAAATATCATTGCACAACTGTGGTATATGTATATACATATAGTATAACTTTGTGAATGTTGCCATTAAATTTAATTACAGCTGATTAATAGTGGAGAATGTGGTGTTAAAGAAAGGGAAAGTCTGCTAAATAAAAGATCGACTGTTTGCACAAGAACAAAGGATATTCTATTAATGCAGAAAACAAAAATGACGGTGTCCTGCTCGATTTTATTTCTGAATAGTGTTACGAGAAGTAAAAGAAATTCCTTCCAAACAGGAGAGTTGAGTTTCTGTGTAATAAAAATCTGTATTTTTCCCCTTTGCTGTATGAAAGGTCTCTGACTGCAAGCTCCTGCTTTTTCTGCTTTCACACCCCCTCCCTCCTGCAGGCTTTGTTTGTCCTTGACTTCTTCACTACACATATCCCTATAGCTTACAGTCAGTGTGCCACGAAACCACATCTTTTTAACTTTGCTTTATCCTTTCCTTCTCATATGGTTCACCCTGAATTCCATTGCATGGAATGCAATTTAATCCAAGCTAAAATTTACAATACAATGGGTTTATAGTTGAGTTTTTAATGACAAAGTTATAATCATATATACTTGCCAGCTGTCAGGGAACGTGATACTATGGTTTTCAGACTTCGACTACCAACATCCACAGTGAGCAGCTAATGGTGCAGAGAAAATAAATAGCTGGAAAGCATCAGGTTGAAATAAAGAAATATTACTGAACAAGAAGGTCTGGCAGTGCAGTCCACTGTACAATAAAATACTTGGGTAGTGAATTACATAAAGCGATCTTATGCAGCAAATGCACACATTGTACTTGCTTCAGGCTCAGAGACAGTGTACAAAGGAGATACAATTATAAAAGAAAAACTTAAGATGAAGTGCACACATTGATTCTAGGTCAAAGAGTACTTTGCGACTACTCTTGTTATGTTTTGGGTAGCCGAGGATGAGTAGAGTATAACTGCTTTATTATCAGAGACTCATGCAGCCATTACACAACAGGAAGCAACTATTACTTTTCACTTTTAAGCAGTCTAGACAGTACTGTGTATTCACAGTATAACTATTGTGTACAGTGACAGCTACAGGCCATTTGTATAAACACCACAACTCTAATAGAAAAGGAAATTGTGGAAACACTCCAAGGCTAAGTCAAATTAAAGTACAATGTATAAGTGTGACTGATCTGGCTAAATTTGTTTTAAACATATTAAAAAGCGCCGTAATCAATGCAAATTCTCTTGCCCCATGTTTTATTGGTAAACTCACAACTCATTTAGACAGTTCATTAGGACAGAGATGTAATTCCTTAAGTTTCTCATTGCCTGGCATGTGCTATGCATATTAAATGTAAACTATATGTCCACAAATATGTACATGCCCCTTCTAATTTATAGAATTATGAAGACACAGGAATATTGGCTGTGAGCCAGCCCTGAACCCCAATATCAAAGCTCGACAATCTTCCTAAGTTTCCCCAAACAGGCTTTAGGAATGAGGAAAAAACTTGACACTTAAATGGGTCCCTTAGATTGTAAGCTCTACAGAGCAAGGACATACTCCCTATTACAATGTAACATGGGGAGGCCCATTTATCATAGGTCGAATTCCGAAATCAATTTTTTTTTAATTCGAATATACTCACAATTCGACTAGGAGGTTATTTAAGAAAATATTTGAATGTCTAATATTTGATTGAATGGTTCCGACCAGAAAATTCTTATCGTATTCAATTCGTGTTTGAAATGTACGAATCGAGTTTTTCTCCCGAAAAAAACTCGAATGTCAGGAAGGCTATTAACATCTCCAAATGGCTCAACAGACCTCTACCATTGACTTGTTCATGAACTCGGCAGGTTTTAGATGGCAAATATTCGAATTAGGACTGTTTCCATTGTCAAGGTGTGATAAATCTCACATTCGAATTTACATTTGAATAAAGGGATTGAAATTGAATGTGTGAATTTTGAATCTCGAAAATTCTAATTTGAATTAAAATTTACTATTCGATCCTTCATAAATCTGCCCCTTAATCCTAAACATAATTACATATGTTGTATATATTGATGTTCTACTGTTGTATTGTTCCCATTCTGTTGTATTACTTTATTGGTAGAATGTACAGTGCTCTGTATGCAAGTGCACAGTGACAGTGTCAATGACAATATAGACACATGCATACATACATTTGGTGAATCCCTTAGGGCATGGATTCATGGAAATTTTAAAGTGTTTTTCCTGCATTCAACGTATGATGCATTTACTTTAAATGTGTTCCAAAAGGGATTCCTGCTCTTTAATGGGGTAAGTCATTCAGATGTTTCCAGTGCATTGCAGTATCTATTTCCGAAAGCTCGTTGAATACACGGTATCCAGTGTTTTTCATTGCATCCAGTGGTTTTATAAGTTTATTTGTGTCAAATTACTTGTACCTAAAGTCACTTATTTTATTGTATCGTTTAGAAATTTAGTTTTTTATTGTCCCAACATATAAAAAAACTAATTTCCAAAAGGATTGTAACAGAAACATCTTCTACAATATGATATGTGCCATTTATACATTTGCCAGTATGTTGGGAAGTACAGAAAAATCTAATACAAAGAAAACATAATATAAAAGGAATCTTTTAAACAACATACTCTTGGATCACTTGTTTATTACTTAATATATTGAATGTGTTTTTGTTATTCTAAGTCTGATCGGGATAACTGTTCTGTGGCAATATAGTTTTTTATTGGGATGCAGATGTGAATCTCTTCTCTGCATTTTTACATATTGGGATGCAGATGTGAATCTCTTCTCTGCATTTTTACATTGAAAGATGGACCTCATCACCTTCCTCAGCAGCATCAGAAACCTCTGGATTCATGTATGTGTTTGGCTGATTCTTCTCTAATAATGAGGCAAAAGATACTAGGTGGCTATAAGTACAGGGCTCCTTTGCAGCCAGCACTTTCTAAAACTGGCCCTTCAATTGAAAATCTGCTTGTTTCGCGACCTCGCCAAGGTGGAAAATATTGGGCTTGTCTGATCATTGGCCTCAGGACCAACAATTGGATTATAATTGCCAGTTGGATCAAGGACTACATCAACATGCAGATGCAGTTCCCTGCCCAATCGACATCTGCCTGCAGCTTGTATTGCCACCTTAAAGGAAAACTTACGCTCACAATGAATACTTGAGCAACAAATAATTTATATCAAATGAAGTGGCATGTTAAAGAATCTTACCAAACTGGAATATATAGTTAAATAAATATTGCCCTTTTACATCTCTTGCCTTAACCACCATTTAGTGATGTCTCTGTGCTGCTTCAGAGATCACCTGACCACAAATACTTCAGCTCTAACTAACAGGAAGAAGTGTGGAACTAAAAGACACAACTCTGTCTGTTAATTGGCTCATGTGACCTAACAAGTATAGTTTGTTTGGTATGTTTGTGTGAACTGTGAATCATAGAATCCCAGGGGGCGGCCCTTATTTTTTAAAATGGCAGTTTTCTATTTATGAGTATCCAATGGCACATACTACTAAAAAAGTATATTGTTATGAAAATGGTTTATTTACATGAAGCAGGGTTTTACATATGAGCTGTTTTATGCAATATCTTTTTATAGAGACTACATGGTTCGGGGGTTATAGTTTCCTTTAACTTGGGTGTCTATATACAGGACATGGGTAGGGGGCTGGAGAGGGTACACCTAAGTGTCCTGCCTACTCCTTGTACATACATTCTGAAGCATACATTTTGCACCATTGGGGCTTGCTGGGGGACAGAGTGCAAAGTGAGTAAAACATGAACGTTTGCACCTTCCTTATGGCATATTCCATCCTGCATTAGGAGTTAGTAAATGAACCCTAATGATTCAAGTGAGCAAGCCACATGGCTACACCCACATATAAGTATAAATGAATAAACTACATTTTTGTACATTTTATCTGCTTATGAAAAATAAATAGAAGTTAAACAACCACTTAAATGCTACAGTAACCAAAGACATTTGGGGGCAGATTCACTAATGGGCAAATTTTCGCCAGCATCAGCTTCGCACCCATCGTAACACTTCACCAGGCGCAAATATGCTATTTATACGCAAATTCACTAAAATGCAAAGTTTCGCCCTGGGCGTCGAACGCTAGTGTTACTACGCTGTGCAAGCATTTCATAGTGAAGATGCGCCAGCATTCATTTGTACCTAGTGAAACTTCACTAGTGATCTTGCACTTAGGTCAATTTGCATAGGGCGGGAAATTTAAAGTTGTATGGACGTCTTTATTATAAATGTCGCTTCAAATGGTTTAAGTTACCGGTTTATATTACACATGTCCAGAGAACCTTAATAAAGACAAGAGAATTTATATAATGCCCTACACATGAGCCCACTGTAAAATGAATGTTCCATATGTTATTAAAATGTGTTGAAAAAAACCGCTTACCAAAAAAGTAAGTTAGGACTTTTGCAGCCAAGCCTGCTTAAAAAAAGAACTTTGATGCATTTTCGGCTCATAGGATATGATGTATGACAGAAGATTGAGGAAGATCTAGCTGCTTTATAGCACTTCGCCTGGTTTGAGGTGGAGAAGGCAACTCTGGCGAAAGAGGTAATGTTCAGTAAAATCCGCACTTCAGTGAATTCGCGGCGTATTCGAGGCGAATTGGCGCCTGTTAGTAAATTGGCAATGTCAGTCGCTACCGTTAGCCACTTCGTTCTTTAGTAAATCTGCCCCTTAAAGTCTCCAGCTGCATTTGTTCATCTGATCAAGTAGCATTGTTGGGTGTTTGTATCCTTCTAGTAGTATTCCACACTATTACCATTACCAGAATCACATTGGGTTTATATTTATTTTTCTTATTCTTTATCTATTTATTATACTGGTATCAACTTAGTGAGTTAGGCAGTTAGTGAGCCAGTCATATTTTATTTTTTATTTTTGCGGTGATCTAAGCATTAGGAAGTATGGCAAAGTGTTGGGTCAGCACACGCACCATTTCTATTAATGGGTGCAGCAGAACATGCCCTATGGAATTATAGATGATGTTCATAATATGAGAAAAATATTAGAAATCTGAAAATGCCGGGGCAAGAGCATGACTAATTTTTTATCTTACTAGTGACTTTGATAATATCTCTGCCAGAGTGAATAGGATATTAATATACAACCTTCGGGAACTTTCATCTTGATAAATGACCTGCGTTGATGACTTACATAGGTCACTAATTGTTGTATTTTCCAGGGATCATGTGGCCCCTTTAAAACTATTTGTTGTAAGTGGGGGATATTATTTGTAAGAAGTACCAATATAAGAGGGAGTGTGCTGTTATTAAAAGCCCTGTTTGTTGGATTCCTAAGTACAAGCAGCCCAGTTATAACACTCCACTCTTTAACCGCGGGGTAAAGTCCCAACCCTCTGACTATGCTGCTTACAATTGGTTGTCATTTTCGGTATCCAGGCAACCTTAATTATCAGTGTCCAGCTGTCGGAGCGTATTAACATGAATGGACAGGGAGCACTCACTGACACATATGTGTGTGAAAAGCACAGGAGAGTAGCAGCTGGAACAGGCCAGCCTGGGTGGCACAGAGGCAAGTAGCCCCGGGCTGGTGAGACTATAATGATTTGCACATAGAAGGTTACATGTACATTGTAGAGGGAACTGCTATAAAGGCCAAAGCTGCTGCAGAACCTCTGTAAAGGCAGCAGTGGCAAACATCTAATTTATGAAGCACGGCAAAATCTGGTATATCCACTTCCCAAACCTGTTGTTAAAAAATGTCAGTTCCACATAGTAACTAGTGACTTCAAGCTGCTTCAAAATAAATAGATGTTGGAATAAACTGAAAGTGTAAGGAATGATCAGAAATTGATAGTAACCTGTTAACATTAGCTCATGCAAGATTAAAAACAAAAAACAAACAAAGAAAACCAACACTGTATACAGGAAACATACTATAAGTCCAGACAAGTTATTATTATTATTAAATATTTAAATGTCAGACTGAACATCAGTGGGGTGGCTCTAATACATCAACCAATTTTCTAATCATTGGTCTAATACTCAGGAGGGTAAGAAAATTATCTAGCAGACCTCCAAAAACTGAATTGTATAAGGTAATGAAGGATTTCATTTACAAATGATATTTCCTTAAGATAACTCCTTCCATTCTGTTGAAACATAGTCCATCGTGCTTGCATATACAACATGTGCTGATATGCAGACACAAGGTGCAGCAAACTTACAAGTCCTTTACATCTGCCTTGGGAGGAGGATGACTTTTTTGCTCGGGGGAAGCAATCACTAGATGACTTTTATTTGGGGAAACCTCATAACTGTATGATTATATGTAGCAGTTGGTATGTTCTGGGGAAGGTTAATCCACCCTTTAATTAATTATTGGGCAGGTGGTAACACCAGTGGTCCTGTTGAATCTTGAGCCAATAAACACTTGTACAGGATCCAAATAATACTGGTAACAACAGCATTATTGGTATCACAAGCTCTGGCATGTCCAAAGTGATGGACA
Source organism: Xenopus laevis (assembly GCF_017654675.1). Taxonomy (NCBI): domain Eukaryota; kingdom Metazoa; phylum Chordata; class Amphibia; order Anura; family Pipidae; genus Xenopus; species Xenopus laevis. Next base: position 94,677,847 of record NC_054378.1, read on the forward strand.
CAACTAATACAAAAAAGTCAGGTTGTGGGAGCACCCTTAGGCTAAGTAAAAAAAAATATAAATACAATGGGAATGCGACTGATCTGGCCAAATTGGCTACAAACAAACAAACAAAAGAGAGGGGGTTATGCACATTCCCTGGACCCATGTTTTTATGATTATTATTATTAAGTAATTTAGTATCTATGCAATGCATGTATTTTCAAAACAAGGATTTTTAGTTATAAAGTTATGATCATAAAATTGTTTTGCCGCAGATCTGGTTTAGCAATTTTATTTTAATTAAAAACCCCTGTTGATGAACACAACTAATGTTGGATTTACCACATGGGTGCAAAATGAGTGGGACTTTGTACTACTTTAGCTGTTGAGGCCTGTAGAATTATAATTGAAAGATGTTATCCTGGCAGAGTTGTCTTCTGTAGGGGGCTCTAAGCAGGGGTTGCAGGTAAGAAGAGATTTGAATACAGGAGTGTTTAATTTATCACTATTGATGAACAAATTTATTTGCCAGGCATGAATTTGCAGTAAAATTCCGCACTTCGCCACCAATTTTTTTATGAAACTATGGCAAGAATTCGCTGCGAAAAATTTTGCCGCAACAAAATTATCGCCAAGACAAAAAAGTCACCATAATAAAAAACGCCATTTGACTTTAATGCATTTGGACAAAAAAGTCGCCACAATAAAATTGTTGCTCAGACAAAAAAGTCACCATAAGAAAAAACTCCCATTGACTTTAATGCATTTGGAGTGAGAAAAAATTTACTTCAATGCGTTTCGCAATATTTTTGCCATTTTGCAAATTTTTTCAGTCTCATCACTATTTATCACTGCAAAGACCTACGCTGTTAATGCAATCCATTTCATTTAGACATGCTTAAAATAAGGCATTTTATGCTACATGATAAATAGTGTGAACAAATCCCACACCCTATACAGACACATTTAAAATCTTGCAACTACAAAAAAATACCTTGATACTAAATGAAAGTAGAAACATTGTATTAAGATCACAAAATATATAATGTTACATTCAATAAAAGCTACAGTTGCACTGAGCATCATTGTGTCCTACCTCTTCTGATGTATTGTGCGCAATTGCATCTATTGAGGCTGGGGAACCCTTGAGCCAGGTCCGGACTGAGAATTAAAACAGGCCCTGGCATTTCAGGTACACAGAAGCCCACTAAATACTGACTTTCTATGGCACCTTATAGCAGCCCATCTGGCATTTGCCAGAACCCACAGATTGCCAGTCCGGGCCTGCCTTGAGCTAATACCACCACAGATGTAGTGGTAATTGCATGAGACCTACAGACAGCAGCAGAAGCAACCGACTTGCACCAAAACTAATCTCGTGCTAGTATCATTTTAATGCTTTGGTGAGCAGATGTTTGCATGATATGGCCATCCAGATGATGGGTCGACTATCAGATCACATTTCTCCACAGGCTTTTCCAACCACAGAGACAACACAAGGTTCAGCTCCTGTTGCAAATAGATAAGGCTGCTAGTTTTGAGCAAGTCTTAATAATGGTGGATTTTAATTACCCAATGGTGGATTTTAATTACCCAGATATTGACTGGAGCAACAGTACTGCCAAAACATTAATGGAAACAAGTTTAAAAATTCCATGACAATTTTCTGTCTCAGGTTGTTGAGGATCCAACCAGAAAGCATGCTATACTGGATATAGTCATCTCGAACAACCCAAAATGTATAGCAACTGTGCAAGTACTAGAACCCCCGGGTAAATTGTTGAATTCTCTCCCTGAAGTGGTTGTACTGGCAGATACATTAGATAATGTTGGATGCCTTGGTAGTGAAAAAACAGGGTTAGTACATTTTTCTTTTATTACAAAGTTGATCTAGGGACTGGCCCAATTATCATCTTTAGGGTCAGGAAAGACGTTTTTCCCCTCTGAGGCAAATTAGAAAGGCTTCAAATATGTTTTTTTTTATCTTCAACTAGCAATTAGGCAAGTTTCATTTATATAAGATTGTTGAACTGGTGGGGTATATTTATCAAAGAGTGAAGTTAGAGATTACCCAGGCCACTAAAGTGAAATTCTGCCAATCTCCATTAATTTCTATGGAGTGTATTTATCAAAGGGTGAACTTTCACTTCCACCCATTGATAAATACTCTTTTAAAAATCCCATAGAAATGAATGGAGAATGGCAGAATTTCACTCTATTGTACTGTGGTGATCTCTAACTTCATTCTTTGATAAATATGCCAAAATGTCTCTTTTTTCAACATAAATAACTTTACCTGTTTATATTTAGCAACAGTTGATATGCAGAGTATTCTGCAAACAAGCTGGTGAATTCCAGGACTACACTTATAATGAAGGATGTGTCTTTCGTTATCAAAAAGTGAAATTAAAGCTTGCAGCATTCAGTGACATTTCAATAAGTACAGGATTTTACTGACACATTTATCAAATGGTGAAAACAGAGTTTTGGAATATTATGGCTGTCATTTCCAATAGACTGGTGAAAGAAGAGCAGAGCACTAATGGTAATAAATCATGCCCCTGGCAATGGCACACCGCCTTTCTCTTCCTTAAAGGAAAACTATACCCCCAAAATGAATACTTGAGCAACAGATTTAGTTTATATCAAATTAAGTGGCATATTAAAGAATCTTGTCATACCGATATATATATTAAAGTAAATATTGACCTTTTACATCTCTTGCCTTGAGCCACCATTTCATGATGGTCTGTGTGCTGCCTCAGAGATCACCTGACCAGAAATACTACTAACAGGAAGAAGTGTGGAAGCAAAAGACAAATCTCTGTCTGTTAATTGGCTCATGTGATCTAACATGTATAGTTTGTTTGGTATGTTTGTGTGCACTGTGAATCTTACGATCCCAGGGGGCTGCCTATATTTTTTAAAATGACAATTTTCTATTTACGATTACCCAGTGGCACATACTACTAAAAAAGTATATTATTATGAAAATGGTTTATTTACATGAAGTAGGGTTTTACATATGAAAAAATATGCTGTTTTAAGCATTATGTTATGCCTAATAATGTTCACAATGGTTTCATATGCCCTATCTGGCTAATCCCTACAATCAGTATCATGGTTGAATTGTATATCACATCTAATTTGGTTCCCTTATTCTTCTCACCTCAGGCTGTACACTATTGCCCCAAATCTTTCTATGGTCAGATCAGGATTTTTACAACTCTGCATATTGATAGAACATCCCTCTTAAACCCCTAAAAACTCAGATCCCCTCACAAACAAGCCACCAAGAGGCAGCTCAGTGGATTGTAAACACACACAAATGAATCTCTCTTTATACTTTGCAAAAATCCCTCTCTCCCCTCCCCGTCTGCTGGCCATGTGACCACACCACTATGACTCAAATACTGATTTATCGGCAGCAGCCAGCAGCATTTATTAAAGGACAATTAAAGCCTATCAAACATGTAGGGTAGAAATTCTGCACATTGTGCTCTGGGTTTCTGGACCAGCCAACGGCAACTACAGGCCTTCAGCAGTGAAGATCTGTGCCTCCCACAGTAGCACAAGCACTTAGCTTCACAGTACATGATCTGGGCTGCTACCAGTTACCTGAGCTCAGGGGCAGACAATATACTGTGTGTCTGTGTGTATATATATATATATATATATATATATATATATATATATATATATATATATATATATATATATATATATACATGTCACAATATAAAGCTACTTAGTAATTAATTCAAATTCTCATTACATGGCAGACCAGAAAACAGCACAATTTGTATGAAAATTTAATAATGAGCCATGTAGCATCAGCTTCTTTGAGACGTGAAGCTCATTTTCTACTTACTTTTCATTTTTTACTTATTTAGGTTGCATGTAAAAGAATAACTGCTAATAGACTGATCAAAACTAGTTGCTGATTGGTTGCTATAGACAAAAGTCCAGTAGATGGAGCTGTTAAACCGTTATATTTAAGCGTTTACAGCTCTGAATTGAAATAGTTGTTTTTGATTAAATGAAATGTATTAAAAGATATAAATAAGCAAAAGGAAAAAAATATACATAGATTATATACAAAGGTGCTGCACTAGGTTAATGATATCAACATAAACTCCAAAACAAACAATGGCAAAAGTGATTATTTATAAATATATATTTATGTATATATAATACATATTCAATTTAATCAATACTGGAACATTTACTTTAGAGCAGTTACAGTATTAACTAATCAGCAATTTGTTTTGGTCAATCTACTTATCATTTATTTATTAGCTGTTTTTATACTGCTAATATAATGAATTTGCAACGCAGCTGCACTTACTGTTCGACAGTAAGTAAACTTTTTTGGTTGTCCTGGAGAATAGCAAAAGAGGAAGGGGGAAAAGCAATCAATAATCTCTCAGGGAAGAGCATGTAAGAATCATACAAATGAATATTATTGCACCATCCACTAGAGGTCAGTCTGAGCCTTACTGATCAAGCCAGGATTTTACTGCAACTAGAGTGTCAATAAAATCTGCTACACTGTGTTGCTCACTGAGAAGGACCCCGGGCCAGAGCAGTTTTCTGATTTCCTTCTCTAAAACACACATACCCTTTAGATCATTTCAAAAGCATTCCCTGTGACATGCATATTTTCTGCAAATTTTACCTTTACAATTCCCTTAATCGTACTTTACAGTTCATATTTAAATATGATATCTATTATATTTTATTATATTGTTTTAAGCCCCGGCTGCATTTTGACTTACCATTAAACAAGTACCAAAACAAAAAACCCAGGCACACATAAAAAGTAACTCGACAACAGAGCAAACGTTAGGATATTATTCGATGACCATTTGCAATTGGTCTTTTTTTGTAGTTCTTTTGAATAGACGTTTTGTGCAGTAGCTCTGTGTTTTTAGAATTTCAAGTGCTATCTGGTTCCCTAGGGCTAATTTATCATAGCAACAAAGTAACAATTTGGAAGTCAGATTGCCAAATCAACAAAAGAAGGCCAGAAAGGAAAAGAAACAATGAACAATAACAATACAAGTGAACTTTTATTGTCAGTCTCTGATTCTTGACAGCAGGTTGGAAACAGACAGAGGATTAAGAAGGAGAAAGTATGAAAAGAAAGAAACACTAGATGAAAAGTCCCTCAAAACTGGCCAATGTTTAACATGTCAAATTAAAGGGGTTGTTCACCTTTGAGATAACTTTTTTACTATGATGTAGAGCAGGGATCCCCAACCTTTTTTACCCGTGAGCCACATTCAAATGTAAAAAGAGTTGGGGAGCAACACAAGCCTGAAAAAGTCCCTTGGGTGCCAAATAAGGCATGTGATTGGCTATTTGGTAGCCCCTATGTGGACTGGCAGCCTACAGGAGGCTCTACTTGGCACTATACTTAGTTTTTATGCAATTAAAACTTTCTTCCACGCAAGCACCTGCTTTGAGGACACTGAGAGCAACATCCAATGGGATGGAGAGCAACATGTTGCTCACGAGCTACTGGTTGGGGATCACTGATGTAGAGAATGATATTCTAAAATAATTTGCAATTGGTTTTCATTTTTGATTATTTAAGGTTTTTGAGTTATTTAGCTTTTTATTCAGCAGCTCTTCAGTTTGCATTTTAAGCAATCTGGTAACTAGGGTCCACATTACCCTAGCAACCATGCACTGATTTGAATAAGTACTGGAATATGAATAGGAGTGGGCCTGAATAAAAAAAGATGAGTAATACAAATTACAATAACAATACATTTGTTGCCTTACAGAGCATTTGCTTTTTAGAAGGGGTCAGGGACGCCCATTTGAAAGCTTAAAAGAATCAAAAGAAAAAGGCAAATAACTATAAAACTATACAAAATAAATAATGAAAACCAATTGGAATGTTGCTTAGAATTGGCCATTCCTTAACATACTAAAAGTTACCTTAAAGGTGAACCATCCCTTTAATTTGAGTATTCAATAACAACAATAAACCTCCCAACTGCGGATGCAATTTATAAAAAAGGTACCTGTATTGCGCAAGCTCAAAGCATGTAAAGCCTTCCCATTGGCTCGTTCTGACACTGATAACAAAAGTGCCCGTGTAAGTGGACAGGAGGGAATGGGCGGGGCTAGAAAGTAGCTGGGACTGCCATGTTGCTGCACCCAGATGTTGCGGCTGTCTCAGTGTAAGGTTAGGGATTGTTGTTGGGCCGGCTCTTCATGAGACAAAGACAACTATAGCCTTCGCTGGTGACGTCCTTAGTACTTATGCAGGTTGGTAACAAAATACATAATACTATTATTGGTGCCTCGCTTTTAAGGTGTGATTAGCGTGTATGCAATCTCATTAAAAGTTTATCGCAGTGAGCACACCGCGAGTGCACCAATATGGCGGCTGAAATGCTATAATAACATTGAGCAGGGGTGTGTGGTTATTAGCGCATTTCCTGCTTTCCATTAAAAGTGTAGCAACATGGACGCCGGCCGCTGAGGGGGTTTTTTGGTTGCTGTTGGGTGCATCAATATGTCTTGTTTCCGGTGCCGTCTACTCAGCAGGTCCAGCAGAGGCCTGTGAAGAGGGTTTCGAGCGGGAGCAGTAGCGACTAAATGGGATCCAGGGTGTGTATATGAGTGGCCACTATGGAGGGGATTATGCTGAACTTTCTCTCTCTCTTTCTTTCTTGTTGTTGTTGTTGATGTTAGCGGGCGATAATGATCGCTAAAGCGCTGTAAAGAAGCGACCAATTTTTGCACAAGGACTTTCAACCTGCGTCGCCAACTCTTTTATTCGCTTTATCTCTCTGCGCACTGTGACAGCGTTGGGCGGAGGTGATGTTGTTCTTGCTGGTGCATATAGACAGCCATTGGATACAGTGACTCAGGGACAAGAAGGAGGCAAAGCTTGTTTAGCCTTGGTATGGGGAGGCATCTGTTAGACACCTCTAGTCTGCAGCTGCTGTGAGTGGGCAGGAAACCTGGAGTCTGAGGCTACAATTGTTGCCCACTACTATCGGTGCATCTAGTGTAATATATAGCCAGGTGACAGCCCTGATGTTGGGAGAGACATGTGCTACCCTTATTATTGTACTGTTCTTTGTGTAAGGTTGGGAGAGACATGTGCTACCCTACATGAGGACAAATGACACTACAAGCCACACATCAGGTTTAGTAGTTGGTTCTGAAATTCAGCCCCTTTTGGGTGCCATGTTGCAGGCTTGGGTGCTTTTTTGGGGGAGGGTAAGGGTTGATGTATAGGTTATAATCAAGTGCTGGTATTTATGTTCAGAAATCTGACAGCTGTTGATTGTCACATGAAGCAGCTGAAGAATTCAGGGATTTGCAGTTTAGCAACAGCCTGGCGTCCCTCGTATGATTGGCCTTGTAACTGGCTTTTTGTTTGGAAACTCCCTCTGATATGACAGGTAAATTTATCTGTTTTGCTTGGAGACAAGGGTGTGTGGATTGTTGAAACAAGACTCTGCGAGTTTGAGTTGAAAGGATCTGATGCGGTCAAAGTCTTGAGAGCAGGCGTTTACAGCTGCCTCTGCAAAGGAGGTTTCCCTCCAGGGGGCACTACAGCTGAATTGAAAAGCATCTGAAGGTATATTTGTGGGGTATGTGAATTGCGAAATAAACAAAATGCTTCTTATTTTATTACGACAGGTGACATCTTCCTCTTACATCACCTTTGTTACCTGTAAGGTACTGCTTCCCAGTATGTGTAACCGTTGTTACTCTTCGTTTTTCGAAGTCGTCCAAAGTTTCCTCATGAGGAAACTTTGGGCGAATTCGGATAGCAGAAGCGATCCGAGTGCCATCCTGCAATTTAGATTCCAGCTGGCGGGAAGGCTTTAAGGGGAGATTAGTTGCCTGAAGAAGAAGCGATTTGTCACTGGGCGACTAATCTCCCGAAATAGCAACGTGAGTCTCTGCCCTTTAAGAAAATATGCGTCTGGAGGGGTGGGGAGCCCGCGTGCAGATTGTGCTTGGAAGAGGATAGTTATATTAATGATTGTCTCCTGCTGTTTTGCAGTTGCTTATTGTACTGTTCTTTGTGTAAGGATGATCTGCCAGCCTTGCCTCTCTTCGCATTGTGGAATATGTTGATAAATTCTGCCCCTTCTACAATAATTGCTTAAAGGCCAGCCCTTCTGCTATTTTGTAGCCAGTGAACTGCCAATATTGCCTTAAAATGCTAACTGAAGTTGGTAAAGTCATAATTGTGAGCTTATGGCTATTGATAACCTTTCCCAATTTTCAGTGGAAACTGATTAATTTCAAAATCAAAAGCTCTGTGGGCTGCTTTGGTTTTAAAGGGGTGGTTCACCTTCAAACAACTAGTTTTTTTCCACCAAAAATAACAACTTCTTTCAGTTACTTTCTATTTTCTACGTATCACCGTTTTTCTAATATTGAGGTGTAAAGTGTATTTTTTTCCACTTTCTAAAGCAGCTCTGGGAGGGGGGTTCACCCTGTAAACTGTTCTAAATTGATACATTTAGTTGATGTTTCTTATCTTTGTCCCTGCTGAGCAGAATCTCTGGGTTTCATTAAAGGCAGCTGTTGGAATTGATACAATAGTTGCTAATACTCCAGAGATGCTGCTGAGAAATGTATCAACTAAATGTTGAAAAATTGTAACAGTTCAGAGTCTGCAGCTGAATTACTGAGCTGCCAGACTCAAACACCAGAGACAGGAACATTCAACTTTAAACTTAGATTTTGGAAAAACAGTTAAAAATAAATAATGGAAAGTAATTGAAAAAAAGTATTTATTGCTGAGGAACAGAATCTGAAAACCACTGAGCTGAAAAAAAGTGTTTGGAAGGTGAACAACCCCTTTAAGAGAACTCGGGCATGTACTCTCATACTCTTACGCTGCTCATGGAAAAAAGTTACATTTATATTACCTTTAATCATATCTCTTTGCTCAGAACACAGAAAATGTCAGATATGAAACCATGGTATTTTAGCCACTGCTTTCAGAGAATTAATCAAGATACGCAATTTACAACTGGTCAGTATATACTCATGGATATATCTTCAAACATTCATTACTTTGCCCCTCAGTGTCAGACATCAAACAGAGGATTATTTTGTCCTCTTAAAGGGGGGACCTAAGCAAGCTACCGTATTCCCTGAAGATGACGGGCAAATTTAAGCCCTTTAGACCTTGCAAAAATGAGGCGGATGTAAATGTGACAGTTTGGATTGAGGACCACATTGGCTCAGAGCACATGTTTGCTCCAGCTGATTTACTTAACACCCGCTGTCCAGTTACATAGTTAAATCGGGTTGAAAAAAGACAAAGTCCATCAAGTTCAACCCCCCCAAATGAAAACCCAGCATCCATACACACACCCCTCCATATTTTCACATAAATTATATATACCCATATCTATACTATAACTATAGTGTTTAGTATCACAATAGCCTTTGATATTATGTCTGTCCAAAAATTCATCCAAGTCATTCTTTAAGGCATTAACTGAATCAGCCATCACAACATCACCCGGCAGTGCATTCCACAACCTCACTGTCCTCACTGTAAAGAACCACCTATGTTGCTTCAAATGAAAGTTCTTTTCTTCTAGTCTGAAGGGGTGGCCTCTGGTACGGTGATCCTCTTTATGGGTAAAAAGGTCCCCTGCTATTTGTCTATAATGTCCTCTAATGTACTTGTAAAGTGTAATCATGTCCCCTCGCAAGTGCCTTTTTTCCAGAGAAAACATCCCCAACGTTGACAGTCTACCCTCATAATTTGTCTTCCACACTTCTAACCAATTTAGTTGCGCGTCTCTGCACTCTCTCCAGCTCATTTATATCCCTCTTAAGGACTCGAGTCCAAAACTGCACTGCATACTCCAGATGAGGCCTCACCAGGGACCTATAAAGAGGCATAATTATGTTTTCATCCCTTGAGTTAATGCCCTTTTTTATGCAAGACAGAACTTTTTTTGCTTTAGTAGCCACAGAATGACGCTGCCCAGAATTAGACAAAAACCCCTAGATCCTTCTCATTTAAGGAAACTCCCAACACACTGCCATTTAGTGTATAACTTGCTTTTGTTATTTTTGCCAAAGAGCATAACCTTGAATTTATCAACATTAAACCTCATTTTCCAGTTTGCTGCCCAGTTTCCCAACAAATCACTCTGCAAAGTTCCTGAACTGCAAGGAGCATAATTTAATACAGTAAAGGGAACCTATTTCCCAGCTATGGTAATGCGCAAGGAAGGTAGAAAAAAGGTGGGAAAAAGTTAATGTGCTTACCTCACTGCTGGCTTACATAAACCTGTGGTGGTATAGATAATCAGGCGCTAGTCACTGGGGGTTTCTTCCACTTCAAACCCAGTAGGCATTGCAAATTTAAAATGAAAGTAACTAATTCAGTCTAAATCATTCACATTTATCCTTCCTTCCTACAAGTTGGGTAACGCTTAGGGGCAGATTTATCAAGGGACGAATTGAAAAGACTAGGGAATTATTCAAATTCGATTTGTTTTTTTAAAAATTCAAATTAGATTTTCGAGATTTATCATACTCTTGCCCTTAAAGAACTCAAATTCGACTATTCACCACCTAAAATCTGCCAAATTGCTGTTTACAGGAAAACTATACCCCCAAAATGAATACTTAAGCAACAGAGTTTACATCATATTAAGTGTCATTTTTAAGTAAATCTTGCCCTTTTACATCTCTTGCTTTGAGACACCATTTCGTGATGGTCTGTGCTGCCTCAGAGATCACCTGACCAGAAATTATACAACTCTAACTGTAAAGGTGGCCATAGACTCAAAGATCCGCTCGTTTTATCGACATCGAATTACGATGTGCCAAGGGGCTCCGACGGGTCGGTCGGTTAAAAATCCAACCTTCCCGATCGATATCGTAGCCAGATATCGATCGGGAAGACCTGTCGGAAGCCCCCATACACGGGCAGATAAGCTGTCAAATCGGTCCAAACGACTGATATCGGCAGCTTTATCTGCCCGTGTATGGCCACCTTAACAGGAAGACGTGTGGAAGCAAAAGACACAACTCTGTCTGTTAATTGGCTCATGTTACCTAACAAGTATGGTTTGTTGGTATGTTTGTGTGCACTGTGAATCATACGATCCCAGGTGGCGGCCCTTATTTTTTAAAGTGTCAATTTTCTATTTATAATTGCCCAATGGCACATACTACTAAAAAAGTATATTATTATGAAAATGGTTTATTTACATGAAGCAGGATTTTACATATGAGCTGTTTTATGCAATATCTTTTTATAGAGACTTGCATTGCTTGGGGCGTATCGTTTTCCTTTAAGTCAGTGGTAGATGTCCTGGGATCAAATTGGAGTTGTTTGCAGCCTTCCTAACATTTAAGTTTTTTTCAGAGAATTTGACTTGAGTTTTTGGGTCAATCCCATTCACCCAATTCAATTTTTTTAATAAATATCGATTGGTCGAATTTCGAGTTCATGGTAGTTTATGGGAGTTTTTAAAAACTTACATGAATTCGAAATTTGTCACTTGATTAATGTGTTTCATCCAATCTTGGGGACTTCATTAGAGGTGGAGTACCCCCTCCCAAATACACTCTTATGTACCTGGTATTTCACTCGTGATGATCGATGATCGATGCATCCCATCTTAAAGTTAAGGAAACCATATTATTGTATATATCCCATATCAATCATAAATAACAACCTTGAATAATAACCATGTATGACATGCATAGGTTTTTGTATATTTTTTGTATATTTTTTTGATATATTCCACTAAAAAAAATTAATGCTTAAACATGTATACGTTAACATTTTTCCTGTTGTGATCTGCCAGGGATAGAATATACATAAAACTACCAAAGAAACAATCTTAATTACTAGCCATGTGTGGCTTGCTCTACAGGTTAAAATGTTCTATAAAAACTAGAGTGTTTTTCCTTTGTGTATTCCACATTAACATTTCCTAATGCTCTTTTTGCAGTAACTGTGAATGGTGGCATGGAAGAGAGATGCCAATTCTCAGTGGGGAAATAAACCAGGTGAGTTTTACTAGTGTTAGGGCCAGGCCACGCAGGGCGTTTTGTGGAGATTTGGTCGCCTGGCGACTAATCGCCTCTATTTGTGGCGACCGCCGTCCCTGAATATGCGCTGGCTAAAATGAAAAAACGCCGGCGCTAATCAGACGCGGCAATTCGTTTTCCGAAGTTTCCTCGTGAGGCAACTTCTGGCGACTTTGGAAAATGAACCGACACGTGTGATTAGCGCCAGCGTTTTTTTTATTTTAGCTGCGCATATTCAGGGAAGGCGTTTGGGGAGATTGGTCGCCGCAAAAACGAGGCAATTAGTCGCCAGGCAACCAAATCTCCCCAAAATGCCCTGTGTGGATTTACCCTTAAACACAAACCTGTTGATATCTGACAGATTAAAGTCGAGAAAGTTGTGTATTTTGGACACTTTGATAATTCACCTCCATGGACTAGAACTGTAATATTTGCACATTTACTAGCACAGTGCCTAAGTGAATAACCGTTCAGCTATACAATTAACAATCCGTAATTATACATCGTTAAACATGTAGAAATAGAACAGTAAAGAGGAGAACCCACAAACTCAATTTGAAATTGAACATTAGATTTTGTTAGGTTCTCAGTGATTTATTACAATCACAATGGTAAAAATCAATTAATTGATTTTTATTTAATTTTTTTTGTATATTTTTATTTTTATGAAATAAAAGATAAAATACATACAGACATGGTATCAAGACTGCAAGTACTGGACAAATCCCAGCTCGCAGGATGTAAATACAAAGATAATATTCATTATTGCCTTGAACCACTAAACAATAACAATAAACAACAAACATTAATATCACAGCCTATTAGTTTACTGTCATTTGTACCTATACAATGGTGTACGTCCTGGGGTTGGAAATGGGAATGGCCTCGAGGTGGGTAAGAGGTAGCTTCTATGCTTTTCATGTTTTCTGATTAGATAAGAACTTGTCACCTAGGTACTACATTCCTATATACCATCCAAGGAGTCCAGACTTTATTAAAATGTTTTTGGGAGTTTGTTTTAAAGCTGGTCATATTTTACAGGACTAATATGTTGTCTAATTTGGTTTTTACCATTTGAAAAGTCCAATACTGGTGATTTCCAAGAGGATGCAATAACCTGTTGTGCAGCAAGATATGTGTAATCAGTTTTCTAAGATGTTTATTACCTCATGTTATCCTCCTCGTGTATTAAAGCTTCCTCTGGATTTTTCAAAAGTGTTAATCCAGTGACACTTGAAATTAATGTATATACCTGGATCAAAAATCTGACAGCTTTTGGGCACTCCCACCAAACATGTAAAAAGCTACCCTGCTGACCACAGTTTCTGAAGTATAATGGGGAGCTCGTTGGATACCATCGGGTGGGAACTAGGTACCATTGGTGTAGTATTTTTTGAGACGTCTCTTGAATTGCGATGTTAACTGAGCAGTGCATTGTGTCCTTAATAATATCAGACCACTGGTCCTCTTCCATACAGATCCATTTCTTTAACGGTGTCAAATGGTTTAACTGATTATATATTTTTTAAATAGTCGTTTGTTGAGGAATATCTTGTAAGCACATTCTTTCATATATTGTTGGATTTGAGAATTTTTTCTCTTTCCATTGGGAATGTGTGTAATGTCTTATTTGGTGATATCTTAAAATTTCCTGTTGAGGAATATTGTATTTTTTTTGGAGTTGCTCCCATGTTAGGAGTTGCTGACTTTTAGTCAAAGAATGTATACTACACAGGCCATTATCTGTCCACCATTGGAATGATCCTTTTTTTTTCCCTGGGGGGAAATCACTGTTTGCTTCAAAACATGCTACTGGTTTATGTGGTGAGTAAAGTCCACAAGATGGAGATAGTGAGTTCCAAATTTTTTGCGAATGTAGGATAAAGGGGTTAGATATCAATTTTCCAGCCTTTGCTCTGGACCACAAAAGGTTTCGCATTGCACCTTCTTGTAGTGTATCTTGTTCTATTTGTACCCAAGACAGGGCATCCGCTGTGCGGTGCCAGTTTATTATAAAGCTTAATTGTGCTGCAGTGAAATAGTTCTTTAGGTTAGGAATTCCTAGACCACCTTTACTTCTATGCCTAGTAGCTGTTGAGAAATTTATGCGGGCCGTCTTCCTGTCCCATACAAAGTTGTTGATCACTTTTTGTAGGGAGGTCAGAATTCCTGCAGGTAGTGAGACCGGGAGTGCCCGGAACAGGTACAGTAAATGAGGTGCAGACATTTTGATAGCGGAAATATGCCCAAGCCAAGACAACTTAAGATTTCTCCAAGAAGTGATCATCCTTAGTATTTTTGAGAAGTTTTATTGTAATTTATTGGTGACAAGGCATTGTGGTCTTGGTGTATATGAACCCCTAGATACTTTATGCTGTTTGGTTGCCACTGCACTTGAAAGTTGATTTCCAACAGCTTAGCAGTGTGTTTAGGTATATTGATGTTAAGGGCTTCTGATGCATTTATTTTGAGTCCTGAAACGTTTCCAAAATTTTGTAATTTGTTGTATAAAAAAGGAAGGGATGACATACAGTGGTGTGAAAAAGTATTTGCCCCTTCCTGATTTCTTATTCTTTTGCATGTTTGTCACACTTAAATGTTTCTGCTCATCAAAAACCGTTAACTATTAGTCAAAGATAACATAATTGAACACAAAATGCAGTTTTTAAATGAAGGTTTACGTTATTAAGGGAGAAAAAAAACTCCAAATCTACATGGGCCTGTGTGAAAAAGTGATTTCCCCCCTTGTTAAAAAATAACTTAACTGTGGTTTATCACACCTGAGTTCAATTTCAAAGGTTATAAAGCCATTTCTAAAGCTTTGGGACTCCAGCAAACCACAGTGAGAGCCATTATCCACAAATGGCAAAAACATGGAACAGTGGTGAACCTTCCCAGGAGTGGCTGGCCGACCAAAATTACCCCAAGAGCGCAGAGACAACTCATCCGAGAGGCCACAAAAGACCCCAGGACAACATCTAAAGAACTGCAGGCCTCACTTGCCTCAATTAAGGTCAGTGTTCACGACTCCACCATAAGAAAGAGACTGGGCAAAAACGGCCTGCATGGCAGATTTCCAAGGCGCAAACCACTTTTAAGCAAAAAGAACATTAAGGCTCGTCTCAATTTTGCTAAAAAACATCTCAATGATTGCCAAGACTTTTGGGAAAATACCTTGTGGACCGACGAGACAAAAGTTGAACTTTTTGGAAGGTGCGCGTCCCGTTACATCAGGCGTAAAAGTAACACAGCATTTCAGAAAAAGATTATCATACCAACAGTAAAATATGGTGGTGGTAGTGTGATGGTCTGGGGTTGTTTTGCTGCTTCAGGACCTGGAAGACTTGCTGTGATAGATGGAACCATGAATTCTACTGTCTACCCAAAAATCCTGAAGGAGAATGTCCGGCCATCTGATCGTCAACTCAAGCTGAAGCGATCTTGGGTGCTGCAGCAGGACAATGACCCAAAACACACCAGCAAATCTACCTCTGAATGGCTGAAGAAAAACAAAATGAAGACTTTCGAGTGGCCTAGTCAAAGTCCTGACCTGAATCCTATTGAGATGTTGTGGCATGACCTTAAAAAGGCGGTTCATGCTAGAAAACCCTCAAATAAAGCTGAATTACAACAATTCTGCAAAGATGAGTGGGCCAAAATTCCTCCAGAGCGCTGTAAAAGACTCGTTGCAAGTTATCGCAAACGCTTGATTGCAGTTATTGCTGCTAAGGGTGGCCCAACCAGTTATTAGGTTCAGGGGGCAATTACTTTTTCACACAGGTTTGGATTTCTTTTCTCCCTAAATGATAAAAACCCATTTAAAACACTCATTTAAAAACTGCATTTTGTGTTTACTTGTGTTATCTTTGACTAATAGTTAAATGTGTTTGATGATCAGAAACATTTTGTGTGACAAACATGCAAAAGAATAAGAAATCAGGAAGGGGGCAAATAGTTTTTCACACCACTGTAGGCTTTGAGATTGTGAGCATGATGTCATCGGCATATAGAATACTTTTATAGTCCACATTACCCACCTCGATGCCTGTTATTTTAGGATGTTCTCTAATTGTTATAGCCAAAGGTTCGATTGCTAGGGCAAACAACAGGGGGGACAAAGGGCACCCCTTTCGTGTGCCCCTCCCGATCGGGGAATTTGGGGGAGTGAAATTCCGTGTGGCGCACAGATGCCATAGGTTTCTCATATAAAGCTTTAATTACATTAAGACATTGCACTGGGAATCCAGAACTGATTAGTGTTTTATGCAGATATTTCCAGGATACTGTATCAAAAGCTTTTTCCAAGTCTAATGACAACAACATTGAGGGAATATGGTTTTCTTTTGCGTAACTTTATCAGGCTAGATATTCTGCGTATGTTGTCAGGGACTTGTCTTCCTGGGATGAAACCTGATTGATCTCGATGTATTAACTCCCCTAGAAAATGGTTCAGTCTGGTGGCCATAATCTTAGCTAACTGTTTAATATCTAGATTCAGGATTGATATTGGTCGGAAATTCTTACAATTAGTATGATCCTTGTCAGGTTTGGGGATAACAGCGATTTGGGAGATAAGGCACTCAGGATGAAATTTATGATTACCTAGTAGGACCTCATTAAATAAATGTTGGAGCCATGGTAAAAGAATTGGAGCGAAGGTTTTATAGTATTTCCCAGAGAGGCCATCTGGACCTGGGGTTTTCCTAACTTTTAAGGTTTTAATGGTTTGTTGTATTTCCTGTGAAGTTATTGGGGTGGATAAGCTCTCTATTTGGATTTCTGATGGGTGTGGGATTTTATGCTGTTTAAGAAAGGCCTCTGTTCTCTTTTCATCTGCCGTAGCTTGCTCTTGATATAGGGACTGATAATAGTCAGCAAATTCCTGAACTATTTTAATTGGATTTGCTGTAAGGTGGCCTTTATGATTTCTAATCTGGGTAAATGGGGATTGTAAGAATTTGTTAGATAAGCGGCGGGCTAGCATAGTGTCTGCCTTATTCGCCTTTTGGAAATATTTCTGTTTAATCCATTGTAATCTCTTAATTTCTTTTTCTGTTAATAATAAATTTAGTTGGGTTCTTAGCTGCTCTGTGTGTCTTTTAAGGGAGAAATCTTTTGGATGTAGTTTGAATCTTCTTTAATCTGTAATCGCTTATTCAAATTGGTTATTTGTTCAGTATTTTCCTTTTTTATTCTCGCTTTAGTTTGTATAATTATACCTCTTATATATGCCTTATGGGCTGACCACAAAGTAGGGCTAGAGATGTCTGGGGTATTATTGGTCCTAAAATATTGTCAATTCCTGCTCTAGATGTTTCGTTATCAGAGGGTCAGACAACGTAGAATCGTCCAATCTTCACCTGTAGGAGTCTGTCTTAATAAGTAGGTTGGATAGCTGTTCTATTACCATTGAGTGATCAGACCAGGAACAAGAACGGATTTTTGAGTGAACTATTAGGGGGATTAAGTGTTGCTGGAACAATGTCATGTCAATTCTGGAGAAGGAATCATGTGGTGCGGAAAAGAATGTGAAATCTTTTCGTAATGGATGACATTCCCTCCAGTACAGTACATGCATTTTTCCAAAAGTTTAGCAGAATAATGAGGGCCATGCGTTCTTGGTGTAGCTTCTTGCCTTGTTTTCGGCTGTCTATCCACTTGAGGGTTGATCACCTCATTAAAATCCACACCTAGCAAGGTTGGGCCTGTACTGTGCTTCTCCAGGAGAGGAAAAAAGAAATTATAAAAGGACTTCTGATTCTCATTAGGGCCGTAGACAACTGCCAGTGTAACTGGGGAGTCCTGTATTAGACCATTGAGTATTAAGAAACGACCTTCTGGGTCTGCTTTTGACTCGTTTAATAAAAAGTTTACCCTTTTCTGTATACTTATCGCTACTCCTCTTTGTTTTTTAGGGGAAGATGCTAAATAAACCTTACGTATGCATAATGAAAATATTTAGGTGCTGAGGTACTGGAAAAGTGTGTTTCCTGGAGGAACACAATATCCGCTCCCATCTGATTGTATTGTGTTGTAATTCCGCTAGTTGTTTTTATAGATCAGTGATGAGGTGGTCTTGCGAATTAACTTTGTTTGTAATTTCGTCTACCTTATCTTCCACCGCCTCCGTTCTGTTGCCTAGGTCGCGCAGCTCCTGCGTAACATGGTCAGTGATCTTAGTCGCCACTGCCGATAATTCTGTTTGCAGTAGTTGTTTGAATTGGCTGATGAGTACTGCATCGCCTGAGTAAGTTGGAGTTGCCTCTGCGTCTGAGTCTCCCCTTTCTGATTTGCCGTCTGCGAAGAGGCCTTGGGAGAAGTTTTCGCGCTGGCGGCCATTTTTGTTTTTGCAGTCGCGTGTGGCGTAGGCGGCTGTGAGGGAGAGTCTTTATCTTTAGAGACTTGTCTCAATCTTCCTCCTCTAGTCGTGTTCCGGAAAAATTACTGGTACCTTGCGAGAAATTTCTGGTCCGGGTAGCTGCTTAATATAGCTGATAGGAGTCGCCAGGAGCGAAGCCCAGAAGAATTGCGACCGCTCACGTCCGCATCATAACCACGCCCCCCAATCAATTTGATTTTTTATATTGTGATTGTAATAAATTACTGAGAACCTAACAGAATTTGTTTAATTATACATCATCCCATATTTGCAAAGCTGTGAGTTGTTAGGCCTGTTGAAACACAGTGAAGCCTGTGGGGGGCATTAATAAACTGCATTTTTTTCATCAGAACACAAACGGTTAAAATGAAACCAGACCATATGCACACTGTTGCGTTAGGCAAACTCCGATCCCTAAAGTCCCATTGTGCCACAGACTTGAATCTGCAGAGATTGCCAGGACAAGCTCAGTAATTCTGAAGTCTGTGGGGCTTCGCTGACAGAAACCAACTCTATTAATAAGCTTATGCCTGTGCATTATCAGGTCTATATTACAGCTTGACAATTGTTACAGTACCTTCACCTTAGTGATCAAATTCACTACTCTTTTTATCCTCAACTTGTGACACACCAGCTGTTATTCAACTCACACAATGACATCAGTTAATTCCTAAACCATTTAATAACTATTATACAATTATACCAAATATGTAGATATTCCAAGGTGGCAATATATCACACAAAAAAATGATACAGACAAAGAAATGAAATCAAGAACAACACAGAATCCAATAAAATTACTAACAAATAGATGTTACACTGTGAGGTCGGTAGGGGAAAATCCCAGCTCTTACTAGTCTTACAGTAGAGTCGATGTTTTACTGGCACAAATATGCAATCTGCAAAAGCAGGAATATGGAACTGAAAATGCAACCGTATATTATGTAGTGAATTTATAGCTGAGCTAGTTGTACTGGGCAAAAATCAGTCAATACTGTTTCCATGTCTGCATTTGTCCAACCCAGAGCAACTGCTATGTCTATGTGCGTCTCATCATATATTTCATCATATATTTATTTATATAGAGCCAGAATATTATGCAACTATTTATTATAATTAATGACGGGTTTTACAATTTCTGAAACAAGGGTTTCAGATTAAAAATAGGATGAATGGACCCTACTCGAGAGCTGAAAATAATCTATAGAGCTAAAAGAATCTATGATATGTGTGCATGAAGGGGCCACATTGCCAAACAATTTGTGTGAACTGTGGCACATAACTCTACATATGTGCCTTCCAGTATACAATGAATTTTGATAGTTCTGTGTAGTTCAGCTGCTTTCTGTACTAAGGAGAAATGGACCATGTCGGTAGCTTAGAGAATAGCTAAGGTATATGACACACAAAGTTTGACCTCCCTACAAAAACAAATGCTGTTCATTGGCTGCATAAAGTGATGATGAAAGTCCTTATTTAATGGTTTCCAACTCTGGTTAGAGCAGTGCCTTTGGGCGGGGTTTGGCAAAAGCTTGTCTGACCAGGAAAGATTTGATAATGGGTTTGCTCTCTTTAAGTCTTTCAAGTGCACTTTTATTATCTATTTAGTACAACAAATAAAAGGTGTTGATCAAAACATTTCCAGCACAAAATACATATATTATCTATTTAGTACAACAAATAAAAGGTGTTGATCAGAACATTTCCAGTACCAGGCTGGCTAGGCTAATGGCACACCACACTGTTTCTGACCAGGTGGAGATGAAGCTGAAACAAGTCGATCTACTCCCATTCGCTCTCTGCTATAAGTGCACTGACTGGGCTTGGTGTTGGCCTGTGTGTGTGAAGTGGATTTCAGCATGGAAAAGTATACATTTTTTTAACCAAAATCTGATGCCAATGGCTGATGTCTGTCATTGCAATGGCTTACATTGGCCTTTTCTCCGTCTGCGTTTCTATAGAGGCAAAGCCAGACCTGCCATTGGATTAAGAATTTTGTTTATTGCGCCTATAAATCTGCAGAGACCATGAAATCACAGACCCTTGTGGGGTATAATAATCAAAGAGTGAAGTTCGAGATCACCACAGTCCACTAGAGTGACATACCGCCTCTTTCCATTCATTTCTGTGGGATTTTTAAAGGCATATTTATCAAAGGGTGAAAGTTCACCCTTTTGTAAAGTTGATGTTATTATGCAGTTTTTCTTTCTTTCAAGTCTGTTATGAATGTTGCAAACTGCACCATGGAATAAAAACTAGTTTAAAGGACATGTAAAGCCTACCTTTTCCCTCCATTTATATAAGTTGGGCAGATCTTCCCCCACCCAAGCCACATCATTTGTACTGCATATACCCCCTATATTTGCCAGTGCCATCACATTTTTCTAAAACAAATAGCAGCTTTCACCCAGCGCCCATTTTGCGCTCTCTGACACATCAGTAACATTGACATCTGCAAACAGGACATGTGTGCTGTAAAGTTCATGCAATGCAAAATGCAGATTTACACAGGCACAACATACTTTGATAAAAAGTTCTGCCGGGGTTGAGCACTGTAATGGTTAAGCTGAGCTCAGGAGAGGTGATTAGTAGACAAAAATAGAATCATTGGCTGTTAGAATGGAGGGTGTATTTAATCTGAGCTGAGAGAACTGAGCATGCTCATGAGCCAGCAGCCAAAGTAAATTCCAGAGAAGGAGAAGGATTTCTAAGTGATTAAGGGGATGCTGCAGCCTTACTGTTAACCTTTTAACAACCAGAATGGCAGTTATCTAAAGATTTCAAAGAGACTGTTCACTGATTAAATTATTGTGGGATTGGTTTACATGTCCTTTAAATGTCTTTGTTCACCCCCCCTTCTATAAATAAATCTGATGTTGGGACTCAATCTCACTTATAGCAGTGTCCTCTAGGTGCAGAATTGGGAATGCCAAGGGCTGCTGCAGTGTGCCCATTAACAGCTGATATAGGGTGACATTGACACTTGCAGCTGTCTGCACAGGTGCTGTTTTCATGCAAGAGAAGCAATCTTAGGAGATCCTCATCATAAAATCTAATTTTCATATATACATGAGTTTAAATCCAAAAAATGTTGGATTGTTGAAAGAACTGTTTTTTTTGTTTTTTTCCCCATAAAATCCCTTTCTGTTCTCTGGTTTAAACTTTTGAAACAATACAAGTGAAGTCTGTTCTTCAGGTCTGATCATCTGGCTTCAGCCATATTGTTTTAAGTGCTGAAGTCAGAAGTGGAGAAATGGGCAAACCGCTATCCCTTTAAACAGCAGATGCATTTGGAAATAACTAAATCTATGAGCACTGTGTACTATTACAGAGAGTTTCTTAAAATACATTTTTTTCACATTGTGATGCGACATCTACAAACTACAATTGTACTGCATACAATGTAATTAAAAAGAAAGGGATGAATTGCAAATCATTGAAACTGGATTTAATTGCAAATTGTTCAAAAACAAAATATCAAATGTTGACACTGAATAATGTTGTTAGCTGAAAAATATTGCTCATTTTAAATTTGATGCCAGCAACTCATTTCAAAAAAGTTGGGACAGGAGCAACAGAAGACTGGAAAATGTATGTAATGCTAAAAGGAGCTTCCCAAAAAAATGGGTCTTTGTACTGCGTATCCAAATATTGCAAATATTTAAGAATACCATTCCTTAAATAAATTCATGCACCATACATAGTAATCCAGATAATCAGGATAAATCCCTTTATGCAAGAGACAAGGCAGAAAGCCAACATTGGATCTCTATGATCCTTGGGCCCTCAGACAGAGAAGAAACTATTTATAAACGTGATCCAAAACCACCATCACCTTCTCTGGCCCTAAGCTCATTTGAGATGGACTGAGGCAAAGTAGAAAACTGTCCTGTGGTGAGATGAATGAATGTAGGACTATCCAGCTTGCTATCTGCAGTTCAAATGAATTTGTGCACATGGCATGGGGAGCTTGCACATCTGGGAAGGCACCATAAACGTTATTCAGGTTTTGCAGCAACATATTTTGCTATTCAGATGATGCATTTTCAGGAAAGGCTTATTTCATCAAGATCATGTCCAGGTTTTAAACGGTCCTGCCTGGATGAAAGGCCCATTATGAAATTAAAAATTCAGCAACCAAGAGCCATGAATTAATGCGCAGCTATAATACTATTAGACAATAATGGTAAAATCATTTCACTTTCAAAAACTACAGCAGTTGCTCTCTTTAGCTCCCAAGTGTTTACAGTGTTAAAAGTAGAGATGATGCAACACAGTAGGAAACGTGGGCATGTTTTTCATACTACTTATTGCATACCGGGATCATGGATCAGTTTCAATACATCAAAATACTTGAAGCGGTCATGTTGGCTTATTCCAAAGAGGAAATGCCCTTGAAATGGGGGGTTTCAACAAGACAATGACCCCAAACACACCAGTAAATGTGCAACATCTTGGTTCCAGACTAACAAGATTGACGTTATGGATTGGCCAGCACAATCCCTCAACCTTAATTCAATAGAAAACTTGTGGACATCAAAAAATGCAGAAGAATTGTGGAAAGTAACAGGTGCCAGAAATTTGTGGACTTCATGAAACACAGATGTGCAGCAATTCTCAGAAACACTGATTATACAACTAAATATTAGTTTAGGAAAGCAAAGTCTTGAAACATTTTGAAGTTCATAAAGTGAATGTTTGAGTTTGTAAAGAAGAATGCAGAAACTTTTTTTTTTTTTTTTTTTTTTTGAACAGTCCAATAATCCCATTTCTTTTTTTTTTTTCTTTCTTCATTTTGATTTGGAATAGAATGTGTAGTGTTACCAATGCATTTGCATGTATGGAAATAAAAGCTGTTATAAGGATTTTTATTTTTATTCACACTGTTGTTTTAATGAACACAACTATATATATATATATATATATATATATATATATATATATATATATCTTTTTTTAAAGAGACCAATAATATGTTGTCTTTGTAACATTTACATTTAACTATAGGTTTTAAATTATTTGCAAGGCATCCCTTTTTGTTTACACTTTACACAGTGTGGGGTCATTTGTTGCACATTAAATTAATTAAATGTAATTTAAAAAAAAAAAACTTTCCATTGCGCAAGTTAAGTTCTTGAGTGGAGATCCCGTTTCACATATGGTCACCATTTATAAATGTGAATAAATTCTTATTAGACATCTCAGCCCATGTATGCGGCATTTTATTTTTCTTTCCTAAATGCCTGTTGTTGGCACCCAGGAAATAATTGCGCTACCTTTTTATATCATAACTGTTCTCTTGGTAAAAAATAAAACTTTATACATGAAGGTTTGGTTGTGGCTCCTCTAACATTTTGAACTTTCAGATTTCAGAAGAATCGCATCTCCCCCCTTCCCCTCCTTTCCTTTGTTTGCTGTCTGTCATGGTTCTGAATGACTGAGTTTGGGAACCATTTGTCTGTATAAAAGTTACCAAACAGGTATTCCTCCCATACTATTTATTTTCACTATGCAAGGATGGGAAGATAGCAAAACTATGTGTGATAATTGATTTGCTTATCTCCAGTGAACTTGTAAACCTATTTAAAGGTCACCTATTGTCAAAAAAAATTATCCCCCAACCAAAGGTAAGCCCGCACTCTGGTTGGAGGTAATGGTAGTTTGTTTTTTGTAATTGCCCCAAATCGTGTTTGGGGGTTAAGTCGAATTTTTTTTTATTGGACCCTGGTAAGGCGTCATCTGGAGTATGCAGTGCAGTTTTGGGCTTCAGTCCTTAAGAAGGATATAAATGAGCTGGAGAGAGTGCAGAGACGTGCAACTAAACTGGTTAGAAGGATGGAAGATGAGAGTAGATTTTTCATTTTTTGAGTTGTTCTCTCTGGGGAAAAATACACTTGCTAGGGGACATGATTAATTTTTATAGGTACTTTAGAGGGCATTATAGACTGACAGCAGCAGAATATGTATATATTTTTTACATAAAATGGATCCCTGCACCAGAGGCCACCCCTTTAGACTAGAGGAAAATAACTTTCACTTGAAGCAGCGTAGGTGGTTCTTCACAGTGAGATTGTGGAATGCACTGCCGGATGATGTTGTGATGGCTGATTCTGTTAATGCCTTTAGAGAGGTGCTTGGATGATTTCTTGGACAAGCATAATATCCAAGGCTTTTGTGACACTAAAATCTATAGTTTGTGTATGAGTATATATAATTTGTGAAGTAGGGAGGGGTGTGTGTATGGATGCTGGGTTTCATTTGGAGGGGTTGAACACTAGGCAAACGGCAAATATACTTTAGCTTTTTTTTTATTTATGTTTTTTTTCAACCAGCTGCAGGTTCAACACTAAAAGCATCTGATTTGTTGCAGTTATGGCCCAGAAGCAACAAAAATGGCAAAAAAAATGGCAAAAAAAATGCCTCCGAAAATGTCAACGTTAAATACATTTAAAAAAAGTCTTATTTATTTTTTATTGCTGTTCTATTAAATCTGAAAAGCAAATTCACTTACCCATACATTTCTGTTTCAGGTCCCAGTCACCAAAACCAGGGTGGATTTCTCCAACTTCTCCCGCTTACTGCCCCCATCGACCTCTGAGAGCGGACATGGTGGGGGAGGACATAATGAGCTTGATGAAGAAGCATCAACCTCAGGCGGAGCCTCTGCTCCCAGCCCTCAGAGTGAAGCAGTCACAAATAATCTGCAAGAACTCTCTCTTCAGTCTGGGGCCAATGTTCAGATCCCCTTCTCCAGGCCATGTCCCAATACCCCACCTCTGAATGAGAGAAAGAATGGTGAGTAGCATTGAGACAAATGGAAAATGATTGCAGAGCAGAACTGATGTATATATTTTCCAGAACATGGTCAATGGCAGCTGTTATACACTTCCATTGGTTTCTAGTATATCGTGAAAACTGTGAAAGCTGTAGCTGAGAACCATCCTATTTTTAAATGCCATAACTGAACATTAAAGCATTTGGCAGCCTCCTTGCAGTCACACATTAAACTTAAAGGGAATTTCAAGCCAAACTAATTTTTTATGGCCTACTAAAATAACATGTGATACTAATAAACCTTGCAATATACAGGTCCATGTTTTTGCCATTTGTGGATAATGGCTCTCACTGTGGTTCGCTGGAGTCCCAAAGCTTTAGAAATGGCTTTATAACCTTTGAAATTGAACTCAGGTGTGATAAACCACAGTTAAGTTATTTTTTAACAAGGGGGGCAATCACTTTTTCACACAGGCCCATGTAGATTTGGAGTTTTTTTTTCTCCCTTAATAACGTAAACCTTCATTTAAAAACTGCATTTTGTGTTCAATTATGTTATCTTTGACTAATAGTTAACGGTTTTTGATGAGCAGAAACATTTAAGTGTGACAAACATGCAAAAGAATAAGAAATCAGGAAGGGGGCAAATAGTTTTTCACACCACTGTACAGTCATTACAAATTTTCAATGATTTTAAGTTATTTGTATATGTATTGCTATTTAAATCAGTGTTTGACTGTCCTTTTCTATTCTCCATAAAGATAATGATTAGAATGTGTCTGTCAGTTATGGGAAATACTAATGAAATTGTAAATGTATTGGCAGCCATACCATAGTTGGGCAGTTTAGATCTAACTGGCCTATTATATACTTCTATGTGTTTGCCTGGAAACAAATTGGCTTTTGTTTGCGATCTACTAATAATACAGCAGCCTATGATTAGAAACTATGTTAACTACCATGTTAACTACCAAAACAAAGACTGCTGCAGACTGCCAGTTCACATGGTGCTACCCAATCAGTGCCATTTTTTTTCTTGCTTCTGTTCCTCTGCAACACTTTTTACATATAAATGTGACTCACCAGAAATTCTCTTGGCACCAATATGGATCTATACAGTTTAGTGAGCACATTGTACAGGTTCCTAACTAATTATTGCAAAAGAAAAGTGAATATATAGAAAGAGATCGCTCGGTCTAACTCTGTGTGGTTGAACAGCTGCTAGAAGCACTGCAATAAAAGATTAAAAGCCAATATTTGTGCACAAAAAGGAGAGAGATTTCCAGGGCACGGTTTGCCTTTGAAAATAATTATTACAAAAAAATTAGATTTGCACCACGCTTTGGCCAAAATACATAAGCACACGTGCCACGACAAGGCTCCTCATTGTGTGCAAATCTTACACTATCCATTAGCATTCTAAGTTTGTAGTGCATTTAAAATCAAGTCCCCCAGCAAACAGTGTGACCAATAGTCAGACCATAGTGCACTTAACCTTAACTCAGGAGCTCTAGTGAGAGTGTAGGGAGCTGTAAATAATTCCCTGTTTTAAAGACTGAATGGCAGCTATAGGCAATATTTGGCTACAATTTGTACACAAAATTGCCAGTGCTTGATCTTAAATATATTGATAATGGGTTGAGTGCAGAGGAACTTTTGTATTTGTCAGTGCTTGATCTAACCCACTCTAGACGCACCCTTGTACCAGTGATATATATATACCTGTATATACCTGCCAGAACTGGTTTGCATGCTGCCCTTATTTCTTGCCCAGAGATATGTTCTACTGTATGTGTTCCGGGCAACAGGAGGGAGGGCAACTCCTGTGTAGACTTGCTGAGGAATTGGCTCTTCTGTTATCAGGAAGGTGCTTTAAATCAGCATAAATGGCATCTAAAGGCTATGTGATAAGCAGCTCAGCTGGATCCTTCATGCTACTATTACTTCTTATGCAACCTGTAGCTTTTTTTACTTCTAGTTTAACTTTTTATTTTGATCTATATTAGAACATCTGGAAGCTTTCTGGGATTTTGCAAGGCCACTTTACACACACTTAGTTGAATGAATTGCATTAGTTTGTGTAACCAATGCTGTTTTGGCACAGATCCTACATTCTTGCTGCTGGGACATACATGCCCCAGTGATGGAAGTATGCAGAGCTTGCCTGTGCTGTTTCATGCTAGCCATGACCTTTATTTTGCAAAACCAAAGAATGCTGTTTATTCAGTAAAGAGGTGTATATATAGGTACAAAATATGTAGGCTTGAAATTCGCTCCACTTGTGATAAACACTAACCGCTCCTTAAACTTTGAAAGCTCACATTAAGTTACTAGTGCTCCCACCTCTTGCTTTTGCAAATGTAAGGGCACATCAGCAGGGAGCCCATGCAGTCAGAGCATGCACATAATGCGCTTCTGACGTCATGCACATAGTGAGCAAGTTGGCGCATTCAAGTTGGCTGCTTAAACTGGGAGCTCCCTCACGGTGCGGGTGGTCTAGCTTTGGCAGGGTCATTTAAAAAAAAAAATTACAAAAACAAAACTGTTACCCCAGAGTGCGGGCTTACCTTTGGTTAGGGATAATATATTTTGCCAACAAGTGCCCTTTAAAGGGGTTGTTGACCTTTAGATTAACTTTAAGTATGATTTAGAGAGTAATATTCTGAGATGATTTGTGATTGATTTTCATTTCTTATTATTTGTGGTTTTTAAGTTATTTAGGGTTTTAATCATCAGCTCTCCAGTTTGCAGTTTCAGCAATCTTGTAGCTAGTGTCCAAAATACCCTAGCAACCATTCATTGATTTAAATAAGAGACTGGACTATGACTAGAGAGGGCCTGGATAGAACAAAGTTAAAAAACAAAAGTAGAAATAACAATAAATGTGTAGCCTTACAGAGCATGTGTATTATTTAAATGGGGTACCAGTGACCAAGGCAAATAATTCAAAAACTATATATGAAATGTTGCTTGGCAACTAACTATCCTATAACATACTAAAAGTTAAAGTGGACCTGTCACCCAGACACAAAAAACTGTCCTTTTCAAATTAAACATGAAATCCAATTTCTAATTTTTTTTTATAAAAGTGTTCATAGCTGTTGTAAGATCATTTAAAAATCTCAGCTGTCAATCAAATATTATCTGCCCTTCCTCTATGCCTTTGGCATAGAGGCGGGGCAGACAATTACTTTCACTTTCCATTCAGCACTTCCTACATGTCACTGCTCTCCCAACATTCCCCTGTTCTCTTCACCATTTCATTGTGTAGCCAGGGCATGGGGATGGACATTGGGTCCCCTATTCTGGTGCACAAACAAGATTCTGAGATGATGCAAGGCTTGTCTTAATAACAGTGTCCACAAAATGGCTCATGCCATCTTGCTATAATTATGAATTCCAAGTTTGAAGGTAATAAGATTCAAATAATTTATATAGTGTAATTAAAGTTCATTTTGCTTGACTAATGTGATAAATGCAATTTATTATTTGATTAATAAAACGCTGTTACAAAATGTTCTCTGGCTGAAGTTTTTGGCCCAAGGCTTGTCTGCATGTGAGGAATTTCTGATAAATTGTTTTGTCCTGTTTCATCTTGAGGAGGTGGGACTGCCCAAAGATACCAGAATGTGACAAAGGAGAATTATAGGGCTTAGGTTATAGGGAATAGCAGCCCGCAGGGCAGGGTTTTTGTAGCTTCTGTTTTGTGAGTGGATTCTGAAGTGATAACCGGTGAATCGTAAGCCAGATATCGGTTGGAATTGCAATTCCCACTGTTGCACGTTTTTGATAAACAGACATGTGTTTGTTTCAGGCTCCCTCATCTGAGGTGTGACGCTAGGGAAAGTCTGTCCCTGTGATGGAACATGTATAAGGGTTCTCTCACTTAGACTGTTGCTTCAGGATCCCAGAGAAGTATACAGAAGGTGGCCAATTTTACACGGATCTTTAATGTGTGTTTGCACTAGGCTCCAGAAAAATCCAAAATGGTTGAGGGGACAGTTTGTTGTGGGGAAAAAGAGAGGAAATTAGACAACTGGCCCTTTATTGTCTATGAACTGCAACTCCCAGCTTCTCTAGACAATGCAGAGAGTCATCACAACATCTTGAGAGTCATGAGTTTGAGATCTATGTTTATTGTACAGCAGAAGCCGCCCCCACAGCCTGGCTGTTGCATTCCACCCGTAGCTATTTTTTTTTTTTTTTTATCTCCGCTACTAAGATCAGTGTGGTTAGATTAAAGGACCCTCTTCATGTTTTTGTACATGTTTTAGTCTGACATGGCACTATAGCATATGATTATTATCATTTACACACTTAACCTGCTGCTAAGAATAAATGCTTTCCTAGAGGATACTGATGTTTATTATTATAATAGGTAACAATTGCAAGCACACAGGCCCCTTCCAGGTATTCTGCCTGATGCTTGCAATTGTTACTTATTCGCTTAGACAATAAAAGGTATCACCAAACTTTACATTTTCTATTTACCTCATTATTAGCCCCCCCCCCCACACCCGTTTCTATTCTGTCGGTTCTTCCCTCTCCTCCTTTGCTTGTACTGTCCCTCCCACACCCACTTTCTTGTGCCGCTCCCCCTCGCCTTTCTCTTTTCCTCCCCTGTCCTGACTTCACTAAGATGTGAGGGAGTTGCTGGCTGCACAAACATGCTGAAGTCCTTTCCTGCTCCTGCAAGCAGAGTCTCGTTACAAGAACTGACAGGAAGCCTTCCGCCGCCCTGTGGATTTGCCTTTTTCCATTATGGATTTTTCTTCTTTTTACGATATTGCTGTTTCTAGAAAATTGAAATGGATTTAAGTTTTATTTCCATTTTATCTACAGTTACATAACCTATATTGGATTTTCCTTTTACCCCGCAATAAGACTTCTGATGTTTGGAGGTTTGCAAAAAGAATTTCTACAGTTGTTCCTCTTCCCACAAAAAATTGTAATCTTTGATAGTAACTTATGAAGGGGAAATTAGCCATTTCTCTCATTTGCCATTATACCTTTTATTTCATTGTGGAGTGGTAGCAGGGCTTATCCAGAAGTCACCCCAAAAAATCTTTCATCAAACCTCATCAAAGTGGCCATGACTCTTTTAGACACAGAGCAAGCACTGCTTGCCATACATACAGGTAAGGTTTCTTCTCTTTTGGGGGGAGGTTTCTATCATATTCTTTTTTCTACTTTTTGAATATTTACTTGATCTATTTGTATATATAGATCAAGGGATGAGCAACTTTTTCCTCTGGATGCTGTGTTGTTTATTTTTTATTTTTTTTAATACCTACATCCAGAGAAGCTTATGTGTGTATTATACTGCAAATGGGTTAATATGGCATGAGTGGAGATAACAGAAAACCCTCATTTGTCATTTGGGTGTACTGTTAAATCATATAATGTGTAACGTATCCATTACAACTTAATTTGGAATAATAAATTTATGCTGATTTACCTTTTACACACATTTGACATGCCTAAATCTGTTTTTGCCCCACTTGCTTTGGGAGAATTTCATATCTTAGTTTGGATCAAAAACAAGGTACTGTTTTAATATTACAGAGAAAAAGGAAATCATTTATAAAAATGTGGATTATTTGATTATAATGTAGTCTATGGGAGATGGCCTTTCCGTAATTCTGAGCTTTCTGGATAACAGGTTTCCTTCCGGATAACCATACCCGT
Source organism: Xenopus laevis (assembly GCF_017654675.1). Classification (NCBI taxonomy): domain Eukaryota; kingdom Metazoa; phylum Chordata; class Amphibia; order Anura; family Pipidae; genus Xenopus; species Xenopus laevis. Next base: position 94,708,730 of record NC_054378.1, read on the forward strand.
TATTTGTATGTGTGTATATCTTTATTTGTATTACACTACCATGTATAGTACAGACAAAGGGACAAACATTGCAATAAATTAAAAATAAATTTCAATGGCAACAAAGATGCAATAGAGCATGTAACACCAGTGGAAGGAAATCCCTGCTCCATACAGCTTGCAAGGAAAGTAGTAAGTGCTGCTATTCGCAGTGTCTAGCGCACTTGCCATAAGTGCCAACTACTGTTTTAAGCTTCAGAAAGTTGTATCTGAATTTGGTTTTGTAAAGGCTCCATAAAGAAGAATTCAGGGATGCACTTGACAAGAGAAGAAATTCTAAGATGGCAGTGGCTGGTGTGAAAATAACGGTAGCTTTGAAGGGAATGGAGGATACATTGATGTAGTGAGCTGTGAATGGACTTTTAAGATACAGTTATGATAAAAAAGTGTTAATGTGGACCAGCTGGTTCTCTTAAGGTGGCCATGCATGGGCCAATAAAATCTGTCAACAGACTGTCCACTTATTGGCCCTATATGGCGCCCTCCCCTAGCAATCGGGCTGAAAATCGGGCAAGCTTAAAAATCCCATTTAGAGTGAGGGGCATGTCAGTTTGAGGTCCTTTCCCCGTTGGCCTGCTTGAACTGTATTGCGATCCAATCTAATCAGCCCATTATCAAGGTGTACATACTGGTTGCCAAGCAGATCTTGTATATTTTTATTCTTCTATATCTGAGAGCAGGATAATTCTAGCAGGGTTTAAACATGTCTAAGTGGGGTATGGTGGCAGTCCGGTTACTAGTAGATTTCCTTCAGCAGGATAAGATACGGGCATGAGTGTTTTTAGTAGTTGTTTCAAAGAGAAAGAGACAGATCATTGAATTTTAATGGGAAATCAGCAGCTTTGGCAGTAGCATTAATATGGTTGGAAAAATATGGGTAAGAGGCTAAGTTTACCCCCAGGCAGCTTGCTGAATCAACACATTTAAAGGAAAACTATACCCCCCCCCAAATGATTATCATATTAAGTGGCATATTCAAGCTTGTTAAGATTCTTTAAGTAAATATTGCCCTTTTACATCTTTTCCTTGATCCCCATTTTATGATATTCTCTGTGCTGCCTCAGAGATCACCTGACCAGAAATACTGCAGCTCTAACTGTAACAAGGAAAATGTTGGTTTGCTTGTGTGCACTGTGAATCATAAGATTCTATGGGGCGGCCCTTAATTTTTTAAATTGCAATTTTCTTATTATGATTACGCAATGGCACATACTACTAAAAAAGTATTATGAGAATGGTTTATTTACATTTAGCTGTTTTATGCAATATATTTTTATAGAGACCTACATTGCTTGGGGTATAGTTTTCCTTTAATGATCATGCTATTGGAGATTGGAGTCTTGACTATCATTGGTTAGTAGATTGTTATTCTCTAAAAAAAAGTTAATGTGGAATCGAATGTGCAATTAATATATTAAGCTTTCTCGCTTAATAGTGCAGTCACTTGAGTGTCACCATGCAAAGCTATGAGTGTATGTTCTGTATGCAGTTGCAGTTTTTAGATACTTCTCTGTTATATTTGGACTTAATTTCCTCTCTCTCTCTCTCTCTCTCTCTCTCTTTTCTTATTTACAAACACAATGCTGGATGGTTGCAATATAATTCTATGGATTAAGCTGGTCTCTGCGGAAGGAGACTATATTATACATTCAGACACAAAGCTTAGTCTGAAGCCCTAGTTCTTTATGATTGTGTATTTTAAAAAAAGGGTTGGTCACGTTTAGAATTTTATCATATCTCTTTCATAGAAACTTTTCAAATGCTTTTCATTTTTGACTTTTGTCTTTTTCTTCTGCCTCATTTTTTTTTTGTCTTTCTTCTGCCTCTTTCTACCCGTCAGATTATATTTACTACTTGCTACTTCTCTTTCTGTTGCTGCTAAACAAAAACCAAATTTAAAGAGCATACAAAACCAACTGCTAATAGTTTTAGAATATGAATGTCTACTTCATACTAAAAGTTAATTGAAAGGTGTCCCACCCTTTTTTTTAATAATGCTCTTATTTGTGAGAATTGATTAAAATGACAACATTTAAATCTGGAATGCTGTAGTTGATGCATTGTGGGTTGAAGGTCTAACAGTGTACACCTCCTAGGATGTATAGGGAAGATTCAGCAGAGGTTTATCCATTGCATGCACTAACGCAGGCAACAAGAGTGAGGGGGACATAAGCCTATACATCAGAACAGTTATATAATAAGTGTGTATCGATAGATTGGACATTCTGTGTATATTATGTATGCCAGTAGAAAACAAGGCATCGGGGTTGTTAAATGCCAGGAATTCCCCTCCAGTCAGGGGGACAAGTTTAGGCAAAAGAGAAACCACGCTGATTGTTATAAAGGGCAGTTGTTAGTAAGCCTTTCTGTAGACCGTGGAGTAACTAGAAGTTACTGGGCCACACAGCTCAGGGAAACACAACCTTGTTGCAGTCATATTTTGAAATGCCAATCTCTTAGGGCTTTATTTCATATCTGTACTTCTAGGCCCCAAGCTGTAACAGGCTCTGCTCCTCGTATGTTATGCCCTTGGCTGTAGAATTATAAAATTATTGATATATTACTGTGCTAAATTCTGTTTACCTTTTCTGTATGGAAAAAAAATCATAACTGGGTACCCAGAAACTTCACATTAACAATGAATTTAAGGATAAATATACATTTGCTGCAGACAGACAGAATGCAGTAGAACCACAGTGTACCAACCCTGGGTTTTAAGTTTTTCCAACAATTTACATTCCCTTCCCCCATTATCCCCACAGGCATAGATTGAAAATGTATCAGGGTTCTACTGTATTTAAAATTAGAATATAGCAAAGCAAAAGTATTTAACAATTGTGTCAAATGCAAAAGGCAGTTATTGTTTTACTGCTGTAAAAACAATTTAAAGTTTAAGCTCTATAAGTTGTAGTAGTCCAAATAGAACCTTCCATGCTGCTGTGCAACAACTCCGGGCAATGTTGACATTTTGGTAAATGAAATATGTAGGCTGACATACTTTCAGTGCAAATACACAATATATTTTCATAGTGCCCTGTAGTATTTTTTTAATTACTTTCCTCCAACTTTCTCCCAACCTTTCTGCTTTCAAAAGATCTCTTAAAAAACACGTTTTATTGAAGCCTACCCTCACTATGTTTAGCTACCAAATGCAATGCCAAACTCTCCCCTTGCTTATTTCTGATCTTGCCCACTCCCACATCTTGTGTCTCATTACCTTGTCCTTTTAGTTTGTGAAATCTTTTGCACAGGGCCTTCCTCACCTTTTGTACTGGTACTAGTCATTATAACTCTGTATGTTCTACAGTATGTATGTAATTTATGTGATTTCTTTGTACAAACACATTTATTTTACAGCGCTCCGCAATATGTTGGCGCTCTAAAAATACATGGTAATAATAATAATAATAATAATAATAAAGTGAATAAAGTACCCCCTATTGTAAAATTATAATATACAGGTAAATGTATATAGGTTAGTCTAGAGCTTTCTCTTTGCTGTAGAAAAAATGGCTGGTACAAGTTTGGCATAGAGTGATTTTCCAGCGTTTTTTTTTAATTTTTTTAATTGCTTACGGTAGGACAAGTGACATGCAGTGTGCAAGGGGAGAAAGTTCTAGACATTATAAACAACTTCTTTAATGATGTAATTTACAATTTGGTCCCATAGAGAAATAACTTTTTAGCATAATCCTCAGATTATAGATTGATAGAATGTTTATTTATCTTTCAGTCTACAATTCTGCAAGGCGCGGTTGCAGACTTCAGTTAATAGAAGATTAAATTGCAAATTTGAATTTAAAATGCAGCTGTGTATCTACTTGTCTGACACAAACGTATCTATAATATTAATTTGGTTTAATGACCAGATTTAATCTGTATGTAATCTGTAAGGATCACATGAGGCTGGTTGTTGGCATGCACTTATATGCCCTTCCAATCCATTCTCTTATGTGTCTGAACTTGGGTCGACGCAGTGGCTCTATGTGCAGACATACAGTATGTAGCGAATTTCAGCACCAAAATGCATAATCATGCTTTTTATCTCCATAATCTGCTCTGTGTGTCTGCAGTAAGGTTAGCACTATCTATAGCTCTGATGCAGACACTACAGAGAGTGGATCAGAGCAGGAAGGATCTATCCCATTTCCCATGTGGCAGTAGCCTAAATGTGATGTCACACCCTGCAGGATATCGACTCTCCCAAAGAGAAAAAGTGCCTGAAAATACCTTTTAATCCAGAAGAATGGGGATCTCTGCGTCCGCTTAACATGTAAAAATCCCCATTCTTATTAGTATTTTATAAAGCTTTTTCACCTGTGGGAAGGGGGGTTTCCTGCAAGTGACACTGCCCCGCAAAACATGACCCAGACTTAACTGATTAAGTATTGCGTCCATCAATGCTTTTAGGGACACTATTGAGTATCTATTGTGCAACTAGGGCTTGCTCTTTTGCACCTAGGCTGCAGCTCTTGGCATATTTCAGCATTGTTCCCAGTGGTTCAAGCATCGTGGGAGCAATAGTCTATTAACATATGGGGTGGGTCTTTAAAAGCAACAGTGCTCAATAAAATTTTTAGGCCTGTTCAACCCCAGTAGGATTGCCACAAAATGCTTTAATGATCTTTGTCTAGCACCACATCTAAACAATTACTTACATTACTGTGATTTGACTCTACTAGATAACGGCAAGATGACATGGCCGTGGTATGCATATTTAATTAAAGGGGCACACCAACAAAGCAATAAAAGAAAAAAAAAACGAATGTTTCAATGAGTAAAATTCTGTCTTCATTGCTTCTTTTACACTGCACATTTGCTTAATCCTGACTACATATACACTGAAAATGTTAAATTACTTTTAGTATATTGGAACTAGAAATAGCTTCTCTTTAATTGGTCAAATATTGAGTTCCAATCATTTAGATTTGAACCATATAGTTTGGAGCACTGGGAAGTGCAATTGAAGAGATTTGAAATTTTCAGTACTTTACCACAATATATTATCGGCTCATGATATATTGATACAAATCCTCAGTAAATGTTGAAAGGGCCATTACCTTTAGGGCATTTTGGGGAGAATTGTTGCCCGTGATAAAAATGTGCTAACTTGTGGTGATAAATCTCCCAAAAATGCTTTCTCACTGACAATAATGTAAATTGTGGGTGGAAAAACATACACAATGTGGCTACTGCTGACTGTGTGAACCAAATGTGAAAATACTTTCTAAAGAAACTGTTACAATAAAGTACTTTAGTGTCTGCATATTTTGTTTGACAAAGAATAAGTCTTTCAATCACAATTGGAATGTATGTTCACTTTTGCCCATAAGTGCCCAAAATTAATAGCAGTTGTTGTAGTCCGTTCGAACTCAAATACACTTTTAGAAATGCCTGCCAAAATATCAAACATTTTCTGCTTCTGGAAAGCTTGAGTCAAACTCCTCTTACATTACAATTCTCTTTCCTTACACTGAACTTTGTTTTGCAGACACGGCTGCTCTCATACAAGTCATTGATCAGCAACTTTCACCCTCCATATATATTGTGATTCCCTAGTAGGCAGTTAAGGACAAATGGTGTACTTTGTAAAGCAAGGATAAAACACCAGGCATAACACAGGGCAGGACAGTTGCTGGCATAAGTCATATTGGTGTTGTAGTACAGCAGCAGCCTGGTTGTCCAGATAAATGCTTTGTTTTAATTTATAGAAAAAATTGCAAATAAAATATAAAATGAAACCATCTCTACAAATGGGAAAAGTTTTGCAGCCCAGCCCTTGCTTTCTTGGGCCTAACTCCAAAGGTATGTTTATGAGCATGCACACTGCATATGTCAAAAACATAGCTCCTACTCATTATGTCCATTAGAACCACTTTCTTCTTACAGATTTTAAGTTTTTTCCTATCTGATGACCGGGGCTCTAATAATTAACTTTTAAGCAAGTTTGATGACCATTGTGACAGATTTAATAGGTTTGAATTCAGGGCATGTTGGTCAGTTCAGTGGAAACCCCTTCTTTTCTGAGAAAGACAGGCTTCAGAATCTTTAGTAAATGTTTATCTAAAAAAAACACACAAATTACCTGGATATGCTGTGTTGTGTGCTGTAAATAGTTTTGTCATGATTACGTAACCAGTAGGTACTTAGAAGAAATGCTGTTTACCCTCCTTTTTCAGCTCAGAAGGGAAGTGGTAATTTGGTCAGAAAACAAGGGTTATGCTAAAAATTACTCTTTTTACATTTAAAACAAGTATAAAGGAGAGCATTGTATTGATTTATAGGCTGTGGCCACATTAATTCTTCCTGTAAATAGTTTGTGAGTTTTAGTGTTGACACAATCGTTAATTTGGACTTTGAATGGAGACTCTGGCAGATGTCCCAATAGCACATGGAAGTTGAGGATATGCAGTTGTGAGTGATTTTAACATACCAGGTTAGACTGGATTTCCTTGCAGATAAACCTGTGCCCTGGCTCTTTTATTGGTTGAAGAATGTTTTGTTCAAGCATACCACCTTTAGACCTAGGCCTGTATGTATGCTAAGTTTACATAAGTTTTTCTGGAAACCAAAGATCTGTCGCAGGTACTGTCCAAGGAAATGAATCCTGGGAATGCTATAAAAAGATGAATTCTTTACTATTTAAACCACAGCAACTCGAAACCTTTCATGAGTGTAGCAGCAAGTATAAAAAGAAACTCCGTTTAGATGAAGCTTCCCAATCTATTTTTATGGCTGCCTTGTCTCCCAAATACTCTGAGAAGTGGTCTATGCTCTGCCCTTTGAGTCTCTGCAGGGCTATGTTTGAGGTGTATGGTTGTTTCAGGATACAAAACCTGCAAAGATAACTCCCCTTAAAACAAAAATGTGAATGGGGGGAAAAGAACTGCAAGGTCAGAATATAGAATTCAGTTAGAAATTATATATGTAGTATATGTAAATGTAAACTTTCATTATAGTATTTGTAACATTTGCTTATTGTACTTACTTGACATGCTCAGTCTCAATATTAATAACTATTTGTTGTTTATGATGGGCAATTCCCAGAATCTTGTATGTCGGTTTAACATATGGCCAACTACTGGTGAGAATAAAGTTAGATCCTAAGTATTTACCCATTAGAGGAAAAACTGTGCCAGTAATATACAACTCCACTCGCTTCCATTTCTGTTCTTCCAAATCTGGGAGCATCAAACCAACAACATCTTTAATTGCCTCAATACTGCATTTTATGACTCAGTGCTGGAATGATAGAAAATTACGGACTAAAAATATCCACCACAATGTATTATTCCACGCACTAATCTTGTACATCAGCTGTTGGCTGGGGAACTGCAGTTCTCTAAATGCTAGAACAGTGTCAATATGGCAGTTATGTAATCGCACCCATAATGGTACAAATGAAATCTTTTGCAAGCGGGGGCTGACGTGTATGTAGGCAGAGGAATTATATGCTTGTTTTCATTACTCTTCAGGCTGTGGACAACTGACTAATACAGCATTGTATGCTTATTCTTCTTTAGGAGATTAGCCTGCAGAGTTATACATTTTAAAAACCACAACTGGATGGATGTAGATGTAATACAGTGAAACCTCAATTTTACATCCCCTGATTTTAACTTTTCCCTCATTTTACATTGTTGTTTTGGGGTCACACATATATTATTGCATAATACATTTCCCTGATTTTCCACCATTTTTTTCTGGTCGCCTGAAAAAATTTAAACCGGGGTTTCTACTGTATGTAAAATTGTAGAAAATGCTATTTTTCCTTTTCTTCTCAGTTATGTCTCCCACAATTTCTAATATTATAAAATACCGCATCTCACCTTTCCTATGATTCTCCTGCCTGGTGGTGCTGATCCTTCTGGTCGGCACACGTCAGTCACATACATATAGGGGCAGATTCATTAAGGGTCGAATTTCGAAGTTAAAAATACTTCGAAATTCGACCCTCGAATTGAAATCCTTCGACTTCGAATATCGAAGTCGAAGGATTTAGCGCTAATCCTGCGATCGATCGATCGAAGGATTTTTCGTTCGAATCGAACGATTCGAACGATTTTAATCCAACGATCGAAGGAAAATCCTTCGATCAAAAAAAGGTTAGCAAACCTATGGGGACCTTCCCCATAGGCTAACATTGACTTCGGTAGGTTTTATCTGCCGAAGTAGGGGGTCGAAGTTTTTTTTAAAGGGAAAGTACTTCGACTATCGAATGGTCGAATAGTCGAACGATTTTTCGTTCGATTCGTTCGATTTCGTTCGAATTCGAACGAATTTAACCAATTCGATGGTCGAAGTACCCAAAAAATACTTCGAAATTCGAAGTATTTTTCATTCGAATCCTTCACTCGAGCTTAGTGAATTGGCCCCTTAGAGTGTCAGAAAAGAGTCACAAAAACACCAATTTTGTTGCAGGTGGGAAACTTGCCCTTTTTATTGTTAGCACCCGTGCATCAACGTTTCGGGGGGGGGGGGTGAAGGGAAGGGATGATGGGAGGGTGAACCCCCCCGGAACCCCCCCCCCCTCCCGAAACATTAATGCACGGGTGGTGACAATAAAAGGGCAAGCTCCCCACCTGCAACAAAATTGGTGTTTGTGCGACTCTCTTCTGACAATCTATTTGTATCCCACAAATTCTAAGGTTTGGGGCAGACGGGCAGATTCGGGAAGATTTAGTCGCCTCTTCTGCGTGGCAACAATCTCCCCGAACTGCCTTCCGTCTGCCTGCTTGAATGAAGAATTTCCTGCGCTAATGCACTCGCTGCGCTTAGATTTCCGAAGTTGCCACATGAGGAAACTTCGGGCGACTTCGGAAATCGAAGCGCCGCGAGTGCATATGTGCAGCTGATCCTTCATTCAAGCAGGCAGGAGGCAGTTCGGGGAGATTGTCGCCACCCAGAATAGGCGATTAGTCGCCAGACGACTAAATTTGCCTGTCTGCCCAAACCCTTAGACGGGCTTAAAACCAGACCCTCCAGAGGTTTCAAACTGTACAGCTAACCAAACCGTAGATGGGGATGATGAGGGCACCCTCATAGGCTGATAGCTTGATAAGTACTGTAGATAATGACTGCTATGATCATATATTCATAAATCTGTAACATTGTTTTGAGCTAAGGAGCACATGTTTAAGACCTATTAGTTTTGTGCCAAGTTTTCACTGTTATTTGCAGTATAACATTGTATTTTTTTTCAATGTTTGGTTACTTCCCCATAAAATAGGGAAGTCTTAAGTATTATCTTTTACCCCTAAAATAAAGAAACTGAATGTTTTTGCTTAAAACAGAAACGGAATGTTGCCTGTGTTTAAAATGAGACCGTAACATGGGAAGGTCCACAGGAAGAAACATTACTATTATTATTTTCTGTATAAAGCTCCAGCATATTCTGCAGTGTTGTACAATACATGGGTATGTACATCAAGAATACAGATTATATATCAACACTGATTTATTCAGGAGGTGAAGAAGGCCTTACACAACAGTGATTAGCAGATCTGAGGGTCACGGTAGATTGTAAATTAGTATTAAGGTGGCCATAGTTAAGATTTTTTTTTAAAGATCTTTCTGTTTATCATAAAACCAAGCTTATCCTGTAATGATTAAATGTACAATTTGGCAATCCACTAAAAAGACCATTTCAAGGGATATCGTCTAGTTGAAGCTGTCAAAACTGTGGGTAGCTGCCCGCTTGGCCCTGCAAACAATTAGACAATGGAAACATTTCACTGTCAATAAATAGCACGTAAGGAGAGCACTCACCCGAACTCCAGAGAACAGGCTCCGACCAAACAGATTAGGCTGTGCTAACAACGCCGACACGCCTCCGGATAGAGCGTAACAATTTGTATCAATGAAAGTCTTTGATCCACGGAGCACCAAGCCAGGTCGAAGATTAATAAATTTTCATTTTATTGAGGATTAAATATTGTACATGATAGTAAAACACCAACAGTGCATCAAACGCAGTCCATGCTTAACGCGTTTCGTAGCTTCAACGCTACTTCATCAGAAGCATAAACGAACAACTTCCCATAATACCCTTAAATAGTGCAACAAACCCCTTTAGGCTAATTAGAATCATCAATTAAATTAACCCTTAAAAAGGACACCCACAAGTTAAAAACATTCTAGGAAAATGCACTAAATGAAAAGTTTTTTACAAAAATCCACAAAAGGGGTTAAACATGACAAAACATATCACTACCTCCTACAGTTAGAGTAAAAGGGGAGGGAGAGAAAGTACAAATATAAGTACTATAATAAGGCAATATATGATTAGATAAAGTATTAATTTAAACAATGCCAAATATTCTAAGGATATATAAATATACCATTAATAACATTAAATACAAAAGCACGAGAGCTCACACTCCCTATTCAGGCCCCCATAATCCTCAGTGGTTTTCAAATGATATATCCAGAAGGTCTCCAGCCTACTTAATTTGGTTTCATAGTCTCCCCCTCTAACATCTCGCACTGGCTTATCTATGACTTGGAAATCAACCCTTGCATAACCATCATGTTTCTCAACTATATGTTTAGCCACTGCGGATCTAAAATCCTTTCTGTCCACCGCCGACAGATGTTCCAAGAAACGGGTGCTTGCCATACGGGTAGTCTTACCCACATATTGGGATTTGCACTCACATGTAATTAAATATATAACTCCCTTAGACATACAGTTGAAATATCTATTTATCGTATAATTAGCCCCTGTCACGGAACTTGAAAATATTTTAGATGGTGTCACACTCAAACAGGTTTTGCACCTCGTTCTTCCACACTTATATACACCTTTAAATTTAATCCAAGAAGGTTCAGTTTCCCTGGTTTTGGAAGAATATAAGCTTTTAGATATATGTGTGGCTATACTTTTGCCCTTTCTGAAGACAAAACTAGGAGTTTTGCCCAAAGTTTTTCTCAGTACTGGGTCTTGTAATAAGATCCCCCAATGTTTACGCACACTACTCTTAATTGAGTTGGCATCTTTGCTGAAAGTGGTGCAAAAACGCACCTTTGTTTGCGAAGCATCATGTCCTTTTTTGGATTTGGTTTTGGGCTTATAGTGTAGAAGGGTTTCTCTATCTAAACTTACTGCTCTGTCATAGGCATTTTTAATATCTTTAAAAGCGTAGCCCCTCTCTAGGAATCTAACCCAAAGGATCATGGCCTGATCCTGAAAGGCATCCCAGGAGGAACAAATACGTCTCAAACGCATAAATTGTCCCACTGGGATCCCTCTCAGGCAAGATGCTGGATGCCCACTGTCGGCATGCAAGAGGGTATTGCGTGTGATTGGTTTTCGGAAAAGATTGGTTTCCACCTTGCCATCCTGTATGTAAAACATCACATCAAGGAAAGGTAATTCAACAGAATTGGTCTCATGGGTAAATTGAATACCCCTCAGGGTGTGATTACAATAATCAACAAACATGGCTAGGGATAACTCATCTCCCTCCCAAATCCCTATGCAATCATCGATGTATCTATGGACAATATGCCTCTTGAATGGATTATGTTCACTAAAGACAAAAACACGTTCCCACCAGCCCATTACCAAATTAGCATATGTGGGAGAGAAAGAAGCACCCATCGCAGCCCCCCTACATTGAAGGAAGAAGCGGCCATCAAACATAAAATAGTTTGAAAATAATAAAAATTTTACTGCCTCTAAGATGAAATCTATTTGTCTCTGCGGGAACATGTTAGTCAACTGCAACCAAAATTGTATTGCGTGGATTCCCACCTCATGCTCAATTGACGAATATAGGGATACTACATCCATTGAGAACCATCTGTACTTTGAATCCCAAACCAAACTTGACATTTTATTGAGACACATAGTGGTATCTCTCAAATATGTGGGTAACTGTAACACCAAGGGTAATAATAATTGATCTATATATTTGGATAAACCTTCCAAAAGGGATCCAATACCAGCTACTATTGGACGGCCTTTCACATTTACCAGTGTACCAGGGGCGGTAGGAGGAGAACCATCGGGATACCGCACAACGAGATCCAAGGGTTACAACCGGAGGACACGGTGGTAACTCGAAATCTATCTGTTGGGTCTATTGCTGTTGATCTGGGTAATCGAGGAACCGGCGATGAAACGGTAACACTCTCTATTCCTAAAACAGATAATGTTATTAATTTGTCCTCGTATACTCTATCGGAAGATGAACGGTCCTTATTGGCCCGGGGGCTGAATTTTGTTCCAAGGATACACTGTGACTCTTTTTCTACTATTTTGGACCTTAACAAATTTATTAGAACTCTAACCCTTAAAAGGCATTTTTCTCTCATTAATGATAATAAGGCTGATGTATTAACTCAGAGCCCTAATGAGACTGGTGTGGATGCAACTTCAATTGATATAGAGGTTTTGGGGGGTTTAGATGTGAATAAGGAAATGGAAAGTGGTTCTGCTGTTTCAAATGATTTTGATTTTAGGGATTTTGTAACGTTACAAACACTTGATGATTTGAAAAATGAGAATTTTTTGGGTGACAATGTTGATTTGCCAGTAAGACATACAGTTTTAAAAAAGGGTTCGAATTTTTATCCAATGCAATCCAAAAGTTACCATATTGAAATGTTTTATAAATTGGTGCAAAGAGATATTGAAGCTTTGGACTGGAAAAATAAAAATAAAAATTCAGTGAAAAATCGATATAGGCAAGATAAAAATTTGAGCCCTGGTGAACAAAAAGCTTTAAAGAATTTGGGTAAGAATAAAGATTTAATTGTGAAAAATGCCGATAAAGGGGGGGCAGTAGTCGTTCTCGATTCTACTACCTATGAATCAGAAATTTTGCGACAACTGTCAGACAAAGACACTTATAAGAGTTTGGATAATGATCCAACTTTGTTTTTCCAGTCCAAATTAAGAACTTTACTTTTGTCGGCGCTTGATGATGGTGTAATAGATCAGAGAGAATTTGACTTTATCTTTTGTGAGAATCCGGTTTTACCAATTTTTCATGTCCGTCCTAAGGTGCATAAAACACTGGTAAATGTGAAAGGCCGTCCAATAGTAGCTGGTATTGGATCCCTTTTGGAAGGTTTATCCAAATATATAGATCAATTATTATTACCCTTGGTGTTACAGTTACCCACATATTTGAGAGATACCACTATGTGTCTCAATAAAATGTCAAGTTTGGTTTGGGATTCAAAGTACAGATGGTTCTCAATGGATGTAGTATCCCTATATTCGTCAATTGAGCATGAGGTGGGAATCCACGCAATACAATTTTGGTTGCAGTTGACTAACATGTTCCCGCAGAGACAAATAGATTTCATCTTAGAGGCAGTAAAATTTTTATTATTTTCAAACTATTTTATGTTTGATGGTCGCTTCTTCCTTCAATGTAGGGGGGCTGCGATGGGTGCTTCTTTCTCTCCCACATATGCTAATTTGGTAATGGGCTGGTGGGAACGTGTTTTTGTCTTTAGTGAACATAATCCATTCAAGAGGCATATTGTCCAATTCTATAGATACATCGATGATTGCATAGGGATTTGGGAGGGAGATGAGTTATCCCTAGCCATGTTTGTTGATTATTGTAATCACACCCTGAGGGGTATTCAATTTACCCATGAGACCAATTCTGTTGAATTACCTTTCCTTGATGTGATGTTTTACATACAGGATGGCAAGGTGGAAACCAATCTTTTCCGAAAACCAATCACACGCAATACCCTCTTGCATGCCGACAGTGGGCATCCAGCATCTTGCCTGAGAGGGATCCCAGTGGGACAATTTATGCGTTTGAGACGTATTTGTTCCTCCTGGGATGCCTTTCAGGATCAGGCCATGATCCTTTGGGATAGATTCCTAGAGAGGGGCTACGCTTTTAAGATATTAAAAAATGCCTATGACAGAGCAGTAAGTTTAGATAGGGAAACCCTTCTACACTATAAGCCCAAAACCAAATCCAAAAAAGGACATGATGCTTCGCAAACAAAGGTGCGTTTTTGCACCACTTTCAGCAAAGATGCCAACTCAATTAAGAGTAGTGTGCGTAAACATTGGGGGATCTTATTACAAGACCCAGTACTGAGAAAAACTTTGGGCAAAACTCCTAGGGCAAAAGTATAGCCACGCATATATCTAAAAGCTTATATTCTTCCAAAACCAGGGAAACTGAACCTTCTTGGATTAAATTTAAAGGTGTATATAAGTGTGGAAGAACGAGGTGCAAAACCTGTTTGAGTGTGACACCATCTAAAATATTTTCAAGTTCCGTGACAGGGGCTAATTATACGATAAATAGATATTTCAACTGTATGTCTAAGGGAGTTATATATTTAATTACATGTGAGTGCAAATCCCAATATGTGGGTAAGACTACCCGTATGGCAAGCACCCGTTTCTTGGAACATCTGTCGGCGGTGGACAGAAAGGATTTTAGATCCGCAGTGGCTAAACATATAGTTGAGAAACATGATGGTTATGCAAGGGTTGATTTCCAAGTCATAGATAAGCCAGTGCGAGATGTTAGAGGGGGAGACTATGAAACCAAATTAAGTAGGCTGGAGACCTTCTGGATATATCATTTGAAAACCACTGAGGATTATGGGGGCCTGAATAGGGAGTGTGAGCTCTCGTGCTTTTGTATTTAATGTTATTAATGGTATATTTATATATCCTTAGAATATTTGGCATTGTTTTAATTAATACTTTATCTAATCATATATTGCCTTATTATAGTACTTATATTTGTACTTTCTCTCCCTCCCCTTTTACTCTAACTGTAGGAGGTAGTGATATGTTTTGTCATGTTTAACCCCTTTTGTGGATTTTTGTAAAAAACTTTTCATTTAGTGCATTTTCCTAGAATGTTTTTAACTTGTGGGTGTCCTTTTTAAGGGTTAATTTAATTGATGATTCTAATTAGCCTAAAGGGGTTTGTTGCACTATTTAAGGGTATTATGGGAAGTTGTTCGTTTATGCTTCTGATGAAGTAGCGTTGAAGCTACGAAACGCGTTAAGCATGGACTGCGTTTGATGCACTGTTGGTGTTTTACTATCATGTACAATATTTAATCCTCAATAAAATGAAAATTTATTAATCTTCGACCTGGCTTGGTGCTCCGTGGATCAAAGACTTTCATTGAAACATTTCACTGTGAATGATGAAAATTTTCTAATCTGACCGATTTTCTGAACGATGTAGGATGAAAAATTATGATCGTTCCATGCACACTTACCTCACAATAATTTGATGGATTTGTTGGATCACACTAAAATTGGCCATTAGGGAGAAAAAAATCTTAAAGGGCATGTAAAGTCTAAAATAGAATAAGGCTAGATATGCTGTATTTTGTATACTAAACATAAACATGAATTTACTGCACCACAAAGCTTAATCAAACAAATAATTTATGCTTTCAAAGTTGGCTACAGGGGGTCACCATCTTGTAACTTTGTTAAGCATCTTTGCAAGACTAAGACTGTGCACATGCTCAGTGTGGTCTGGGCTGCTTAGGGATCGTCATAAACTATGCTGCTGTTCATAAGTATGATTGTTTCCCTGCTCAGCAGTTAGGGACCATCTGACAATTCCTATCCACAGCAGTAAATGAAGGGAGAATTTCACTGCATACAGTTAGGTTTCTTATAAAAACGGTGCACATTTTTTAATTAAAGTATATTGGAGATAGGTTTCTTTTTCAGTAAAGAAAGTAAAAATGGGATTTTATTTTTTTGCATTTACATGCCCTTTAAAGGGGTTGTTCACCTTTAAATGAACTATTAGTATGATGTAGAGAGTGATATTCTGAGACAAGTTTCAATTGTTTTTTATTATTGGTGTTTTTTTTGTTATTTAGCTTTTTATTCAGCAGCTCTCCAGTTTGCAATTTCAGCCATCTGTCTGGTAGGGTTCCAGTTACCCTAGCAACCATGCATTGATTTGAATAGGAGACTGGAGAGGCCTGAAAAGAAGGATGATTTATAAAAACAATACATTTGTAGTCTT
Source organism: Xenopus laevis (assembly GCF_017654675.1). NCBI lineage: Eukaryota > Metazoa > Chordata > Amphibia > Anura > Pipidae > Xenopus > Xenopus laevis. Next base: position 94,724,767 of record NC_054378.1, read on the forward strand.
ACAGAGCCATTTGAAAGCCAGAAAGAGTCAGAAGAAGGCAAATAATGAATTAACTATAAAAAAAATAATTAATGACAACCAATTGAAAAATTGCTTAGAATTATCCATTCTATAACATACTAAAAGTTAATTTAAAGGTGAACCAACCCTTTAAGGTCTATGGCCACCTTTAGCCAAACTACACACTTCCAGATGAGGTTGATTTACAAATTGCAGAAACCCCTTTTCTAACTCCACCTGAGAAGATTGATGATTCCACCTGCTGGTGGCGCTATAAAATGTAACAACACCTAGAGATACCTAGAGGTATTCTTCTGCAGTTTGTGCTATTGCCCTATTGTAATCTTTCTGGGACATTTAAAGATAGGTCTACAGCAACAAAACATCTAATGCTGAATCAACTAAACCCTCACCCAAAATTCATTACTATGTTGTTACTTTCTTTTCCTTATGCATGGTTCCCATAATGCTGCCACACACTGAATGTACAAAGACAATGAATAGTAGTGATTATAACCATACAATTGTATTTTAAGACCTCCTATGTTATAATTAGAAGTTAGTGAGCAGACACATGATTTATATCCAGATTCTTTTGTGCAGCAGGTCCATTTTAAAAACCTTGGTAATTTCCAGACAAACCAGACTATGTTTCCTGAGAATAATCTGCTAAAATGCTTGCTGAATTGTCATAGGTTTAGAACATGAGTAGGGAAAAGTAAAATCTTTATTGCCAGAGATAGACTATTACTTTATGAAGGTGTTATAAATGTCTTAACAATGCAGAAAACCTTCCCTGTACACATAGCCTTTGGTTCTGTATACTGTTTATGCCTCCGTTTTATTTTAGCGGTCTGGAATGGAAAAATTAAAAAAACTCCCACAATTCCTTGTGGGTCAATTTACCTTACGGTAACGTCACACCTGGAGATTCTGGGGGTTTTAGACTAATCGCCCCTTCTTTGGGCCGACTTTGCAGCGCTTTGTTTTCCGAAGTCGCCGAAGTTGCCTCACGAGAAATTGTGTATGGTGCCCATGTTCTTGTATTATATGTTTTGTTTATTGTGCTTTCTTTCTTTTTCTTTCTCTCTTTCTTTCTTTCTTTCTTTCTTTCTTTCTTTCTTTCTTTCTTTCTTTCTTTCTTTCTTTCTTTCTTTCTTTCTTTCTTTCTTTCTTTCTTATCAATAAGGCAGTGCCCACTTCTTCTCTGGTTTTAGATGGATCTACAAATTAAATGTTTATTTTAATGCTTATCTATGGAAGGCTTACCTCCCTTAACTGTAAACCCTTCCCTCTACTACTATTTTTGCTTCCATTTTAATTTTCTACGATCATCTTCAATGTCGCTGGTCTTTATGCAAGTTTTGTCAACTTAACTGTACAATAATTGAAATTTGTCTGTTGCTTACCCATTTTACACATCTCTCTTTAATCTGCCTTGTTTTGCTTTGTATGGCTTTCTTGCCTAAGTTATGAAGAGAGAGAGAGAGAGAAAGAGAGAGAGAGATTATTGACCAATAGTGTTTTCTAAGCACCAAAGAAAACCCCAATTCAAATGATATATACTGTATATTTTTTTAAATGTTTGCTGGTCCCTTGAAAGTTAAATTTCATGATAGGAATATAGCTATAGTTTGCTTTAGGGTGAAATTTCCCTTTGGGGTACAGCTTAGTCTGTTCAGCAAGTGATTGAAAGGAAAATGTTGGGAAATTTATCTGCCATTTGAACTAGTTCTAATTTAACCCGTGCAAGTGGAAAGATACATACACACAAACTGATAAGCTTGTTCTCTGTTGTAATAATAAGATTGTAGTTGATGTTTGTAATATTTTAGTAGCCCTGGGAAATGGTGGTCCAAATTTCAGAAAATCCCCTTGTTTTGGGTAATAGATTCTATGCCATTAAATGCATGCATCTTTTACATCTGTGAATGTATAGATTCATGACTTCAGAAGTGATAATTGGAGCTCAATAACGTGCTGGCAATGGAAATCTGGCAGATAACCATACCTCCCAGCTGTTCAGTTTTCTGCGAGACAGTCCCAATTTTGACAGCTCAGTCCGCATGTCCTGTGTTTCTTACTGAAATGTTCTGACTTTCTCTTTGATCTCCTGCAGAAATAAAGATGCAAAGTGTCTGAAACTTAATTCAAATAAGTGGCTTTTTGGCAGAGAGCCCAGAACTCTGAGCAGCTGCACTTGGATACTTTTGTAAAAATTTAAGATAATAAAAGACACAAATGTAACTACCGTATATACTCGAGTATAAGCCAAGCCGAGGTACCTAATTTTACCTACGAAAACTGGGAAAACTTATTGACTCGAGTATAAGCCTAGACACAACTACAGCCCTGTCTCCCAGCAGCGCACATTCCGCCAAAGCGACCCCCCCCAGCGATCAACCGGATTTCTTTGCAAAGTTGATGGTGACAGAGAATTGCCAAACGGATTACTGTGTGCATTGTCCCACTGTCCCACTACCATGTGCAGAGGGTGCAGCGACAAATCTCCTCTTCTTCGGGCGTCTAATCTCCCCGAAAAGCCTTCCCGCCGGCTAGAATGTAAATTTCTATTGATCGCTTTGTTTTCCGAAGTTTACTCATGAGGAATAATGAAGCGCTCAGCGTGCCATCTGGCAGGTGATTTGTTTTGTAGCTGGCGGGAAGGCTTTTCAGGGAGATTAGTCGGCCGAAGAAGAGGAGATTTATCGCTGGGCGAATTATCTCCCAGGTAATCTTAGCATGTGTCACCACCCTAATAGGCAATTTCAGTTTCATCAGCAAAACTGTTATATCACATAAAACATGACCCAAAACTTCCAGAAATGTATTCAGTCTTTCATAACCTGCAACATTTTGTAAAATGAATGTGGTAATTAGGGGGGTGTGGCCACAAAATAGGAGTGGTCAAAATTCAACACACTGTTGTTTTTGTCCCTCTTTACAATTTTCAAATGTTTGGAGGTATGGATAACTGCAGTTTATTTAACATTGAAGGCATGAAGTGGACTAGATACTTTCAGTGTCCCGGGTGTTATAGTTGCACTTACACAGTACATTAGTTTGACCCCAACAAAAAGTAGCAAAAGGTGTTACTTGCTGCATTTATGCTTGTAGATGTTTCCTTCTTACTTTGTGGCTTAGTAATAGGTATGTGCTGTTTTTTTGTAAAAGAAATGTGTGTATAAATGAAGTTTCTTTTTTTCTTTATCTCGCACTAAAAGCCTGTCTGCAATTTCCTCTAGCACCCACAGAGACGGAAACTGCAATAGGGGATCCACTTCTGCTATCTCAATGAGGGTGGGGAAGTCACTACACTTATAATATGTAGATGGAAAGCCAGCAACAGGCTGTGGGAGCTGCATCAAAAATATGGTACTATATTGAACATTCTCTTTTTCTTGCTTCAGTTCTGCAGCTCAAGCTCCAGCAGAGGAGGACACGAGAAGAGCTGGTGAATCAAGGAATAATGCCACGTGAGTTTCTATTTGAAGTTCTTTATAGTGTTGCTTGGTATAAAGGTGGGCTGTCTCAAAAGCTCTCACTCAGCAGGCAATATGGTTCTTTGATTGTTTAAGAAATCAAGAGTATATTTATAGCAGTCACATTTGTCACTGCTCAGAATCACGAAGTCTTGTGTTTTTTTAAAAAATGGCTGACTGAAAAGAGTTCAGTGGTTCTGTCAAGCCACATAATTATACTCAATTAGAATCTGAATCGCTTGTGCTATTCTGTTGGTTACATAGGAATTGTAGGGGCTTTTCATGAATCTAAATATTTGTACTTTTTGCCTATTGTTTTAATTGTAAAAACATCTATTTTGTTATTTTAAACGGGGGACACAACGAAACTGAAACTACTCCATGTTTGGTGCTTGCGTAGTGTATACTTATTATATTCCTGGTATGCTGTATATTCCCCACCCCTCATCTTGTGTTTTGTTAGCAGGAAAGCATTATGCAGGGGACTTTTTGTGCACTAGTATTCTAATAATCCACCTAGCAAGGACCAAACAGAGTAGCTTCAATTGCATGTAAACAAACAAAAACACAGTGCTTAGGGTAAGAAGACTCTCTGTGCATGCCTTTACATTTAAAGGAGAAACAAACCCTTAATACAAAAAAAAACCCTACCCCCCTGCCCTACATATTATATTGTGGCCATGGCCTTAGGGTGGTAGCACACGTAGTCCCGAAATGCCTTTCTGACGGCTAGAATGTGAATCGCCAGCGGGATGGCACTTGGATCACTTCAGTTTTCCGAAGTTTCCTTGTGAGACTTCCAAAAATGAAGTGAGCCGAGTGCCATCCCGCTGGCGATTCACATTCTGGCCGGTGGGAAGGCATTTTGGGGAAATTAGTCGCTTGAAGAAGAGGAGATTTGTCGATGGGCAACACTACTTGTGCCACCACCCTTAGAAAGCTAATATGGAAACAGATAAGAGACCAAATTATCTTTGGAGTTCTGAATTTTAAAATAGATTATAAGGAAATGTTAACTCAAATAATATTTTCTAATGAAAGAAAATGTAATTTAGTGTTGTGTTCCAAAATATATTTATTACAAATTTCTAATGGTAATATGTTTTTCTGCTGTGTGGATTCGGACTCTTGAAAACAATGTAGCAGAAACCAACTTTCCCCCAGTCAACGCATGTCCATCAATGTTCTTTCATGTATCTTCACATTAATCATCTGTCTTCTGTTACATTGTTTCAGTAGTCAGAACCAGAATAGCAAGGGGCTTACAGATAGATATAGGTATTTGATCTCCAACCTATTGGGTTTACTTAAAGAAAATGTTCAGTGTAAAAAATAAAAACTGGATAAGTACTGTAGGCTGTGTAAAATGATTTTTCTTTCAATATAGTATGTTAGCAAAAATAGTATAATCTACAATGGCTGGAGTGACTGGATGTCTAACATAATAGCCAGAACACTACTTCCTTACCAGTCTGTAACCAATCAGTGAAGGTAGGGGGGGGGCACATGGGTCATGACTGTTTGCTTTTGAATCTGAGCTGAATGCTAATTCAATTGCAAATTCACTGAACAGTTATGTCCCATGTGCCCCCTCTTAAAGTCACTGACTAACTCAGAGTTAGAGAGCTGAAAAGCAGGAAGTTGTGTTGTATTATGTTAGACATCCAGTCACTCCAGCCTTTATAGATTACATTTTTGGCTAACTTACTATATTACAAACATTTTTTTATTTTGCTTTTTTACCCAGTTTTTATTTTTACACTGAACTGTTCCTTTAATGTATAAATGTTTTTTAGTAGATTTAAAATATAATCTAAATCTAATCTAAGGAATCTAAATTCCTTAATCCCATTTGTTCCGGATAATAGATACCATAAAATTTGCAATTGAAAATATAGAAATGGTGTGTGTGTGTGTGTGTATATATATATATATATAGATAGATAGATAGAGAGATAGAGAGATAGAGAGATAGAGAGATAGAGAGATAGATGTGTGTGTATGTATGTAAATACATATGGGTATGTTTATACGACTGGTCTATTCTTTCTTTCATTCTTTGGAGTACACCAGGTAAATAGAACCTTTCTGCATTGTTCACTGAGGAAACCCAGGGATTTGTTGGTAGATTTAAGTGTTCCCTTTTTCCTGAAACTAAGCTCTACTGGGCCAGGGACTGTTGTGAACGAAGTATGATCTCTAAAGCATTGTGAAAAATGAATGTGCTGTATAGGATGAGAATAATAGTTGTAGTGTATCTTTTGGTGGCAAGTATCTGCTACAAGTCGCTCTGTGTCCAAGTCCGCTGTCCCAGTCGCCGACCTCCCTTTCCAGGCAAGTTGATTCTAAAACACAGGTGTGCCCGTGACTACTGCGGGGGGGGGGGGGCTTCCGGAGGGGGCCACCGGTGGGCCCTGGGCACACCAATCCGACTCTGGCTGTGTGTTTCTCCAGGCCAATTTGCCAGTGGGAAAGCATCTGTAGGAGATTAGGTGCCTGTGCTAGTGGAGATTAATTGCAGGGTGATTAATCCCTAAACACAGGTACAGGAATAGCTGATCCACATATAAAAGTGAAAATGCACATTCACACACTATCTGCTCTGTGTGTGCAGACATAGGCCAAGTGCCAGTCCTGTCGGTGTACTAAAGCTAAAATACGTAATCCCTCCCCCCAACTCTCACTAAATGTATTGCAAAACCATCTTAAATATTTGTAATTGACTTTTCTTGGCTGCTGGTGTGTACAACACAAGGTGCCACCCCCCTTCCCTTTTTAAGGGAAAATGGCTTTATATTGCAAAAGCCAAATGCTGTTGGTTACAAAAGAACAGTAAAAACAAAATGTGCGGTCATCTTTTAACTCGGTTTCCTCCTCCCTTTCATTTATCCAGTCTTGATCTTTTCTGAAATACTGTTTTCCTGTGCCCTGAGGGCAGAGATAGACGGGAAGATTCGGGGAGATTAAGTCGCCCGGCGACTAATGGCCTCTTCTTCGGGCGACTAATCTCCCAGAAAAGCTTTCCTGCCAGGTAGAATCTAAATCGCCAGCGGGATGGCACTCGGAGCACTTTGTTTTCTGAATTTACTTGTCAGGCAACTTTGGAAAACGAAGCGCTCGGAGTGCCATCCTGCCGGCGATTTAGATTCTAGCCGGCAGGAAAGCTTTTTTGGGAGATTCGTTTTTATTTGTACACTGGCAGATATTGTGTGTCGGCATATAAGATTTTCAAACATTATATCGGTAAACAAAATAATGTCTACTATAGTATATAGATATCAGCCAGGATTGTTGGGCAGTCACGTTCACATACACGCAGCAGTACATGCAACCACACAAACACAGAAACATTATTTCTTGCGATTTTATCAGTACTAACGTTAATGTAGCAAGACTGTTTACTCTTATTCATGTGACAGCCGATCTTTTAGTTCATATGGGGTCATTTGCTCTACTAGAGAATCCTATATCTGTAACCTTGTTACCTCCAAGGGAAGCTTGATCTGAAGTCCTACCACCTTTAGCCAGGAAGGCTATGTATCTGTAATGGAAACCCTTGGACAAGAGGAGTAGGTATAGCCATTAAAGGGGATGTTCACCTTTAAATTAACTTTTAGTATGATGTAGAGATTGGTTTTCATTTTTTATTATTTGTGGTTTTTGAGTCATTTAGCTTTTTATTCAGCAGCTCTCCAGTTTGTAATTTCAGCAATCCATTTGCTCATCTCCAAATTACCCTAGCCAACATACACTGATTTGAATAAGCGACTGGAATATAAATAGGAGAGGCCTAAATACAAATATGAGTAATAAAAAGTAGCAATAACTATACATTTGTAGCCTTACAGAGCCTTTGTTTTTAGATACAGTGAGTGACCCCTATTTGAAAGCTTGAAAGAGTCCGAAGAAGAAGAAAGCACATAATTCAAACACTATAATAAATAAATAATGAAGACCAATTGAAAAAATGCTTAGAATAAGCTATTCTATAACATATTAAAACTTAACTTGAATGTGAATCAACCCTTTAATAATTCTATAGTACAGAGTATATGTAGAGTACAGAGTATACAGCTGCAGCACTTATACCCCTAACAATCATGTCACTCAGGCACATATAGTGGCAATCCATGTGTATTCCTAAACCATTTCTGGAAAAGTATCGCCCTACACACCTAAAAAATGTTTAATAAAACCTGCAGCTCACACATAGGAAGTGGTGTGTGTCAGTTATGGGTGTGTGCCTGTGGTTGGTGGAGCTTCTTATTCTCCAGATCTCTCTTCTTTATAGCCATTTTTATACACCATAAATAACTGTACAAAACATTACAATTTTTGCTGCAGTAAAACATACCAGAAACACATTTGTATTGTAATTACTTCTGAACAATATATTTAAGATAATTGAATTAATGTAGCAGTTCTTGGCAACTAAACATTTTCATGTTGTGTGTGAGTGTTGGAGGAACTGCCCTACTTCTAGGAAATGCCAGCAAATGTTTTAAGACTATATATAAGTAACGGATATTTAATATTACATGGTTAAATGAGCTTGTAAAAGTTATTTTGTGTTTTTCTTCAGCTCTGAAGAGTCCTGCAGCTTTTCATGAACAGAGGCGTAGCTTGGAGAGGGCACGGGTAAGTTGAGAGGAGAATCTCCAGGACCAAAATGCTGCACCCATAGATAGATAGATAGATAGATAGATAGATAGTTATTAGTAATGGGCGAATCTGACCTGTGAAACGGCAAAAAAATTCTCCAAATGTATTGTAACATTTTTTTTCTTGATGCACAATAATTTTTTTCACCCATTGAAGTCTATGGGCATCTGTTTCGCAGCCAAACCTGGTGAAAAATTTCACTCATCAATATATATTATAGTTAGTGCTTTAATTGTATTTGTTCCAGGTCTAGCAACCTGCTGATTTTTTGCTAGTGCCTTGTTAACATATCTTATATTACTTCCTTGCTTATCAAAGCATTGTCTAATATTCTATATATGCAATGTATGTATATATATTTATTTCCTTATACAGAGACAAATGTTAGAAGTGGGTGCTTTCACATATTGCTTGAAAGTTACTGTGTAGTTTGTTGATATTCCATTACTCCTATTTACTGGGGCACATTTACAAACAAATGTGCTCAGCATTTTTATCTCTTTGCTTACATTACCATTAAAATCTATTTTTTACTTATTTTTTTGCATTTTTAGACTGAAGACTACCTAAAGCGCAAGATCCGATCCCGACCTGAGCGTGCAGAGCTGGTTAGGATGCACATATTAGAAGGTAGAGCTGTTGATTGTGTCTTTAAAATTTGCCTTACATTGTTTTGTAACCAGGACGATAGAAGATCCTGACAAAAATCACTGTCCTTCCTTATTTAGCCAGCTTTTCTACTGGTAAATGGAAACAACCTATTAAAGCGATACTGTATTCAAAATAATGACCCAAGATAATGTTACATGTCTGAAAGCCCTATGTAATATTCTATAGAGTACTGTAGTTCTGGGAAACTTTCTTTTGGTCAAGTCACTTTTGCAATTACAAGGGGGAAAATATATTTTTTGGTATTAATGTGATTTTATCATCTTATATTCCTCAGAGGCTAGTGGAGCATAGCATAAAGGCCCATTAGGGTCAGATATATTTGAGCTAGATGCACTTGCAAGGTCAGTTAGGCTGAGATTTGGGGTGAAGTGGTGCCCTGAACAAAAGTTGGATCTCCAAAGGGGGTTTGATAACCACTGTAATACATTTAGGAGGTGCAAGTAGAATATTTTTTTCGTTACCAAGATTAATATTTATAGAGACTTGTATTGGCTGTGGCTCACCTAAAATCCTGTCCGAGCACTACAAGATGCTTTGTCCGACTGGGGCTTACACTAATAAAGATCCTGAGCAGCAATTACATGATATTATCCTCTATTTAGGGTATATTCCCAAGGTATACTGCTCTAGGAGGCACCAAACTTTGTTTCCATGAGGAACAAGCACAGCTATAAAATACAACCAGTATAGATACAAACTATGTACAGTTTAAAAACAGCAAAATTTTGCATGCTAAGCAAATTATATTACTGTGGCCATAGTTGGCTCAACACAAACTTGTGCAGAGGCTTTATATAGTACATTTGCTTACTGTTTCTCTTCACAACACAACTACCTTTTTAATACAGCCATATTCTGAAGCGAGTGCAAGAGAAAATGGATCTACTTGTTAGGGTAAGGCCAGACGAGGAGATTCGGGGAGATTTTGTCGCCTGGCGACTTATCGCCACGTCTTTTGTGCGACTATCTCCCCGAACTGCCTCAGCGTTTTTTCCCCATAGGCTAGAATGAAAAGTCGCCTGCGCTAATGCACACGCGGCGATGCGTTTTCAATAGTCGCCCAAAGTTGCCTCACTGAGGCAACTTTGGGCGACTATTGAAAACGCATCGCCACGTGTGCATTAGCGCAGGCGATTTTGCGCTGTAGCCTATGAGGAAAAGACGCTGAGGCAGTTTGGGGAGATAGTCGCGTAAAAGACGTGGCGATAAGTCGACAGGCGTCAAAATCTCCCTGAATCTACTCGTCTGGCATTACCCTTAGACAAATTATTTCCTCTAAGCTGCTGCAGAAGAACACTGTTATTTAGTATTTAATTCAACAGAATAAAACCATTTAGCTGCAGAAGTGTGTAGTGTATCCAGTGTGCATGAAAGTAAGTGCAAGCCCAGTTCAGTATGCTACACATCGCTTCTCTGCCGACCTTGGAAGAGTGCAGTTATGCATAGTAAACTAGGAGGGAAAGCTAGGTGCCCCTTCCATGCATCCAGACAATACGCAGCAAACTTCTTTTGTGCCAGAAGGAAACCAGCTCTGTGTGACAATCCTCCGAATATTGCACCAAATATCCCTGTGTAAATATCTGTGAGGTAAAGATAAAGCTGCATTCCTACTCACCCTATCTGTCATTGATTTATGTTGCCCACTGAAGGCAGATCTAAAGGCATGCAATGAGCTTTGGGATCTTTACTAAATTGCTCTGCATGCACAGCTGCTTCTCCTACTATATTGGCACTTTTTATTTGTGGCATATCCTTAAATACTTGCGGTCCAGGGATGGGTGGGGATTAGCAAGGCAGCTGCTGAACATAATTTTAAACATATTTTGATTCCCTACCTCAGAGTCCCACTTTACCATATTGGTATGACCGCTTTCTTAAAGCAATAGCACCCACTTAATGCTGAAAATATCTGCACTCTAAATTGAATGATTGTGTTTTAGAGGCCTCTTCATTTTCTGCACTTTATATGCAACTGCAGTCTACCAAACTTTACAAGTAACTTTTGATGCCGGTGCATACAGAACTCGCTTTCAATGAAGTTTTGCTCACATCATTGCAGCATAGCACAATTTTATGCAGTGGTGATTGGAAACTTCAGTGGAATTGTATGAATGTGGGTCCTGTGTGTTGATACAAGCACCCTCTGCAGTCTCTAGACTTTGGTGTATGAAATCCTGACTACTATGATTCTCTCTGCAGAAACCTCCGCTGAACCCTCTTTACAAGCTAAGCAGATAAAACTGAAACGGGCACGGTTGGCTGATGACCTCAATGAAAAGATTTCGCAGCGCCCAGGTCCCATGGAATTAGTGGTGAAAAACATTCTTCCAGTGGAAACTAGTCTAAAAGAAGTTATCATTGGTGAGCAAGCACAGGGCAACACACGTTATGTTCTACAGACAAATGTATGAGCCAGCTTTTTTACTTTCCTTTGAATTTATATTTAGTCTTAACAACAAGTGTAAAGAAGTGATGTCATGCAAAAAAAAAAAAAAAAAAAGAATAGGAATATTGATATTTTAATTATCTTTTCGCCATTATGCAATGTGAATCGGCTCTTGTCAAGCAGAAAATTCTGTAAGCTTTTTATGTGTTTTGATTGATGCTTAAAAGTTAAGTATAGAAGAGCATTGTGTGCAGTGAATAAGTATATGTAATGTAATGTGCTATGAGTGTGCATTTAGAGAAACAATGCTCCTGACCGCATTTCTGGGCCTAGTTTTTGAGGCTGTACTCATGAACGGAATTATATAAAATCTGACAGTTTGCCATTCATCTAGCCAAAATGCAAAGTGAAAAGCTTAATAATGTCAACAGAATATATTATTCCACTTTCCTGTTAGACATTTTCTCTTTTTTTTTAACAAAACTTCCACTAATTGGCTTTTGTTAGTAAATGTGTGGCATTTCCTTCTGCTTAGCAGATGTGGATTATCCCGAGGTGGTAGACAACTCTTCTTTCGATGAGGACAGCAGTGATGCTCTTTCTCCTGAACAACCAGCAAGCCAGGAGTCCCAGGGATCCATACCATCACCTATAGAAAACAGGCCTAGTGAAACAACCCAGATACCAGCGTTGTCTCCAAGCCATGTAAGATGTGGAGGTTTACACAACAAACTTGTCAGCACCTATTTTTTCATACCAGTAATGGGTGCAGGTCACATGATGGCCCGTCCATCTGCATAACCAAAAGACTAATAATAGACCACACCAACTGAATAGAATCTTCTTAAAATCCTTAATTAAGCTAATGGTTCTGACCAGGGCACCAGCAATGTTTCAGACCAACACCGGTCAAGCTAATCTTTTTCAAGCTTGATAAAAGACAGGTGTTGGTCTGCTGGTGCCCTGGTCAGAACCCTTAGATTAATAAAGGCTTTTAAGAAGATTTCCGTTGGTTGGTGCAGTCTATTATTAGTCTTTTGGGTATTCAATGTTTCCCATTCTGTGTATATACTGTACGATGCTGCTATCTTTAAACAGTTACTTGGTTTTCTCTATGTTCTTTGTTTGAGTCCAGCCCTACATCTGTGTTTTTACTTCACAGTACTAAAATAATCCATGCTACTAAAGTAAAGTAAAAATTAAGTCTCCACTTCCTGTGAAAACACCCACAATGTAACTGGAATGTGTTATCTGCAGGTGAAAGCTCACTACTGCACTGCCTCGCCCTTAGCAAAATTAAGACACTACTCCTACCTGCCATATTCAGGTTGGATAGTTTTACTAGTACAGTGCATGCACGCTATGCTTTTCAGGCTGCCCTACTTAGAAACACTGGAATAGCCACACCCATTACAAAGGCTTACCTCTTCAGATTCATCACTGCACAAACCATCTGTGTTTCACCCATGACAGCACAATGCCTGGCACAGATATGCACAGACACTCTTTTTAGCAATTATTGAACATTTTGTGCTGGTACTTACTTTAGGCAAACAGTGATTCTAAGCAACAGGGTTGTGTGTGTGTGTGTGTGTGTGTATTATCACACAATTTTCCTGGTTCTGTCTGATGGATCTCCTGACAAAGTCATGTTAGCTGTATCATTTCAATGATTAGCAGCAGTGCATATATTTACATCAAGTTTATGTAAACTAAAAACGTTTTGCTTTCCTTTGAATCATTGAACTAATATTTAGTTGTATAAGCAGAGTTATTGAGAACTGCTGCACATGGAGTCAACCAACTTCTGGCACCTGTTACACTACAGTTATTCTCCATTTTCTGGTTGGAAAACAGGTTGAACTGGTTGAAACAGCATTTTTGTTGTCACCCCACAAGTTTTCTATTGGATTAAGGTCCAGGGATTGTGCTGGCCACTCCAAAACGTAAATTTTGTTGGTCTGGAACCAAGTTGTTTCTCGTTTACTGGTGTGTTTGGGGTCGTTGTCTTGTTGAAACACCCATTTCAAGGACATTTCCTCTTCAGCATAAGGCAACATGACCTCTTCCAAGTATTTTGATGTATTGAAACTGACCCATGATCCCTGGTATTTGATACATAGGCCCAACGCCATAGTATGAGAAACATCCCCATATAGTGATCAGGGCTGCCATCAGGAGGTACTGCTGTACCAGGCCCGGCTGTGCTGCACTTTGGGAAATAGCCGGGCCCCTCTTGACAGAGCTGAAGCCGTGCCGCCTCTCCTGAAGTCCCAAAGCGGCGAAAAGACCTGAAGTCCCAAAAACAGCCGAAGTTGAAGTCCTGAACCGGCGAAAAGACCCAAAGTCACGAAAACAGACGAAATTAAAGTCCTGAAGCCACAAGTTCTACTGAACACCAATGTGGTTTTTTTTAATTTTTTTAATCCCCTTGTCTCCAATGTATTATTTTAATACTCTATAGGCCCCTGCCACCAAAGTTTTTTTGAAAAATATTCTCTGGGGCCACAATTTTTTTTTAATTTGCAAGGGGGGCCCTGGTGCCAATTTTTTTTTTTAATTTATAGGGGGGCCCTGGTGACCAATATTTTTTTTTTTTAACTTGTACGGGGGCCCTGACCACCAACTTTTTTTTAAAAAAAAAACTTATATAAATAAGGGCTGTAATTGACACTTGTTTTTTCACGAAATGAATGACCTCACTAATTGAACTCCACACTGCTATCATTTTGAACAAGCCTCAATTAATGATTCAATTACACAGTCAGCAGCATGGATGTCATGACTGTTGGGTCTGTTGTTTTCAATTTCTCTACTGCACCTACTATTAAATTATTTGCCATGTAGAAATATAATTTATACCAATAATACCAATACCAGTGATTGATCAGGTTAGTGATGTTAGATTGCCATTATTCTGAACACAACTGTACTTAGAAACCATAACCTGTAAGTTTCACAGGTGTAGGAACTATCACACATGTGCACATATACAGCAAAGCTGCCTCTGGGTTTTGGCATGTTGGAGAAATCCCACGTGGGAGCAGGGCCGGCCTTAGGCCTATTGGACCAATTGGGCCCAATAGGGCCCTGCACCTCTGGGGGCCCCGCACCACAGGGCAGCACAGATAATATTTTCCTCAGCACATGATGCTGCCTGGCCTGCCCCCAACTTTGAGAGTCCAGCCCATCCCCAAATCCATAGGTCCAGCCCACCCCCAACTCTGATAAGCCAGCCTATCCTCCAACTCCATAGGTCTAGCCTGCCCCCAACTCTCATAGGCCCAGCTTTCCTCCAACCTTGATAGGCCCTGCCTGCCCCCAATCCAACCAAGCCTGCTCTCAAGCTGAATCTGCCCAGCCTGCCCCAAACTAATTGACCCAGTCCACTCTCCTATTTCCTCCCTCTCTCTCTTACCCTGTGTGCCCCTATTATGTGCCCCTATTTTATCCCTCTCACTCTCTTACCTTGTCTGCCCCTTTCCTTTCTATTTTGTGCCTGTATGCCCTTATTTTCCTAAATACTTGGTGTGTCAGTAGCCAGCAACACTTTGTCTAGGGGCCCCGCCAACATGGTCCCAATTGGGCCCCACATTTGATAGGATCAGCCCTGCGTGGAAGGAATTGCCAAAATCCATGCTAACAGTATTGGCCCACAATATGGATAACTTCATTACAAGTAGAATATTTGAGCTCCTTGTAAATGATTAAACTGCACAAAAGATTTTCTCAGGAAGGACTTGGGTCCATTATAGTGATGTATTTATTCCTGTTTGTGTACAGGTGTCATAGCTATGGTCTTATATTGGTTAATCTCACATGTTTGTGTTCCCAAAAAAAGCACAAACTTCCAATTATAAATCAAAATGAGTATATTCCATGTATTAAATGTAATGTACAGCATGCCTTATGTCTCACATCCATGTCTCCCCTTCGCAGGCTTTTTCCTGTGTGCAGTTTGGCACTGACGCCTTTAACCAAGATTCCTTGCAGAGCACCGCAAAAACCATCAGCAATGGCCTAACTGCCTCTATCTGCAAATCTCTGCCAGCACTAGTAAAGGTAATGTGACCACCAAAAAGAGCATATAGGAGATACTATATAAGAACAACTTTCCATTTACAGTTTCTATTTTAGGGGGATATTTGTTTTGTTGAGAGTGTGGGGGGTTTGTATTGTTTGGGGTATGGTTTTTTCCCTCCTCTCTGGTAAATACATTTTATCATCTCTGCACATACTGCCTGTTTTGCTAGCTGTCATTTTACATTTTTAACGTGTTCAGTAACTTTCATCAGAGCTAAAGTGACTCACAGGCATGCTTTGGTGGATCAGGGCTTTCTTTATTTCCACATTGTTGTAACAACAATGTGGAAAACGTACTTTTGTATTGATCTATTTCAGATTTTTACATTTTAAAATTAACAAAATGCTTTCCCTTGTGTCCATAGCAAAGCCAACCAAAACCATCTTTTGAAAAGTCCCAGCGCATCAAGAAACCAAAAGAGCCCAAGCCCAAGGTGAAGAAGCTGAAGTATCATCAGTATATTCCACCTGATCAGAAGCAGAAGGGGACTCCAGCCATGGACTCTTCCTATGCCAAACTCTTACAACAGCAGCAACTATTCCTTCAGCTACAGATCATAAACCAACAGCAACATCAGCATTACAACTACCAAACTATTCTCCCTGCCCCTCCAAAGTGAGTTTTCTATACAATAGCATAGTTAAATGCTAAAAGCACAGGCTGGAAACTATCCTCTGTTTTATTGAATGCTACTTATGTTTTTTGTTATTTAAAGGAGAAGGACAGCTGCCAAGGCAGTTACATTAGCCACAACAGTGCAAGTTAGAATGCCATTTTTATTCTTTAGAATGCTTTTCTATACCTGACTAAACCGCTCTAGACACTCTGTTTGTTTAGGATAGCAGCTGCCATATTAGCTTGCTGTGACATCACTGCCTTCCTGAGTCTCCCTGCTCACTCAGGTCATATGTATACACAATAGAAGGAAATAAATGTGGTGTTTCTTTTGACAGAGGACTCTGCAGCATTACTGTGAGGGTTTACTGGTGTATTTACCGTATATAGACCTTTCTGATAAAGTTCACCTAGTTTTAACTTTTCCTTCTCCTTTAAGAAAAGGAAGGAGGAACTGGTTTAGAAAGCTGGAAATTCTTCAATTTCCAGTGTCTTGCTAGGGAGTGAAGTTATTTCACTAAATTTACCATCAGTTCACCCTCCTGCTTTTTGCTTTCTTATGAATGAACATTAATGAATACTTGAAGTATAATGGAGCCAATTCCAGCATATGTCTCCTGAACATCAGATCTTCTACATCAGTATGATAAGCATAGTGATATGTAAAAGGCACTGCCTGTTTTTACTGTGAATTAATAGCTTTGGTCTTTTATAATAACTTTGACATACGGTATTCTCTATATAAACTAAAATGCCATATTACTTTTTCTGATTCTCAAATTACAATTTGCAAAGTAAAGTAAATGCATGGCACATGCTCCCTTTTATTTCAGGCCTCTGCCAGACCAGCAGAACACAAACAGCTCCAGCACTACCACAGTGCGCTCCATGTCTACAGTTGCCCCTTCCACCTTGGCCACACCAACAATAACCAGGCAAAACAGCAATGTAGCAGTTGGTGGAAGAACTGGGCCATTGCCACACAATTTAGATGAGATGAAGGTAGGCATCTTGTTTTTATCTTTATTACAGATTAGGCCCAACTAAGGATTGATTTTAATGTTTTGCATTTTCACTCATTTAGTGGTTCTGCATATTCAACCTCAGCAAGTGAGCTGCGGAATTCCAGGAGTTTGAGAAGTCCATTCATTCCCACCCCAAAATGCCATTTTGATAACTTGCAGCTCTAAGGCATTCATTTTTGAGGGATGCATTTTGCACTAAGGGGCATGATTACTAACATTGGATATAAATATTTCTGGAGATGTTGCCCATAGCAACCAATCTTTGCTTTTGTTTTCTTTATAGGTGGCAGTTTAAATCTAATTGCTGATTGATTGCCATGGGCAACATCTCCAGAAATCTCTCCAGATATTTATCTCTAATGTTAGTAAACATGCCCCTATTACAAACCAAATCCACACATTAATTTGCATATGCAAATTATTACAAACCATGACCAAAAGGGGGGGGGGGATAGCAATTTCCAATCTAGTCACGTGGGTTGTTTGAATTGGATTTAATCAGGCCTTTTTTCCATTTAAGATCCTGAGCATTTTAGTAGGGCTTAGTCAAATCCTTAGCTAAAATAATGCAAGCTCTTGTGCCAACTTTCCCACTCTGCAACATCCTTAAAGGGGACCCATCACCCAATAAAAATATTCCAAATCATATTATATCACATTAGTCAAGCAAAACTAACTTTAATTACACTGTATAAATTATTTGAATCTTGCTTCCTTCAGTCTGGGATGTCCTAATTATAGCAAGTACGTAGGAGCCATTTTGTGGACAATGTTATTAAAGGAGAATTCCACCCCCTAGGCGCAAAAATACCTCCCCCCCCCCTGCGTAAAATAGTAGTATCTATAGGCTTCCTACCTATTTTCTGTACAGTGGGTTGGGCTTGTTCAATCTTTGATTCGTCAAAATAAAATTGTATGAAAATAAATGTTTTAGCCTAGCGTGCAGAAGATAGATTTATGGACATTCCCTGTAGACACACATAACATTTCTAGAAACAAGGTTTTAAATCCTTCCAACCATTTGAGGCATGAGGAAGTCATTAAGTCTGTTCTAGAGATATTTATCACATTAGAATCTAAAAGATTTAGGTTTCACTGTACAAAGAGATCAGTCACAAATTAGAATGAATATTCCAAATACTTCCTTACTGTGTTCTGTGCTACTGGAAAGCCCCGGTCATTTTGCTCCTCATATCTCTTCCTAGGTGGAGCAGCTGTCCTGTTGTTCCTGTTTCCCCACACTTGCTTACAGGCTTGGTTTCTACCTTAACTCAGCTGTGCCTAGGACCTAGTGCCAAGAACATGGAGAACAGGAGCAGTATCTTTAGTTGTATATAGATGATCTGTACTCCACCATGAAAATTATTTTTGAATTGTCAGGAGACGCCATACTTAAAGGGATTCTATCACAGGGAAAATATATATATATGTATGTATGTATATATATATATATATATATATATATATATATATATATATATATATATATATATATATATATATATATATATATATATATATATATATATATATATATATATATATATATATATATATATATATATATATATAATTTTTTTTTTTTTTTTTTTTTTAAATGGATCAATTAATACTGTTCTGTTATTGTGTACCAGCGGAATCCTGCATTGAAATAATTTTTCAAAAAAGCAAAGAGATTTTTTTTTTAATCTTAATTTTGACATGCAGTTCTTCCCAGCACATGGAAAAGGAAAGCAGCGAAGAGAATGTGTAGTTGTAAAGAATGGGACTTTGTTACAGAAGTCTGTACAATATTATATAAGAGGAGACGCATTTTGTGATGATAGTATTTGTATAAAGGGTCATTGTTGTAATTGAAGGGATCATCATTTCTACGTAACAGCTATGTCAACTTTGCTAATTTGACAAATATAATAAAAAAAAATATGAATGAAATACTTTTTAGCTAATTGATATAGTTGTCCGGTACAAATGATGATTCCTTCAATCACAAGAATGATCATTTAGTTTATGCAATGTATTCTACAGTGTATACCTTATTTACTTTTTCGTATTCAGGTAGCGGAGCTGAAGCTGGAGTTAAAACATCGTGGACTTCCTGTGTCTGGGACCAAGATTGACCTTATAGAGAGGCTAAAGGCATCACAAGACCCCAGCACAGCCACAGCAGCATCTGCAAAGCCCACACCAGTGCAGCAGGCAAAGCCACCTGAGGTAGTACCTATTGTCTCCAGCTCCTGTCTTACTACAAGAGAGCCCATAAAGCTCTGCAGTACCAGCTCAACGCCACCTGGATCACCTTGTCCTTCAGAAGTGTCTGTAGTCAGCATGGACGAGGTCTCAATGATCAGCGATGCTTTAGGCGAGACCGTTGCATGTCCTGTCACCCAGCAAGTTCAGCAAAATCCTGCAGCTGAGAAGTCTCCACCAGACGCTCGAGACAAAGATCTTATGCTGCGTGAGAAGGACAGGCAGATTGAGGAGTTGACTCAGAGGCTGAAACAAAAGCAGGAGTTAGTGGAACGACTCAGACAGCAGCTTGAGCAGGAGAAACGGACACCGCAACACAGTACCGATGACCAGCAAGCTTTAATTCTTGCAGTGAAACAGGAGCCTCTACCCCTTACCGTTGACTCCATTAATAAAAAGGCAAGCAGTATTGTGAAAAAGGAGCTTAACACGGCTATTATTTGCCAGCAAGAACCACAGCTTTTAATAGGTCCTGTGTCCAGTGGCATTGAAGGGAAAGTAGACAACTCTGCAGGAACAAAACTAGTCTTTACACTGACCAACCCTAGCAGCCAGCTTCCTGAAGAAAACAGGCAAATAGTTTTACAGGTGAGTTGCCATCTGGACCTCGCCATCCAATATATTTGTTTATTATAGTGATTTAAAGGGGTTGTTCAGCTTACAAACCTTTTTTTTTTTTTTTAGTTCAGTTGTTATCTGATTGTTCATCAGAAATATACTTTGTTTTAATTTATGAAAACCAAATAATGGACCAGACTTTACACTGTTTTTAAACTGCAGCTACTTTTATTTGGGATGAGTTAAACAACATACTTCGAGACTAGCTCTGTTTCTAGTGAACACTTGAAAAAGTGTTTAGAGGCACATTTATCAAAGGTGGAATTTCGTATTCATGTGAGTTTATTAAAACTCTATTAGATTTGAATTTAAATTCTCCGAAAAAAAATCGAATGACAGGAAAGCTACAAACATCTCCAAATTGGTCAGTGGACCTCTCCCCTTGACTTATACATGAATTCGGTAGGTTTTGGGTGGCTAATAGTCAAATTCAATTTTTTCAAGGGCCAGAGTTTGATAAATCTTGAAAATTAAATTAGAATTTATTTAAAAATTAAAATCGAGTTTGAATAATTCCCTAGTCCAATTTGACAGTTTTGAACATAAAAAAAAATTTGAGAATTTGAATTTTCAAATCGACCCTCGATAAATCTGCCCATTAGTCTTGAAATATGTGCAACTAGTACCAAATAAAGAGAGAGTTGCCGTTTAAAAGCACTGCAGGGTTTGGTCTATAATTTGATTCTAATATATAGTGAATAAAGTACCCCCTCTTGTAAAATATAAGGATATTATAAGTTACCGAGGAGTTTCATGACCATATAAAAACACGAGGCCGAAGGCCGAGTGTTTTTATACAGGTCATGGAACTCCGAGGTAACTTCTAATATCCTCATATTTTGCAACTGGGGGTACTTTATTTATTATAATACACAAATTTCAGTGAGTCATGTGACAGAAATTACATCAGAACTCACCGTTTATAACTGATGACATCAGAACTCACCGTTTATAAGGATATAATTTACAGGATATTCATGGCTTTTGTGTATTATATATAGATAATCTCATGCATGGAGGTGATATGGGTTTAATTTAACCCAGAGACATGTCATTTAAGGTGCAGACTGTAAACTGTTTTATGAGCAGCATCTGTGGACTATTAACAAATATTATATTAATATATCCGTTGCCTTAGGGTAGGGACACACTGGGCGATTTGGGGAGATTTAGTCGCCTGGCGACTAATCGCAGCGACTTTTCTCCCCGAATGCTTCCCCTCTCTCTGCGCCTGGCTAAAATGAAAAATCGCCTGCGCTAATCACACGCAGCGATTCGTTTTCCGAAGTCGCCCGAAGTTGCCTCACGAGGAAACTTCGGGCCGACTTCGGAAAACGAATCGCCGCGTGTGATTAGCGCAGGCGATTTTTCATTTTAGCCAGGCGCAGAGAGAGGGGAAGATTGGTCGTGGAAAGTCGCGGCGATTAGTCGCCAGGCGACTAAATCTCCCCAAATCGCCCAGTGTGTCCCAGCCCTTAAAGAGCAGAGACACATGTGGAGATACGGGGAGATTAGTCGCCCGGCGACAAATCACCTCTTCTTTGGGCAACTAATTTCTCTGAAGTCGGCCAAAGTTTCCTTGTGAGGCATTTTCGGAAAACAAAGCACTCAGAGTGGCATCCCGCCGGCGATTTAGATTCTACCCGGCGGGAAAGCAGTTCGGGAGATTAGTCGCAATTTGTCGCCGGGCGACTAATCTCCCCGAATCTCCAGGTGTGTCTCTGCCCTAATGAAACGGAAAGGATTTCAGCTCAGCAGCACCAAAGATAAGATATATCAACTAATGTATCCGTTTACAGAGTCCCTGACCATTACAAGGTGAAAAATGAGAGAGCAAAAGTACAGAAAAAACATTAATTAGTGCCCTAATTGCCATGTTCACATAAACAATTGCTTGTTTTTTTAATTTTTGCTCACCACTGCATTTATTTGAAATATTTTAACACTAGAACATTTTTCTGGTGACTACATTATTAAATCATCCTGCCAGCCAGTCAACTAGACTAGACTAGTAGTATTAACAGTAGTATTAGTAGTATTAACACACTTATGGTGTCCATATTTGGACTTTTTTTTTTATATCACTTACAATAGAAAAGCAAGAAAACAATGAGGTACAATTGATTTGCATGCCGTAACCACACTTGGCCAGTCTTGCTACTTTCATTGGATCTGCTAGAAATTAGGTAACAATAATTTGAGCAAATGGTTGAACGTAATGGACATTTTTTATTTGGGGATAAACCCCTAATGTGTCTACAGCTTCCATTATAATTCAAATTACAGGTTACGGGTGAATAATGAACACGCTCTGACTCATTTATTAAGACTGGACATATTTTGGCATGGGCGGTAATTGAGATTTGGTTGCCATGGGTAACTTGTACTAGTTCAGATTTTGCCCTAGTGAAGGAGTTACAGATCAAGGGATCCAGGATTTTGTAGGATTTTCTAGGGCACCACTCATGTTTGTATCCAGCTGGACAACAATAAACCTTGTTTGTGATGTAATATCGCGTTTTTGGGGTTATTTGGTGAAACAGTCATTATATTTCTACATGACATTTCATGTCCCTATTTGTGCTTTCGCTGTTATTTAGCTTGTGGTATTTTCTAACTTACACAGAAAGTTCCGACCCCCCCATCATCCCTCCACCCTAACAACTCGCTGCCAAAGCAAGAGGTGCTCCTCAGCTGCTGTGCACTCCAGGTAAACCCTCCCGCATTTAATGCTGCATGTTTAAACATGGGCTATTTCTACAGAAACAAAGATACAAGGGAGTTGCTAAAACAACTCGCTCTGTTCTGTCGGCATAATTGCAAATCTTCTAAGAGTGAATAAGTGCATAGAAATTTGGACAGATGCAGTAAAAATGTAGCATGTAAATGTACTTTGATTTATTCTCTTCCTACAGAATCAGAAGCCTGCCCTGCAGCTTGTGCCAGGAACTGTTTTGTCATTGTCCCCTTCTAATCTACAGCCCATGTTAAACATGAATGGATTCCAGAAATGGCATGGGGAAGCTTCGGACTCCTTACAGAAGCAGGTGACGTCTCCCTTTATTCTCCCTGTTCCCAGTACAGGTATAGGACCTGTTATCCAGAATGGACCTGGGGCTTTCCGTGTAAAGGACCTTTCCGTAATTTGGATCTTCATACCTTAAAGGGCATGTATAAAGTCTAAAATAGAATAAGGCTAGAAATGCTGTATTTTGTATACTAAATATAAACATGAACTTACTGCACCACAAGCCTAATTAAACAAATGATTTATGCTTTCAAAGTTGGCTACAGGGGGTCACCATCTCGTAACTTTGTTAAAGGAAAACTATACCCCCAAAATGAACACTTAAGCAACAGATAGTTCATATCATATTAAGTGGTATATTAAAGAATCTCACCAAACTGGAATATATATTTAAGTAAATCTTGCCCTTTTACATCTCTTGCCTTGAGCCACCATTTCGTGATGGTCTGTGTGCTGCCTCAGAGATCACCTGACCAGAAATACTTCAACTCTAACTGTAACAGGAAGAAGTGAGGAAGCAAAAGACACAACTCTGTCTGTTAATTGGCTCATGTGACCTAACATGTATGGTTTGTTGGTATGTTTGTGAGTACAGTGAATCCTACGATCCCAGGGGGCGGCCCTTGTTTTTTAAAATGGCAATTTTCTATATATGATTACCCAATGGCACATACTACTAGAAAAGTATATTATTATGAAAATGGTTCATTTACATGAAGCAGGGTTTTACATATGAGCTGTTTTATGCAATATCTTTTTATAGAGACCTACATTGTTTGGGGGCTATAGTTTTCCTTTAAACATCTTTGCAAGACCGAGACTGTGCACATGCTCAGTGTGGTCTGGGCTGCTTAGGGATCGTCATAAATGATCAAAACAGCACAAGTCAAATAATATCTGCCAGAAGCCAATACAGCAAGACTGATTAATAATCAGAATATACAGACTGCACTGGGTCCTGTGTTGTCATGTAACCAAATGTGTATTTTATAGTTTTTGTATTGTTGATACAAACTTTCTCCAACTCTGCAGAACCAGTGGCTGAAGCAAAATAATCCTCCAAATAGAATCCCAGTTTATCTGTTTAAATCTGACTCCATGATCTCTGTCCCTGCAGCTGGAGTTGGAAACATTAAAGGGGATGTAAAGGCAAAAATAAAATCCAACACAAATCTCTACACAGTCGCCAACTGCCCTACATGGAAACAAACAAAGCTGCTTGAGTTCTGCATGGCTGGGAAGTAAGGCGGGGGCTCCCCCTGCTGTTCATAAGTATGATTGTTTCCCTGCTCAGCAGTTAGGGACCGTCTGACTATTCCTATCCACAGCAGTAAATGAAGGGAGAATTTCACTGCATACAGTCAGGTTTCTTGTAAAAACGGTACACATTATTTAGTTAAAATATATTGGAGATAGGTTTCTTTTTCATTAAAAAAGTAAAAATGGGATTTTGTGTATTTTTGCCTTTACATGCCCTTTAAGAGTAAGGGCACACGGGTAGATTAGTCGTCCCGGCAACAAATCTCCTTCTTTGGGGTGACATTCTCCCCGGACTGCCTTCCCCTCGACTATAATAAAAAGTCACCAGCGGGATGGCACTCACGGTGCTTTGTTTTCCGAAGTCTCCCAAAGTTTCCTCGTGTGACTTCGGAAAACGAAGTGCCACGAGTGCCATCCCACTGGCAATTTTTCATTATAGACAGCGGGAAGGTAGGGGAAGGCAGTTTGGGGAGATTGTCAACCTGAAGAAGAGGCGATTTGTCACCCGGGCGACCGAATCTGCCCGTGTGCCCTTAACCTAAGTCTACTAAAAGAATCATGTAAACATTAAATAAACCCAATAGGCTGGTTTTGCTTCCAATAAGGATTTATTATATCTTAGTTGGGATCAAGTACAATGTTACTGTTTTATTAGTACAGAGAAAAAGGAAATCAATTTTAAAAATTTGGATTATTTCATTATAATGGAGTCTATGGGAGACCGCCTTGCCATAATTCAAGCTTTCTGGATATCGGGTTTCCAGATAACGGATCCCATACCTGTACTCGACTGCTCCCTTTCCTTTATTGATCAGTGCTTCTATTTCTGTTTGTTTTCTTCTCCAACTTCTCATTTATTTTCTCTTCACCTGTAAATTTTGTTTTCAGCAGTTTGATGTAATTCCCCCCCCCCATTTTATAGCTTTTAGTTATCGATCATCTCTGTCTCCTAATGATTGAGATTCTAATGCACTACACTTCCGTCTTCAATTGTAACATTTTATATTTCTTAGAAGCTGGTGCATAATGAATCTCCAGCAACCCCACCCCAACAACCAGAGCCTGAGCCCCCACCACACAGTATTTTTTTGACCCATTCTTCACCCCAATGGTCAAAAAATCCCCCTGGATATGATGAAGCCATGAAACAGCAGCCCAACAGTTGTGAGGTAATCATCCTGATGGAACCACTGAGAAATCAGACTGTACCCAGGGCTGTGCTCTAATCTCATTCTTCTCTTTATATTTAAGGATGGTCGCCCAGGATGCCTCCAAGCAGTAGACTTTTTTGATGTTTTGATCAAGAATTTAGGTAAGCACGTTACTACACTTCAGAATTGGTTATTTGGAGTAGGGGTCCACAACCTGTTTTACCCATACGCCACATTCGAGCAGTCGCATGATAGTGTCAGGGTAAGACAGTGGCAGAACAAAGTGTTAACTGAAAACCACAGAAATACGAAAGATAAAATTTGCAAATCATGTATGCTGTAGACCGCGATAAGTTAATAGTGCTGCTCCAGCAAAATTCTACACTGACATCAATTTCGCAAAAGAGCAAACAGATTTTTTTATATTCAATTTTGAAATCTGACATGGGGCTAGACATATTGTCAGTTTCCCAGCTCCCCCGGTTATGTGACTACTGTTTTGATAAACTTCAGTCACTCTTTACTGCTGTACTGCAAGTTTGGAGTGATATTACCCCTCCCTTTCCTACCCAGCAGCCTAAGGGCAGAGACACAAGTGGAGATTCAGGGAGATTAGTCGTGAATCACCTCTTCTTCGGGCAACTAATCTCCCCGAACTGCTTTCCTGCCTGCTAAAATATAAATCGCCAACAGGATGGCACTTTGTTTTTTTCCGAAGTTGCCTCACGGGGGCAGGTAAATATAAGAACAGCGCACAATAGTAGGGAACACCAAATCCACTATTTTGGATTTGGCCCGAACCCCCGAATCCTTTGTGAAAGATATATTTGCATATGCAAATTAGGGATGGGAAGGGGAAAACATTTTTTACTTCCTTGTTTTCTGACAAAAAGTCACGCGATTTCCCTCCCTGCCCCTAATTTGCATATGCAAATTAGGATTCGGATTTGGTTCAACTGGGCACAAGGATTCGGCTGAATCCTGCTGAAAAATGCCGAATCCTGGCCGACTCCTGAACCGAATCCTGGATTCGATGCATCCCTACTCAATAGTAAAATCCAGGTTCCATTGCGACACATTCAGTTACATTGAGTAGGAGAAACAACAGCCTGCCAGAAAGCAGTTCCATCCTAAAGTGCTGGCTCTTTCTGATAGCACATGACCAGGCAAAATGACCTGAGATGACTGCCTACACACCAATATTACAACTAAAAAAAATTATTTGCAGTGTAAACAGTGTCATTTAGAAATAAAAACGACATCATAAAAATCATGACAGAATCCCGGCGAACCTTCCAATAAACTGTTTATTTGTACATTTTTGACAGACATCCCTTCAGAATTCAAAGATTATCTGGTGCCATGTCTTAAACAGACATCTCCAAGTCACCAAGCTGCACAAATGGTGCCACAGGTTGAAATGGCCCCACCCCCTTCACCCATTCACTCTGCACTAGGAAGGCTGGAGGATTTCCTGGAGAGCTCAACGGGCACACCACTGCTACGGGGGCACCAAGATGGTCCATCTTCTATGCCTCTTATTGATGACCTCCATAGTCAGATGCTGAGCAGCTTGGCCATCCTAGATCACCCACCCTCCCCTATGGACACATCCGATCTGCACTTCTCCCCTATAGGAAACTCCCTAGGATTAGACATTTCAGAGCCTCCTTTGGATGGTATGGACTGGCTTGAGCTGTCTGAGCCTCCAGCTATGAATCTGACTCCACTTAGCACATTTACCCCCAGTGTCTTTTCCACGGATTTCTTGGACAGCCATGATCTGCACTTACACTGGGATTCCTGTTTATAACCTAGCTCTTTGTTGGGCATTAAGAAACAAATGTGGTTAAAGAACTAGTTCAGCACTTTCCTGACTCCTTTAGGAATTTCTTTCTTTATCCCCTTGGGTGGTACATATGTAAACTGAATGAAAATGCTCCATTTAGGGTGCCAAATTGTAGAGAATCCTTGGTTGCTACTCTTCAGAAGGGCCCGGACTTCCTTCATTAAAGACACACATGAGGTTGAGGGTAAGCAAGAATTAAGCCTTGTCTAACCAGTTGTTCATCCTTGATGTGCCACAACCTCCTCCACTCCCGATACCCTCCTGATTGCCTTCATTTTCTGTGTCAAAACCACTTAACCAAGCACTTCTAACTAACCCTCCAGTGCTGGAATTTATCCATGATAAGTCTTTTAGAAGAAGTTATCTTGCCATAAGTAACTCTTGGGTAGAACTACATTGCTGGGAAATCCGCATCCCATATCCAAAGACTGGTTAGAGCTGCTGGATAAATCTTTGGTCCCCTTTCCCAGGTACTTGAAACTGCTGAGAAGTTTAGTGATGACTCTTGACATAACAAAACCCCTCTTCTTTCCCTTTAAAGCTGCTCATATCATGTTCAATCTATGGCACTTCAGTTCACCCAACATGAACTTTTGTTGAACTCATGACCGTTATATCCTTGGTATGTTCTGCAAAAGGTTTGGGGGACTTTCACTATAGATCAACCTCTGGTTCGGTGAACAAAATATATATATTTTTTTTAATGTTTTCCCATCATAAATGCTGGGTACCTGGAATCCTTGCTCATATCCGTGAAATGAATGTAAAATGCAGATGACCATCTGTCATTTCTGAGTAATGTTGTGAGGCACAGGCAAAAAAATAAGTAAATTCATTAAAGGAAGAAAAATACCAAAAAAAAAAAGCATAAACAACATGGAATAAAGAGCTATCCGGAAGGCAAGACAAAGTATTGTGTCATTGCTGTTAACATTATCCTAAATTTGTATAAGTTACAGAATATTACAGTGTTGTAGGGGAGTCCTGTGAAGCTCGTACAGCTGCTCTGGTCTTCACCATCCATAAAATCTGTCTGATGTGGAGATATTACATGATATTGTATACTAAACCTATACCAGCCTAAATCTTACCTTTGTGTTGCTGAGAATGCCCCTTGACAGATAAATATAGGGCTCCTCATTATATAACTTGAGTATATTTTATGTTTAGGATATTACTTCATTGGCTGCTATATCTAGAATTTGTTTTAGAAGCTGTTTTCCAAGTTAAAAAAGAATAAAACACAATAAAGACAATGCCAGGCTCCCTCTACAGGCCTCCTGAACTGTTTCACCAGGGACTCGCCAAACAGAAGCCGTCACTTTACCTGCTGAAAAATGCAGAGTAGCGACTCCGTTGTGCAACTTATAATGCCTTGGGTAACTGAAGCCAACACATATATTTTCAGATTGTGCAAAGTTATAGGAGTTTAATTACTCAAATTTGGGACACGATTTTCAAATACAAAGCACCAAGCAGTGAAGTTTTAAAAAGCCTTTAAAAAAGGTATTTTCTTGGACAGATTTACTCATATTTGGGACAGAAATTTGGTATTTGGACAATTCCTAAAATGACTAGTTTCTTGAATTACTTTAGCACTTGTGGTTTCCATACTGAGATACTGGGCCTCTAGTCGTAAGATTGTGGTTTGGGGGAATATATTTATATAATATTTGAGTTACATATTTGTCCCTTGGCCACCTGGGTTACAGAGAGCTCACGTATTAGTTAAAATGACAAAATCAGAACCATTTAAAGTAAATTATGGAAGACAAACTGGCCCCAATAGCTGCACAAATACAGAATATGGTGCAAATGAACCATTTTCTGTTCAGCCACTTTCTAACTCTAGGGGCCAATGGGGCAGATACAATGTCTCTCTGCATCACTTCTTTAGGTATAAATGTGACATTTTCCAGCAAATGTTAAGATCTGCAGAGGCCCCTTTACCATCCGATCTTTAATTTGCTTCATTCTTTGGGCAGCACAGAACTCAGGTTATAGGGAACTCGCTATACACGTGATGAATATCTGGTAAACTGTGGATTGCACAGGATATTTAGAGCCCAACGTCTTCTCAATGCCAGCTTAGCTACTACCAACGTTATATATGTTAAAATATTCAGCCATAGTTCCAAGTAAAAAAGTGTAGTCACAGAGATCCACCTTAACTAATGCTGAAACTAAGCTTCCAGGAGTCTATAGTAAAACAAACAGCAATTGGAACATTACCCTAAGTGACGAAGTCTGAGGTGGAGTTGCTGATAACTCTTTACATTGCTAAAGACCTGCATCCTATCTGTAGTCAGGGAACCATGTACATAAATGCTAGAATGTTAAGGCAGAAACAAATTGTTACCCAACTAGGTCTCCACTGGAACTTTACATAGTACAGATACATTTTGGGCCAAAAAGTCACATATTGTGTATTCATATTTCCCCTTTGATGACTGATGATTTATTATAATGGTCAACCTTGCAGGGTCGGACTGGGCCCCAGCCCTCATGGGCCTTCTCCTGCCCAGACCTGTTCCCCTAATCGGCCGAGCCCCAAATAAACAGATGCACGGTATGCGGGGGGGGGCCCTGCTCCAGTCCAACCCTGCAATCATGTAAAAACGCTACTGTGATCCACTCTGGTACCCACTGCCAGGTACACAGGCAGCAGTGGTATCAAACGCATGGCCCTCCACCTATTCTACTCCTAGCATTCTCCCTCACCTGCAAGTTGATGTGGAATTCTGGGAGTTGTGGTTTCCATCAGTTTGAAAGCTCCTGCTCTCATGGGGATTAAAGTGCAATTCCTCACTTCTAAAAGGCTACAGGGGTGTATAGCTGGAGAGCCGATGTTGCATGCTGGGGTTTTAGTTTGGAACTTACACACAGCACTGATTGCCTATAAAAATAATGACTTTCTCTAGTCGGCCCTCCTGTCAGTGCAGACGTCAGGGTTTTGTCTTGATTCACCTCTGGAGGCAGGACAGAAAGATTGATGCCTCTTGGCTCCTCCTCCTCCTCCATGATATACGAGTTGGCTCCACCATCTTCCCCCAGTTTTTTGTCTTGCTTCGGAGGTGGAGGACAGTTTAAAAAAATGTTTTTGTTCTTTTGTCATTTATTATTTTCTTTTATTTACTTTTCTTTACAGGAGGAGCTAGTGCCTACACTCAGGATATGCTGAGCTATCCATAGGAGTGTGACAGGAGCAAAATTGACACTTACACTTGGGCAAATATATAGACACGCAGAGCTGTCTAGACTGTGGCACATAATTAGAGCCCATTTTCTGCTGAACACGCTGGGCTGTTCACGTAGCAGAAAGAGGAAAATGCAAGTCTATTTACTACTGGGGCACGCTGATGCTGCCTAGAGCAGGGTAAAAATGGCATTATCTCCCTCCACCGTACTCAACACGGGTAGATTCCCATGACACTCTGAAGGGAGACTTACTAGGTAAGGGATACAAGCGGGTACTTTCTGCACGGTATCCATATTTCAGGCAGCTGTAAATACTCTTCCCCAGTGTACCGGGATATAGTTCCTGGCGCGAGCCGGGTAAAGCTGCACTGACGTCATTGGGCGGTGCGTCTAACTAAACTCACTCTGAAACTAGAGACCACGTAGATAACGCACTTATGTCACTCGCGGCACTACACTAACTGCGATCAGTAACGCGGTCATTCGTTTTAGCCGCACAAGAGCATATCCATACAGAAGAAGCAACGTGAGGCCAGTTTCACAGGCATAATTTCTCAGGATTCAGCGGGCACTGCGAGTTACACTGTTTTTAACCCTTTTCCGCACAAGATCATGGAGAGGGCAGATTATCTTACTGAATTAAGGGCAGAGATACACACAGTCAAGAAAAGGGAGCCAAGGGTTTTTTTTAAAAAAAAAAAAAAACAGACAAGTTGCCAAAATGCAGAAAATGTAGACACTCCCTGAGAAAAGCTGAAAAGAACTATTGTTCTGACTGCAGAACCACTAGGAGTTCAGATTCCTTGGAAGCACCAATCTTATCTCCTCACCCCCTTCAGCAACCTGATGGGGTAGACTCAGCTCCAAACACACCTGCCCCAGGGACCAGCACTCGTGGTATCACTCCACCTGCAGCTATCACTCTATCTACATCAATTTTATTATATGCAGTAGTTGTGAGTGCTGCGCTCAGTCCAAATTATGTACAAGTTCTTGCTTTCTGCACCAAAGGGTTTATGCGGGTCCACCTGATCCGCAAAGTTATACTAAATTAATATGTAAGGGGTTTGGTGCGCTCAGTCGATACTCTGTCCCCAATACCTAGATAAGAAAAAGGTATATAGTGCAGTACAGCCAATGTATCCTTATTAAAAAATGCTAAACGGAGCTACTCACAATTTTGAATTGATTAATAGGCATTGGGTTGGCTCACTCGCGCTGGAATCAGTCTTTGGTTCACACCTGCGACAGACAACTATAATGGTGCAATATTGTTACAGTAGCAAAGGTTTTTTTGGAGTTGGTAGTACTCACCGAGTGTCGGTTACGTATAAGCGTTTCTTAGGTGTGTGTTTGCAGCGCAGAATGCCGTCTCGCACTAGGTGTCTAGCGCGCGGTGATGGAGTCTTCACTTTCCGCGTTGTTCCTTGGCGCTATGGATGTTATTAGCCGCAGTGTTCCGGTATGATCGGTGAGTGCAGATCGATAGCTCCAATTTAAAACTTGGCTGTCAGCACGATGAATGGTGCATTCCTAGATGTCACTTACATGCGCCTCTGTAGCTGGGAGTCTTTCGGCGTGCTGGTGTAGATTCACCAGCGGTGTATTTGAAGCAGTGTACAAAAATTCTTAAGACTTCAAGGGGGATAGTAATCGACTTGGCTAGCAAATATAATAAAATTATTTATTTATTTCAACAAATAAAAGCCCAACGCGTTTCGTATATCATATACTTCATCAGGGGTAGACGCCATGTTTTTTCTTGGTGTATAAGTAGCTTCCATGATTGCTCATTTGCCTAATTACATAATTGATTCAATGCAGCTGTAATGGTATTAACAAATTGCATATAAAATTGAATTAGATTTATACATTATTGAAAATAGTAAAAATGTTAAATATAGTAAAAATATAAAACTGTTGTAAACTTCAGATAATAAGTCAGTCAGTTAGAAAACATTTCAAATCGATGTCTATATTTAGACCTTGTGGTCCCACAAGGTCTAAATATAGACATCGATTTGAAATGTTTTCTAACTGACTCAAATATAGACATCGATTTGAAATGTTTTCTAACTGACTGACTTATTATCTGAAGTTTACAACAGTTTTATATTTTTACTATATTTAACATTTTTACTATTTTCAATAATGTATAAATCTAATTCAATTTTATATGCAATTTGTTAATACCATTACAGCTGCATTGAATCAATTATGTAATTAGGCAAATGAGCAATCATGGAAGCTACTTATACACCAAGAAAAAACATGGCGTCTACCCCTGATGAAGTATATGATATACGAAACGCGTTGGGCTTTTATTTGTTGAAATAAATAAATAATTTTATTATATTTGCTAGCCAAGTCGATTACTATCCCCCTTGAAGTCTTAAGAATTTTTGTACACTGCTTCAAATACACCGCTGGTGAATCTACACCAGCACGCCGAAAGACTCCCAGCTACAGAGGCGCATGTAAGTGACATCTAGGAATGCACCATTCATCGTGCTGACAGCCAAGTTTTAAATTGGAGCTATCGATCTGCACTCACCGATCATACCGGAACACTGCGGCTAATAACATCCATAGCGCCAAGGAACAACACGGAAAGTGAAGACTCCATCACCGCGCGCTAGACACCTAGTGCGAGACGGCATTCTGCGCTGCAAACACACACCTAAGAAACGCTTATACGTAACCGACACTCGGTGAGTACTACCAACTCCAAAAAAACCTTTGCTACTGTAACAATATTGCACCATTATAGTTGTCTGTCGCAGGTGTGAACCAAAGACTGATTCCAGCGCGAGTGAGCCAACCCAATGCCTATTAATCAATTCAAAATTGTGAGTAGCTCCGTTTAGCATTTTTGAATAAGGAAACATTGGCTGTACTGCACTATATACCTTTTTCTTATCTAGGTATTGGGGACAGAGTATCGACTGAGCGCACCAAACCCCTTACATACATCAATTTTACCACCAGGGATCACTGACGTTCTAACTTCCACCTTACGGGACCCTAGTCCTGTACCCCAGTCACGGCCACCAACACCACATCAATTTGTAGATTTTATCCAATGGATTATGAATAAGATTCCGCCATCCACATCCAGAGAACCGCGAAAGCGTAAAACAACTATCCCTTCTGATTCATCAGACTCAGAGGATGGGTTGGTTTCTGACTCAGAGGAGGAGATACTTCCTCAGCTACCATCAGACAAATCTGATAATTCAAATACCACATCAGACAGTGACTCTGAGGAAGAGAAACAATCACTAGTAAACCCAGAAGTCTCAAAAGATGTTAGAGACACTTGAAATCAAGGATGAAACAGTACAGATAAACTCCTAGGGGGACACAAAAAGTCCAAATCAACATTTCCAGTGTTTAAGTCAATTACCCAAGCTGTCGGCTGAATGGAGCCACCCAGATAGATGCATTGCCATCACACAGAGATTCTTCAACACCTTCCCAGTACCAGAAGAATACGAGAAGAAAGGGGATAGGGCTCCCAAAGTTGATTCAGAGGTGGCTCACCTTTCCAGGCAGACTGCACTACCGGCAGAAGAGGCCGCATTCAAGGACCCTTTAGACCGACGCATGGAATCAACATTAAAGAAGGCTTATATTCAGACTGCAGCCACATTACGCCCTGCAGTTGCTTCAGCGGGTTTAGCCCATACAGTTAGACACTGGGCCCTAGAATTAGCACACCAACCACCATCCTCACAACAACAGCTTCAGTTGCAGGTAGACAAATTAGCAATAGCACTGGCATTCCTAGGGGCGGCAGCCATTGAAGTAGTCAAGCTGGCAGCAAAGGCAACTTCTAATACCACAGTAGAAAGACGTGCACTCTGGCTTTGCCACTGGACTGGTGACACTGCTTCTAAACTCAAACTGCTGTCTACTCCAACCTCTTTCTAGTACCAAAAAAAAGAGGGAACCTTCAGACCCATCCTAAATCTGAAACCACTGAACAGCATGGTTCACAACAAAAAATTCAAGATGGAGTCCATAAAATCAATGATAGCATCCATGGAACCCAACATATTCATGACGTCAATAGATTTACAAGAAGCCTACCTCCACATCCCAATACACCCGGTGTCCAGACAGTACCTCCGGTTTGCCATTAACGACCAACATTACCAATTCACTTCATTGCCCTTTGGCCTTTGTACTGCACCACGTATTCTAGCACCAATTGTGGCCTACCTCAGATCCCTGGGAATATACGTCATTCCTTGTTTAGACAACCTATTGATAACAGCACCATCAGAGGTACAATCAGCCAGGGACACGTATGCACGTGCATACAAGTACTCACTCAACATGGGTGGATTCTCAACACCAACAAGAGCTGTCTAATACCCTGCCAGACAACTCTGTTTCTGGGACTCTTGTTCAACTCACAAAAAGTGTCCTAAACTCAAGAGAAGATCATCAAATTGATTTCCACAACTCAGACCTTCTTAAAGGAAAACTATACCCCCAAAATGAATACTTAAAGAAACAGATTGTTTATATCAAATTGAATGACATATTAAAGAATCTTACCAAACTGGAATATATATTTACATAAATAATATATTAACCTTTTACATCTCTTGCCTTGAACCACCATTTCGTGACTCTATCTGTGCTGCCTCAGAGATCACCTGACCAGAAATACTACAACACTAACTGTAACAGGAAGAAGTGTTGAAGCAAAAGGCAGAACTCTGTCTGTTAATTGGCTCATGTGACCTTACATGTGGTTTGTATGTTTACACAGTGAATCTTACGATCTCAGGGGGAGGCCCTTATTTTTTAAAATGGCAATTTTCTATTTAGGATTACCCAATGGCACATACTACTAAAAAAGTATATTATTATGATAATGGTTCATTTACATGAAGCAGGGTTTTACACATGAGCTGTTTTACTCACTATCTTTTAATAGAGACCTACATTGTTTGGGGGGTATAGTTTTCCTTTAACAAGGAGAGAGAGGTCAGCAGAGGACTGCCTGCATCTACTAGGCCTCATGGTATCAGCCTGAGGCCATTCCCTTTGCCAGGTTCCACATGTGACCCCTTCAACACAACTTCCTAACTCACTGGAACAAGAACCACAAGGATTTACAAATGATACCAATAGAGGAAACAACACGCGAAAAACTGACATGGTGGACCCCACCAGAAAATTTACAAAGAGGCCGCAATTGGTCTCTTCCCCAGTGGGAGATTGTAACTACAGATGCCAGCCTCAAAGGCTGGGGAGCAGTTTACAGAGCAAACAATCTTCAGGGGATTTGGTCTCCACTGGAGAGTCAACTTCCCATCAATGTGCTCGAACTGCGGGCTATCGCCCTAGCACTAGAGGGATTGACACCACTATTAACTTCTTTGCCAGTCAAGATTCAATCCGACAACGCCACAGCCGTGGCGTATATCAACAAACAGGGAGGAACTCGCAGCAGGGGGGCAATGAACGAGGTAGCACGCATCCCGTCATGGGCAGAATGGACAGTTCCATTAATATCAGCAGTGTTTATTCCAGGAGTCCAGAACTGGGAAGCGGACTACCTAAGCAGAACAACCATAGACCACGGCGAGTGGTCTCTCAACAACGACGTATTCCTTCAATTGACTCACAGATGGGGAAGGCCAGAGGCAGATATGCTAGCCTCAAGACACAATGGCAACAAGAAATTCACCGGCACACAGGTAATGCAAGCAGGTTATACCTTAGCAAGGTATAACCTGCTTGCATTACCTGTGTGCCGGTGAATTTCTTGTTGCCATTGGATCGTGAGGTTGCCGTTTCCTCGATTTTGCTGTGCACCAGGGATCTCTATCTTCGGGAGGGCCAGGGTGTGCGAGTACTTCTTGGATTGTTCTACGATCGAAGCCTCAAGACACAACCACAAAGTTCCAACCTACTGTGCCAGGGCATGGGATCCAGGGGCGACCTTTGTAGACGCCCTAGTCACTCCCTGGGATTTCCAACTAATATATGCCTTCCCACCACTACCGTTATTACCACAGATCATCAAGAAGATCAAGCACAGCAACGCAACGGTAATTCTCATTGCACCAGACTGGCCCAACAGAGTATGGTACTCCGATTTTGTACAGTTGTCAGCAGCAAGACCGTGGCGACTCCCATGTCGTCCAGACTTACTCACTCAGGGCCCCATCAAACATCCCAACCTTGCCTTACTCCGTTTGACGGCCTGGCTGTTGAGACCCTTTGGTGGACACAACAGGGTTTCTCACAGAACGCAATAGACCTACTGCTACAAGCAGGAAAACCATCTACCGATAGTGTACCATCGAGTATGAACTGGTGTGACCAACGTCCGATTCCTTGGGAACATGTCTCCACTCAATCCGTAATAGAATTTCTTACAGATGGTTTCCAGAAGGGACTACGTCTCCGTACTCTCAAGACTCATGTTTCGGCACTATCAACACTCACCCATACACGTTGGGCAGAGGATGCTGCAGTACAATAATTTTTTTAGGGGTGTCATTAGGACGAGACCACTGGTCAGAGATCAGACACCGGACTGGGACCTACCATTAGTCCTATCAGCCTTACAGCAACCACCCTTCGAGCCGATGGCTACATGTGAGCTAAAGTGGCTATCGTTCAAGGTTGCCTTCCTTATTGCAATAACATCCGCAAAGAGAGTATCCGAAATAGCAGCTCTTTCATACAAGGAGCCCTGGCTTGTGATCCATGAGGATAAGGTAGTGCTAAGAACTATTCCAGAATTTTTACCAAAAGTAGTATCTAGCTTTCACTTAAATTAAGATATTATTTTACCATCATTTTGTCCACGGCCAGCAAATGACAAGGAGGGCCAGCTACACAAACTAGACGTAGTGCGAGCGGTCCAAATATATTTAAAGCGATCAAAATCATACGCTTAGAGACTGTTGTCCCTTGGTGTCTTACGCAGGAGCAACCAAGGGACAAGCAGTCTCTAAGTGTACGATAGCTCGTTGGCTTGTGGAAACAATCAACTCTGCTTATGATCAAAAACAAACACCCCAACCCTTCTCTGTGAAGGCTCATTCTACTAGGGCACTGAGCACATCTTGGGCCCTACAGAACTTGGCAACACCAGAGCAGATCTGCAAAGCAGCCACTTACAAGTTAAATATTTTTGCTGCTCAAATGGCCATGTTTGGCAGGAAAGTTCTGCAAGCAGCAGCAGCACAGTAGTTGAGCAGAGAGACTATGCACTTACCCACCCAATGAGAGGGACGGCTTTTGGACATCACCTGACGTCTGCACTGACAGGAGGGCCGACTAGAGAAAAAAAGGTTTTCTACTCACTGGAAAATCCTTTTCTAGTAGGCCCAAACTGTCAGTGCAGTAAGTCCCACCCAGGCTGATTTAAGTGTGGGCATAGGGACCTTCTTGCTCGCTATACTTTTGTCACTTGACTTCCTTCTAAACTTCTATCTCCACCAACTAAGCTTTACAAACGAACTGATTGAAGATGGTGGAGCCAACTCATATATCAAGGAGGAGGAGGAGCCAAGAGGCATCAATCTTTCTGTCCTGCCTCCAGAGGTGAATCAAAACGAAACTCTGACGTCTGCACTGACAGTTCGGGCCTACTAGAAAAGGATTTTCCGTGAGTAGAAAACCCTTTTTTTCAGTGTATCAAAAATGCACCCAATTTACTGCTAAATGAAGCTTTAGGCCATGGCAACAGTGGGTTGATTCTCAGCCTGTGGATAAACAGAGATTTAGCTCCCTACTCTTACATAAGCACTGTCCTGTGCCTGCTCCTGGAAGCACCGTCATGGCCAAATGCAGGCACAATGAGCAGATCTCAGCACTGAACTCCATACTTGTGAGATTTAACACAATGTGCCTGGTAGGTGCTGATTCTCAGGCTGTGTTGCTGGTGGGTGTTAGGGTGTTTTCAGAGATAAAAGTGGAAAAGTAGTAGAATGAAAGGGGAGTTAAAACTGTCAAAGTACAGTAAAATAACATCTCTCTGTCTGTGAAGTTATAGAGAGCTTGTTTGCAACAACAAAAACCTCAATAACCACCACTAGGGTACATTACATACAATAATATCTATATGGTTTATTTTGCATGGATTTAAAAGGACATCGCTTGCATATATCACAATACTGTGTGCGAACACAGCAGAATTGCGCCTGCACTCATGCATCTATTCTCTGGAGTATTGCAAATACAGGAGAACATCACGCGGCTGCGTTCAACAGAGGATTGTATTACTGTCATTAAATATAATATTTTTGGCATTTGTTTGGGAAGACAATGAGGCTTCAAATATAGATCCTTAGCGTCACAGGAGCTCAGTTTAGGGAAACCCACAAATCCTGTTCCAAAATAGGAGCACAGTCTTTCCATCAACAGAAACACTGTCCAAATCAGCCTTTTAAGCCCATAAGCCTGAATGTGAGGCTGGTCAGTTTCTCGTACACCAGGAACATGAGAGCAGCAGTTAGTACAGTCTGTAAAAGCTTTGCTTCCAATCCTTTGTACAGGCCCAATATTCCCCAGCGCCTGGAAAAGAACACCTGGATCAGTGCACATCAAACCTACACACTAATGTTTTGCCATAACTAATGGAACCTTATATTGACTGAGGATCCTCTAAATGTTGTTATATTTCTACAGGCATGTTATTCTCTTTCTAGCCGTTGGCTAGGGCCACGCTACATGGCTGACAATCCACTGCCCCCATTCTGTTTTTCAGTTACTGCAGATTTCGGTTCTAAATGCAAAATGTTACGTTCCACGCTGAAATCCAATGCAGGACTCGAGCAGAGACAAAGCTTCCTGGTGCAGGCAGAACAGGAGCGATGGGGGGACCAAAAGCATTTCTCCACAATTGTCTAGCCCTAGCTTTGGGGGTTTGTGCTACTGGGAATTGAGAAGGCATTTACCATATACTGTAAACTGGTGTCAAGGATTTGTGGCATAGCAATATAAATGGCTGCTTCTGTAGCCAGGTCCACACCATGCCAAACAACAACATGGCACCACCATATTGTCTGTTAATAGTGACCCTCTGCCTGAATACAACAAATAAGCTTTATGTATCTGTGGCCTTGTTATAAGCTCTGTGGGTCAAAGCGGAGCGTGTCCTGGGTATTTGGTAGACTTCCATCCCAAATTCAGTCCATATCTAAGTATTAGTCTAATGCACATTACCCAGTCTAACTAAACAAATAACCACATATGGCTTGGGCCTTGGGGCAGGAACACAATTGACTTACTTAACCCTTTGCTGAAGGAGATAAATGACACGGCGCAAACTTCCTAGAGGCCGCTTCTCTGGATTTCGTTTCTCTTGTCCAAACTGCAAAACAAAAAATGTATATCCGTAACGAGCAGCAGTTTATTATAGAAGGAGCCTCAATACATACTGCCAGCCAATGAGCATTCAGCACGGTCATGCAGTCGTTGAACGAGTTACTTACCCTCAGTACTGACTGAACAGTCTGCAGTGGGTATGTCAATGCTGTGGCAATGGCCTTCGCAATAGCACCAATCACAAACACCTCCATCGCTGTCAGCTTTCAGGAAATACAGACAAAGAAATGACAACATTTTAGTTCTAAACAAATTGAGGAGAGGTAACATAGCCAAATGCCACATATACAATTGCTCCAAAATAGCATCCACGAAAGCCAATGATCTCAGGGGCTTATTTACTAAACTCCAAATGCAAAAATTATGAAAAATTAGCACATTTTTTGGAATTTATTAAACCCTGATGGAAAAGTCAGAATCAGAAAATCTGGCATCTCAGACCTGTCGAGGTTGCATATAAGTCAACGGGAGAAGTCCCAATGACGTGCGCTGGGTTTCGTGCAATACCCCGAAGTTTTCGGGCAAAAAGCGACGTTTTCGGGTGAAAAATCCGAAATTTTTTTGAAAATCAGATTAAAAAAAATAGTCAAAATCTGATTTATTTTCCAGCAAAACAAATTTTCAGGAAAATGTACTAATAAATAAGCGTAAAAAACCCGAGTGGAGTTTGTAGCAGAAAATATTGCAATCATTCGGACATTGATAAATAACCCCCATAGTGGGTCCCCGGTGAATATGATTATCATTGGGTTTACTGGTTGATAAAATGCTGTTCTAGCAAAGCAGGGGATACTCACCTCTGTCTGGCCTTTCAGAAGCTGACGCTTTAATGCTTCGTAGAACATGAACTGGATGGCCGGGTTGAAGACTAGCAGGAGAGAAGGGAAGGTTCCATTCCAGAGAGCCATGACACCCTCTTCCCGCAGGATTCTTTGAAAGGCATCTAAGAGAAAGCAGATCTTCATCAGAATGCATGCATTTATCATCCCTGCATCATAGTCATCGAGTGACTGTATAAGTGACCAGATTTGCAATGCATCAAACAAGGCTATAGGAAGTCTTTTACTATTACACACACTTCAATAGCAGACAGTTTTAAGGTCACTTGCATTCCCACATTTATCAAGGTTTGACTTCACGCGAGTTTTTATAAAATCCTATGACCTAAAAATTCCACTCATTGAAATTTATTATAAAAATCAAATAGGTTCGACCCGAAAACTTGAATCGATTTGAATTTTAAAAACTCAATTTGAGTCTTTTTCTCCAAAAAAAACTGCAATTGAAGGCTGCAATTTGGCAGGTTTTAGGTGGCGAATAGTCAAAATTCGAGTTCTTAAAGGGCCAGAGTATGATAAATCTCGAAAAAATCAAATTCAATTTTTTTTTTTAAAAACTCAAATCAAATTTGAATAACACCCTAGTCAAGTAATTAATAGGAAATGGTTGAACTCTGCGCTCGGTGCAAAAAGGGTCACTTCGATGTAGCACTGACTCAGTTTACGGGATCCACTTGTCCCAAAGGTCAGAATTTATTGAAAAGGGTAGCGGTACGCTACGAAGACTTGAAGTGTGTCTGTAAAGGATAGAATGCGCTGATAGTATAATAACATTAAGAAAGGGGAGGTGGTGTGATCAATCCGGTCTCCAAGCGCTCTCCAAACTCTGCGCTTGGAGACAGGAACCATTTTGGAATTAGGACCCAAGTGGGTAGACCGCATCACGCAACGCTCCAACTACAACTAGCAGAGAAGGATCGATGAAGGAAAAAAACGGTCTGATATGTGACTCGATACCTGCTATTCTGTAAGTACATTCTAAGTGTGGGCTGATCTACGGTCCCTTGCTATACTTCACTATATATAGCTTTTACCTGACAGGCATAATCAGGTGGAGGATCCTGCATATGTTTTCCTGCTTAAGCGCCAGCTAACTGAATGTGAGAGTTTCAATTGATCACACCCCCTTCTTAACGTTATTATACTATCAGCGCATTCTATCCTTTACAGACACACTTCAAGTCTTCGTAGTGTACCGCTACCCTTTTCAATAAACTCCCTACTCGAATTTGAATAACTCCCTAGTTGAATTTGACAGTTTGGACCATAAAATTTTTTTGGAAAATGTAAATTTTGAATTCGACCCTTGATAAATCTGCCCCTTAGTGGAGTGCAGAGCAAGGAGGGAGAAATTACTGAATGTAATGCCAGGGGATGACACTGAGTAATAATGTAGAACTGTATGGCTAATGGCTGGAATAAACAAATGTGTCATTGCATTATTATTCATATTGTTCAGCCTACAGTACATGGTAGGGAAGGGGCCATTACACAGAGACCCCATCCTGTAGTGAGTAAAATTTCATGTCCTTCTCACCGAATATTCCTGTATATGTTGTTGGGACAAAATCATCACTGCGGAACTTGGCCCCCTGCAGCTTCAGCCTCGTATTCACCACCCAGAGCGGTGTTGTTAGCAGCACGTTTACAACCCCTAACCAAGACAAAATACAAACAAAATCAAGAGCTAGAAATGCAGTGGCCTATGAAAATGAGGACAGATGAATCGATAAGACAGAAAAAATAAAAAATTTTGATGGAATTCAAGAAAGAAACTCGCAACAGAATATTTAACAAGACAGATAAAGGGAGGTGAACTAATTAAAAGGGCTGTAAGATGTATGTTCTGTATGGGAGATGTATGTGTCATGGGATGAACAGATCATTACCAGCAATGAAGCCAATGGTAAGGTCCTTGCCCGTGGTCGGAGCACTTCCCTTTATGGACAAGGCTTTCAAGCTGTTGAAAGTGTAGAAATAAACAAAGTTGGAGCAGCAGAGACTGG
This sequence comes from Xenopus laevis, assembly GCF_017654675.1. Classification (NCBI taxonomy): domain Eukaryota; kingdom Metazoa; phylum Chordata; class Amphibia; order Anura; family Pipidae; genus Xenopus; species Xenopus laevis. The sequence continues at coordinate 94,767,255 of NC_054378.1, forward strand.
AGATAACCGAGAACCAACCTCGATATGGAGCCACTCTGCAAAGAAGAAAATACAGGTGAGAAGCAGGATAGATTCATTACAGTTATATTCTATGTAAATGTTCCTTTAATACTGTATCAAAACCACTATTTTAGGATTCGGTTGAATCCTTCACAAAACATTCAACCGAATCCACATGCAAACTTCCTTGTTGTGCGACGAAAAAGTCACATGATTTTTAGCATTTGTATTCAGTGCGTCCAGGCACTGGGATTCGCCCGAATCTGAATCCTGCTGAAAAAGTTTCAATCCTGGATCAGGTGCATCTCTGTGAATACTGAATTATAAGTACAGGTATGGGATCCATTATCCGGAAACCCGTTATCCAGAAAACACTGAATTACAGAAGGCTATCTCCCATAGACTCTATTAGAATAAAATAATCCACATTTTTAAAAATGATTTCCTTTTTCTCTGTAATAATAAAACATGATATAGATTTGTAAATCCAAACAAAGCTAGTGTTACTTTATTGGAAGCAAAACCAGTCTATTGGGTTTTATTTAATGTTTACATGATTTTCTAGTAGACTTAAAGGGCATGTAAAGTCTAAAATAGAATAAGGCTAGAAATGCTGTATTTTGTATACTAAACATAAACATCAATTTACTGCACCACAAGCCTAATCAAACACATAATTTATGCTTTCAAAGTTGGCTACAGGGGGTCACCATCTTGTAACTTTGTTAAGCATCTTTGCAAGACTTAAGACTGTGCACATGCTCAGTGTGGCCTGGGCTGCTTAGGGATCGTCATAAACAAAGCTGCTTGAGTTCTGCATGGCTGGGAAGTAAGGCGGGGGCTCCCCCTGCTGTTCATAAGTATGATTGTTTCCCTGCTCAGCAGTTAGGGACCGTCTGACAATTCCTATCCACAGCAGTAAATGAAGGGAGAATTTCACTGCATACAGTCAGGTTTCTTATAAAAACGGTACACATTTTTTAATTAAAGTATATTGGAGATAGGTTTCTTTTTCATTAAAGAAAGTAAAAATGGGGTTTTATTTTTTTGCCTTTCCTTGTCCTTTAAGGTATGAAAATCCAAATGACGGAAAAATACTTTATCTGGAAAATCCCAGATCCCAAGCATTCTAGATAACAGGTCTCATACCTGTACTCTTTCATTAGATTCAAGCAAAGCCGCACAGAATCAGAACATCTACTGCAGCTTCCTTCTTTCTCTGCTCAGGAAAGCGATGAAAGGAAAGGGCATGTGAGGCTTCTGATCTTTTTCCTGAGCAAAGGTATAAGCTTCTGCAGGTATCTCTGACAGTTACAGGAACTGATCAGCAGGTGGCACTGTTGTTACAAAATTCATTATAGGGGAAGTATTAAAATTGTACATTGCCCTGAAACTGAAATAAAAAAAATAATACAATTAGACAATTACAATGAGAGAGCTACAAGAAACAGACTTACAGTCCCTCCTCTCGCATAATCTCTAGCAGTACGGCCGGGGTGGAACGGGACTTCCTCTTGTCATCCACTGGAATAAAAGACAAACGAGAGAACTGACAGTTGCTCACGTATGAAAAGGACTCTGCATTTATTCATATGATCTGATCAGCCAAGCTTTAATAGTGCTATAAATATCAATGACTCATTTCGGTTCTTAAGAGCAACTTTAAAACAGACAATAGAAGAAAAGTGTGGGAATACAAATTAATGGAAACTTTCAATTCTCTGAAGAATGGACTAAACCTGGGTCTTGGATTTATGGCTAATTATGTGGACTAAGAAAGGACTGCACCAGGTCAGAAATACCAACACGTCTGGATATGGACTAATGGAGGCCATACACGGGCAGATAAAGCTGCCGATATCGGTCATTGGACCAATTTGACAGCTTATCTGCCCGTGTATGGGGGCTTCCGACGGGTCTTCCCGATCGATATCTGGCCACGATATCGATCGGGAAGGTCGGATTTTTACCCGACCGACCCGTCGGAGCCGCTTGGCGCATCGTAATTCGATCGTTCGGCCATACGACCGAACGTTCGAATTACCCCCGATAAAGCCATGCAGTTTAGTGGCATATCGGGGAAACGAGCGGATCTTTGAGTCTATGGCCACCTTAAGAGATCATATGGAATTCCTTTGAGTCTACACTCCAATAATTCAGCCCTAATTTACACTCAGCCTCTTTGACCCACATTATCTTGTACCTTATCTGCAGATCCCCTCGTAAATGACTTTGACACCTTACACATACATTGATATTTCTTGTTGTTGGTCATTTGACCCATGAGCTGAATGTTGTATTTATACCAGAGAACAGCACAGCTTTATTGTAATCAGCTTGAAAAAGGAACTAAAATGTTCTGAAAGCTTGCTATGATTATATTAGTTAGCCAATAAAGATATCACCTTTATACAAGTTTTGTTGTTTTTTATATTTCAAAAGGGTTGCCCTGTAATATCAATTAGGGATGCACCGAATCCACTATTTGGGATTCGGCCGAATCCCCGAATCCTTGGTGAAAGATTTGGCCGAATACCGAACCGAATCCTAATTTGCATATGCAAATTAGGGTCAGGAAAGGAAAAAGTGGAAAAAAATCTTCTTTTGTGACAAAAAGTCACCTGATTTCCCTACCTGCCCATAATTTAGGCACTAGGATTCGGCCGAATCCTGCTGAAAAAGGCCGAATCCCGAACCGAATCCTGGATTCGGTGCATCCCTAACATCAATGACTATGCAAGAGTATTATTCCTGCTTTCATCAATTTTAAGGCCACTCTCTAAAATCCTTCTGGTATTTATGGAAGAGCTTGGTGAGGCATTTGCTATGGCAAAAAAGATGTATTCAAATTGAATTTAAATGCAAACATGCAGCTTTCTTACTGGATTTCTTTAAAACGGTCCCTGATTATTTACATGTTCCAGTAACCTTACAATATGGATGGTCGGAGTATTGAAGAAAAGATGGTCAGGCTGGAAGAGTAGACATGGGAGGAGAGGTGTTTAAGGGAGTGTATGTAAACATATGGAGGGGCTTCTTCCTTTTCCCAGGATCTCATGTACAAGTTTAACCTCCACAAAGAAAGGCAAAAAACCTCCATCTGAACCTCTCCATATGCAATTTTTAAACCTCACCTACTACAAATATCGTACATAACTGTAGATAAACCGAACAATCCAAAAGGGAAGAAACATTTGTGATGTGCCAGGAATGTGCAGAAGCAGAGATAAGGGAAGGACACTGGGTCATAGTGATATACAGGTAATTTCTTTGTTAATTTGTTTTCTTGAACTCAAGCAGCCCAAGAAACCCATCTGTTATTACCTTGCAGCCTGAGCCGTGCAGTGTCCAGTGGATAGAAGAGAGTCATTGCAGCTACACTGCCCTGGGAAACAGATAGAGAGATATGAATATCATGGGGGTTGTAGCTGTTCATACAACAGAAACATTTATTATCCGGGTCAATAGGACCACAAGGTAGACCTGCAGAAATCAGTTCAATAGGACCTGAGAAAAGGACAGTTGGGGGCAGATTTACATAGGGTTGAAGTTAAATCCTTCGACTTCGAATATCGAAGTCAAAGGATTTAGCGCAAATAGTTCGATCGAACGATTAAATCCTTCGATTCGAAGGATTTTAACCCATCGATTGAACGATTTTTCTTCGACCTAAAAAACATTAAAAAGCCCATGGGGAACTTCCCCATAGGCTAACATTGCACTTCGGTAGGTTTTAGGTGGCGAAGTAGGGGGTCGAAGTTTTTTTTTTTAAAGAGACAGTACTTCAACTATCGAATGGTCGAATATTTGAACGATTTTTAGTTTGAATCGTTCGATGGTAGTCGAAGGTCGAAGTAGCCCAAAAAATCATTCAAAATTCGAAGTTTTTTTTATTCTATTCCTTCACTCGAGCTAAGTAAATGTGCCCCTTGATGTATTGCCATGTCACACTGATGGCTCACTGACTGAGAATGACCCACTACTGATCAGCTTTACCAAAGATAATGAAGGCTGTGACCAGAAGGATAATGGAGGTTCTAAGGTAGAGAAGGGGATTGTATTATCAATACTGGTGCATTGCCACCCAATGATCTCAGGCCAAAAGCTTTTGTTGTTGAGGGCTGTAATACCAATAAAGCAATGGGACAGAGCAATGTTCAAATGGTGGTATTTTATGGCATCCAGTCGGCCCAAAGGCTTCACAGACTTCACATCATTTTAATTGAATCCAGCCATCCAACCTGCTATATGTCATATAGTTGCCCCACAATATGGAATGAGTTGGACAGCATTGTTCTAAACTTTGGAGACTAGACATGGAGAATCACCTCTGAATTTCGAGTGAATGAACAGCCACAAACAAGCCCCCAAAAAATCTCCTGGCTGTAGGAGTATAATGAGCGACTCCATTTGCTTTACCAGTACTCAGGCAATCACCGTGTATGGACTGGATACACTGGTACCATTGCCAGAATATACATGGAAATCAATGTGCGTACTTTAGTCTCATTTTACATTAATCAGGCCTCCATTTCTTTTTTATAGGTCATAATTCTTTTGTTAATAGAAGGTATTATCAGTCATCAGCATTGCTGCAGTATTTAGAAAATGGTACAGAAAAGAGTATTATAACATTGTTAAAGGAAAACTATACCCCCCAAACAATGTAGGTCTCTATAAAAAGATATTGCATAAAACAGCTCATATGTAAAATCCTGCTTCATGTAAATAAACCATTTTCATAATAATATACTTTTCTAGTAGTATGTGCCATTGGGTAATCATAAATAGAAAATTGCCCTTTAAAAAATAAGGGCCGCCCCCTGGGATCGTATGATTCACTGTACTCACAAACATACCAACAAACCATACATGTTAGGTCACATGAGCCAATTAACAGACAGAGTTGTGTCTTTTGCTTCCACACTTCTTCCTGTTACAGTTAGTGTTGTAGTATTTCTGGTCAGGTGATCTCTGAGGCAGCACAGATAGAGTCACGAAATTGTGGTTCAAGGCAAGAGATGTAAAAGGGCAATATTTACTTAAATATATATTCCAGTTTGGTAAGATTCTTTAATATGTCACTTAATATGATATAAACTATCTGTTGCTTAAGTGTTCATTTTGGGGGTATAGTTTTCATTTAAAGCCCTAAATCCAACCATGGTGACCAGATCTGTTCAAATTTGTTTGTGCTACCCCTGGTTTCTGAAGTGAGTTTAATAAGGAATTGCTTTATTAACCAGTTCTTGCCATAAGCAAACACTGGGTAGGGTTGTTCTCATCCAGTGCATGCCAATGTCTTTTCTAGAGTAGAATACTAGAGACCAGTTGCAGGTGTAATTGGTGGGGATAATATGGTCTACTCTAAAATAACCAAAAGGCAAATTCTGGCTGATGTTATACAAGGGAACTCTAGGTTAATGATATTTTGCCAAAAGTTGGCTTTTGGTGGCCAAGACCAGATCATGTGAAAAGGGTTTGCATTGGTTTGCCCACATTGGAAACAGGAGTCATCCATCTGTCTCCCCATTTGAAAGAGTTTCATAGGGGTGATGTAGATCTGGTCAGTTTCCCAGCTGCCCCCAGTCATATGACTTGTGCTCTGATAAACTTCAGTCACTCTTTACTGCAAGTTGGCATGATATCACCCCCTCCCTTCCCACCCCCCCCAGCAGCCTAACAACAGAACAATAGGAAGGTTATCAGATAACAGCTCCCTAACACAAGATAACAGCTGCCTGGTAGATCTAAGAACAGCACTCAATAGTAAAATCCAGGTCCCATTGTGACACATTCAGTTACATTGAGTAGGAGAAACAACAGCCTGCCAGAAGCAGTTCCATCCTAAAGTGCTGGCTCTTTCTGAACGCACATGGCCAGGCAAAATGACCTGAGATGGCTGCCTACACACCAATATTACGACTAAAAAAATACACTTGCTGGTTCAGGAATGAAATTTTATATTGTAGAGTGAATTATTTGCAGTGTAAACAATGTAATTTAGGAATTAAAATCATAAAAACTTTAACTGAAGTGCAGCTTGGTCTGTTTGAGTGGAATGTGATTATAGCTGGGAATCTGGAGGCTGACCGCCCGGTAAGTCTGTGGCTGCACAGATAGGAGCTGCACAAGGCAATATCAGATGTAGGGGAGATCTGGAGCTGTCACTTCTACTAACAATGAAATAAAATAAATTAATGAAAAGGCTTGATTTCCACATCTCGTATTTAGATGGGGATGACGGAATTTAAATGCAAGTTTCCTGTTCTGGCTATCCCCTCCCCTTAAGCAAGTTCCCACAAGGCAGTGCTATGTCTCATTATCTTGTTATTTAGCATGTCAAACCCATAGGCAAAGGCATAGGTAGGGTTGCCACCCGGCAAAACGCCTGCCAAGGCAGGGGCCAATATTACAAATTTACCGGCAATACACTTAACAAAAGGCCGTGGCCTGCCCCCAGTCTGGTCAAAACTCACCTTTTTGCCGGCTTCTGGCCAATCGGCCACCATGGCTCCGCACTATTTGACGTCACGGCCCACTCTTTTGTTCCCGCCCCCTCCACCGACCGGTGGAAATTTTACCAAAAGGTGGCGAGATTATACGATAATTAATGGGGCGGTTCATGTTTAAGTTAACTTTAAGTATGTAATAGAATGGCCAATGCTAAGCAAGTTGGTCTTCATTATTTATTTTTCTATAGTTTTTGAAGTATTGGCCAACTTCTTCTGACTCTTTCCAGCTTTCAAATGGGGGTCACTGACCCCATCGAAAGAAACCAATGCTCTGTAAGGTTATACATTTATTGTTATTGCTACTTTTGATGACATCTTTCTATTCAATTCCCCCCCCCATTCATATTTCAGTCTCTCATTCAAATCAATGCATGGTTGCTAGGGTAATTTGGGACCTAGCAAACTAGATTGTCTCAGAAATCTCTACATCATACTAAAAGTTAATTCAAAAGGTGAACAACTCCTTTAATGTAAAGGGCAGTGATATATCAGGGCCATGTGATACTGCAAACATGTTTCATGGGTATCAGACAATAAATTTCTTACTGATCACTATATTGAGAATAATGCACTCCCTGTTGTAAAGGAAGTCATAACTCTTAGGTGACTTCTAATCTTCATATTTTACAGTAAGGGGTGCATTATTTTATTTTCATGATACATGAGTATCAGTGAGTTGAGTTTCAGTGAGTTGTAACAAACATGACATCACTGAGCTCCATTTATAGAGTAAATAATGTAAACACTATTGTAAAATATAACAATACAGTGTATTACAAAGTTACAGAGAGTTCAATGGCCATATAAAAGAACAAGACCACAGGCCAAGTTCTTTTATAAGGGCTGTGGAACTCCAAGGTGACTTTTAAAATCCTTAGATTTTACCACAGGGTTACTTTATTTATTTTAATACACAAGTTTCAATGAGTCAAGTGACAAATTAAATCACAGACATTATCACTTATGGCATCACTAAGCACTGCTTATAACAATATAATTTACAGGTTACAGATATTCATGGACTCTTGGGTATTATATAGCTTGTATTGGACAATCAGCAGTCTCTTGCCTATAAACAGCAAATGCACAGTTATCATACATTTATATCAGACACAACTGCCTGGTAAATTCTGATCAGATTCTAACTACAGACCAGTTTCACCCTTATTAAGGCTCATCACTTCCCTGGCTCTACATATGCTAATCAAGAAAGCCCTGCACTACACTGATGAACCCCAATAGAGCGAAAACTATTTACTGCCCCAGATAGGATATAGATAACTCAGTGGATCAGGTTCAGTCTATAGAGTATTCCATGAAAATGGAAATTATATATACATATAACCATAAAACTAAGTTTCCTTTGTAGAATTCCTTGTTCTTGTAAGGCCGTTTAGTAATTTGTCTAAAAAAAAGAAGGAAGAGCATAACTGTAAGGCAGCTCGTCGCTCTACATGGGGTGAATCACCACTGAGTGCTCCAGGGGAGGAGGATGAGATTTTTTTTTTGGGGGAGGGACCAATAAAAAGCTTTAAATGAGAAAGCTTGTAACTGTACACTTATATCTAAGCCTCCTTAATCGTTAAAATATGGATAAAGAACTTCTCACTTGCTAGAGTGCACTTTCCACTGATACCTGTTGGTTCAGAATTCGCAGGCAGGAAATACAACCCCATGGATTCCCCTGTGATGGCGACGGTGACTACTCAAAAGATGATCTAACTCATTAAACAATGCAAATGATGGGAGTTAATTGTTGTCCAGCTATTACTGGTCTTTATGAGAAAATAAAAAGAAACTACTTAGGCACAAGTCGACCATCAATCACAGGAACTCTTACACTGTCCAGCTGTGGCTTCTTACCGAATTTTGCATTAAAGACTTAATTAGATATAAATACAAGCGTTTTCATACAGTTATAGTATCACAGGGACACTTCTAATGAACACCGTTTGCTGGGATGGACATGTTGATCTGAAGCATAACAAAAGTGGTATAAGGTTGTACTGTTTAACTGGATAACATAGTACAAAAAACATTACCTGGGATGGACATCAATCCAAATGTAAATACTGCAGCCCTTCAAGCTGGATTTTCTAATCATGATTTTTCACTTACTGTTACCCCAACAACATATTGTGTATGTGTGCTCAACACTGAGGGGAATTCAGACAATTATGGACAGAAAGGGAGAGAATGAGTCTGATAATGGGAGTGACTGAACCACCATGTCGTAGCTGCATCATGACCAGGCCTTTGCCTTTATGGGGTAAACAACACAATATAAGCAACTTAATGCAGAGACAGGAATAGTTTAAGGGCATTTGTGCTTTAAGACACAAAGTTCACTTGAAAATGATCTTTTGGTATGATGGGACAATGACACTGTAACTATAATAATAATAATAATAATAATACAGAAAGGAAGGCTTATAAGTGGCTGTACAGTTACTGGTCTGTCTGTCCCCTGTAAGCAGTGAAATGTGAGGTTGGGTAGAAAGGAAGGCAAGAGAGGACCACATTGACTATTAAAGGAATAGTTCAGTGTAAAAATAAAAACTGGGTAAATAGACAGGCTGTGCAAAATAAAAAATGTTTCTAATATAGTTAGTTAGCCAAAAATGTAAAGTATAAAGGCTGGAGTGACTGGATGTCTCACATAATAGCCAGAACACTACTTCCTGCTTTTCAGCTCTCTAGATTTACACTGACTGGTTACCAGACAGTAACCAATCAGAGACTTGAGGGGGGGGGGTCACATCTGACATATCTTTTGCTTTTGAATCTGAGCTGAATGCTGAGGATCAATTGCAAACTCACTGAACAGAAATGTACCATGTGGCCCCCCTTCAAGTCGCTGACTAACTCAGAGTTAGAGAGCTGCAAAGCAGGAAGTAGTGTTCTGGCTATTATGTTAGACATCCAGTCACTCGAGCCTTTATACATTTTGCACAGCCTATCTATTTAGCCAGTTATTATATTCACACTGAACTGTTCCTTTAAAAATGAAGGTGCAGCATTGTATCAATGGCTACGTTATACTGATAGACTCCCATGTATTGCTAGTGAAATGAACGTGTTCCCATGTATTGTAGAAGAATCCTAGTGGCAAAGACATGACAGGCTAAAAGAAAATGAGGGCCACGTTATGATAGAAGCAGCTTTTGCCCGGGCGCCTATGGGTTCTTGCCACTACATGATGTACGTGCAGTCACACACACTGTTTATTTACACATCACTGTATATTTACTCACACTTCATTACTCAACATGCCTGATTAGCATAACATTCTCTTTTCATACTCACCACCGCTCCAGATACTGCATGGACCAAACTTTCATATGTGAACACTGACAGCAGAGCAGACTCCAAACCCCCCATCTCCGAACCCTTTTGAGTCTCTTCTAGCTTCAGCATCGCAACTATTGCCTTCATATTACCTGCTAGTCACTCCCTATCCGCGTGTCACAACACTTCCGCGTTCCAAGCCCTGCTATTGGGTTGCGTCCCGCGCATGCGTGTTCAGAGTTTGCGTTCCAAATACGGGAAGCATTAGTATTTGCGTTCCAGTTCTCATTTTTGCTACCAGTCACTCATTTAGTCTTCAAGTCACGTGCATGCTTTGCATTACACCAAGCCTCGTTTTTAAAATGTCTTTAATATTTCAAGCCTCGTTCTGCCACTCATTGATTTCTTTGCTGTGTGAGGTAGGTTGCTGCTAAACGTCCGTAAAATGTATTTCTTAGACTAAGTTTGTAAAATACCAACACAGTTTGCACAACACTTTGCAGAGAATGTTCATCATAAAGTCTCTGACCCAGAAATACATGTCATATTGTATATTCTGTTTCTGGAGAGGGTCACCAGCTTTAGAGAAAAAAAAACAGTCAAAGGGGATTGGGGCACCACTAGTGAATAAGGTTTTCCTTTGCCATTTAAAAATGAGGACAAATCATCTCATGGACCTAATTCAGATATTGCACCAGACTAAAGAAATAAATTGCTAAGTACAGACAATTGTTTTACCTTAACAACCACACTTTGACATCAGCAGTCTCCTTCATCCCTAGGACCAAATTGCAAATGTATAACCCAGATTTAACCCAGAGGTTTCACAGTCTTCTTTGATTTAGGCTCTGACCTGGACTCAATAATTTGTGCTAAACTAGGGAGATTGGGGGCCTAGTTAACATCGCTTGTGCTTTTTGGCATAAGCAATCTATTAGGAAACCTTGTGTGAGTTTCCTGACTCGCGCTGGGTTTCAGAACAAAAAAAGCTCAGCAATTTTTGTAATTTTCCCTTAACAGCTTTTGTTCCAAAAGCCCATTCAGAGAAATTTCCTGAAATTGCTGTGGTTTTTCAGGCTAAACCCCAACATAAATTAGGAAACGGACATGGGGGTTCCTTTAAGATTGCTTGAGTCCGATCAAGGCCATTTTGGACTCTCTCTACATGTTGGGTGAGCCCCTGACCTTTTATGCAGCAATAAAAATGTTAAAATGAAACAAAGAATCTGCCTTCGTTTTCTCTGCTTATGACCGTCTGGAACATTATTAAAGATCGGCAGAAAACTTAGGTACTGGGCGCAAAGCAAGGGTAGGTTGTACTCAGAATCCTTCTTGCTTCTCACCTGTTACTGCTCAGGCTCCCTGATATTGAAGTGAAATCTACATTTCACCACTGGTCATAGTGACCACCATTTATGTCTGATAGGCAGTATGAGCAGTGTCAGTTATTCCTTCCCTAGAAGAAATATAACAGAGAAGCAAATGCCATGATTATTATGCTAAGATTCTGCCTACCCGACAATTGTATCTATCTGTATTAGTTTTGGTATACAATAATGTTTTTCACCTACCATCAGTTGTTGTTAATGATAAGATAGATGTTGTAATGCCTTTTGGGAATATTTAGGGTGCAGCAAAAGTGACATGTGGCTGTTACTGTTGTTTTTTTCAGGAAATACTTGGGCTACATCATTGTACAACAGACCATTCTATAAAGAAACACACTAGTGTTTTGTTAAAGCTTTGCACTCTTGTTGCTATATTTTGCAATGACCTTAAGGTTTGGCCAACACCTTATCAAACCGTCAGTTATTTTCTTTAGATCTGAACTTTCTTTTGCTCTGGTGAACAGAAAGCCAGTGGTGCCTGGTCATGTTCTTGTCTGTCCACTCCGTCCAGCAAACCGCTTCCGAGAACTAAGGCCAGAAGAAGTCAGTGACCTGTTTACGACTGTCCAGAAAGTGGCCAGTGTAGTGGAATCCCATTTTGGTGGTACCTCCCTCACTATCTCTATCCAAGATGGTCCAGAAGCAGGACAAACTGTTAAGCATGTCCATGTGCACATCCTTCCCCGGAGAGCAGGAGATTTTAAAAGGAATGATCAGATTTATGAGGAGCTGCAGGACCATGACAAAGAAGAGAAGGACACTCCAGATAAATGGAGATCTGAAGAAGAGATGGAAAAAGAGGCAACTGCACTCAGGAAATGCTTCTAGTTAGGCCTTTTAGATGCTTGTAGGATTGGGTTTTTTTTTTCCAGCTGTTTAACTATGATTTAGCCAATAATTTAAATATTACACTATCTAGCTAACTGTTTGAACTCAAAATAAACTGTGTAAAAGTGAAAGTGTTGTATTTGTCTTTTATGCCACCCGTACTTAAGGAGTTAGAATAGATCTGTATTTGTATTTTTCCGCTTCCTTTATTACTTAGAATTACATTTAGTTATAATTTAACATTCATTGTTTGCCATACTGTTTAAAGAGAATGTCAACTCCCAAAAAATGTTTTTGCCTAATAAAAGAAAACATAATTCTAAGCAACTTTGCAATATACATTCATTACAAATTGTATATGAATTTTAAGTTGTTTGTATATGTATTGCTATTGAAAGAGTTTGTCCCTTACTGTTCTCTGCCCTGGTGGCTCAGACTGTTAAAACAATGTAAGACAAGGCAGCAGGGGAACGCAATATGGTTTAAACAGGATCAACCAGGAGTTAGGCAAATGCTTTCAATAGCGATTTTAAAAATAAAAGCACTGAACATTTTTGATAAATGTGTAATGGAAAGTTACTTAAAATTAGGTTTTCTTTTATGAGGCAGATTTTGTAGTTTACTTGCCATTTAAAGAAGTCAAACCCCCAATTAAGAAAAGCCCCTACATACTAAGCAAGATAGTCCCCCCCCACATACATACTTCAATAGCCCTGAAAATTAGGTAGGGGCTTTTCTTAATTGGGGGATGGAGTTCTTCTTTAAATGAACACATGTGAACAGGGGTGACGTTAAATAGCTACAAAGTAAAATTGTGTTATTGTCCAATGCTAAAAAGCTTTCTAGCAGGGAGAAAAGGCAGACCTGTTAAGACTGCATCAGCAGCTCCTGCTAATCTTTCCAATTCCAGAGCAGACCCTCCCGCCGGCCCATAATACAAGTGCTGTATGGGCAGCTTACAACACAAGTATGTATGATTGTGACAGCACAACAGAGCAATAAAACCTAATATAGATACAAAAATGCTGTGTCAGTAAGGTATGATTATTAATAAGATTATCAGTGTATTATTACTAGATTTTATTAAAATGTATTGCTTTATACTTTGGGCTGTAATGAGCTGCCCTTGTGAATAGCCATGTAACACAAATGAAGGCCCTGAAATCTTTCATGTTGCTCATCACTGGAATATATACAGAGGAGCCAAGCTTTGTGTTTCAGCATATCCAGCCAGATGATTGGTGAGCAAAGACAATATGAAACTGACGGAGACCTTGTGTCTGAAGGTATTTCTTGCCTGCACTCATCTAAATCTTGCCACCCTGAATTTCGTGGAGCCACCTGTCTGTATGTGGCCTTTAAGTAGTTGCAACAGGAAGTGCCGCATGGAGTATTCCGACCAGCGAATGCAGGGGTGCATGACTGCAGTTTCTTTAAAACAAGGATTTGTACTAACACCAAAGTTTTTCCAGGGACTTTCTTCACAGAGTGACTCACAGTGTCAGGGCTGTATATTAGATCAGGAAGTACAAGGTATAAGTACAGTTCACACTGTTTATTCTCTGCTCAAAGATGGGACACTTTTATAATGTTCTAATCCATTCCTTTTCTTTTTAAATTCTTTTTGAGTTTTGCAATAAATTAAATTGATTTGACAAATATGCCTATGCAAATGATGTTCAAAAATGTTCATATGAACAATAAACGAGAAGTGTTAAAACAATTAGACCTGTTCTCTTCTTTCAATTAAAAGCTTGGCAAGACAAACTCCTCATAAGTATATGACTCGCTGGTCAGAGGCCCGGAGCACGGAGATCACAATCTCACGCTGGGAGAGAATTTGGGAAAATGCAGGAAAAACTTCAATATGTGCCTCAGTTAAGGAAAACATCTACAAGATTATTATGGGATGGTATCATACCCCAGTCTTGCTACATAAATTGTTTCCTGATTTCTCCACTCCAGTGTGTTGGAGATGTAAAGAACAAGAGGGTTCCTTACTGCATATGTTCTGGGGATGTTCAAAACTAGATAGCTACTGAAAGATGGTACAGGGATATATAGAACGGGTGAACCTTGATCCAATGATCTTTATCTTAGGAGATAGAATCCCGAAACTAAAAAACCCATCGCAGAGGAAAAAAAAAAAGCTTGGCAAGATAAGTTTGAATCCAATCAAAATTCATTTATGGATATAAATCATGTGAATGGTATAGCCTCTATATTATATAACTGGCTTTTTAATCAACTTTCCTTATTAGTTTATGGATAAATTTCCTTTTGTTGTCATCTAGAGTTGCAATATAAATTGACCATCTAAGTTTAATTTGATCTCTGAGATAAATCAACAACTCTGCATCGAATAACTTCTTGAATACATAAATTATATAAATATGAAAATACATGTTTCAAAGTTGGAGGCTTCTCTCTAATCCAGCACAAAAATATAGATTTTCGAGTAGCTGCCATAACTTACCAACAGAAATCTAAAATTTCAACTGGAAAGTTAGAAGAAATATTATTTACCAACTAAAACAAATCTTTCATATCCAATAATGCTAATTGTGGACTCCATATAATATCTAAGTTGATTGAGTTTTTAATAAACATGTAATTCTCTCCCAAAGGTTTTTGATAAATGGGCACAGCCAAATGTAATGAAAAAAGAATCAACGTTCTTTACATTTTGGAGAAAAATAAATCTTTTGATAATCAGTAGAATTCTGGAATAATAATCCATAACCAAGGTGCATGAACCGATACTGCTGGTTTCTCCAACCCTCGGAATTTCTAAAATTTTGGAAGGATTTCAGGAGATCCTTAGATGTAATATTGATTTCCAAAAAATACCATTTTTCTCTAGATTTAGTTAGTGGGTCAACATCATTGGCGAGTATCAGATAGATGCATTGATATTCCTGGAATACTATTTAGTTTAAGGTCTTCTGTTAGTTGTAATATAGATTCATAATACTGGTCTTTCTTTAATTGTGAGTTGAAAATCTTGTCTGATCTCTGAATAACTTAATCTCTCTTTCTCTCGAAGTTATACATTTCTTATCTTGGATCTATAATATGTCTAATTTGGAATATACCAATTTTTCTCCACTTATAAGAAAACTGATTTCTTTGCTTTTTATGAAAACCTTAAGAAAAATGGAGAGAGGAAGGGCAAGCTGTTATAATTTAAATTATTCTGTTTGCACAAAATCTTCCATGTAATGACAGTATCTCTGTAAACCGGATTTCTTTTAATATCTATATGCTGATCAGACCAATCTTTATGAAGAGAAGAAATAATAGGAGACTAGAAAAAAGGACCGCTACTGCTCCCCACAGGTACTTGTCCAGGTGCTCTGTCCAGCAGTATCCGACTGCTAAGGTACAATGAATGGAGGAACAAATTGACGGCACTTCTGGAGAAGATTTATTACTGCTGTATATCCTGACGCGTTTCGGGAAATGATCCCTTAGTCATAGGTGAAATAATATGCTCTTTAGAGTCTAAAAATAGTTCCAAGTCAAGATTAGCAAATTTATCTTTACCAGATAACCACTCTAAAATATATTTTGTATTTGCTGCTACATTAAATTTCCTGAATTCCAGAACATTAAGCCTGAACATTTAGAATTTCTCAGTTCCTAACTAAAGAATTTTTTGTCTTTTTTTTATGCCAAATAAAATTGCCAACGATTCAGTCTAAGTTTTGCATGTCTGGATGTTTTAGCAATAATGGAAGATTAAGAATGGGATACACTATTTTAGGAAAAATTAACATTTTAAATAGTGCCACTCTTCCCATTACATTTAGTGGGCTATTAAATTCATTTTTTGCAAAGGGCACTCATTGCCTGGATTAAAGGGGTGTAATTTAAAGAGTATAATTTGGAGAGGTCAGAAGAGATTAGAATATGTGGGTATTTTATTTTACCAGAAGGCGGTTTAAATTGAATATCTGCAAGTAATTGTTTTGGGATTACATTGCAGATATTTAATATGTCAGTTTTGCTTGAATTAATTATATATCCTGAAAATGTTTTATAATAATCAACAAAAATGAAAGATACTTTTAAGAGTTAGAGTAGGGTTACTAACAACTAAAAGGAGGTCATCAGCATATGCTAATGATTTGATATGTTTACCATCAATTAGCAATGGAACCCCTAATTAGATGAGTCTAAGAATCTAATTAGGGGTTCCATGGAGTTATTAAACAGGAGTGGTGACAGGGGGCAGCCTTGACGAGTTCTCCTAAAAAGACCAAAAGATTCTGAAACTTCTCCTGCTACAACGATTGTCGCTTTAGGATTGGAATAAATGAAATTAAGTAATGTAATAAATTTGCCCTCTAAAACCAAATCTATCACAACATTCAGAAAGCTATTTCCAAGAAATATTGTCGAAAAGCTTTTTCAGCATCCAAACTTAATACTGAACATGGCATCATAGATTTTTTAGCTTTATAAATAAAGTACGTATACTCAACACCTGTTCTATTTTTGATAAAACCATTTTTGTTGAGAAATTCTATTCTATTAATGCTTGTCCCCCGTGACAGGCACTGCTGCAGGGGTGGCTGGCAAATGCTTAGCTCTGACCCAGGACAAGGGTGAATCATTAAGTGACCTGTCCCTTGGCATAAACCTTGTCCAAACAGAGGTAGACCATGCACTCACTGAATTACTAGGCTGGTCCTCATCTCATAAGGAGGTTACAGGAAGGTAGGTAATATTAGTACAGCAATAAATCAGTTATAGGACAACAAATAAACAGTTTACACAAAGTCCACCCTGATGGACCCAAAAATATCAAGTCAAGCAGGCATTTATCACCAAGCCTCCCCATATTTGCCATTGGCCATTACTCTGCTATTCAGCAACTACTCTGGGCCCACTTGAGAGGGAAGCCCCAAAGATGTGAGCCACTGGCTAAAGAACCTGCACACGATATCTTTGGGTAATTCATAAGACACGAAATTTAACATCCCCCAAAGTTGCTACTAATAATTTTTTGGAAGGCAGAAAATATAATGATGATGATTGCCAGCTGGAGGCATATTTATGTAGTTAAAAATAGTTAAAGTAAGTCAAAATACACATTTTCCAGTTTGTGCAGAGCTTCTTTAATGGCTTGTTATGTTGAAGTCATTAGTGAAAGGAGATTGGGTGGCTGGAAGGGGTACCAAAATCTTTATCATTGAGGCGGAGAGGTGAAACGGCCTTTATTAATAAAATCCAGTGAAATCTCAGGCTTTAGGAGGAGTACATACAGATTCCAGATTTTTCTTTCAGATAACTTGCTTTGGACATGGTGGCCAATTGGAGGAAAAACAGCCAAGTGCTTTTATTGCCCTACTTTATTACAGTGCTAATATACAAAGTATACTTGGATAAAGTGGACTGCATCTCCAGAATGGGACTGAATTTGCCTATTAAAACACAAACTCCTTCCAGACAAGCTAGGAAAAAATCAAAACATGAACATTAACCTCCATATCTCTAGAACCGTATCTGTCATAGGAATAAATGCTGAATGCTGGCTGATTTCTGTGGTACAGCAGCAATCACATCAGAGGGTAATAAGGGAGAAGAAAATACAGCAGGCCACACCAGCGTGATAACGGATATGGCCCGACCATTGGCTTATTTCCTGTATTGCTTAGACTCCTCAGCAGGTTATGCACTTCCCCCAAATTTACTTGACAGTTTGGTGATTAGGTTCATCACCTTGGGGTTGTTCTGATACTTTGAAATGTTGGCTGGATTTTGAGCTACATCTTGAAATGCAGCCATCACCTCAGGGTCCTAGGGAGAAAATATGTTACTGTAATTAATTGTACATAATCACTGCACATATAAATACTTAACCCAAAGTCACAGACCCATTTTATATGAAGGAAGAAACCCTAGCACCATGAACAGCCTAACCCCTTAATCATGAACACTATAGGCATTTAAATCCTTACCTGCATGGCTGCCAGCACTTCTGGATCTGATAAAATGTCACTGACTCCTGGCATTCCAGCCATTCCTCCCATGCCAGGCATTCCGCCCATGCCAGGCATTCCGCCCATGCCAGGCATTCCGCCCATGCCAGGCATTCCGCCCATGCCAGGCATTCCTCCAGGGAACCCACCTGTGAAATAAAATATAAAGAAATCATAGACAGGAAATTCATTCAAACTATTAGGGATCTGGCACATAGGGGAAGTTTGTCTGCTGCAATTCACCAACCATATTGTGCCACACAGTGATTTAGGATTATTCTAAAGCAAGTATTGTAGTAAGAATGATACCGTCACTAGTCTGAAGGTCCACTAATCATGCAAATATACCTGGGAATCCACCAAACTGCTCTCCTGCCTGATGACGAGCCTCTTCTTCCTATAAACACAGGGAGGAGTTACACTAGTTGTGACCTGAGAGTAGATGAAAGGGAGCAAATAACAAGAGGGACTCTCACTCACCCTTTGTGCTCTCTCATTCTCCTCTTTGGCTTTCTTCAGACGCTCCTTTCTCTCATTTATTTCTCTTTCCTCACGCTTGCGTTCGTATTTTCTCCGATGCTCTGCAATTTTATTTGCCTAAAATAAGGGAACAGCAGGCTAAGCACACAAAAGTAGGAAGACTGGGAGTTTAGATACAAAGGTTTAGGTTTCATATTTGAGATCAATATGTACTGCCATTGTAAAGGCACCATAATAACTCACTGTGTTGCACACTGCAACTCCCAGAATTCCATCTTAATGAAGTGATTCTTGGAGTTGATGTTCAAGAGTGCATGGAGCAACTATCCCTGCACTATATCATCAGCTACAAAAAAGCCTCACATAAAAGTAGTATCTGTAAACAGTCATCTCTCTCCCCCCACCCAACCTGCACCACTTTTGCCTATAAATCTGCCCCATTTTCACTACCTCTTGAAAAAAGAAGCATCACAGATGCTATTACACACAGCTAAATGTTATTCTGCAAGCAGTAAACACAATGAAATATGCACAATGAAACTTACTCTTCTGTGCTACTCTGTTTTCTTCAATGGCTAACAAACAGGGAATATTTAGCAGGGCCCTGTGTTTATATGTATATACTGTACAGTGCTGTGGGTCCTCACAGTGCTTTACAAATAGTTATACATGCATACATATTAAAAGGGGTTGTTTAAAAAGCAGTAGAACATGCACATCTGTCCTATGATCAAACTGTAATTCTATGAATTATTACAAAGTCTTTGATAACAGATACAGCACAGGAAGTATTTGATTATTGGTCACTTACTCGTGGCTGCACTTCCTTCAGTAAAGTGCTTGCGTCCTCATCATAATCCAGTTTACATGCTATGGCCAGGTCATGGGCGGAATCTTCCCAGTGTCCTAGAAGTCTATTTAACAAGGCATGTTAGATAATTAAAGTCGATTGTATGATCAATAGCCACTAAGGCACCTTAAAATTCCTAGATTTAGGGTCCTGGAGGACTTAAAAGCTTACTCGTAAATTCAGTATAAAGAGGTTTGCTGCATTAGCCGAGAAAACTGAAGTTATGAATGATCTATGTCCGGGTCATGGTTTTTTTCAATTTCAGAATTTAGGTATAACCTTGAAGTTTGCAATTATGGTCGTGTATGGGCCCTCTCATGTCTAGCAAGCAAACTGATGGGCCATGTGTTGGGTCCTCAAGGAGCCACAAAAAACACATCATGCACCTCATGTTCACAACTGGACTGTTATCCATTTCTTATTTTACATGACCCCCCGTTCTGTTTGGTCAGCAATATATGCAGTCATGGCTGCAGGAATGTTATACACAAGCATTCCCAAGCACAATGTAGGATGGCTGGAGACAGAAAGGCCCAAATCTCTCTCTCTCTAGCAGCCAGATTTAATGTTAGGTGAGAATGCTAATGCTATTTTCTATAAATTCCACATTCCCATTAAAATGATTATTCGGTTGCTAGGATCAGTGGAAAAGTGTTGGAACTGCACATGCATACATAAAGTCTTAACTACATCACATGTAACAAGACTGCAGGATATTAAAAGCATTTTGAAAACATTCAGATTTCCACTAAATTCTTGTCCAAAACATCAAAAGCATGTCATTTGTTACTGCCGTGGCCCTTCAATTAGTTGTGAATGTCTCACCTGTGTGCTTTCCCCCTCCACTTGTATGGCTGTGCTGAATCAGGATTAATGGCTATTGCTCGGTCACAGTCACGGATTGCTGCGTTTGGCTTCTGTAGCTTAACATACACACTAAAAATAAAACAAAGATTAACATCATTCTGTGTAGTCTAGTCTATTACACCAAATAACTGGTTGCAAAAAAAGAACTGTAAATAAATATATATATGCAAAATACAAGACGCACACAAATAAAACACATATATGTATATTTTTATTATTTTCTTTTTAAAAATTGTACTAAAACATAAATCTAATTCTTGCAGGATTTGATGCTCTATCCTGTCCACAATCAACTTATACAGAAGAGAGAAATTGTAACACTATTTAAAGGAAAACTATACCCCCAAAATGAATACTTAAGCAACAGTTTATATCTTTTTAAGTAAAATGGTTTATATCAAATTAAGTGGCATATTAAAGAATCTTAGCAAACTGGTCTATATATTTAAGTAAATATTGTCCTTTAACATCTCTTGCCTTGAGCCACCATTTCGTGATGGTCTCTGTGCTGCCTCAGAGATCACCTGACCAGAAATACTTCAACTCTAACTGTAACAGGAAGAAGTGTGGAAGCAAAAGACACAACTCTCTCTGTTAATTGGCTCATGTGACCTAACATGTATGGATTGTTTGTGTTAACCGTGAATCCTATGATCCCAGGAGATAGTCCTTATTTTTTAAAATGGCAATTTTCTATTTATGATTACCTGATGGCAAATACTACTAAAAATGTGTGTTATTATGAAAATGGTTTATTTACATGAAGCAGGGTTTAACATATTAGCCGATTTATGCAATATATTTTTAGAGAGACTTACATTGTTTGGGGGGTATAGTTTTCCTGTACAGAATAACAGGACACAAATAGTGATGGGCGAATTTGCGCCGTTTCGCTTCGCCGAAAAATTCGTGAATTTCGAGAAACGGCGAAAAATTCGCGAAACGGCACCGGCGTACGTTTTTCGTAAAAAAATTTTTTGACGCCGGCGAATTTTTGCGGGCGTTTCGTGAATTTATTCGCTGGCGGCGAAACGCGCGAATTCGCACCTGTCGAATAAATTCGCCCATCACTAGACACAAATGATTATTGCCTTTAAGGACAGTCTGCCCTGTTTAAAAGATTATAACCTAATAGGATGGGTGGATACAATTAACTAAGGATTATGTTAAATGTTGACAATGGTGAATACCACAATGCACAAGTCAGCAGCAAGGGAAGTTGCCCTGTATGGTTTTTTTTTTTTTTATTTTAAACCCCAAACTTCAGTCTCCACTAATAAAATTACCTAATTCTTTCTAGGTAAGAGCTGTGAGTGTGGAACTTTTTTGGCTCGTTGGATCTGTTGTCATGGCATCCTACATTCTCATATACATGAGTGCCAGCACATTGGACTGTTATATACATTTATGTTCAGAATAATAGCAGAATCCTTATAACAGCTTTTATTTTCATACACGCAAATGCATTGGGAACACTGCACATTCTATTCCAAAGCAAAACATGAAGAAAATGTTATCAATGAAAAAGGGAATATTGGGCTGTTCCAAAAAATAGCAGTGACTGCATTCTTCTTTGCAAACATCTCAAACATTCACTGTATAAACTGAAAAATGTTTCAAGATTTTGTTTTCCTTTGAATCACTGAACTAATATTTAGTTGTATAATCAGTGTTTCTGAGAACTGCTGCACATCTGTGTTGCATGGAGTCGACCAGCTTCTGGCACCGGTTACTTTCAACAATTCTTCTGCATTTCTTGCATTTGCTTCAGAAACAGCATTTTTGATGTCACCCCACTAGTTTTCTATTGGATTAAGGTCCAGGGATTGGGTTGGCCACTCCATAACGTCAATCTTGTTGGTCTGGAACCAAGATGTTGCTCATTTACTGGTGTGTTTGGGATCGTTATCTTGTTGAAACACCCATTTCAAGGGCATTTCCTCTTTGGCATAAGTATTTTAATGTATTGAAACTGATCCATGATCCCTGGTATGTGATAAATAGTCCCAACACCATAGTATGAGAAACATCCCCATATTATGATGCTTGTTCCAGCATGTTTCATGGTCTTCACAATATACTGTGGCTTGAATTCAGTGTTTGGGGGTCATCTGACAAACTGTCTTTGGCCACTAGACCCAAAAAGAACAATCTTGTTTTCATCAGTCCACAAAACGTTGTGCCATTTCTCTTTAGGTCTGTCAATGTGTACTTCAGCAAATTGTAACCTCTTCAGCACGTCTTTTTTCCAACAATGGGACTTTGCAGGGGGTTTCTTTCCGATAACTTGGCTTCACGTAGGCATTTTTTTTAATGTTGGCTATTCTTCTATCCATTTGGTAGTTTTTCATTTTCTTCCACGTCTTTCAGGGTTTAGTTGCCATTTTAAAACATTTGAGATCATTTTAGATGATCTATCATTTTCTGCACTTCTTTAATGTTTTGCAGTATAACCAGCATGCACAACATTTGCTGCCTTCCTTCCTTAAACAGGGGCCATAATTGACACCTGTTTTTTCCCAGAATGAATGACCTCACTAATTGAACTCCACACTGCTATTATTTTGAACAAGTCTCAAAGATTCAATTACACAGAATCAGTAGCATGGTTGTCATGACTGTTGGGTCTGTTGGTTTTCTATTACTCTGCTACGCCTACTAGTAAATGATTTGCCGATTAGAAATATAATTTCTGACAAAAACAGCAACTGATCAGGTTCGTGATATCGAAGTGCTATTATTCTGAACACAAATATGTATATTACACACAAATATATATTTATTATCCTGGCCCTGAAGCAGTATCCTGCATAATTTAGTTGCATAGCGGTCAAGGTTGACAGATTTGCATAAAGTTCAGCCTGAACAAGAATTAGAAATAAAGAGCCTCACCTTGCTCTTTTTGCATATAAAATTGCGATCCGTGGGTTCAGTTTTATGGCTTCAGTAAACAGTTCAATGGCCTTTTCAAGCTCACCTGGTGACAGTTTAAAAAACAAACAAAAAGTTACGCCATGAGCAGCACAAACTGGTAATAATTGAACTCATCAAACCACAACGCAAGTGGGGCCTAAATTGTGTCATTACAGGCCAGATTCATTTGGCTAAATGCAAAGCTTAATTTATTTATAAGATTATAAATTCCTAGTGGTTTTAAAGATATGTGTAAATGTAAATATTATTTAAAGCAGTATCTGTTTCACTGCACTCCTGGCTCTGACATAGAAACAATGTTCAACGCAGCTGCTAAAAGCGACCAGACTCCTGCTGTATTGCTTTAAAAGTCAGTCCCAGAAAAACAAAAAGGGATAAACATACACAGCTTTCACCTGCAATTACATTTACAAATAACTTTAAAACAACTGGAAAAATGGTCGTTTCTGGGTGGATTTTTATAAACTAGTGCTCGTGCCTTTAGTAATCTCTGTCTGGGTTTAGTGCATGCCTAGATTTATTTTTAAATAACAAAGCATTGAGTAAATTAACACTGGCAGGTTCCAGTTAAAAATGTTAACAATACAAATTGTGTGTCAAATGCTTATCGTCATGGAACATTACATTTTTCCAAGGATTCCCTACATCCAGTGATCCCCAACCAGTGGCTCCTGAGCAACATGTTGCTCACCAACCACTTGGATGTTTCTCCCAGTGGCCTTTAAAGCAGGTGCTTCTATTTTTGGCTTGGAGGCAAGTTTTGGTTCCATAAAACCAGGTGTACTGACAAATAGAGTGTCCTGTAGGCTGTCTGTCCACATAGGGGCAACCAAATGGTCCTGGCACCAAACAGGAACATTTTTCATGTTTGTGTTGCTCCCCAACTCTTTACATCTGAATGTGGTTCATGGGTTGTGGACATCTGCCCTACATCTATGCCGATCACAATCAACAAAAATGGAGAACAATACAGAACACAGAAAAAAACAGAGACGACCCATTTTAATTTTCAGCGCTGATCAAGATGTTGGTGCTCTATAAATACATGTTAATATTAATTCTGGTATATTTCCTAAATGACTCACTGTAGCTTTCAATACGCACCTTCTCCCAAAGCATTAATTGCTTCTACTTTCTTTTCATTGGCCTGATCCATCATTTCTTCCGTAACCTGTGGAAACAAAGCTTTTTTAACAATGTGTGTATTGGATTTGGGGGGGGGAGGCACCAATAAAAACTAAGGGGCAGATTTATTATGTGGTGTAAAAAACAAACATGGTGTAAAATTTGCCACACACGGATGTATAAAAAAGGCGTAAAAACTGAATTTTTTTTTTTTGGGCAAATTTCATTTTACACAGTATAATAAATAGGCCTCTAAGGGTGTATTAATATAGAGACAAACATCACTGGTGATGTTGCCCATAGCATCGAATCAGAAATTAGATTTGAATAGTCACCTACAAGTTACAAAACAAAAGCTACGATGATTGGTTGCTATGGGCAACATCAACAGGTGATGTTTGTCTCCACTCCAATGTTAATAAATATGCACCTAAATGTGAGACTAAAATTACAACAAGCTATAGTTATATAAATGATACATATAAACAGGACAAAACAAGCACATAGCTTGGAACACCACCTAATTACCTCTACAGATTCATCTCCCATCTCTTGTGGTTCATCATCATCTCCAGGAACCACTCCCTCGTTATCAATCTCTGGAGCCAAAATAAAACAAACCATACAAACAAATTAGGTAAATGAATCCACATCAATATGAGCCTTCAGATACACTGGCATATGGATGTGATACTTTAATACAGTGATCTCCAACCAGTGGCTCATGA
This sequence comes from Xenopus laevis, assembly GCF_017654675.1. Classification (NCBI taxonomy): domain Eukaryota; kingdom Metazoa; phylum Chordata; class Amphibia; order Anura; family Pipidae; genus Xenopus; species Xenopus laevis. The sequence continues at coordinate 94,792,245 of NC_054378.1, forward strand.
GCAAAACAGTGCTCACAAACCCCTTGGATGTTGCTCCCAGTGGCCTCAAAGCAGGTGCTTATTATTGAATTTCTGGTTTGGAGACAGGTTTTGGTTGCATAAAAACCAGATGTACTGTCAAACCGAGTCTCCTGTAGCTGCCAGTCCACATAGGGGCTACCAAATGGCTAATCAAAGCCCTTATTTTGCTCCACCAAGGAACATTTTTTATGAAACCAAAAATTTTTCCCAAAAATTCCATTAACTTATAAACATCCAGACTGAAGTTACACGTAATTCACCACATGTAACATGTAGTGTCCGTAAACTTCCAGCTAACCAGTTCAGAGCTATATAATAAGTAAGTAATTTAAGACTTAACTTTTAATAATATTACTCTTTAAAAAAGGTGTACACATGCTGCCATATATGAACCGACTCACTACTCTCTGTCCTAGAGAGTAGTGTGGGACCGTGTCCCTAAAACGCACAATTAAAACTTGAGACACAAGGTGGATCGGTGGTCGTTGGTAACCATTCTTTTAAGTTACAATTAAAGGTTAAAGATTAAAGCTCCCCATAGACGATTCATCTTGCCGAACGACTGATTTTAGGGAAACCCGACCAATCCTTCGAAATTATCATGCGGTTAGCGGGATTCGAACGATCGTACATCTTACGATTTTTCGGCCGACATCTGTCAGGAAATTGATTGGCCAGGTCATAAAATCTTTGTCGGTCCCAGTGCAATCTATCTATGTTTGCAGGGCCAAGCAGGCAGCTCCCCTTTGTTTTCCTGGCAAATTGGTCTTTTTAGTTGATGGTAAATTCGTACGATCGTTCTGAGAAGATCGTGTTCTCACGATCAGGATCTGATCTTTTAAAAATCTCAACATCTACAGCCAGCTTAATAGTCAGTGCCGCTTGGAGTTAAGCCCATTCACCCTCCCTTCCGTTCAATTCCCCAAATAATTCTACCTGTCTGCGTGGGGAACGAGTGGGATCTGGTTCCCCACTGTCCACCTATGTCACCTGCCCTACGCGTTTCGCCGATCGCTCGGCTTCTTCAGGGGCATAAGTCTGTAGTTTTAATTAAATGTGTGTTTTAGGGACACGGTCCCACACTACTCTCTAGGACAGAGAGTAGTGAGTCGGTTCATATATGGCAGCGTGTGTACACCTTTTTTTAAAGAATAATATTATTAAAAGTTAAGTCTTAAATTACTTACTTATAATCTAGCTCTGAACTGGTTAGCTGGAAGTTCACGGACACTACATGGTTACAAGTGGTGAACATTTTTTATGCTTGCGTTGCTCCCCAACTCCTTTTAAATCTGAATGTGGCTCACAGTTAAAAGAGGTTGGGGACCCAGGCTTTAATACTACAATGTATGTATGTATGTATGTATGTATGTATGTGTACCTTAAGCTGGCCATAGACGCACAGATCCTATCGTACGAATCGAGGATTCGTACGATTTTCGGATCGTGTGTAGAGAGTGCCAACATCTTTCGTCCGGTGGAGATTGGTCGATCAGACAGGTTTGATTTTGACCTGACCGATCCCGCCGGAGCCCATTGCGCATCATAATCTGATGGTTCGGCCATACGGCCTAACTTTCAGATTACCCCCAATATAGCCATGCTCGTTAATGGCATATCGGAGAAAGATGCGCTCGTTTGTTGATGTCGCCAAACGAGCGGATCTTTGCGTCTATGGCCACCTTTACAGCTATTTGCACTATTTGCCACAGAATGAGATGAAGACCCTCTTCAGGTCAACTCCACTCTGATGAAGTCTACTACTACATACCTACAGCCTGACATTATAAAGAAGGGAGAAGTTAATTACCAATATCACTCTCCTCACTCTCTGGTTTGGGGGGAGGCGAGGGTGTTCTCTCTTCCTTCACTGGTGTCTCCTGTGAACAAGGAACATCGTTACTGCTGAGAAAAGTGCGGGATGTGGAAAATAAGACACCCAGGGAAACGGATTACATTTAAAAAATGGGAAAAGTGTTACTATTGAAGAGGAGAATAATTTGAAACCGGCTATATACACACACAAAGTTTTTTTTATTATAGCACCAATAAACAGATCCCAGGCCCCACTTCCCAATCGCAACACTAAGAACTTCATGTTACAAACATTTCATAGCAGAGAGCGAGTCCAAATTCCTGCTCCTATATTTAAACTCTATGTACGGCAATGTGGGAGCAGTTTGCAGCAGAATTATCCCTGAATATGAGATCTTTGTTACTTTGTGGTGGAACACTGAGAAATATAACTGTGCCCCTGAAGTGCGCCCAGAACTTCAGAGCTATACAGTCTATTTGGCATCACCACTTCCATTGCCTACTCAGATAAGAGGGCCAGGAGCATGAGCACTGGCCCAGAACTACAAGTTTCCCTCCAGTGCACCGGCATCTCAGAGAGTAATTAAAGGACATGTAAAAATCCCCCAACATTACATTTTAATAAGCGTGAAAATATATTCTGTGTGGAAACGCAAACAAAAAAAAACTCCCAATGCATAATATCCAGATAAGTACGAACTCAATAAAAAGTGCAGAAACATCCGCTGTGTCCGTATGGTAACCCCACTATTAAAGGTAATAAGAAAATCTCTGGAGAGAATACCTACTCACCAGATTTAAGAGGTATATAGGCCAAACACATTCAATTCAATCTTCACCACCTTGGATAAAAACATATATGGGTGACGATTATCTATAGTGAGGTTAAGACAAAGGGAAACCTTTTAGATTTTTAAACTGAACATCTTACAACCTGGGGGAATTAATATTTTGGACTTGGACTGAACTTGAATTGTTCAATGCTGTTTCAATATCAAATCTTGTGCGTAAACCCGGTTGGGGGCTCTTTTATTATCAATTAAAAAAAACTATACTTAACTATATGGCATTCCATATATTATTTGGTCCAAGGTTGTGAAGATTGAACTAATTGTGTTTGGCCTATAAACTTCTTAAATCTGGTGGGTAGGTATTCTCTCCGGAGAGGTTACTTATTACCTTTAATAGTGGGGTTACCATACTGACACGGTGGATGTCTTTCTGCACTTTTTATTGAGAACTTACAAATCTGGATATTCTCCAGCAGGAGTTTTCTTGTTTCCATTTCCCCACAGAATATATTTTCAAGTCGATGTGTTAGTTCTGCAAGGTGGACACATTTGGTGGGAGCTGCAATCAAACATTTATACCACAAATACATTGCCAATTTAACTTTTCTGCTTTAAATGAAATTTGAATACACGATTAGCCTTTCTAAATGATACAATACAACTCAATACATGCTGTAAGATTTTCCAGCAAGATTTTCAGAACTGCTTATAAAAATAAAATATGTAGATAGCCATGCATGAGCAAACCAGTTGGCTGCCATAATGGATTCTTGAAGGTGCAAAGAGTGACATTCACATAAAAGTATTACAGTTTTGACCATCGAAGGATGTGGTTTGGCAGGAGCAAGCAAGACCTGTCATATGCCAGTGATTTCTATTTCGGGAAGGCAGAGTGATGCATTTCTACTCTGACAACACTAGTACAGGTAAATATCCCCTGTGTTTGCCATACACTAAAAAGGGGCAGATTGGTTTAGAGCAGGTTTTATATAGGTGAGGTAAGTGTGGCCAAGAGAGGACCAATCTCAAAGTCTGTTTGTGAATATCAGATTGTAGTTGCTCCTAACTGCAATGAAAAAGAATGTAGATAATTGAAGGGGTGGGGATTACAGGTAATGTAAAGACAAAAAAAATAAAATCCCATTTTTACTTTCTTTAATGAAAAAGAAACCTATCTCCAATATACTTTAATTAAAAAATGTGTACTGTTCTTATAAGAACCCTGACTGTATGCAGTGAAATTCACCCTTTGTTTTACTTGCTCTGACAGCTGCAGATAGGAAACTTCAGACGGTCCCCAACTGCTGTACTTACTTCCCAGAACTCGAGCAGCTTTGTTTGTTTCCCTGTAACAACTGTGTAGATTTGTATCCACAGACCCAGTGCAGTCTGTATATTCTGATTATTAATCAGTCTTGCTGTATCGGCTTCTGGCAGATATTATTTGACCTGTGCCGTTTTGATCATTTATGACGATCCCTAAGCTTAACCTCCCAACTGAAGCCCAGACCAGTCTCGGTATTGCAAAGATGTTTAACAAAATTACAAGATGGTGACCCCCTGCGCCAACTTTAAAAGCATAAATCATTTGTTTTATTAGGCTACTGGTGCAGTAAGTTCATGTTTATATTAAGTATACAAAATACAGCCTTTCTAACATTATTCTATTTTAGACTTTAGTTGCCCTTTAACTAACTAATAAACAACCCCCCCCCAGCAATATAAGGTTGTACTGGTATGTGCTAAATGCCAAGATGATAACTACATCTCCCAAGTGTTTGATTTTCCTCTGGGATCAATATGGTTAATTATGTGTTATGAAGCAGTAGGAAATCGGCATAAATATTGTGTTGTTCTTGTTTTCTTTTTTAATATAAAGCGTTGAACTGAATTGCACTGCCACTAGAAGTAACAGTATAACGGTGATCATAACTTTCTCTATTAATTTATACGGGGCAGTGCCCAGCTGCTTGTTGTAGCCCTTCTCTTTCCCAACCACTCAAGTGATCCCTGCAGTGTTCAATACAGTGTAAAACATTTGTGAATTTTAAAAGTTGACATATGCCTTCTTGAGCAGTGTTGCTGGTAAACTACAACTCCCAGGACTCTATAGCACATTATTAAGGATTAAGCATGATGGAAACTGCAGACCAGCAACCAGTGCTCTAGTTCAGTGAATCTGTATCATTGTTATAGTTCATCATAAACAGTTCCAATATCACTATCCTTACTCTATGGTTTGAGCAGATACTATTGCTAGTAAAGTATTTTTGTTGGATATTGGGTTGGATATTCCAACAAGACAATAACCCTAAACACACTTGGAAATCTACAAAAGAATTTATGCAGAGGGAGAAGTACAATATTCTGGAATGGCCATCACAGTCCCCCGACTTGAATATCATTGAAAATCTATGGAATAATTTGAAGCAGGCTGTCCATGCTCGGCAGCCATCAAATTTAACTGAACTGGAGAGATTTTGTATGGACGAATGGTCAAAAATACCGCCATCCAGAATCCAGACACTCATCAAAGGCTATAGGAGGCGTTTAGAGGCTGTTACATTTGGAAAAGGAGGCTCAACTAAGTATTGATGTAATATCTCTGTTGGGATGCCCAAATTTATGCACCTGTCTAGTTTTATTATGATGCATATTGTATTTTTTTGTTAATCCAATAAACTATGTCACTACTGAAATACTACGGTTTCCATAAGGCGTGTTATATAATAAAAGGAAGTTGCTACTTTGAAAGCTCGACCACTGATAAACAAAACTCCAAAGAATTAAGAGGGGTTCCCAAACTTTTTCATATGCCTGTATGTCCCCAGATACCAAAACTATAGCTCCATGCAGCTACAATGTTATTGTTATACTAATTTAACTTCCTATTGTGTACCTTACCAATTCATATTCCATTCTCTCATTCAAACCACCGTCTGGCTGCCAACTAAATAAGAAACAGACAGCTGCTGAAAAACCAAATTGAAGAGCTGCTGAACTACCCTTTTAGAAGATTAAAGTGTGCCTGGTTGGTTGAAATATTAAAGTTGTGCCTTTTAATTAATTAGTGAAAAGATAACTTTATTTAGGCAAGAAAATAAAAAATCATCAGTGAAATTGTCAAGTCAGAACGTACTGCATAGGGTTTTTTTTGACGATGTGCGGTTACATTGTGGGAAGCCTGTTTAAAAGGAGTTGGCGTATACTGGGAGCAAGTACTCTGAAGGGGCTCCAAGTAAAATTATCTACCACTTTGTAACAGGGCTGTTTAATATTTCACAATTACTGCTTGCTCCATCTCACCTGCTGCAATATCGGACTCAGATAGGTCGTATTGGTTAGGTTGCTTGGCTGTACATTACAAAAACAATACTCTCAGGGCCCAAGTCATAAAGTTGAATACAGGAAAATCCTGTTTTAGATAGAATGATCCCCATGATAAGTGTCATGGCAGTATCACTATAAGACACTAGTTCCCAAACTGTAAGATAAGAGTCCTAGAGCAGTGACTGGATGCCCAGCCTGAAGTCTGGTTAGAGTGAGTTTTGGGGAAGATGCCTATTTGTTCTCCAAGACAGTCCTGGAATAGAAGCAGGAAGGTAATTTAAGGGGAGATCTCAAGTGAACACTAATATAATAAACACTATGTGGACCCTGATCAAATAGGAGAAAAGTCTCACAAAGGGAACAGCCAGATAGTTGGGTGTTACATATTCATCTATTCATTAATGTGCTTCTAACATTTCAGCATCACCCAAATATGGTGGCTAGTTTTACTTCACTGGTGGAACTAAGTAAACATTAAGGAAGACTTACCTTCTTGGTATGTGTAGGTGGTTCTTTGTTTGTAGGAGCTGGAACTGAAGCCCCCATGCTGAAAAACAAATGACGTATAAGTAAACATGTGTGGGTACATTTTACCTTCTATTGGGTTAAGTAAAAGTAATTACAAGGAACAGTGACAAGGCAACAGAAACAAATTTTAAAAGGCATATCATTGTACAGGTATGGGACCTGTTATACAGAATGCTTGGGACCTGGGGTAACAGATCTTTCTGTAATTTGAAACTTCGTGCCTTGAAGAGATACTGACACCAGAAATTAAACCTTTTTTTCATTACCATAAAATTGACTTTGCATGCTACTTATAATTTTGTCATAAAGCATTTGTCCAATGATTTTACATTACCTATATGACTCCCTGTGTTCATATATGAGGGAGCTGCCATATTTGTGAAGCAGGAGTCCGTTAGCATTAGAAACTCTGACAGGCTGAGATGGGACAGTCAAGTTGGCAAAACAGTCAGGTTTAGAAACTTCAACTAACAATTACTTACAAAAACAAACCTCTCAGCAAAAGAATAATCAACATGACCTATAGGTAAGTTTTAATGTTCATTCATATTTTAAAAAGTAGTTTTTTAGTGTCAGTATAACTTTAAGTCTACTAGGAAATCATGTAAACATTAAATAAACCCAATTGGCTGGTTTTGCTTCCAATAAGGATTAATCATATCATAGTTGGGATCAAGTACAATGTACTGTTTTATTATTACAGAGAAAAAGGAAATCATTTTTAAAAATTTGGATTATAAGACTAAAATGGAGTCTATCGGTGACAGGCTTTCCGTAATTCTGGATAACAGATCCCATACCTGTACAGACATAAATGCATGAAGAAAAAAAAAACAAAACATTCAGATGTGTGGAATTTGTTTTGAGATTTCCTTTCACCAGTTACCAATAGCCGGCACTGGCAAGTCAGCAGTAGTGATGGGCAAATCTGACCCGTTTCACTTCACCAAAATTGGTGAAAAGGAAACATATTTGCCAATGGCCGTTTTTTCATGCAACATTTCTTAATGGGCATCTTTTTCTCTGCAAAATGCTTCACTCATCACTAGTGAACATACGAAAGGCAAATAGGGTCCTGCTCAATACTGCTTACAATCTAAAAAAAGTGTTATACTTCTTAACAATGGGTTCGCTAATATAATCAGATTGCTTTCTTGACAGATGAACTGGTAATATTTTGTTTCCTTCTCCCCCCACTCCACAGATTCTCTGTTTCTCTGTATTATGCATAATACAATACCCCTGATTGTACACCTTTTTTTTTCTGGTCCCCTGAAAAACATAAAATGGGGGTTGTACTGTATATGGAGGAATTAGTCATGGGCTGGTCAGCAGAACACCACTAACTGTTAAAGGAAACATTTTGTGTGAAAATAAGATCGTACCAATGCAATTTACTCATATAGATATAGAAGAGTTGTGCTTGAAAACATAGTGTCTCAGGCTGATTTATTGAATATTCCTGCAAAAACTCATAATCCCTCCCTTCCACTTCCTGCGCTTTAAATTCCCACGCTGAGCAGGGGAGCCGGCAGCTCTCAGCTTACTGTACTGTAGGACAGGAACCAATCAGCAGCTAGCAGGACCTGATAGGGAACTGAAGCTTGTCTGTGCTTGTGGGACTGCAGGGCTGTGATTGGCTGTCCCCCTCCTACTTTGCTTCTGGCAGGGACCATTATGACACGCCCATCCCCCAATTTTAGCACCATGGAAAAGCAAAACCATATATTACTTATAATTGTCTACAAATGTTATTTTTATTTTTTTCATTTATCCTATATGTCTCCTTTAATGGGTACAAACAAACTACTGCAGCACTATAGTGGGCATAAAGTGCAATTATTATGGGTGTAGTATGCCTTATAAGAGTACCGGATATAGTGAGCTGAAAGGCCACCACATGCTGCACGTCTTTATGCAACTATATGCATCAATAGAAGGGGCTGTAGCTATGGAAGAACTGCCTGCGGCACTGTGACTTGACAACTGAGGGCTACGGTGGGGCAGGAGTGCCAAAAGTTCAGCCCTATAGCTCACGCGGAAGTACAAGAACTAATAGCGCTAAAGGTCTTTCCGAACATATATGACAATCCCTGCATGAGAAATAAAAGACAACTGCATACATTAGAAAAGAGGCCTCTATAAATTACACACGGTGCCAGGTAAACGAGTTGTACAGACTCCATGCAGCCCCGTGTAAATGAACCCAAACGTCCAATATGGAAGTGGCACCGCAGTTACAAGGCATTACCTAATGAGCCAGTCCGCAAAGAACTTGAACTCGGGGCAGTGCAAAATGTCTGGGTTACTCTGACACAACCGCACGAACTCCTGCAGCTCCCGCACTTTCCGCTGGTCCATAATGAAGAAGACACGTTGTACCGAGTAGCTCAGACAGACACCCTAGAAAGAACTAGAAGGAGTGACAAAGGGCTGAAGGAGGAGCTCGCCACGGAACTTCGCAAAATACACAGTTGCAACAGGAAGTCGGACATATTGCTACACCCCTTTCTCACGGGACGGCATCCATATTGCTACACCCATTAATAACTTTGCACTGGAATTGCGTTACTTGTGGGTGGAAAAGCAGGAACCTCTTATCTATTTCGTCTAGATGCAAGTTCGAGTCGCTACGTTGTTTACCAAAACAGTCAAGTGTAAATCTGCGCTCAGGCGAAGCGAAGGCCGACTGCAGGCAGTGACGCAATCAATATGTGTCAGAACAGGGTAGGACCCCGCGCATGTAGTTGTACGTCAGACCCTGTAGCCAAATACACCAACCCCAGAAACAGCATGTTTTTAATAGAAACTGCTGCACATTACACAACTGCTGCATTTAATCACACCAGGGTGTGTTTATATGCAGCAGTTGTGTAATGTGCAGCAGTTTGATACTGGGTACCAATTTCATTGAGGTCTGATGTCTAGATGCCATGTAATTCCGTATTAGGTCATTTGTACAAGCTGAATTGTATCTGCAGTTAAAGAAGGAAAGGCACTCTATTTGGGGGGTGCCAAAAGTTAGGCACACCCAAGTAATTGTATATAATTACCTCACACCTGGGGCCAGTGCTCCGATCAGCAGAAAACTGCACCGGCCCGGGTTCTTCCAGTGAGCACCACAGAGTGACCTGCTTCCTCCTTCTTTCTTTGCACGGAGTAGCACGAAAAGCCGAACTTTAACAAAGAAGTCGCCTATTTAGTTCTACTGCACATGCGTCTGCCCTGGAAAATTTGAAGAAAGAAGAAGGAACTCGATTGCTCTGTGTTGCTCGATAGAAGAACCCCAGACTGCTGCAGTTTTCTCCTGATTAAAGCACCGGCCTGGGGTGTCAGATAAGTATATATAATCACTTGGGGGTGCCTAACTTTTGTCACTCCCAATTAAATATGCCTTTCCTTCTCCTTTAAACATGACAAGCCAGTCCCAGTGTGTAACAGAGTCTTGTCCTATATGGCTGCTGCTTAAAGATGATCTAATTATAGTATGAAATACTGGATACTTAGCACTTGCTTATTAATTAGTACTGTCAATTACTTTCACAAACCATTACAGAAGGGAATCCGGGCCAAAGAATAACTATTCTTGATGTGAATCCCTGAAATGTGAACAGCTCATTTTACCATAAGCCCCATAAAAACATTTTGGTTGCAGAATATCCCTAGCCATGGGGGGCAGCCATTCAAGCACAGGATATATAGTAGATCACAGATACGGTGTAAAGAATCCTATTTTATACTACAGAGCTTATCTGTTGCATATCCTGTTCCTTTTCTCCTTATTTAGTTTTAATGGCTGCCCAAATGGCTACACAGCAGCTTATTTATATGAACTACAGTAGAGTTTCTGCAGCAAACACACCAATTTTACAATGCAGTACAATCAATATATTACAGTCTCATTTAACCATTTGGTTTTACTGTTCCTTTTAAGAATTTGAGATCATTTTAGCTCAGCAGCCTATCATTTTCTGCACTTCTTTATATGTTTTCCTCTCTCCAATCAACTTTTTTTGACCAAAGTATGCTGTTCTTTTGAACAATGTCTGGAACGACCCATTTTTCAGAGAGCAATATACTATAACCAGCATGCATAACATTTGCTGCCTTCCTTCCTTAAATAAGGGCCATAATTGACACCTGTCTTTTCAAAGAATGAATGACCTCACAAATTGAAATCCACACGGTTATTATCAAGCTATTATTTTGAACACTGCTATTATTTTGAAGAAGCCTCAATTAATGATTCAGTTACTCAGAATCCACAAAATGCATGTCAGGACTGTTGGTTTTCTAGAACTCTATTAAACCTACTGGTAAATTATTTGCTATGTAGAAATATAATTTCTACAAAAACAGTGATCAATCAGGTTAGTGATGTTGGACTACTATTATTCCGAACACAACTGGATCTGTGTCCATTGTAAGTAATGTTGCTTTATAAGACTTACTACTACAGGTGATCCCACAGGTGTCTAATAAAAGGGCAGCCAAGTTTGGGAGTTTTACTTTGAAAGCAGCAAGTAAGTTGCAGGTAAAACTTAGTCCCTTTGTAAAATGTATAATGAAGCAATAGAATTCTTAATGAATTAGATGAAAATTAAGCGTAGGACTGGCCAGATATGGGATGACTTTGACGTAGTTGGCCAGCTTAAATATATTGCAATATATGGACAATCAATCCCTGTTTCTCTTGCCTAGATTGGGGGACACAGGCACCATGGGGATGAAGATCCTGTTGCTTGGAGAAAGGACACTAAAAGGTTAAAGTGGCTCCTCCTCCTCCTGCTCTGGGCTTCTTCCCCGCCTACCTCCTCAATCCTCAGTTTTCTTTAGTGTCCTCAGAAGGAGGATGGACACTTCGTGGCTGGGAGCAATGGTACAGATTTATTCAGTATCATGCCACTACTAGGGGTCAGTGTTTCTCTTCCAGAACCCCTCCAGCCAAGGACTTCTGATCTGAAGATGCTCTATAGCCTTCCCGCTCTACGGAGGCTGCAGGCTGGGGAGCTCCCCCCCACACTACCCTGGGCACTGGTTCCCGCTCTCCGGAGGCTGCACCAGTAGCCACGACGGAGGGTATATCTTTTATTGAGCATTCCTGGCTGGCACGAGGAGGTAAGTCAATTCCCTCCTCCCTCCCCCCATTACATGCTGCCTGTCAGCTCTGCAGAAAGGCATTTAGTTTCACTTTCACTGCTATTCTCTCACACAGATTTTCCTAGGCATTTAGTTTCACTTTCACTGCTATTCTCTGATAATGATTTCCCTAGGCCAGGGATGTCCAAAAGGTAGATGGGATCTACCAGTAGACCTTTAGCTGGTCATCAGTAGATATAAAGACACTGTCAACACACAGTTTGTCTAAATCACCCTCCTGTTTCATGCTTTTTATTTGATGTTTATGTTAAGGTTACAATATACATTTTCTCATGAATCAATATTAAGTAATATTTTCCATGGAACAGAATTCTAACAATGCTTTTATATATGTAGATCATAATGGGACAACAGCACTAAAAGTAGTCCCCGCATTGGTAACTCAGTGCCATTCCCAGCGATCTTTCGCGCCACCATCTGGCGCTGCATCTATTTCATTGTGCCACGAGTCGCTGCACACGCGCCTCACGGGCGCCATCTTACTAAGGTACTATACCAAAGCCCGGGAAACCTCTCCGGCGGCCATTTTGGATCCGCATCTCTCTCTCCAGTACTGAGCGTTTCCAGCCTCACTGTCTCTCACAGAGAAGAACAAGGCACCATTCCTTCCTACCTTGGTGAATAGGTAGTTACACTTCCCTTACTCTTTCTCTAGGGGATTAACACTTCCCTCTCTCTCTATGGGACCTACTGTGGGGTTTTTCACTACTTCCCTCTGTCTCCACAGATCGCACTCTAAGGGAGAAGTGGTTCACTCCTCTGGACTCTCCTAATATTCCCCAATATCTTACTTACTGGGTTGCACTACATAGTATAGCCATGCAGGCAGGGCAGATGACCAGTCCCTTCCCAAGCAGGCAACTGCATGTACCACCAATGCAATTTAGTATTTGGCATGGGCTACTTGCAGACCTAAATTTGCTAGTGTTTTGGCTGAGCCAATATGTGAAGCCTGTAAGACTGCAGCAGTCACTGCACAATTACAATCCCACACAGCCCTACCAGCCAGCTCTGCGACAGCTACGGCTAATCAAACGAGCTTGGATTCTGAATTGGTGTGCGCTCTATCTCTAGCGGGTCTACAAAACCTAGCCAGAGTTCCAGAGACTCTAGATAAGGTCCTACAGCATCTATCTACAGAGCCTCACAGTCGGCCACAAAGCGACCTCCCCTTTCCCCACCTGTTTTGCCTGATGAACAGGAAGAGGCATTGGGAAGAGGGACAGATCCTATCCGCAGATGAATAGGATCAGGATACCCCTAGATCACAATGAGAGGTCGAGAGCCTGATTCAGGCACACCCCACCTTTAGCAGAGCGAACCAATAACATTTTCAAGAGGCAAAAGAAGTCTTCTTGTGTCTTTCCAGCCTATGAACAGCTGGGTGACATTGTTAAAGCACAATGGAAAACGCCAGACCATAGAGTCCAATTTTCCACCGCTTTACTCAAACTTATCCTTTTACTTTACAGACCTTGGTCTTCACCCCCAGCAGTGGACCCACCGGTCTCTAAATTGTCAAAGACCACCACCATTCCAGTAGTCGATGCGGCTTCCTTTAACGATCCTATCGACAAACGTCTTGAGGGTTTCTGCAAGTCGATTTTTACAGCAGCAGGCAGAACTCTACGACCTATTATTGCCACCCCATGGGTATCCAGGTCAATGGAAGTTTGGGTGGAACAGGTGGCCCAACTCATGGCTCAGAAGACCCCTCCACATACCTCTTTCTAGCTCCGATAGCGGACACAAATACATAAATTTGCGTAGCTGTCCTGGACGCGGCTAAGCTCGTCACAAGGGCTTCGGCATAATCCATTGCAGCCAGACGTTTCCTTTGGCTAAAAAACTGGTCAACAGATCTTACCTTGAAGTGGTCTCTGCTTGGTCTCCCATTCTCGCAAAAAAAAAACAAAAAAAAACAAAAAAAAAAAAAACCTTTATGGTGCTGAACAGAGAAGGAAAATTCTCAAGCTACAGAGCCAGAGGTCCCAACATGAAAAGCAACAAGCTCCGACCCGCCCCAGATTCCAGTCAAGGCAGAGCACTTCTTGGTCAGGAAGCAGAGCAGCACCTAAGCCCGCACGGGACAAACAGCCTCCGCATGAGGAGGTGCCCACCCCTGAAAGCTAAACCCTTTGGCGGACGCTTAAGTCACTTTCGGGAGGTGTGACGGAATAGAGTACTGGAACCCTGGGTCCTACAGATCATTTCTATCTCATAGAATTCGCTCAGCTACCTCCGAGGTGATTTTCCATCTCAAGGCTCCCTACCACAGAACCCAGGCACTCAGCTTTCCATGGGGTTCCACACGCCCTGACTGCCTCCGCGGTAGTGATGGCGGTCCCTCAAGGGTAAAAGGGGCTTCGGTTTCTACTTAAACCCGTTTATAGTACCCAAAAAGGATGGATCTTTTCACCTGGTGCTAGACCTAAAGGCACTAAACGACCATGTAAAGAAGCACCACTTCAAGATGGAATCCATCCAGTCAGTCCTAATGTCCCTGGACATAGAGGATTTCAGGGCGGTGATCGACATCAAAGATGCGTACCTGCATGTCCCCATACATCCCAACCACCACTGGGTCCTTCACTTTTCAGTGGCAGGAGAACATTGGCAATCCCTGGCACTCCCCTTCAGACTATCCTCCGCGCAAAGGCTATTCACAAAGGTCATGGCTGCGGCTCTAGAGGACCTGCGACTGCAGGGAGTGAGTGTCATACCATACCTGGACGACCAACTGGTAAAGGCCAGTTCCATGGCACTGACCACAACTCATCTCCAGACACTAATGCTGTTAGGTTGGCAGATAAACTTCCAAAAATCTCGATTCATACCTTCCCAGAGTACAGAATATTTAGGGCTTTATCTAAATTCTTCATTGGGAAGAGCCTTCCTTCCCCAATCCAAGATCACCTCCATGCAGGGGCTCCTGTCATCTCTGCAGAAAATGGATCAGGTACCTTTAAGGTTGCCATGAGAGTGGTATGCGATTCCATATGCGCAGCTCCACACCAGAGCCATGCAGAGCCTTACTCCAACACCAGAGGAGGAACTGAGCGAACCTAAATTGCAGGATTCCCCTATCAGATCTAGTTTGAACCTCTATCAGTTGGTGGCTTTGACCAACAACACTTCCGTCAGGAAAACCCTTCCCCAATCACCATCACAACAGTTGCCAGTCTACAAGGTTGGGGAGAAGTATTGGGAGACCTAACCGTACAGGGACGTTGGTCACAGAAAGAACTACTCCCCATCAACATCCTGGAATTAAGAGCAATCTACCTGTCATTGCTCCAATGGTCAGGCAGACTTCAAGATCTACCTGTAAGAATACAGTCAGGCAATGTGACAGCGTTGGCTTACATCAACCACCAAGGAGGCACAAGGAGTCAAGCTGCCCTCGTAGAGGCACAGCAAATTCTTCTGTGGGTGTAAAACACGGTACCAGCTATCTCCGCAGTATCCCTGGAGTGGACAACTGGATAGCAGATTTTCTCAGCCGAGAGACCTTAGATCAGGGAGAGTGGAGCCTACACCCAGAGGTTTTTTCAACTGATTCTGGCAAGGCGGGGCACTCCGGAAGTAGACTTAATGGCATCCAGGTACAACAACAAGCTTACGAGGTTCTTTACAAGAAGCAATGACCCTCTGGCCCTAGCATGGACACACTAGTGGTTCCGTGGCAGTTTCACCTAGCATATGCCTTCCCACCACTGGCACTTCTGCCAAGGGTAATCAAGAAGGGTAGAAACAGTTGTAGTGGCACCCTACTGGCCACACCACACTTGGTTCGAAGAGCTCATAAGTTCATCAGTGGACGCACCATTCCACCTTCCAGACAGAATGGATCTGTTATCTCAGGGACTGGTCCTCCACCTGAGTTCACCATGGCTGGATTTAACGGCATGACACTTGCAGCCATAATCCTAGCCAGATCAGGAGTTCCAAAAAAGGCCATACCGACCTTACTAAGGGCCAGAAAGCCCGTCTTCGCACGCATCTACCACAGGGTATGGAGGACATTCATATCCTGGTGTAAATCTACAGCCGAAGACCCACAGTCCTGGGACGAAAGTAGCCTATTGTTATTCCTTCAGGAGGGTTTAGAAATAATGGCTGGCACTCAGCTCACTGAATGTTCAGGTATCAGCCTTATCTATCCATTTTCAGCAGCAGCAGCTTGCAATGCTGCCCAACATCAAGACCTTCCTACAGGGAGCATTGAGGATGATTCCTCCATACCGTCATACAATCCCTCCCTGGGATCTCAATATGGTACCTTCTGTATTGCAGGAGCAACCGTTCGAGCCATTGGCTCAATTCCATTAACTCTGCTGACTCTTCAGGTAGTTTTCTATTAGCCATCACTTTGGCTAGACTAGTTTCAAAACTAGCAGCTCTATCTTGTCGTCCACCATTTTTGATTTTTTTACAAGGACAAGGCGGTGTTGAAACCTACCTTGGATTTCTTCCTAAGGAGTTCCATCTTAACCAGGACCTGCTGGTTCCTTCATTTTGTCCTGAACAAAAGACAAATTTGGAACATTTACATACGTAGATGTGGTTCGTTCTCTCAGAACATACACCAGGGCTACCAAGAGTAGAAGGAAGCTAGACAACCTCTTTGTCTTACCAGAAGGACCACGGAAAAGCCTTAAGGCATCTAAGGCCACCAATGCAAGATGGATTAGGTCAACAATCTTGAAGGCCTATGAGGTACGAGGTAAGGCCACACCCTTCCGGGTTCAGCTCATTCTACTTCTTCACTCAGCACTTCTTGGGTGGTTCCTCTCCAGGCTTCAGCAGAACAGGTCTGTAGGGCTGCAGTGTGGTCATCCACACACACCTTTTCCAAATTCTACAAGGTGCATACATTCGCCTCAGCCGAAGCGAGCTTCGGCAGGAAAGTGTTGCAGGTGGTTATTCCCTGAACATCACTTTGGCTAAGGCCACCAATGCAAGATGGATTAGGTCAACAATCTTGAAGGCCTATGAGGTACGAGGTAAGGCCACACCCTTCCGGGTTCAGCTCATTCTACTTCTTCACTCAGCACTTCTTGGGTGGTTCCTCTCCAGGCTTCAGCAGAACAGGTCTGTAGGGCTGCAGTGTGGTCATCCACACACACCTTTTCCAAATTCTACAAGGTGCATACATTCGCCTCAGCCGAAGCGAGCTTCGGCAGGAAAGTGTTGCAGGTGGTTATTCCCTGAACACTAGGGGTAAAAAGTCCCGCCCTCATGGGTAGCTTTGGGACGTCCCCATGGTGCCTGTGTCCCCCAATCTAGGCAAGAGAAAAATAGATTTTTGTACTTACCGTTAAATCCTTTTCTCTTGTCCTACATTGGGGGACACAGGCCTTCCCTCCCTGTATTAGTTCAAGATAACGTTGATCAGGTAATATCTTATATAATTTTTGTTCAAATACCAACAATTTCAAACAGCAGGTGGTTCATACCGTGCTTAGCTTGCATTGGGGAGGAGCTCCTTCTCTTCACATGGGCAATTGGTAGGGCTCGTCATCTCTTCTTCGGTCAGAAAACTGAGGATTGAGGAGGTAGGCGGGGATGAAGCCCAGAGCAGGAGGAGGAGGAGCCACTTTAACCTTTTAGTGTCCTTTCTCCAAGCAACAGGATCTTCATCCCCATGGTGCCTGTGTCCCCCAATGTAGGACAAGAGAAAAGGATTTAACGGTAAGTACAAAAATCTATTTTTTGTTTCAAGGGTAAGGCATTTTTCAGTAGCAGTATGCACAAAATGTCTTTGTCTTAAATATATTGATAATGGGTTGAGTGCAGAGGAATCTTGTATTTGTCTATATGTATTTTGTGGTCACAGCCTCATTGCACCCCCGCCTAATGATTTTAAAAATTAGTGGTAAGCACAACTTTCCCTTGTTTGTTATAGCTTTATAAGACTACAGCACCCCTGGCTTGTTATGTTGCCTGTATAGCATGTTACCTGTGATCATCGACTCTTCTGTACAGATAATGTTTTTGCAAGAAACGCTGCATTGTAAATGGATACACCACTACCTGGGGGGGGGGTGTTAGATTTTATTTATTTATTTTTTTGCAAAAGGGTTTTCTTCTCCTTTAAGGGTATAACTGGCTTGGATATTTTCACATCTCAGGATCAGAACTTTACATTTATCAACATTGAATCTCATTAGCCACTTAGCTGCCCAGATTGTCAGTTTGCTGCAAGGATGCCGCATCCTGGATGGAATTAATGGGGCTGGATAGTTTTGTGTCATCTGAAAACATTACTTACAATATACTCCCCTAAATCATAAATAAACAAGTTAAATAAAAGTGCACCCAATACCAAGCCCTGAGGGACCCCACTAAAAACCTTACTCCAAGTAGAGAATGTACCTTTAACAACCACCCTCTGTACCCGATCCTGTAGGCAGTTTCCTATCCATGTGCAAACGACTTCATTTGTGAGGCACAGTATCAAACTCTTTGGCAAAATCCAGCCATGTCTGGAGACCGAGGAGGCCTCTATCCAGGGAGGGAAGTCCTGTTTTCCCCAAGCGACTGAAGAGAAATAGATTAAACGGTGAGTACACAAAATCTCCTTTTCTCCATTGTCAGCTTAGGGGACACAGGAAATGTGGGGACTTACCAAAGCTGTCCCACTGCAGCTTGTAGGACCTTCCTGCCATAACGGGCATCAGATGCCGCAAAGGTGACTTGGAGGCTGTGCCCAGACAGGGTCCTGAAGGAAGGATGAATAGTGAATACGCTTTTCGGTTGTCTTGAACTCGACGTAGGTAGAACTTGAGAGCCCTAACGGGATCCAGTGAGTGGAGTGCCACTTCTTTGGGGTGGGAGGGTGACAGGCAGGAGGTGGAAACCATTATTTTTTGATTGAGGTGGAAGACAGACACCACCTTAGGCAGGAATGACGGAATCTTGGAGGACCGCCCTGTCATGGTGAAAATTCAGTAACTTGCAGGATAGGGCTGAAAACTCAAATGCGTCTCACAGATGCTATCGCCAGCAGGAATACAGTTGGGTGGTTGTTGAAGGGAGAGCAGGACAGTGGTAAGGTCCCATGGGGGTATTGGTAAATGAAAGGGGGGAGCAAGGTGGGCGATCCCTTGGATGAATGTCTTGAAATACGGGAGGAGAGCCAGCCGCTTCTGGAATAGGGTAGGGTAAGGCCCATGGATAGGCCCTCCTGCAGGAAGGCCAGGAGATTGGGGTGGAGAATCTATTGAAGCTGGCCCCCTGCACCACTGTTGGTAAATGGACCACACTCTATTATAGGTCTTGGAGAAGACAGTTTTGCAGGCTGCCCGCACAGTGCATATTATGGCATCTGAGAATCCCTTCCGCCTTAAAATACAGGTTTCAAGAGCCACGCCGTCAAGGGTGTTGGATTGGGCCCTGGAGGAGCAGGTCTGGCTTGAAAGGCGGAATACATGGTTCCTTCACCGAGAGGTTTAGAAGGTCTGAGAAACAGTTGTGTCAAGGCCATCTGTGTGCTATGAGAATGAGCGTGGTCTTATCCCTTTGCAGCTTCTTGATGGTTCTGGGTAGAAGAGGAAGCGGTGGGAATGCGTAGGCTAGACGGAAGTTCCACATGGATGTTAGTGCATCTGCGACTAAGTCTAGAGGGTCCCTGTACCGGGCAAAGAACGTCAGTACCTTTCGGTTGTGCCGAGTTGCCATGAGGTCCACTTCTGGCGTTCCCCACCTTCGGGTTATCTCTTGAAAAATCTCTTTTTTTTAGTGACATCTTGCCTGGTTCCAGTTTAACAGCCCTGGAATGCAGATCGCCAACAGTTGCGTCTCATGTGTTTCTTCCCAGTGAAGCCGAGGCGGATAGCTCGAATTTTGAGTAGATAACTGGGTAGAAGCCATTATTCTGGGGACCAATGACAGCAGCGTTCCTAGAGGGGGGCGGGCCCTGGTGCGTGATGCGCAGCCGGGCCCCGCCCCCTCCGTACGGCGTGCTGCCGGGTTGATTTCAGTGGCGTGCGGCGCTGCCGGGGGGGCCCTGAGCCCGCTCGCACCCCCACTGACCAATGGCCTTGAGCCGAGTGCCCCTCCAGCACTGCTCCCCAGCTGAAGAGGTCTGCCCGCAGATAGATGATTGGTTTTCAACCACCATAGGAGAGAGCCTTGTGTCTTGTGAGACAGGCAAATTTCCTGCAAGAGGGATTTTCTCTTCCAGACAGAGTATGTTCCACTGTAGGTCTCTATGGTGTTGCTGTGCAAAATGGAACTGCTTCCATGGTCACTCCCATGACTCTCATGCAGAATTTGGTCGCTCTCGAAATAATGGACCATACCAGTGTTTGAAGGTGAAGAACCTTGACTGGTGGTAGAGAGACTGTCCTTTTCTGGCTGTTGAAGTGCATTCCCAGGAATTCCATTGATTGGCCAGATTCAGGCACCGGTCGAGGTCTCACAGCTTTTCCATGGTGACACGAAGAACCTGTCTGGCTTCTACAAAGGAAGGTGCCTTATTCAGGTCGTCGTCTAAGTAGGGGGTTATGGAAACCCAGAGCTATGCACTAGTGCTGTGGCCACTGCCATTATCTTGGTGAAGACTCAGGGGGCTGAGGTCAGGCCAAAGGAGAGGGCTGTGAACAAGTAGTGGTGGCCCTGGAAGGCAAATCACAAGTATTTCTGATGTAGAGGGAAGACTGGTATGTGAAGGTAGGTGTCCTTTATGTCCAGGGAGAGCAGGAACTGATTGGGGGACATTGCTGCGATGACTGATCTGAGGGATTCCATCTTGAATTTTCAAAGGCAAATGAGCTTCTTGAGCTCTGAGGTTGAGTATTGGGCAGACAGAGCCATCCTTTTTGGGTACTACAAATAAGTTCGAATAGAAGCCCTTGAATCTTTCTCCTGGAGGTACAGGTGTTATTACTTCTGAGAGGAGCAGATTGGATATTGCCTCTTGGAATGCCCTTCGCTTGTGACCTTCCCGGGGTAGCCTGGACATAAAGAAAGGGCAAGGAGGGAGGTGAATTCTAGATAGCCTTGGGTCACCAACTCGTGTACTCAGGCGTTTTGAGTCAGCCATGCGTGGGCAAGATGAAGGAGCCTTCCTCCTACCGCCATTTCATTTGACGGTGATGTGACACAGTCATGCTGATGGGGGTTTGCTCGAAGGCTTGGAGGAGGGCTTCCGGTTCTGCCTGGAGAATCGGCTTTCCTTTGAAGTGTGCTTTTCTGGAGGATGAGTGTTGTGGGGGTGCGTTTTTATTCTGGAATCCACAAAAAAAATTTCCTCTGTGGAAGGATGAATGTTCCTTGGGTTGTGGAAGGAGTGTACTCTTACCGCCAGCTTGGCTTATGATATTGTCAAGATCTGGACCAAAAAGGATTGTGCCCTTGAAAAGTATGGAAGTCAGTGACATTGTAGAAGAGAGGTCGGCTGACCATAGCTTCAGACCTGCGGGCTGCAACCAAGAGGGCTCAAGTTCTGCTAATCACTTGGACTGCATCGAGGAATGCCTCACAGGCATAGTCGTTTGCTTCTTTGATCTGCAACTCCCACTGTGATAGCTCCTGACGAGGACGATTGCACGACTTAAGGAGTCAGACCAGGACTGGATAACTCTACTCACCCAGGCTATGGCTGGGGCTGGGTGAAGGGAGGTGCAGGAGGCAGTGAACAGAGAGCGTAGAATACCCTCAAGCTTCTTATCCATAGAGTCTTTGAAGTATGCTGCATCTGGGACAGGCAGAGCTGTATTTCTGGAGATCATGATACAGAGGAGACAAGTCCACTTGTCTGTAAGCTCAGAAAGAAAAGGATATTGTTTTAGAAAGTGCCGGTTTGCTTGAAAATGTCTCTCTGGCTTGTCCCACTCCTGCTGGATGATTTGATCTAGTTGGGCGGGTGGTGTAAACATGGGAGCAGACATGCTCTGGCACTTAAAAAGAGTAGAGGAGGAATTGGCACTGGAATCTGGTTCCAGGAGGTGAAGGGTTTCCTGGACTGATATTATCAGGGCATCAATTGCCTCTGAGGAGAGCTTAGTAGGTTCCTTGTCTGCCTGATACAAACTGTGGGATAGTTCACCGTCTGAAAGTGCCTGCTCGTCACCAGAGTCTGGAGGAAGAAGTGATAAATTTGTGGAGTGTCCCTTCGCTTTCATTATCAGAGGGGGAGTTTTGAAGGTTTGGATTGTGGATTGTCTAAGCGGAACAGGAGTCTGTCTAGTGAAAGGGCTTACTTTGGAATACCGGCTGCCAATTGGGATGCCCACTATGGGGGGAAGGTTATGATCCCAATGGAACAGGGTCTTTGGCGAGAGCCGGTGGATCCATCTATGGTGGGGGACTAACCCGAGGGTGGGTAGGTCCTGGAATCTCTGAAGCTGGTTCAAAAGGCTTGCAAGAGGAGCAAAAAGGGGCTTTGTGGCCTGGTGGCAAATGTTTGCGGCATTTGGCGCAGGCCAAAAATTTGACCGAAGCAGAAGAGGAAAAATGTCTGTCGCTAGAGCCTTCAGACATGGTGGGCTAGCAAGTATCACAATAAGTCTCTTACTGTATATACATTTTTTTTAAAAATGTCCTAGTGAAAAAGGGAGTGTGCTCAACCCCCTGTGGAAACAGTTACTGTGCCCCAAGTACTGACCTGCAGATGGAAGAGCAGGTGACCGAGGGGAGCTAAGGGAGTGTCTGCTGAGAAGTGGCAGCAGTGAACACCAGTTGCCTTGGCTGTTCTGGCACTTCATTCCCAGGCTGTGCAAGGAGTCAACCGGGCCCTGTGCATAGAGGAAAGGAGATTTTGTTTACTTACCGTTAAATCTTTTTCTCTTCAGTCAATTGGGGCACACAGGGACCTTGGGTATATCTAGTACCACTAGGAGGCAGTACACAACTATAAAATAAAAAAACCGACTCCTCCTTCACTGGCTATACCCCCAGCAGGTGGAGCTCAAGTCAGTTTGTATCAAAGTCAACAGGAATAATAACTAATGTAGAAAAATAACCGAAAAACATGTTGACCACAACATATCTGAAGGAATGAAGGCCTCCATCCAGGGAGGGAAGCCCTGTGTCCCCCAAGTGACTGAAGAGAAATAGATTTAACGGTAAGTAAACAAAATCTCCTTTTCTCCAAGTCAGCTTGGGGGACACAGGGACCTTGGGACATACCAAAGCTGTCCCCAAAAACCAGGTGGGAAAAGAGGCCTACGAAGAAACCACCGCGGCCTGCAGCACCCTTCTGCCAAAGCGAGTGTCAGATGCCGCAAAGGTATCAAAGTGGTAAAATTTGGAAAAGGAATGGACGGAAGTCCACGTTGCCACTTTGCACAGCTGCGACTTGGTTACGGAATGCCCAGGAAGTACTCACACCTCTGGTGGAATGAGCGGTGACTCTGGGGGATCCTATACCTTTGCTGTGTAAGCTCTGCTTGGTAGCTGGTTGACCCTGAGGAGGACCTGAAGGGAGCACCAACAGCGCATCACACTTACGGAAGTCTTGAACTCTATGTAGGTAGAACTTTAGGGCTCTGACTGGATCAAGAGTGTGTAAGGCTCTTTCCTTAGGGTTCGCCGGAGCAGGACAGAAGGATGGCACAACAATTTCCTGGTTAAGGTGAAATTCTGAAACTACCTTCGGTAGGAACAATGGAACAGTGCGAAGAACAGCTCTGTCTTGATGGAAGATGAGATAGGGAGCTTTACATGAGAGCGCGCTGAGCTCAGAGACCCGTCTGGCTGAAGCAATAGCTAGCAGAAAAACGGCTTTCCACGTAAGCCACTGGAGAGGCACCGAGGCCAAAGGTTCGAATGGTGGTAATTGAAGAGCATGTAGCACAAGCGTAAGGTCCCAGACAGGAAAAGGTGCCTGAATTGGTGGAGCCACATGAGCCACTCCCTGCATGAATGTCTTGACGTCTGGAAGCAGGGCTATACGTTTCTGGAAAAGAACCGAGAGGGCTGAGATTTGAGATTTCAGGGACCCTAGAGACATGCCCAATGTGAGACCTTCTTGTTGGAACTCCAGGATATGCGGTATGGAGAACTCCCAGAACTTGACCTTGTGCTTACAACCCCACTGGCGGTAAGTGGACCAAACTCTGTAATATGCTCTGACTGAGACAGGCTTGCGCGCTGCGCACATTGTGTGTGCAACGGCCGTGGAAAAACCCTTCTGGGTTAGGATTTGGGTCTCAAGAGCCAGGCAGTTAAGTTGAGTAGTCCGGGGTTTGGATGCCGGATTGGTCCCTGGGTGAGAAGGTCCGGAAGTGATGGTAGCACCATGGTTCTGCCACTGACAGATCTAGTAGGTCTGAAAACCAAGCCCGCCGGGGCCAGTGTGGAACAATCAGAATCAGAGTAGTCTGTTCTCTTCGAACTCTTCTGATAGTTCTGGGGATGAGAGGCAGAGGTGGGAAGGCATACGCCAGTTGAAAGGGCCACGGAGCCGTTATGGCGTCGACATTGAGAGCTAGAGGATCCCTGTAACGAGCTAGGAACGTCGGAACCTTCCTGTTGTGCCTGGTCGCCATGAGATCTGGAAGGCCCCACCGTAGCGATATCTCTTGGTAGACTTCGTCCTTTAGTGACCACTAGCCCGCGTCTAAGGACTGACGGCTGAGAAAGTCTGCTTCCCAATTCAGTAACCCCGGAATGTAGATGGCCGATAGGTGTACCTGCTGAGCTTCGGGCCATCGAAAGATAAGCTTTATCTCGTTTAGCGCTTCCCTGCTTCTTGCACCGCCTTGGTGGTTGATGTAGGCGACAGCCGTGGAGTTGTCCGACTGAACCTTTACTGCTTGTCCCTTGAGGTCGTGCTGCCAGTGAAGGAGACCCAATCGTATGGCTCGGATCTCTAGTAGGTTGATCTGCAGACGCTGTTCACTCTGCTTCCATTTTCCCTGAGCAGACCTGCCCTCTAGAACTGCTCCCCAACCGAAGAGGCTCGCATCCGTTGTCAGAATGCGCCAACAGGGCTCTCCGAGACGTTTCCCCTTGGTGAGATGAGAGGTCTGTAACCACCAGAGGATGGAGGACCTTGTCTGTTGAGAAAGTAGTATTTCCTGCATCAGGGATTTTCGTTTCCAGTAGGAGAGAATGTTCCACTGAAGTTCCCTGAGATGGAATTGAGCAAATGGTACTGCTTCTATCGTGGACACCATGACTCCCAGAACTCTCATGCAAAATCTCGCAGTATGTTGCGGTTTCTGAAGTACACTCATCACTAATCTTTGAAGGGAGACAACTTTCTCCTTTGGGATAGATATCGTTTGAGATTGAGTGCCTAGGAAAATCATGGAGTGGCTGGGTACCAGTGATGACTTGGTGAGGTTCAGAACCCAGCCTAGATCCTGCAGTTTAGTCATGGAAGTTTGGAGAGCTTGTTGAGCCTCCTGAATGGAAGGTGCCTTGATCAGAAAGTCGTCGAGGTAGGGAGTACTATTGATCCCCACACCGCGAATCTCTGCCGTGGCTGTGGCCATGATCTTGGTGAAGACCCGAGGGGCCGAGGTGAGGCAGAAGGGCAGACTCGTGAAATATACAGGAATAACTTCCGCGAGACTGGCAATCACATCTTGGAATGCTGAATATTTGTTCGGCTCTAGTGGGAGCCGTGACATGAAGAACCGTGGAGGGGGAGGAGATGAAAACTCTAGGTGATAACTCCGGGTAATGACCTCGTGTATCCAAGAATCTTGAATGAGAGCGACCCACATTTCTGCGAAAGCCTTAATCTCCCCCCCACCAGCGTTGTCATGCTGAGGTAGTCTTATCTGTGGTCTTAGAGGCGTTTCCTGTTTTGCCAGGAAGGCCTTTGCTTGTTGGTAAAGCGACCTCTGTCTGTGAATGATGTTCTTGGAGGAGAAGATCTCGATCCTTTGGATTGGGAGGTACGAAAAAACTTTCCCCTACGAAAGGCAGGACGAGCCTTTGGTTATGGCAGCAGAGTGCTCTTTCCTCCTGTAGCTTGGCTAATGATCTTATCAAGATCGGGTCCGAAGAGAAGTTTACCCTTGAAGGGAATGGAGGTAAGAGACTTTTTGGAGGAAAGGTCAGTGGACCATAGCTTCAGCCAAAGGGACCGTCGAGCTGCAACTGCTGATGACCTGTGTTGCGTCTAGTGAAGCTTCGAATAGTCGTTAGCTTCCTTGATTTGTGAGGCTAGTTGAGAAAGTTTGTGACGTGGAGCTCCTTCCGCTATAGCATTTATAAGAGTATCGGACCAGGATTGGATGGCCCGGCTGACCCACGCCATGGCAATAACTGGGCGAAGGGATGAACCAGAAGCCGAAAAAACAGAGCGTAGCAAACTCTCTATTTTCTTGTCCATAGAGTCCTTGAAGGAAGAAGCATCAGGGACTGGCAGTGCTGTGTTCTTAGAAAGTCGAGACACAGGCGCATCAACTGATGGAGGAGATGACCACTTGTCCGTGATATCAGTCGGAAAGGGATATTGCTTAAAGCAACGTCGATTTGCTTGGAAGCGTCTCGCAGGCTTGTCCCATTCCTGTTGAATAATGTGGTCAAGCTGGGAATGAGAAGGGAAAACAGGAGATGTCTTAAGGTGGCCATACACGGGCCGATAAAAGCTGCCGACAGACTGTGTCGGCAGCTTATTGGCCCGTGTATGGGGGCCCCCGACGGGCTTCCCCGATCGAGATCTGGCCGAAAGTCGGCCAGATCTCGATCGGATGGGTTTAAAAATCCCGTCGGATCGTGGCCGCATCTGTTCGTTGATGCGGTCCCGCGATCCGACCGCCCATTTGCCGAATGCTAGGATCCGATCGGTGGGCATATCGGAGGGTGGGCATATCGGAGGGAGATCAGCTCGTTTGGCGACATCGCCAAACGAGCGGATCTATCCATGTATGGCCACCTTTACTGCGTCGCTTAAAAAGAGACTTAGAGGTTTCAGCAGTGGCCTCCTGTTCCTGGAGGTTGAGAGTTTCCAGCACAGAGGAAATCAATGAATCCACAGATTCCGACGAAAATTTATGTGATTCCTCTTCGTCATGTTCGGAACCACAAGATAGTTCACCATCTGAGTGATCCTCATCCCCAGAGTCTGGTGGAATGGGAGACTGGTGCCTGGGAGGAGAAATACTGTGTTCATCTGACGGAGAAGGGGCTCTGTGCTTAGAAGGCCTCTGTCTAGGATTATCTAGACGGGAAAGCAGCTTGTCTAATGACTGAGCTAATTTAGGAATTCCGGTGGCCAATTGGGAGGCCCATTCTGGAGTGTGGTGGCCTCTGAGTGGGGAAGGTGGTCTGCTGGAAGCTGGAGATTCCCCTTGAATAGTCTGGTTCAATAACCTGAGGCTTGCATTTAGTACATAAGGGGTCTTTGTGCCTCCGTGGCAGGCGTTTGCAGCATTTGGCACAGGCTAAATAAGTAATGGGAGCAGTAACTGGAAAAGAGACCCTCACTTGGCCCATCAGACATGATGATGGCTAACAAGTGGTTGAGCTCAGGTCAAAAGTAGCCTCCCTCACCCCCAAGTGCTAAGAACTACACACTAACCTGCAGTGGAATAGGCAGGGAAGGAGGAGTAGTCTGGTAGTAGAGGAACCTAGATACACCGATCGGTTCCCTGTGTCCCTGTGTGCTCCTGCGAAGGTGCGCGCGAAAAGGTTAGTGCCTCAAGTCTAGATGGCGGCACGCACTGAGAGGAGGAGACGCGCATGGTGTCTGAGGCCGTACTGCACATGCGCGAAGCGCGCAGAATAGAATTTCCCCGCCAGTGAGAAGGGCCGTTCCGTGCGGCACCCTGCTGCCTGCTGTGATGGCGGCGCTCCCGGACCCCCCATGCAGGGGTAGGGAATATCGAAGGGCTTAGCGCTTGAATGCGCTCATCTCGCACTACCCAGTTTCTTGGCCCTTAGGAGAAAAAAGGTAAGTCCCGTCCTCCATAGGTCTCCCTGTATGGTAGGAAAATGAGGGAGGATAAGAGGAAATCTAGGGTGATCTGGACACCACGAAGCCTGAGAGAGGAAGGATAGGGGGTGAGGAATCATACTTACCTCAGGCCCAGAAATCCAATGCTCTCCTTGTCTGCCGGCCAGCACTTGCTCCTTCTGTAAAGGAAGGAGACATCCATTAAGCTGGGTGGTCTGTGCCAGAGCACAAGATGACCCCAGAGACAGGCTCCCACATTGGGGGGATAGCATTAAGAGCCTTTACGCTGTGTAAAGGGTCTGCCTTGCCCCTGGTGTCAGCTTAGCTGACTGAGAAGTATGAGAAAAAACCTCAACCTCCTGAGGACACAACTGAAACTGACTTGAGCTCCGCCTGCTGGGGGTATAGCCAGTGAAGGAGGAGTCAGTTTTTTATTTTATGGTTGTGTCCTGCCTCCTACTGGTACTAGCTATACCCAAGGTCCCTGTGTCCCCCAAGCTGACTTGGAGAAAAGTCACTAACCGGACCCTCTGCGCTTGAGCTGAGGAGACACCCATGTCTGTTAACAAGGCACAGAGCGCAGAAGAATTGCCGCCCCGCACAGATATGCCCTTCACTTGTTAGTGGTGTCCCTCAGGCAGCATAGAAGTAGGGAGAACCGGATGTTTTATGAAGAAGAAAAGGGGGTAGAGCATCCAGGAAGGGCTATAACACTTACCTGCCTGAAGTGCTCCCTTCTCCTTTGTCTGCCAGCCACTTAACCCTGCACCTGCACTAATAAGAGAGGGGGGTTGGCTCGAACTGGATGGTCAGTGCAGGTGCACTAAGTTGACCCGGCAACAAACTCCCTTGCTGGAAGTTATCTAATTGGGAGGAAGAACAGCCTACTCAGTGTAGGTGTTTTAGATTATCTTCAATTTGTCAGGTTAGCTGACATAGGTAGCTATGTTGCTGAGCAGATGTCCTAACCTCCTGAACACACAATTAAAGCTGTCCTGGCTGCCTACAGTCGGAGGAGGAGCTAGTTCCTTTTTCTTATTATGTCCTGCCTCCTAGTGGTACCAGCTATACCCAGAGTTACTATGTCCCCCGAGCAGACAATGGAAAAGGGGGGCAGGAGAATGAATACCGACATTGTAATAACCACATTACTATGCCTTACTATTACTGGCAAATCATCATAAACATCCCCTTAAGCTTTCCGGAAACAAGACTTTTTTTTTTTTTTTCAAAACCTGCTGTCAACGACTGGCCCACTTATGAACTTCCTGCAACCGTAGTCCAAGGTGTCATATAATCCGAGGAAACATCATCATTACACATGCTCATTAGGGGAATAAACTTTCCCTCTTCACATATTGGCTGGAAACGATGAAATGGCCAACATGTTATAAAAGAGGTGCTGCAGCAGGCGGCTTCATCTGTCTCACACAGTTTATTTAACAATAAGTAATAAGAAATGAATTGTAACAATTTGTACAGTGATTTTAAAGTTCATATTTAGGAGACCCCCATGTTCATCGCATGATTTACACCGTTTACACCACACTGTTGAGGAGAGGGGGAGGAGATCGCAACTGATCAGTTTCCTGCTTCCCAAATTCCAAAGGAAACAAGTTAGATAGAAAAGAGTCAATACCAGCATGGTGGGGAGTCAGTAAGAATATGCCATTCTTTTGGCCAGTCCATGTTCTTACAGTAATGTGGAGAAGAAAAAATAATAAAGAATGCAAGTTCGCCACTATACACCCCCTCCAAAATTTACAATCCATGAAATATAGTACATCTGACCTGGCTGGTTCCGTAATATAGCAAAATAAAGAAAATCTCTCTCTGTAGCCCCTCTCCAATGTGTAGAAATACCATTAATGTTGCAAATACTTGGCTTAACAGAACATACTTTTACGGGGTTCTTTTGAATGGTAAAAGAGGTTCAAGGGTAAAAAAATTTACATTTTTCTTGCCATTTAACCAAATGGTTTTTGGTAAAGAAAGGGTAAGGTGGGGAGAAAGAATGGGGTTATTTTACTTTATTTATATATAGATTTATATTTATATATATATATATATCATCATGTATATATATCTTCTGTTTTAAAGCAACATTAAACCATCCTCTGAAAACCTCTGTATTAGGAGCACAACTGCCCCTTCTCACCAAAATAACCCATTCATGCCCAAAATTAGGGCAACGGACCTTAAAAGCCCTTTCCAGCTGTGATTCAAGCAGACAATTTAAAGGAATCCAAAAAAAAAAAAAAATTTTTATTATATATATATATATATATATATATATATATATATATATATATATATATATATTATATATATATATATATATATATATATATATATATATATATATATATATATATATATATATATATATATATATATATATACATATATACATATACACACACCTTATGGCTATGATCACAGCTTGTGCCGAGTGTGGATTGGGGAGAGTGAAAAGGTTTACGAGTGGATCATTGCAGGATGGGAAACACTAACTTTGCCTATACAGAAACCGTCCAACAGTAAATAAAAAAAACAGTCAATACTATACACATTCATTAATTTAAAAAAAAAAAAAAAATACAGAAAAAACATAGGAAGTAATGGTAAGTGTATTTTGGACGTCAGGGGGGGTTAGGATCAAGGGAATGCACTGTGCATTTTAACAGAGGAAGAGATCAGAAGGCTGTTTTATGGGCCCAGCCACTGGAAATATTCTTTATAATAATTATAATAATATTAATATCTGCCTCTCCCCACGCTCTGCAGATCCTTATAGGTCTGAGCTCAGCAGCTCTGGAGAACTCCACAAAAAAAAAAAAAAAAAATAGATAACATTACTTGAAAAAAATAATTAAAAAAAACTTGAAAAATAACCTTAAGCCCCGCACGCCCTCCCGTCCCCACAAAAAACAAAACAGCTGTTTCTTCAGTATAAAAAGTCAGTCTGAGCCGAAAATAAGTTTATTTTTCAGAATTGCGTGTTCTTAGGAGTCACTACTCAAGGGTAGCAAAAGATCCCTTATACCCTATACCTCTAATGAATATCTAGTGCACTCTGTGAGAGGTTGGGATTAAGGTCCGAGTTGTCTGCACCCAGGCCAAGGTCTGGCACCCCCCCTCCATGAAGACCTGCCATTTGCGAAAGCATAACAGTAGGATCAGGGCTTCCGTAGTGTCCTTGATCCATAGGGTTGCCTTGTCCAGGCCCCACCAATCCTGGGTGAGGAGAGCTGGTCTGAGGAGAAACGTGGTGAGGGGATGGCTGAGGCTGCATACGGGGAGACGGGCTTGAGTGTGGGGGCTGTGACTGGGGACGTGGAGAGGGCACAGGTTGGGGAGAACGCACTTGGTTGGTAAGTGATGGAGGAAGCTGCTGTCCCTGTAAATGAGGGGACTGAGCAGGGCCTGGCAACATGTGCTGTTGTGGGCTCATTGGATTTTGTTGTGCTGGAGATCCCATCTGCTGGTGTAAGAGGCGCTGTTGAAAGCTCTGCAGACCACTCGATGCATCACCCGGCATTCCCTGTGGCATCTGATTAATTTGTCCCATACTTCCTTGCTGCATCTGGATATGGTGCTGGAAACGCTGTTGCTGCTGCTGTGTGTAGCCAGACATGACTTGGTGCTGCTGGAATTGGTTATGATTAACCATTCCAGGTCCAGCTCCTTGCTGCTGCTGCAGCTGCTGTTGTTGTTGTTGTTGTTGCTGCTGCTGCAGCTGTTGTTGTTGTTGCTGCTGCTGCTGCATTATTTGCTGCCTACGCAGGAGTATCTCACGGAACTGAGGGGAAATCCCACCATGATTGATATTTACTGGCTGACCTTGTTGATTCATTCCTGCCATCCCCTGCTGGGGAATAGGGGGTTGCTGTGGAGGCTGCTGTTGAGGAGCCTGGGGCTGCTGAGGAATGCCAGGGCGTGGGCCAATTGCCTGCATAGGGTTCATAACTTGCATGCCAGGATTAGAATGCACTACCTGCGGAAGGCCACCCTGGGAAGGCATCCTGGGAATGTTGCCAGCTGCCTGTGCATTCTGATTACTAGCATACTTTGCTGCTCGTTGCTTGATAAAGGCAGCCAAAAGCTGTGGGTTTGATTGCAAAATATTCAAAACCTGCTGCTGCTGCATGGGCGAGCTGGGAGAACGCAAAGTACGAAGAAGGTTCTGCAGAGCAGCTTGTGGCAGTGTGCCTTGTTTTGTTTGGCTTGCTCCAGGCACCTGTCCAATGCCAGGCTGGGGATTCATGTTCATAGGCTGTCCCTGCTGCGGTACTGACATAATAGGTGATCTTTGCATGCCCGGTTGCATTGACTGGGGCTGGGGCATTCCACCTTGCACCCATGGAGGCTGTGGTTGAGGCGGAGGTGGCTGCTGCTGTTGTGGAGGTTGCTGCATTCCAGCAGGCCCTATGCCAGAATCCATATGAACTGGACCCCGAGGGCCCTGCTGAGGGTTCATTCCCATGGGTGGCATTGAGTTCATAGTTTGCATCTGATGTGGGTTCATTATGGGCCGAGGGAAAATTTGAGCTTTCGCCATTTGCCTTTGTGTCTCTGCAGCCCGTTGTATCTGCATTGCCATCTCCACAGCAGCTGGAGGTGGACCCTGAATCTGTTGCTGCTGCTGCATTGGTCCAGTCTGGGGAGGTGTTGGAGGAGTCATTTGCCCAGCTGCTTTGCCCTGGGAGATGCCCCTAGGGGGTTCAGCACGTGCCATGCTGTAGGGAGACATGTTGTTAGGTGTTGGAGGCTGCTGCTGAGTTGGAGGTTGGGGTGGTGGTTGTGGAGTCTGTGGAGTAGGGGGCTGTTGGCCTGTTGGTGTGGAAGGGCCAGCTGAATTTGGAGAAGGCAAACTCTGCGGAGGGCAAACCCCACCAGTTCTCTGCATGCTGGCCATACGACGTCGCAGCATCTGAGCCTGTTGCAACCTATGTTGTAGCTGCTGTTGACGTAGCTTTTGCTTGATATTGAGGCAGAAGGGCACAGGGCACTTGTTTTCTTGGCAGTGTTTAGCATGGTAGCAGCACAGGGCAATAAGCTGCTTGCAGATAGGACACCCTCCATTGGTTTTCCTCTTGCAGCCTTTGGTGTGTTGTACGACTCTCTTCATCTTCTGACATGAGGGCAAAGAGCAGTTTGCATTGCGACACTGGCAGGCATGTACAAGAGACTGGATGCAACGCTGAATGCTCAACCGGCGGGAATCTCCAGGGCTTTGGGTTGCTGCTGCTTGTTGGTTGTTGCTTTCATCATCCAAGCCAAGCCCAAGTTTCTCCATTTTGTGCTCATGGGTCTTTGTGTTGTAGCAGGTGATGCACAAATCATAATCCTAGTAAAAGAAATGAGGAAAACATTATAAAAATAATTTCTGATGTTAAAAGCTGGCTTGATCCTTCATTTAGACTACTCTAAAATAGACAGTAATACAAAGGTCTTCAATATACATTTAAAAAATATACTGTATACAAATAATGTCCTGAATATATATCAATGAAATCTTGTATCCCACCCCCTTGACAGATCCCCAATCTATTACAAAATAATGTAGACTATATTCTACCAATGGTTCTGCTTCTAGTATAGGTCTTACCTCACAAACAGTACAGTGCCAGCGAGTTTCAACATGATGCTTGCACTCATTGCAGGTGTAGACAAAGCGGTCCTGGCTCTGTGTATGAAGCTCCACTAGCATGCACATTGTAGACCACTTCGCTCTGCGCAGAGATGAAAACTCCAAGTGTTTATCCCTAGCGAGTGTAAGGAAGGCATCCCGTCCATCCATCAGATCACAAGGAATTAGGGGGTCCGGCTCTACAATTGGGGGAAGGGAATTGGCCGCTGGACCAGCAATAAGGCGGATGACAAAAAATACCTGGAATGTAAAAGTTTACAAATATAAACAAAGACTCAAATTTTGCACAAAAAAAAAAGACAAAACAACTTGCATTGACATGCTGCTAAGTTTAGTAGCAACGCCCTGAAACAATGCTACAAAACTCAACTACAACTGGGCACATTACATCTCCCTTGAGACGCAACCTCGCATTTTAGAGAATTAGCGTAGCATTAACAAATTTAAGCCTGGCGGTGGAGCGGAGTGTGGCGAAGCGGTCGCTGATGAAAATTCGCCCGTTAGTGAATTTGGCCCCATGTCTGTCTACTGGGGGGAAGCAACCGGTTGCAGCGACTACAGAATATCTGGAGCCTGTCACAATGGACCCTTTGTATAAGCAAACTACTTGACTTTGTACACATTGCTGCACTGCCTACACGCTTATGGTATACATAGTAAGTTAGGTTCAAAAAAGACACACGTCCAAGTTCAACCTTACCTTTTTTTTTTTTTTTTAAAAAAAAAAAAAACCTTCATTCTCTTGTGATGTTCTTTCCTAACTTATTACACCTCTGACCTGTTCTTTCATTCCTTCAGTTGTAGACTTTTTTTTTTTTTTTAAAGAAAACCGCTGATAACGAAATTATAATTATAAAGCCCCTGCAAGAGTGACAATGTAGCAAATAACTCAACTGGTCCCTGCGAGGCACACCTGTAAAAAAAAACCCCTGCTACAATCTAGGTCAGGTATGCTATTTAATTGGAGGGCCACATTCACAGAACCCACCTCTTTATGCTTCTCCATTGTAGCATAGAGTTTTTGTGATAGGTCATTGGACACATTTGGCATTCCAGGCTTCTTCTTACTCCCTCTGCTCAGGCTGCTCTTGTTTTTGCTGGTCTTCTTGTTGTTTTTCTTCTTTGCAGTTTTACTGTCTCCTTTCCCAACCTGTATTCAATTATAAATGTTAAGGGAATTACAATCGGTCACTCGCATCACAATTTAAAAAAATAAATAAAAACATTTTCTCCAGATTTAACGTACTTTGCAAGAACTGTATTCCAGTGACATTAACATGACTTCCGCAAAGAGGAGGCAGGTACAGGGCAAAAAAAGAACAACGTTTACGTAGTGATGGACTTGCCCAAGTTCCACCATATTGTCCTCCATCCACATTGCACTGAGAGACTGTACCGACATTTAGTGCCATCGAAAATAACCCAATTTTGGCACATACAAAAGGAAATAACAGATATATCTAGCATAGATTAATGGGAGCAGGTTTATGGAGAGTCACAAAACATGACTAATATCAATTAGACTCTTACACCGTGGTGGGGAAAGTTTCAGCAGGTGGTGGGGAAAGTGTCAGCAGCAGAAAGACATGGTAATTCAAGCAGCCGTTAGCAACTCTAGAAAGATTTTGTATGTTTGTGTATACATAACTGTATTCACCTCAATACTTTCATTGCTGGTATTTTCTTCCCGCTTCCTTTCTTCCTCCTCCTGCTCCAGTTCTTTAATGCTCTCTTCCAGCACATTTGGCCAGAAATCCCCTTCAAAATATGGCAGCTCCTTGGCACTGGTCAGTCGGTCTTCTGTTGCTTGCTTAAAGATGTCCTGCAAAGAGAGTTGTCAAGGTGGTATAAATGAAGAACAAGATAATCTGAGGATTAGAGTTTATAGTGGGAGAGATAGGGAGAAGATTTCAACTGGTGAGATACTTTAGAGGACACAAAACAGCCTCCCCATATATTTATATACATAGAGTGGGCCAAATCAGGCAAATCCGAAACGCTGTCCATTAGGCTGGTGGCACACAGTAGGATTCCGAGGAGATTAGTCACCCAGCGACAAATCTCTTCTTCTTTGGGCTAATCTCCCCGGAATGCCTTCCCACCGGAACGCATCGTTTTTTCCCGAAGTCGTCTGACGTTTCCACGTGAGGCAACTTGGGAAAACGAAGCAATCCGATTGCCATTCTGTCGGCAATTCACATTCTTGGGAAGGCATTTTGGGACATTATTCCTGTAACGTTACAATACACTTTTGAAGATGCCCGATCAAAATGTTCAGTTCTGCCCAACAGACGAGATAACAGATATCAAAGGCTTTTTACTGATATCTGTCACCTTGTATCCCACCACACACGCACCAATTATACAAAACAGCTTTCGAACAATAATATTGGTGCATGTATGGCCACCTTTAGCCATGTATCAATGAAAAGATTAGGTTGAACAGACTAAGATCTGGTTAGAAGTAAGTAGAAGAAAGTAGTTTAAACTCTGTCTCTTCTTTTATATGGAGGTTAATTCAGATATATTTTGAATCTCTGGGGCAACTTTAAATCTCTCCTATCTCCACTGCACTCAAGTCTCATTGCAACTGCTCAGCAAAGAACATGAGATTATTTTACATTATTATGTTCCATCTAGCTGCAAAAATAAGTCATAGCTGCAAAAATACTAAGTCACGCCAAACGCTTATACAAGTCTTCTACTTTTATACGCGACACCCTTTTAATATTCTTATGTTTGTTATGTAATGGATAATGCATTCCTGCTTCTGACACCTGGGCCATCTTGACAGGAGCTGAAGATTACACACCAAAAAAATAGATATACAGGATTATATACAGGATTTTGATGTAGTTCGTAGTACTCTTGTACGTCACAAGAATTGATGCTATAACATTGCATAACACAAGCATTTACATAGTTACATAGTTAAATTGGGTTGAAAAAAGACAAAGTCCATCAAGTTCAACCCCTCCAAATGAAAACCCAGCATCCATACACACACCCCTCCCTACTTTTAATTAAAATTTTAAAATTTAAAATTTAAAACCTGCAAAATGTGAGAAGTTGGACAGCAGAAAAAACGTGCACAGTCAAACCAGCAGTAACAGGTAGATTCTGGCCCTTAAAACACCTTCAATGATCTTAAACAGTTAATCTTAAGGGTAAACAGAAATCGGTTATGCAATAGGAAGAAAATCGGGTGGCACCTGCTGGCTATTGTCAAAACTTCAATACTGAAACACAGACTAAAAAAAAGCAGATTGTGTACTCACCGTTAAATCTCTTTCTCTTAAGTCACTTGGGGACACAGGGACAATGGGGTATAGCGAGTACCACTAGGAGGCAGGATACAACACTAAAGAAAAACTGGCTCCTCCTCCACTGCTATATCCCCAGCAGGCGGAACTTAACTCAGTTTGTACCATAGTCCACAGGAAAGTAACTTGAAAACCTTTAGGAAACAATAATAGTAACTTGTAACAAGTCCAACATGTCTAACGAATGGCGAGGGTCTCAATCCAGGGAGGGAAACTGTGTCCCCCAAGAGACTGAAGTGAAAGATTTAACGGTGAGTACACAAAATCTCCTTTTCTCAAGGCCCGGACTGGGTCCAAGATGTGTAATGCCGTATCTTTCTGGTTTGTGGGTGCAGGACAAAATGTTGGAACAGTTATTTCCTGATTTAGGTGAAAATTTGAGACCACCTTCGGCAAAAAGGACAGAACTGTGCAAAGAACTACTCTGTCCTGGTGAAAAACCGGATATGTTGAGTTCTGAAAAGCACCTTGCTGAGGCAATTGCCAGGAGGAAAACGGTTTTCCAGGTGAGCCATTGAAGAGACACTGAACCTAACGGCTCAAAAGGTGGCTTTTGTACTGTGCGTAGCACTAATGCGAGGTCCTATGGAGAGATTGGTGTCCGTATGGGGGGAGTTACATGAGCTACCCCCTGCATGAAGGTCTTGACATCTGGTCGTAGTACCAGGTGTTTCTGGAAAAGCACTGATAACGCTGATATTTGCAACTTGAGGGAGCCTAAAGACAGGCCCATGGAGAGACCTTCCTGTAGTAATTCTAGAATATTAGGTAAGGATAGTACTCTGAATTTTGCTGTGTGTCGGTTGCCCCATTGGTGGTACGTAGACCAAACCCTGTGATAGGCCCTGTCAAACTGGTTTGCATGCAGAACAAAGTGTGTGTGCCACAGCCGGAGGAAAACCTTTTTTCGTCAAGATATGGGTCTCAAGAGCCAAGCCATCAAGTTGAGCATGGTTGGGTTAGGATGAAGTATTGGACCTTGGGTGAGGCGGTCTGGAAGTGACGGCAAGGTCCAGGGTTTTTCTACAGACAAGTTGAGTAGATCTGTGATCCAGGATCTCCGTGGCCACTTTGGCGCTATTAGAATGAGAGTGGTCTGTTCTCGTTGCATCTTTCTGATAATCCTGGGTAGGAGAGGCAGAGGTGGAAAGGAGTAAGCCAGACAAAACTGCCAGGGAGCTGTCAGAGTATCTCTGTCTAAGGCCAGGGGATTCCTATATCGGGCCAGGAAGGCTCGCACTTCTCTGTTGTGCCGGGTCGCCATGAGGTCCACTAGCCACCTTTGCATTGTTTCATGAAAGATTTAATCTTTGTGCGTCCACTCGCCCGGATCCAGGGACTGTCTTGCTTAGAAAGTCTGCTTCCCAGTTCAGAATCCCCGGTATGTAGATGGCTGACAGAATGGCTTGGTGGGTTTCAGCCTATTTGAAGAGGAGCTTTTATTTTGTTTAGCACTCCTCTACTTCTCGTTCCTCCTTGATGGTTGATGTAGGCCACAGTTGTGGAGTTATCCGACTGTATCTTCACAGCCTGACCTACCAAGTCCTGCTGCCAATGTATGAGGCCTATTTGGACTGCCCGCATCTCGAGTAGGTTGATCTGTAGCTTCTTTTCTTCTGATTTCGATCTTCCTTGTGCAGACCGACCCTCGAGGACTGCTCTCCATCCGAAGAGACTTGCGTCGGTTGTCAGAATGGGCCAGCAGGGTTCCCCTAAGTGTCTCCCTCTGGTGAGGTGGTTGGTCTGTAACCACCAGAGGAGGGATGCCCGTGTCTGGTGAGAGACTAATCTATTGGAGGAGAGATTTTCATCTCTAGATGGTGATTCCCCGAGATGGAATTTTGCGAATGGCATCGCTTCTATTGTAGAGACCATTTCCCCTAATACCTTCATGCAGAATCTGGCTGTGTGTAGTGGTTTCTGCAATAGCGATTTCACTAGGGCTTGGAGGTGAAGAACCTTCTATCGAGGAAGAGAAACCCTCTGTGTGAGTATTGAATGGCAAACCGAGAAATATCATGGATTGATTAGGTATCAGAGAAGACTTGTTCAGGACCCAGCCGAGTTCCTGTTGTTTGTCCATTGTCACCCTGAGGGACCTTTGGGCCTAATGGAAGGATGGTGCCTTGATCAGTAGATTGTCCAAATACGTGTAATGGAAATTCCTGCATTGCAGATCACCGCTGTGGCTGCAGCCATGATCTTGGTGAATACCCGTGGAGCAGATGTTAGCCGAAGGGCAGACTTGTGAATTGATAGTGATGAATCTGAAGGCAAATCTCATATTTCTGATGTGGTGGAAAAATAGGTACATGTAGGAACTTTATGTCGAGGGAAATAAGGAATTGCCCTGGAGACATTGCCACAATGACTAATTGAAGGGACTCCACTTTGAATTTTCTTGGGCAGATACATTTTTTCAGCTCCATGAGATCCAATATGAGGCAGACTGATCCGTGCTTTTTAAAGGAATTGTTCAGTGTAAAAATAAAAACTGGGTAAATAGATAGGCTGTGCAAAATAAAAAATGTTTCTAATGTAGTTAGCCAAAAATGTAATGTATAAAGGCTGGAGTGATTTCATGTATAACATGTCAGTCTGAACACTACTTCCTGCTTTTCAGCTCTCTTGGTTTACACTGACTGGTTACCCTGGTTACCAAGCAGTAACCAATCAGAGACTTGAGGGTGGGCCACACGGGTCATATCTGTTTCTTTTGAATCTGAGCTGAATGCTGAGGATCAATTGCAAACTCACTGAACAGAAATGTACCATGTGGCCCCCCCTTCAAGTCGCTGACTAGCTCAGAGTTATAGAGCTGAAAAGCAGGAAGTTGGATTCTGGCTGTTTTATTAGACATCTGTTCACTCCAGCCTTTATATATTAAATTTTTGGCTAACTAACTATATTAGAAACATTTTTTATTTTGCACAGCCTATCTATTTACACAGTTTTTATTTTCACACTGAACTATTCCTTTAAGAACTACAAAAAGATTTGAGTAGTAACCCCTGAAGAGTTCCCCATGAGGTACTGGTGTTATTACCTCTGCAAGAAGAAGGCTGGAAATGACGTCCTGGAATGCTGGAATGCTGTGCGTCTGCTTGGCTCCTGAGGGAGCCTGGACATGAAAAAGCGATGAGGGGGGAGTGATGAGAACTCTATGTGATAACCTTGAGAGATAACTTCATGAATCCAGGAGTCTTGAATGTTTGCGAGCCACACGTCTGCAAATTGACCTGGTCTCCCCCCTGGCGGTGGGGGCAGACCATCATGCTGAGTTAGTCTTGTCCCCAGTCTTTGGCTTTTAATTTCGGTTCTGCCAGGAAGGTCTTTGCTTGGTACCAAAGCGACCTATGGATGCGAAAGGCTGTCTCAGTGGAGATGACCTTGAGCTTTTGGCTTGGGAGCTACGAAAAAACTTGCCCCTATGAAAGGAAGAGCGTGCTTTTGGTCGCAGCAGTAAGGTACTTTTACCTCCTGTTGCCTGGCTAATCATCTTGTCCAGGTCAGGTCTAAACAGGAGCTTCCCCTTGAAAGGAATGGATGTCAGAGATTTTTTGGAAGAAAGGTCTGCTGACCATAGTTTCATCGAGAGTGATCTGTGATCTTCTACTGCAAGTGCAGAAGATCTGCAGATGACTTGTGTTGCATCTAGTGAAGGCTCGCACATTGGGAAAGCCCGTGACAAGGTGCCCCCGCAGCAATCTCAGTAGGAGAGATTCTGACCAGGATCGGATAGCTCGGCTAACCCATGCCATGGCTATAATAGAACTGGTGAGGCCATGTTCTTGGAAAGACGGGACACAGGTGTGTCCACTGACGGGGGGAGAAGTCCACTTCTCTGTCAGCTCTGCCGGAAATGGATATAACTTTAGAAAACGATTAGTTTGGAACCGTCTCTCCGGCTTATTCCAATCCTGTTGAATTGTGTGATGAAGCGGAGAGTGAAAAGGAAACACAGGTGATGGCTTGTTGTGCCGTTTAAAAAAAAAAAAAAAAAAAACTAGGAATAATCTGAAGAGGCTTCTGGTTCTTGAAGTTGAAGAGTCTGTAGTACCGAAGAAATTAGAGAATCCACTGAGAGTCTAGGTGCTTCTTCCTCATCGTGATCTGTGCGCTCATGGAGGTAGATGTGAAAAATGCCTGGGGGGGGGTCTCACTGTCCTCCTCAGATGTTTTGAGGGCTTCATCTTAGGGTTATCCAGCTGGAACAGAAGCTTGTCCAGGGACTGTGCCAACTTCGGTATTCCTGATGCTAGTTGTGATGCCAACTCTGGGACTGAGTGCTCTGAGGTTGGTGGTGCATTTGTACTTGGAGCAGATGACTCCCCTTGGACCGCCTGGTTCAGCTGGGGGTGGAGCAGGTCTTGGAGATTCAGTGCCTTGTTACAGTGGTTTACACCTGGCGCATATGGGCTTTTTATGCCCTGATAGTAAGCGTTTGCAGCATTTGGCACAGGCCAAAAATTATACTGGCGCAGAAGGTGCACATGTGGAAAAAATGCTGTCACCTTGTCATTCAGACAGTAGGAGTAATTTTGCGTGTCAGAAGAAACTGGTCACGGTAATAAATGTCTCTAAGCCCCCCTAGCCGTCACTATCCTGCAGAGAGAAACATCACAGAGGAGGATTTTACCTAGTCCTTGGGACTGTGCTATTCCCTCTTGCCCCTGTGTTCTGTGGAGCTCTGTAGCTGCTCTCGTATAGGGCCAGTGAGAGAAGGTTAGCTAACAGGCTTCCAGGGCTGATGTTAGTGTGGTAATGATATTAAAATGGCGGCCGTCATCTAGAATTCGAGATCAATTGCGTGACAGTCATGGTCGTAAGGCGGTAAGTGTAGCGCCAATTTTCAAAATGGCGCTGCTGCCTTAAGAGCAGTCTTTCCAGTGCGCGTTCAGCGCTTCTTGGAACCTA
Organism: Xenopus laevis; assembly: GCF_017654675.1. Classification (NCBI taxonomy): domain Eukaryota; kingdom Metazoa; phylum Chordata; class Amphibia; order Anura; family Pipidae; genus Xenopus; species Xenopus laevis. The sequence goes on from NC_054378.1 coordinate 94,833,645, forward strand.
TGTGCAGAAGACCCGGTGCTGTGAATGTAGCGTAATGCGCTGACAAGCTTTCCCCTTCCCTCTAAAGGGGCACTTCTGCTGTTGGACCCGAAGACTTTGGTCTGACTGCAGCTGACACTGGAATTGCCGCTTCTCGGAACCTATGTGCAGAGGACCCGATGCTGTGAATGTAACAATGCGCCTACAAGCTTTCCCCTTCCCTCTAAAGGGGCACTTCTGCTGTTGGACCCGCAGACTCTGGTCTGACTGCAGCTGACACCGGAACTGCCACTCTCTCTCACAGGCTGCTGTCTTTTGGCTGCTGGAGAAAATGATGCAGCGTGGATGACGGTCTATCCTTTGAGTAAGAAGAGGGAGAGCGAGCGAACCCCCCCCCCCCCACATTCCCTGTAAAAAAAAAAAAAACCTTGCCTACAGGGGTTTAGCTCGCCTCTTGTCTTCCGGCCAGCTCAAGCTCCTCCTGCAAGGAAAAGAGATGAGTTTTTTGGCTAGGTGGTCAGTGCATAACACATTGAGGAGCCCAGAGTCAGATTCCTATGATGGAGGGTGCCAACAAAGATCCTTTACACAGTGTAAAAGTCTACTCTAGAACAACCCTCTGGTGTTGGACTAGAAATAAAATGTCCTAACCTCCTGAGGACACAACTAAAACCGAGTTAAGCTCCTCCTGTTGGGGGTATAGCCAGTAGAGGAGGAGCCAGTTTTTCTTTAGTGTAGTGTCCTGCCTCCTAGTGGTACTAGCTATACCCCATTGTCCCTGTAATAATACTTTATTATTGCATTTTAATTATTTCAGAGAAATCATTTTTAGAGTAATACCAACCTTGTAATCGTGAATTACTCGCTCAGACACAGACTTATCCAGCATCTTCTTGTACCACTCCTGCAAGCGTTTGGGCTTTGGGATCTTCTGGTCCGCTGGGTGACAATGAAATATATAGTCATCTCCTTCACTGGGAGGACAGGCCCATATGTGTCCCGCTGTATACCTGAGAACACAAATAAGTGAATCAAGATCGAATTAAAACCTCTATAGGCAAAGAAGCACAGATATAAGTCTTTTTTTACCTTAAAAGGATACTGTCATGGAAAAGTGTTTTTTTCAAAATGCATCTGTTAAAAGTGCTGTTCCAGCAGAATTCTGCATTGAAATCAGTTTCTCAATAGAGCTAACAGATTTTTTTTATATTTAAATTTGAAATCTGACATGGGTCTAGACATATTGTCAGTTTCCCAGCTGCCCCCATTCATGTGACTTGTGCTCTGGTGCACCTAATTAGATTAATTTGTCATAAACATTGGCCTGCATGCATGAATGCATCACATTTTTAAGGGGTTGATAGCTAGGATTCTTCTTTATCATATATTAAGCAGAATAAAACAGGCACACAGATTTTAATCTAAAAGGATTTTTTTTTTTTGCTTTGGCTTGCAAATGACAAATGTGCCCAGACACATTTGTTAAATGCAAGACTGCCATCATCTTCCATTTTCATCAAGAATGTCAGGCATGCCAGCAGTGTCCAATTTGTACAAGTCATTCACATGTTTGACCCACAATCATTCAATGGCTGCCTGAACACTGCACGTATGCATGCCACAATGTGATGTATTATACATTATTGCAGGATAGCTAAAATGAGTTTGGAAACAACAAATTGGAGCCATATTTGCCCCATCACACATTCTAAAAAATAGGCTTACCCTAGTCTTTTGACATACTCCAGATAGCCAATGAGAATCTCATGATACACAGTTGTTCTAAGGCTCTTTGGGCGAAAGAAATGTACACTGTCCAGATAGGAAATATAAACACGCCTGGAGATAAAAAAAAAAAAAAAAGTCAAAAAGGTTACTAACTAAACCAATACATAATTTTGGTTGGAGGAAGGAAGACAGACACAAAATGCCTACCTTTGATTGGGCTGGGGACAGTCAGAGCCATATTCTTGCACATGCATACCAAAAAAACACAGTTCAGCTCCATCGACCTCTTCAAATGCAAATAAGGCTTTTGTTCGGTATGGGAAGGATTCTGCCATTTCCCCTGCATCCACAAACCTGTATATTACAACAATTGTGTGAGAAAATACTATTGATGTATGAATGGTGATGCATGGGTGTATCTTTCCAAGAGTTTATAACAACTGTTCAAGCATGCCAATTTGGTTCACTTATCATTAGTTTCCAAAAGTAAAAAGCATTAAGAACTTACACTATAATGTTCAAAACTCAAAATTTTCAAGTAATTTTTCCAGTTATGTGTTTTTCATGAAACATATAACCAGCAACATTTACATCACAAACACAGAAATATAAGAATATTTATTTGTGAAAATAGATTGTACATGCAACTAACAGAATATTATACATGTGCATATAGGAAAGCCCTGAAAACAATACAAGGCATGGTGTGATCTTTAAAAAAAAAAAAAAAACAGCTTACTTCGATTTCATGCCAGGTTTAACTTCCACAGTTTTATCAGATGCGTGGACCACCCGAACAGTCACCTCTCCAGCCTCAGGATTATTCTGCCTTCTCAGGAATTCATTGACTCTGTTCTCCAAAAAAGAGCCAAGCCTTGTAGTTGGAAGTCCTAGGATAAAATAAATGGATTAATCTATCAGAACAATAGACTAAAAAACGATATTACACGTACTTTAGCCTCAAAACCAACAAAATAATAGTACTTACGCTTGGCAGAAAATTTGTTCTCTTTCCGGGTTCGGCCTGTTTTCTTTAGACAGCCTTCACATACAAAGCTACAAACAGAACAAAAATGTCAGAATCAGAATGTCCTTCATCAAAGAGAACATATAGCTTAATGCTGAAATAAGACACCTACCCTGTGGGCCAGATGGTTTCATTATGCAGCACGCAGATCTGGTGCATTTTTCTACCACACTCCAAGCACTCCACATATCTAGATCAGAGAGGATATAACTCAGTCTTCACAAGTTTCCCCATCCCATTTACCATCCGAACATCCACATTTTTTAACCCAGGGACTAGACAGTCATTTTGAAACTGTATTCTGACAAACATTATTGGCAAGTGCCAAATTGCTGGTCCACATAACAAAAGTGTATATAGCAAACTGCGTTTTTTAAGCATGGATTTAGCCATGTGCTACAATGTTTATACATTCTACTGGCCACTCAGGCCTGGACTGGCAACATGTGGATTCATGCCAGAAGGCTTGCTGTAAGATGCAATAAACAGCTACTATTTAGTGGGATGGCAGGGGCTGTTTGGGCCTTTGTGTACTTGAAATGTCAGGGCTTATATTGAATCCCAGTCCTGGCCTCTGCAAACCAGTGGGAGAAGACAAATCAATGTAAATCCTTGTCAATTTTTCTCGTCTATAACCGCGCTAGTGGATGCAGACTAACAGAGCAAAATGAAAACAATTAACACTCTAGTCTGGAAGTGCAAGATATACTGTTTCAAAATTGTGGCGGGACAAATAGAAAGGATTACATACTGTTCTGGATCCAGTGTGTCATTTTTCCTTTTGGAGAACTGATCTTTACTGATGGTGCTGAATAGATACAAAAATGAAAAAGGCATAAGTTACATACATTTCTCCAGCATTTGGAGAAAAGAAAATTGAAGCAGAAAGGGACAAGTAAACAACTGTGAAAATCCATTACAGCGCCCAGTAATAAAAAGGAGAACTGGAGAGCACTGAGCAAAAGGAGAACAAGATTTAGGGGGGAAAAAAGAGGAAGTTTGAGAAGATGGAGAAGGGGTGAGAGCAAGAGAAAAAGCTGTTACAGTGGAGGGCTCAGAAGGGTGGAGCTAGAGCAAAGGTGGGGTCAGCAAATCAGGAGCTAAAGAAAAGGGTGAGGATCTGGGTAGAGCAAAGAGAAAAACAGTGGGGCAAAAGCAGCAGTATCATGAAAAAGGAACAGGAGAACTGGTGAAGGAAAAAATGAGGAGCTGCTACTGTCCCTAATCAACAACTACAAATCAACCAATATACAGTGCTACTACCTGCTGGAGAATTCATAACATGGCACCTTACAGAGTAAAAAGCATTAACACTACCTTATACACTGGAAAGCCAACAGCACCAACAAAACTTACCCCTTATACTGGAACTAGATCACAAAAATGTTGGTAGAAAACTTTTTATATGAAAACTTCATCAACTACAAAACCACACACTGAACAATAAGCTAGTACTTAGCACCTATGCGGCTGACTGCATGGTGTCTGCACTACGTATATCGAGAATACAAAATGTGAAGTCACTCATTCACGAATAGCTATTGTATCAATGGTATAACAAGCCATTAGCACATCGTGTTACTAAATCTACTGAACGCTAAGAATAATAAAGCTTTAAAGGGGACCCGTCACCCAAAAAAATTATTCAAAATCCTATTGTATCACATTAGTCAAGCAAAATTAACTTTAATTACACTATATAAATTATTTCAATCTTGTTTCCTGGGAATTCATAATTATAGAGGCAGGAGCAGGCAGGAGCCATATTGTGGACGCTGTTATTAAGGCAAGTCTTGCATCATCTCAGAATCTTGTTTGTGCACCAGAATGGGGGACCTGATGTCCATCCCCATGTAACTGGCTACACAATTAAATGGTGAAGAGAACGGGGGAATGAGGGGAGAGCATTGACATGTAGGAAGTGCTGAATGGAAAGTGAAAGTAATTGCCTGCCCTGCCTCTATTCCTTAGGCATAGAGGAGGGGCAGACAATATTTGATTGACATCTGAGATTTTTAAATGAGTTTACAACAGCTATGAACGCTTTAATAAAAAATAGAAATTGGATTTCATGTTTAATTTGAAAAGGACTTTTATTATACAGATTTGTGTGTCTGGGTGACAGGTCCACTTTAAATATCTACTGAACACTAAGAATAATGAAGTGTTAAATAAAGAAAAAGGTACTTACGTCTGAGGTTGGGTGGGGTCATCACCAAGAGAGACGCACTCCCCCTGGATCTCGTTGAAGCACTTTTCACAGAAGTGGTACCTATCAGCGAGAAGGCCATATTTGGGTGAACTGTATGTTCACACAACGGAGAAGCCGAACCACGCAAGCCAGGAAGCCATCAGCCAGGGGACGTCACGTGAGGGACACGGGGGGTGCGCAGATCATCAAGCAGAGCCAGGAGCCCAAGTAATTTGGATTTTGGATTGATTTTGGGTTTTTTGTTTGTTTGTGTGTGATTTGGTTTTGGTTTGGATTTCATTGCAATCAAAGCCATCACAGGAACAAGCAAGGGAAGGGAAGGGTCAGAAATGAACACAGAGAGAAAAAAGCAGGGTGGGAATGGGGCAAGACAAACAGAAGCAAGACAAGACAGACAAAAAGCAGAAAGCCAATGCAAAGCACAGATTAGCAAAGGATTGTCTCTCCATATGGGATCACAAGCAGCAAAAATCATTACAGCAAATCAAAAGGAAGGTTAAAATAAATAGAATAAAAGGGTAACTGGGACTGTACAGAGTTTGTCCTCCTGCTTTGCTCAAATGAAGAAGTTACATTTGACACCTAAGCAGAGTGTTAATGAGTTGCCACTATAGGGATAAACAGGGTTATGACAGATACACTTCAAAGTGGCTAGCTGCTCAGCACAAAGGGAAAGGCTAGGGTAGTACTTAACTAACATGGAAAGGATGCACAGTAATAAGTCTACAATGTCCCTAAGGAACACAAAGCACATTAAATAAAATGTGCTTGAAACATTCTGCTTATTAGCAGAATAAGAGCATGAAGGATGACAAATCCTTAACATGACAGATCTGTAACACAACATGAATGAATGGTCTATTGAGCGGATAACGCTGCAGTAGTAAAGGAACACCTTTAAAGGACACTGCACTGTGAAAAGCCACATCAAGTCATTTATGCAAAACTTGTCACATAAAATTGTATCAGGTGCATAATTTGAGGGGAACAGGTCACATTTGCTCTATTACGGGGGCACTCCAGTAAGAAACCTTTGTTTCCAGCAAGGAATTATGAATGTTCTGCTTTTGGCTTCTAAAATATAGGGAGTTATTCAAACATGCTGATGGATAAGCAGTTTACATATAAGCTATTACTATTCAAAACAGGTTATTGGTGTCAGCTTTTTACCTCAGTACAAAAAAAACAAGTGAACAGGCTCCCCACAGACATTTTAAAGGGGTTCTGTGAATCAGTAAAGAGTGACTGAAGTTTAACAGAGCACAAGTCACATGACTGGGGGCAGCTGGGAAACTGATAATATGTCTAGCCCCGTGTCAGATGTAAAAAATAAATAAAATATATATATATATATATATATATATATATATATATATATATATATATATATATATATATATATATATATATATATATATATATATATATATATATATATATATATATATATATATATATATCTCTCTCTATATCTGTTTGCTCTTTTGAGAAAAGGAGATTTTTAGTATAACTTACCGTTAAATCTCTTTCTCTCTAGGCACTCGGGGGACACAGGAACTGTAGGGGTTAAGCTCCTCCCTCCAGGAGGCAGGACACTGAGAACAAAAAAATCTGGGCTCCTCCTCTCCCCCTATAGCCCTCCTGCTTAACTCCCACAACTCAGTTTCGATAGCAAGCAGAATAACAAGAACTATATACATATAACCAGAAGGTCAACACCCCGGGAAAACACATTCCCCTTTTATGATCTCAAATGAGACCTGTTTCAGGGAGGGTGTTCCTGTGTCCCCCGAGTGCCTAGAGAGAAAGAGATTTAACGGTAAGTTATACTAAAAATCTCCTTTTCTCTTACGGCCTCGGGGGACACAGGAACTGTAGGGACCTACCAAAGCAGTCCCAAACCCGTAATTAGGGAGGGAAGAAACAAAGACCAACTGCCTGCTTCAGTCTGAACAGACGACTGACTGCAGGACCTTCCTGCCAAAACACGCTTCGGCAGAAGAATAGGTATCAAAACTATAGAATTTAGTAAATGTGTGGATGGAGGACCATGTGGCAGCTCTGCACAGCTGATCAGCGGAAGCATCATTCCTCCATGCCCAAGAGGTACTTAACGCCCTAGTCGAATGAGCTCTGATCCCCTCTGGGGGAGTCGTGTGAGCAGCTAAGTATGCCTGCCGAATTGCCTCTCTGATCCACCGTGACAGAGTAGCCTTGGACGCCGCTGTCCCCATCCGAGGACCTGAGGGAATCACGAATAGAGATTCGGACTTTCGAAAGGCAGAAGTTCTCTTCACATATGTTGACAAGGCCCTGACAACATCCAGGGAATGAAGACGTCTCTCCTTCTCATTCCTCGGTTCTGGACAAAACGATGGCACCACAATAGGTTGGTTGACGTGGAAGGAAGACACCACCTTAGGAAGGAAAGAAGGCACCGTCCGTAACACCACCTTGTCCTGGTGAAAGACCATGAGTGGTGGAGATATGGAGAGTGCCCTCAACTCTGAAACTCTCCTGGCCGATGCAATGGCCATGAGGAAGACAACCTTCCAAGTCAATATCGGGAGGTTAACCGAACCGAGTGGCTCAAATGGAGCATCTTGAAGATATCTAAGCACCAAATTGAGGTCCCATGTTGGGACTGGTCTTCTGCGGGGAGGTGCCACATGTGCAGCTCCCTGAATGAAAGTGCGAACATCGTCCCTTAACGCCAGTCGATCCTGAAAAAGTACTGACAAGGCTGAAATCTGCACCTTCAGGGATGCTACCTTCAATCCCCCTTCAAGACCCCTCTGTAAAAACAGAAGGATACGAGAAAGATCGAACTGGTCAAAGGGAACCTCCTTAGAATCGCACCAGGATGCGTATGCCCTCCATACTCGATAATAAGCCGAGGCCGATGACGGCTTCCTTGCCTTAATCATAGTGTCGATGACCGTGTCTGGCAACCCCTTACCCCTCAGGATAGCGGTCTCAACAGCCACGCCGTCAAAGTTAGTACGTCCGGATTGTGATGCAATATTGGACCCTGCTGGAGTATGTCTGGACGCCTCGGCAGATGAAACCAATTGCCGAAGGAGAGTGTTATGAGGTCCGTGAACCATGCCCTCCGGGGCCAGAAGGGGGCCACTACGATCAACCGCAGATTCTCCTGACGAAACTTCCTTAAAACTCGAGGCAGCATTGGAATGGGCGGAAATACGTATGCGAGTTGGAACCGCCACGGTTGAGTCATGGCGTCCACCCCTGCCGCCTGCGGGTCTCTGCTTCTTGCAAAGAACCTTGGTGCTTTCCTGTTGAAACGAGACGCCATGAGATCGACTTCCGGCTGTCCCCACCTTTGCGCTATCATGTCGAACACCTCTGGGATGAGTTCCCATTCCCCCGGATCTAGACGATGACGACTTAGGTAGTCGGCCTCCCAGTTTTGGATGCCTGGGATGTATACCGCCGAAATCTCTGGTACTCGAGCTTCTGCCCAAGACAGGATTCTCTCTGCTTCCAACCAGGCTGCTGAGCTGCGGGTTCCCCCCTCGTGATTTATGTATGCGACCGCGGTCGCATTGTCGGTCTGCACCCTCACGGGGAGATTTGTCAGAAGATCCTCCCACTGTCGCAGAGCGAGGTAAATTGCTCTGAGTTCTAGAACGTTTATGGGTAACCTGGACTCCACGGGAGACCATCTTCCTTGGGCTGACCTCTGCGCGAACCTTGCCCCCCATCCGGTCAGGCTGGCGTCGGTGGTGAGAATCACCCACCGAGTCTCTCCCCACCTCCGCCCCCTGGCCAGATGTAGAGGGTTCAACCACCACTGTAGTGACCGCAGTGTAACCTGATCCAGTGTGAACCTCTGATCCAGAGAGGAGCTCCTCCAATTCCTCAGGATGCATAGTTGCAGCGGCCGTAGATGAAACTGCGCAAAGGGTACTGCCTCCATGGTTGCCACCATGTGCCCAAGGACCCGCATGGCAAACCGGATCGACGGCGTCCTGATCTGTTTGAGCTGCCGAGCGAATCGTCGCATCTTTTCCTGCTTCTCTTGTGGCAAGACCACTCTCTGTGAGCATGTGTTTAGGATCAGTCCCAAGAACTGCATGACCTGGGAAGGAAGGAGAGATGATTTCCTCCTGTTGATCAACCACCCGAATTGTTCCAATGTTCTGATGGTAATCGCTAGATGGTCCTGGGTTTCCTTCAGGGATGCCGCCTTCACCAAAATGTCGTCTAGGTACGGCGTGATGGAAATGCCCTGTAAACGCAGGACCGCCGACATTGCTGCCATGATCTTGGTAAACACCCTCGGAGCCGAAGAAAGGCCGAAGGGAAGTGCCACAAATTGGTAGTGTTGCTGGAAGAACGCAAACCGTAGAAATCTGTGGTGTCCTGGCCAAATGGGAACATGTAAGTACGCATCTTGGATGTCCAAAGACGCCAAGAATTCGCCCTCTCTCAGAGATCGTATCACGGAACGAATGGTCTCCATGCGAAACCGACGGTATCTGATGAACTTGTTCAGCCCCTTGAGATCCAATACTGGACGGAATGACCCATCCTTCTTGGGAACCACGAATAAATTCGAGTAGAAGCCCTGGAAGAGTTGGTCTTCTGGTACCGGTACGATGACCCCAGCGTGGAGTAGTCCTGATACCACCGTGAAGAATGCCTCTCTCTTTGGATCTCCTTGAGGCACCCTTGAGAGAAAGAATCGATCCTGAGGACGGGACAGAAACTCTAGTTTGTACCCCTCCGCCACTAGTTCGTGAACCCAGGCGTCCGACACAGATTCGCGCCACACCTCCCGAAACCAGCGTAGGCGTCCCCCCACCACCTGGTCTGGGAGTGGAGGGCCTGTCCTGTCATTGGGACAGAGACTTGTCTGTAGAAGGCTTCTGTTGGTTCTTACGAGGCTGCCATCCCTGACGGTTCTTGTGTTGGAACCTGCTCCTTGGCAGAGAGGAAGCTGGAGAAGAAGCCCCCTTGGCTGATCTGAAGCCTTGGCCACGAAAAAACCTACCCCTTCTCTGTCCTGTATTAAGGCGGGGCTTGTGCTGGGGTAACAAGGTGCTCTTTCCCCCAGTAGCCTGCGATATTATCTTCTCAAGCTCCTCGCCAAACAGTCGCTTGCCTTTGAAGGCCAAGGAGGTTAGAGCCTTCTTGGAGCTGAGATCAGCTGTCCAATGCTTGAGCCAGAGCGCTCTGCGCGCCGCTACCGCTGTTGCCGAAGTTCTGGCCGAAGCCTGTAGGGAGTCAAGGAGGGCATCGCCCAAAAATGCATTGGCATCCAAAACCTGGTTTGCCAGTGCGGATAGATCCGTCCGAGATGCATTATCTCTGATTCCATCTAGTAGCTCCTGAACCCAGTCCGCCATAGCCCTGCTGACCCAGGCTGCTGCAATGACAGGCCTGAAGGCAGAACCTGTAGAAATAAAGATAGAGCGTAAGAATCCCTCCAGACGTTTATCGCTGGGATCCTTGAAGGCTGCGGCGTCTGGAACGGGTAGTGCTGTATTCCTGGAAAGACGTGACACTGGAGCATCGACTGCTGGAGGAACCCCCCATTTTTCTGTAAGTTCCTTAGCAAAGGGATAAGAACGGGAAAACCTACGAGAAGGCTGAAACTTCTTCTCTGGACAGTCCCATTCCTGCTGGATAATCTCCCCCAACTGATCATGAAAGGGAAACTCAGCAGATTGCTTGCGCTGGCGCTTAAATGGACCCTTAGCCCTAGAACCAGAACCAGATGTTTCTTCCAGCTGTAGGGAAGTTTTAATGGCCCTAATGAGACCCTCAATATCATGAGGGACCTCCCTGTCGGGATCAGGAATGTCCTCAGATGAAGAGGAAGAAATTTCCCCCTCACTGAAATCAGAGACGCCAATGTCGTCGGCCGATTCTGCAGACGACGTGGAAAGAAGGTGCTTTCTCTTGCTGGATACCTTCCTATGCTTGGTCTGGGGCTGAACAGATAATTGAGATACGAACCTATCCAATGAAGTGGAAAGATTCGCAATTCCCTGCAAGTTAGCCAGGGATTGGGACAGCTGCAACGCCCAGGGTGGAGGAACATCCCCCACAGTATAGGCTTGGGATGCTGTAGCGCCCGCCGAGCCCCCAGAGGCAGATGAAGCATTAATAATTTCCCTTTGGTCTGCGACCTCAGGTGCAATGAAGGGGGCAGATGATTCCCCTGAAGCTGCGCATGCTGCACAGACAGGGTCCCCCTGTCCCTTGGCAAACTTTGCACTACATAAGGTGCAGGCAAGATAGGTCACGGCAGCAGTGGCCTTCGCCCTCCCTCCCCTGGAAAACATGTTTCCCTGCAGGCCTGACCCCTGGCAATATGCGTTCAGCAGAAAAAAATACCCCACAGACCTGTCCTAGCAGCCCTAAGAACGTCCGCGTGCCTGGAGGGAGCAGCGTTAGCAGTTCCAACGCCGTCTCGCAATTGCGCAGTAAGCGTTCCAGCTGGAGCCTCCCAGGAAGCGTCAGAAGAAAACTCCCCTTTCGGCGCGAAGAGCGCAAACCCGGAAGAGAAGAGAGTGACGTCACTCTATACGCTTGCTCCCCTCCAACGGCACAGCGCGCCTTAGCCTGCCGTGCGCATAGACTGCCCTGCGCCACTCCCTCCCAGGTGGCGCTCCGGACTAGGCTGCATGAGGGGGGAGGGGGGGAAAGAGTAGGCAATTCACCCACTTTCCGGGAGGGCGAGACTGAGCCACCCCCTGCTGCCTACTTACCCCGAGGGAGTCCCGTGAGATGAGAGGCCATCAACAGGGGACATCAGCTCTCCCTCACGAGCCTCTCCGTCTGGCCAACCCTAGTCTCTGCCCTGTCGGCAGGCCCTAGAATGGTGGGTGGTCCGCTTGCAGCAAGCCTTACAAAACCCCAGACGAGGAATCCCGCGGCGGGGGCTCACCTTTAGAGTGCAGGATTGTTACCTGACTCCGGCCTCTTACCCCGGGTGTCAGCGCTAAGCGCTGACCGTAGAATCCTTGCGTGGGGCCTCCTAGAGGCCAAGCCCTACCTCCTTGGATGCAGGACACTGAAAAACTGAGTTGTGGGAGTTAAGCAGGAGGGCTATAGGGGGAGAGGAGGAGCCCAGATTTTTTTGTTCTCAGTGTCCTGCCTCCTGGAGGGAGGAGCTTAACCCCTACAGTTCCTGTGTCCCCCGAGGCCGTAAGAGAAATGGATTTAAGTGCAGAATTCTGCTAGAGCAGCACTATTAACTCCCATGAGAGTATCCTTTTAAGGACAGACTTTAGTAACCGCTGTACAGTCCAGAACATGTGGCTTTTCAAAGAATTGATCAGTTGTCCATCAACATTCAACAATGTAATGTTTTGTGACATGTTACAGGTTGACATACTTAGAAGATGCAGGTGCCTTTCCATAATGCCTGACTAGACACAGCATAGAAGCCAGACATCTATTGATTACAGGCAGGGCACATACAGCAGCAGAAATAGGGTAAATGGAAATAGTCTATTAATGCAGTACATTCCAACCCAAACCAGATTCAGTGTGTGTTTAATATTGCATAAAACACTTGGAAAATGTCACTCCATTTCTCAAAGATGACATGCGCCACAGTAAGGACCAATTGCACATTTTAAATGACGGCAAGAATAAGTTACATTACTGCGCACACTATTTCCTACATAGTCACAAACCAACAATAGGTTAGGAGGGTGAGGCAAACACTTTGCTGGGGTAAAATAGGGACTATAGTAAAGGTAGCAGTGGAAAGTCTTACCTGTTTTGATAGCTGTAGTAAGTGGCATCACGGGGAATTGTACATAGCTGCTTTCCATAACAGCAAAGGGTCTGAGGAGAAAACTCGAGCTGAAAGAGGAGGGAGGGGGGGAGTGGAGGAGTTTTACAAGCAGCATATTTAAGGAGCTCTCAAAGACAAATACATGAACACTGCCTTTATTACAGTGCAGCATGATAACTGAACACTGATCATTTCAAACTGTCTGCTACATCTTTAAAATAACATACTTCTTAGTACATATTCTATAACATGAGAATTGCTATGATACATCACAACACATTGGCTGTCATTAGAAGTCACTATTTATATTCCCTTCCTAAAATAAATTAGAGAATTTTGAAGTAAATTACTAACCTTAATCAAATATGTCTAACAATAAGCTGTGCCTAAACAATTGATGAAGCACTTTAATCAAAAACTGCAAAACAATTTCAGTAGAACCGCCATTTTATGTTTTTCAGGGGACCAGAAAAAAATTATGTAAAATCCAGGAAAATGTAAAATGAGGGAAAGGTATTATGCATAATAGATGGGACCACAAAACAACAATGTAAAATGAGGGAAAACTTAAAATCAGGGGGATGTAAAATGAGGGTTCTACTGTACATCTTATTGAAAAAATTAATAGATATTAAAGTCGTACAAACTCACCTTCCTACCACAGCAGTATCCCAAGCTTTGCATGACTGGATCAATCTCCTGCTCAAACACCTCCGCCAGCTTGGAACAGTACTTGTAGACGCGAGAAGTTTTACGGTTGTATAGCCAGGCGTTGTTGAACATCAGCCAAATATCTTCCACATACTGCCAAGGCTCTTGGTACTGTCCTGTGTCCAACTTGCGTTTAATAGTTGAAAGGTCCATTGGAGTCTTGACAATCTCAAAGTAATCCTGCAGGACAGAGGTATTTTTCTGAATCACAAGAAGTTATAATGCATTACAGATTTGTGAGGATGCATGGCAAAAAAAAAAGAAAAACACAAAAAAAACAACTATATAGAGTTCTTAGCCAATCAGTGAAAGTATTCCCTCTATAAGTAGTTAAAAAACTTGAGGTTTTAAAATATGGTCATTTAAAACTGAAGTATTTTCAAAGGGTCCAGTCATCCATGTTATTTCTTGTTCTCTATATGGTATCCAGGGTCTGGTAAAGCATTAAGAATATTAAGTTATGTGCTGAAGCTAGCTTCACTGATTAGCAAGAATACTATATTTGGACATACAGGGTATTTGCAAGCAATAACATTAAGCATTGTGCTGATTTCTCTGTGAAAGGCAAAAGTGCTACGGTTTGATGTGCTCAAATTAACGAATCACTTTAAAAACAATTACCGATGAAAATCAAGTACCAATTTTAGAATGTCCAATTGTCTGCCTCCTAAAATCAAACTAATCATGAACATTGTGCAATCAGAATAAATGGATTTTAATCATTCTATTTCATTGTATTGCCTTATTAATAATAATAATAAATGTTTAAGACTGCTGTCAGCTACTGGATTCTGACACTTATCCTTTGCTATACAAAACATTAATATCAATTTTAGGTAGGTCAACCGTAACACACAAATTCCCAAAAACAGATGAAACCAGTTGTGGCAGACTGAGGTATAAAAAAAAGCATTTAAAGCGCAAACTATAGTTTAAGCCTAAGCCAAGCATTGCTCCCGAGGACCAGGAACTCCAAATGAATTTGCTTTGCAAGACATATAAAGCCAGCTGTGAATGCAAATACAGCATTGAGGATGTTAACAGGTACAATGTTATGCAAGCGCTGTTTATACATGAACACCAATTCCAATCACCACAGAGGACTCTTACCGGGATTCCTAATAACTGAGCATCCACTGGTTGACGAAATGGAAGGGACTCTGGATCTTGGCGGTATAATGCTTCCAGAGTGGGCATGAGAGCCTGGCGAAGTTCTTCAGGTTTGAAAACTGCAAATAGAGTAGAGAATATTGGGAAAAAAAATAATTTACACACACTCAGCATTGTGTTTAAGCAATGAACTGTATAGCATGTGGTAACAGAAATTTATATTAAGTAATCCAGCAGGAATCCCTTTACGCTGGGCATTACTGAATCTTCTCATTGGATAAAACATTCCCACTAATATTTATACCTCTCCTATGTCTAAATTTTGCTATATGCATATATCCCCTCACATAGCTTTATTTCTGTAGGTATATGTTTTTCTTGGCTTTGCTTTCTTCCATCATTTGTGAAAAACTGATAATGAATAAAGTCAATTTATTAATTTCTAAATGCTTACTCTTCTTCTTGGACTGCCCAGGAGGAGCAGGAGATGTCTGGGCAGCAGGGGTTGCTGGTTTCTCATCTTCCTCCTTGATTTCTGTTTTTACTTCTTCTTTCTTCTCTTCCAGCTCAACTGGCTCAGATTTGCAATCCTCGACTGCTCCCTCTGATTTAACCTGTGAAGGAGACATGTTACATTGCATTATCTATTGGCAAAAACATTTCACTAATAAGCTACAAAAACACGATTTTATTCCAACGGTATGACATATTAAGATAATTGGTTACCTCAGGTTTCTCCTCTGCTGGAGGTTCCATAGGCTCAGGCTCAAGATCTTCATCTTCTTGCTTGATCTCCATTTTAACCTCTGGAGGTTGCTGCTCTTGAACAGGTTGCTGAGAGCTAACTTCAGAGCTATTAGTAGAGGGAGGATTGGAAGATGGGCAATCCAGATTGGCTGTAGGCTGCAAGAAGACAACTATTAGGTGGGCATTTCTGGGAGTTTTAATTGAGGCTACATAAATTTGAAAACTGGAAATTATTGGCAGAGAAGATAAAAAAAAGTAATGTAAATATAAGTGCTTAAAAGGAAAATTGCCTTGCAAATAATTCCACAATTAAAATATAGCAAAACAGCACACACTGATTTCTACAGGTTGTTGTAAGCTATTTTCTTTCATACTATACTGGAGGCTGCATTGCAAAACAAGATTATTCCAGTGTGGAATATTAATGATTTCACTTACCGGAGTGCTTGGGTGAAGCTGCATTGGCAGTTGTGGTGCAGTTGGCGTGGGTACAGATGTGGTTAGGCTTGGCTGTGAAGGAGGCCGTGGTATTGGCTGTTGTGATGGAAACTGCTGCGAAGGCTGCTGAGGAGATGGTGTAGGAATCTGCTGCTCAGTGGTAGGCATAACTGGGGTAGGGATGGATAAGGAAGGGGTCACTTGTGGTGGGGTAGGGCTTTCTCTGTGTTGTAGTGGTGAATGTGAAATCGGTGCTGCTGTGGGTATAATAGGCTGTACAGGTGTCAGAGCCGGTTGCGGCGTTAAGCCTGGAGGCGTGTGGTGAGGAGTTGGTGTGCGGCTTGGAGCAGGGGACGGTGAGTTGCGGTGCATGGGCTGGACATGACTCGAACAGTGGATCTGATTCCCTGCTGCTGCTGGAGGCATCACAGGAGAGCTCACAGGATGACTAGGATTAGACATCTGTGCCTGCAATAAACAAAGAATGGTTAGTTTATCAACAAACCCTATTTTTTACAAATTGGAAGCACAGGCTTAGCTATTGGTGTTCTAACCTGAGATGGGGAGTTCTGATTGCCAGGCTGAGGCATGGGCATGCCAGATGCATTCATGCCTCCTGTATTCATTCCTCCAGTATTCATCACAGGAGAAGATGCCTGAAACTGATTTTGGGACAGAAACTGGTTCTGTGCAGTTTGCTGCATAGTACCCGGCTGCTGCATGCGGGCCTGAAATCCCATCTAACAAAAAAAAAACAAAAAGTAAACATAAAAATACTGTTCTACCTTGTTTCGGGTATAATTTTATTGTAATAAATAAAAACAAATGGCACAGCTGAAAACAGTGTTTTATGGTTTTATACCATTCACCACTTTTTGCTCCATTGAAATCTTTTAAATTTAAAGAAAAACAAAAACTACCGGTGCTACAAACACATGGTAATAACACACAAGGGGGGTGGCATGGATAGAAAAAAAAGGTACATGTAATGCACAGTAACTTGCAAATAAATTTTAAGGCTGTTAAAACCTTTGGCAGGCAGTTTTCTACAGGTACACTAATGAATGACAAACAAATTAATATACCAAGTGGCAGATCAGTGTAAAGCTATGAAGCCTAATGCATTATCTATGCTTGGGCTTACTGCAAGTTACATCAGTTTAAGTCTGGCATGCACTTTAAGCTTTGGTCTTGTCATCTAATGGAACATTTAATCACAGAATAAAATTAAACACAAGTCTCTATAGTATTTGCAGAGATATCAGATTCATAACATTAAGTACCACATCATTCATATCAGTAAAATATATAGCAAACTTCCTTCTTTTAACATCAAACTTTAAAAGTTGGTCAGAACTTATACATAATAAACCACTTATGTTAGATCTGATTGCCTTAAATACTAACCTGGTTCATAGGGCCTGTTTGCCCCATTTGCCCAGGGTGCTGAATAGGAGCCTGTTGTCTCTGGCCCATTGATTGCATTGGCATACTCATCTGTCCAAATTGGTTCATTCCTTTGTACAGGAGGGGAAAAAACAGAATGCTTAACAAATTTTGTGCTACCAGAAACAACTGAAGATCAGGGGATTAAAACAGGGGAGCCTGTTTCTTACCAGTTTGTGTCTGCATACGATTCATCATTTGATTTGGCACATTAGCCCGCATCATGCTGCTTGGGTCTGGCAAAGGACCGTCTATATACGGGATAAAGAAAGGCAACAGTGTGAAGAACACAGAGTAGAGGATATTATAAAACACATTACGACAGCACAAGCAGGAGGCAATATCTAAAATGAATTTGGCTAGAAATGCTATATTTTATATACTGAATGTAATGTACAAGCTTAAATGTTTAGCATCCAAAAAGCCTTCAAAATTGTGTCTACAAGCTCACCCTCTTGGATTTTATTAGAAGTGTCACTGACATTGCACATGCTCAGTGTGGTTTGGGCAGCTGTTAAAAAGATTAACTTATGGGTGGTTACAAATCATCAATATGAAAGATTTGCCTGTCAGAGTTGGATCGTTAAATTCGGATACAAACACCAGTCTTACGGAGCAAAGAGGGTTTGAATTCCCAATCATCTTGTATCGTGACTTTTATAATGCTTATTAACAGTTAACATACAGTTTATAGCTCAGGTTACTGACAGAAGCACAAATGAAGTGCTGTGAATTGGCAGGATAAAAATGAGTAGCTACTGGGGGCATATTATAAGGTAAAGCTCTGTACTGCTAAAGAGCTGGTTTTAGACTTAAGTTTTAGTTTTCCTTTAATATATATTGTACACTTTACAGGGTGAATACTTCCTTTCCCAGAAATCTTCACTAAAAAATAAAAACAAAAACACATACTGGTTGATATTCCAGTTTGTGGCTGGGCCATTCCCTGGCTTTGATTCATTTGTGTAGGGGACATGCCAGGGGGAGTGGGCATTAGATGTTGCTTTTGCAATCTGGTTCGACGCTTTTCCTCCAACTCTTTTTGGATCTTGTATATCTTCTCAGCCAGAAAGTGGTAGTACTCAGCCTGGAAGTCATCAATGTATAAAGTAATTATTAGAAAACGTTTGTTTATCCAGCAAGTAAATCATCTAGTCTGCATATAGGACTCAAAACCAATGATGGGCTACTATAGCTAAAGTCTAAATATTTGCCACTGAGTTTTCTCCACACTATCTTTATAAAACATATTTTTTATATTCCTTTGATGGTCTTTAAATGTGATGTTTTCTATAGATAAAAGTTACAATGCATGTTAAATGAATTAATTCTGATAATCGGCTTATCAAAAAAGGCATTACCAATCACTGTTAAACGTAGTTTGACTACAGAATGCATTTAGATCTTATCCTCTACCAAGTGGAAAATGTTATACTAAAACACATGTATATGTACTATTCGCTTATATATTGGCTTATATAATTTGTAGCTACAAGTGTTTCAGCACCTTTAATAGGAAGTGCAACTTGTTTAATATACAAGGAGCCTTACCCTGTTGTTAGCAGATTCATACATGTCCCCTTCGACTTTGCGAGCATAAGCTACCAAGTTCTCCATTCGCCGATCCTTTAATGCTGCAGGATCAGGTGTTGGGAATATGGCTTGAACACTAAAACAAATGATGAAATGAGCTTACCTTTGTAAAATGTACAGATATTGCAAATTTGAAAAGATATCCCTTAAGTAAGCAGGATACCCTCTTTGTCTTTATGAAAGCAATTAAGCATGTGCACGATCTATCCTAAATAGAGGGAGGGAAATAGACCACCCGAGCTACTATTTTTTTTTTTTTTTTTTTATAAAAATTATCAAAGTGTTTAAATCTGTCGAAAAAAAAAAAAACTTTGCATAATCAACACAATACAACTTTTGTTTAGTGAGGTGGCAAGAGTGAGAAGGCTCAGTGGAAAAGATACAGCAGCTGTTTTTTTTTTGAAAGTCAGGAGTTAGCCATACTTTACAAAATACGTAGCTCACAAGTAAAAAAAATGTGATGTTTGGAAAGCAGCCTCCTGTCAAGGAATCTATGATCTAACAAAGAAACATTCGGCGTATCCAGTCCAGATTGTGTATCTTCATGAGTTTATTTCATGTACAGGTATGGGATCAGTTTTCCGGAATCTCATCCAGAATGCTCCGAATTACGGAAAGGCAGTCTCCCAAAGACTCCATTTTATTTAAATATCCAATTTTTTTAAAATGATTTCTATTTTCAATAATAATAATAATAAATAATAATAAATAATAATAATAATAAAACAATACCTTCTACATGTTATAATTATAGTTACAATTAATCCTTATTGGAAGCAAAACGCTTTATTTAATATTTACATGATTTGCTAGTAGACAAAGCGATATGGACACAAAATATTAATCTACATTAAAAGTTACCTATAGGTCATGTTGACCATTTTTTGACAATTGTTCTGCTTTTTTAAGTAAATGTTACTTGAAGTTCAAAAATCTGACTGTTTTGCCAACCTGACTCCCTTCTCAACCTGTCAGTTTCTAATGCTGACTACTGCTGCACAGATATGGCAGCCCCCTCATAGAGGAACATGGGGCATCAGACAGGTAATATAAAAGCATCAGGCAAATGCTTTTATGACAACATTATAAATAACATTCGAAGATAATGTTATGATAGATATTAAAAAAAAAAAAAGGATATTTTCTGATGTCAGTATATCTTTAAGGTATGAAGTTCCAAATTAGAGAAAAATCATTATTCGGAAAGCCCCAGGTCCCGAACATTCTGGTTAACAGGTCCCATGCCTATATTAGGATGTGGCTAAAAACAGGATTACTAGATACTCACCATTAAATATGTTTCTCTGTAGTCGATAGGGGGACACAGGGAACAAGTGGGATTAAGCTCCACCCTCCTTGAACACTTGAATAGTAATTAAGGGGCATGCCTATCAACCCGGCTTAAACCCTCTTACTGTACTCAACCCAATCAATTTAAAGAGACTGCTATAATGGATAACAAGTAAACAATATGCAGAACGTTGTGTGCACCGATAACCAATTAGCTGCCCTGCAGATCTGATCCAGTGAAGCAGAGTTGCGCTCAAGAAGCTCCCACTGCTCTCATTGAGTGGGCTCAAACCTTGTCTGGCAGAGGTTTACCATTGGATAGGCCTGATGAATTGTTTCTCAAACATCTTGCGATAGACGTTTTGGAAGCTGCCTGGCCTCGTCGTGGTCCCGAGGGCAATATGAACAGCGATTGAGAGTGGCGGAAGCTCTTGGACCTTTCCACATACTAACAAAGTGCCCTGACTACATCTAGGCTACGCAGACGTCTCTTCTTTTCATTCTTCGGATAAGGGCACAACGAAGGACCTACAATCTCTTGATTTACTTGAAGGAGGCGACCACCTTGGGAAGAAAAGATGGGACCGTCTTATCCTTGTGAAAAATCAGGAATGATGGTTCACACAAAAGTGCGCTCAGCTCAGACATCCTTCTTGCGGATGACATTGCCACTAAGTAGACCACCTTCCTGGCAAGTAATGTGTCAGAGATAGATCCCAGAGGCTCGAGAGGAGGATCCAGTAGAGCTTCAAGCACTAGGTTAAGATCCCATCCTGGGAACGGGGAATGGAATGGCGAATGTACATGTGCTACTCCCTGAAGAAATGTACGAATGGGAGTCATCTAGTGCCAATCTTGATTGGAATAGGACTGATAGTGCTGATACTTGGAACTTCAGGGTACTATGTTTTAGACAAAATCTCTGAAGAAAAGACAGGATTCTTGGAATGTGTAAGTCAAAGAAAGACAGATCTCATGGTCTACACAAGTTGCGATAGGAATCACCACTCTCTGTGGTAAGCCCTAGCCAACGTAGGTTTGAACGCCTTCAACATTATGACAATGACCAGCTCAATCAGTCCTAGTCTCCGCCAAATGGCTTTTTCAACAGCCACCCCTTCAAAGCATCTGGATTGGGATGGGCTATGGGTCCTTGAACAAGTCGATCGGCCCTGGGGGCTAGTCGGATTGGACGCGCTATCGACATATCTTGAAGGTACAAATACCAGGTTCTCCGAGACCAGTATGGAGCTACAACCATTATTGTGATGTGAGGCTGCCTGATCTTCTTTAGGACCCGCGGCAGCATGGGAAGTGGTGGAAAGACTTAGTTAAGTCGCCAGCTGTGTCATGGCGTCCAACCCCCTGCCATTGGATCCCAGCAGCGAGCGAAAAACCATGACACCTTTTGATCAACTCTGGACGCCATCAGATCTATCTCTGGCTGTCCCCCATTGGTCCACAACCTCCTCAGAAGCTTCCGGATTAAGTTCCCATTCCCCCTATTGGTTTGGACTGAGAAAATCTGCTTTCGTATTGGACACTCCTGGAATGTGAATTGTGGACAGTCTTACGAAATTGAGTTCCGCCTAACTCAGGATCTACTGAGCTTTTGCTAGAGCTGTCTTGCTGCGGATTCCTCCCAGCAAATTTCTGTACACCACTGTGGTGGCATTGTCGCTCTGAACCCGCACTGGTTTTGCCTGAAATAACATTCCAATCTGGTATCGCCCTGGACTGTCCTGTGGCTAGGTTGTTGGGGATCAGCCACCAAAGGAGGGATTCCCTTGTCGAGCCAGGGAAAAAGTTCCAAACGATAATGAAAATTCCACTTCCTGGAATCTCAGAAACTTGCCCGCTACCTGTTCGGACAACTATGGAGAGGGTGTCCGGTCAAGCCGACAAGGACTTGTAGGCTGGTGCTTTGTGGTGGGGCTTGTTGATTTTCCAAGTAGGACGTCCCTTGTTGCCTGATTTGAAACTAAAGTGGAACATTGCGGTGAATTGCTTCGCCTTGCAAACTGGCCACTGTGACCACTGCTCTTGGACTGTGGTAGGAATGTACTTTTACCCCATCGCCTGAGAAATCTTCTTCAGCTCTTCTCCAAATAATCGCTGACCTTTGAAGTGAAGAGAAGTGAGCCGAGATCTGCTGACCAGCTTTTGAGCAACAAGGTTGTTATAGTGCTGGTACTGATAGAGCTGACATCTGAGCTGTAATTTGAGAAGCATCCAATATGGCATCACATAGATGCATCCACAATTGATAGTATGGATGACAGGAGTTCAGATCTGGGGGCACCTTCGTATCCTTGAAGAGGGCCTCATCTCAGGCCTTTATAGCTCCCAAAATCCAAGCCGAAGTCAGGACCGGCCGCAGGACTTAACCCAAGGATGAGTCAATTGCTCTGAGGAATCCTTCTAGCAGTCGGTCAGAGGGATCCTTAAATGCTGCAGAGTCCGTGACCAGTAGACTTGAACAATCGTGAAACCGTTGCATCAAATGCCAGGGGATTGGACCACTTGTCCACCAGTTCGCCTTCTGATTGTGAGGAGTTCTGTTCAGCCGATAATACCTCTGAGGAAGTATGGGTGTTAATATAATGTTCAGTTTGGAGAATGCCTTGCCCAGATTATCATCAATGGATGCCATATGAGCAGTGCCTGGGACACCTGGTTGTAAGAGTAGGTGCTTGTTTGCAGGTAATGGCAGCCGGAGAGGCTACTGTAGTATGTGGTAACTTTTAGAGTGCTGAAAACACTTTCCTTATTGTGTGTTGTTCATCCTCCTGGGAGCAGGACACTTTGATTGGATCGAGTACAGTGTGAGGGGTTAAGCCAGCTAGACTGGGCAGGGCCCTTAATTACTACTCAAGTGTTCTGCCTCCTGGAGGGTGGAGTTTAACTACATTTGTTCCCGGTATTATAAGGTCTACAAATGTGAAAACGTTAAGCTAGGTATTTGACTGATTGGTGCACTGAAAAAGGCAGGACCAAAAGAAGAAAACTCCATATAAAGCTGGTTAGAGATTTTCTTTCTGGCTGTGGTAAGGGTACTGAACCAGATTCCAATTAGGGAAGAAGTACACCAGTTCAGCTAGGCACAAGCTTTCGGGGACCAACCCCTTTCTCAGGTGCTGGTTGGTCCCCAAAAGCTTGTGAATTTAATACTTATGCAAATAAATGTGCTAAAGGCATTGCCTAGCTGAACTGGTGTGCTTCTTCCCTAGTTGGAATCTGTTGCTATGTTGGGCTTGGAAGCAGCCTGGTATATGGATGCACCAGGCAATATGAAGTAAGTGTTTTGCGGCAAATCAAAAAGTGTAGCTGAAGTGTAAGGGTACTAAAACCTACAAAAGGTTTACCATATTCAGTTATATTTCATATTTTTTGTAATATTCAGTATATGGCTAAACGGAACATTAATTTCTTAGTCAATGCGCATTTATGGTGCTGAACAGCAGGGGAATCGCTGCTGAAAAAATCTTACAAATAAAGATTGTTGCACTAATAATTTAACACATTTGTTTCTGAAACAATTATTTGTTCATAAAAAGTATTTGTTCATAAAAAAAATCTACATGCCTAATAAGTCATACTATTATGTATTTTCAGTCAAAGCCCTTCTACATAGCGAACTCGGCATGCTAATGGATTTCCATTTGAAAATCTGATCTGCCACTAAGTAAACTGTAGATCAGGGGTGCCCAAAAGGTAAAGCGGGATCTACCAGTAGAGTAGACCTTTAGCTGGTGATCAGTAGATCTCAAGACACTGTCTAGTCTTGAGATCTACAGCTTGTCTAAATCACCCTTCTGTTTAATTCAGATATTTATTCTGTTAAGGTTACATAAGAAATAGTTAATAATAAATGATAATAATATTACAATAACATAATAATACAGAATAGATAATACGATTCTTAAATATAGCAATATAACTTTACTCATAAATCAATATAATATTTAAGCAATACAAAATGCTAACAATGTTATTATGTATGTAGATCATAATTGGACAACATCACTAACTTTACTAATGTGGGGTACATTAGTAAAGTATGGGCACTCCTGCAGTAGATCAAAGGCTGAAGCACAACTTACAGTTTGTGGACTAAATGGTTCCTCAGATCCTGGGTGATATCTTCATGCCAAGGTTTGCGGATTCCAGTACTAGAGGGTGGAGCCGCCGTAGGCATTGAGCCTAGGTTAGGAACACTACCACTCTCATTCATCATTGGACTGCAGATGCAAAGAAATACAAATTACTTAAGTTGTGTTAAGGCTCGTTTTATTGAACACAAAATATCATACGGTAAAGGTGTTCATACAGGTAGGAATTTAAACACAACGTAAACAGCTTAACTAACATGAACGTTCATATCACCATCTGGATCAAGCGGAATAATGTCAAAATAATGGAGGAGCAAGAATATCTTTTTTGTAAATGTAATAATGCTGCTGTACACTAGGCTTGTAATGCCAACATGAAAAGCAGCACAGAGGTTAATTGACATTTACATCAATCCTTAGTGCCAATTTTTTTTGTAAATAAAAATTATATCCAGCCATACCAAAAAGAAAAAAAAAAAAAGAAAAAAGAAAAAAGAAAAAAAGGAGATTGTGTGTACTCACCGTTCAATCTTTTTCAGTTGCTTGGGTGACACAGGAACTATGGGGTATAGCTGGTACCACTAGTAAGGCAGGACACAACAATAGAAGAGGAACTAGCTCCAGGCTATACCCAGAGCAGGCAGAGCCCAATTCAGATTTATACCAATAAACAGCATGTTGAAACAAGTAACAAATCTAACTAACATGAAACGCTGTATCATAACTCGTAGAATCACCATACCGTGTTTGACGGTTAGTGAAGGCCTCTGACCAGGGAGGGAAGTCCTGTACCCGCCAACCGACTGAAGATAGAGATTTAATGGGGAGTACACAAAATCTCATTTTCTCCATTGTCTGCTTGGGGGACATAGGAACCGTGGGGACGTACCAAAGCTGTCTCCTGACAGGGCAGGACGGATAGGCCTACGTGGAAACAGCCACTGTGGCCTGAAGCACCTTCCTGCCATAGCGGGTGTCAGAGATGCTGCAAACGTGTCAAAATGGTAGGCTTAGTTTCAGAACTCCCAGGACCTGATCATTTCACTGGTGGCATGGGCCTTAATTCTGAGTGGTCGGTCTTGCCCTGTGCAATATAAGATTATTGAATAGCCTGTTTCATCCAGCAAGAAATGGAGGACTTTGCTGCTAGTGAGCCCTGTCCTGGTCCCGAGGGGAGGACGAATTGCCCATCTGACTTGCAAATGTCATGACCGCTGTGCAGGTATAATTTAAGGACTCTGACAGGATCCAGGGAATGGAGTGCTGCCTCTTTAAGATTGGCAGGCAAAGGGCAGAATGTTGATCTCTTGGTTCAACTGGAAGGCTGATACTACTTTTGGTAGGAAGGTACAGACCAAGGCAGATTGCTTGCATCTCGAGTAGACTGACTGGCAGCAGTTTTTCTTCTGGAGACCATTTGTGCTGACCGACCTTCCAGTAACGCTCCCCAACTGAAGAGGCTGGCATCCATTGTTAGCAGAGGGTTCCCAAAGGGACTGCCTGTGGTGAGGTGGTTGGAATGAAGCCACCAGAAGAGAGAAGCTCGTGTTTGGCAAGATAAGCAGATCTCTTGGGAGTAGTAACTTCCAATTCCAGGCTTTAAAAATATTCCACTGCAGTTCCCTGAGGTGGTGCTGTGCAAATGGTTCTGCTTGTATGGTCGAAATCATGACCCCCAGGACCTTCATACAGAACTTGGTGGTGTGTACCGGTTTTGACAGCAGGAACTACCACACTACCAGTGTTCGGAGGTAAAGGATCTTGTCTCGAGGAAAGGAAATCCTTTGCATCTCTGTTGAACTGCATTCCGAGGAAAACCATTGATTGGTTGTGGATTAATGACGACTTGTTCAGGTTGAGTTGCCAACCAAGCTCCTGCAGTTTGGCCATGGTGAGCTGGAGCGATTGCTGGGCCTCCAAGAAGGAGCCTTGATTAGCAGGTCATCTATGGGGTTATGGATATCCCTGTAATGCGGATTGCTGCTGTGGCCACCACAATGATTTTGATAAAGACACGGGGGGCGGCTGAAGTTAGGCCAAATGGGAGGGCTGTGAATTGGTAGTGATGGTTTTGAAAGGCAAAACACAAGTATTCTGGTGGTGGTGGGGAATGGAGATGTGCAGGTATGCGCCCTTTATGTTGAGGGAAATCAGGAACTGGCCTGGATGGATTTGTTGAGCTTTTTGAGGTCCAGGACTGGGCAAGCGAAATAATCCTTTTTTGGGGAGTATAAATAGGTTTGAGTAGTAGCCCCTGAAACTTTCTCCAGGAGGTACTGGAATGATCAATTCTGCATGGAGAAGGTTGTAGATCAACTCTTGGAATGCCTTGCGCTTGTTTGGTTCCTGAAGAAAAATGGACATAAATAAACAGCAAGGAAGAAGGGTAGACAATTCTAGGTGGTAGCTTAGACACACAACTTGTGCACGTGTACCCAGGCGCCTTGAGTGATTGTGAGCCACGGGTTGGCAATATGTCCTAACCTTCCTTCTAGGGCTGTATGGCCTGACTGTGTACCTCCACCGTCATGCCACAGATTTATCTGCGGGCTTGGTGGAGGGTCTACGACCCTGCCAAGAGGCCCACGGTGTTCCTCCGAAATGGCGGAGATGATCTTGCAGTCTTAGTTTGGAAGCCGTGAAAAAATTTGCCTCTGCAAAAGGACGAACGTGCTTTGGGTTGTGGAAGTAAGGTACTCTTGCTCCTGGTGGCCTGACTGATAATGCTGTCAAGTTCAGGACCAAACAAAAGGATCAAGGATTTTTTGGAATAAAGTTCTGCTGACCATAGTTTCATCCAGAGAGATTGTAAAGCACCGCCACAGCGAGAGCTGAGGTTCTGCTAATCTTTCGGGCAACATCCAGTGAAGCCTCACAAACAATCATTGGCTTTCTTGATCTGGTAAGCCCACTGGGATGGTACCTGACAAGGCACCCCTCCAAAAGATGCCATGCAGAGTGAGTGTGATCAGGACGGAGTAGCTCTGCTCTGGGAAGTACCAGAAGCCAAAAAGAGGGAACATAGAAGGCCATCTAGCTTTATATCAATAGTCAGTGGGGAGAAGAAATGGAGCCCATTTTAAAACACACCAATGAGCAGAGCGCTATCTGCCGGCCAGAAGCCTTGCGTGTATACTGGAGGGTACCCCATCAACATCACGCCTGAAGTGCTGTGGGAGAAGGCAGAGCCACCACGCAGCCCTAGTCCAGTATTAAGATGTAGTTCGTCAGGGACTTCCATCGAACAGATCCTACAGAGAAGGCAGGTACCCCTTGGGAGCAAGGTGGTAGGGAGGATAGAATACTTGGACGAGTGTTGAAGTACTCATGTACTACATTAATTAGGCTGGGTGGTCAGTGCTTCAAGCACACACAAACCTTGGAGTTCCCACGTTGGGGGGGATATCATTCAGGGACACTCTACTCAGTGTAGGTGTCTTGACCATTACCTGTGGTCAGTAGAACTGACAGAAAGAAAAATTCCAGTGAAGCTTATACACACACATCTGTACCTCCTGAGGACACAACAAACACTGAACCGAGATCTGCCTGCTTGAGGGTATAGCCAGCGGAGGAGGAGCTAGTTCTTTTTCTATTGTTGTGTCCTGTCACCTAGTGGTACCAGCTATAATCCCACAGTTCCTGTGTCCCCCAAGCAAACAAAGGAGAAAATTAAAATGAGCATGTTTTGCTTAATGCAAACAAGCAGGGAGGGGAAACAAATATAATCCTCAGAAAACTGACACGAGACTATCATAAAAAAGAATGTTAGTGGCTTAAAAAGAAGATATACACAAATTATAAAAGTTTTTTACTTCAATGAACTTAAGGCCACCAATAATCTATGTCTATCTATTGAAAATAGGGGCTTCACTAAGCATACTTTTTACCTACTGTTTTAATGATAAAAAATCATTTTTGTTATATATTATGCTAAACAGGAGAAACAAGATACTATATTTGATCCATGTGATGTGGATAATTAGAATAGTACACAATCCCCTGCTCCCTTCTTTGTAAATGTTTTGTTATTCCACAATGAACGTAGCTTCAATATCCTTATCTGCCCAGTTTAGTTCACGATATGACAAAACCCAAAAAATGTTCAGCAAAATGTTCAACACAAGCCCTGTTCATTAAACTCATGTTCAACAATGGGGTATACAGCTTTACAGATTTAAGATATTCACATACCTCTGACTGTTCATTCCTGAATGTAAAAGACTGTCAGGAAGCAAACTGGAAGCTTGTACACCTACTCCTCCATTGACTCCCATTGTGCTTGAATCTGTAATAAAAGAAAAAGAATCTTACTTTGCTTGCCCACAGTTTTAATGAATATATATTTTTTTCCATATCTACACAGTTTAAAAACCGGCACTTAAAAACATATAAAATGCATTCTTACTCATTGTGTTAAGAGAGCGCATTCCCTGTGGTGACTGCCCCGACTGCTGGCCTTTAACTGCAGCTTGTGGTTGTGTCTGCAATTGATTGCCCTGGTATGGAAGACCAAGAGCTGCATATGCTCGCTCGATTGAGCTTGGGTCAATTTGGTTAGTGGCATTAATCGAAGGAGCAGGTTGCTGGCCAACTGTCCCCACAGCACCAGCAGCTCCCAGCGTCACTGGTGGACCACCCAGCAAAGCTGTAGAGAAAAATTGTCATTACCGACCTGAAACTTGATGCAAACAGTATTTAAGCAATGGAGGGGAAAAACGGTATTACTACTGTCTTAAAGGAGAAGGAAAGCTACGGAGGCATTTTATTGCCAATAGATTAGCTGCAATAGTGCAAGCTAGAATGCTATATTTATTCTTTAGAATGTTTTACCATACCGGAGTAAAAAGCTCTAGAAACTCTCTGTTTAGAATAGGAGCTGCAGTATTAACATGGTATGACATCACTTCCTGCCTGAGTCTCTCCCTGCTCTGGGCTCAGATTACAGTAGAGAAGGGAGGGGTGGGGGGAGAGGAGCAAACTGAGCATGCTCTTGCCCAGGGCAATGAGGTTTAAACTGAAGGCAGGAAGTCTGATACAGAAGCCCATGTGTACACAATAGAAGGAAAGAAATGCAGTGTTTCTTTTGACAGGGGACTCAGAGCAACACTACTTTGGGGGTTTACTGGTATATTTAGATGGACCTTTCTGATAAGGCTTACTTAGTTTTAACCTTTCCTTCTCCTTTAAGTCACTCTTACTTTGATTACGTTTGTCTCCTGCATTCTTCAGAGGCAGACAGACAGGACAGTCATGTCGTGTGCAATTTTTCCAGTGCGAAATAATCTGCCGCGAGGAGGCACAATGTGCAACTGAAAATAAAAAGATTTAAAATAAATGGTAATAAAAAGAAATCATTTAAAATTTGTTATTCTGACTACGATTCGGATTGTAGCCACAACCACTCACCTTGGCATGATTTGCCAGCTTGGCAGTGTGTCATGTGATTTAGGACATTCTTCATTGTCCGGCAATGCGGTAAGTTGCACTGCCGTACTTCACCATTGGCCTGTTCCCTCCGCTGACATTTGTGAGCGTGCAGGAGTAGAACCAGTTGTTGCTGGATCAGTTTCCTTTTCTCAGGATCTGCTGTTGGAGCTCCCGAGCCAATGCCCTGAGGGGCACCTGCTCCCATACCCGGTGGAGCTGCCGTGACCATTCCAGCTTGCTGTACCTGGGTCGACGTCTGCTGATTCTAAGGAAAGGTAGACATTTATACAATATTAGATGTGCTCTCACACATAGCATCTTGGAAAAAAATATAAGCATGCACTTGTTACGTGGACCTAGTTAAATGTGCAGGATGCCAATACACACCATTGGCATATACAGAGACTTAGCACCAAGCACTGCCACAGTTGCAGAGATGCAATATTGTCTAAATGGGTAGGTTTGTAAAATAATGCTACCTTTTTACTGAAACGTAACTTTAGCTTTATAAATACACAGACTGCTTGAAAAGAAGTCTGTCTCTAAACAGATGGAAACATACTTTGGGCAGTGCATAAGTAGCAAATACTGCTTACAATGTAAAGGAGAAATAAAGCATAAGATGATTTTGGCTAGAAATTAGCCAAGTTTAGTGTACTCTGTGCTGCTGGTAAGAAGCTAAGCTTACATGTCATTAGTAATCAAAATAGTTGCAGAAAGTGAGGCTGCAGAGAGAGGCAAAGAAGAAAACAAAGAATAGCACTTTGCAGGTCTTTCAGAAATAATAATAAAAAAAATTAAAACCCCAACATTTCATCACCACTCGCGACCTCTCAAAGGAAATTTTATTATTTCCAAAAATTGTGGTATTCCTTCGTCTACTTCTACATTATTATCTTGGGATTATATTATACACACTATATACTGTATCAGTCCCTAGGCTACTGAAGGCAGCCCAGAGCATGTGCTGTGAGACAGCAGAAATTAAAATGGGGGAGATAATGAAGATATCTATGGAGGCAGAGATATTCTACAGAGCTGTGGTGTCATCAGGCTGGTACAGAAGCCTAAAACATCAAGTTTATAATTTCATGAACTAATTATTTTCTTAGATTTGGTTTCCTTTAATTTAAAAATGTGAACCAAAACATCAACATGCAACTGCCATCCTCACCATATTTGGCATGCCAACACCAGGTTTCTTGTCCACTGGAAACTGAGCCAGGCTATTCTGTAATGCTGCCTTGTTCTGCATTTGTGATGCCATAACTGTGCCCCCCATCTGGGGAACAACATTTTGTCCATACGTTGTTCCATAAGGATTAGGATTGTTCATTAGACCCATCTACAGAGAAAGAAAAATACTTCAAAGATTAAACAGACCATCATGTTAAGTTAAACATCACTTTAAAAGGGGAAGAGGAGAATGGATGAAAACGAATTTCTGCAACCTGGCCAATGGAGGCATATGGTAATCTAAAATGCGTATTTATTAACATCGGAGACAAACTAGTGATGTTGCCCATTGCAATCTAATCAATTAGATTTGAACAGTCACCTTCAAATTGGAGAACAAATGCAAAGATCTCATTGGTTGCTATAGGCAGCATCACCGGTGAGGTTTGGCATCAATGTTAATAAATATTAATGTTTAAAGCTTGGGCTTCAAGCTGCACTGTTTGTAAGGTCACAACAAGGTTCTTGCTGATGTTGCTCAAGTAAAGTGGTCCATATGCAAGTACACCAATACTTATTGCAAACATTTACAGACAAGTGAGCAGTTTATTGGGTACACGGATCCTCCGTTTGATAACGGAACAGGGCTCCATAAAAAATCCCATTGGTAAGTAAATCCTGATCTGGCCCACCACCTAGATAGCCAATCAGGCAATGAACAACTAACCAGCTTAGGTGAAAAAGTGACATTTATAGTAACTGACTACTATTTAGGCTAAAGCCGGACAGGGCTGACTGCTGACCTGCGACTAAACATAGAAGTTAGGAATATGTGCTTTTGTTTGAATTTTGTATGAATCCAGCAGACATTTAGCCATTGTTAGAGTTTTCTTTTTGTATGCGGTTGTTAAAAGCAGTTTGACTAAGCAAGAGTGTAAACTATTTTGATTACATACAAAAGTATAGATACTCCTGACCTATACAAGAGCAATGCAAATCTTCATCAATTCAGAAAAATTAGTATGCACAACTAAAGGAGTTATCAAGTTGTGTGATGCTTAGCACAAAAATTCCACCAACTAAATGAATTGCAGAGGTTACAAATCTGCCTCAAAAGATAGATTTACAAGAAAACTTCTTTGCATTTGCAAATATTAGTACATGTAAAATTGCCTCACTGTTTATTTAATGCTTTTATTTTTTCTTTTCGCAAACTTTAGGTATGGAGATACAAAATATGGAAATAACCATTATGTGAAAAGCCCCAGGTTCTAGGCAATCCAGATAAAAGATGACATACCTGTACAGTCAAGACACCTGCACCATGTATGAACTAAAATCTTTCACTAATCTTTTTACTAAACAGATATCAGAAGCAATAATATACAAACACCTGTAAGATTTCGGTAGCAACAAGGGTTTTTTGTTTTTATTTCAACAGCGTTTTGGGATTAACCTTAACTATTTTATTGCCCCATATCAAGATACTTAAATGCAGCATTTTCTGTAAATGTGAGATGACAGTTTAACAGGCAACAAAGAAACACACCCTAGGAGAAACAGTGGGGCTTTGCACAGATATGTTTAATATACACAACTCAAGGAAGAAGGCCACTGCCTAATAAGAAATCAGAACCCAAGTAAAAAGAGCAGATGGCAAAGCACCAGTCCAGAAAAGGGAACAAAAGGTAACATGGCTCCCTCCCCCATGTAAGTGCAAGTCTTGCCCACCCCCAACTCTTGAAATTCAGCCGGCCCCTCCCCGGCACACTCCAAGCAGCACTGCCTTGCATATGACAGGTTAGACACAATGAAGCTTTTGCACAACACAGTAAAACTGCTCTACTTTATGTAATTATCTCAAGCATGTTAGGAAATAAAAATAAGAAAAAGTTTTCCCAAATAAGAGTGAAGAACTTAATGGACTTTGGGTTGACAAAAAAGATCAAATTAACCATGTAACATCTCAGACTTAAAAGTAGGAATAACATTCATACATCAACGTGGAGTAATCCTTCTCAACATGGCTCCATATTCTGCATAGGATCAGCAAGGCCAAAAAACCAGAGAAATGGCATGGATGTCTCCTTCACAGATTTCTGTCCATATACTTTGTAGCCATTGTGGTATCCTGCATGGCACAAAAATGCTGCTGCCAAACAGGCAAATGTTAGGAGTTGTGTTTTCAGAGCTGCCGGCAGCAAGTACCAAACAGATTCCCCATCCTGAAAAGGAACGCGGCATGCAGGCTACACTAGCGAGCATCACACATAATAATTAACCTTCCAGCCAAGTCAGAAGTGATGCTGCAGAGACTTGTTTCAGTCACATTTACTCAGCAGTTAAAGCATAAAACAATGTAGCTAGCTGCAGACAAAAGCAACTTTCACTAGAAGCCCAAGCCGGGCAGATTCATTGCCATGTGGCTTCAGGTTTATGTTTCTAGATTTATTTTGACGGTGTACGACTGCAAAGTTTGCTTAAAGGGATACGGCCATGGGAAAACATCAGTTAATAGTGCTGCTCCAGCAGACTTCCAATTCTTAAAAGAGCAAATAGATTTTTTATATTCAATTTTGAAATCTGACATTGGGCTAGACATATTGTCAGTTTCCCAGCTGCCCCCAGTCATGTGACTTGTGCCTGCACTTTACGATTGAACTACTTTCTGGCAGGCTGTTATTTCTCCTACTTCATGTAACTGAATCAGTCTCAGTAGGACTTGGCTTTTACTATTGAGTGTTGTTCTTAGATCTACCAGGGAGCGGTTATCTTGTGTTAGGGAGCTGCTATCTGTTTACCTTCCCATTGTTCTGTTGTTAGGCTTCTGGGGGAAGTGATATAATTCAAACTTGCAGTACAGCAGTAAAGAGTGACTGAAGTTTATCAGAGCACAAGTCTCAAGTCTCATGACTGGGGGCAGCTGGGAAACTGACAATATGTCTATAGCCCCATGTCAGATTTCAAAATTGAATAAAACTAAATCTTTTTGCTTTTCTGAAAAATGGATTACATTGCAGAATTCTGCTGGAGCAGCACTATTAACTGATGTTTTTTGGGGGGGAAAAAAATGTTTTCCCATGACCGTATCCCTTTAAAGTGACATCGTCCCCCAGTATCTCAATGGAATAGATTCCAAAATTGAAAGATACCGATCAAGGCTAAAGGTTAAAAGCAATACACTGTGAAAGATCTGCTCCAATGGCAATGGTCCAAATCAGACTAGTAGATTGTTTGGACCAGACAGGGCCAGCAGCATAGCTACTGTGCCGTCCCTAAGGCCAACAAAATGAACCTGTTCAATGCCATTTGGAGAAGACTGCTTCAGCTACCTGATTTGTCCCTTCCACGCCTGCCCTACATATCTTCCCGATCCATGGGCCCATACATGGTTTGACAAGTCGTGGATGTAGGCTGACTGTAGAGAGAGATCCACTTGTTTGAGAGGTCCCAAAGCTGATCTCTGGCAACCCATGCACTGGGCTAAATTGGATCAATTTATCTGGGGACTAATTATCAATCATAATACAGAGACCTCTCAGACAAGGACCACATGAACAGGCCTTTAACATACTGCACTGCAAACTGCAGATTCATGCTGTGAATCACTGACAAATTTCAGCATGTGTGTATTTCTAAATTATTTTATTTGTATTTCTCTGATTGATGCCAGCTTTTTTACAGCCTTTTTACATTAACAAATCAAAAACAGAATTTAAAAAAGTTTAAGCTATACAGGGAGGTTTCTGGCAATTCGAATCAGCTCAAACTTTTTGGCTTAGGTTGGAGTGCCGACTGTCTTCTTGCTTTTTGGGTGGACGCAAAACATGATCAGTGGTCCACCACCAGGTCACGGACTCAATAAACCTGTTCGTTTTTTTGTGTTATTCAGTTATTTAGCTTTTTGTTCAGCAGCTCTCCTATTTAGTCTTTTCTACCCTAGCAGCCAGGCAGTGGTTTAAAACAGACACTGAAAGATGAATAGGAGAGGGTCGGCATAGAAATAATAATAATAAAAAAATTATAGCCTCACAGAGAAATAGATTTTGACTGCTGGGGTCAGCAAAACCCATCTAAAAGCCGGAAAAGGGAATGCCTATAATTTAAGAACTATTAAAAATAATTAATGAAAACCAACAGCAAAGTAGCTAAGAACAGAGCATTCTATAACATACAAACAGTTAACTAAAATGTGAACCACTTCTAACGCACTTAGGTAAGTGTGCACAGGCACAAGAACATGCTAGTTTCAATAACCATTCATATGTGTGAGTAATCGTGATGTGCAATTCATCCTAAAAACCTGCAGGTTATACTGGCCAACTGATACCACAATCGAGTCGTGGGCAGGTGGTGGGCCATATTCACCTCCGCCTTATTTGTTTTTTTGCATAAGGAACAAAAATTGAATTAAACAACTTTGAGATACACATTTAAAAATGTTAAAGGAACAGTAACAACAAAAATTGAGAGTGATCAGTTTGCTTCAGAAACACTACTATAGTTTGTATAAACAAGGTGTTGTGTAGCAATGTCGGAAATGTAAAAAATGCTTTATGATACAGGTTAAATAGTGGATAACATAACACCATTATGTTTTACAGAGCTTATCTGCTGTGCAACTTGAATAGCTGCCCCTATTACTACACAGCAGCTTATTCATATAAACAAAAGTAGTGTTTCTAAAGCAAACAGCGGTTTTACCAGTGCAGGTCAACACTACATTATATTTGTATTCATTTAAAAAAAAAAATTTACGTTACTGTTCGTTTAATGGTTTTAAAGTTATTTGTAAATGTAATTGCAATTATAGTACAGTTATGGGATCTGTTATCCGGAAACCCATTATCCAGAAAGCTCAGAATTATGGAAAGGCCGTCTTCCATAGACCCCATTTTATCCATTTTTTTTTTTTATTTAATTTCTTTTTCTCTGCAATAAAACAGTACCTTGTACTTGATCACAACTAAGATATAATTAATCCTTATTGGAAGCAAAAACAGCGTATTGGGTTTATTCAATGTTAACATGATTTTCCAGTAGACCCCAGGTTTGAAGAACCAAATTACGGAAAGATCCCTTATCCGGAAAAGCCCAGGTCCAGAGCATGGGTAACAGGTCCCATACCTATAGTGTTTATGACTTTAATCTCAGATCTTTTAATCTGCTGACTTTTGCTACAGCATTCCATAAATCAGAAGTGGAGAAAATCAGCCACAGAGAGAGAAGCTACATTTGCAATTAACCCAGTAATGATTAAAGTATTTTTAAAGTTGTTTATAATTGTATTTTTTCATTGGACAATAAAAAACAAAATATAGGCAGAGGAACACTCTCAAGTGTGCACAAAATAAAAGTATATGCTTAAAAGGGAACTTCACAAAATCATAACTTGAGCTTTTTTGAAAAGTAAACAGTTTCAAGCAACTTTGCAATATACAGCAATTAAAAAAAAATGTGCAGACTTTTCATGATTTTTAATGGTTTATGACAGTTGCCCAAGCCTAGCTCCCTGCTCTTCTGCTGATCTTTCGGACTACTTTGCTGAGCTGGTTGACTACTGTTACTTTGTATCAGCAGCCATCTGTATTCAGCCTGCATCTTCCAAACCCCACAATTCCCTGCACACATGATTTCAATAAAGAAACAAACATCACAGTACAATGGGTTGTGTAGTTCCTCCATGCTGTCTGTAAGCTGTGGAGAAGTTGTTACAATTTGTAACATCAGTGTTTTAGTCCCTCCTTCCCTGCCAGGATTTCAAATGAGGCAGATCGAGAAGAACTATTAACCAGCTGGATTGCAGCATAGAAAACGGCATTTATTCATACTTTTTGAAGTGTTGGGTATATTAGGGGTTCCTGTGGTATGTAGGCCTCTTTATTAAATTTTCGTTTGGAAGCCAGAGTTCCCCTTTAAGCCAAAGAAGGCAAATGTTGAACCTTTGAGCCATGGTATGTACACTGTCAAACAAAATGCTTTAAAATTAAGCTTGGTGCCTTTTTTTATTCCAGATAGAAAAATTATGTGGCTTACTTATTTGTTATTACTGGCCCTATATGTTTATACATTTAGGAATACGCCGTTCCTTTACATAAAAGTAAAGTTGACACTTACAATTTCCTTTCTATACGTTAACAAGAAAATACAACATCAAAAAAATAAGACCTGTCTCTTACCTTGTTCATGGCAGTTGGCTGTGGACCTCTCATTCCAGACTGTGCTCCAATTTGAGGTCCACCTTGAAGTGTTTCAGCAAGTAGGTTGCCTGTATTGCCCATGTTAGGGTTGGGGTACTGCATGCTAGGACGACCTCTACCAGATCCAACAGATCCGTTCATCATTTGACCTTGTATCATATTCTGTCCATTTCCAGCTATCATTCCTGCGTTGATGCCCATGCCATGCTGGTTCACAGGGCTGTTCACACCAGACATCATTCCTGTTGCTGAAGTGGGATTCATCTGCTGAGCTGTTGGTCCAGGGTTTCCACTGCCTCCCATACCCATGTTTGGTGATGCATGTCCTCCTTGGTTCATAGGACTTTTTACCATACTGTTCAGTAGGCTTATTCCTGGGCTGTTTTGTGGTGTTTGTTGCCCAAGGCCCATGCTCATGTTTGAGGTGGTTCCACCACGCAAGAGCTCAGAAAGCTGCTTATGCTTGGCAGCTGCATCAGGCACCATATTCATACTAGTGTGTAGCTGACTGAGATCTCCACCATTAGTCAGACCAAACTCACTTGAGTTAATCAACTCATCAGGTAAATCATGTTCCAGGTCAAAGAGAGACCCAAAATCTAGGAAAGAAAATAAAACGATTAGTTCATGTCAATGGCATCAAATGGGAAAACACTGTTGTGCAGTAGAATGTGCAAACTACAAGAGAAGGCAAATATTTGTTCACTCAGATGTACTTGGTCTGGAAGTAAACTTCATTGCCCAGCTTGTAGTGTGAGAATTGGGGTGAATACATATCTGCAGTCCTGTGGGGGGGGCTCCTGGCTAAAGGTTGGACAGTCAAGTTCGAATTGAACTGTAAAACATTTGCTAACCAATGTTAATTATCACATATTTATAAAGAACCAACATATTAAGCAGCGACATAGAAAACATTTTATTCAGAACCCCACATCAACCAAAGCATTTTACTGTATACAGAGACAGCACGATTTAAAAATGCATCCAGTCCATGGTGTTCTCCCCATGCCCTTTTTGCCAGTCAAATCTCATGGCTGCCAAGATCCGCTCCAGCCCCTACATCCTGTGCCAATGGGAAACTCTCTTAGTGTTTCAAAAAACAGTCTTTTTGGCTTCTGTAAAAACTTTTTTAGGGTGGCAGAAGTGTGGTGGCTATTCAGGCAAATCTTTTGTGGAGGATCTGGAATTTGGCAAATCCCTAGTGAAACTGTGGCAATTTGAATGATCAAGAATTGAAAAAAAGTTTTAACGGTCTGTCCCTTCAATTTGGCCAATAGCCCACGACAACCTCCAAGAGAGAAAACTGGACATCTGGATATACAATCTTTAGTAATGAATGCAGAATGAAAATCGAAGGTGGGATGGCACTCTGAGCGCTTCAATTTCACAAGTCACCTCATAAGGAAACTTCAGGTGACGAAAAACAAAGCACACCGATTGCCATCCAGCCGGCAATTTTGATTCTAGCCAGTGGTAAGGCAGGGGAGGCAGTTTGGGGAGATTTGCCATGTGTCTCTGCCCTAAAGGGTCACATGTGCCAATAAGACAAAACAGATATGTACCACAATATTTGTATGCTGACCCAAACGTCCAAAGCAATAACCATTCACTATAGATAGTGCAGTTGGTTGGGAATTGACTGAGTTTGAAAATATCTACTGATGCAAAATGTCAGCCAGTGCATGGGAACACATGTAGAGAAGGATGTGAGAAGCCACAGTTCATCTTCATTCTGCTAATCCAATCAGTTGTGTACCTTTAGGGCAGAGACACACGGTAAGATTCGGAGAGATTGGTCGTCCTGCGACAAATTTCCTCTTCTTCGGAGCAACTAATCTCCCTGAACTGCCTCCCGCTGGCTAGAATGAAAATCGCCAGCGTTTCATTTTCCAAAGACGCCCGAAGTTTCCTTGCGAGGCAACTTCGGGCGACTTTGGAAAATGAAGAGCTCCGAGTGCCATCCCACCGGCGATTTTCATTCTAGCCAGCAGGAAACATGTCAGGGAGATTAGTCGCGCCGAATAAGAGATTCGTCGTCGGGCGACTAATCGTCCCAAATCTGACCTTGCGTCTCTGCCCTTACTGAATTATCCAAACACTAGAAACACAGCCATGCCTTGTATATGTTATTTATCCAATATTATTTTTATGCAGGCATTGAAGCTTAAAAAATAAGCACTCTGCATCTTGTAAGGTAAAGTGGTAAGGTTTTCCAATAGGAGGAAAATAGTTAAATCACGTGGAATGAACAGATCCCTTGAAAATTCTATTTTAAAACCTGATCACTGAAAAAGAAGATACCTTGTCCAAACAGTCAAATATTTCCATTATGTGCTATAATGCAAGAATGGGGGGAAAATGAGAAGGGAGCAAATATTCCCTTCAAAAAAAAAAAAAAGCAGAAAACACAGATGATCAAAGGGGAGGATGGGAAGAATAATTTAGAGAAAATGCAACCCCTTGACCATTTGCATATACCAAAAATTATGAGCTGCATATGGGCACACTATGTATTGAGCGCATGAGAA
This sequence comes from Xenopus laevis, assembly GCF_017654675.1. NCBI lineage: Eukaryota > Metazoa > Chordata > Amphibia > Anura > Pipidae > Xenopus > Xenopus laevis. The sequence continues at coordinate 94,873,149 of NC_054378.1, forward strand.
CATGTATTTCACTTAAATATTTACTTATTGGAAAATGCCATTTACCTAATGCTATTAAATAACCTAGTAAAAACCAGACTTTACATCTTTCCCAAAAAAAATTCCGTAGCCTTATACAGAGAAACAATGTTTTTTTTCTATTCAGGATTTAAAGTTTTTCTATAATTTATGCCAATTTTTCCATGGCCCCCAGTAAAACTTAAAATCAGTTACAGGTATAGGATAAATTATCCGGGAAACCCATTATCCAGAAAGTTAAATATTACGGATTATCCAAATAATCTAAATTTTTAAGAATTTACAAACTTTTTCTTTGTAATAAAACAGCACCTTGTACTTGATCCACTTAGATAATTAATTATTGGAAGTAAAACCAGAATATTTGGTTTATTTAATGTTTACATGATTTTCTAGTAGATTTAAGGTATGAAGAGCCAGTTATCCGAAAACTCTTGGTCCTGAGCATTCTGGATAATAGATCCCATATCTGTACTATTCTATTCAAAGTAGCACAAAAATACTCCAAGACATTAGGATTTTTCTATATAGTTTCCATGGAATTGACAGAGAAACTAGCACATCCAGTCACACAGAAAAGATATACAGAGACTATGTGCAAATTCATAGTTTCCGAAAAAAGGTTTTCGGTCACTTTTGCGATAACATTTTTTAAAGATGGCTAGTTATTAAGTGTGCACAAGTATAATTATTCACACTGCACGATGAAACCTTATTTAACCAGCAGGACAAATTTAGGAATACCTGACAAATTGACCAACCCAAAAGCAGCACCCACAAAACCTATTAGCCATGAACTACAAAATAGGTGCCAATTGAATTGCAACCCTGAGACTTTTAAAGAGAACTTGTTAGAGGCCATTTCTTTTCTCACAGTAGTTTTAACAAAAATGAGCATCTAAACTGCAAGGTTTACTGCAAAGTAATGTAAATTTAATTTCCAAAGTATCCCCTTCCTAAATCTCTAGAACATGGAAAGTAGCTAAAAACTACATTTTCTTTCAAACATACATCTACAATCTTAAGTTTTCTAATATATTTTGGTAAATGCAATTGTGAGCAATATTTGTTCATGCCTTCCTGTTCTTTGGTTCCGACAGAACATAGCAAAAGTCAGCTCTCTTCTGTCTATTAATCAGCTGGCTTCTCTATAATTCTTTCAGGAGTCAGAACATCACCATCTAGACAGAAATATATCAGCAATTACAGTTACAAACGACATAAAAACCACTGAAAATGTCTAATGAAAACATATCGGAAATATGATTTAATTATGCAAATAAATAAGGCTTTTGGCAAAAGATTCTTTAGGTAATGCAGCATGTGCTCAGTAATTATCCCAAGCATCATCCCTTTAACATGGGAAATATGTAACTGGCAAGTATTTTTCTACTGTATTAAGAACATAAGGATTAGATGATAAATATAAATGAATAATCCTTCCTCATAAAAAGTTAAGCAGTACTAGTTTTCTTATGGCAATGCTTAACCCATCTAAGCCCATTTAACCAATACCTAAATACGTGTTCATTGCATTTTAAAATGCAACTTTGTAAATGGGCTACACGGTATAAAATGGCTTGTATTTATTAGAATTTCTTGCGCTGCCTAAAAGGACTGTACAGTGCTACTGCAAGGTCTATTTTTATGCTATTCTTTAAAAGGACAAGTGAATAGAAAATAAACTATAGGACCAACAGTGTTTAGAACCCAGCTTGTCCAGCATCGTAATCTGAAAACAAAGGGTATCAGAATGGAGTTGGTCAATCCTTTGCTGCTTTAATAACCTCCACTCTTCTAGGAAGGCTTTTAAACACTGCTCCCTAGATTTCCCTCAACCTGTCACAAAGGTACTGATGAAACTATGCAATGATGTGATCAGGCCTGGCTCTTAATAGGTACTCCAAATGATAGTAAAGGTTATTATTAATCATTCTGCAGGCCAGTGAATTTCTTCCACTCCCATCTCAGTAAAGAAACTCTGTACAAACCTCATTTTGGGTATAGCATCAGGAAGTATGCAATTGTAAAAAAAAAAAAAAAAAAAAAGTCATTGTACCCTGTAGCCTTCAGGTTTGCCTTCCCTTAAATAAGAACCCAAGCCCAAACCATTATTCCTCCTCCAAACTTTACGCTCATTATTACGGATTCAGGCAAACCCACACTTGTCTGTCCAGATGGTGAAGTACAATACATTGACTCCACAGCATGAGTTTACACTGTTCCAGAGTCGAATGGCAGCAACCTTTAAACCACTGCAGGCAGATGTTGGGATTGTAACTGATGTGAGGCTTTTGTGCAGCTGCCCCTGATGAATAGTTACTACACTGACATTACTTCCAGGGACAGCTTGGTACTAAGTAGTGAGTGCTGTAGCCTCTGAGGACATGAAATTTCAGGAGCATCCACATACTTCTGGCTATACTTTAAGTTTACTCAAAGTACTTTTCATGGCTCAGTGATACAGAACTTTATGACAGCAGAAAAGTATCTCCTAGGCACAACCTCAAAATACCACAAACTTTTCCAACACTTTTCTGGTACGGGATAAAATAACATGTTTTGAATCATTAGTCCTTTTCAATCGCAGTTGTACAATGGGACTGAACAATTCTAATGGCATGCTGTATTAGGAGAGCTGTTTTTTTTTTTAGCTAAATAGCATAATTTACAAAGATGAGGTGACAAAACTATTTTTAAAAAGCACCCATTGGTTTGTTTATAGCTTTGCCTTTCTGCCAGTTTCCTTATCCTCAATTAGGTGTGTTAGTGGACAAAAAGGAATATTGAAAATGAAAGTGCAACAAATGACAACTGAAATAAAGTCCAAACAATGTTGGGGAACAGTACCCATACACCCTCTAAAAACATTCTAAACACAGATTTATGATCAATCATTAGTTACTTAACAAAAATAAGGCATTTACAAATGTATTACAAAAAAAGTTTGTACACAGACTTTCTGCTTTAAAAATAATTGTCTGCAACCTAAATTGCCTGCAAACTAAAGTGGCTCTGTTCCTATATGTAGTAAAACAGATAACATCCAAATACTATAAAAGCAATAAAACCAAATACCCTTTACTCTCACTTTAAAATGAAAAAAGTTTGAGCAGAAGTCAAAAGTATATTTTACTGGTTGCACGTCAGTGCTCTGCAAATGGACAATTTTTAATATTGTAACATTTGAGCAAATGAAGTGTCTATGGTCTTACTTCAGTTTATAACGTGCCAAGCAACTTCAGCAACAGAGTAACAAAAAGAACACAGATCAATAACTCATGCAGAAAACAAAAGGCTGCTAAAATGATACATTGTTTACACATATATAACATAAAAAGAGACAACGCACAGCTAAAATCTAACACCAAAGCAAAGGAACCCTAAAAAATTGAAATATATGCTGTAAGCTTGAAACACGAGTAACAAAAAAAAGAACAAAATGACTACAGTGCTGTCTAATGCAAACTACAACCATTACAGCGGCTGACCATATGATGCTGAAAACTGTAGCGCAACAGGGAAAAGGCCACAGGTTGGGGTGTCCCTGATGCTTAGGTGAGTTTTAAAGGATGACATACATAGAACAGTGCTGGCAGTAGTGCACAGGTGCTGCTCTGCAGTTTCTAACTGATAAAAGTGGAATGCAATGGCAGGAGTGTGTATGAATGGTGTGAGTGGAGTCTCATGGGTAAGTGGACATTATATCACAAGAACTGACCTGGAACATCACTGGAAGACAGGGAAGGAGAAGACATCTTGGGCTTCTTGGCTGAAGGGGGCCCGGGATCCACCAAATTGTCAGCCATGGCTGATACTTGTGGTGATTCACTTCTATGATCCAATGCTCACTATTATGCTGTAGTCACTAAAAGGCCTGGGGTGCCAGGAGGTGAGCTCTCCCTGCCCCCCAATAAATGCACTCACTAAACACTCAATTCAGGTAGGCGATTCTCACAAATACTGTCCTCGACCATCAGGACGCCAACCAAATATCTGGGCCTCTTCTGACCCATCGTCCTCCTCTGCCACCAGTTGTGGGGGGCGATGGGTGAAATTAGATGAAAAGCCCGAGTAGCAGCTTCGCACCAGTAACGTCCTGTGGGTCTTTTAAATGAGCTCAGAGGAGACACGGGAAGAGAAGCACAAAGCTGCGTGTAAAAGTGCCCAGAGCTTCCCCTACTAACGAGGGAATAGGCGGCTCAGCAACACTGCCTCAAGCTCTTGTCTTGCTCAGAGGGCGGCATCACGGCGAACGTATCTGCCGGTGTCAATGCTTTAAACGCAGCCAGTCAACAGCCGCATCCCCTTCCCTTGGGGAAAAGCTTTGTGTATTAGGGAGGCGTGAAGCACCGGCCCAGGCCCACTACAAGATCTCGCGGCCTGACGGTATAATTGCTCGACTCCCTTCCCCCGCGGCCTCTCCCGCAGTCTCTCAGGAGGGAGGGTCTCCGGCTCTGAACACTCAGCTCACGGTAGATCTGGCCAACACAGGTGAGGCCGCCGCTGGATGACGTCAGGCCTATGTCAACCGGAAATCCTCGTCCCACAGTAGCCGGTGTTACCGCCTTGTCTCTCGGGGGAGCTAAAGGGGTCGCAGTATCCCTAGACTGCTTCAGAAAGATCACAAGGAGGCGCAGACCCAAGGTATATCTGTTTCCAGAGATGATTTACGGGAAGGCGCGTCTTTGTGTCCAGCCTTCTTTCTCCTCCGGTTGTCCTGCGGTTCGTGCCGTACTCCGGCCGGGGCTCCGTCCCTCACACACAAACAAAATGGCGGCTGTTGTTTCTTCACTCGGCTGAGGGAAGCTTCAGTATAGCAGCCGGAAACGACGCAAAGCTTCTAGCTCGAAGGGGAGGTGAACCGATTGAAGGGCGGAGCTCCGAAAGACCTCTTCCCATTGGTTACCGCGTACAATGAAACAGAACGATTCAGAAGCAGTGGGTGGGCGACGCAGACAAGAAGCTCCGCGCTATTGGCTACATTTTGCTTCGACCGTGCTGTTACGTCATGAAGCTTATTTTTTTTTTTTTCCTTAAAGGCAAGTGAGCGGGCAAAAGGGGGAATGTTTCCTTCTTCCTAACCCTCCCCCATTAGTTTGGTTATTTTATGTCGGCGAACCATTTTGACTAATAAGTAAAAGAGCAAAATGTAAGCCGTCGTGTCCAGCAGGGTAACAAAGCCCATTAGGCTCGCGGCAGCTCCTTGTTAGTCCCAACCACTAAATCGGGGGATTCGCGTAGAGTAGAAAGGTTTATATTTACAGCTTTACCTGCAGGGAAGTTACTACAAGACGTAATTGTCCGTATGATGGTGTAGGTTAGCGCTGATCCACCTCTTATACCGCCGCGTCTGCTCGGAGCTTCCCATGAGCTGAGAATGCGGTGTAACTGGAGGGGCATCAGCTGTCCAATATACCAGGCAATGTGTGCAGTGCTGAGCTCGTCCCATTCATTCCCACTGGAAAATAAAACACAGGAGCAGGGCTGCCAGGTCTAATTTTCAAAATCAGACAGAAAACCAGCCCAAAACTAGACAAGAGACACTTAAAAACTAGCCCAAAAATAGCCCCATATGTGGAGTGAAAAAAAAAAAGTCTAAAAAAATAAATGAATATTTTTGAATATTTTCAAATTTTCACTGTTTGGCAAATTTTTCCTGCCGTGCAAGATGTGACAGATTCACCCGTCACCCGGGGCGTAACTACAGAGGGGCCTCAGGAAATATACAGGCCCACGTAAGGCCCTAATACATATACAATGGCAATAAATATTGGTAAAACCGCTCAAGCTCTAGACATTTTGGTGGCCAACAGATTTATACTCCATAATTGTCTATGATTGAGGAAAGTCACCGGAAAATGCGAGAATGGGACGGGAGACTGGGGGACAGAGCCCACAATCTGGTAACTCCCGACTAATACACATCAGTCGCATTGCATGCTGGGTATTGTAGTTTCGCATTAAACTTAGCAGCCTGCAAAGTGTTAAACAAAAACGACATTATCCGCCATGCATTGGGAGACGCAGACAAACCAGCCAAAGGCCCAAAAAGTAGCCCAAATCCGTACCTTGGCTAGTTTGTACTTTTAAAACACACCTGGGCTTTTAATTAATAGACAACTTTGGCTGGAAAACCGCCAACCTGGCAACTCTGCACAAGAGATTCCCGTGCACCACGCTGTACACATAGGGGCAGATTTATCAAGGGTCAAAGTGAATTTGAGGGAATTTTCGTAGTTAAAAAATTCGAAAGTAATTTTTTGGATACTTCGACCAGCGAATAGGATACTACGACTTTGATTCGAAGTAAAAATCGTTCGAATATTCAACCATTCGATAATCGAAGTACTGTCTCTTAAAAAAAACTTTGACTTCAATACTAAGTTAAACCTGCCGAATTGCTATGGGGACCTTCTACAAACTTTTTCGAAGTCTTTACACATCGAATAAAAATCCTTCGATCGATCACTGAAATCCTTTGAAACGTTTTTATTAGATCATAGGATTGCTGAATTCGGTGAAAAAACTTTGAATTCGATATTTGAATTCGAAGTTTTTTAATTCGATGATCGAATTTCAAAGTTTTTTGTGCTTCAAAATTCTGCCCCATAATGTCCAGCCAAGTGACCAGACCTGTTGAGTGTTTACATAGTAAGTTAGGTTGAAAAAAGACACGTCCATCAAGTTCAATCTTAAGTCTATATACAGTTAGGTCCATAAATATTTGGACAGACAACTTTATATTTCTAATTTTGGTTCTGTATATTACCACAATGAATTTTAACTGAAACAACTCAGACTTTCAGCTTTAATTCAGTGGGTTGAACAAAAAGATTGCATAAAAATGTGAGGAACTAAAGCCTTTTTTTTAAAACTATCACTTCATTTCTGGGGCTCAAAATTAATTGGACAATTAACTCAAAGGCTATTTCATGGGCAGGTGTGGGCAATTCCTTCATTGTGTCTATCAATGAAGCAGATAAAAGCCCTGGAGTTGATTTGGGGGGGGGCTTGTATGTGCAAGATTTTGCTGTGAAAAAGTAACATGCGGTCAAATAAGCTCTCCATGCAGGTGAAACAAGCCATCCTTAAGCTGTAAAAAACAGAAAAAACCCATCGGAGAAATTGCTACAATATTAGCGGTGGCAAAATCTACAGTTTGGTACATCCTGAGAAAGAAAGAAAGCTCTGGTGAACTCAGCAACGCAAAAAGACCTGGGCGTCCACGGAAGACAGCAGTGATGAATGATCACAGAATCCTTTCCATTTTGAAGAGAAACCCCTTCACAACAGCCAAACAAGTGAAGAACACTCTCCAGGAGGTAGGTGTATCCATATCTGCAAGGTGCAAGCCACTCATAAGCATCAAGAATAGAAAGGCTAGATTGGACTTTGCTAAAAAAAAAAAATCTAAAAAAAGCCAGCACAGTTCTGGAAAAACATTCTTTGGACAGACAAAATAAAAGTTCAACCTCTACCAGAATGATGGCAAGAAAAAAGTATGGAGAAGGTGTGGAACAGCTCATGATCCAAAGCATACCACATCATCTGTAAAACATGGCGGTGGCAGTGTGATGGCTTGGGCGTGCATGACTGCCAGTGGCACTGGGACACTAGTGTTTATCCATGATGTGACACAGGACAGAAGCAGCCGAATGAATTCTGAGGTTTTCAGAGACATACCGTCTCCTCAAATCCAGCTAAATGCAGTCAAATTGATTGGGAGGTGTTTCATACAGATGGATAATGACCCAAATCATACAGCCAAAGCAACCCAAGAGTTTATTAAAGCAAAGAAGTGGAATATTCTTGAATGGCCAAGTCAGTCATCTGATCTGAACCCAATTGAGCTGCATTTCACTTGTTGAAGACTAAACTTCAAACAGAAAGGCCCACAAACAAACGTCAACTGAAAGCGGCTGCAGTTAAGGCCCGGCAGAGCATTAAAAATGAGGAAACCCAGAATCTGGTGATGTCCATGAGTTCAAGACTTCAGGCTGTCATTGCCAGCAAAGGGTTTTCAACCAAGTATTAGAAAATAACATTTTATTTTCAGTTTTTTAATTTGTGCAATTAATTTTGAGCCCCTGAAATGAAGTGATTGTGTTAAAAAAAAGTCTTTAGTTCCTCATATTTTTATGCAATCTTTTTGTTTGACCCACTGAATTAAAGCTGAAAGTCTGCAGTTCAACTGCATCTGAGTTGTTTCATTTAAAATTCATTGTGGTAATGGGTCTCACTCGTAGGGGTACAACCCACAAAATTTCGCTGTTTGCCGATGATGTACTCCTAACTCTTACTCGACCACTGACATCTCTCCCTAATTTACACGCTATCTTAGACACATACAGTAGACTTTCCAACCATAAAGTCAACCAGGACAAGTCGGAGGCCCTCCCCATAAATATCCCCCACCCGCAACTCAAGGTCCTGAAATTAAATTTCAACTACAATTGGAAAACTGATTATATCAAATATTTGGGGATCCGCTTGACCCCTAGCTATGCTGCCCTATACAAGGAAAATTACACCCCACTTTTTGCTAAGATCTGCGTAGATCTTGAAAAATGGACCTCCCACTCGCTATCCTGGCTGGGCAGGATTGCCACAGTGAAAATGGTGACCCTTCCCAGACTGCTTTATCATTTCGAGACCCTACCTGTCCGAGTCCCATTTACAATTTTGAGACAGATCCAGGCTAAACTAGTTAAATTCATATGGGCGGCTAAATCCCACAGAATCTCTAAGAGGGTACTTACATCCCCGAGGGAGTGGGGGGGCCTGGGGGCTCCAGATATTACTAGGTACTATCTGGCTGCACACCTGAGACAGGCAGTGGCATGGTCGGCCAGGACACACTGTGGGAAATGGGTGTCTCTGGAAAATGATACTGTTTCTCCTTTTGCCATCTCCTCCTTTTTATGGGATCCGAAAAAATTGCTGAAACCCAAGGACTGTGTACTGAATTCGGTGAAATTGACTGTGTCACTGTGGAACTATGCTAAGGTACAGTTCAGTATATCCCCAGAACCATACAGGCTAAGCCCCCTCTGGGGTAACCCTTACTTTCCTCCTGGCCTCAAGGACTCTTTCGCACAGCCCTGGCGACAAGCCGGTCTACTGCAGATTAAAGATCTTTATCATCCACTTACTCGTAAACTGTATTCATTTCAGGAGCTTCAAGCCAAGTACGAGTTCAATAACTCGTTGTTCTATCAGTTCATTCAACTCAAGCATTTTGCTCTGGCAGTGGTGGGCTCTCAGGCCCCTTCAGTACTCAGCCCTATGGAAACGATTATGGCAACTAGGGGATCCAGAAGGGGGCTTATATCTGACATCTATGGCGTACTTAACACCTACACTGAGCCCTCTTTCATGAAACATAGATATATGTTGGCCTGGGAACAGGCGCTAGGGGAAGAGATACCCCTCCCGCAATGGTCTCGGATTTGGGAGAACCTCAAAAGGGCTTCGATATGTGTGACCCACAAAGAAACAAATTATAAGATTTTAATGCAATGGTATTTGACGCCGGCCAAGCTCCACTCATTGTACCCGTCAGTGTCCTCAGAGTGCTGGAGGCAATGTGGTGATGTGGGGACTCTCTACCATGTTTTTTGGACGTGTCCTCTCCTGGCACATTATTGGCAGGAGGTGCGGGACATGTTGGCCTCACTGTTTGGGACTGCTGTACAGCGACACCCACTCCCTTTTCTGCTCGGGTCTCCACTCCCAGGGCTTAAGAAGCATAACCAAAGGCTAGCCTCTTTGATTTTGACGGCTTCTAGACGGGTCATAGCTCGCAACTGGAAGAAGCCACAGCCCCCCTCAGTGACTGAGCTGAACACAGCTATCCAGGACATACGAAGAATGGAATACATGGCTGCCTTACACACTTCTCGTTTACCGAGTTACGAGAAAGTTTGGTCTCCTTGGGTCGCTTTACACCCCCCGACACCATGCTAACTTACTCCCAGACTGGGATCCTCATATTTCCTTGATTTCCCCCGAGCTCGGACAGTTTTGATGCTTTAGTGTTGTTTCCTTTTTTTCCTTTTTTTTTTTTTTTTCTTTTTCTCTCCCTACCCTTCCCCTTCTTCTGTCTGCTCTTTTTGTTCCCTTTTTTCTTTCTGTTTACATTTATGGAACGCTGATATTGTAAGCAATAAATCGGAAGGGCTTTCCCTTCATTGGGTTTAGGTATACCTGGGAAGCGTATGACTTCTCTTTTCTATTGTGGATGCCATGCTCTTCCCCTTCTTTCATTTTTTTGTACAATGCATAATGTGTGTTGATCTGAGGTTTGTGCTAACATTGTGCAGATTTTGTAACGTCGTGAATGTAAACTTTATGTTAAATAAAGAGTTAAAAAAAAAAAAAAAAAAATTCATTGTGGTAATGTACAGAACAAAAATTAGAAAAAAAAATTGTCTGTCCAGATGTTTATGGACCTAATTGCATAACCTGCTTAACTGCTAGTTGATCCAGATGAAGCCTCTCCAATTTGCTGAAAAATTCCTTCCTGACTCCAAGATGACAATTGGACCTGGATCAACTTGTACTATGAGCAATCGTCCCTAACCCTTCTTAAAGCTATTTAATGTATCAGCCTGTACAAATGATTCAGGGAGAGAATTCCACATCTTCACTGCTCTCACTGTAAAAAAACCCCTTCCAAATATTTAGCTGTAACCTTCTGTCTTCTATTCGGAATGGGTGACCTCGCGTCAGCTGGAAAGACCTACTGGTAAATAAAGCATTAGGGTAGGACTCCACGGGCGTTTTTGTCGCGATCCGACACGCTGCAACAAAAATAAGGTAAGCAAAAGAATTGTCGCATGGTGTCGCAGCGTTGATCTGACGCGACAACATGACAGCGAAACATGTCAGAGGTGAAATAGGAGTGTGGAAGCAGCAGCCGGAGCCCGGAGACACGCGTGCTGGAACAAGAGAGACCCTAACAGACTGTGCTGCATTGTTCTTAAAGCGATTTTAAGCAAACCAGGACACCTGCCAATCTTAAAGCCTTTCTTTAACTTACTTCTTGTAAGTATGATCACCGTCTAAACTCACTAGGAAATTGGAATGTGGCACTACAACTAGACACCACGGGTGCAATTTCTACTTTTCAATACCCTTTGTTTATAGGGGATTGTATTCCACAGAATGCATATGTATTAAGCAAGCATGCAGCACAAAACAATTTGGGTGTGAACTTAGCACTTAGAACAACTTTTAGAGTATATGTGGACATTTTACTCATAAGTACTACACTATATTATTTGTCTGGTTTTTTCCCCCTCAATGGTTTTTACCTTTGAGGTATACAGCAATCCTATCTTGAAAAGTGGAGGAGAGCCCTCTTTGACTGCTGGACTGGGGAAACACCAATCGTTTTAGAGGATTAATTATCTGTATTTAAGTATTAATAATCAGAATATGAACAGAACGGCCTGACATACACTGTCAGGCATCCAAACGACATAGAGGATGCACTGCACTACCTCCAAGGATCTCTTGAAGCTCCATTAGAAGCAGCGATTCCAGACTCAGAGGAACTGGCTCAGCTGGCTTGACCCGATTGGACATCTCGTAGTAGGATGTTACAACCAACCCTGCCGAACTATTGCTGCCCTGTTTCTGAATAGGAACTGACATTTCCGCACTGATCTATATCTTATTTCGTGCCGGGAGTTACTTCACAAAGATCTGTGTCTAGCACCAGATTGGCTTGTTGTGATGATGGTCTTCTACTGCAAACAAGACGGACACGTGCTCCTCAGCTTTGCTATGTCGATTGGCACACCACACTCTGAAGAGCTGCACTCTATATGTATATCAGTTGATTTGAGTTATGACTTAAATGTAGTTAGTCGGTACATTACCCTATATATACAAAGCTTTAGATCTAGGGTCCTAGGAATATCTGTAACCTAATGCTTTGAATTAGGAAATTTCTGATATATATAGTTGGCGGGCCAGACGGACAAGCTTTCTATTGAGGCTCTGATCCGTGACCCCCCGCATTTTAGGTTTTCCCAGTGGGGTGCATTGGAACTGCCCCCCCCCCCTCTTGGAACCCCTAAATAGTCTCCCATTTAGCGAGACTACAATATTTTGTGCTTACTTATTAAGTTAATTCTATACAGTTGCTCAGTGGAATCACGTTTTGTGACTCACCTCATAATATTGTGAATATATATTTTGAGCGTATTTTCTTCTCCCACTGTCTATTCCCCTCCCTGCTATCTATTTCTTTAATCTATTCTATTCTATACTTTCTTCTCAAACAGGTCTTCTTGGACACTATTCAGGCTGACATAATGGCAACTGTGATGGGCCCACGGACCACCCCCGGCACTCATCCCTTCGATTTAAAGGTATGCTCACACAATGTTAATGGCCTGAATGTTCCACAGAAACGTACAAGGGCCTTTTCAGATTATGCTAAACAGAAAATAGATATCTTGCTGCTGCAGGAGACGCACTTTAGCAAATCATCTACACCCAAATATTTGTCGAAACACTACCCACAGTTATACCTAGCCAGTTCTTCGAATAAAACCAAAGGGGTAGCTATCCTAATGGCCAAGAATGTGAAATTCCAACTCAAACAGCAATTTATGGACCCAGATGGTCGATATGTAATATTAACAGGCCTCCTACAGAACCATCTTACCATGTTAGCATCAGTTTATGCCCCTAACTCTTCCAAAAAAGTATTTTTTTAAAAAAATTTCAACAAACTAGCAGAGCTTTCAGAGGGTAGACTTATTGTAGGGGGAGATTTTAATACAACATTGAATAATAATCTGGACAGGTCTCGAGATGTGCGGTCGGGAAAAACCCCTAATACTCAAATTCAAGATTCCACATACCTAACCAGGTGTCTAACAACTGTAAACTTGGTGGATGTCTGGAGGGAAAAACACCCTATTGATAGGGATTATTCATACTACTCCTCCGTCCATGCCTCTTACTCCAGAATTGACTTCATCTTCACTAAATCCACAGTTGTGGACTACATACGCACTGCTAAAATCCATGATATTACATGGTCTGATCACGGCATGGTGGAAACCGTTTTTGCCAATTGGGATGAGGTGAGGGGGCATGGATGTTGGAGACTGAATGAGTCCCTGCTCTTGGACAAAGATATTTGTGCTGAGGTCTCCACAACACTGAGAGATTATTTCAGTACAAATACCCTAGAGGATACCTCAGTTGCGATCAGATGGGATGCCCATAAAGCAGTGATCCGGGGGATACTTATCAAACATGCCGCAAAATGGAAAAAATGTAGGGAGGAGAAAACCCAGCAACTCTCACAGAGGCTGCACGATTTAGCTACCGCCCATAAACAGGACCCAAACCCCAACACTTACAAGGACATTCAGGACACGAGAACTCAGCTGATTCAAGTCCTCTCAGATAAAGCGGCCTACGCTATGAGACGTACAAAACACTTGTACTACGAATATGCAAACAAACCACACACGTTGCTAGCCCGCAAATTGAAGACTCTGCACTCCTCCCAGGCCATACATGCTATACGCACCCCTACAGGGACAATAACTAGGGACACTAAGCAAATACTTCACACATTCAGGGCTTTTTATACAGACTTATATACCGCAGATAAAGCTCCAAATGCGTCACAGGCTCTAGAGTCTGATGTAGTGAAGCACTGGATCCCCCCCACCATCACAACGGAAGATAGAGAGCTGCTAGAGGCACCAATAAACAAGGAGGAGATAGAGAGAGTAATTAAAGACTCTAAATCTGGCAAAGCACCTGGCCCAGACGGTTATACGACTAAATATTATAAATCCTTTGTAAATCAGTTGACCCCCTTCTTGAGAGAGCTTTTCCAATCTTTCCTTGAGGGGGCTCCCCCGACGACACACATGCAAACGGCCACCATAGTTATGATACTGAAACCAGGAAAAGATCCAAATAATTGCGACAGTTACAGGCCTATATCGCTCATCAATACGGACCTTAAAATGTTTGCGAAAATATTGGCTAACAGATTATCTATGATTCTTCCCCACCTTATACACCACGATCAAGTAGGTTTCGTACCAGGACGCCAAGCAGCAGACAACATCCGTAAAACGATAGACCTGATTTGCCGAGCACCTACACATAACACCTCCTCTCTTCTGTTATCGTTAGATGCACAAAAAGCGTTTGACAGATTAGATTGGAGATATATGTTTGCGGTGCTCCACAAATTGCAGATACCTACACCATTCCTTACGGGGATTAAACAGCTTTACACCACTCCATCAGCTCAAGTGCTTAGCATGGGACTTCTATCCGACCGCTTTGCCATTAACGGAGGGACTCGCCAGGGTTGCCCCATGTCTCCCCTGATATTTGCCCTTTCCCTAGAACCGTTGGCTCACGCTATCAGACAAAACCCCGATATTAAAGGCATTCGAGTCTGAGAAACGGAATATAAAATCAGTCTTTTCGCCGATGACATCATCCTTACATTGACAGCCCCGCAAACCACGCTTCCTAACTTATTGCAAACTTTAACTCAGTTCCAACTCATTTCAGGTTACAAAATAAACCCTACCAAATCGCACGCATTGCCACTGCATATGTCCAAGGCGGAACTTAAACTCCTACAACTTAACTTTGACTATAGGTGGGAGACAGACTCATTGGAGTATTTAGGAGTATACCTTACTTCTTCCTATGATCATCTATACAAGGCTAATTACCCTAAATTAATCGATAACCTGAAAAAAGATCTGGACAAATGGCACTCATATCACCTCTCCTGGTTTGGTAGGATAGCAGCTATTAAAATGACACTATTACCTCGAATACTTTACCTCTTTAGAACATTACCGATACACTTTCCCGAAAAAGTAGCTTCCTCGCTTCAAAAAGCTATTTCGAACTTCATATGGGGGGGGGGTAAGAAGCCCAGAATTAAAGCAGCTATCATGACGAAGCCAAAATCGTTGGGTGGCTTGGGAGTACCCCATCTATATAGATATTACCTTGCTAGTAGGCTAGAAGCAATGGTACACACACATGCATCAACAGAAGAACCCTGGAAAGCCATCGAAAATCATTACTCAGCCCCGCTACAACTCGCCCATTTATTTTGGATCCCTAAGACAGCTAGGAATTCCCCTCCACATCTTCTTCCCCCGTCACAGCAAGCATTAGATCTTTGGGACTCCGTAGCATTCAGGATGAAATTAAGCAATACTACCACGAAATACAGAACTATTTTTAACAATAAAGATTTCCCTCCAGGAAGCTCTCCCATGGAGTTTCAAATATGGATATCTGCGGATCTGACGACCTTACTAGATTTCGTTACTGATGGGATAGGTAAATCTTTCCAACAGCTTAGGGAAGAATGTAGTATCCCCCACGCATTCTATCAATATTTGCAGATAAGGCATTATGTGGAAGCTGCTTGCAAATCCCAAACGTCTCAGACCCTTACATATTTTGAAAGGATGTGTCACGAACACTCATACCCAACACACCTTATTTCACTTCTGTATATGAACCTCGCGACAGACAATACAGACACACGTCAACCTTACATGCTAAAGTGGGAAGAGGACTTAGACCTCACAATTTCTGAAAAATCCTGGAGAGAAATTTGGGAAACGGCCAAACGGTCCTCAATCTGCGCAGCCTCTAGTGAGAGAGCTTATGAAATAATATTTCGGTGGTACTACACCCCTACACGCATTGCTAAATTAAGTGGCAACCCGGATCACTCACAGTGCTTTAGAGGATGTGGGGAGAGGGGTTCCTTCCTGCACACCTGGTGGACCTGTACAGTAGCCAAGGAATTCTGGAGAATGGTGGCAACTTTGCTCTCTGAAGTTCTACATTGTGCTATACAAGCTTCTCCACACACTTTTCTCTTGGGAATGAAAATTAGGGCCATACACTTGAAACAAACACGTAAATTGGCCACACATATCCTGACAGCAGCAAGATCTTTATTGGCGGCAAACTGGAAAAGCCCTACAATTCCGGGCTTACAAATGCTGATATCTAAGGTAAATTGGATTAGAGCGATGGTATCCGTGGGCCCAACATCTGGAGACTTTGCAACTTCGAGGTACCGTCCAGTAAGCTGAATTTCCTACACCCCCAGACCTAGTCAGACCTGTCTACTTTTCTTTTTCTCTTGTTTCTTGACCCTACCAAAACTTCTTCCATTTCCGTGTGGATTCAATGTTTCATTATTGCAATGTACATTTTCAAGATATGATGCATACGTGTTGATTGAGCTAACTGAAAGGATATACTCTGTTGTGAAGCATCTGATATAGCCCACTGCATATTTTCTAACATCATTGTTGTATCTGTTCTCTTTCCTTGGAAATGAAGATCAATAAAAAGTTAAATTACAAAAAAAAAAATAATCAGAATATGCAGACTGCACTGGGTCTATGTATATAAATCTCTACACAGTCGCTGGCTGCTTTATAGGGAAAACAAACAAAGCTGCTCGAGTATGACCAGTTTCCCTGCAGAGCAGTTAGGGACCATGTGAAGTTTCCTATCCGCAGCAGTCAGAGCAAGTAAATTGAAGAGGGAATTTTACTGCGTACAGTCAGGTTTCTTATAAAAATGGTACACACTTTTTAATTAAAGTTTATTGGACATAAACCCCTTTAAAGTGATACTGACACTTAAAAAAACAACTTTTAGAAATATTAGCAGACATTAAGGGGCCCATTCATTAAGTTCGAGTGAAGGAATAGAAGAAAAAAAACTTCGAATTTCGAAGTGTTTTTTTGGCTACTTGGCGACCATCGAATGGGCTACTTCGACCTTCGACTTTGAATCGAACGATTTGAACTAAAAATCGTTCGACCATTCGATAGTCGAAGTACTGTCTCTTTAAGAAAAACTTCGACCCCCTAGTTCGCCACCTAAAAGCTACCGAAACTCAATATTAGCCTATGGGGAAGGTCCCCATAGGCTTGGCTAACTTTTTTTGGTCGAAGGATAATCCTTCGATCGTTGGATTAAAATCCTTCGAATCGTTCGATTCGAAGGATTTAATCGTTCGATCGAAGGAATTATCCTTCGATCCTCCGATCGAACTATCTGCGCTAAATCCTTCGACTTCGATATTCGAAGTCGAAGGATTTTCATTCCCTAGTTGAATATCGAGGGTTAATTAACCCTCGATATTCGATCCTTGATGCATCTGCCCCTAAAAGTTACCTATATATATCACGTTGACCATTTTTCAATGATATGTCTGGTTTTGTAAGTAATTGATACTTGAAGTTCCTAAATCTGACTGTTTTGCTGTCCTTTCTCAGCCTGTCAGAGTTTCTAATGCTAATAGAGTACTTCTGCACAAATATGGCAGCATCTGGAAAATATCTTTAAATAAAATTCTAAATAGCATGTAAAGACAATGTTGTGACAGAGGTAAAAAGGGTATACTTTCTTGTATCTCTTTAAGCCCCACAAATAGCAGGCATGGAAGGGTTATGGGCATACCAGTGACATAGCATACTAAAAGAGAGAATGTCAAACAGGCATATAGGTAAGTAGCCAGGTCAATTTGAGATGTTTTCCCATCAATCAGGATATCCTCATGCCTACTTTTAAAGAAAACCATGTAATTTATCTGCTTTGATATTTTGCATTTCAAAAACACATTGCTTATCAATTGTGTGATAAAAGATAGTTCAGAGATGTCTAGTCCTGGTTCTATGTCTCTTTTTTGAATTACATCTAATATCATCTGCTGTTGGCACAAGTACAACATCATAAAATATCAAAATTGAGCTACCATTCTTTTATATTTATTGTTTTATTATTTTTCAGTAATGTTTACAGAAGAAAAAAAATTCAAATTTGCAATGAAGTATAATAGAGCTACCATTCTTAAACCTGCAAAACCATTAGTAAGGGTAAATAAAAAAATGTTTGTCAAATAAAAGATGTAGTTTATGCATGTACAGAAAACAGGGACTGACATTACTGCTTTGCAGCCATGGAATCTAAACTTGCCCCTTTATATCAACAATAATACAATAAAGAATAATAAATGTGGCATCCCCTGTTTATTTAACATGGTCTTGTAAAGCTTGCTCAGCTATAGTAAAGCTTTAAAAATGAGCTGGTGTCATTATACTAGTACTTACCTAATATTGCACAGGTACAGTATATTGTTTAGTTGTAGAACAAGTCAATGCAGATGATATGCATTGTTTTCCCTCCTGTTCTATTTCTATAACCTTCTGCCTCTATAGTTAAAAGAGCTAAATACAGTTCCACTTATCAATGACATCACATAAAGCTGCTGTATAACTGTATCACTTATAAGGCGAGTTACTCTTCAAAATGTACCACACCTACTTTCCATCACTACTCTGTGAACTTAAATGAACTTTTATTTTAAAGGAGCCCTCCACCTAAAAACATTATTTTTCTAAATCATTTTTCAATGGCTTACCAATGGTTTTCAAGTTATTTGTAAATACAGATGCAACAGAAATACATTTTTGTTAGTGAGTTATAGAATGTCTAATTCTAAGCAACTTTTCAATTGGCCTTCATTTTTTATTGTTTTTGAATTATTTGCTTTTTCCTTCTGACTCTTTCCAGCTTTCAAGTTTGTCTAAAAAACAAATGCTCTGTAAGGCTGACAATCTGGCAGCTCAGTAATCCAGGTGCAGAATCTGAACTGTTACAATTTGCTACATTTAGTTCATACAATTAGTTGATACATTTCTCAGCAGTATCTGTGGAATATTAGCAACTATTCTATCAATTCTAACAGCTCCCTGTAATGAAACTCGGGAATTCTGCACAGCAGGGTCAAAGATAATAAATGAATCAACTAAATATATCAATTTAGAAAAGTTATAGAGCAAGCAACACAATTGTTGAAGCACATAAGCTACAATGATTGAGTGTTTTTATACACAGAAGGACCAAGTTAAGCGCTGACCTTGTTTGTGTATGGTTTATTGAAACAAATCCAATTTTTTACAATGTTTTCTGATCTTTCATCCGATTTTCACGATTTTCAGAATTTTGCCCGAAAACTTCGAGGTATTGCCAAAAACCCAGCGCACATCAAAAAATCATTAGGACATCTCCCATTGACTGATATGCAACCTCGACAGGTCTGAGATGCCAGATTTTCAGATTCTGACTTTTCCATCCTCTGGGTTTAATAAATCCCGAAAAATTTGTGATTCCAAGTCAGATTTTATATTAAAAAAAAAAAATCACAAATTTATGTGATTTTTGCATTTGGAGTTTAGTAAATAACCCCCTAAGGGTGAAGACATGGTGAATGGTTGCAGTGACTGATCGATATATCGCAAACAGTCTACGATTCGTCACAGCAACTTGCAGTAGACTATTGTTGTTTTAGTTGCGTTAAGTTGAGACAATTGTGGTTTTTAAAAAGTTGCGGTTAGGCGTGGCGATTGGTCACCCTAAAGAGGAAACTAGAGCAGTCATTTACATTGCCCCATGCAGTGTGCAAGGTACAATAAAAAAAAATCACAATCTGCCATATTTTTGCACTTTGCCCTGTTAAACCATAAGCCTGCTCCTCATTTAGTCGCGTTGATAAGTTGCGACAATTGTGGTTTTTAAAAAGTTGCGGCTAGGCATGGCGATTGGTCACTCTAAAGAGGAAACTAGAGCAGTCATTTACATTGCCCCATGCAGTGTGCAAGGTACAATAAAAAAAATTACAATCTGCCACATTTTTGCACTTTACCCTGTTAAACCATAAGCCTGCTCCTCTTCCAGTGAGTGGTAAGGGGCTCCTCCTTTAAGAATTAGTGCTCATGTTTCCCCAAATTTTTTCTAAAGTGGGGTGGAAAATATACAGAGCTAATGTTAGTTAGAAATGGTATAATTTAAAAAAGGGAACGACTGAACGAATGGATTAAGGCTATGATTAAAGATGGGTGCCACATGGACTCATACACCAAAATTTTAAATATTCTCTCAGCCTGTGCTCATCCAAATGCCTAGTGAATTGCCAATAGACTGTGTCCTTGAAATAATCTCTTTTAACCAGGAACACCCATCAGGAACCCTTGAGTTTAATTTGGTGACTTCTCAAATGTCTTCAGTTCTTATTGGCATCATACTTATGCCCAGGATTTATAACTGTCATATTGACTTTAACAAACAGAATACGTGTCTTTTTTCTAATCAACCTCTTGGCCTGCACCTCTAATAATAATAATAATGTTATCATGAAGTTTTGGAATTTCTTTATTAAAAAGGATCCTAAAAAATATACCTTTGCACAGGGAATATAGATTTCCTTGTACCACCTATTTATAATTAAGTTTGCATTTATTTTTTATTAAAAAGAATCTTAAAACATTTACCTCTGCGCAGGGAAGCGGCTTCCCTATGCCTCTATAGATTCTTCCTAGTACGGCAATCCCTTTTGAGCTAATTTTCTTCTTTCTGAGTGAGTAAAGATGGTTTAACACTTTTACAACAATAAAAACATAAAGTATTCATCAGGACTAGGGGAATCTAAAAGTTATGAAAAGAGATTCACAATGTTCCTGTTATTCACATGAATCCCACCAACCTATTATTCATGAGTTGGATAATGTGGGACCAGTTCTTTCTCAAAGGTCCAGTCTTAAAACCACATTGCCACTTTCTTCATCTTTAGAAAACTAATCAGAGCAGAACTATAGTATTGAGAACTATAGCTATTACACGAGGGATTGTAAATAATAAGCCATTAAATAAAGTACCCAACCCCATATTAATCTAAACTACAAGAGCATAGTAACATTGTAACATAGTAAGTAAGGTTGAAAAAAGACACACGTCCATCAAGTTTAACCTTTTTTTTTTATATATATGCCTAACTGCTAGTTGATCCAGAGGAAGGCAAAAAAAAAACCATCTGAAGCCTCACCAATTTGCCTCAGAGGGGAAAAAAAATCCTTCCTGACTCCAAAATGACAATTGGACTAGTCCCTGGATCAATTTGTACTATAAGCTATCTCCCATAACCCTGTATTCCCTCATTTGCTAAAAAGCTATTCGACCCCTTCTTAAAGCTATCTAATGTATCAGCCTGTACAACTGATTCAGGGAGAGAATTCCACATCTTCACAGCTCTCACTGTAAAAAACCCCTTCTGAATATTTAGGCGGAACCTCTTTTCTTGTAATCGGAATGGGTGACCTCATGTCAGCTGGAAAGACCTACTGGTAAATAAAGCATTAGAGAGATTATTATATGATCCCCTTATATATATATATATATATATATATATATATATATATATATATATATATATATATATATATATATATATATATATATATATATATATATACATAGTTATCATATCACCCCTTAAGCGCCTCTTCTCCAGCTTGAACATCCCCAATTTGGCCAGTCTTTCCTCATAGCTATGATTTTCCATACCTTTTACCAGCTTAGTTGCCCCTCTCTAGTACAATAATGTCTTATTTGAGTGATGGAGACCAAAAACTTATGGCATATTCTAGATGGGGCCTTACAAGTGCTCTATACAGTGGAAGAATGACCCCCTCCTCCCGTGACTCTATGCCCCTTTTAATACAGCTCAAGAACTCATTTGCCCTTGATGCTGCTGACTGGCATTGCTTGCTACAGCCAAGTTTATCATCTACAAGGACTCCAAGGTCCTTTTCCATAATGGATTTGCCTAGTGCAGTCCCATTAAGGGTATAAGTGGCTTGGATATTTTTACATCCCAGGTGAATGACTACATTTATCAACATTGAATCTCATTTGCCACTTAGTTGCCCAGATTGCCAGTTTGTCAGGATCATGTTGCAAAGATACCACATCCTGAATGGAATTAATTGGGCTGGATAGTTTTGTGTCATCTGCAAACACTGATACATTACTTACAACACCCTCCCCTAAATCATTAATTAAAAAGTTAAATAAAATTGGACCTAATACCGAGCCCTGGGGGACCCCACTAAGAACCTTACTCCAAGTACAGAATGTACCATTAACAACCACCCTCTGTACCCGATCCTGTAGCCAGTTTCCTATCCACGTGCAAACGACTTCATTAAGCCCAACAAAACTTAGTTTAGAAAGCAGTCGTTTGTGGTGCACAAACGCTTTGGCAAAATCCAAATAGATCACATCTACTGCCCCCCCCCCACTGTCCAGCATCTTACTTACCTCATCATAAAAAGCAATCAAATTTGTCTGACATGACCAATCCTTCATGAAGCCATGCTTTTTGCTGCTCACAATGCCATTCACAAGGACAAAATTTTGAATGTGATCCCTTAATAAGCCTTCAAATAATTTGCCCACCACAGATGTCAAGCTTACTGGCCTATAATTGCCAGGCTGAGATCGTAATCCCTTTTTAAATATTGGAATAACATCAGCTTTTTTCCAATCCATAGGCACCAAATCAGAAATAGGGGCTGGTCTAAAACTGAACTAAGCTCTCTTAGAACCCGGGGGTGTATGCCATCAGGCCCTGGAGCCTTGTTTACATTAATTTTTATTAAAGCTTTATGAATCATATCCTGAGTCAGCCACTGACTAGATTGAGCCGAGCCATTAGTGCAGCTATAAAGAGAGCCTGGGAACTCAGACTCCTCTATTGTATACACTGAAGAAAAGAACTGATTTAACACATTTGCCTTTTCTGTATCTGTTACAACCATAATGGTACCATTATTTAATGGAACAACACTCTCAACCTGCATCTTTTTACTATTAATATATTTA
Source organism: Xenopus laevis (assembly GCF_017654675.1). NCBI lineage: Eukaryota > Metazoa > Chordata > Amphibia > Anura > Pipidae > Xenopus > Xenopus laevis. Next base: position 94,895,943 of record NC_054378.1, read on the forward strand.
AAAAAATGTTTTAGGGTTAGTTTTCACCTCCATCACAATTAACTCTTCATTTCCTATCTTTGCCTTCCGGATTGCTGATTTACAACATTTATTACAGTGTTTATATTCATTAAATGCAGTTTCTGTTCCAACGGCTTTGTCGTTTTTAAATGCCTTTCTTTTCTTTCCTATACTTCTTTACTTCTGTATTAAGCCACATAGGATGATTCTTAGAGCTTCTACATTTACTCCTTAAGGGAATAAATTGAGAACAGTAATGATTAATATCATTTTGAATGACAACCATTTCTGTTCTGTGTTTTTAGCTGAAAACGTAATGTCCCAATCAATGCTCTGTAGGGCAGCCCTTAAGGCACTAAAATTAGCTTTTGCGAAATTCATGGTTTTTGTTGCCCCAGTATATATTTGTTTCTTGCACCAGACATTAAATGATATAACATTATGGTCACTATTACCCAGGGGTTCAATGACTTGCACATTTGCTATAAGTTCTGGGTCATTTGAGATCACTAAATCCAGAATAGCATTTTTTCTGGTAGGCTCCTTAACAACCTGTGCCATAAAATTGTCATGCAACAAGTTTATAAATTTGTTCCCATCTCACCTGATCTGGCAGTACTGTTGCTCCAGTCAATATCTGGGTATTTAAAATCCCCCATTAGCATTACTTTACCCAAACTAGCAGCCTTTTCTATTTGCATGAGGAGCTTCGCCTCCTCACTTACATTAGGGGGTCTATAGCATACGCTTACAATTAATTTGCTGGACTCTTTACAATTGGTGAAGAACTCCACCCACAAGACTTCTGCCCCCTCATTTACTAACATAACCTCCTCCTTTATATAAGCTTTTAACTCCTGCCTAACAAACAGACATACCCCTCCTCATTTTCTACTGCCTCTGTCCCTCCGAAACAAAGTATAGCCATTAATATTAACTGCCCAGTCATACGATGTGCAGTGAATCACTTCTTTAGTAAAGATTTAGTTCTCTTTTACAGTAATTAAAAGAAGATGTACAGTTGTCCTGCTGCTGTATTGCCAGGGCAGCCATTCAGTCTGAGAACAGGCACAAGTTTACATAGCAGATAACAGATAAGCTCTTCAAATACATTGGCATTCTACAGAGCTTTTCTGTTACCTGTGTGTACTTTTAAAAAAGCTTAAGTTATGTTTTTGTGGAGTTCCCCTTTAATAACTTTTGACTGGTAGTTTTTTTACAGAAGCAGGACTGCAATTAGTAAGATTTGATTTACACAACCTGTGTAGAGCTTCAAGCACTTTCATACGTTCAGGTGCTGCATACATTTTCATGATGCTGTGCATCCCTGTGCAGTAAGTCCATATTGTAAAATACATGCCAGGACAACCACAGATAATACACATACATGAAATATATACTTATATGAAATGGAAAGTTTATTTTTTATTATAATATATAGTGAATCTAAAAATGGATGTGGTATAAAATATTTACAAACAGACATTGCACAATAAATTCCCCTTAAGATATCTTTAGCTGCAACACCTATTTCCTGGGTTCCCCCATGGCAGCAACTAATGGGTTAATCCCCTATCATGAGAAGGACAGGCTTAACAAGCAACCAATTAATTGTCCATAAGAACCCTCTCCCTCCCCTTATTCCTTGTCTTTTTTTTTTCCTGTCTGAGTTGGATAGGCTATTTTTGTTTTTTTTCTCTTTTGGTCTCACCTGGGTCATTTTGGCCTTTTTCCACTGGTGAAGCCTCTGCAAAGGGTATCCGCTCGGCGCTCTGCCTGTCAGAGGGTCTCTCCCCCCCCTCCTCGTTCCTTCTGAGGACGCCAAGGTGAACTTGCGAGGTTGGGGAGAGACTAGGCGCCGCTGGGAGTGGGGGAAAGCCAGTGCTGGTAGCGTCTTGCGTTCCACAGCGCCATTGCGTTCCAGCTGGAGGAAGTGACGTCACTTCCGGGGTTTTCGGATCGTGGCGTCCAAGGTATTTAAGAAGGACGCCAAGGTAAGCAGTGCGGGTTGCTGCTTTGGCTGTCTGCTGTTTGCGGTTTCTTGGTCTGAGTAGCCCTTACCATGGATTCCCCCACTGCCCATAGCTCTCGTTGCTCTGGTTCTAGGCTCTCTGCGAAGAGGTCTCGTTCTGGCAATATAGAAGGTCAGCTTGGCTCCAAGGAAGTATCAGTACCTATCGCTGGGGAAGATACAGCGACTCCCATATGTAGAGCATGCCTAATAGGGCTTTAAAGGGGAAATACCTGTGCCGGGAGTGCCTTACCGAGGTGGCAGGAGAGACCTCCAAGGAATCTTCAGAGGTTTTGGAGATGATCAAAAAAGCTGTCACAGAGGCAATGCGCTCTGCGACTCAATCCTCCTCAGCTCAGAAGTCTAGGAAGAGATCGAGAAGGACTTCTCAGGAGGAAGATGGGAGCGAGGAAGAGTCAGAAATGGATGAACATTCAGTGATCCTTTCTGAGGAAGAATCAGAGACGGATTCTACACATTTATTTGATTTCAAGATGGTGGATTCATTAGTTAAGGCCATTAAGGAAGCCTTGAACTGTGGGGAAGAAGAAGATAAATCTTCTACCACTAAGAAATTATTCATGTCGAAACCTAAGAGATCCAATTTTTTCCCGATTTTTGAGGAAGTAAAGGAAATGATCGCTTCGGAATGGAGCAAGATGGAGAAGAAACCATCTATCAGAAATAGATTAGCTAAACTTTATCCTTTTTCTCTAGAGGACTCTAAGTTTTGGGATTCTCCACCAGCTGTTGACGCAGCCTTAGCTCGGTTGGCTAGACGATCTACGCTTCCAGTGGAGGATGCTACCAGCTTCAGGGACCCTATGGAAAGACGGATGGATAAGGAGCTAAAGAAGGCCTACACGGTTTCCGGATCTGCCCTTAAACCAGCGGTAGCTCTCTCCGCCTTGTCTAGAGCTTTCAGATTCTGGGTGACGAATATCGAGGAAGCCTTAAGGAAGAAGATTAGCCGAGAGAAAATCATTGAGGCTATGAATGAACTCAAATTGGGAGCAGATTTCATGGCAGAAGCCTCTCTAGACCTTATACGACTTTCTGCTAGGAGTGTGGCCCTTTCGGTCTCGGTTCGACGTGCATTATGACTTCGTTCATGGCAGGCGGATAATAATTCCAAGTATAATCTCTGTGTGTTTCCCTTTCTGGGTCAGAAGTTGTTTGGAGAGAAGCTGGATGAGGCCATCAAGAAAGTTTCAGGTGGGAAGACTATGTTTCTACCGCAAGAGAGACGCCAGAACCGGTTCTTCTCTTCTACTAATAAAAGATCCTTCAGAGATAACCTCTTCTCCAATAATCAGAGAAATTATAGGCCAGGAAGAGAGTATGGAAGGCCACGTACATGGAAGGAGGGACAATCATCTGTTAAGTTGGAGAAGGAAAGACCTTCTCCTTCCTTTCGAGGAGGCAAGAATACAAGATTGTTCTGAAGACCTGCCAGCCAAACTCCAGGAAGTAGGAGGTCACTTAAAGGATTTTGCTGGGGTTTGGGCTGGCTCAATTCAAGACAATTGGATACGCACAGTGGTGAGCGAGGGATATTCGATAGAGTTCAATCAAAGACCTCAAACCCCTCATTATGTTCCTTCAACCACTCCACCTATTCCAGCCAAGTTACAGGCTATTCATCACTATGTCCAGAAGTTTCTACTCCAGAAGGCAATTCTACCTGTGCCAGAAGAAGAGAGATTTCAAGGTTTCTATTCACCTCTCTTTCTCGTGTTAAAGGCCTCAGGAGAATACAGACCAATTCTGGACTTAAGAGAACTCAACAAATTCATCAGTCCTCAACATTTCAAGATGGAATCACTCTCGACAATTGTTCAAATGGTGCAGTTAGGGGATTGGATGATATCTATCGATCTTCAAGATGCCTATTTACACGTCCCGATTGCACAACAGCATCACAAGTTCCTGAGATTCGCAACGATACAGGGTCATTTCCAGTTTGTCTGTCTCCCCTTCGGTCTGTCCACCTCTCCCAGAGTATTCTCGAAGATTCTGGTGGCGTTAATCGCTCTGATAAGAGAACAGGGAGTCAGAATTTACCATTACTTGGACGACCTCCTCCTTCTGGCATCCTCCCGGGAGCAGTTACTGACCATATCGGAGCAGGTGCTTCGAGTCTTGCAGCAATTCGGCTGGCTAGTGAATTATCAGAAGAGCAGTTTAGTACCAAGACAACAGCTGATCTATCTAGGAGCCCTCCTCGATACGCAGAGGAATCGAGTATCGCTTCCCGAATTAAAGGTGAACAAGATACAGCAAGTAGTAGCGGAGGTTCTTGCGCAGGAATGGTTGTCAGCAAGACAGTGGCTTCACCTCTTAGGGCTTCTTACGTCATCCTTTCAGATGGTGAGATGGAGCCGTTGGCATACGAGAGCCATTCAGTTTTCCTTCCTACAGGAGTGGAATCGTTGCTCCATGAACCAGAAGATAGTAATCCCCGAGGGACTCAGGGAACAGTTGGAATGGTGGTTAGTAACAAAGAATCTGCAGGACGGTCTGCCTATCAAAGAGCCAGTCTGGAGTCTGGTGACCACGGATGCGAGTACATTAGGTTGGGGAGCGCATTACCTACAGTTCAGTGTACAGGGGAAATGGAGTTCTCTAGAGTCGAGAGACTCGTCCAATATTCTGGAACTGAGAGCAGTGAGGATGGCTCTACTTACCTTTCAAGATCACCTAGAGGGAAAGGATGTAAAGTTAAGAATAGACAACTCTACAGCAGTAGCGTACATAAGGAAGCAGGGAGGGACCAAGAGTGGGAAGTTGCTAGAGGAAACTGCATGTATCATGCAGTGGGCGGAGACTCATGTCAAGAGTTTGATGGCAATACATCTACCTGGAGCACAGAATCAGAAGGCGGATTGGCTAAGCAGGAGATTCATAGATCATCACGAGTGGGAGCTGGATCAGAGAGTGTTCTTATGGATAACATCGAAGTTAGGGGTTCCGTGGGTAGATATCATGGCCTCCCCTTGGAACACCAAGCTTCCCCGCTTTTATTCCTGGAAACCACATCACAATGCGCTGGCATGGGATGCTCTTTCAATACCCTGGGTTTTCCCACTGGGATACATCTTTCCTCCAATTCCGTTGATTCATGCAGTGCTGAAGAAGATCTGTCAGGAGAGGGCCAAGGTAATTGCAGTAATCCCATATTGGCTACCCAGGCCATGGTTTCCTCTTCTTCTGAGCTTAGCAGTAAGGCCTCCCCTGAAACTTCCGAGTCGACTAGGTCTTTTGAGGCAGGGCTCAGTCTTCCATCCAGACCCTCAAAGCTTGAATTTAATGGCATGGAAATTGAACGGTCAAGGTTACTAAAGGAGGGGATTGCCCTTCCAGTAGTGTCTACGCTTTTAAGGGCAAGGAAGCCTTCGAATAATGCTGCATACCATCGTATTTGGGAAGGTTTATCCAGTTTGCTACTACGGAAGCTGTGGACCCATATTCTCCACCTATTCGCAGTATTTTATCCTTTCTCCAGACAGGTTTTGAGAAAGGATTGAGCTTGAGTGCACTAAAGGTGCAAATTTCTGCTCTTACAGCCCTTACTAATTTCCATTGGGCGAAGCAAGAATTAATAATTCAGTTTTTCAAAGCAGTCTTAAAGTTAAGACCCCCAAGCAGAAAACTGTCTGCTCCTTGGTGCCTTCCTCTAGTACTGCATGGTGTATCAAAGGCTCCGTTCGAGCCCCTGGAACAAGCCTCTGACTACTTTGTAACGCTCAAAACAGTTTTCCTTATCGCCTTGGCCTCGGCAAGTAGAGTCTCGGATTTATATGCCTTATCGGCTTCTCCGCCTTTCACAGTGTGTGACAAAGAAAAAGACATTCTGAGACCACTTCCTTCAGTACTCCCAAAGGTGGTTTCCCAGTTTCATCTTAATAGGGAGATAGTCTTACCAGCATTATCAAGCATGTAGAACGGAAGTATGGAGACTCTTCACCTTCTGGATCCTGTAAGAAGCTTGAGTGTATATTTGGAGAGATCTTCTCCTTGGAGGAGTTCGGAGAATCTCTTCGTCATTCCAGCCGGAATAAGGAAGGGTCAGCCTGCTACTAAGGCGACTTTGGCCAGATGGTTAATCTCGGTTATTAAGAGGGCCTATATAGAGCAGAAGATGGAGATTCCAGTGGGAATCACAGCACATTCTGTGAGGGCAGTGGCTACATCCTGGGCAGCAGAGAGGAAGGTTCCTACTGACATCATTTGCAAGACAGCTAGTTGGCGATCAACCAGAACCTTCCTGAGACATTATAAGTTGGAAGTCAATCCTTCAGATGCCTTTCAGTTTGCTTCTGCAGTTCTTGATTTAGTTCCTCATCAGTAAAGTTTTGAATTGCAGATGGCGTTTTGTGATTATTGCCCACCCTGTTAGCTTTTTATTTCCCATTAGTTGCTGCCATGGGGGAACCCAGGAAAAATGAGAATTCCTATCATACTTACCGTAATTCTCTTTTCCTGGAGTTCCCCCATGGCAGCACTCGCTCCCACCCTCGGGGCTTGGACAAAGACAAGGAATAAGGGGAGGGAGAGGGTTCTTATGGACAATTAATTGGTTGCTTGTTAAGCCTGTCCTTCTCATGATAGGGGATTAACCCATTAGTTGCTGCCATGGGGGAACTCCAGGAAAAGAGAATTGACGGTAAGTATGATAGGAATTCTCATTTTTCATTTGTAATGCATGTTGTGCTCATTGTAACTTTTTAAAGTTCCAAAACAGTCAGCCGTGCCTTACTTAAAGGAACAGTAACAACAAAAAATGGAAGTGTTTTTAAAGGACCAGTAACATCAAAAATTTTTGTTAAAAAATTTGTTAGTATACAACGAAAAATAAACACCAAGACAAATGAAACTTAAATAGCAAAGCCTTTATTAAGAAATAACTTACAGAAACTCCACTTCCTGTCCTCTTCATAAACGGCGACAGGGTGACCATCCATACTGCGGTGTTCGATTTCTCCTCCCTGGCAATTCTACTGACAGCAGCGTGTTGGCTGGTGGAGCAGGGTTTGTGCTGGCTGTACAGATCCCTCTGGGGAAGGCTTCTTTTGGCTTTCTTTGGTCTCTTGGCTGCTACCCAGAAGTGTCTCTCCTTCTTGGACTTGCCGCTTGGTGACCCGTGCTACTTTGCTGATGGCCGACCTAGCAGCGGTGGGTTTCTTATGCCTGTGCTTCTGGCTCAGCGTCTGCAGGTTCAGTCTGAACGAGCCGTGATGTGAGCAGTTCCTCTCCCCAAGTAAGTAGAATTGCCAGGGAGGAGAAATCGAACACCGCAGTATGGATGGTCGTCCTGTCGCCGTTTCTGAAGAGGACAGGAAGTGGAGTTTCTGTAAGTTATTTCTTAATAAAGGCTTTGCTATTTAAAAGTTTAATTTGTTTTGGTGTTTATTTTTCGTTGTATACTAACAAATTTTTTAACAAAATGTTTTGATGTTACTGGTCCTTTAAGTAATACAAAATAAATTGCAGTATTTCACCGCACTGGTAAAACTGCTATGTTTGCTTCAGAAACACTACTATTGTTTATATAAATAAGCTGCTGTGTAGCACTGGGGGCAGCCATTCAAAGGAGAAAAGGCTCAGGTTAAACAGCAGATAAGATCTGTAGAACATAATGGTGGTATCTGTTATTCACTATTTAACCTGTGCCATATAGTCTTTTTTCAATTCCTGCCATTGCTATAAAGAAGCTTGTTTATATAAACTATAGTATTGATTTGTGAAGCAAACAGATCAGTTTTACCAGTGCATGGCAACTGTACATGACATTCTCATTAGTTTAAAACACTTTTATTTTTTGATGTTACTGTTCCTTTTATGTTGTCTTTCATACCCCAGAAAATGATAAAACAATTTGTTTCAGGCCATACTCACTTAGCTATTCCTGTTACAAAGAGGTATTGCATACACATGGATTGCTATACACCACCTGATGATCTTAAATTGCCCACAACAACTTTTGCAAGCAGATGGCCAGTAAGTTAAAATGTTAGCTTACTTTGTAAATGGGACCCTGCTGTGCGTACAAAGGGATCTTATAAAGACAGAGGGGCATAATTACTAACCTCCGAAAATTCGCCAGCGACGGCTTGGCTCACAGTGCAACACTTCGCCAGGCGTAGATTCGCCAGGACAACGGTAATTCACTAAAATCCGAAGTTGCGTCTGGGGCGCCGAACGCTGGCGAAGTTGCGCTAGCGTTACTGCGCCAAACAAAGCGAAGTTGCGCTAGCGTTGGCTAATTTGCATATGGCGGGAAGTTAAAGTTCAATGGACATATATGTTACAGCAAATACATTACACTACACAAGCCCGGGAAACCTTAATAAAATAGAGTTGTTATATTTCCCTACACCTAGGGGGCAGATTCATTAAGGGTCGAATTTCAAAGTTAAAAATACTTCGAAATTCGACCCTCGAATTGAAATCCTTCGACTTCGAATATCGAAGTCGAAGGATTTAGCGCTAATCCTGCGATCGATCGATCGAAGGATTTTTCGTTCGATCGAACGATTAAATCCTTCGAATCGTTCGATTCGAAGGATTTTAATCCAACGATCGAAGGAAAATCCTTCGATCAAAAAATCACAGGCAAGCCTATGGGGACCTTCCCCATAGGCTAACATTGACTTCGGTAGGTTTTACCTGCCGAAGTAGAGGGTCGAAGTTTTTTTTAAAGGGGAAGTACTTCGACTATCGAATGGTCGAATAGTCGAACGATTTTTCGTTCGATTCGTTCGATTTCGTTCGAATTCGAACGAATTTAACCAATTCGATGGTCGAAGTACCAAAAAAATACTTCGAAATTCAAATTTTTTTCATTCGAATCCTTCACTCGAGCTTAGTGAATCGGCCCCCTAGTGTATAGTTTATGTGCCATATGTTAGGAAATGTAGGGGGAAGCAGGTTACCCCAGAAAAATTCACACTATTTTTCAGCCTATCACCCAAAAAAAAAAGAAAAAACGCTAGTGTTTTTTGGGATTTAGAAAATGTTTTAACAATATTTTGAGGAACTCCTATCTACTATATTGCACTTCGCCTGGTCTGAGGTGGCAAGTCTGGCGCAAGAGGTAACGTTCAGTAAAATCCGCATTCTAGTGAATTTGCGTAGTTACGTCCATTCGCCAGAGTGCAAATTCACCAGGCATTAGGGAGCAAAGTACCGCTAGAGTCTATCTCCTTCGCTAACAAAGTTACGCCGACGACCATTAGTAAATCGGCGAAGTACTGAAATGATATCATGCTGGCGAATTTTCGCCCGCGTTAGTCACTTTGCCCTTTAGTAAATTTACCCAAGAGAGAATTCAAGGTGACTGGTTTGTTTTGTTTCTGTCTTTTCCCTGTTTTTTTTTTTCTTCCTTTTCCTTCTGTTTCCCCCTACTTTTCTTTTATGGTTAATGGTTAAATCAATAAAAGCAATATCATGCTGGAATGACAAATGATGCTACACATCCCATGACTGACTACTCAGAGACAATTGAACAACAATCAAAACATTACATTTATGCTACTAGATCTATAAACAGTATTCCAAGCCATATTGTCTATAATATTTGACTAAATTGGAAATGTATGTAACACTATGACTGACTGTAATAATATGTCAATATGGAGATGATTTGATTTATACAACTATTGCTCAAATAAAAATAATTAAAAAAAATGTTAGCTTGCTACAGCCCCCAAACTCATTTAGCCAATCCAAGTAATCTAAACAATAATAAAATAATTGCAAACCTTCACTTGTGAATTCAGTTTATTGCCCACACCTTTTTTCTTCAGAGACAGGGAAGCATAAAATTCTAGTTACTTATACTCAGCCATGTAGTTAGTGCACATGAAATACAGGAACACACAGGATACAGAGCTATTTCCCTAGTTTATCACCCAATAACTTTACCTATTTTATATTTTACGAACTAGACAGCTTTATAAAAGTGCATGCCGCAATGGAGCCACAAAAGTAAATATAACCTGAAAGAACCTTTTATTTTATTTATTACAGAAGTGTAGGAAGGGGCACCTAAAATAAAGCAGCAGGGTGTTAGAGCTAAAAGTTGCTAATTAAGCAAAGAAAAATAAAACAATGTATGCTGTATGGCTAAAAGCATGTCTGTCAAACTTCTCATTCCAAAATCAAGGTTAGTGATACAATAGTTAGTTAATCTTTTGCTGAGAAAAAGCCCACTGCTTTTCCTGGAAGATTTTTCACTAGATGTTGGGACACTGTTCATGGGATCTACTTCAATTCATATGCAATCATTTGGCCATGATTCAGTTGGGTTGAGGTCAGAGCTCTCTTCTTTTCTATTCCATCCTCTCCCAATTATGTATGGACCTTACATTGCGGTTTCTTTTACATGGCAGTAGTGATGGGCGAATTTGCGCCGTTTTGCTTCGCCGAAAATTTTTTTTTGATGCCAGCGAATTTTTTCCACGAATTTTCGCAAATTTATTCGCTGGCGGCGAAACGCGCAAATTCGCCGCAAATTCGCCCATCACTACATGGCAGATGGCATCCAATGGGCTAATATGCCTTTCTGTTGGAATGGAACAGGAAATGTTGACTATAATAAAAGAACAGCCACCCCTGGCCACCATCTTTTTTTATTCCTATTGATTCCCTTCTATGGGGTATATTTATTAATTAGTAAAGTTAGAGATCTCCACAGTCCACAGAGTCGAATTCCGCCTCTTTCCATTCATTTCTATGGGATTTTTAAAGGCGTATTTATCCAATGGTGAACTTTCACTATCACTCTTGCCTTTAAAAATCCCATAGAAATGAATTGAGACAGGCGGAATTTCACTCTGAGGACTGTGGAGATCTCTAACTTCACTCTTTGATAAATATACCCCTATGTGCCAGAGGGTTCCTCTCCTTTACTGGCGCTCCAGAACGAAGCCCAAAACCTTACGTGTCTTCAGGAAAGCCATGATACTTGCCCATCTGTTGCCACTCGTTACTGCTGTACTGCAAGTTGTAGTGATATCACCCTTTCCCCCCCAGCAGCCTAACAGAACAATGGGAAGGTAACCAGATAACAGCTCCCTAATGGTGGCCATACACGGGCCGATAAAAGCTGCCGACAGACTGTGTCGGCAGCTTATTGGCCCGTGTATGGGGGCCCCCGACGGGCTTCCCCGATCGAGATCTGGCCGAAAGTCGGCCAGATCTCGATTGGATGGGTTTAAAAATCCCGTTGGATCGCGGCCGCATCTGTTCGTTGATGCGGTCCCGCAATCCGACCGCCCGTTTGCCGAATGCTAGGATCCGATCGTTGGGCCCTAGGGCCCACGATCGGATCTGCCCGATATTGCCCACCTCAAGGTGGGCATATCGGAGGGAGATCCGCTCGTTTGGCGACATCGCCAAACGAGCGGATCTATCCATGTATGGCCACCTTAACACTAGATAACAACTGCCTGGTAGATCTAAGAACAGCACTCAATAGTAAAATCCAGGTCCCACTGAGACACATTCAGTTACATTGAGTAGGAGAAACAGCAGCCTGCCAGAAAGCAGTTCCATCCTAAAGTGCTGACTATTTCTGAAAGCACATGACCAGGCAAAATTACCTGAAATCTCCAACAGACCGCAGCACACTGACACGCTGTTTTAGTAAATTTTCTTTGTGATTTATTGGCTCATTTGCAGTAGACAAAATAATGCGACGTTTCGAGTCACACAGGACTCTTTATCAAGCATGATAAAGAGTCCTGTGTGACTCGAAACGTCGCATTATTTTGTCTACTGCAAATGAGCCAATAAATCACAAAGAAAATTTACTAAAACAGCGTGTCAGTGTGCTGCGGTCTGTTGGAGATTTCATATGATTGGAACCCATGGCAGAGTGGGAATTTGACTGCTAAGCACCTGGTCCTAAAAAGGAAAAGAAGCAGAGGTGAGCGCTTCATACTTGTGTGGAATACAGGCAAAATTACCTGAGATGACTGCCTACACATCAATATTAGAAATAAAAAAAATAAAGTTGCTGGTTCCGGAATGAAATTTTATATTGTAGAGTGAATTATTTGCAGAGTAAACAGTGTAATTTAGAAATTAAAACTATACCATAAAAATCATGATAGAATCCTTTTGTAAGTGGTAGTTCTTAACTCTATCAAATACCTTTGTCAGTCTATAGCAGTCTAATACTTAACAATTTACTATTGTTATGAGTCCCAAATGCTCACAGTCTGACTCCAGGTGGTGAGTTTTGAATGGCTTGAGAGGTATCTGATTGGTGTGCTTATCTTTAGTTCTGCTATTGTGTGTGCATTCTCTGCACATCTATAACTTCTATTTATTTTCCACACTTGACTGAATGGCAAAAAAACTATTTAAAGGGATTCTATGATGGGAAAACATGTTAATAGTGCTGCTCCAGCAGATTTCTGCACTGAAATCCATTTTTAGAGAGAGCAAACAGGTTTTTTTTACATTTAATTTTGAAATCCGACATGGGGCTACATATGTTGTTAGTTTTTCAGGTGCCCTCAGTTATATGACTTCTTCTGTGATTAACTCGGTCACTCATTACTGCTGCACTGCAAGTTTCTGGATCTTTTTAAAAGCACAGGATCAGGCACAATGACCTGAGTTGACTGCCTAAACATCAGCTTAAAAAATACTGTACATTTGTTGGTTCAGGAATAAACTTCGATATGGTAGAGTGAATTATTTGTATTGTAAACTGTGTAAATTAGAAATAAAAACAATATAAAAATCATGACAGAATCCCTTTAGAGTAGGGATGCACCGAATCCAGGATTTGGTTCGGGATTCGACAAGGATTCGGCCTTTTTCAGCAGGATTCGGATTCAGCCAAATCCTTCTGCCTGGCCGAACCAAATCCTAATTTGCATATGCAAATTAAGGTCGGGGAGGGAAATCGCGTGACATTTTGTCACAAAACAAGGAAGTAAAAAAAAAGGATTCGGGGGTTTGGCCGAATCCAAAATAGTGGATTCGGTTCATCCCTACTTTAGAGATACTAACACCAGAAATAAAAAATTTTTTTAACATCTATCATAATATTGTCTTTGCATGCTATTTAAAATTTTGCCATAAAACATTTGCCAAATGCTTTTACATTACCTATCTAAACCCCTATGTTTCTCTGTAAGTGGGCTGCCATATTTGTTCAGGGGGCTGCCATATATGTACATCAGTTATCCTATAGAATTAGAAATTTTAACTGACAGGTTGAGAAAGGATACTCAGGTTGGCAAAACAGTCAGGGTTCAGAACTTAAAGTAACAATTTCTTACAAAAAGTAGCCCTATTGGTATTTAACTATAACCCCTAATTTAACTATAACCCCTAATTGTACATTTCAGGTTTCGAGGGATCCAAATCTATTCCTTCTTGGATAATACCTTATTAGAAGCTCCATTCAAAAATCTCCTCACCTCTCATGTAATGATAGTCACCTCCTATCTTCAAAGACTTGGAGGGACCATCAACTGGGAAAAAAATCATACATCACCCCATGTCAAGTTCTGGAAATTGTTGGAGCAACTATAAACATGACACACGCCCCTTTGCAGAAGCTTTGTCACAAAGCACCACCTCTTTCTACAGTGGCCTGTAACCTGAACCATCCTTTCCAATGTGTCAGACATCCTATTACCATGGCAAGGAATTGTCACTAGGTCAAAGGAAAAAGTCCTTGACTCAAATGGTCATTTTAGAACTCTTCAGTTTAACTTTCTGTCTTAGTGGGGTCTCAAAATGAACAACAATGATTGCCAGGGCATCGTTTCTGCCTTACAAAATGATTATTACAAAAAAATCTGATTGAAATTTACCCTGGCATAATGTACATCTTTCCTACAATTCCTCTGATCACTATGATACTCTCAAAAAGATATAGGAAGACAAAGCAGAAGTAATTGGCTAGGTACTGAACAAAAGGAATCCTTAAAAGCAGATAGTGTAGCAAGTCTGCCTCCATTATAGCCACAACATACTACACGATTTTTTGGAGAAGTTCGAAATCTTATTCCTTACTCAACTAAAGGTCTGGACTGGAAATCTGTGGAAGGTTTGCTGTAATAGACTATATTGTATATTGTGTCTGTGGGGAGCTGTTTGAGCCTCTGTGTTCTTGACATGCCAGGGCTTATTTTGAATCCCAGTCCAGGCCTGCTCAATTTGCACTGGGAGGAAGCTACCGGTGCGAGTGACCATGTTGTACATAGCTCACGCGCATAATGAGCTTCTGATGTCATGCGGATTCTCTCTGTAAGACGCACCCCCAGGCCGATGTGCTCTCCTACATTCCCACATTATGGCCAGTGGGTGCAGCTCTGCTTCTTCTGCCACCAACCCGCATGCTCGGCTGGACGTAGCCGAGCTATTGTGCATGCACAGTGGCATCACTATTGTATTCACCGCATTGGGAAGTTGCGGGTGCCATTTTTGTTAAAGGCTTTTTTTATGTATATGCCTATTACATCACTTCCTCCTATAGTTTTGGTGCCAAAACTCCCTATTTAAACCCCTTCTGTAATATCCTCCTTGCCAAGCTGGCTTCTGGTTTTCTTAGATGGCGCTCAAGCCTTTCCATTCATTTTGATCCTGCTTTTTTGAATTTGGCCTGCAAAACTCGCGACCTGCCTGTTTTTGACTCCTCTTCGCTTGATCCTTGTCTGTACCTCATTTGTGGAACTTCTGAACTCTGAAGTTGGTAGGATCCCAGCTAGAACCACAGCAGAAAGTTCTGGGCCCCAAAAGGGCATCAGTGAATACAGGGACTAGCTGGGCTCTCCTGCTTTACTGAAGATTCAGATCTGCACCAGCAACCTAACTCCAGGTTCCAGCTTAACTAGTACATTACACTCTCATTATGCACATGCGCGTGCCCCAACATTGTCGCTCGTATGGGAAACTTTCTCCTGGCACCGATGGCCTTGTGCTGACAGGTGGCAATTTTTTAAAAAATGACTGTTACCCCCAACTGGAGTGTGGGCTCTATTAGCCTGCACCTTTGGTTGGGATAATATTTTGGTACCCTTTAAGAGACCTGAAGTTCACCCTCAAATGCCTCCTTGGAACTTTAGCTTGGTTGTAAAAACTTTGATTGAAGCACCATTTGAACCTCTAGCAAAAACAGCTTGCATATAGTATAGCTGAATGCAGAGAGAGAGAGGTACAACACCTTGCGCTTCACTCTTGGGGGCACATTTACCAAAGTGTGAATTTTCTCTTCACCAAAGTTCACTTCACTTCGCCTGGTGTATTTTCACAACACATCTCCATACTTACAAAAATTGTAAGTTCACTTTCTCAAGAGAAATTTGGTGAATTTTCTCCTGTCGAATATTCACCAGTATATTTCTCCATACAAACATTTCTCCATACAAACGTAGAGAATTTTCACCATGGAGAAAAGTAGCATGGAAAGGGCGATGCTGTCTGCGATTTAAAAGTGGATGCTTTATCTTTATAATGGGAGTTCGCCAGCCTGAACCTGTCGAATTGCACTTTGGCATAAAGGGTAAAGTTGCACTTTGATAAATGACCAGATTTTCTCTAGATGGAAATTCTCTAGCACTGAGGTTTTTCACTAGCGAATTGTCTTGCTCGCCTTTTAGTAAAGTGGCAAATTTGCAGCAAATTGCCATTTTGGCGGATTTTCACAAAAAAATACAATTCACTCTTTATTAAATGTGCCCCTTGGAGAGCAAAATGTTGTTCCTATGGGTGTAAGCAGCTAATATCACAGAGCAGGGTGCATAATGGAAAAACATGGTGCCTTTGCCCATTTTTTGCACTTTGTGCCTTGCCACTTCTTTGTAAATGGGCTTAATTATGATTTCTGCCTCTTAGATAATAGTAGGCTTTGTTTCCAGTATTTGTAGTTCTCTGTTTTAGCTGTAAACACCGTATTTAAGTGCACGGCTGCTCCTTGTTACCTTTACGAGATGCCTGTTATTAGTAATTTCTCAGCACCTTTCCTCACTATATAAACCTTGCCCTGTTATTGAGACTTTGCCCCTTTGTCAGGGTGCTTGTTGTGTTCACTTGCAGCTCTGTTTTTGTTTTCTCCGTGAGCCCTGCTTGCTTTCAGTCTAAACATTGTCTTTGCATTTTTGCCACTTTCTTTGCTTCTGTTTGTTTATGATCATTCACTTGAGAGGCAGTGGGCATAGTGCAAGGAACTTGTGCAAAACGAGAGCAGAGACCTGCTCCAATTCTAAATCACATTGCACAAATACACTGCTGACTGTGTTTGCTAGTCATCATCATCATTTGTTTATATAGCGCCAACAAGATACGCAGTGCTTTACAACAAACAGGGAATAAATGGTGGATAACAAACAAGGGCTACAGAGTACAATAGGATTAGAGGGCCCTACAAATTAGAGTTTACAAAGTAAAGGTTAGGGTACAATTGAGACATTAGGATTTTAGGAACAGTTTTGTGATTTTTGAGCTTCTATAAACAGATGGGTTTTTTAAGGAGCACGTGAAAGTTTGGAAAGAAGGAGAAAGTCCGACAGCTCAAGGCAGAGGGGCAAATTCACCAAGATTCGTAGTTGCGCCAGGCGTAACTTCGCCGCACTTCGCCACACTTCGCCAGGCGTAGTTTCGCCAGCGCTTCGCAAATTCACTAAAATCCGAAGCTGCGTAGTTGCGCTAGCGTTGATTCGCTAAGCGAAGCGAAGTTACGCTAGCGATGGTTTATTTGCATAGGGCGCCAAATTCAAATTTCAATGGAGGAATACGTATCAGCACTACAAATGCCTAGAAAACCTTCAAAACATCAAATAAAAATTTTATTTTGCCCTACACATGTGCCCACTGTATAGGTAAGTTGCCATGAGTCAGGAAATGTAGGGGGGAAGGAGGGGAGCCCCAAAAAAATTTGCGATCTTTTTCAGCCTATCACCCATAATGTAGAAAACATGCCAGCGTTTTTTGGGACTTTGAAAAAATTTTGACTTTTTTTGAAGCAATCCCTTTCTACTCTATTGCGCTTCGCCTGGTCTGAGGTGGCGAAGGAGGTCTAGCGTAAAAGGTAGCGTTCAGTACACTGCGCGCGTTAGTGAATTTGCGTAGTTACGTCCGTAGCGATAATTCGCCAGGCGTAAGGGTGCGAAGTAACACTAGCGAATCTACGCCAGCGTTCGTTAGTGAATTTGCGCAGTAACGAAAATGCCAAACGCTAGCGAAGTAACGCTAGCGAAGTAACGCTAGCGTTCGGAGCTTCGGCGCTTAGTGAATTTGCCCCAGAGAGTTCCAGAGAAAAGCAGAAGCCCGAGAGAAGTCTTGTAGACGAGAATGGACAGAAGTGATGAGAGGAGCCCTTTATTCATGAGGAATACCTGCTCCCCGTTCATTTGCAACTGTATTTGAACTTTGTTTTATTTTGTCTTATGCCAACTCCCTCCTGATATTCTGGAAATCCTGCAGTAACTCCAGAGTTGCACTCAACTCTACTCTAGGTTACAGCCTTCAGTTCAACCCCCATAAAGGAAAAATATGCCCCCCTTTTTGACATGAATCCATGTGGTGGGTTTGATGTAGAAATATACATACAGTACATACCTGATTCCACAGACTGAAAGGAAGCCATGATAGTCTATGTGCACTCTGGGACCAGTTCCCTACCCCCTTAGGCTGACCATGTAATGGAATTTGGGACTTAAAATCCCTTTGTTTTCAAGGGAATGTCTGCACTACTCAACTATAGAAAGCATACATAGGCTATTATAGTTTCCTTTCAATCTACGGAATAATGTCAGCATGTATCTAGCATGTGGAGTAATACTGTAGTACTTTTTAGTTTGTTAGCACGTGTCCTTAAGAGGGATATAAATGAGCTGGAGAGAGTGCAGAGACGTGCAACTAAATTGATTAGAGGGATGGAAGACTTAAATTATGAGGGTAGACTGTCATGGTTGGGGTTGTTTTCTCTGGAAAAAAGGCGCTTGCGAGGGGACATGATTACACTTTACAAGTACATTAGAGGACATTATAGACAAATAGCAGGGGACCTTTTTACCCATAAAGTGGATCACCGTACCAGAGGCCACCCCTTTAGACTATAGGAAAAGAACTTTCATTTGAAGCAACGTAGGGGGTTCTTCACAGTCAGGACAGTGAGGTTGTGGAATGCACTGCCGGGTGATGTTGTGATGGCTGATTCAGTTAATGCCTTTAAGAATGGCTTGGATGATTTTTTGGACAGACCTAATATCAAAGGCTATTGTGATACTAAGCTCTATAGTTAGTATAGGTATGGGTATATAGAATTTAATTAAAATTAGGGAGGGTTGAGTGTATGGATGCTGGGTTTTCATTTGGAGGGGTTGAACTTCATGGACTTTGTCTTTTTTTTTCCAACGCAATTAAACTATGTAACTATGATTTTCTCTCAGTTATTTATATGGGACCCACTCTACCTGACCCAAAAATTGTAAAGACCACATTGGTGCGTTGATGCATTCCTTGTCCGACAGGGCTCTGTATACCCAAGTTTATGATCCCCTAGGTCAGTGGTTAAATATGCCCAATTGGGCTCTGTTCGTGGTTGGCCATAGTAGCCCCAAAACTGATAAGAATATGGTCAACTCCATTCTAAAAAAGTTTGTCTTGAACTGCACGCACAGTGCAAAAGGAAACCTGTAATGAGAATTGTAGGTGAAGAAATGAAACAGGAGTCACTTATATACTTATATAAAAAATAAATGTTGCATGTTACTTCACCTATACTGTATAAATGGAATTTAACATTGGGATCATGTCATTTATGGACTTAAGCTGGCCATAGACAAAGTCGCACTAAAAAATTTTTTGCAAGATTTTCGGACAGTGTGGATCGTCCTGATATTTATCATACCATGGCGATCGGTTGATCGTCTACAGGATAGAAGATTTATGTCGCCTAAGGATAATATCTCTGCATGTCTCGCCTATCTCACAATATGAATGGGTGATGGTCACTACAATGTTACACATAACTTTCGTACGATTGCATCCGATTTGTTATTTTTACTACTTTATTTAATCTGGATGGTTAGTTGCAGTTTGGAAGATTGAGAGGTACAATCGTTAGATATGAGGCTAAAATCTACACGACTATGGCCAGCTTTACTGTAGTTCCCAATTTGCTTTGGAATCTGTTTTTGCAGAATAAAAGTAGACCTTCACTCCTGTATGACCTTATTGAGGCTACTTTTCCATTTGTGGGCATGCTCCTGGAGGTGTTTAACCTCAGTTACAGCTATTAGTATGCCAACTACTCCCATGCATGTCTTGCAGAACTATTGTTTCAGCTTTTGTTCCTAAGCAAGCACAGCCGGAAAACATAGGCTGTTTCACAAGCTTAACAATGTTTTTCCTAATTTCTGTTGAACAAAAAGTAGTCATTAACCTCTTTCCAGATGAGAGGAAAGCCCCTGAAAAATGAAGTTATATTCCATGCCCAAATAAATTGGTATTTACGAACACAGAAAAACACTGGACTGGGGCACCCAATTGTTTTTTTTTTGGAGCAACAGCAGTTTTTGACTTTTCCTCAGCAATTCTTGCACTATTAGAACCTACTTTTTAGGGTTGGTTTTTCTCCAATGTTTTTGCAGACACGCCGCACATGCAGTCGAAACCGTTTCAGAATGGGATTGACCTACATATGTTCAGTGAGCGCGATTCCTTCCTGAATTAAGTAGTGAGATAGCACCCATCAACCTCATTTCACTACTCAGCATTGTAGGGAGCAGGTAGGACAAACAGGGCAGTACTAGATTTTATACCTGGCATATTTTGTTCTTTAAATCAATCAATATAAAATACAAAAGGCTTTGCATACATTCCAATAGTTTATTTGGATATTAAACACATATTAACGATTAAACTATTTAAAAAAAAAAAAAAAAAGGGGGGTATGGTGGGTTGTGTGTCAACATGACGAACAGGTCAGAGATCATAATTGACAAGGTGCTAAGCCGGAAAGCAGTTGAATGTTCTGCCTGACTGAAGTAGGCTGCAGCCGTGACACTGCCTCACATCTATGCATGCGGAGCTTCTAATGACCGTACCTATGAAAGAAAAGCAACTCTTAGCATATGCAAAGCACGCAAGCATCCCAAATACCAATACTAAATTTCTACAGCATAAAATCTGTTTATTACTATACAAGCTTATCAACAAGAACAATTTTGCATGGGTAGCAATCTCAACATATGTCCAAAAAAATAAAGTCGACTTATTTGCAAAGCCATACAATCTATCATTGTGAGGCACTGTAATGGTCTGACTGGTGGTGAATATGCAGTGTCACTATTTGGCTCATACTCCCTTAGCCCACTTATACTTATGTGCCTGTCCCTCATAATAAATTAGTGGATATAATTTTGGATTGAATTTTCCAGAATAAAATACAAGGTAGGCAGTAGACTTACTGTTGCTTCCATCAACTCCAGCCTTAAGAGTGTGAATATGCTAGTACAAAGGACAATCATTTACCTATATTCTCTCAGCATTTGTTTGTTTTTAAAATGCTATGCATGTTCCGCAGGGCAATCAAATACATTCTGTTACAAGGAAAAAAAATAATATCCAACATACTTCTGAAATTCCCACTCTCTATTATCCAGCGGGCAAACTTGTCGAGTCTTCAACCAGCGCGAAATGCAGTGGAAGTGAAACGCATGCTGTAAAGAGATAAACAACAGCACAGTATTTACTTGGTTGTAGCCCAAGTCAATGGAGATTACCCTTATTACTTATGTACCAACTGCTCTACACAAGTCAACACTGCCTTGTTCCAAACATCTGTCTTTGCTATGTACCAGAAAATTTTGACCACCTATCTCAATGTGTAAGAGTTTTTAGTGATTGGATTGTGTTCTGCATTGTTCTTGATCACTTGTTTTTGCCTTAAAGCTTTGCAGTTTTTTTATCCTGTATAATGGGAATGAAACTGTACATAAAACTCCTGCCATTCATATTTATGACGCTTATCTTTGTATCCAAAAATATTTAGGAAAAATGATGTAAAGTCCAAGTTTTGAGTCACAAAATTCTTAAAAAAAAAATCACTAAGATATGCTGTCGCAGTAGCTTTAACCATTTTTTCAGTATAATTTTTTTTAATTTACATGTATATGTTGTATCTGCAGGAGTTGAATGTCAGTCATAAAAATATGTATGCACTATTTTCAGTTTGAGGCCTCTACAAGCCACATATTGGAGTAACACAGGTATGGAGTTCCCTTATCCAAAAAAATATTATCCGTAACAGTCTGAATTTATGGGAAGGCCATCACCCATAGAATTAGGGATGCACCGAATCCACTCGGCCGAACCCCCGAATCCTTTGCGAAAGATTCAGCCGAATACCGAACCCCAATTTGCTCACCGTTAAATCCTTATCTTTACAGTCGTAAGAGGGACACAAGAACCAGGAGGCAGGGTACTACAGTGATTACAGAATTGCAGACCCTCCCTCTCCCTTTTTACCCCCGCACTCAACAGCGCTCAGTTTGTAACAAAGAGCTTGAAGAAGTAACAAAATGTAAGTACTGGTGAACTTGGAGGTTTAAATGGCAGGTCAAGGAGGGCATTGAGGACTAGATTGAGGTCCCAAGGCAGGACCGGATGCCTTACGGGATCAACATGGGAGACCCCATTCAAGAAGGTGAGAACATCCTCATTAAAAGTCAAGTGCTCCTGAAAAATTATGAGAGGGCTGATACTTGGGATTTCAGAGACACAAGTCCACTTGGAGGAATTCTAGGATCAAGGGCAAGTGGAAGACCCAGAAACCAAGATCCCTTTGCATGCACCAGGACCTAACAATCCCACTCCATATGGTAAATCCTGGAGATGGCTGGTTTGCAAGTCTTGATCATGGTCAATATCACGTCCTCTGAAAAACATTTTTCCCCTCAGGATTGCAGCCTCAAGGAGTTGTACCGTTAAGGCAAAGAGGGTTGTGGTGACGAAGAGGGCCCTGTCTGAGAAAGTTGTCTCGAGGGGGGCAATGCCACGGGCGGCTCCAGGGACAGAGCAAGAAGATTGGAGTACCTGGATCTCCTGGGCCAACACGGTGCAACCACAATGACTGTCGCTGTGTCTCTTTTTGAGGACTCAGGGAAGCATAGGAATTAGAGGGAAGATATAGGCTAGGGGAAAGTGCCACTGGATCATCATGGCATATACCACGTCTGCTAGAGGATCCCCAATACCTTGCAAAGAACTTTGGAACCTTTTGAGTGTGTCTAGTGGCCAGTCTGGACAATGGAGTGTCCACTACTGGGGGGATGCTCCATTTATCAGTAAACTCCTTGGAAAAGGGGTACTATCTATGCCTAGGCACTTAATTTCCTCAAGTCACTCATCCTGGATTATGGCTTGGAGTTGTTTGTGGGCAGGAAAGGTAGCGGAGGATTTTGCGTTTTTCTAAAAGAGGCTTTTAGACGTACCCTGTGTCGTGTCAGTCCCCACAATCCGTAGGACTTCCAGCATGCCCACCTAGCCCCCTTCAGGATTGGAGTAGGCTGAAGAAAATACATCCTCTTCACTTGCCTCATCCTCAGTTAGGGATGGGCTGGGAGAAAGTCTTGAGGACGTTGTCCTTTTTTACTAGTATCATGCTTGTGGAAGGTTGCCTGCTTCCCCTTGTAAATAAATCCCCCCTGCCTTAAGCCATGGTGGAATAGCTAGCCTTGCCGGAATAATTGCGGAATGCTATATAGTCCTTGGGCTATATAGCCGGTGTGTCTGGAGTGAGTACCAAGAATGAGACAGTACCTGTGCCCCAGACCTCCGAAAGGTGCCAGGAAGCGCGCACCAATAGAAAGCGCGTACAAGAATGCGAAGTAGAACAGAAATGTGCACCACCCTTCTCAATGACATTGCCGTGCGTCTGGGAACGTGACGTCAGCGCAGAGTGCCAGAGAATATCTGGCTAGACTAAAGGCAGAAGAATGCACCAGGGGGGGCTAGCCCACTTACCACTGGAGAGCGCCGGTGCAAAGCACTAGTCTCACCAAGTTCCAACAGGGATTTCTCAGTTCCCCTGATAGCAGGACTCAAGACAGGACCCCAGTTGTCAGTGCTAACCAGTCACCGATATAGCACTTGTGTAGGGCCTACCTAGAGGACACTGACAAAAACTTTCCTGTGTCCGCCTCGACTTGAGAGAAAAAACATTTACCTATATTGCTTTAGAAATATGTATTGCAAGGCTGAGTGGACTCCAAACAGTAAGGTGACCCTAGAAAATAATGTAGTTTTGTACATTTCTCTGAAGTAGCAGAAGCTTGGTTTGCTTGGCACTCTATGCCTAGGAGAAACAGTTACAGAATGTACAAAAGTACATTATTTTCTAGGGTCACCTTACGGTTTGGCCTTACATCCTTACAATCCAAGCAATGCATATTTCTACTGCAGTGAGTTTTTGATCCCCGTAAAATTATACATATTTGGTAATCACAAGTTAAAGGGGATGTTCACCTTCCAAACACTTTTTTCCAATTCATTTGTTTAGATTGTTCCCCAGAAATAAAGACTTTTTTTCAATTACTTTCCATTATTTATTTACCATTTTTCCAAAATCTAAGTTTAAAGTTGAATGCTCGTGTCTCTGGTGTTTGAGTCTGGCAGCTCAGGTGCAGACTCTGAACTGTTACAATTTTGCAACATTTAGTTGATACATTTCTCAGCAGCATCTCTGGAGTATTAGCAACTATTGTATCAATTCTAACAGCTGCCTGTAATGAAACCCGGAGATTCTGCTCAGCAGGGACAAAGATAAGAAATGTATCAGCTAAATGTATCCATTTAGAACAGTTTACAGGGTCGGCGACCCCCCTCCCAGGGCTGCTTCAGAAGGTGAAAAAAAAAAGAAGACACTTCAATATTAGAAAAACCGTCACTCATAGAAAGTCATTGGAAAAAGTATTTATTTCCGGTTATCTATCTGAAACCAAGTAGTTGTTTGAAGGCGAACCACCCCTTTAATGTAAATTCATCAAAGCTACTTACATTACATACACCCCATGCCACAGTACATTCCTCCGAAGTAGCAGAAGCTTGGTTTGCTTGGCACTCTATGCCTAGGAGAAAAAACAAGCAGACACTTATTTTGCATGTGTAAATATTGCTGTGTCTCGTAAAATCTATAGCTATGGTAGGGAAAGACTATACTGCCAACACATTAGCGCTTACTTTTTTGACCAACTGCTTGATTAATGCCACACGGCACATGATCTAGTGCAGCAGATCAATATGCTGACTGGCAAGCAAAAGGTTGAAAAAGGTTTCCAATCATACCTTTCCCATTACTTAAGATAACTAGTTTTTATAAAATGACAAAAAACAACTTTGGTCTAACTTTGTACTCCTTTGCTGCCTTTCTGATTCCAATAATTCAACAACTGAAGGAACAGTTGAGTTCATTAATGCTTCATGTCTGCACCTCCTTGTAGATGAACCATTTTCTAGCTCTAACTAGGCTAGCAGAGTCATTCAACCACTCCATCAACTTGTTCCATTGTGTAGTGATGGATTCTGGGACTTGAAGTCCCTCTGCTTAAAGGAACAGTAACGTCAAAATATAAAAGTGTTTTAAAGTAATGAAAATATAATGCAGTGTTGCCCTGCACTGGCAAAACTGCTGTGTTTGCTTCAGAAACACTACTATTGTTAATATAAATAACCTGCTGTGTAGCAATGGGGGCAGCCATTCAATGGAGAAAAGGCTCAGGTTACACAGCAGATAGCAAATAAGCTCTGTCTGTCTAATGGTGTTATCTGTTATCCATTCGTTAACCTGTGCCATATAGCCGTTTTTCAATTTCCACCATTGCTCCACAGCAGCTTGTTTATATGAACTATAGTAGTGTTTCTGAAGCAAACAGATCAGTTTTACCAGTGCAGGGCAAAAGTACATGATATTTTCATTACTTTAAAACACAAATCTTTTGTTGTTACAGTTCCTTTAAGGCCTCAAGTCCCAGAACCCCTCATTACTGTGTACATTCAGAAAGAAAAATTAAGGAAAATAAAAAAATATATATAGAAACCTTTGTAATTACAATGTATTACATCTTTATGTCAAAACAATCTTTTTTAACTTTATTTGCTTTAAGTAGCCCTAAAGTGCAGTGCTACATATTACAGAGCCTTATTTGGAAACAAGCATTCCACATAATAGGTTCTATACACACACACAAAAACATTGTCTTGCCAAATACAGATTTCTTTTCTTTTTACTTTTGAACATCCTTATTACTACCCTCCATATTGGAATTTTCCATCTTGGTCTCTAAGTTATAAATGTGGCAATGCCAAATGGAGAAGAATTAATATTTTTGCTTACAGACAAGTTGTTTTATGGACTATAGTTCAGTAAAGAAAACTTACACAAGTCCATGATGTGGTTCCTGCAGATGGCACAATTGTCCACTACAATGTCCCAAGCCCAAAGCGCAACTGCATTCCACTGCAATTTAGAAAAAAAAAAAAATTGGATTATAAATGAAATTTTAAAAATAAAGGTGATTATTTAACAAAGCATCATCTGCTCTAAGGTTTATATTTCATGTGTATAGTCTAATGTTTTATTTACTAGCTTAGTTTTACCAGACAATGAATTTATAGTCTTACAGTAAGCTTTAGCTGTGGTCCAAGTGTGGCTCAATGAAGGCTCCAATATCCATGTGCTTAGATGCCTCATCATGTATCCATGCATAGATCTGGTTAAATAATTGCAAACTACATGGATGAGCCAAGGCTCCTTACTACATTATTGTGCAATCTATTAGAACTATTGTCACCAATGGTTTCCCCCAGTCTGATAACCTCCACACAGTTCTGATGGCTCTCTGCACCAGTGATAAATACTGTATATCTTGTATACCATTATACATTCAACGGATCACCCCTTACCGGTTTTAAAATTCATACCCAACGAACAGGGACTTTTTAACATCTTGTTTTGGGAAATGCATTGGCATTGCAAAACATTTAATGAAATTACGGATTTAAGTAAAAAAAAGGCTTGTCTCATAGCACCATACAAGAGATCTCTTCCTGACAAAAAAATAAAAAAGGGTCTCACTCTGACGAGTTTGCAACCATCAGAAAGAAAATATGGTCTCTGCACTCCAAAGCTTCAGTTAAAAGTGCAGATCTTGAAACAAAGTAAAAACACACAGCAGCGTCAGTCACCTTAGGTGCCAGTAAACCTATGAATGCTTTGAGGAGACCGCACCTGGTGGGTTATGGGGACTCCCTTGATGAGCACTACTCCATTAGGTGTTAATACTATAATTCCATCCCCACAACAATCAACAATTCTGATCTTACTGTACTTTGGAATATACACAGTGCTTATAAATATAGTCTTTATTAACAGTATTCAACTTTTCATGTTTTATTGTAACAGAAGATTTAATCGCAATGGATTGACATTTGACATTGTTGGGCCCTAGACAAACCAGCTGTGCAACTCGCATGCCCCAAACATGCATGTGTGGTTAAAAGCATGCATGCGCACTGACGAATCAATGGCTTGGTGAATGACCAGCAAGCAGTGTGGGGCGATAGGGTTGCCACCTGGCCAGTATTTTACCTGCCAGGCCGGTAAAAAATGATTGCTGCTCCCAATGTTATTAAAGGAGAATTCAACCGTTTTCCAAAAAAAAAAACTCTACCCCCCACCGCATGTAGACCCTGCCCAGCCTAGCTGCCCCCCGGGGAAATGCCCCTAACTTTATACTTACCCCTTGGTGCAAATTCAGGCATCGGAGTTCACCGCAGCCATCTTCTGGGTCTTTGTGTCTTTAAGAGCATGTGCAGTTGTCGCAAAAAAAGCCCGGGAAAATGGCTCCAACTGCACATGTGACACTTCACCAGTCTCCCACTCAGCTTACCGAAGACCCGGAAGATGGCTGTGTGGAACTCCGATGCCTGAATCTGCACCGAGGGGTAAGTATAAAGTTAAGGGCATTTCCCTGGAGGGCAGCTAGACTGGGGGGTGTACGTGGGTTGGGGGGAGGGTAGGGTTTTTTTTAGAAAACTGTAGAATATCCTTTAATAGGGAAAAAGATAAATCTATAGGAATGCCGGTATTTTTTCCCAGAAAAAGGTGGCAACCGTAGTGGGGGACAAGGGCCTGAACTAAGGACAGAAGAAGTACATGTCTAGTGCCCACTCAGACTACACCATGTTTGGCACTGTAAGCTTAAACACATGATCATAAACTCACCATGCCCAATACAAATATAGCGGCAGCAGTATTATGCGGATAGGATGCATCTTAATGCCTTCTGGTTTTTATATGTTGCAAAAGACATTTGCCGCTAGGGTTACCACCTGGCCGGTAAACATAATGGTTGATCCCAATGTTATTAATAGGTAAAAAAGATAGAGAAAAGCCGGTATTTCTTTCCAGAAAAGTTGGCAACCCTATTTACAGTGCAGCCCCCCCCCTCCTTTTACATTATACATTAGTATTCCAGCAAGTAGCTCTGCTTCCCACTCTTACACCACTTATATCCCTATCCAGATTCCCTTTATGTTGTAACCAGGAAACAAAGGAGCCTGACTTTGACAAGCAAAAAGGAAACTTCTGAAACCATAAATCAAGCCTGCAAACGCGTCGTTTACGGCTACTAGATCCCGCCTCCCAAGCAGTAACGGAGATGAAGACTCCAATTGGTTATAATCTATCCAATCATTTGCTGCATCAGTAGCCACCGTCTATTGGCCCACAGAGAAAAGCAGCGTGCTCCCGCCCTTATATAAGAGGTTAGAGTTTGATTCGGCGGAAGCCACGTCAATCAACCATCGGAAAAGGTGGGATCAATTAATCTAGCGGGATAGATTAGCGGCTGGACAACAACGCCGCTTTACGTTTCATTTAAAAAGCCTGTTCCAATCTCTCACAACGTCAATAATAAGCGCAAGCAGGCAAACGTACCTTCTTAACCTCAAAGCGCTTCTTACTAGCGCTGTTGTTCGTCCCGCTTGGTGTGTCTACATCCATTGCAGCTGCCATTTTGAAAAGAGGAAATTCCGGGTCTATATCACGCATGCGCTGATTGATGGCGTTAAGCCTTGATCATGTAATTACCATTAAAGGCGCATAGTTTGGGGCGTGTCAATAATGTGAGGGGGCGGAAGACGGTAACAAGCTAGAGCCGCGGTCAGGTGGAGAATTTATTTAAAGGAGTAGACGCATGTCCCTTGAGGAAAGAATCATTTCCAGCTCTTAGTATGCCCTGGCCCATATAGTCTGTTCTTTTTCAAAAACGAGCTGTGATCTTCCGGTTAAGCAAAACACTGTGTTCTGTTGGTATTTTCCATCCATTTTGCTACCATTCAGTTATTCACCTTTGCTAAACATAAACACAATAAAAAGGACAACAACACGCGTCATTTTTTTGCCATTATGGAGTGCCAGACTGTCAGTGGAACAATTGTTTTATATTCTCTTGAACTTCCTCTCCCCATCCCCTGTATAAATGTCCTTTGTATTCCCATTATATAGTGGATAATGTACCCCCTACTGTAATTTATAAAGATATTATGAGTCACCGAGGAGTTATGTGACCATATAAAACACAGGTCACATAACTCTGAGGTGACCTTATATCTTTATAAATTTCTAGTAGGGGGTACATTATGGTGTGCATTATAATCTACATTTTGTGGGGGGCTCGGCAGGGGAGGTCGGAGTCGAAATTCTGGTTGCTAGGCTGCGTGAAATTTGGCGGCTTGGGTCCCCTGTTATAAACGGCGCGTTCTGACGTCAGAACGCACCGTTTATAAAGATATAATTTACAGTCTGGTCCCATAGGGAAATAACCAGAATGTAGATGTATATAGTGGATAATGTACCCCCTACTGTAATTTATAAAGATATCATGTCACCGAGGAGTTATGTGACCATTTTATACAGGTCATATAACTCCGAGGTGACTTCCAATATCTTTATAATTTTCAGTAGGGGGTACATTATGCGTTATAATCTACATTTTGTGTGAAATGTCAGGGGGGGCGTCCAATTCTGGTTGCCAGCGTCCAATTTGGGCACGTCGACGTCCAATTTGGGCACGCCGGCGTTCAATTAGAACGTGGCAGTGTCAAATTCGGACATGCGGCGTCAAATTCAGCGCCCGGGGACCCCAGTTATAAAAGCGCGTTCTGATGTCAGAGCGCGCCGTTTATAAGGATTTAATTTACAGTCTGGTCCCATAGGGAAATGACCAGACTGCAGATTATATAGTGAATAAAGTACCCCCTCTTGTAAAATATAAGGATATTATAAGTTACCAAGGAGTTTCATGACCATATAAAAATAGGAGGCCGAAGGCCGAGTGTTTTTATACAGGTCATGGAACTCCGAGGTAACTTCTAATATCCTCATATTTTACAACTGGGGGTACTTAATTTATTATAACACACAAATTTCAGTGAGTCATGTGACAGAAATGACATCAGAACCGTTTATAACTGATGACATCAGAACTCACCGTTTATAAGGATATACAGTAATTTACAGGATATTCATGGCTTTTGTGTATTATAAACAAATAAACTGCAGACTTCCTTGGGTGTGAAGCTAATGAGCACATCATTATATAATAGGCATATTTTAGGATTAGTAATCTATTTTACTAGCTTCTCTCCTGTAAACAGTCACTTGGCAGAATCAGGAAGTCCTAAAAGGAAAGTCATTTTCTTGCTCAGTGTGAAACACATACTAAACATCACATATTTCTTAATTAAAATCAGCCAAAGGTTAATTTGGTGGCTTTTGTTCACATTTCTCAGAAATGATGACTCTTCTAGGCTCTGTATTTTTCTACAGTAAAACTCTCATTTTATGTTTTTCAGGGGACCAGAAAAAAATGATGTAAAATCCAGCAAAATGTAAAATGAGGGAAATGTATTATGCACAATATATAGGTGGGACCACATAACAACAATGTAAAATGAGGGAAAATGTAAAATCAGGGGATGTAAAATTGACATTTCACTGTATTTTTTTAATGTGGGGGTCTACTTTTAGTGATATTGTCCCATTATGATCTTCAAAAAGGGGGGCTGTGGGAGCACTCAAAGGCTAAGTTAAAGTATATGTAAGTATAATGGAAGTGCTACTTTTCAGTGCACATTCCCTGGTCTCTTGTTTCATAAGTAATTCAGTATAAATGCAAGTGCATGTGTTTATAAAACAGGGGATTTTAGTTACAAAGTTATGGTCTATTTTCCCAGGTAGACAGCACCACACATCCAGTCAATTTTCTTAAAAAGCCTTTAATGGCAAAAGGGCTTTAATAGGACAGAAATACAGCAACATTTCAGGCCAACAACAGCCTTTCCTCAGCTTGAGATATCCCTAGGATTTCACCAGACAGTAAGCATACCCAAAAAGGTCTCAGAAGGTCACATTTCCAGAAAATATGGTATAAGGTGCCTGTCTCTCTAGTACAACGGCAGCAAATGCCATTTGAAGTTTTGTATATATGTTGCAGTTTAGAAGGCGTGTAGTACCATCTTGTGATTATCTTATAGTTTAGTTCTTGTATTCAGTAACATTTGGAACTTTTGGGTAATTTAGAAAGAATATTTTCAATCTGTACCTCCTCTAGCTGGATATTGAGATCTCGGGACCATCTATTGATAAAGGAGACCGATTCCCATTTGGTCGGCAATTGTAGTAGTTTATAGAGGAGAGAAATTACATGGCTTGGTTGATCTTGTGCTGTGCAAGCCAATTCAAATTTTCTGAGGTCGCGGCCTAATGTCTGTGAGCCTCCCAGACTGTGAAAGTAGTGTGAGAGTTGTGCAACCTTGAGGTGGTCTATCTGTTTGAAGTGTGTCAAGTTTTGCAGTTTTTCTTTGGGAAGGGGTACTTTGTTTTGCATGAAGTGAATAATTTGGAGGTTCCCATCTATTAGCCAGTCCTGAAAGCTGTTAGGTTGTAATCCAGGAGGAAAGGCTGGATTATTTATCATTTATCCCAAGACAAGGTGTTAGAGAGGAGAGGGTGGTCGGGATGCTTCAGTCTTCTATATAGGTTGTCTATCCAGGGTAAGTGCAAGAGGTAGGAGTACGTGGACTGTTCTATTTCTATCCAGAGCTTAATATTTTCGTAGTGGGAGCAATCTATTATTCTTAACAGAACTGCTGTGTAATAGTATGTCCGGCAATCAGGTAGCGCTACCCCTCCCTGTCTTTTAGGTTTAGTCAGTGTTTTGTGACTAATTCTTGCTTTTTTGTCTTGCCATATAAAATTGTTTATTAGGCTTTGAAGTTGGTTCAATTGAGGATCTCCTAGCTGTAATGGGAGGGTTTGGAAAATATATAGGATTCGGGGCATTATGTTTATTTTTACTATATTCATCCTCCCCAACCATAATATAGGTTTATCCTTCCATGCATTCAGGTCTTTCTTAATTTTTGATATGACCTGTTTCAGGTTAAGTTTGGCCTAATTCGTAACTTTGGTAATCATGAGGCCTAAGTAAGTAAATGTTCGTGGGGCCCATTTAGAGGGGAATCTGGTGGATAGAGCATGTATAGTGGTTTCTGGGATTGAAACATTTAATGATTTAGAGAAATTTATCTTAAATTTACTAAGATTACCATATGTGTGAAATGCTTGGTTGAGTGTTGGGATGGACGTCAGGGGGCTGGTGAGCAAAAACAGTAAATCATCATATGCGGCTATTTTATGTTGTATATTACGCACTGGGATACCTGTTATATGAGGGTGTAATCTGATGTGATTTAACAAGGGTTCCAGGGCAAGTATGAATAAAGTATGGGATAATGGGCATCCCTGTCGCGTACTGTTTCGAATGTCGAAAGAGTCGGATAAATATCCATTTATTTTTAACCGGGCCAAGGAGTTATTATATAGTGAGGATATCTACATTAACATATTGGGACCTAGTTCCAGGTGCTGCAGACAGGCAAACATGAATGTCCAATTGACCCGATCGAACGCCTTTTCTGCGTCGGTAGATAATAACATGGTTTAAATTTTGTGTTTTTTGGCCCAAAAAAGTAGGTTGACTAGTTTGTTCGTTGTCCTTTCTTTTTAATGTTTTTACAGAAAAAGAAATATCCTGGAGTTGATACTGATATATTGTTTTGAATTTAGTAAACTTGTAAATTGCTAATCCCGCCAGAGAACGAAGAAGCCACTTAAGTAAAACCTTGTTTTACTTAAAGGGGTGAGTCACATTTGAGATAACTTTCAGTACGATGTAGAGAGTGATATTCTAAGACAATTTGCAATTTGTTTTCATTTTTTATTATTGAAGGTTTTTGAGTTATTTAGCTTTTTATTCAGCCGCTCTTCAATTAGCATTTTAACCAATCTGGTAACTAGGGTCCAAATTACCCTAGCAACCATGCAATTATTTAAATAATAGACTGCAAAATGAATAGTAGAGAGTCTGAATAGAAGGATCAGTAATAAAAAATAACAATAACAATACATTTGTAGCCTTACAGAACATTTGTTTTTTAGAAGAGAGTCAGCGACGCACATTTGAAAGCTGCAAAGAGTCAGAAGAAAAAGGCAAATACCTATAAAACTATTAAAAATAAATAATGAAAACCAATTGAAAAGTTGCTTAGAATTGGAAACGAAACCGTTCTATAACATACTAAAAGTTACCTTAAAGGTGAACCACCCCTTTAATTATAATTTTTTTTTGAGATAGCACTTTGTAAAAATCACTATAGCACTTTTAGAACACACAAGAAAAATCTGTGCATAGACTTTCTATGGTTCAAGACACACACAGATCTGTGTTGCAACACCCTGGTGACTGCCCTGAATATTAGCAATATTGCACTAGTTTCTGTTATTTGTTTTTATTCCATAGCCTGTGGCACTGAACTATGATTTTATCTTGATTCAGAGGAGGAACTGCAAAAAAGATCAGCAAAGGAAAACATTCTGAGGGTTTTACTTTTTCTTTAATCTAGCAAATTTCGTTTTGCAATTTTTACTTTGTTATATGTTAAATACACACACACACTTATTTAAAAAAAGACATGAATGAAAATGGAATAAAGAAAGAACAATAAGGCAAATAAGTCATATATTTTTTGAAAACAATAGAACATTTGAAAATACTTTTGTTAATAAAATATACATTGGCATAGATGTAACAGAAGACAGATAGAGGGTGAAAAGCCTTTAACGATAGAACAAGGAGAATTTCCGCTAGTTCAAGGGGGTGTAAGGGAAACTGAAAGGTAATACAAAAAACCTCACTCAGTCAGTGGTTTTGGGTTCAATTGAACTGCTAAAAGTAAGCATTCCCAGTACTTTCAATGGGCTGCTAGGTAGCGAAAACATAGGTAACAAACAAAAAGGCGCATTTATCATACGAAATTTCCCACATTGCATTGCATTGAATCGAGCCCAAAGTGTTTAAATGAATGAAAGGTACCAGTGGTAGTGGTTCTAGGACCATATAAATAATTTATCAACATATAGAATCAACTCCTCAGAACATTTATTAGTTCAGGTATAGTCGCACAACATACAAGTTCTCCCTGAGTCACATGATTCCCTTCCACAGTCCCCCTCCCTGCTCCCCCCCTGTACAGGTGTTTACACAAGTAAATACCCCTAAGCTGGTAATTACTCCTCATTGCAGAGTCATTACACCGGAGCTCACGGGGTCCATTTCAGTGCTTTGGGAAACTTCAGAAAGTAAGCGCCGTACCGGCACATGCGCAGTTGTAGCAATGTTTTGGTCCCGAACAACTGTGCATGTGCTGAAAGCCACGGAAATTGCAGAAGGGACCCGAAGATTCCAGAAGCACCGCACGATGGCACCCGTGAGCTCCGCTGCGCTGACTCTGCAATGAGGGGTAATTACCAGTTATGGGGTATTTACTTGTTTACACCTTTGTGGTGGAGGGGACTATGGAGGGTAGGGGTTTTTATTAGAAAGAGGGTTTAGTTGTTCACTTTAGTTCTACTTGGTGAGTACACCTGGAAATTTCCCTCTTTGGAGCACAGGCTACAGTGTCTGTTTCACCACTCCTAAGGGCAGAGACACATGCTCAGATTAGGGGAGATTTAGTTGCCTGGCGATAAATCACCTCTTCTTCAGGGCTAGAATATAAATCGCCGGCAGGATGGCGCTCGGAGTGCTTCCTTTTCGGAAGCTGCCTGAAGTTTCCTCGTGAGCCATCCCGTCGGCGATTTACATTCTAGCTGGAGGGAGGCAGTTCGGGGAGATTAGTCGCCCCGAAGAAGAGGAGATTTGTCGATGGGCGACTAATCTCCCCGAATATAAGCGTGTTTCTCCCCCTAAGGTTAGTATCACATGATCTGCTAGCCACACCTCATTCACAGGGTCTCCTTCCCAGCCTTTACTTAGCATTCCCTCATTGCCACGAGAGAAGCAGAATGAGGAGGCACTCAAACTGGAACAACACAGAGGCTTGAATAAAAGAGGACAGCAACGTGTGTGTTCATTCTGCTTCTCTGAGTTTACACTTGCACTATTGTGTTACTTGTAAAGAAAACTCAGCTCAGTTTCAAAAAGTTGTTGAATATGAGCACTCTGTAACCCTTTGGTCATTCACATCTGATTATATATGTATTTGGGAAGGATGGCTGCCATATATATAATAAAGGTATGCATGTGGCCTAATAGGGACAAATCTAATGTAATCTGTCACTAAGATAATACTGTACATGAGAACATGAGAAACACACGTGTGCTACCAGCTTAGGACAACTCAGACAACACTAATTTACTAAAATGCGAAGTTGCGTCCAAGGCGCCCAACGCTGGCGATATTTCTCTAGCGTTACTTCGGTAATGTGAGCAAATTAAAGTGAAGATGTGCTAGTGTTTAGTTCTGCCTATCGCAACTTCGTCAGAGGTCTTCGATCAGGCAAATTGGCATACGGCAGGAAACTCAAAGTTGAATGGACGTATATGTTGCAGCAAATACATTACATTACACAAGTCCAGGGAACCTTAATAAAGAAAATAGAGTTGTTATAATGCCCTACACATGAGCCCACTGTATAGTTTTTGTTCCATATGTTAGAAAATGTATGGGGGAAACCAGTTACCCCAAAAAAAATTTTTTGGACTTAGAAACTTTTTCCACTAAAAAATATGATGTAAGTAACAGAAGAATGAGGAAGATCTATGCACTCCATTGCACTTTGCCTAGTCTGAGCTGGTGAAAGAGGTAACGTTCAGTAAAATCCGCATCTTAGTGAATTTGAGTAATGTCCATTTGCCAGAGTGAAAATTCGCCTTTAGTAAATCTGCCCCTTAAAGGAGAATTCAACCTGTGGGAAAAAAAACCCACACCCCCACCCCAGGTAGACCTCCCTCCCTCCTCCCCCCAGGCTAACTACCCCCCCAGGGAAATGCCCCATACTTCGTACTTACTCCTCGGCGCAGATTCTTCCAGCGAAGTTCCACACATCCATCTTCCGAGTCCTCGGTGCGCTGACTGGGAGATTATCAATTTCCATGTAATTCCGCGCATGCGCAGTTGTCGCAAACTGGAAAACTGCTCCAACTGCGCATGCACTGAAACACCGATCTCACAGTCAGCACACTGAGGACTCAGAAGATGGATGCGTGGAACTCCTCGCAGAAGAGGTTGCCACCTCTTCTGGAAAAAAATACCGGCCTTCCTATATATTTATCTTTTTTCCCTATTAATAACATTGGGATCAGCCATCATTTTTACTGGCCAGGCCAGTAAAATTACAGCCAGGTGGCAACCCTAAGGGTAGGGCACCCTAGTGTACTTCTGTTCTTGTAATGCAGTTGCATCCATTGATGCAGGGGAACACTGGAGCTACAGCCACTCTCAAACCAAGTGGTAGCTCTCAGATACCCACAATGACCTGCACCAACTGCTGGCTGCACCGTAATTGGACACAATAACAACTGGCGTGACATTTTATAGCATAAATAGCACACATTTTTGTTCCAAGGTGCAAGGGCAACCACAATAACCCTGAAATTGTGGGGAATAACACACGGCTTTGGCACTCAAACTTACATTTAGCTCATTGCACTTGCAGATGAAAATTCCCCAGGAGGTATTTTAAGTCCTTTTCTTTTAGTATAACATGATGACAATGAGCAATTGAAATAGAAAGTGTGATGCACTGTATCTCATACCTGCCATTTTGAGCCTCAGTATAGAAAGATAGGAACATTTCAATGTTGACGTCTGACCATAGTTAGTGTAATGCTGCCATCTAGTGTATTAAAATGGTAACTAACTGCCACAACTGTTCCTTCTTTTTCCTGT
Source organism: Xenopus laevis (assembly GCF_017654675.1). NCBI lineage: Eukaryota > Metazoa > Chordata > Amphibia > Anura > Pipidae > Xenopus > Xenopus laevis. Next base: position 94,932,280 of record NC_054378.1, read on the forward strand.
ATTTACATGTGAAAGAGACATTTGTGCTTTAGTCATTTAAAACCTTCTTATTTAATGTTTCTTCTCTTTGTATAACACACTGTCTCTCGGCATTGCTTATGGGGGTCTTTACTTAAAATAGATAACAATATAATAGATATAATGGATAAGCCTGTCAGTTCTCCACAAACCAGCCTTGATACCGGTTTCTCCAGCAGAATATTGATTTTGTGTGGCTTGAACTATCAAGTCCCATGTGTACCTGAGCCATGAAAACCCTTTACACCTGTATTGTTCTATTCTGTACTGTGTATAATTTGAGTTTGGGACAGTAAAGGATTGATGGACATCATTTAAATCACCAACAGCCTGCTGAGAATTGGGGTAGAAATAATAAAATAATAGGGTTTCTACTGGGTGCCAGCCTGTAGGCACAGGGATTTGCTTCCATTTAGCCACAAAAGCATTAATGAGACTCTGCAATGATGATGATGAGGATCAGCCCTAGTATTCCAATTCATCCCCATGAGTTCAGTTGGGTTGAGGCCAAGGGCTCTGTAAAGGCCAATCTCCCATCTATGCAAATCCAGTCTGTATGGAGCTCACACTTTACAAGGGGCATTAATTTGTAACAGCAAAAGGCCTTCTGTTAATCAGTAACACTGATAATAGTAAAGGGTGAGAGTTCATGCAGAGAACCAGGAGAAGTAATATAAATTAGCATGTTACACAGAAAAATTGGCTATACTGCAAGATGGTATACATCACCATTGCTTATATGTCAGTATTGGTGTAAACATGACTTTTATGGAGCTGTACACCACAAGGATGCAAAGTATAAAACTCCTACCAGTTGTACAAAGGTTGTCAGCTTCCGAGGTGGGTTTCTGAAAGTCATATCATATTTAGAAAATAGGCAGTGAAATGGACTGGGATTAGGCTGAACCCCAAACACGTTTGCCATTAGACTCAAACTGGAAAATAAGTCTTACGAAGGAACAATATAATGTAATTATCCAGCAAAAGCAGCAAATAGCTTGTTATTGCCTATTATTATGTTTAAATAAAGTCACATTTTACAGGGATTTTTTTTCTTTTAAACAGAAAAAAAGTTCATTTATAAAAATAAACATTAATTACAAATTACTTTAATAATATTTCAGGTTTGAAGGGCAAATAACGACCCTGATTAATTTCTGCAAGTACAATATCCCATGGACAGCAGCGCTATGCAAGCTAAACATGTGTACGTTAGAGGCTCAAACAGGCCAATCAAGTAGTGACTGTCTATGGCATTTTACAGCAGCCACTCTGGCATTTGCCAGAATCTACAGACTGCCGGTCTAGGCCTGCTTGGTATCCAACCACTGATCCTAGTACAGGTATGGGACCTATTATCCAGAATGGTATAGACCAGGGTTTTTCCAGATATGGGATCTTACTGTAATTTGGATCATCATACCTTAAGTCTACTAGAAAATCATGTAAACATTAAATACACACAATAGGCTAGTTTTGCTTAAAATAAGGATGAATTTATCTTCGTTTGGTACAAGTACAAGGTATGGTTTTATTTTTACAGAGAAAAATTATATTTAAAAATTTGGATGTTTGATCATAATGGGAAACAGTCTTTCCGTAATTTGGAGCTTTCTGGATAATGGGTTACCAGATAATGGATCCCATACCTGTACATGATACAGCCACCAGGTGGGGACCAGCTAGATGGTAAATAATCTCAAGGGTAGGGAAAATAGTGGCAATCTCTTTGTATATGGCTGCAGTGGATGGCGATTGCTAAAGAGATGAGGTACAGAGATGGCGTACAGAGATGAGGTTCAGCAGCTGGAGGTCTGGTGCCGTGAGAACAACCTGTCACTGAATGTGGAAAGAAATGATCGTCGACTTCAGGAGAACTCGCCCTGCTCACACAACACTCAACATCAACGGCTCCACGGTGGACACAGTAAAGAACACCAAATTCCTGGGAGTCCACATCTCTGATGACCTCACCTGGACCACCAACACCGCCTCCATCACCAAGATGACTGAAACAGGCCAGCCTTCCACCTCCCACCCTCACAGTGTTCTACAGGAGCACCATAGAGAGCGTCCTGACGAGTTGCATCTCCATCTGGTACAGTAGTGCTAGTGTTGCTGACCGAAAAAATGTCTACAGCGGACTGTCAGAGCAGCTGGCAACATCATTGGGTGGCTCTTCCATCACTGCAGGACATCTTCCACAGGCGCTGTGCAAGAAAGGCCTCCTGCATTGCACTGGACTTAACATAAAAGGACTCCTAACTCCCTCCCCCTTGAGTAACAGATCACATGACATACCCCAACCCCCCACCCCAAAAAATCAAGATCCTTGCATACTATTTTACACACAGTTTATTCATAAGTTTCTTTATCATATCACTTACTCTCAAATGCCTATATTTATTAATGATTTTTATTTTGCTTGTGTTTTCCTTGGATATTAGTGTTGATAAAGCATTTGGGCACATCTTGTAGACAGTCAATTTAAGGGGGTTATTTATCAAAATCTGAATTTTTCTGATATTTTAATTTAAAAAAGTCAGAGCAAACTAGAATCCATGATTTGACCTTATTTATTATTAAAAAGACTCAATTTGATCAGATTGGGTAAAGACAATAAAATTGAGTGAGAACCCAAGTTTTTTGCCCAAATCGCTCGTTTTTTTCTGGCTTTTTCCCAAAAAGTAACATTTTTTTTCTTTTTCGGGCCAATTCCACCACAGACGACAGAAACTTCCAAATGGGATAGTAACCTCTCCCACTGACTTATATACAACCTTGACAGGTCTGAGATTTTTAGATTCAGACTTTTTTTTTACAGCATCGGGGTATAATACATCTCCAAAAATTCAAGGTTTTTTTTCCACTAAAAATTCAGATTTTATAGTATAATTTTTTTTTTTTTAGTTTTTAGCATTCGGATTTTAAAGGGGACCCGTTACCCAAAAAAAAAAATTTCCAAATCCTATTTTATCATGTTTGTCAAGTAAAATGAACTTCATATCCATAATACCCTAATACCCTAGCGACCATGCACTGATTTGAATAAGAGACTGGAATATGAATAGGAGAAGGCCAGGATAGTAAAATGAGTTGTAAAAATAGCAATAAGAATACATTTGTAGCCTTACAGAGCCTTTGTTTTAGATGGTATCTCTGACCCCATTGAAAAACTGAAAATAGTCAGAAGAAGAACTTCAAAAACTATATAAAAAAAAATAATGAAGATCAATTCATAAGTTCCTCAGAACTACCCATTCAATAACATGCCATCATTTAACTCAAACCTGTTCCCTTGACCCCATACACTCTTGCCTCCTCTATCCAATCTCTGATAGACTCTTTCCTGCACTTACCCACCTATTTAACCTTTACTCTCTACTGGTACTTTTCCATCCTTATACAAACAAGCACTAATCACTCCTATCCTCAAAAAACCTTCCCTTGATCCCAGCTCTCCCCGTTACAATTGTCCTGTTTCCCTTCTTCCATTCGCATCCAAGTTACTAGAAAGGCTTGTTTACAAACGATTGATCCAGCATCTCACTCACAACTCCCTTCTCGACCCCCTGCAATCTGGCTTCCGCCCATGACACTCAACCAGAGCCGGGCCAACCCAGCCAGGCGCCCTAGGCAACCTGGCTGGCCACGGCGCCGGCTGAGTGCGTGCTCTGGTGCGCATGTGCGTAACAGCGTTATAGTGCGCATGCACGAAACTGCGATATGGCGTGCATGCATGAAACTGCGCTATGGCGCGCATGTGCAAATTTGCGCTATGGCGCGCATGCGTGAAACTAAGTGCTCGCATGAGCAAAAGCGCAATTAAGAAAAAATATCCACGGCAGTCGGGGAGAGACAGGACCGGACAATGGGGTGGGCGACAGAGCAGGTACGTGCCTGGCGCCCCCCAGCTTTGCGCCCTAGGCACGTGCCTACTCTGCCTACCCCTAGTTCCGGCCCTGCACTCAACTGAAACTGCACTCACCAAAGTAACCAAAGATCTACTACTGGCAAAGTCTAAAGGTCACTATTCCATACTCATCCTTCTAGATCTCTCTGCAGCCTTTGACACAGTTGACCACACACTACTCCTAGACATTCTATACTCAGCTGGCATTCGTGACACTGCTCTTTCTTAGTTTACATCTTATCTGTCTGACTGTTCCTTTAAAGTTGCCTTCTCTAACTCTACTTCTACTACATTCCCTCTCTCTGTCGAAATTCCTCAAGGCTCTGTTCTAGGCCCCCTGCTGTTCTCGCTCTATACAACTTCGCTATGAAAACTTATTCTGTCGTTTGGACTTCAGTATCACCTTTATGCTGATGACACCCAACTCTACTTGTCTACTCCTGATCTTTCTAATTCTGTCCTTTCCCAAGTTACAAGTTGTCTCTCTGCTGTCTCCTCCTGGATGTCGTAGCTCTACCGGAGACGGAACCTCTCAAAAACAGAAATCATTATATTTCCTCCAAGATCTTCCCCTGTCCCTCAGATATCACTCACAGTAAACAACACCACCTTTCATTCCTCCACACAGGCATGATGCCTAGGAGTTATCTTAGACTCGCATCTGTCTTTTTCACCACACATTCAAACACTTGCAAAATCTTGCCGTATTCAACTGCACAACATTGCTTGAATACGACCATATCTCATTTCAGAATCAACTAAAACACTGATTCAGTCTCTCATCATCTTCCGCCTTGATTACTGCAACTTACTCCTCACAGGTATTCCAACAAGTCACCTTTCACAACTTCAATCTGTTCTAAATGCAGCTGCTAAACTCATTCATCTATCTCACCGCTCAAAATCCGCTGCTCCTATATGCATGTCCCTTCACTGGCTCCCAATCTCCTCTAGAATCAAATTCAAATTACTAACACTCACATTCAATGAATATGAATAATGAAGCCCCTCCCTATATTTCAAATCTGATCTCCAAATACACTCCTTCACGAAACCTTCGCTCTGCTTCTGGCCTTCACCTCGCTTCTCCTCGCTCATCACTTCTGCCCATTCTCATCTACAAGACTTCTCTCTGGCTTCTGCTTTTGTCTGGAACTCTCTGCCTCAAGCTGTCAGACTTTCTCCTTCTTTCCAAACTTTCAAATGCTCCTTAAAGACCCACCTGTGTAAAGAAGCTTAATTAATGAATCAACCATTTCTGTATCATAAATCACAAAATTGTTTCTAAAACCCTAATGTCTCAATTGTACCATAACCTTTAGTTTGTAAACTCTAATTTGTAGGGCCCTCTAATCCTATTGTATTCTGTAACCCTTGTTTGTTATCCACCATTTATTCCCTGTTTGTTATACATGAGGTAAAGCACTGCGTATCTTGTCGGCGCTATATAGATAAATGATGATGATGATGAAAGGTGAACCACCCTTTTAAGGGGTTGTGGTTTGGGACCCATTTTGAGGGTTTAAAGATTCTCTATAACTTTTGTTCTATAAATGCTTAAGGAATGACACAAACCATGTCTGTAACATTGAGGCAGTAAACATCACACACGCATAAGCATCCACTTTCACACACAAAACCAACTGTAGCTGCCAACTGTATAGGGCATCCTATAATGGATATGTAAAAGGTGATTATGTCCCCTAGTAATCACCTCTTCTCCAGTAAAAATAAATCTAAATGATAATCTTATCTCATAGTTTAATGGTTCCATTCCTTTTACCACTATAGTTGCACATCACTGGACTTTTTTCAACTTATTAATAAGAGGACTGGGGCCCAAAATAAACTGCATACTCAAGATGAAGCTTTGTATAAAGAGGCAAAATTATGTTTTCGGCCCTCGAGTCAATGAGTACTTTTTAGTTTCATTAACCACGGAGTGGCACATCTAGGGGCACATTTACTAAGGGTCGAATTTTGAAGTGAAAAAACTTAAAAATTCGACCATCGAATTGCAGTAGTACGATATTTGAAGTCAAAGTTTTTTTTGATCGAATATGGCCATATGCGATCAAAGTAAAATCATTCGATCGATTAAACCCTTTGATTCGAACTGCTTAATCGATCGATCAAACGATTTTCAAAAAAAACCCTTTGACTTCTAAAAATGTAGCCAAATGTTGGCTATAGGTTCTAGGAGGTCCCCATAGGCTAATATAGCAATTCGTCAGGTTTAAGGTGGCGAAGTCGAAGTTTTTTTAAAGAGACAGCACTTCGATTTTCGAATGGTCGAATACTCAAAGTTTTTCCAATTCAAATCGAAGTCAAAGTCGAATTTGGCCTATTTGATGGTCAAAGTACCCAAAAATTACTTCGAAATTTAAAGTTTTTAAATTCAAAAATTCACTTTGAATTCACTTTGCCCCTTAGTAAATGTGCCCCTTATATAGAGTTATACAGCTTGTTATCCAGAAAAAATAGCACTACCATTTAGAGTAAACTCACTTTTATGTTATTATTGCCAAAGTGCATTAATCAACATTGAGCCCCATTTCTTCAATTTAGTCCTTTCTCTCTGCAAAGTGGAAATATCCTGCATGGAACTTATACTTTTACACAATTTATACAAGTTAACAGCAAAAACAGTGCAGTACTTACCATGCCCACCTCAAGGTGTTTACAAATGAAAAAAGATTTGTAACCTTCTGTGTGGTTCTGTATCAAATGCTTCAGAAAAATCTAAATAGATCCACTCCAACCCCTCAGTTTCTGCTCACCTCCTCATGGAATACAAATACAAGGGGTGTCATTTAAATATGTTTAAAATAATAAAAAAATCACCTGCAGGTGGGATGAACTCAATATTATACTTATTACAGAATCGCACAGGAAATATAGAAGGTGACTGTAATAAATAAGACTCACCCTGTTGGTCCAGTGGTGCGGCGGGGACGCCCGCCGCGCCGCTCTGTGTCCGGCACCATCTTGTTTCCCTAAAGGCACGCGTGCCTCCATGTCCTTCAAAGGCGCAGGTGCGCTGGCGTGATGACACCAGCGCGCAATGGCACCAAATTTGAAACTATAAATGCTCAATTAAAGCCACAGGACCTTGCCCGTGATAGGTTTTGATCCTTGTGCCTTGTACCTTGTGCTGTAAAGCTTCTAAGTCTGTTTGATTCCTGTGTTTGACCCTGCCTGGCTGTTTGACTACTCTGATCTCTGGAACCTGACCTTTGCCTGAACCCGACCTCGATTCTGCTTATCCCTCCTGAGTGACGTTCTGGCTTGACCTCTGCCTGTTATTTGACTCCGATTCTGCCTTATCCCATCTGATTGATTACCCGGTTTTGTCCCTTGCCTGCCTGATGATTCTAGCTATCTGCCTGCCTCGACCCGGCCAGTCTGACCACTTATCTGTCTTATCTTGTTGTACCGCGACCTTCGGCCTAACTGACTTTAGCAACTGTTGTGCACCATTGCTTGCCAGAACTCCTCGCCTTGCTCCTTTCGAAAAGTCCAGGTGGCATCCGAGTATGCTGAGGGCTCCCCCCGAAGCCATAGGCGGTCACACTACTGGTGAAGCCGAGCCGAGACCAGGGAGCTTGGCACTAGTGTAAAATGTATGTGTCACATGTATGGAGGGTCTAAAAAATACCTGAATCATAGATCATACCTGTCTGGTAAAATTAGGCATCATTCATGCAGCCAGGGTTAGTACGCAGAAAATGAGAGCATACTGGTTTTTGCATATGGCTCATGGGTTTTTCACTACTGTGCAGCTATTTGTGCTCCTAGAATGGAGCCTTGCTCTGAATACATCAGTGCATAGGGTAGAATTGTGGCACAGTGGTTAGCACCATGAGTTCAATTGCAGCCAGGGCACAATCTGCACAGAGTTTGCATGTTTCCCTGTGTCTGTGGGGCTTTTCTCCAGTTTTCTCTAACACATAAATGACGGTTAACAGGTGCTTGATAACATTGGCCCTTGTGTGTGAATATGATATGGGCATTAGTCTCTGTAAAGTGCTACAATAAGGGTAAGGGCACACTCTAAGATTTGGGGGGATTTAGTCGCCCGGTGACAGATTGCCTCTTCTTCGGGCGACTTATCTCCCTGAAAAGTCTTCCCGACAGCTAGAATCTAAATCGCCTGTGGGATGGCACTCGGAACGCTTCATTTTCCAAAGTCGCCTGAAGTTTTCTCGTGAGGCAATTTTGGGTGACTTTGGAAGATGAAGCGATCCTAGTGCCATCCTGCAGGCTATTTCGATTCCAGCCGGCAGGAAGGCATTTTGGGGAGATTAGTCGCCCAAAGAAGAGGTGATTTGTCGCCGGACGACTAAATCTCCCTGAATCTTAGTGTTTGCCCTTACCCTAGAGGACAGTACGAAAAATAATAATAATGATGATGATATGGGACAACACCAGGGTTCACAAGGAGCAAGAGAGCCAATCCTCTCTTGGATCCAGTAGTGCTAGGTTCCACACTTTGCACCAGATTGTCGATCTAACACAAGGTGCTGAGTGCAGTCTACACCAGAATCAATATATGTATGGACCCTAACTGATTCACTTTTGCACCCTTTAGGTCTTGCACAAAGTAGATTATGAGCTTTATTGTATTTCAATAAAACATAAAATCAATTCCTACCTTTTTGTAAATTCCTTGGGCACTGCTGAAAAAGTTTTTCGTTGAGCTATCAGTGTATTCCTTACCTTACAGACAGTAGCGACACAGATATTGCCAAGTTTAAGTGGGTCAATTGCCTCCAGCTTCATTCCCTCTTCAAACCAGGTTCCTTCAGGATATGCAACTCTCATCTACAAATAATAAATTAAGAAACATTTAAATTAGAATTCCCTCATCCCCGGTTCTTGGCTACTTGTACCATTAAACTATTGTATGAGCTGCCAGCTTCCTCAGACCAAGAATCCATTTCCCACAATGAACTGGTAAGAATATTAACAGAAACTTGAAAGGCATTGTGAGAACTGGAGTCTTGGCTGGATGAGAGTTGATTTCTAACAAATTGTTTCTGTAGTCTGGCAACCTGACAAGGGAGGCAGACAGACAAAAAAAATTCTTTAATTTGATTAACAAATAACTGGTTATTCATGCTGGTCCTAAAGTTTCCGGATTCTGCTTGGAACAACCCACCTGCTTGGAACAACCCACCCTGACCACAGGATGGCGAAAAAGTAAATTTACAATGTGGTGCAACTGCACATGTCCTTTTAACTTGCATCTATTGAATGGCTGAATTGTATAATATATGGCATTTATAGTGCACCACAAATGTACTTAGCACTTTACAAAGCAAACATACAAAACAGAAATGTTTTTTTGACGCCTAGAGGCAAATTTATCAAGAGTCGAATTGGAATTCGACAAAAGGCTTCACTAGCCTTTTGTGTTTGGCAAATTTCTTCTTTGATACTATTGGGAGAGGTGCCGACCCCTCCAGCCAACACTTGGCAATTATCACCAGGAGAGAATCTAGGGGAAATAGGGATTGTTTTGCTAGTTTTTAAAAACTCCCATAAACTCCAATAGATTCAAAATTAGACGAATTGAAATTTATTAATAAAATCGAATTTTAAATACTTGGACAAATTTAAATGACCCGAAAACTCGAATTGAATCCGATTCGAATTAGATCAAACTCCATTCGAGTTTTTTCTCTAAAAAAACCTTAAAAGCTTTAAAACATCTCCAAATTGATCCCTGCACCTCTCCTATTGACTTAAACAGTAATTTGGTAGGTTTTAGGTGGCGAATAGTCTAATTTGAATTTTTAAAGGGCCAGAGTATGATAAATCTCGAAAATGTATTTTTTTAAATAACTGGAATATAGTTTGCATGACTCCTTAGTCGAATTTGACAGTTTTGACCATAAAATTTTTTGAAAATTAAAATTTTCAATTCGCCCCTTGATAAATCTGCCCCCTAGTGGTGGGGCTCAGAAAATCAAGTGGAACACACCACTGGAGAAAACTTCAGGGCTAATAGAGAGCAGTAGCTGGTCAATATCTTGAAAAGGCTTACATTTTAAAAATGAAGGCAACTTCTAAAAATGTTATAGATGCCACAGGCCGTTCAAATTTGGATATTTGTCCAAAAGCTGAACATCCCCTTTAAAGCAAACTGAAAAGTTTCTAAAACATCTTCTTTCATATGCAAAAAACTGTTTTCCCTGAAGACTGCAGCAAATCAATAACTGATCCAATAACATATCTGTGTGTGGCAACAGTACAGTAAGTGAATCAGTATTCACTTACTTTAGTTCTTATGCTGGAATGCAGTGTTTTTCTTTCTCCAAATGTAATGATCCTTATTTAAGCCAAAATGTTAAATTTTTCATAAAAGAACAAGACAGTACTTCCTGCCTTTCAGCTCTCTAACTCTGAGTTAGTCAGCGACCTAAAGAGGGGTCCCATCGGACATATCTGTTCAGTGAGTTTGCAATTGATCCTTAGCATTCAGCTCAGATTCAAAAGCAACAGACACGACCCATGTGCCCCCCTCAAGTCTCTGATTGGTTACTGCCTGGTAACCAATCAGTGGAAACCAATATTCCATTTTTGGCTAACTAACTATATTAGAAACATTTTTTATTTTGCACAGCCTATCTATTTAACCAGTTTTTATTTTTACACTGAACAATTCCTTTAAACAAATAGAAGTATTATAAAGACCCTCTAAATTGCCATGTAATGTTTCATAACATAATGGACGTACCTGGTTCAGCACTACATTATTTTCCTCATCAGCCTTGTTAGCAGTGCAAGAGTATTGCTGGAGTGATGGAGTGATGGAGGCTCTTCATGTTCCTCTTCATGGGGGTTGTACAGTCGAGACCGATGGGTTTTAGGTTCGGCTTTGCTTCCCTTACTTGGATTATGGGGTTCCCTGCTGCCAGTGAGCTGGCTGCTAGAGTGACTACAAGTAGATGTCTGACGAAGGGGCACATCCCCGAAATGTTACATCACAAGACTTGAATAAACACGCAGGGGTCCGCCCGCTTCACTTGCTGTTGAGTGTCTGGTGAATTTTCTCGTCTCTATGTATATTGGAGAGGTGCCGACCTCTTTTCCGGACACCACGCTAATTGACTGGAGAGGCTGGGGATTCAGGAATCCTTTTTGTGAACTACAAGTTCTTTCCCATGCAACGCCACAAGTCTCGTCACGCTAGATTTGATGTCATAACTACGTGTAAGGGCATTGACTAATCATATAGCTGCCTGGTGGGAGCAGAGAGTATGGGTAAATCAGCGTTATGGTTGGGTACTGCAAACTAGTGGTAGTTCCAGTTGTAGTCTGTTTTACCTCTGCTCACAACTCCTAATCTGTTGAGGACTTTTGTGTTGGTTTACCGCCATGACCTCCAACATCTCAGTCCCAAGTTTCCTTAGAAGTCATTTGTATTTTCCCTGTGTGCCCAGGGAACTACAAAAAACACTTCTTGATTGCCAAGAGTGCTTGCCTATATCTGCCTCTTCCCCAATCTGACCAAAATGGAAAGGGTTATTTTTTACTGGTTGCTAATGGGGTTGGAAGAAAACACATAGCAGGCCTGAACTGGGAGTCAAACTAGGCCCTGGAATTCCAAGTACACAGAGGCCCAAACAGCCCCCAGCAGCCCGCTAAATAGTGTCTCTATGGTATTTTACAGCAGCCCCTCTGGCATTTGCCAGATTGGCAGTCCGGGCCTGGCTCATAGTACAAGTTGATCCATGGACTGGTTCAATTGCCATCTTGGAGTTAGGATATTTTGCTCCTCTGAGGCAAATTGGAGAGGCTTCAAACAGGTTTGACTTTCTCTGGATCAACTAGCAGTTAGGCAGGTTATATATAGAGTTAAACTTGATGGGCATGTGTCTTTACTTTTGGAGAATGGGTGAAATTGATCAAAACTAATATTTTACTCTTTGTGTTGCCATTCTGATTAAGAGATAGGATAACTGGTAGCTTAATCTCACTGGAGCCTGCAGCTTTCTTTAGACAGAGGAGAAACTGCAAACAGACACCATGATTCTCTTGCTTCAAGAAGACATACCTTTATTAACAGTTCTGCATTAGCAGACAAAGATCATGTCACATGACACTGTGTCAGTATCATATTACTATGGGATCTGTATGAGAACACACCCATTAATACATATCTTAACACTTTGTTTCCTTTGGTCCTAACTCTAACACTAGAGGCAGACTAGACAGATCTTGGCTAACAATCCACTCCTCTGCTGCTTCTGGCCTGATCAATGTGCCAAAGTGAAATGCAAACTCTTGATTTTTGCTGATATCTGGTGCATCTGCTTATATCCGGGCGCGGACAATGCTTCCAGGTGCAGGCACATCGTTCGGGACAGCAGCAGCAGAGGACCGGATTCTCAGTTTGTGTCTGCCCTTAGCCTAATGTGTGCAGGGTATTGGGTCATAAACTAGGGGTCATGTGAAATTAAGAAATCCTAAAGTCTTGACTTTAGCTGCCTGTGGCTGTGCATTAATATGATACAGATCCTTATACTCCGGCCTTGGGGGGTAACAAACCTTCCTCCAAAGAATGATGGGAACAAGATGTTAAGAAAAAGTCCCACACCCCTCAAGTAAATTTTGAAATTGCATACGTCCCAAGTGGCCTATTTTTGCCAGGGCAGCCCTGATTTTTGGCCCCAGCCTTCGGTCTAAAATGGCCCCTTAAAAGTCCTAATTTCTTTCTGGCCCATCAGTCTTGTGAGATCGTCAGTCTCCATACTATATAATACATGGCCACCTGCATTGCAGTGAAATACTTGAGAGGCCACTGTTGTGTCTGTCATTAAATGCTTTGGGGCCACAGTGTGTCAGTGGTTCCAGTTATGTAAAAAGGGGGGTGTTTTTGTTTACTGGGCATGGTATTTACAGGGTCTGGTTACTAAGTGGACATGGCTAAAATATTCATAGTCACAGTACAAATGGCAGTTAATTATGTTCTCACTTTTTCAAATGTTGAGAGTATGTAAGTGCAATACAGCTGAGGGAGGGAGTCACACAGCTCATTCTTTTAACTTAATTTGCCAGTCTTCCCTTGTCTGCAAGATATGATTACCTTTTCAAAGAAGTGAGCTGCAATCTGACTGAATCCTTTTGACTAGTCCTCCAATCTGATTGCATCTCATGTCTCTGGAGACAAATCAATTCCAGCAAGTGAAGTTTAAATGGTATGAATCTTTTAAAGCAGCTACTTGTTCCTTATAAACATTCCTATCTGCCAGGCAAAGATACTACAAAGGGTGGGAGTGAAATCACAGCAGAAGGGGAAAAAAGGGGATGCAGATTCAGGCCCGGATTTGTGGAGCGGCTACCAAGGCCCAGGCCTAGGGTGGCAGGATTTTAGGGGCAGCATACTGCCCAACCACACCCACATTGGTTCAGAAATACTGGGGATGCGCAGAGATACTATAGTTTTTTTTTAAATTTCCCCATTGCTCCGGTCCCGATGATGAAAATTTGAGCAAATAAAAGGGCGGGGACGGGGGGCGACGGCGGCGACGGCAGCGGGCCTAGGGGTGCCTGCTATGTAAATCCTGCCCTGTGCAGATTGACAATGGGTTTGAGGAAGATTGTGCGAGAATGAAAGTTAATATGAGGCAAAACTCATGGGCAGCTTAAAAGATCTAGTTAGAGCCAGCTTTGTTCCTGGTTACACTTTGGACTGCAGGCGGGACAGTGATGTTGTGGGGGCAGGACCATGATGTTGCGGGGGCTGGGCTGTGATGTTGCAGGGATAAATTGTCACTGGGCGGGGCTATGACATGGCGATCGGCAATTGGTCGATCACAGTGTCAATCACATGGAATCCTGCCGTGTTTTCCTAATTTGGAAAACCGGGCAGGCAGTTTTGAACTGGGCAGCCCTTCAAAAACCCTACAAAGGGTATAGCACAGAAGTAACCATACTAATGCGAGGTCTACTTTTAGTGATTTTCCACTGAAACACAGACCAGGCAGCACACCTAATAAAAGATTCAATAATTTATTGCAACAGGCTGTTAGACAACTAGGCCTGAAGTGTTTCGGGAATAACTCCCTTCATCATAGGTTCACATCATTAAGATTTCATTAATATACATTGCTCTCAAGTCCAATGTCTCATTTTGCTTTGTTCTTTATGGTTCCCATAGGCAGTTTGGAGGATACCCCAAGAGGCAGACTATGTATCCCATGCAGCCAAACTACGTTTTTCAGACATTTCTTATCATACTGCATCACTACATATCACTACATGTGCTGTGGCTATGACCCACCCACGAAACCTTATGGAAGGCGTAACGAGGTCTGGTTTATTAAGAACAATTCATAACAATTTGGAACACCTAAAATCTGTAAATTCCATTGACAATCCCACCACAATCACAAACTCAATCCCACATGCAGTCTCATGGACCCTTTTGGGATTTTCCACAAGGTGCAGTGCTCGGCACACAGGTGCCATGGTATGATATACTGGTAACAGGTTTTTATAAACAAATCTTTAGTTTAGCATTAGTTATAAAGTGCTGTATATGCAAATAAAAGGAAAATAATATATGAAAATGAATGTTAATGTTTCCAGTTGCATTTTTTTCTGTATGAGTGTGTGCTCTCATTATTGTTTGGTCGTGTTTTGAGAATTTTGTACGTACTGTGACAGGTTGGTGTTTTTCTGCCTATGCAGAGGTCTGCATGAGGGTATTACAGACATATTTAATGTCAATGAAAGTGACATTCATGGGGTAAGGGGAAAGTTGTTAGGTATGGCCTACTGAATACAATCTCTTTCTTTTTCTGCAATGCCATTTTGACTTCTTTTCCCAGGGAAAATCTCTGACTTTACAATACTGCTCATACACAACTCCATCTTAACTATAACTATATAAAATTCACAAAAATGGAGCTTACACAAATTTGACATTAAATTGGCATAAAATGTTCATTTATGCTTCTTCTATAGTGTTGAAATCTCCTTCCCCGCCACTTTCTTTTTCTTTAAATTGATATGCATGCTCCTTGGTGATCGGTGAGTAAGCAGGGGGTGCGGGCAGGAGTGCCTATGCACACCAGGTCCTCCGAAATTTTCACCTCTGCAGACAAAATACGCAAGTATTTCTTTCTCTATAAAGGCACCCAAGGGCCTACACAGCCCTATGCTTCAGCACTGTAGGCAACTATAATATATAGGAAAATATGGGCCTGTGTATGGATGAATGAAAGTTCGCAATTGCCCCACCTTTGACCTGAAGGATCATTCTCTGGAATCTGTTGGTCTATTATCACTAGGAGCCCACTGCTGCACTTCTTAGAGATAACCATCCGACTTGTGATTTAACTTTAGAAATATGTGCCTTATAGGCAGCAAATAAAAATACCCCTAGTGACTTTAAGATATACATTTATAATTATTTGTAACCAGATATTTTGATCTTTTAGTGTAGAGAACACTAGTGATCCCGCTAGGGTTGCAACCCTTTTCCACTCTAGGTCTGTGCATGGGGGTGGTACCATCACAGGGGCAGGGCTATGATATGGCAATTGGCATTTGGAAAACCAGCTGGCAGTTTTAACCCAGACAGGCCAGTTTTCAGAACCGGACAGGTGCCAAGCCTAGACCCTGTTCACCTTGCGCTAATCCAAGTGCAGGAGAGGTAAACTGGGGTGATGGTGAGTAGGGCCCTATACTTACTTTGCAACTCCATACAGTTATTCAGTAACACATTACATAGCAAGTCTAATGTACTGTACATAATACATTTCTTTATTTAGACATTATAAATAATTTAACACACATATAATCACACATTTCAGCATTACATATACTTTATGATGCAGCTTATATTTACATTATTATATCTGTATTGACAGGACGAAAGAGCATTAAAAAGGTTGTTCATCTTATAATTAACCTTTAGTATTGTGTAGATGCCAGAATTCTCCGACATTTTGCAAGTAGTGGTCAGTTTTTATTTAATTGTTTTTTCATGCAGCCCCCACGCTTGGAATTGAATTACTTTTGTGGCTGCTAGGCATTAATTACCTGAGCAACCAGGGATCAGTTTAGAAATCAGAAATAGATGACGAGCAGAGTATGCTGGGATTAGCATTCCAATTATAGTTTGGAAAGAGTGTTTTATAATTTATGTGTAGTGTACATAGTCATACGAAATAATGTGATATTGCATGTTAAATAGACCAGCCTGGATTGATGCAACTAGAGTTAGATATAGAGATAATCTTCAAATGCAGGCTTTCTTCTGGCTATAGCAAGAAAATACGAAAATACTGCTAACGCTACTGCTGTAGTTTCTTGTGGCACCTAATGTGCAATATTCAGTTATAGTTATGGCATATAGAGACCCAAGTAGCATTAATCAAAACACTGCAAAGCTCTGTGGGCTTCTTTCTATTACTACATTGGGAAGTAAAAGGCCAAAGCCCAGAATAATCACTTTAAAAGGAAGTGCCCTAGAGGCCATGGATATTCATGGCTAGATATATATACGGTATATAGTTATCTGAATATTCTTCATTACTTTCAGTGTCATCCAAATAAAAATGCTGATGCGAATTAGTTAACTATTAGTAAGTTATTTGCTATTTCTAGCAACATTTCAATTGGTTTTCATTTTTACTTTTTGAATTTTTTCTTTCTCTTCTACCTTTTTCCAACTTTCAAATGGGGACCATCAGCAGCCAAAACTACTGCTCTGTGAGGCTTCACTTTTAGGGAGTTATTTATTAAAGTCTGAATGCCAAAAACTCAAGAAATTTGAGTTTTTATTTACTATAAAATCTGAATTGTTTGAGATTTATGATACCTCGATGATGGAAGAAGTCAGAATCCGAAAAGCCAGCATCTCAGACATGCCGAAGTTGTATATAAGTCAATGGGAGAGGTCCCTATCTTATTTGGAAGTTTCTGTGGTCTGCGCTAGTATTAGCCTGAAAATCCGACTATTTCGGCCTTTCGGGCAAAAATCCTGGCTTTTCAGGAAAAAGCCTCAAAAACCACTGCCTCGTTGCTAGCGTAAATAAGACTATAGCTACCAGAAAGCTGCTGAAATTTCAATGAGAGAGCTGCTGAGCAAAAAGGTAATTCAACTGTCATCACATCACATTAAATGTTAATTTAGTGAACTACCCCTTTCATATGTTCATTTTGTCTTTAAACAAGAAGTAAATCTAAGAATGCAGCACTCCGCATGACAATAACTTTTAGCAATAATTAGCATATTCATGGATATTACAATAAATTCTCTAGTGTCTCTTACATTTATTTGCATAGACACAGTAACTTTACCAGTTCTGGTATCAGTACGTCATTATCATAGGACTGGCAATTACCATGACTATTTCACGAGTACATGTCCCAGATTCTGTTTGCAATTATTGTGTTATTAGACATGCTCATATTTGTAACCTGTTCTCACCAGAATACTTGTAAGAACACGTTGTTTCAGGATCCATCAGCTTTATTTCTAAAGGAAATGCATTTTATACATACATATTACATATTAAAATTATACATATACATATTATATATAAAAACATATAAAAAGTACAATTTCCATATGGTGTGGCCTTACTAAACTAAGAAACAATAACTGCATAAGATGTAGCCAATTATGTGATTATTTTTTTTTACCTTTAGAACATAGAATTAATTCTTGGATAACCCTGTAAATCTCTTAATAATAGCACTGCGGTTTTATTAGGTTTGCTAAAACCAACCTTACCTCTTCCACTTATAGCCAGCCATGAACAGGCCAATTCTCTGTGGTCACAGGAAATATAGAAGCACAATCTTATGTATAAACTAATGTTTATGTAACATTATCAGCTGCCAATGGTTCACTTGCTTCAACAGAAACAAATATTACAAGTATTTGTCCTTGTTACAAATTCCTCCGATTATGTCCCTCTTGAGCTCTATAAATGTATTTATACAGAATATGGGGACAGAGCTTCATACAAGAAAACCTTCATTCTGGCCCAGATTAATGGTTTGATAGTTTGTGCATGTTAGCTCTTCTGCCCAAAAAAGATGTTAGATATTTAGTTGTGCTGTGTGCCTGTACTGACAAATGGCATCTCTGTGTGACAGAAAAAACAAAAACAAAAAAAAGACTTGTAATAATTTCTAGCCTAAATTAGATTTGGCCATGGTTAACTGAACTTTACTGCTCTTTATTCTAAGACAAGCCAGAAGTATCCACCAACTTGAAATTACACAGAAATCTATCGCAAGCGTGTGGCCTAAAACAAATACAATTTGCAAAGTTTATGCAAACGAATGTCCTTTCATATGACAGACTCACAGCATGAACTAAAACTGCTAGTATAACTTCCGCAATGGTTGCTAAACCAGTTTATCAAGATGCACACTCAATCTTGAAAGCAACTTCTGTAACACCAACCACTAGGTGGCATATATGCAACATATATATGTATAAACATTTCAAAGGAATAATGCAGCAAATGCGATATTTAAAATTTAAACTCTTGTTATGAAAATCCCTTTAATTGGGTTAGATTTTTCTAACAAACTAGGCACCTAAAGGCCTAACTGATATTGTGTTGCTTTACAGATCACCTAACGTACCAGTTTTATAGATCAATATTATGGGACAGCAATTAGTAGACTTTAGTTGTTTCAGTGCCAGGGGTAAAAGCTAAATGAATTATAAACTGGTCTACCGGTACCATGGTCGATATAGTTAATAAAAACATTCTGTGTTGCACATGCAAGTTGGGCCCACTCCAGATTCTTACTGTGCAATGGGATGTGAGAGACAGAAGTGGTGTCCTTGGATATGTTGTATCTCACATGTTGTTTCCTCCACTTACATGCTGTTAACATCATGGGATTGGTACTGCATATATGGGTTTTGTCGTGGCTGTGGGCGAGGTATACTGAAATCCTTTTTCTGTTCTAAATCCTGTGGAGAACAGTTAAAGGGATACTAATAACATGCTTTTATTATTATTATTATTATTATTATTATTATAATACAATTTCATTTTTACCACAAGCATTAGCAGTGATGGTAGGTAATATTAAACTATGTATATGTGTATGATTACTTAGAATTACATTTATTCTTGTTAAATTGGCCACACTTCCTCTTTGAATGGAAATTTCTTACTAGCGCCTGGTCCCGTCAAGAGACAGACATCTACAGTATTGCTTCAAAATGCAGTATTTTGAAGTTAACAGCCCCTGTCAGTTGTTAGTACCCTAGCAAGATGGAAAAGAGAGCAGGGGGAGGGGAATTTAATTAAAAAAAAAGACTCAAAATTGCCCTTTGTGCTGTTACATCTAAAATCTCTGCCACACAGCTAGAAAGGACTGTGGTTTGGTAATAAAATAGTAATATAAGTACTAGGAAGTGGTTGTGTAAGAACATGAAACGTGAAAACATGTTTTTCAAAACTAAAGTAAAACCTTTTTACTCTTCACTTCTTGCTCAATGGAATAGGAGACTGTGCCTGATATACTGCTGTAAGAGTACTATTAAGTGAACATAATGTGAGATATAATAGAATTACCTTTACCCAGGGCCAGAACTAGGGGTAGGCAGAGTAGGCACGTGCCTACAGGCCCGGATTTGTGGAAAGGCGGGGGGGGGCATCCTGCCCAACCACACCCACATTGGTTCAAAACACTGGGGATGAGCTGGAGATACAATAATTTTTTAAATCCCCATTGCTCCGGTCCAGATGATGAAAATTTGCACGAATAAAGGGGAGGGGACAGGGGCGACAAACGGCAGTAGGCCTAGGGGCGTCCTGCGTGCCTAGGACACAAAAGCTGGGGGCACCAGGCACATAATGTGAGATATAATAGAATTACCTTTACCCAGGGCCAGAACTAGGGGTACGCAGAGTAGGCACGTGCCTACAGGCCCGGATTTGTGGAAAGGCGGGGCACAAAAGCTGGGGGCACCAGGCACATACCTCCTTGGTCTCCTACCCCATGTCCGGTCCCCTCTCTGCGGCTGTTGGTTCTAGTTGGGCGTGGATCCGCGCTACCGCACATGCTCTCCATGAGCGGCATTTCACACCGGTACTGCGACTGGCCAGGTTGTCTAGGGTGCCTGCCAGGCCTGGCCCTGCTCTGCCTTTACCCCATCAGCCAGTTTCTTTGTTCATTTACACCAAAGTCTCAAACACCCTCTCTTCATCATTAAGTCTGAACAGAAGCTGTCTAAGGCAATAGGCACACAGGCTGCAGGCTCCAGCTGTTCTCAGCCGGTGTATTTTTGCAGGCTGAGAGAAGCAGATCTGCTCCATGCCCCTGCTCCATTGATTTGAATCCGATCAGGCTGTGTGCTGTGAGCCAACAGCCTGTGTGCCCATAGCTTAAATGTGGTGGGCTGATATACAATATACTAAATGTCAGAGGGTTGCATTATATTTAACAGATGTATAAAAAGAAATTTATGGAAACAAGGGTTATAAATGGTTGCTTGTTGCCTGTAAACATCTGCTGTCATCTATCTGCTTCTTAGGGGGACCTAGTAAAGGAGTTTTTGAAAACTAACATGAATCCAAAATTCAACCTTTGATAAATGTGCCTCTAAATAAATAGACCCTCAGTTGTGCCCCATTTGGAGAAACTTTTGCACTTACTCTCATGGCAATGGTAGCATCCTGCCGTGAAGAAACAGGGGAACATCTTCCTGAATCTTGGCCTGTAGGGAGAAAGGGAGCGAGAAAAAAATCAAACAGCATATCCATTATTTAATAATAGTTGTCTTTAAGTGTTTTAGTAAGATAATTGGTGTTTGCTGTACATTGGTGTAGTGCTGCAGTAATTTGCACTGTTAATATCACTCTCTAATTACAATGAACAGCAACTTATATATTGTAACTCCACCCCTTTGATGGATGCACAACCCAGGAGAGGATTCTGGGAGTTGTGGTACAACATTAGCCATTTTATATTAATGAGTTCAAGTAAGCAAATAAGTAAATATACACAATTTTCTTATAAACCAGCGTGGTGAAAAACAGATAATAAAACTATTATTGGTTAAATTTCAGATGTTTCCATTGGCCCTGTAGTCTAAGGCAAAACGCTTGATTATATTTGATGGTAAGTTACTTTGTTGAACAAAATCTGGATCAAAAAGTTTTGACCAATCAGCAGGCAGCTTTAGTCACCTATATTGCTCTATTTGTTATTGCACCTCGGCAAACGTAGTGCCTTAAATGGTTTTGCAGTTCACGTGTCTAAGTGCCTCTTAAAGGAACAGTAACATCAAAAATTGAAAGTTTTTTAAAGTAATGAAAATATCATGTAGTATTGCCCTGCACTGGTAAAACTGATCTGTTTGCCTCAGAAACACTACTATAGTTCATAGAAAACAAGCTGTGTAACAATGGAGGAAATTAAACAAAGACTATATGGCACAGGTTAAATAGTGGATAATAGATAACACCATTATGTTCTACAGAGCTTATCTGCTATCTGCTGTGTAACCTGAACATTTTCTCCTTTGCTACACAGCAGCTTATTTATATAAACAATAGTAGTGTTTCTGACAAACACAACAGTTTTACCAGTGCAGGGCAACACTGCATTATATTTGTATTACTTTAAAACACTTTTTTGATGTTACTGTTCCTTTAACTAATTGTGTAGTTGCTAGACAACTAAAGAGAACTGATGACAAAAGATAATTAATTTATACAGAGTGGAAGTGGTGGGAGATGCATTTGTGTGTATCATGTCATCATCCTAGCACACTCTTTCTAATTATTCTGTTTTATGTCTGTGTCTTAAAATATGTCAGTTAATCTGCATTACTGTATTTATTTTTATTTATTGCATTTTTTGTCCCACTGTTTGTAATTACTGTACTGTACAAAATTTCCTAGGAAATAGTGATGTATCAATAGTGAATAAAGTACCCCCTCTTGTAAATTATAAGAATATTGTAAGTTACCGAGGAGTTTCATGACCATATAGACCGAGTTTTTATACAGGTGATGGAACTCCGAGGTAACTTCTAATATCCTCATATTTTGCAACTGGGGGTACTTTATTTATTATAATACACACGTTTCAGTGAGTCATGTGACAGAAATGACATCAGAACTCACCGTTTATACATGATGACATCAGAACTCACCGTTTATAAGGATATAATTTACAAGATATTCATGGCTTTTGTGTATTATATAGTGAATAAAGTACCCCCTCTTGTAAAATATAAGGATATTATAAGTTACAGAGGAGTTTCATGACCATATAAAAACACGAGGCCGAAGGCCGAGTGTTTTTATACAGGTCATGGAACTCCGAGGTAACTTCTAATATCCTCATATTTTGCAACTGGGGGTACTTTATTTATTATAATACACAAATTTTAGTGAGTCATGTGACAGAAATGACATCAGAACTCACCGTTTATAACTGATGACATCAGAACTCACCGTTTATAAGGATATAATTTACAAGATATTCATGGCTTTTGTGTATTATATAAAGATAAACTTACATGTTTATTTTATCCAACAAGCTGTTATCATTCTATCCCTCAAATTCTTTCCAGTACCAGAAATACTTTACATTCTATTTCATTATATCCTGTGCATTCTATCTGTGTAATCCTAACATAGAAACCATTGTATCCCTTGTATTGTTGTGTGAAATGGGTTTACCTTGTTTTGAAATTTACTAAATGAGTCTAAAACTCTACTATGCAATTAATAATTCCATCCCACACATCATCACTAACATTACCCAGATAGCATTGTTGTAGATGATCTAAAAGATTTTTCTCTCCAGCATGAAAGAAGGGAAATCTGAGCAATTTTTCCATGTATTGGCCAAAAGCTGTGTGGGCTTGGTAGACGAATTGGCAGAATACATAAAGTGATTTGGCTAAAGAGCTGGGGTTACATCATAAATAGGGCAGCGGCATAGTAATTCATCAGTACAGAACAGTCTTCAGATTGGGTGAGAGAGTATAATAATAATAATAATAATAATAATAAATATATACAAACCTTGGTTGGTATTCTCATGGGTGAATACTCGATTATCCACTCCAATGGTTTGTCTGAGTAAGTGGGGTTGAGTTTGGACACAGTCATTCTGTCTGTCTGATTGGCATCGTGTCATCAGGCAAAGCTCTGGCACCATATACATCATGAGGAAAACCCAACCATTGGCTACTAAAGCAATGGATAACACTGGGTCATCCCAGGTTCTATTCCCCTGATTTAGATCTGCATTTCCCCTAAGTAACATACAGATCCAGGCCACCCAAATGCCAATGGAGAAAAACATTGTGACATAGATATGTGCTCCATGTCTCTTCCAGTATTTACATGGTCCACATAGACTGATGAGTGAAACAAGAAAGGTGATGGCCATTAGCAGAAATACATAGATGAGGATGAGTACAAAATCTTGGTTTAGCTGATGATAATTAGTAGCGCCATTGAAGACAGTACAAGGGGTGCCGCTCCTCACGAGACCAAGCACAATATAAAGAATAGCTATAACAACTTGTACCAGTGGGAGAAACAACGCCATTAATAGCATCATCCACCAACAGATTCCATGTCCACCTCGAACAAGTCTCACCAACTTACTCGCATGGGCCAATAGGCAGGAAAAGCAGATGGCAAACAATACTCCAAAGAGGAAGAACCTTGTTGGGCAGGTTTGTTCAGTCAGTTCAACAATAAAGGCAAATGTAAGGCCAAATATCCCAAATGTGCCGATCAGGAAGATGAGCTGGACAGGAGAAACAGCACGCTTGGCAGGATCACTAATGCGGGGCATCATAATGAGGAGGGCTAATATAAGGATGATGCTAAACACAATCCCAGCTGCAGCCAGGGTTTCTAGCACAATGCCCCATGCTGCAGTTGTGTCACAGAGGAAATTGAAGGGTTCAGCAATACATAAAGACATGATGGTGGTGGAATTCAGGTATCAGATGAGAACAACCTGCGAAAAGAGGTACATTTAAATATTATACTGCTTGTTGCCAGAACAACACAAAATATATACATTTCACAGATTTAATTAAAAATACATGTTTAATATCACAGTGCAGTGAAATGTAGAGTGTAAGTATACAATGAAATAACATAACTAGACCATAATTGGAACACAACCACTGTAATATATTGTAAATTAAAAATGAAGCCCTAGCACATGTATATATACAATATTTTGCAAAATTATGTAGACCCTTGACCAATTTAAATAATAAAAGAAAAAATAATTTAACATTGGTAAAAAGTCAGTTATCAGAATTTAATAAACAATGCTTTTTAATTTTTAAATACAAACAAGGTGCACACTCGTGACAGCTGAATGAAATTGGTACTTAGGACCCTTTTCTTAATCTTGGGTCCCCAGATGTTGCAGAACTGCAAGGGTCAGAGTGCTTTGACCTATCATTGTTTGCTAGAATGCTGGGAGTTGTAGAATAGCAACCTCAGGGGGAACCAATCTCCTAATTTTGTTCAGACCGATGGACTAATTAGTAGTGATGGGCGAATTTGCGAATTTCCACATTTCACCACAAGTGAATGAATTTGTGAAACTACGGCGACAATTCCCCGGCAAAAAATCAGCCGTGTTAAAAAAAAATGACACACGTCAAAACTGTTGCACGAAAAAATAATTCGGACGCCCATTGACTTTAAAGGGCACGTAAAAGCAATAAAATAAAATCCTATTTTTACTTTCTTTAATGAAAAAGAAACCTATCTCCAATTTACTTTAATTAGAAAATGTGTACCGTTTTTATAAGAAACCTGACTGTATGCAGTGAAATTCTCCCTTCATTTACTGCTGTGAATAGGAATTGTCATGCAGTCTCTAACTGCTTTGCAGGGAAACAATCATACTTATGATCAGCAGGGGGAGCCCCCGCCTTACTTCCCAGCCATGCAGAAATCAAGCAGCTTTGTTTGTTTCCCTGTAGAGCAGTTGGCGATTGTGTAGACATTTGTATTGGATTTTATTTTTGCCTTTACATCCCCTTTACTGTTTCCAACTCCAACTGCAGGGACAAAGATCATGGAGCCAGATTTAAACAGATAAACTGGGATTCTATTTGGAGGATTATTTTGCTGCAGCCATTGGTTCTGCAGAGTTGGAGAAAGTTTGTATCAACAATACAAAAACTATAAAATCCACATTAGGTTACATGACAACACAGTACCCAGTCTGCATATTCTGATTATTAATCAGTCTTGCTGTATCGGCTTCTGGCAGATATTATTTGACTTGGGATGTTTTGATAATTTATGATCCCTAAGCAGCCCAGACCACACGGAGCATGTGCACAGTCTTGGTCTTGCAAAGATTACAAAGTTACAAGATGGTGACCCTCTGTGGCCAAATTTGAAAGCATAAATCATTTGTTTGATTAGGCTTGTGGTGCAGTAAGTTCATGTTTATGTTTAGTATACAAAATACAGCATTTCTAGCCTTATTCTATTTTAGACTTTACTTCCCATTTAATGCATTTGGACCAAAAAGTTGCGCTTATAAAAATTGTCAAAATTGTCACTCGCGTCAAAATTATTTTGACGCCCATTGACTTCAATGCGTTTCACCCATCACTATTAATCAGTCAACACCCAAAACAAAACACATTTGAAGTATCACAACTGATCTGAGATTATATTTGAGACTGACAAATTTTGCTTCCTTGTTAGAAATGAGGTCTGCAATTTTTAATTATTGATAAATGACAACGTTTAATAGATTCTTCCGTTTTGTCATTGCTCCAGACTGGAAAAAAATTTGGAGAGTGAGTACAAGTATCAGCAGGGGTAGAACATTCAATATTTGTACAGAGACAACAACAAAGAATCAAGTGGTTTCTAGGAGTGTCCTAATGCACAGAGAATAGATTATGGGTTTGAACTCTGATTACTTAACTTTCATCTGTGAAAATGCCTCAGTTCGCACAGTAAATGCCAGATTTTATGTTTTCTTGTTTTATCTATAGGGCTGCTATCCGGTTGTGGATTCAGTGGGAATCACTACCTAGAATCACTATTTGGGGATTAGGGTTGCCATCTCACCCCTTTAAAGGGTTGGGGCAGACGGGCAGATTCAGGGAGATTTAGCGCTAATGCACTCGTGGCGGTTCAAAGTCGCCCGAAGTGGCCTCACAAGTAAACATCGGGCGACTTCGGAAATCAAAGTGCAGCAAGTGCATTAGCGCAGATGATTCTTCATTCAAGCAGGCAGACGGAAGGCAGTTTTAGGAGATTGTCGCCCCGCAGAAGAGGCGATTAGTCGCCAGGCGACAATCTCCCCGAATCTGCCCGTCTGCCCCAAACCCTAAAACTGAACACATATACATAGCCTGCATGGCTAATTAGCAATTCATTTAGATGCATGCTACAGACTGAACTGATTTATGTGCGGCCATGCATCATGCATCTAAATGAATTGCTAATTAGCCATGCAGGCTGTGGATTCCCTATCTGTGGGGTGAGGTGGCAACCCTACTGGGGGATTCAGTTCTTGTTCTTGGGTTTTGGCTCACTTAACCTTTTATCAGGGCACAAAGTACAGGTATTGTTCCTGTTAGCTAGTATAAGCAGGACCTGGAGTTTTTCAGATAATTACAGATTTCTGTAATTTTGGATATTCATACTTCTAGTCTACTAGAAAATCATATAAGCATTAAATAAACTAAGGCTAAGGCTGGTTTTGTTTTCAGTAAGGATTAATTATATCTTAGTTTGGATCAAGTACAAGGCAATACACAGTAGTATAACAAGTGCAGAAACAAAGAGCTCTCAGAGTTCCCCTTTGGTGGAAAAATATACTGTAGATGAAAGGATGAAGGACATACAATATTATAAAATGTAATAATTATTAGATAGTTTCAGTCTTTACATCAGAGGTGTCTATGTTGCGGCCCTTTATCAATTGTTGCACTAGAACAAGCTTTGATCACTGAGAAATAAAGTTTGATCAATAGTTGAAAAGCCACAAGTTGGATAAACAGTGATTTTCCTCCTTTAGACTGGAGTTTCCTATTTTATAAATCCAGTCCTGAGTTCTGGAAAGGGTCTGAGAGTGCCTGAAATGTCCAGAAACTGGACATTTATTCTAATAAATATTATTATTATAATGTTCTTCTTATAAATACGTTTTTTTAGTTCAAATAGAGCTACAGTACTTAATTATTGTACATACTATACATTCTTCATACAGAATTTGATTCTTATAGTAATATTATTATTATTGTATTGTTGCTAGTGAGCAAAAGGGAAATTTATCAGTGGAGATGTCTTACCTTGGGTGCCCTGGTTTGCTCAGGTATAGCGAGTCTGGTGGCAGCGTGTGCCCTGGACACAGCAACAGCTTTCTATCTCACAAAGAGGGAGTGTGCTATAAATATGGGAGGCGGAGGGAAGGCACACCTGGACCTGTCTGACAGCTCCTTATAGTATTGGGAAATGGAAAGAATAAGTTATAAGAAGGACCACGGATGCTGATCCAATGTAGAAGGTGTCAAGAAAATCTCCATAACAGCCATTATTATACCAGTGAATGAAAAAGCTTTGTTCTGCAGCACTCAGTTGTCTTTATACATTTGTTGGCATATTTATCAGAGTGATAAATTCCATTGCTCTCAATGTATTTATATGGGATTTTGAGAGGCATACATTATTTACCAAGGGTGAACTCTCACTTTCACCTACTAATAAATACGCTCCTAAAATTCTCATAGACATGAATAGGAACAAGCAGAATTTCTCTCTGGGTAACTGTGTCGAGAGCTCTAGTTTCATTCTTTGATTGTAAATCGAAGGGGAATTTAGAACACTGGGAAACACTCTTTTCATTTTTTCCTGAAGAAAAACATTGTATTACCTTAGTAATACTTTTCCATATTCATTGATTATTTAATTCACCCCCTCCCCAAAAAAAACCTCAACCTTTTCAGGTCACCATGCTGATTGAGTATAACATAACAATACCAATATGATCTAAAACCTGTTAATGGGGACATATGGGCACCCTCTATCTAACTAACACAGCACAGGCTAACTGTCTCTTTTGCTACATTCAGCACGGTACCTTTCTTTGTATCTGTCTTCATTATAAGGCTACACAATCATAGCTCTACCTTCAAATGTGGCTTACTCACTCTAGTGCTCTCAAAAGTAGTCTCACTGAAGTCTACAAACAGCTTTGACGTAATATCACTCTCAGCAACACCATTCTTCACCTCTTTTTAC
Source organism: Xenopus laevis (assembly GCF_017654675.1). Classification (NCBI taxonomy): domain Eukaryota; kingdom Metazoa; phylum Chordata; class Amphibia; order Anura; family Pipidae; genus Xenopus; species Xenopus laevis. Next base: position 94,960,477 of record NC_054378.1, read on the forward strand.
AGTTTGCCTTGCAGGGAATCCATCCCTACTTGGTATTGTAGCTTGAGGTCTCTACTGGCTAAAGCACAAACCCAGATGTACCAGCACCCCCAGGCTTTTGTTCAGCCTCTCATCCAATTGGATGGATACCCTGTAGGAGGTAGGCTGGTTCTGTCCCTCTACATTTCCAAATCTAATGCCCATTCTCTATGTAGGCTCAAAAGAATAGAAATACTTATTAATGCCAAGAGTTGGGTCTGTCATATATGATAACAAAATTGACTAAAGCAGTGACTACTCTGGGATGGGACAGAGAAAAAAGTAGATATAGGGGCCTATTTATTATGCTGAAAAAAATGTGTAAAAAGCTGTGTAAAATAAATGTAAAATTTATCAAGGTATGTTTAATTTCCACTCTTTAAAGTCAATCTAAGAATAAAAAAATGCTCTTTTTTAAAAAAAATTTAAAAATTTTATATTTTATTCATTGAGCCAGCCTATAGGTTCAGCCTATAGTAGTAATGATCCAGGCCTTCAAAGTTGTCACAGGAGTTGGATTTTGTTAGGAGTGGCTGTGACACACACATGTTCAATGTACTTTGAGCAGCTTGTAATGTATGGTGTCCCAAACCCAGAACTAACATCAAGGTCCTGGTCACAGCTCACTCTTCTACCGATAACAGCCACCTTTCAGTTCTGGAGAAGCCCTCCGCTACTCGGGTGCCACCAGGTCTTAATGTGAGAGGACCAAGGAGAGAGTTCTTGGTAGACAAGGGAACGGAATGTGTACAGAAGGGACGGTGGAGCAGAAAGTGCAGTCGTGGAACAGGCCGAGGTCAATGCCAAACATTGCGGTACAAAATCAGGAAGCAGAAGCGTAGTCAAGGTCACAGGCAGTAGTCAACCCCAAACGAGCGTGGTACAACATCAGGATCTGAAAAATGGTCAGTAACAAACAGGGATCAGTACAGGCAGCAGAACAGCAGGTAAGGGGCAAAGGATCAAGGCCAAATATTAGATAATATAAGAACACCCAGGAACTATGGAAATAGTCCTACATTGGGACAAAGAACAATTGGCCACGGGCCCTTTAAATATTTGAATTTTGCTCCAACAGCAATAACATCAGACACAGAGATTGTGTCAAAACCCGGAAGCAGTGCGAGCACGTCTACAACGCGCAAAACAAGAACTATATTTAGTTCTCCTTAAATTGTTGCATGTTTAGTCTAAATGACCATTCAGGGTGATGTCAGATGGGAAGAATCTGCACTACCACTTGCCAATCCCAGCAATAAAGTAAATAAACTGTTGAACATACTCAGTGCTTTGTTTTCAGAAGATACCTGAAGTTTCCTTGACAGGTAATTTCAGGTGACTTCCCACTGACGATTTACTTGCTGGTGGAAAAGCATTTTTGGGAGATTTACTTCCTGCGGTAGCACAGATTTGACTGCGGGCGACAAATATCCTTGTTTGCCATCACCCTTACTGATTAAATCCTGGCCTTCTTATCCTTAATTTAATATGTCATTGTTTACTATTGAATGAAGTGCGTATCTTTTTAGGGTGTGAAGAAGTCACTTAGGAAACCAGATTCTTATTACTCTGCTCAGTATGAGTCAGTGTGGCTGTTTCATATCTCCACGCCTGCAGGATTATATAAATTAGTGAGAAACCCCTTAGGAATCCAGGCATGCAGGTAAAACAGAAAGAGGAGTGTTTCATATCATATAAATGCCACATCCATCTCATCTGCACTGTTCAGAAGCTCACATGTACTACAGCAAAAAATATAATCGTTACACATCCATTTCAGAATCATGGAGCTGTTAAATGGCTTACTTATAGAATGGGAAATAAAGTGAGAGATTAGGGAAAATAGAGAACATAAAGAAAGTGAGATAATTGGGAATAATCTGTTTAGATCTGTTAAGGGGATGATGGAGAAAAAAAAATCAGTTAACAATTGTTTAGTGACTTAAGAACAGGATGTGACAGACAATATAATATCTATAAAATAATTACAGGTATAGTTTAGGGCTAATATACAAAAAGCACATGCACAGAGTGGTATGTTATTTACCCCAAATGCTGCATTATTCAGGTATCATCTGGTGTTAAACCATAAGATTTTCATGATTTGCAAAAAGGCATGCATAGAGAGGGGTATGCATTAGGATGTAACGCAGGAAAGCATAGGTATTAAGCATGTTGAAGACCCACAAACATGCCATAAAAAATAGTAAAAATATTAACATTTCCCAGCCGGCTCCGGACCGCGACGCAGGCCACGAGGCGGCTGGTAATGGGCCGCCCATAGATGAAGGTGAGGGTGCGGCTCCTCCGGCTCCGGGCCCTTCCAATGCTGATCTTATGCAGGCGATCAAGGACACGCACGCAAGCACCTCCAATCAACTGGACACTATTAAGATAGAAATTTCGCACATTCGGCAGGATGTACAGTCCCTGCGTGAGCGTACCACGGAGGCTGAAAGTCGCATCGCAGTCCTTGAAGACGCAGTGCGGCCTATCCCTGCTGAGCTGACTCGCATGGCTAAGCAACTTGCAGAAGCTACAGCGAAAACCGACGATCTGGAGAACCGGCTCCGCCGGAATAATCTGAGGCTTGTTGGCCTGCCAGAGCGTTCTGAAGGCCCGCTACCAGAACAATTTATGGAGACCTGGCTCAGGGAGGCACTGGGGGCGGAAGTGTTTTCCCCTCTGCTGGTAATCGAGAGGGCGCACCGAGTCCCGACAAGACCGCTACCCCCGGGAGCTCATCCGAGACCGCTGATAATGAGGTTTCTTAATTACAGAGACCGGGACGCGGCGCTTGCCGCCGCACGCAAAAAAGGCCAGCTAACGTTTAATGGGGCTCCCATATCCCTATTCCCGGACTACTCCGCCATCGTGCAGAAGCAGCGCGCGTCCTTCGGAGGGGTGAAGAAGCGCCTTCGCACGCTTGGATACAGCTACTCCATCCTATTCCCGGCAAAGCTTCGCGTGATTGACGGTGAATCCTCTCGCTTCTTCGGCTCCCCGGGGGAGGCGGACAGATGGCTGGATGGTCGTCAGGGACGGAATCCCCCTCCTGCTATTCCTCCTGAGTAAAGCCTTGCTGGATCGGGCCGGCGGGTGAGTGCTGGCGGCTAAAGAGGGGGGGTCTATGGGAAGGCCTTTGCTGTTTCGACTGTTCATGTTTCCAGTTATCCGGGCCCACGCTGGGCCGCAGCGGGACCGCTCGCCCTCCCACGGCCTATCCACCCAGCATGCGGTGCCCTGTAGAGGGAGTATGGCAAGTATTGCTCCACCAGGCACTTATAGACCCCCCCCCTCGTGGCAGATTCGGTGCCCTCCTGGAGCAGTTGGCTCATTCGACCTGGGCGGGTGTCTTACACTTCTGTCCTCAAGGGGCACCTCCTATCGGCCCGTGGATTTTCGATGGAACTTTACAATTGTTGGAGCATTGGCTCATTTATGGGACGTTGCGGGACTGTTTAACTCATTCTGGGAGGCATGGCCGGTGCTAAAGCTATGGGGCGCTATTTGGGTTGTCGGAAGGCGCCTAGGCACCGGGGCCGCAACTCCTGTGGTCCACCGCTGCATGTGTTTGAAGCCTGTCCTTATAGGTACGGAAGGCTACGTTCGTGACTACCTGTGCTAGCGGTCCTTGCTAGCTGTTCTCCCCAGAGGAAGTTCCTACAGTTCGGGGTCAAGGCTCGCCTATGTTTGGAGGTTGGGCAGGGTGGGTTTTGGGGTTTTTTGGGGTATGTACTATTGTTTACCATCTTTTCTCTTGCTCTATCTCTCCTTTCCCTACTTTATCTCTCTCTACATATGTACATGTGTATTTCAATGTCATTATTAACGCACTTGCTAATTGCTGCTGTGACTGTGCAATATTCATCCATATGAAAATGCTTAGATATTTTGCTTATAGTCATTATGCATGGTAGGAAAATAATGTCCTGGAATGTCCGGGGCCTGAACAGCAAATTTAAGCGTGCTCTCCTTTTTGACTATGTTAAACGCTATCACCCAGATATTCTTATGCTTCAAGAAACTCATTTGACTGGCCAGAAGCTTCTCTCTCTCAAAAAGCATTGGGTGGCTCACGCTTACCATGCACCCTTCTCAACTCACGCCAGGGGAGTCTCCCTTCTGATTCGCAAGGGTGTGGTTTTTGAATTCATGGATATCCGCACAGATTTTTACGGTCGATATATAGTTCTACAATGCAAGCTCGATAACAGACCCTTGACTCTGGTGAACCTATACTGCCCACCCCCCTTTTCGTTGTCTCTGATGGACCATGTTTATAACCTGCTTGCTGCTCTACCACCGGCTCCCCTTTGTATATTTGGTGACTTTAACACTACGCTTGATCCCTTACAGGATAGGCTGCGACAGACTCCCGGCTGCCATTCAGGTTTGAGCAGATGGATTGATTCCCTAGGCCTTTTGGAACTTTGGAGATGGAAACACCCAAGTGAACGCCAGTTCTCCTGCTACTCAGCCAGCTATGGTGCGCTCTCATGCTTAGACATGGCTCTAGCGTCTGCAGACTTTGCCCAACTAATTGTCTCGGCTGAGTACCTCCCGAGAGCATTTTCGGACCACGCTCCGCTCCTGGTTTCATTGGGGCCCGCAACCACCAGGGAGCGCCCTAGCTGGAGACTGAGTCCGCTGTGGCTGTCCCACCCCCTTGTCCAGCAACGCGCACAAGAAGAGTACATTGCCTACTGGGCCACCAACAGTGGCACGGCGCCCCAGGGCACTCTATGGGAAGCATCTAAGGCGGTTGCCAGGGGAGTCCTCATCAGCAGTATTGCCGCAGCCAGGAAGGGGAACAAGCTGGAAGTAGAACTAGCTCAGAAAACACTTGAGGAGGCGGAGGATGCCTACAAATCCGACCAAACAAACGATACCCAAGCTAATCTGTCACAAGCACAACGAGACTTTGAACTTGCCCTTACAAAGCTTACCAGGAAACGGCTGCTGTACTCCTCCCAAAGGGTATTTGATCAGGGAGACAAGGCGGGTAAACTCCTGGCTAGACTAGCACACACCAGAGAGATGCAGACCCTAATTCCACGAATTTGTGACGATGTAGGGAACTCAGTAACCAACCCTCATGACATCTTAGGCTGCTTTGCCACCTTTTACCAAGCTCTGTATAGCTCCAAGACTTCCTACTCCCCTGAACAACTTGAAGGGTACTTGGACCGTATTGACTTTCCCAGACTGTCGCTTGATGAGGCCAGTTATTTGGATAACCCGATAACGGAACAGGAGGTGGCTGAGGCGCTATCTACAATGGCTAGCGGGAAAACACCGGGCGGGGACGGATTCCCAACGGCCTGGTACAGGTTGCACGGGAAACACATAACAAAACATTTGCATGACACTCTTCGGGATGCTCTTGAGACGGGTGCCTTGCCCCCTTCTTTCCATAATGCCATCATCATCCTGATACACAAAGGTGATAAGGACCCAGAACTGTGCGATTCGTACAGGCCGATATCGCTCATCAACACTGACGCAAAAATTTTTGCTAAAATTTTAGCAACCCGCCTGTTGAAGGTCGTCTCATCCATCGTTCACCCCAACCAATCCGGCTTTATGCCCGAAAAGTCTACGGCCACCAATCTCAGAAGAGTTTTCACCCACATGCAGACGACTCATGACAACAGTGGCACTAGAATAATGGTTTCTCTTGACGCAGCCAAAGCGTTTGACTCGGTCGAATGGTCGTACCTCTGGGCAATACTCCAAAGATTCGGCTTTGGCTCGCGATTCATCCGCATGATCCAACTATTGTATCAGGCACCCTCGGCCCAAATCAAGCTTGGCAACCTGCTTTCTCCACCCTTTCCCCTATCTCGGGGTACTAGACAGGGTTGTCCCCTCTCACCACTCCTCTTCGCTTTGGCTATTGAACCTCTGGCACTACGGATACGCCAAAATGCGAACATCGCTGGATATCGATATGGTCTATTGGAGGACAAACTAGCCCTCTACGCAGATGACCTTCTGTTATTCCTGGCGGATTATCAACATTCACTCACTGAAGCTCTATCTGTCCTTCATACGTTTGGTACTTACTCCGGCCTGCTGATCAACAAGGAGAAATCGGTGATATTGCCTATAGACCCTACCCCTGTCCAACCAGTAGCCACCTGTGGCCTCCGCTGGGTGACGGAATTCAAGTACCTCGGGATCCTTCTGAAATCTGACCCCCTGGCCTATATAGAGGATAACGTTACCCCGGTTGTTAACCAGTTCAAAACTGCTACGGGAATTTGGGCCAACCTGCCCCTAACTCTGTGGGGGAAAGTCAACTTATTCAAAATGATATACCTGCCCAAATTCCTCTACAAACTTCACAATTCCCCGATTTGGATCCCCAAAACGATCTTTCAAAAAATAAACTCAATTCTCATTCCCTTCCTGTGGGCGAACAAAATACCCCGTTTCTCCTGGAAACTGCTCTCGGCTCCAATATCCAAGGGCGGCCTGGCGCTCCCCCACCTGCATCTCTACTTTCTCGCTAGTCAACTTCAATATATTCACAGCTGGCTGCACTCGGATGATACTGACACTGGCAATGTTCTACTAGCCCTCCGGGTGGGGTCGTGGGAAACTCTCAGACACCTGCCGTTTAGGAAGCTTGGGGACTACCGATCATACCCCTCCACTGTCTCGACTCCACATAAGGCCTGGACTCTAGCCTGTCAAATCACTGGCCAGCCACCCCCGATCATATCCCCCTATCTGGCTCTCTGGAGAAACTCCCATCTCCCCCACCTACAAAACCTTCAAGATATGCATTACTGGCCCCAAATGGGGATAAAAGTTCTAGGAGACTTGCTGGTAGAGGGAACGTTCCCTACATTGGCACAGCTGCAAGCCAAGGCGGGGGGGAAAGAGATGCAGTTCTACAGATTTCTACAATTACGGCATGGCTTTCAGGCACAATTCAACACGCTTAGTGTGGCCTACGCCTCCCCCCCGATGGAAGTGGTTCTCCGTACTCCCCAAACCTCTAAACTTATATCACGCCTTTATAGCTCACTACTAGCCTCTACTCCTGCACCGTTCCTTCAGGCTCGACTCAAGTGGGCCCACTGCATCCCTACTCTATCTGACGACCAATGGGAGGATGCCACCGATTCGCTTTATCGTGATCTGATCTCCATCAAAGACAGAACGATCCAGTTCAAACTGATACACCAACTGTACAGTACTCCAGTGAAATTAATGAAAATGGGTCTTCGTCCTGATGCAAACTGCCCTAAATGCCACGCTTCGGACGCCTCCTTCTTGCATCTCCTATGGGATTGTCCACCGATCCAACAATACTGGATGGGGGTGATGGACTATATGGTGGGCAATCTAGAGTTCCCGAATGTACGCAATCCGGAAGTGTGCTTATTGAGTCTTATAGATGACCTCCTCCCGCTGAATAAATCTAGATCTCTGGCCAGGAATTTACTCTTTTATGCCAAAAAAGTGATCGTGATGCCATGGATGGGTGACAAGCATCCCACCTTGGATCGTTGGGTCAACCTTGTTAATTCAGTGCTCCCCTCGATTAGAATAACTTATGAATCTCGAGGCTCCCCTGAGAAATTCCAGAAGGTGTGGACCCCTGGCTTGATATTCACTTAGTTGAAGTTTAGTGATGCTTCTGTGATCCCTCTCATTTGTTTTACGGCTAGCCCGTCTCTACTCTGTTTGGAACAAGATGAGCATACGCTTATAGTGCAGATACCTCTTTTTATGTACTATGTTAAACACTGTGCATTCTCTCTCCTTCTTTCTTTCCCTCTTTCTTCCTTTCCTTTCTTTCTTGTTTATTGTAAAATGAAAATAAAAACCTTTTAAAAAAAAAAAAATATTAACATTGTCGGACTGGGACACCAGGGGCCCAACATAAAATCTTAGACCAGGGGCCCACTCTCAGAACTATTATTCTTCCTCTCCTCACTCAACCTCTATTCTCATAGTCTCTTTTCTTTATACTATAATCTATTATTCCATCTATTTAGCCTCTTTATTCTTGTAGAAATAGGAAATGGCCATGAAATAGGCCAAATGTTTAGCAGCATGAGGGCCCCCTGACACCTGGGCCCATCTGCAGTTTTCCTGGTATCCTGGTGGGCCAGCCAGACAAAAAATTTTTTACAAAATCTTTATTTATACCATCATATCAACAGCCTTAAGCGTTAAGCATTCCTGCATGGAACTTAATCATAGTTTGGCATTAGGATGTAAAAATTAATCTTGAGGTAGGACCAGTTTAAGGGACTTCACTCCTAGTGCTAGTTTTCTGCTCTCTCGTGTTATTATAACCAATAGCATATAACCCAAACAGAACTAAAGCACCATTCCCTATTCTGCACCCCAAGTCCCTCCCTCTAATTCTACCACTGAGCAAACATAAAATTAATTAAATGGCGTGACACCCTAGGAGACCTGGAGGAGGACCAGTGGGAAGAGGTGACTGACAATCTCTATCCTCTCGAGATAGACTGATACAATACAAGTTCCTCCACCAGGTCTACCTAACACCGGCTAAGTTACACAGGTTTGGCAGTAGGGCAAATGGCAACTGCCACAGGTGCCAGGCGGAACAGGCCAACTTTCTTCACATGACGTGGCAATGCCCCCACATACAAGCATTTTGGAGAGCGGTCACAACACACCTCTCGACACAACTGGCTCTCCCCCCATTGCTTAATCCTCAATCCTGTCTGTTGGGAATTTTGGAGGGAGTTATTCATGGGAAACTCTTACACCTTCTCACTAGAGGACTGTTATACTATGCGAAAAAGTGTATTATACTGAGGTGGATGGGGCCCAGGCCTCCCACACTGACAATGTGGCGTAAGCAAGTGAATAATGTCCTTCCCCTGATCAAACTTACCTACTTGTCTAGGGGCTGTCCGGACAAATTTGATAAAATTTGGCGACCATGGACTGATGCTGAGGGCATAACTGTTGTAGGTGAATAAAACTTATATCTGAAGGTCATGGGGAACTCTGTATGCATTCTTTGTAACTGATGAACGGTAATGTCAATGGTCAGTGTCTCCCAGGCGGGAGCATACCCCCCCTCCCCCCCTCCCCCCCCTCCCCCTTGTCTTGTGAATGAAAATCAATAAAAACTTTTTGGTTTAAAAAAAACCATAAAATTAATTTTTGATGTACCTTTCACCTTCCTATACACACGTTAGAATTTTGCAGTTATCAACATATTCCGCGGCTATGTACTATAGATTGCAGTGCTATGTTCAACGCAATGGAGTTTACAATTTTATTTGTTTTTATGATGGACGTCTAGCTTGTTTGTTTGATATTCTCATATGTGCATATGCCATTATTACTAAATACAATCCACTACCTCTCACAATGGGTGTTGATATAAAGCACTTTTTAAAATACCTTCTTGACCTATTCCTCCACTTATTATTCATCACTACAGGTTTTCTGGGGACCGAAACCAAAATAAGTGGATTTTTTCATATTGACTTAGCTATCTAAATCAAACAATTGCATTCTCTCTACTTAAGTATTGGAGGGTTTGCCATTTTTATGGTCATAAATGTGTAACTGAACCCTTGTGTTTATGATTCATGACCTGGCAGAGAAGAGGCTTTTAATGAATGTGTCATATGGGGCAGTGCACTGAGAATATTTTTATGTGTTTTTGTTGTGATGGCAGATTTAATTTGCTCTAGTTTTGTCCCATTATGTCTTTATATTATTGTAACTGGGCAGTTCTATAACATCGGGAATGTGCAACTGGAGGCCTATGGGCAATATATGGGCCTCATATATGTCTAAAACTCAACTTTCCTTGGAAAATGTCAATTTTTCTTGGTAATGGGATTTGCTGCCTATATAGACATGGCCAGAGAATAGTTGTGGTGAAGTGTTTGAGGGTTTACCATTCTTATGATTATAAATGTGTGAACTCAAGAAGTATTTAAGGGGAAGACTAGGAGATGGGGAAACATTCAGAGGAGATTCATTTTTCCCAGCTAGAGGAGATTAATCACAGGCAACTAATCTCCTAGTCTGTCTTCACCCTTAAAAAGACTGCTAGAGAAGATAAACAGAATTACAATGATCTGACTAAATTTGATGAAAGAAAATGCAAAAACTCCATGTTACCAAATATCACCAATACAATCATCATCTCTATGACTAGTATTTCTTCGCCGTGAGTTTAAGTTGTGCTCACCATTAAATTGTAAACCATTGGACAAGGGTGCAATGGAGCTGTAACCCTAAAATTCATACAAAGACAGGAAATCCTCTGCACTCACTCATCAATATGCTAAGACTTTAATGGGCAGATTTATCAAGGGTCGAGGTAAAAATTTGAATTTTGAATTCACATTTTGAAATTAAAATTTTCGAGATTTTTTTCTGTGAAATTAATTTTGGGCATAGTTAAAATTCTATTCGAGTTTTAAAAAAAAAAAAAAAAATCTAATTCGATTTTTGAAATTTATCATGTACTGGCCCTTTAAGAATTCGAATTAGACTATTCGCCACCTTAAACCTGCTGAATTGCTGTTTTAGCCTATGGGGAATCAATTTGGAGTTGTTTTCAGCCTTCCTGAAAATCGAGTTTTTTTCAGTCAATCCCATTCACTCATTTCATAAGTTGGTCGAATTTCGAGTTCATGGAAGTTTATGGGAGTTTATAGGAGTTTAAAAAAACTCCCATGAACTCTAAATTCAACCCTTGAGACATTTTGTCTCCTTTAAACAGAGACTGTTTGTCCATATATTACAATAATGAACATTTTACACTGACTCAGTCTTTTTCTTTTTAAAGGGGTTGTTCACCTGTGAATTAGGTTTTAGCATGATGTAGAGCAGGGGTTGGGGAGCAACACAAGCATGAAAAAATTTCATTGGTGGTGCTAAATAAGGGCTGTGATTGACTATTGGTAGTCCCTATGTGGACTGGCAGCAGACTGGCAGTCCCTATGTGGACTGTTTGGTAGGACACCTGGTTTTTATACAACCAAAACTTGCCTCAAAAATAAGCACTTTCTGTGAGGCCACTGAGAGCAACATCCAAGGGGTTGGGGAGCATGTTGCTCACAAGCTAGAGAAGAGAAAGCTAGCACTCTCAGGTCTTAGTAATAAGTAAAAAAGGTGTTTATTAGCAAACAAAATCTACTAACGTTTTGGCAAACACTCAAGCATCAAGCATCATATTACTAAGACATGAGAGTGCTAGCTTTCTCTTCTCTATATCCAAACCTTGGCTTATTGCACCCAGGCAACTGTGACCTTTATACGAGCTGTGCCGGCTTCCAGACTGCTTTTATATATATATTTCAGCAATCTGGTTGCTAGGGTCCAAATTATCCTAGCAACCATGCAATGCTTTCAATGATACTGGAATATGAATAAGAGAGACCTAAATAGAATGATGAGTAATAAGAAGTAGCAAAGCATTTGTTTTTATAGATGGGATCAGTGACCCTCTATTTAAAGTTGAAAAGAGTCAGAAACAAAAGGCAAATAATTAAAAAAAAACACAATCATTCTGCCTTTCTACAACATACTAAAAGTTAACTTAAAGGTGAACCACCCAGGTCTAGGTTGCTTCAGCTTCAGGAAAGGAAATTCAATTCTTTTGAAATACGATGGAAGACAAATAGCAAGGTATACAATATAGTATTGACCAGGATTTCCACAGAAAGAATTTTCATTTATCTCTTGTGGGATTTCTGTTTAACGTTGATTCTATACAGACAGACATCTGAACATCTCTGAATTATTTTACCAATATCTTGAATGAAACCCAGCTAGAAGATCATGATGGCAAGAAACATCTTCAAATTGTTAAAGCGACATCTGCCATTGACTTTTACATGATTTCGACATGTTTTAGCTGTAGTGTATTTTCAGATTTCGATTTTTAGCAGCTTGGGAGCATACTAAATCTTGAAAAATCAAGTTTTTTTTCCACCTAAAAACTTGACCAGGAAAAATAGAGCACAATATAATGCTTGTTTGCAGCGCAGGCCGCTCCATAAAGAAAACGCTGGTAGTAATATCAATGCAGCTTTATTATATCACACAGTGTGGAAACATAGTAACAGAATGGTTGTAGTTTTTTTAATTATTTGCCTTTTGTTTCTGACTCTTTTCAACTTTAAAAAGAGGGTCACTGATTACTATGGGAGGAAGTGCCGACTATACAGGCACGAAACGCGTAGGTTTTTGTAACTGCATACCCACTGTTACTATGTTTCCACACTGTGTGATATAATAAAGCCGGATTGATGTTACTACCAGCGTTTTCTATATGGAGAGGTCTGTGCTGCAAGCGAGCATCATATTGTGCAAGTTGGAGCATTCGGGAGGAGAAACCAAAGTCTTGCGATAGCTGTGACTGACAAGGGAACGCTGCACGCTAGGGTGAGCTCCGCCATGGCTGCTTCTTAATTATTGCCAGAAAAAATCGAGGCTTCCTAAATAAGCCCCCTAGTTTACAAATGTTTCTATATCTTTAAGAATAGCAAAAGGAAATGTGGTCAATACTGGGTTCCATGTGTAAGGGTTCTGTCTGCACTATTGCATTCTTACACCAATGTTTTTACTGGCATTGACCAATGTTTGCACATCAGCCATATTCAAGCATCTGCTTTATCATTCTGTTAATGCCACAAGTCTTCGCTTTGCACACCTGTATTAAAAGATCAACAAAATAAAGTTAATTTACTACAGCCCCAGTTCATTGTGATCCATTTTAATCTGGTTTATATATAATTTTCTAGGTGTCACCCATGAAAAATCAATGGCATGTTCCCATAAAAACTGGAGTGCTGTAAGTGTGGGTGTTTCCTATCAATTAGCGGTGGCATACAATGACTGTTATTAGACTTGCTATGAATATCATTTATGGATCCCAAAGAGAACCAAATGTTCACACTAGGGTTTAGCTCACTTTAAGTCACATTTCCCTCCAATAAAAGTAACAGAATCTAATACAAGAATGTTCATAAATCAAGGGCTTTAAACAGATGCTTTAATAAATTGTGTTTCACAGAGTTGGCTGCATTTCACTGATAAATTATGGCCAATTCAAAATTCACCCAGTACTTTTGGTGACACTCTTAAGTCTACTTGGCAGTGAAGTGTATGAGGGAAGATACTGGTGCATTAAGTAATGAAAAACATAATTATATATTCATATAAGATATTTGTACCTTGTTTCCATATTTACCATACTGCTGCAACTGCAGATGAAGATTAAAGGTGGCCATAGACGCAAAGATCCGCACGTTTGGCGACTCGTTTGTACGACAGGATCTTTGCGTCTATGGCCACCTTTATCTTAAAAGTGCCTCACACTGACTAGGGACTGACTTGGAGTTGAGAACAGGCAGTGCAGTAGTGAAGAGGGGCCAGAGACCCAATACTAGGTACCAGAGGTCAGGCAGAAGAGTAGTCAAGCAGATCCGGGTCGAGTTAGGCAGTAAAGGTTCACAGACGATAATCAGGCCGAAATCAACAGGAATCAGATTAGGATATAGGAATGGCAGGCACTAGAATAACTTGATAACCAAGCAAATTCTTTCTGCCTGTGTCTTTTAAAGACCAAAATTGGTGCCAAACATAGGGATGCATGACACATGCTGGCTTTGCAATGTTCGCTATACGTAAGCTTTGACGCAAGCTTGAATGCGTGTGCCTGCACACAATGCTGATATGGCTGAACCTGCGCATGCCCTTACACGTGCACCATAATCTACTTACCTCCTTGTAGACATGGGCAGACATTGAGACTGGCAAAAACCTTATCTGCAATAGTGAATTTAACATTTTAATGGCAATGTATTTCATAGCTTTGCCAAAGCCTAAAGAATTGTATTTAATAACTCAATGTATGTACATACATATTAGAATAAATACGCCCATTTACACTTTAGTTATATCAGCTCACTGTTATCTGTATTATATCTGTGCCTCCCATATTTAGATGAAGAATGTAGTATGTACCACCATTATTTGCATAGTTGGTGGATTGTAGTACATTCCTGAGTATTATTATTATTATTATTATTAACATGTATTTATATAGCACCAACATATTGCGTAGCACTGTAAAGTAAATGTGATTATACAACTACATCACATGAATTACATATATAGAATATATGGAGTAACAAACATCACAATCAATACAGGTACAAAAAGGTGAGGAAGGCCCTATGCATAGGCATACAGTCTAAAGGGAAGGGAGTAATACACAAGGTGTGGGAGTGGGCAAAATCAAGTAAGTGGGTGAGAAATGTGGTACTGTATGTGGTGTTGCGTTTGGTAGTTAAGCAGAGTGAGGGTAGGCTTCTCGAAAGAAGTGCATTTTCAGAGATTTTTTGAAAGCAGAAAGGTTGGGAGAAAGTCGGACAGACCGTGGGAGAGCGTTCCAGAGGAGGGGTGCAGCCCTTCCAAAGTCTTGAATGCGAGCATGTGAGGAGGTAATGAGAGAAGAGTTGAGTAGCAGGTCAGTAGAGGAGCGTAGTAAGCGAGTGGGTGAGTATATAGAGATGAGTTCAGAGATGTAGGGTGGAGCAGAGTTGTGAAGTGCTTTGAAAGTCAGTGTCATTAATTTGAATTTGATTCTGAAAGGTAACGGAAGCCAGTGCAGGGATTGACAGAATGGTGAGGCAGAGGAGGAGCGGTTGCTGAGGTGTATGAGCCTCGCAGCAGTGTTCATTATGGACTGGAGAGGTGACAGTCTCTGGAGGGGGAGGCCAATTAAAAGAGAGTTGCAGTAGTCTAGACGCGATATGATGAGAGAGTGAATAAGAATTTTGGCAGCGTCTTAGGTGATAAATGATCGTATTTTGGATATGTTCCTTAGGTGGAAGTGACATGATTTAATAAGTGACTGGATATGAGGAGTGAATGACAGGGCAGAATCTAGGATAACCCCAAGGCACTGGGCCTGGGGAGAGGGGGTGATAGTGGAATTGTTAACTATGATGGATACTTCGGGGATGCTACTGGTGTTAATTGGAGGAAAGAGAACCATTTCAGTTTTAGAGAGGTTTAATTTAAGGTAGCGTTGCGACATCCAGGTAGAGATAGCGGACAGGCAGGAGGAGACGCGAGTTAGGAGTTCTGGGTTGAGATCAGGAGATGAGAGATAGATCTGAGTATCGTCAGCATAGAGGTGGACAGAAAGAGGTAGGGGGGAAGATGATACTCCATTGTAGGAGACACTGAAGGAACGATTGGTGATGTAAGAAGAGAACCAGGACAGGGCTGTGTCACGAAGGCCAAGCGACTGGAGGGACTGGAGGAGGAGAGGGTGATCTACAGTGTCAAATGCGGCTGAGAGGTCAAGCAGTATTAGTAGTGAGAAATGATTGTTGGCTTTAGCGGTTAAAAGGTCATTAGTTAGTCGAGTCAGGGCAGTTTCCGTGGAGTGTTGTGGCTTAAAACCAGATTGTAGGGGGTCCAGCAGGTTATTGTCAGAGAGGAATGAGGTAAGTCGGTTGTAGACTAGGCGCTCAAGTAGTTTAGAGATGAAAGGTAGCAGAGAGATAGGTCGGAGGTTGTCAAGATTTGAGGGATCAAGAGAGGGTTTTTTCAGAATGGGGGTGACAAGAGCATGTTTTAGTTGAGAAGGAAACAGTCCAGTTGAGAGCGAAAGATTAAATAGGTGGGTTAAGGCTTTGATTAGACAAGGATTGGTATTGCGGAGAAGTTTTGAGGGAATTGGATCAAGCGGGCAGGTGGTAAGTTGAGAAGAGACCAGAAGCTTTGAGACTTCCTCATCAGTGACAGGGGTGAAGGAGCACAGGAGAGACTGGGGAGTGTGGAGGGAGGGTGGGGGAAGTCTAGGGGGGTTGAGTAGTGTAATATCCCTTCTGATAGTGTCAATTTTGTTTTTGAAGTGCTCAAAGTAAAAGAATCCCTCTCCATTCCACCTTAACATTTTCATGTAATTTGACACTGCATTCTAAATATCCCTTTGTCTTTGCAATAAGTGCCCACAAGTGTCTGAAATTTCTAGGCCAGGGAATATTTTACTTAGGTGCAGAATACTTACAATAGTTTAGAGATGGTTTAGAAATATGGACCTTAATGGAAAGTCAGAATCCTCCCTTCTCAGTATTAGGGTTTCAGTTTAAGAGTTATACTCATTCTGGGTTTATCTATGAAATCTAGATTATTTGGTTTTAAAAATTGCTGCAGGCAAGTATTAGGGTTAGCAGGTGTCTGTGCACAGAATATCTGACATTGATCTCTATCAAATGTTCAGCCCAGGACATATGCTTTAGCTCAAAGGAGGGATACTCTCACTACTTGTTATTAGTGTTGCCACCTGCCGGTATTTTACCGGCCTAGCCGGTAAAACACCAGCTAAGGCCGGGGCCGTTATTACAAATTTACCGGCAATGTAGCTGCCGGTAAATCTGTAATACACCTAAATATAAGCCCGTGGCCTGCCCCCAGCCTGCTCCAAACTTGGTTTTTTTCCTGGGCTTCTTCCCAAATTTGTGTGTTTGGCTCCTCCCCCTTTGACGTCACGACCCGGCCAGACAATAGCGCATCACGGTCCCGCCCCCTTTATCATCACCACCCCACCCTTTTAACCCCGCCCCCTCCACCTGCCGGTAAAGATTATTTTAAAAGGTGGCAACCCTACTTGTTATTCATGGGAGAAATGTTAAAGGGTACACCATGCTCACCAGCAGCAAATATGAAATTGCATATTCAGCTTAGAGACAGTTCAGCAGTGAATTTTGGAAAAAAAAATATAGGCTTCTGTTTTGCACAGTATAGGAACATAGAAATAACAGTAAAATATATGGATAAACCTAAGTTTTTATATGCTTTTAGAAAAACGTTTCTTTACTCAGGTCAATTCAGTAATTATTACATTTATATGGGCTAACAAGATCCTGAGGATAAGTTACACCACCCTGCAACGCTCAACACTGGCAGGTGGCCTAGCCTTGCCTAATGTATACTTTTATTATCTGGCGGCTGTACTAGTCACCGCTCGTTGGTGGTTCGAATCGGATTGCTCGAACTCTGCAGTGACCTTGGAAGTTGCCATTCTGGGATCCAGGGTAGCTTTGAGATTACTAGTGTACAGGGGAAGGGGGCAAACCCATTAGTAACTAGATCTATGGATACCATTAGATCTATGGATACCATTAGAACCATTAGAGCCTGGAAGGCAGCACAGAAGATCCTCACCCCTAGGGGTCAAAAAATCTATTCGCCTCATGCACCATTGTGGTGCAACAGAAACCTTCCTCATATGGCGGACATACTGGACTACCACATCTGGGCTAAAGCTGGTCTCAAATTTGTGAAAGAATTGTTCCCTGAAGGCCAACTGCTAACGCTTGAACAAATATAAGTAACATACCAATTGAGTCAATCGTCTCATCTCAGGAGCTTACAACTCAGGCATGCAGCCCAAACACAGTTCCCTACTCCACAGATCCTAATTTTGGCCACTACCCTGGAAACTAACTTGCAGTTACATGAGGTACCCAAACCACTCTCCACCATTTACCAAACCATTCAAGCCTGGGAGGAAAAACAGGGGCTCCACTGCTACAATAAATGGCTCCAAGATATTGGGGACCTGAATCAAGAGAAGTGGTCGGAAGTTCTAAGTCACTTAACACAACCTACAATTGCGAGCAGAGACAAGCTGATAAAGGTAAAATTCCTGCACAGTTCCTATATAACCCCATCACTCACCGCATCACTCCCACGAGGGACTCTAACTGCACACGTGGTTGCGGCCACCCGGCTCCTGGATACATATGTTCTGCCCCAAGCTAGCGGCCTACTGGATACAAATCTTTGCATTCATATCCAAGGTCATGCTCTTTACAATAACACCGGACCCAATACTGGCATTATTGGGCCTCACTAAAAGCATTGTGGACTCGGTAGCAAGCAGGACCTTACACCAATTGCTAATGTACTATACAGAAAACAGATAATTTTAAAATGGAATAGGCCAGACACTCCAACACTGGAAAATTGGAAATAGCTTTTCAACAAGGCTTTGTCGTGCTACAAAGCTGCCTATTTTGCTAGAGGATGTACGGACAAGTTCATAGACATATGAATGATTTGGGTGCTTAATTCTGAAACTAATAGCCCGCATGTATTTTAGGAAGATGTGTATAATACGATGCCATGTATGTGATTAAGGTACTGGTCCGGGTCCTCCCCTCGCTTCCCTCTTCTCTCCTTTCTAATTCTATCCCTTTCTCTCTCTTTCCTTAATTTTACTTTTTTCTTATTTATTGTTATATGATAAAACTCAATAAAAAGAAGTTTAAAAAAAAAATATATGGATAAGGATCAAACAGAGAAATGTCTGAATGTATGTGTGTTTGTATATAATAAATGAAATAGAACTGATAAGTTCACCATGGGTAGAACATACTCTAGCTATGTGAATAAACTAAAAGCTCAAGCATACCTACACATGGATAGTTTTGTAATAATCATGACAAAATCATTGCTATTGTGAAGACTGATTTGGTGAATTGTTTATTATAAAAGGGATTACCTGTATCTTGTACTACTTAGCTAATACTATAATACTACCACTTATCAGTCACCTGAGTTTCATTATAATTATGTCAAATGCATCTAAGTCAAGAGTAGTCCAGTGTCCAGTTTTAAAGCGATGATATGGAAAATAAAATAACTAGTTATAAAACTATTTTGGAGCAGATATGCAGTAGATGAGTTATGTATTATTACAGTTGCCAGTATTTATTTGAGCTGTTAAATATATATAATAATAATAGGCAAGCAGCTTAAGAGGATTTATACCTGTTTAGATATAGGTACCTGAGTGTGACATCTCTATCAGGCAATGGCAGACATGGTTATTTCAACTGTGGCCTCAAAACAGCTCCCAGCAATTGTCAAAAAGCATCTATACATGTTTCTAAGCTAATATCAGCTTACATGAGTGCTTGTCAGGCAATTTATATTACTTTCTATGTGGTCTGGATTGTTGTGGTGCCCTGTTTTGTGCTAATAAACATAGACAGCAATTCAGATAGATAAAATAAGATAGGTAATATCCAATATTAACCTTATACTGGATTTCCTGTTGCTTATCCTGAGCATAGCCAGTGCCTCAGACAACAGCAAGAGGCTGAATGATTATCAGAATAATTATATTTAAATAACCATGTTCTACAAAGAAGTCTTTGAAGCACTTGGGCATTCTTGGACCATAAAATCCCTTATTGGGGCCACATTTTAGCACCCTACTTCTTGTTGAACTACCTTGACCCAAGGGCAGAAAATGAGAAGAGAACAATCATTTACATAAAATTCTGATATTCTGTAGATTTAAGCAGTTACAGTTACAGAAGCTGAGTGGGGAAATATAAAAATACAGGAAATAATGTAGGCAACACTTTAATGTAAAATAATAATATTATCTGTGAGAGTAGAAGATCTAAATATGGGAGATAATATAATAATATAACACTATAAAGGCTTTGTGAGATTATATGATAATTGTGCCAGTAAATTCCAGTAACATATACAGTACATCAGGACACTGCACTGTAAACCTTTATGTCACTCTCTAGGAGGCTAAATGATGGCAACAGACTGAGGAGTGTGTACCCACTAAAATAATGAAATAGACACATCCAATAAGGTGCATCCTATACTTTATACAATATAATAGTTTCTAAAGTGTTGTCTGTTTAAAAGGTATTAGTAGAGCATGCATGTTTCTATTTCAGTTGACTATTATTTCCTTTGGTCTTAATGTTTTTATTGCATCTTAATGCTGAAATACTTCTGGTTCTGAAAGGCAAATACACAAATGCGGAATGTAGGTTATGAGCTTAAATGTAATATATGGCTTGTGTTTATTACATAGTCTTCAGCGACATATTGTGGCATTCATTACATTATAGAAATTGCATTAGGTGTGCCTTGGTGGAAAAAAAATAGGCCAGACTCATATACATAAAAAGATTACTATAACTCTCAAGATCTTGGCAATAAAGTTTTGCACGCGTCATACATTATGTATTTACGTCCACAGTCCCTAGACACAGTTGGTGAAGGATATTGATTGTTGTACAACTTATGGTTTTTACTATGGCAAATGCTGGCATTTTAGGCAGGGATCCATTAGGAACACCAGTGTGAGCATTCCCCAGCAATTCCTGTTAGACAGTGCCATTATCTGTCAAATAAACGGAAAGCATCTGTGGTGAAGAAGGACATTTTGTTATTTGTATTCTCTAGAATGATTATAGGTGTTCCATTAGTAAAGAGTGTGCTTAGCAGTGTGCTAGTTATTTGGAATGGAAAATAAGCCATCCCGAGTTTCTAAGAAGCTTGCTAACACATAAAACATCTATGGCTCTGTATATTTTAGCTAGTCATAAGGAATTTAGACCTGTGGCTGTCAACCTTTTGAGTTCAAGCCCCACTTGCAGGCCCCCACTTTTCATCAGGCCCCCCATTAACTTATCAGATGAGCTGATATATACAGGAAATATTGGCATATTAGTCATTCATTCATATTTAAAAACATCTACAATAACAAGTAAATATTCACCCCGGATTATTACCCTATCTAACCTTTTTGTCTGGGCTTTTAGGTGTATCTAGGAGAGTCAATGGCCATTCTTCCTAATTTTCACAATAACTGGTCTTCAGGCAAAACCCCACCTGCCACTGCTCTATGTCACCCCTACAGACCAATTATCTAGACCAGGGGTTCCCAAACTTTTTTACCCATGAGCCACATTCAAATATAAAGTTGAGGAGCAACACAAGCATGAAAAAAGTTCCTTGGGATGCCAAGTAAAGGCTATGATTGGCTATTTGGTAGTCCTTATGTGAACTGACAGTCTACAGGAAGCTCTGTTTGGCAGAACACCTGATTTTTACGCAACCAAAATTTGTCTCCAAGCCAGGAATGAAAAACAAGCACCTGGTTTGAGGTCACTGGGAGCAACATCCAAGGGGTTGGTGAGGAACATGTTGCTCATGAGTCATTGGTTGGGGATCGCTGATCTAGACCAATTCTTCCGTTAATGTCAACATGGTACATTCCTATACTGACAACATTTGAATCCAATTTGTTACTGTCCATTTAATATACATGGTTTTATTGGACACAGGCATAAGATAATTTAGGATATTTATTTCTAATTGGAATTTTCTCTCCAGCAAGAGAACTAAAGCAAAGTTTGCTGTAGGGATGGGAATTTCCCACTAAATTTGGCAAATGTGCCCCGGTCTTTCATCTGTCTCTTTCTCAAAATCTACTGGGAATCTGTAAGATGTTAGAGCTGAGAGGGGGTGGACAAGTCTATGGGGCAGATTTATCAAAGGTTGAGGTGAATTTTCGAATGCAAAAAATCTAATTTTGAGCTATTTTTTGTGTACTTCGACTAGGGAATAGTCCAAATTCATTTAAAATTTGAAAAAAATGCAAAAATTCGAATTTCGAAATTTAACATGTACTGTCTCTTTAAAAATTCAACTTCGACCATTCGCCATCTAAAACCTGCCGAATTGCTGTTTTAGCCTATGGCGGACCTCCTAGAACCTATTTGGAGTCAATTGGTGGACTTTGAAAAATCAAAGTTTTTTTTTGGTAAAAACTTAGAATCGAATTTGAACAATTGTGCTATTTCTTCGTTTCGTACAATTCGAACTCGGCCGAATACGGACCTATTCGATCGAAAACTGACCTATTCGACCAAAAAAAAACCTTCAACTTCAAAAGTGAGGAAGGTCCCCATAGGCTTTGCTATCTTTTTTTGGTCAAAGGAAAATCGTTCGATCGATGGATTAAAATCCTTCGAATCGAACGTTTCGAAGGATTTAATCATTCGATCGAACGAATTGCGGTAAATCCTTCGACTTCGATATTCGAAGTCGAAGGATTTAACTTCGACAGTCGAATATCGAGGGTTAATTAACCCTCGTTATTCGACCATAAGTAAATTTTCCCCCATATGTCTGTGATAGTATGAAAATTGAATTATGACCTGTACAACATGAAAAACCATCTAATGAGATCACTCATTCTGGCTGTGTACAGGAACAGTCTGCACCCTTTTTTCGAAAAAATCATATCGTAAAGTTTTCAATACTAGAAAGTAACTAGTGAGGAAATACACATTTACAATGTTTTAGATTAACAGCTGGCTTGTTTCTTTGAGTGCTTGGGTATATTCTGAACTTAAATGATCCCTTCCAGTACCCTTTGTCTATTCTATATTACGCATTATATGATGTGCTATGATTCATTAAAATAATTGCTGGGAGCTGGTAGTAATTTGATAGTGGGACAATTTGATTTTGATTTATTAATAACCCTTCTAAAAATCCCAGTTACTCCTAACTGCCAGTATAACTGCACTGCCTCTTATACAAAGATCCTGTTGTTTCTCTTTTTCTTGGCTGTTATTTTGGCTATTGATTCTCTGTAAACCACAGTGTTCCCTATCTACTGTTTACGCATCTGTAATTGGTTAATTAGAATAATATTGTACTGTGATACACCTACAAAAAAAATAGAAAAAGAATTAAAGCATTTAGAGATTTAAGCCTGAACACTTTCGAAAGGCCTCGACCACACCTCAACAGCTTATTGGGCCTAACTGCAAGTCTACAGAATTTCAGATGCTCAATAAAAAAAGAATGTAAGCTCTTGCAGCTGTTGGGGGGGGCATCTTCTCAAGTTTTGGGGAATAAGAAAGAGTACCAGCATCAATCTGATAAAAGGATATACTTTTCAAAATGTGTCTGAAACTGTAGAATACACAGAGGCCTATTTATGGAAATTTGAATTTGTTAAATGTTTTAATATTTTTCCAATTCAAATAATTTTACAAAACTCTAATGTTTGCTTGTTTACATCAGAATATAAAAACATAATCAAATAAAACTAAAATCCATTGAATTTGTATTCTACTCATCATTTTCAATGGGTCTTCAAATCTCAAATTGAACAAATTGCTAACATTTTGCATTTTAGATGCTGTTTTACATTCAAGTTTTTATATTTTTTGAGCTTAATAAATATCAAACATTCGAGTCATCTTACATGAAATTATTTGACTTTAATGGTTTGGCTATTGCTCTGCTGTTTATATAAGACTTATATAAGACTTTGGCTGAATCAGAATCCTGGAAAAGCCTTAACCAAATTTAAAAAGTGTCTCCAGTACACAGAAAATTGATTAAAATACGATTAAATGAACATTTTGAAAGACTTATAATTAGTCGTGTATGAGTCATGCACATGAGTATCAGTTTTAAAGGAACAGTAATACCAAGGGGGTTATTTATAAAAGTCCGAATTTATCTCAGTATTTTCTGCTACAAACTCCGATGAACTCCGCTCTGGTTTTTTACCCTTATTTATTATTACATTTTCCTGAAAATTTGCTTTGCGGGAAAAATCTGATTTTCCAGATTTTTTTCTGATTTCTATCAAATTTTTAAGATTTTTTCAGATTTTTGCCCGAAAATCCAAAAACTTTGGGGTATTGCACGAAACCCAGCGCACATCAAAAAAATCATTGGGACTTCTCCCATTGACTTATATGCAACAGGTCAGAGATGCTGGATTTTCTGATTCTGACTTTTACGGGTTTAATAAATTCCGAAAAATTTGTGATTTTTTAAAAGTCCGATTTTATAAAAAAAAAAAATCTAAATTCTTTTGTGATTTTTGCATTCGGAGTTTAGTAAATACCCCCCCAAAAATGAAAGTGGTTTAAAGGAATGACAATATAATGTACTTGTATAGGTCAATCTAAAAACAACTGGACTTGCTGAGTAATCAATGAAGACGTTTCACTACTCATCCGAGCAGCTTCTTCAGTTCAACTGACTGGTGTGGGAAGTTCGGATGAGTAGTGAAACGTCTTCATTGATTACTCAGCAAGTCCGGTTGTTTTTAGATTGACCTATACTAGATATACTATGACCTGGATGAATGATAATCTTCATAGTCAATATAATGTACTGTTGCCCTGCACTGGTAAAATGTGTGTAATTGCTTTAGAAACCCAACTACTATTTATATAAAAACGCTGCTGTGTAGCCATGGGGGGCAGCCATTCAAACACAGGATACACAATAGATAACAGATAAGTTCTGAAGAATCATTTTGTATGCTACAGAGGTTATCTGTTATCTGCTTTGTATCATGCGCCTTTTCTACTTTTTCAGCTTTGAATGGCTGCCTCCATGGCTACACAGCAGCTTGTTTATAAAAACTATAGTAGAGTTTCTGAAGCAAACACACCAGCTGTACAATATATTTCCATTCATTTAAAACACTTTAATTTGTTGGTGTTAATGTTCCTTTAATGAAAATAATCTAGGAATCCTAATTCATCAGTGAACTGAATAAAGTGCATTTTTGTCACAATTTATCCAAATGTTTGATAGCAAAATTTGTTTAAAAAAATGAATACGTTAAATTGGAAACAGAAATAAATGATAGGGTGGATATATCCCAGAGAAACTCGGTTAATTGCTAGCGAACCACTAGGGATATCACCAAGTGGGAAAAGAGAGGAACCCAGGGGCTGTGGTCTCAAAATGATCTTTCCTAGTAGGTAAATCTTTTAAGTTCATTTATGCAGGCAACGGCCCTAAAAAGGTTGTGGTAAACTCAATTTCACCTAACCTAGAGACTGTCTTGCTCATATGTGTACATAACAGGGGGTTGGCATGGAAAGCTGTGAGGGGTAGTGGCAGCAGCTGCAGCTGGGGCCTATGTAAAGGAACAGTAACACGAAAAAATGAAAGTCTATTAAAGTAATGAAAATATCATTTACTGATGTGCTGCACTGGTAAAACTGATGTGTTTGCTTCAGAAATCCTACAACAGTTTGTATAACAAGCTGCTGTGTAGTCATATGTTGATAAAACTATTAGGGAATTACTCCCTTAACTATAATACCTATCTAATTACTTATTCCTGTATAATCAAGTCCTTTATCCCATTTTACTCAATTCAGCATAATAGGCAAATGCTCGTAAAACTCACCCACTTCTATTCATTTCTTTACATTTTTTTTTTTTTTTTAGAAATTCATCAATGGTTGAAAGTCAGAGTTTGTCACTTGATAAATATGTAAATTATAAGTGTTATATATCAAGCTCATTCACTCACTCATCAACTGCCCATCAACATTTCTGAAATCAGCAGGAAGAACATTACGAAATTAAAAGTGGTGAAACTGAAAGGTGTGTATTTTGATTTGCTGCATAAATCCACACCTCAGGGCTGAGGAACAATCCTTTGTGTAAACAAGTGGTGTCTTTTAGCAAGGTGTGTTATTGATAAAGGCACCTATGTTATTTCCTCTAGAAATGTACACCGTCAACCTATAACCTTAGTTTAAAATCTGGCAAAAAGTGTAAATATGCACATATACAAATATACACATTTTTCTATCACAATTTTACAGTCTGCTTCATATTCATTTCACATCTTGATGGAAACGTATGAATTTTCACTGTGTTCACTTGAGTTGTTTTCAGATTGATCACCATAAACATACTTTTTCTAACTGCTTTCTAATCTTTTATTTTTTACCGTTTTCCCAAAATCGATACAAAATCGATACTGATGCATTTAGTTGAAAATACAATTCGTTTTTTCAACAGTATCGGTGGAATATTAGCAACTATTGTATCAATTCTAACAGCTGCCAGTAATGAAACTCAGGGATTCTGCTCAGCAGGGACAAAGATAAGAAATGTATCAACTAAATTAATCAATTTAGAACCGTTAAAAAGTCAGTGACCCCCACCCCTCCCAGAGCTGCTTTAGAAGGTGAAAAATGAAAATGTACACTTCAATATTAGAAAAATGGTCACAAATAGAAAATAGAAAGTAATTGGAAAAAGTCTTTATTTCTGGTGAACTGTCTGAAACCAACTGAACTGGAAAAAGTGTTTGAAGGTGAACAACAACTTTAATGTAAGGAATGCTTCATAGTTATGTATGTATTGTTACATAGATTAATAAATACTCTCCATGCTTTATATATGTCTTAATATACACCACAATTTATACATTACATAAATGTATACATTGATTTGTACACTAATCTATACTGTACGCTATAGTTTATTCATTAATCCATACCATAATTTTTATCCTAATCTATATATTATCTATAACATAATTTATATATAGGTATTAATCTAACATGAATCCGTGTATTAAGGGGGTCTATTTATTAAATGTCGAGTTTCTCTGATCGGATTTTTAAGGGCAAAAAAAGTTGAATCTTTAGAAATGTATTATACTCGGGATCTGAAAATAGTTCAGCTAAAACCTGTCAAAATATTGTAAAAGTCAATGGCAGACAGCAATTTGTTTGAGAATCTTTATTAGTACATAAAGAGATTTGATTTTGGGAGTTTGGTCAAAGGTTTTTTTTTGTCAAACAGTGAGAAAAAGTCAAGTTTTAGTAAATAACCCCCTAAATCATACCACATGTATACATTTTATATGTTATCTGTATGATAATATAATAAATACATAAATCTATAGATTAGATCTAAATATTACTCTATACATTAGGACCGTGATATAGGTGTGGGACTTGTTATGCAGAATACTCGCACCTGGGGTTTTCTGTAAAACAGGTCTTTCTGTAATTTGAAGCTTCAAACTTAAATCTACTAGAAAATCATGTAAACATTAAATAAACCCAATAGGCTGGTTTTGCCTCCTTGGATCAAGTACAAGACACTGTTGTATTATTAAAGAGAAAGAAGGAAATCAGTTTAAAAAAAAATCAAAGAATGCTTAAAGGAACAGTTCAGTATAAAAACAAAAACTGGGTAAATAGATAGGCTGTGCAAGATAAAAAAAAGTTTTTAATATGGTCAGTTAGCCAAAAATGTAATATATAAAGGCTGAAGTGAGCAGATGTCTAGCATAATAGCCAGAACACTACTTCCTGCTTTTCAGCTCTCTTGGTTTCCACGGATTACCAGGAAGTAACCAATCAGTGACTTAAAGGGGGGGGCATATGGGTCATAACTGTTTGCTTTTGAATCTTTGCTGCATGCTAAGGATCAATTGCAAACTCACTGAACAGTTATGTCCAAGGTGCAGTGCCAGGCCAAGCTGACCAGGCGCCATATGCAACCTGGTTGGCCAGCCCTCTCCCCCCATGCACGTGCATGAATGTGACCGCACGTGAACACAAGGCAAGACTGACAGAGAGGAGAGGAGGGGAGGGTGAGCTACACAGGGCAGCAAACAGGAACTATAGGTAGGCAGAAGATACTTTTATAGGTACCGTAACCTGCCAAGCGCCCCCCTATTGTTGCGCCCCAAGGCAGGTGCCTCTTCTTCCTACCCCTAGTTATGGCCCTGCTCATGTGACCTCCCTTAAAGTCGCTGACTAACTCAGAGTTAGAGAGCTGAAAAACAGGTTCTGTTATGTTATGTTGTGTTCTGTTATGTAAGACATCTGCTCAATCCAGCCTTTATAGATTACATTTTTGGCTAACTAACTATATTACAAACATTTTTTATTCTGTACTAACCTATCTATTTACCCAGTATCTATTCACCCAGTTTTTTTATTATTATTTTTATCATTTTTTAAGATAGCAGCAGCAGATATGAAATGGATGCACTTTTGTAGAAAGTGTTTAGAAGCCAATAAAGGCCAGCACATGGCTTTTTGGTATACTATACTACAATTCTACAATTCTTTATTTAGGCCTACACAGCACTGGACCCGATTGATTTGGCCTGTAGCAGTTAATAAAAGCTTGGCGGTGTTCTAGCAATGAAGGTATTAATAAATGCCACATGATGAATAAATAATATCAGTAGCTTATCATCTAATTATCTACCCACCAGATAATAGGGAAGCTATTAATATTGTCCAGGTTGAGACTATAAAAATAAATCCAGGGCATTTTAATCTACCATAAAAAGGAGCCAGAAAAGCTAAATATATATTTGTCATACAGCAAGTCCTTAATTATACATACCACACATACTATATCTGTAGCATTCTGCAACACTGGTAAGGGGTGGAGTATTTGTGTACTCGCTGATCTCACAAGAAGTCATCACAAGTGTGAAAAGCAATTAGTTCTGTTTTCTATATGACTATATAGTATTAACAAATTCTAGAACCGCATTGTCTGTTTGTTTTCTGGTTCCATTAGTTACAGGAGCAGATTACAATTATAAATAACTGTTAACTGAAAATGTATTTTTTAGAATTTCGCTAATTTACTGTCTCTATTTCAAATACAGAACTAATGGAACCAGAGAACAAAAAGTTAGGCAATGCGGTTCTAGAGTTTGTTAATATTATATAGTCATATAGAAAACAGAACGAATGCTTGTGAGATCAGCGAGTACACAAATACTCCACCCCTTATCAATGTTACAGAATGCTACAGATATAGTATGTGTGGTATGTATAATTAAGGACTTGCTGTATGACAAACATATCTTTAGCTTTTCTTGCTCCTTTTTATTGTAGATTAAAATGCCCTGGCTTTATTTTTATAGTCTCAACCTGCACAATATTAATTGCCTGTTTAAAGGGACAGTACCCTAAAGAGCGCAGAAGATAAACAGGCGATGTATTAAAGGACATTAAAGGACTTTACCTTTTTTCTTAGTTAGCTAGACAGATTGTGCTAGCAAGTTAGTTAGTGAGGCCCTATTGCCACTGGTTAGGAGTGCTGCATGTATTCGGTGCCCAATTATTTTATATAAACTGTTATTTAGTTTAACCAATAGTGTGTATGTGTTATTACTGTATTCCTAGTGGGGCCAACCGTAGGTCATTCCTGGATCCCACTAGGTGGAGGCACTGCGCTAGTAAGAACCAGGTACCCAGTCTCTCCCAATACCACTGCGGAGTGGCTCAGGTTTGTCCCGTGTCATCAGGTAAGCGCCACATGTGGAGTGTAACACAGACAAAGGGGTGTCGAAAGGGTTACAGTTATATATATATATATATATATATATATATATATATATATATATATATATATATATATATATAGTCAACTACAAGAGGTCCTCTGCACTCAACCCATTATCAATATATTTAAGACAGAGACATTTTGTGCATACTGCTACTAAAAAATGTGGTCACACCCTCATTGCACCCCCGCCTAATGGTTTTAAAAAATAGTGGTGAGCACAACTTTCCCTTGTTTGTTATAGTTTTATATATATAGTAGGGTGTTGGCAGAGTTAAATAATATAGGACAACAAAAGAAAAAGTAGAAATAATTTGTGGGTAAGGGGGAATTATTGCTTTTAGTATTTTCTTTAAACTTATCATGTATATTAAAGGGGTTGTTCACCTTTAAATTATTTTTTAATATGATGTATAGAATGATATTCTGGAACAATTTGCAACTGGTTTTAATTTTTTATTATTTGTGGGTTTTGAGTTATATTTTGCAGCTCTCCAGTCTGCAATTTCAGCAATCTGGTTGCTAGGGTCCAAATTACCCTAGCAACCATGCTTTAAATTTAATTAGAGACTGGAATATGAATATATATATATATATATATATATATATATATATATATATATATATATATATATATATATATATATATATATATATATATATATTTGTAGCCTTACGGAGCATTTGATTTTTAGATGGGTTAATGATCCCCATTTGAAAGCTGGAGTCAGAAAAGGAAAGATAATTAAAAAAAAACTACAAAAAAGAAAAAATGAAGGCCGATTGAAAAGTTGCTTTGATTTAGGCATTCTATAACATACTAAAACTTAACATGAACGTGAATCAACCTTTAAGAATTTAGTAAGCCACAGTGAGTGCCTTTATAGACCATATAAGGCTTAGAAGCTGAGACCAAGTGATGTGCTCAGGTTAGTTCTCATTAGTCTCTTTTTCTCCCCATAAACATAGAGGAGGCGTATAGAGCACATTGTATGTAAAAGCAAATAAACATTGGGTATATTGGGTGAACATGTTGCACCTGCAATTGTATAAATACTGTTCTCATATACATTATCAATGCAGTTCCTGTCCAGCTTTTCACACAATGTTGGACAATATGATCATATTATATGAACTGGAATGTGGAGCCCTTGGACAATCCTTAGGGCCCTTGCAGGTCTATATGCAACTTTGTCTGCCTTCAGTTGGCCAGCTCTGATCTATGCCAATGTGAATTGTGGATAACTGGGGTAATTTCAGTAGCTTATACCAAATGCATTGTAGGCAGCCCCAGCCATCTGACCAGCCATGGCAGAAGCACTGGTATCTGCTTGATACCCAATGGTTTAAAATGTAATGGTAAGGTCAACATTCCCTTCTTGCTATAGTTTTACCCTATTATAGCCTTTCTGTTTTTTGTGTTTTTTGGAGCCTGGCATTCAGTCTGGGCTTTCCCCTGTGTAGGGGATTTGTTCCTACACCTGCTTATGACAAGCTGACTCTTTGCTGAACTTTGTTTGAGAGATTGATTAAGGGTGGCACCTTCTGTATCTGTGAGATGCTGACACTTTAAAGTATCTGTCTGCGGTAGTCTGGCATTTGTTTTTGCTGTGGGTAAGACTGGTGTTTTATTGTGTCTGCCAGGGAGGGGCCAGTGCTTTCTTGTGAGAAACGGCTGTAGTGCTGGGTCATTGGGAGACACAGGTGCAATCCGACTTAGAACAAAAATATGCACTTTTGTATTTCTTATATTATGTAGATAAGCAGTGTAATCAGAAAAGGCTTCAACCATTACATAGTCAAGAAGTGACATGGAGTCACATCCAGCTTCCTTTAGTCCTTAGTCTTGATACCATTATGCACAGTACGGTCTGACATGAAGATGAATGCTGACCATAACCATTAGATATTGTGAAGACCCACTTTGAAGAAACACAGAGCTGACTTTAAACTGTACCTTGCACTCGATGGAAATCTGCATACGCCTTAATAAAGCAAATACATGCAGAGTCCCATGGCATCACAATGAATTCCTAGGAATATGAAACAAGATTATATATATATATAATGTCCAAACAGTGAACGCACTCTTTCCAGGTTTCGAATATATAAATGGGTGCGTAGGCCAAATCTTTCAATATAAAATAGCAAATGGACCCACAATGGACGCCTGGTGCACAAGGGTAGAGGCTCGGCCACCTCACAATAAGGTACAACACGAAAAAATCTGATGGCACACAGGACTGCAGGAAATCTTCCAGTTTTTATTTCAAAGCGGAGTGCAAATGCAACGTTTGACAAAGGGGTTTTATTCCCCGAAACTTTGAAATACAAACTGGAAGATTTCCTGCAGTCCTGTGTGCCATCGGATTTTTTCGTGTTGCTCCCTGGGTTGTTCAAGCTATGGGTATCCAAAGCAATTTCCTGATATCTCCCCAATCAGACCATCATGAATACAGTTCTGCCAAATAAAGCATAAAGACGTTGTTAAGTGTGGAACATGGTTCATATTGCAAAACAATGGTCTGCCCAATTATTATGCACTTTTATCACTACCACACCCTTTGTAAGTAAGGCCTTCCATTTTAATTAAAATAAACTGCTATTGTAAAACAAAATAGCACACAATTTGCACATTATTGATGCCCTTTAAATACAGTGTTGCTCTAATTGAACAATCAAGCAGATAAAATAAACATTTTAACATTTTAAAACTAATTATCCAACATCTTTCTTATCCAACAAACATCAACAGTTCTGCAAACCAAGGATTTAACAAAAAATCACAAAATATACCCTTTTAAATACTGATATTTAAAAAGTGCTGGGCAGTTTCCTATTACCAAATATATCCAGTTTTGTAGCATGAAGCGATTACAGCTGGAGCCATAGGGAAATACTTCAGGTCTTTTAGACACCTAGGGGCAAATTTACTTAGCTCGAGTGAAGGATCAGAATAAAAAATACTTTGAATTTCAAAGTATTTTTTTTGGCTACTTCGACAATCGAATTAGCTACTTCAACCTCGAATGGAACGATTCGAACTAAAAATCGTTTGACTATTCGACCATTTGATAGTCGAAGTTCTGTCTCTTTAAAATAAACTTCGACCACCTACTTCGCCACCTAAAACCTACCGAGCACCAATGTTAGCCTATGGGGAAGGTCCCCATAGGCTTTCCTAGCTTTTTTTTGATCTAAGGAAAATCGTTTAATCGATGGATTAAAATCCTTCGATCGTTCGAACAAAGGAAATGTGGTAACTCCTTCGACTTCGATATTCGAAGGATTTTACTTCGACCAATAGTAAATGTGCCCCTTAAAGGCTGTGTGAAGATCTCTCACTGGACCCAAAATCCAACAATGGATCTATCCATCTAGATAGCTAGTCCATCAGCCACAAAGCACAAGAAAACTGCTGTTTGAGAAAACAAATATATATAAAAATAGATATAAAAATACAATTAAATTGACCAAACTACTTTTCTTGACTTTTGCTGAAAAATGTTTGAATTCTCCCACATTTTTAAACATGAAACCATCATTATTATATAATGGAATGGTAACTCAGTCTAATAATCTTTTTACCCCCCGAAAAAAACTTTTTTACTTTTCTAACTATAAATGTTTTCAAACAATTGTTAAACTGTAGATCAATTAAGGCCACAGTATAATGGCCTAATTTTTTTCAGTAAAACAAAAGATAATTGCTCGCAGCATGATGATGCCAAACACAGTTTATACAATGCGCAGAATATACAAAGAAATGAGCATAAAGAATAAATGACGCAACTCTGACTATTGATTTGCTAGATAAACCTAGCATGTACGTGTGCCCTTAGTTTGTTTGTGAGCAGAGCACAGCGCCTCATATATTCGGACAGCTGCACTACAAATACATGTAAATAATAGAACATAAAAATGATGTACCTCTGGCTACCGGATACTAAAAGTTACTTTTAAGCTTTACTGCTCCTTTATATACTTGCAGGAAACATATGACAATGTAGAGCTCAGGAGAACCTTTCTGTTATCAGTCCCATGAGCAGTGGTGTGGGGCATAACAGCACATTGGCAGATGTGAGAGGAGGTGGATGAGGATGGATGATGTTAAAATACAATTATGGCAAAAGTATACAGTAGTTTACCAGGTATAAGAAAGTTATTATAGTATTAATTAATTAATGAGGGTCGTTGTAATGCCAGCCACAGAGCTAACTTACAGGATATTCTATTGTTTGTCCAGAAAATATGTTCAATTTGATCACACACATGGATGGCCAAACTGCACTCATATGGCAGACTGACCCATACTGACTGATCTATGGGATCACTTGGTGGGGCGTGTGTAGGCACAGGTTTGTGACTAGACTAACAACCTGAACCAATCATTTGGCTTTGGTTCAGTCAAGTATATCAAACTTGAATAGGGTTGCTACCGGCCTGACCGGTAAAAATAATGCTTGGCCAGGAGTGCATTGGCGCCGGCGTTTCATTCAAGCAGTCGGAAGACACGGGAAAGCAGTTCAGGGAGATTAGTCGCCCCAAAGAAGAGGCGATTAGTCGTCAGGCGACTAAATCTCCCAGAATCTCCAGGTATGCCCTTACCCTTAAGGTGTTGCAATGAGGGAGACAGGCAGGTCTGTCTTGGTAAATTCTAACAATGCTAAGTACCTATTGACTGTGGGCGAAGAAAATTAACCCAATTATTTACTGTATTAAAGTTTACTTTAATTGCTTTCCAGAAACACTAAATGGTATTTAGATGTAATGGATTATAAGGTAATGGGAGGCTCCATTCTTATCCTCCACACATGTTGCACTTTCAGTGATTCATAATCCTCTAATTCAGTTGCTCTCATTGTATATTGATGCCAGTTCCCACTGTATTATGCTGAGATTCTCATTACTCTTGCTCACTGTGTATGTGCCCAATGGCTAGTAGCTACATTTTGCCTACACTAGAAAATAGTCATTAATAGGGTTTTTTGTAGCTGAAGTTAACATGAAAAAACTACAATTAAGGCAAAACATCGATGGAGACGGGGCCCACCGAAACTTCTGCCTCGGTCCCCTTGCCGCAGCTGCAACCACCCTCTGGCACCCCCATGCCTACCTTCTTATTTAACAGGCTTACGGGCAGATCAGGGATGAGGTCGGAAGCCACAGCAGGCTTCGCAAAGGAAGCAGGTTTGGCTCGGCGGGGCCCATTGGATTTTTTCCTGCCCAGTCCAACACTGAACCCAGATGGAAAAGGTATGTGTGCCAGGGGTCCCCAATTTTTTACCCATGATCCACAATCAAATTTAAAAAAAAGTTGGAGAGCAACACTCGCATGAATGAAGTTCCTGGGGGTGACAAATAAGCACATTGTTATTTAGCAGCCCTTATGTGGACTGGTAGCCTACAGGAGGCTTTGTTTGGCAGTCCATATATTTTTATGCAACTAAAGTTTGCCTTTTAGCCAGGAATTCAAAAATAAGCACCTGCTTTGAGGCCACTGGGGAAAACATACAATGGGTTGGTGAGCAACATGTTGCTTGTGAACCACTGGTTGGGGATCACAGAAGTTCACCATAATATGCAAACCTCTGCTCTGCTTTAATTACCATGATCTTTTATTTGTATTAATGATTCTTTATCCGGTGTCCTTCAGTAAAAGTGCAGCTCCCTCCCCCTCCCTGCAATTCATAGAAGAGCCTCTCTGAGCGCTGAGATCTATTATCATTTCCTTGTGTCTCATGAGTCAAAAATAATCCCTCCCAGCCCTTATACATTCCAGTCTTCTGAATCTTCTTTAGTAATACGGTGACAGTTTTATGGGGTTATTGTTCTGCCCATTCTAGAAATAAATCTGCAATTAATGCCCAGATAACCATAAATACTTAAGTAACAGCTGGAAAGAATAAGGGCGAGTCCATGTGACACCTGGAGATTTACATATAAATATGTTGCTGTTTTTTTCCACCCCCAATTCACCTATCAATTAGGTTTTATTTTTACTCACACTTATGAACATATTGAAAACAAACAGTTAAAGGACACCCTAAAAATGCTGGGCTATGGCACGTCACGGCTATTTGCTGGCATAAATAACTGGTAGAATGTGGCAGTATTCCTTGTGTTCAAAATAAGGAATATTTGTTTTTGCAGTGACTTATACCTGGTGAAGGGAGCGGTGGTTCCTTGTGTTCTAGATGAGTGGATTAGTCTACTTTTGTTAGTATTAAATTAACTTTAAATATGATGTACACATTGATATTCTGATACAATTTTGCAATTAGTCTTCATTTTATTTTTTTTGTTTTTTCAGTTATTTGGCTTTCTGTTGAGCAGCTCTCCAGTTTGGTATTTCAGCAGCTGGTTGCTAGGGTTTTATTTACAATAGCAACCAGGTAGAGGTTTAAATGATAGCCTAGAACATGAATAGGAAAGGGACTGAATAAAAAAAAACAAAATCATATTAAAGGGGTGGTTCACCTTTAAGATAAGTATGTTACAGAATGGTCAATTCTAAGAAACACTTCAATTGGTCATTATTATTATTTGTATAGTTTTTTTTTGCCTTCATCTGGATTTCAAATTGCTCTATAACAAAATTAAAAAAAACAAAACCAATGCTCTTTACGACTACAAATGTATTTACTGTTATTGCAGCTTAATACTCATCTTTCTATTCAGACCTCTTCTATTCATATTCCAGTTCTCGCTGTCTCTCATTCATATTTCAGTCTCTTGTTCAGATCAGTGCACAGTTGCTAGGGTCATTTTGAACCTAGCAACCAAATTGGTGAAACTGCAAACTGGAGAGCTGCGCTAAATAACTCAAAAACCACAAATAATAGAGAATAAAAAGCAATTGCACATTGTCTCACAATAAAAACATTGTCTCACATAAACTAAATGTTAACTCAAAGGTGAGCAACCCCTTTAAAGGACAAGGAAAGTTAAACTAAAGAAGTAGCTAGAAATGTTGTACATTATGTTTTGGGCTTCTGTACCAGCCCAAGGCAACCAAAACCCAGTAAAGATTTGTGCCTCCAAAGATGCCCCAGTAGCTCCCCATCTTCTTTTCTGCTGATTCACTGCACATGCTCTGTGCTGTTGTCACTTACTGAGCTTAGGGACCCACTCACAATATACAGTACACATAGAATAGAAATGTCACAATATAAGTAATTAATACAGATAATTACTACATGGCAGTACAGAAACCAGTACAATTAGCATCAGAATTTAATAATCAACCCTGTAGCATCAGCTTATATTACGGACCAACTTAGTTTTCTGCTGGATAATTTGCAACGACCCCTAAGATTAGCTTCTCAACAGCTGATCAGAGCCCACTGAGCATGTGAGTATCGCAGACACTTTCCAAGATGGTGACCCCCTGTGACAAGTTTGAAGTCCTGGATCATTGCTACTGTTGAGAAGCTGAAACTTTAGGCTGATTGAATAAGTTCAGTATATAAAACATGGCATTTATATCCCTATTCAGTTTTAGGGTTTAGTTCTCCTTTAAAATTGTAGCCTGACAGAGCAATAGTTTGACCCCCCCTTTGAAAGCTGGAAAGAGTTGGAAGAAGACATCATTTTAAAAACTATAAACAATAAATAATGGAAGACAAATTGAAAATTTGCTAGGAATAGGACAATCTATAAAATACTAAAAATTAACTTGAAGGTGAAAGACCTCTTTAACTGAACAAAAATCAGTGGGGCCCCAGGAAACTAGGTATGTGCTGTGTGATAACAATGGGTCTGTTTAGGAATTTAGTGGTTTTTGCCAGTACAGGTATGGGAATATTATCCAGAATGCTCGGGACCTGGGGTTTTCCAGATAAGGGATCTTTCCCTAATTTGGATCTTCATACCTTAAGCCTACTAGAAAATCATGTAAACATTAAATACACCCAATAGGCTGGTTTTGCTTACAATAAGTAGTGATGGGCGAGTTTGGGGCGTTTCGCTGAAAAATTCGATAATTTCCCTCAAAATGGGGAAAAATCCGCGAAACGGCGCCGGCGTCTCGTTTTTGACCTCGGCGTCCATTTTTGACTCCGACGCCCGTTTTTGGATGCCGGCACACATGCGCCCACCATTTTCGCTGGCAAATTTTCGCAGCGGTTTCACGAATTTATTCGCCGGCGACGAACTGCAGGAATTTGCCTCAAATTTGCTCCTGCTGAATAAATTTGCCCATCATTACCACTAAGGATTAATTGTATCTTAGTTTGGATCATGTACAAGCTACTGTTCTATTATTACAGAGAAAAAGGAAATCATTTTTAAAAATGTGAATTATTTGGATAAAATGGAGTCTATGGGAGACTGTCTTTCCGTAATTTGGAGCTTTCTGGATAACAGGTTTCCAGATAACGAATTCCATACCTGTACTTGAATTGCCTATTTAGATAAATAAAATGAAAGAGGTAACACACATTAACATATGTATGGTTTTGAAAATAAAACATACATTTTATATATTTATAAGCACTGTATATATTTATAAGCACTGTATATAAACTTGTTATTCCCATGTACCACCAAGTGCCATTTAGTAAGCTGCTAAGTGTTGCACAGGACAACCCTACCAATGAACAGTTTTCGGTTGACACAAATACAAAGAGAAAAATTAGCACACTAAAAAAAAAAACAAAGGTAAGTATGTATGGTATGGGCAGACTTGCAGAGAATGTAATTTTTCAAATATTCCTATCACAATTTAAAGGAATGCTTTAAAACAGAATTGCTCTTCTAAGCACTTTTGCAATTACTTTTTTTTTTTTTAAATGCCCAAGTAAAAATATGAACTGCTATTGAATTTTGTAGTAACTGCTCCACCTGCTGGTCAGTTTTCAGACTGCCACTCAACGTGAAAAGACTAAAGAACTGTAGTAACGTTGCAATGTTCAGATTACTTTTCTCATACCTTTTCTAAGCAGTTTTTTTCCCCAAAAAACACTCTCCAGAATGAATTACAGACAGAAAACTAACCAGCCAGCACCCGGTGGGGCTGTTGGTACAAAATTAATTAAATAATCAGCAGTACAGATTTTATCTTGGAAGATAAAAAAAATAATGTAAATTACATAAGTTTTTAGAAGAGTACTCTTTGTAAATGTAATTGAATTTGTTTTCAAGGTTTACATTTTACTAAGCACAAAGAAGTCCAGATTCCGTCCTAATATAGCACTTTCTATGGTACTATGTCATGTTTCTTTTTATATTCAGTTATATTAAGGGGTATTTATTATAACATGTTTTTCCCCCTTATTTTTATAAAAAAAATAAAAGAAATTTGACCAAACTGCCAACCACGAAGGCCCTTAATTTACAAATAAAAAATAGAAAAAAAAGCAAATACTGGAAAAACAAAATTGTGCGACAATTTGAATTGTGCGACTTTTTCATTGCATTCGTTTCCGGAAAATAATGAGAACTTTTCTGATTTTGATAGAAAAAATAAATAAAAAAAGTGACCCATCTCTGCTGTACATACTGTACGGACTAATTAGAGTACAACTGATGAGGAAGAGGCCCCTTTTCAGCATGTGTAAGACAGAACTGACTGATCCACGGCAGGATAAAAACACTGCATTTCTTGGATTTGGTTCGGACAGGGCTGAAGGAAATAAACGTATAAGGAAGTAACTGGCACAATAAACATTTGGTAAAATATGCCCTTTTCTGACTTTGCACCAAACGCTTCAAGTTCTTATAATTTGTGCCATTCAAAATGAGTAAACAATCTAAGCCTGCACCAAAAATATTAGATGCAAATTATATAATCTAAGAAGAATGCATTTTTGCAGTGGTTTAGAAACAGAACTTATTTTATTATTGGTAAGAAATAGGTCAATGTCCTGAGAAGGCATTTTTATGGAATTACAGCCTTTCATTCTGGAACAGAAAAGCTTGCTTGGAGTTTCATCTGCACATATTGGGATCCTTTTGGCTTTTACAGAGTACTATGCATTGCATTTAATCTGTGTTACAACCTGTACCCATGCAATATGCACACACACAGGCTGCACATGGTTGCTGATAACAACAGAACCTTGCTACAGATTGGATGTCCATGAATCCTTAATGTTCTTTTAGTGTATAGTCTTTAATGTCTTGTATCAGTGGATTTTTTTCTTTTTGAACTTGCCTCCTGTCACTTTTTTCCTTACACCCAAGGATCCCTCTTTATCATCATCGGCATTATCCCGTGGACGCTTTTTCTTCTCTCCGTGTTCTCGGAGTTCCTGAAATGCAGAAAGGAAAAAACAATATTTTTCTTTGCCAAAAATGCTAGAATGCATAAGAAAAACTGATATTTTAGTGAAAGTATTTTCTCTTTAAACATAAAAAGCCTCAAGATTTGCTGAAACACAAGGCAGGTGAAATACTGCTGAATGCCAATATCATCCTGGGCCAGACATATAAATTCGCTACTGCCACTAAAAGCAACATTCTAGAATATACTTTCAGGCAAAAAGCTACAGCTGCTCAATAATAAAACCAGTACTGATTGAAGAATGGCCATCGCAGGATCAGCAGACATAAGCATGGCAAGGAGGCTTTTAAGGTTTCACCTACTTTGGCATATTTCATATACAGACATGCAGTGACTTGTGACATTCTCAGTGCAATCCAGTTCAGTACTCTGTAAACTTTCTTGGGGGTCAGAGGTGCACCCTTGGTCAATGCAAACAGTGAGACACACTTACAATTCGTGCAAATCTCTGTGCCTCAGACACTCTTTCATTAAGCATCATCACTTCCTCTTCCTGTGTGGGAAATTCTGGAAGCTTCTTCCCAATCAAGTGTTCGATTCTCTGAAACAGCTCCACATCATACCTAATTAAGGGGCATGAGCAATTAATGTTACAGGTTCCGCAACACAACATGAATCGAAAGAACATGTATTCATTATAAAGAGGTCAGGTGTTTTTTCAGACCAACATTCCTTATGATGACACATTTGCTTTTTTTTACCAAAACATCCAGTAAAGCAGCAGCAACTAGAATACAGAGTATTTTGCCAAAAAGGCCACCTCCATGGCTCATCGATGTGGATGGTTGTGTATGGAGTGGCAAGGATAAAGTGCTGGCACATGAAAAAACTCCCAAAGTATCATAAATAAAAGAAGCAGCTACACACTTAAAGGGATCCTGTCATCAGAAAACATGTTTTTTTCAAAACGCATCAGTTAATAGTGCTACTCCAGCAGAATTCTGCACTGAAATCCATTTCTCAAAAGAGCAAACAGATTTTTTTATATTCAATTTTAAAATCTGACATGGGGCTAGACATTTTGTCAATTTCCCAGCTGCCCCTGGTCATGTGACTTGTGCCTGCACTTTAGGAGAGAATTGATTTCTGGCAGGCTGGCTAGTGCCTCTAGGGAGCCCACTATGTTGACTTCTAGAATTGTCGACATGTTGTCCTTGTAGGGAACAAGCCACCAGTGGGAGTAAGTTAGCTGGCTTGCCAGAAAGTACAGTTTCAAGTTTGGGAGGGCTAGACCCCCTTTGGTGATTGGGGCTTGCAAGGTTCTAAAGTTTAGGCGTGGGCGGTCTCCTGCCCATATAAACCTCCTGAGGAGCTTGTATATATATTAGAACCATTGGGATCTGGGTGTAGTTGGGGAATTGTGCAGGACATACAGAAATTTAGGGAGGAACACCAATTTGAATAGACTTATTCTAGGGTGAGAGGATTTGCTTTTTAAACCCAAAAGAATTACCAATCTTTACCTTTGTAAAAATATATATATGGACATCTAGGGATGATTGAACTAAGAAGGCTGCGGTGCATTTCAAGCCTAGGTGGATAGGTAAACTCCATACATAAGACTTTATATTTAAAGCAGTACGTTACAACAAACTTGTTTAAACACAGTGCTAAGGTACATGTTGGAGCATTACAAATGCATGGCAATAATAATTGAGTTGTGTTAGAAGTGAAGGGTTAAATCTGTGTCATTCTTTATATGCATGACTAAAATTGACCTAAATAACAGAACCATTTCTAAAAATGTTTATCCAGAATTTGTCATCTTATATACCATAATGTACTCCTATGTATTCAGTTGAACTTTATATTCTAAAGATGAGATATTTACAGTATTATGGTTTTATGTAATAAAAGAGCTTTCTACAGGTTTGCAACCAACCAGCTGACAGCATTTACTGGTCACTTGTTTAAAAGTAAACATCTTATGGGTTGCTTAGGGTTACTGTACCTTGGTTAAAGTTGTGCTTTTGATTACAAATAGAGGTTACTGGTTTTGCCTGCTGGACAGCATTATTACTTTTATAAAAACACACAAAAATACGCAAATTGATATGCAATAAGAATACAATACAATTGTTGGGTTTATTTCCATCAATGGCAACTTTTATGCCTTTTGGTCACAGGTCTGGAAATGGTAACTACAGATGTATATTATGCTTCCATCATTAGAATACCATGAATTTAAAAGTACTGTTTGTGCCCAAGGAATCTTGCCATATTAGCATGGAGTCTACTAGCCGGAAAATAAGAATATAATTTTATATTTCAAAACAACAGAAAAGAAAACTTACTGGGAAACAAAAGTGATTGCTTTTCCAGATCTCCCTGCACGTGCTGTCCTTCCCACTCTGTGTATGTAATCCTGTTACAGGCACAAAATGGCATTATTTGAAATAACCACTTTACATACAGTAAAAACACCCATTTAATGTTTTTCAGGGGACCATAAAAAAAAAAACGGTGTAAAATCCAGGAAAACCAGGGAACGTATCATACATAATATATCGGTGGGACCATAAAAAAAAAAAAAAACATGTAAAGTGAGGGAAAACAAATCAGGGGATGGAAAAATTAGGTCTCACTGTACTCTGTTCTTCCACCCACTTATACAGAGATTTACTCTAAAAACTTTAGAGTATACAGCTAGTCTGCCCACAGGAAACCATTTAAGTGGTTATTCATTCTTTTTTTGGTGGTTAGTTGCAAAGGGCCACAGAGTCCACTCAGCACTGTATAAAGCTTGCAGTAAGGGGGCACTGCTTTCTAAAGTCTTCAGAGACACCTGCCTTCTGCTATATGCTGTAATATTACTTATGTCCTGCCCAAGGCAGCATTCAAGAGAAGGACCCCAGTATGGTCTCACCTTTGAATGGGTGGGGATGTCAAAGTTTACAACAACGTCTACATGAGGGATGTCAAGACCACGGCTAGCAACATCTGTGGCAAGAAGGATGGATCGAGACTTTGCTTTAAACTTATTGAGAGCGCCCAGTCGCTTGTTCTGAAGGAAATATCAAATATTACAACAGGTAGTTCAAACTTGTGGGTAAGTAGAAGTTCAAACAAAGGGGTAAACAAACAATCTTCATACAATACACTGTGTCCGACATAGGAAATAATGTTTGGAGGGCAAAAGGGTTCTGGCAAAAGCTCTTCCATTTGCTTTTTAGGGTGTAGAAATTAATTATTTTCAAAAGGAAAAAACTACATTTGCGGGACCGATTCACAAAGGGTCGAATATCGAGGGTTAATTAACCCTCGATATTCGACTGGGAATTAAAATCTTTCGACTTCGAATATCGAAGTCGAGGGATTTTAGCTCAAATAGTCCGATCGAAGGATTATTCCTTCGATCGAACGATAAAATCCTTCGAATCGAACGATTCGAAGGATTTTAATCCAACGATCGAAGGAATATCCTTCGATCAAAAAAATTTAGTAAAGCCTATGGGGACCTTACCCATAGGCTAACATTGAGTTCGGTAGCTTTTAGATGGCGAACTAGGGGGTCGAAGTTTTTTCTTAAAGAGACAGTACTTCGACTATCGAATGGTCGAACGATTTTTAGTTCGACTAGTTCGTTTCGAAGTCGTAGTCGACGGTCGTAGTAGCCCATTCGATGGTCGAAGTAGCCCAAAAAACACTTCGAAATTCGAAGTTTTTTTACTTCGAATCCTTCACTCGAAGTTAGTGAATCGGCCCCTTATTATTCAGAGGTTTACAAGAAAGAAAACCACAATGCCTTGGCACTAGAAGGAGGGAGACTATGTTGTTACATCACCTTGTTTGTGACCTGAAAGTAAACCTTTTTTAAGCTGAATACCAGGATAAACATACCTGACTCATTTGCCCATGTAGAGGGATGGCAGTGAAACCCAGGTTCCGCAGTAACAAGGCCACTCTCTGAGTGTTGTTACAGGTGCTGCAGAATATCATGAAGGAATTGCCCGCCAGCTCATTCAGGATGTACACTAAATAGCTGTCCTGGGAAGAATATAATAAGATATGGAGGGTGAGAGTGTTGGGAAACAACCACAGTTATTTTCAACTGCCATTAATATAACATTTTTGTAATGTACTGTGGGTGAGTAACAGACAGTACTTTACTACAGTATCAGAGGTGTGCATCTGTATTAGGGGCAATAGCACTCTTCAGGACCATTTCTTTTGCCCATAATCAAAGTTTTGGAACTATACACCTTTTATCAAATAACCACCATTGGGGTAATTTAATAAAAGTCGGTAACTGAAAAAATGTTCCCAATGCAAAAAGTTATGCCTCTGTGCGAACAAATTTCGATTTGCGCGCATTTAATATAGCTTTTGCAAACCCAGAAACAGTTCTTCTGACAGGGGGAGAAGGTTTGCGAATTTTATAGTTTGGGCCAATGTGTAGTGAATGTAATAAAACTTCTTACTGAAAAAGTCGTTATGTTTGCTCCAAAAAATAACGACACCTTCAAGCACTTCTTAAAGAGTGCACAATTAAAATTCTCAATGCAATAACAGTTTAAGGAACAAAGTTACATTGCAAGATGTGGATTTTTATCCTTATTGGTGCTCTTCCCCAGTATGTCTTCTAAACAGTTTTGCTACAAAATCATGGTCTCCCAATTATGTTTATTATATGCCAACACTAAAACAAAATAGCACAAAGCAGCAAGTCTCCAAAATGAACACTACTTGTACTTGCTATTAGTAAAATTTACCTGGAGAAGAGCATGGTACAGGAGACCAGTAGCAAACACACAAAAATATTAGTTTTAAACCTGCTTTTAAAGAATTAATATAGATTTCAGCATATTATTTTCACAGTTTCCTTATACTTCAAATAATCTTTGCACTAAAATAATGTGAAATATATTCTGACCAACTACTGTAACTGCTGAATCTTACCTTGAATTTTGAAGGAATGAAAACATAAAACTGCTGCAGCTTTTCCACAGTCTGATATTTGGAAGAAACAGCACATTTTACTGGGTCTTTCAGAGCTGCACGTTCTAACTTTTGTACCTGGAGAGCATCACAAAAAGACAAATTTATATTGCACGATGTGCCGAGGTTTTAGGAAACTGAGCAGATGCACCTTCTGATTCGTACACAAGTACGGTAATTTTAACCCCTGGACTGTCCACAATCTCAATAACTCATG
The DNA here is from genome assembly GCF_017654675.1 of Xenopus laevis. Taxonomy (NCBI): domain Eukaryota; kingdom Metazoa; phylum Chordata; class Amphibia; order Anura; family Pipidae; genus Xenopus; species Xenopus laevis. Next base: position 95,004,927 of record NC_054378.1, read on the forward strand.
TCTTACACAGTTACAGAGATACTAAGACACATTGAACCCTATTCGCTATCGCAGTGCCATTAACAGGACCCAATATACTGGGATAGTACACCCCCCAAAGCAATACATTTTGTTGATGTTACAGCCATCCAAATTTGTTTGTTAGGCCAAAATTAATTAGTGGGAAAAAGTTGGGTTCCAGGTCACTCTAGCGGAGAATGCAGCAGCTTTATTATCTAAAAAGCACATCTTAGACAACTAGGCTGAAACAAATAAAAAAAACTAGCATCTCTGAAATAGCAGCTTACGTCTAACTTCTTACCTTTTTGGTCATTGTGGCAGAAAACAGAAACGTCTTTCGGTCTCGAGGTATAACTTTAAGGATCTTGTCCACCTTTTATAAGAGAATTACAATAACTTAATTAAGTACATATACATACACTAATGCAGAAATTGCATTAAAATATACATAAAAAGCAATCAACTATCCCTGTTTTTTAAAAGGTGAAGGAATCCACCCAAAATATGACTTCACAACGCAAAATTTGTTTAGAAGTTTCAACTGGGGAAAACATTTTGTTATATTTTAATTCAAGGAACTTTTTACAAACTCCATTATTGGGGGGGGGGGGGTGTATGCCATAACAGTATCCTTTTAAATCACAGAGGATCAGTTCCTAAGGAGGTATGAATGAACGAGGTAGCCTAAAGGCTATTTAGGGTTAGATTGAGAGTGCTTATCTTCTTTAAAAATGTTTAAAACCAAAGAAAACAAATCCTCCCAACTAATTAAAGCTGAAATTGTTTAAAATTTGTCCTACATGAATATATTTGATGCAAACGATTTTGAAAGCTTATTTGCAGAAAAAGTAACTGCACTGTTCACTAAGGAATCCTACCCATGGGCATGCATTTCATCCATTAGGAAGCATTTTGAATTCACCTTAAAAACCGAACTAAAGCTCAACAAAGTCTATAACACTTATTTGTTGCTTCAAAAGGCAGTACAAACAAAAAAACTTTTTTTTTGTAAATTGGCAAACAATGTAAGTGCATAATAACGTGTATAAAACATACATATTGCATTTATAGGTATTCACCCACATGTAGACTCCATGTCTTTGGAGCTTAAAGACTAGAACAGACACCTCACCTCTGTCTCAAAATCCATGTTGAGGATACGGTCAGCCTCATCCATGACCAGATACTTCAGAGCTCGAAGATTAAACCCTTTTGTGTTCTCTAGGTGGTCAATAAGGCGCCCAGGGGTGGCTAATGATACAAAAGTAGATCAGCTCAAACTGTTATTTTTGGGTTTTGGTAATTCAGGCATCAAAAAAAGAACAAAAGATAAAGTTTAACCAGGGCTCCTCTGCACTTAACCCCAACCTCTCTCCTAAACCACAACAAAGACAGCCCCAGGAAAAGCCTGCTCCAGCGTTTTGCAGCACAGTTGAAAGGTGCCATGGATTACCGCTACACTTCTGGTTCTCTGCTCTTGTGATTGTTGACCAGCAGCAAAAACATGTCTTCAAGTGCACATGCTTGATTGCTGCTAGAAAGTGTAGGACTAGGAGTCAAGTGGCTAGCCGTGGATCACAATGCACAACTTTGCATTTTCACCATGGGTACAGGGTAGTCATGGTAGGTGTTTCTGCTACAGCTGGTGAGAGTGCCAGTTCTGGGGACCTATTTGACTTTTTTTCCCTTAACAATGCTGTTACACGTTCACTGAATTATTTATTGTATTTTACTCAAAGCTAGACAGCCACAATCTAAGCAACAAATGTTTCTGGTAAAGTCAATTATCGGTTAAATGCAAGATTGCTCTGATGGTTAATCCTTACCAATGACTACATGAGGCTTCTTTGCCAGTGCCAAGGACTGTGACATCATATCAATACCACCAACGATAACAGCTGAAAGAAATGATACTGTATTAGCAACATCCAGTGAAAAGCCAACAAACATAATAAGGCCTACAGCAAACAAGACCGCCCAAGTACAGAAACCCATAGCAACCATACACTTTGCTTTCAAACACGTTACCAGGAAATAAGAACTGTAGCGAACTTTGTACCTTATATTACATAACCCCCTTTATTTTTACTCACAACCCGATACATACCACTTTTAACTCCAATGGAGGAACCAATAGCTTCAAACTGCTCTGAGATCTGGAAGGCTAACTCTCTGGTTGGGGTGAGAACCAAGGCATACAGTCGCTGGGGACTTTCAAGTAGAGTCTGTAGTATTGGCAAAGCAAAAGCTCCTGTTTTTCCTGACCCAGTCTCAGCAAGACCTATGATATCCCGACCTTAGAGAGAAGAAAGAAGACATATGAAGTCTTATAGCACAGGAAAACCTATACATTCATATAATATTAAACCAATAGACTTTAGTTGCTTTAAATAGGTTAGTAGAACAAACCTTGGAATTTGTAGGTAATATTTGTATTAAGTAAGTTATTTACTTTTCATATTTAATGATTTATTTGTGAGCTCCTAAAACTTACAGTAAACAGACTGTGACATATACAATGCTGTAACATTTTATATACTATACAATATAGTATGCTGATATAGTATGCACTTATAAGTATGCAGTGATCGCTCACCTTGCAGGGCCATGGGAATTGCCTCAATCTGGATCTTGGTAGGCTGCTTCCATCCCAGCTGCTCACAGGCCTCACATAACACATCTGTGACTCCCTAAAACAAGAACACATATAAATAATGACATATAAAAAGAATCCAACTCATAGCAGCCAAAGGATGACAGAATATTTAGTTGGCACCAATAAAACTGTACTAGACACTGATCACTAAGCTGTCCTCAAAATGCAGTTATGGTCAGACATTACGGTGGAAGTTGGTCAACCATATTCAACTTGCTGTAGTGCTAAACTGGATCTAGCGGACTGTCTCTGCCCAAACCTGACCATACTCCCCCCCTTTTTAAACAATTCCTGCTGATGGCATGCTCATTACACCAGCAGATTCAGTCCACTGCCTGGGGCAATCTTTGACTTACCCCCTTTTTTTCCATAGTAATATTAACAGCACTACAAAAAACATTACATTTTCCTGATAATGTCGCAAAGCTCTGTCCCTTTCTCTCTGTATTTTCTAATAAAACACCAATTCGTTATTCTATGCCCTCACACGCAGACTACTGTAACATCTATTAAGTAGCCTCAGACAACAGCTAGGGTTCCCACCTGGCCGGTATTTTACCGGCCTAGCCGGTAAAACACCTGCCAAGGCCAGGATTACAAATTTACCGGCGATGTACCCTTAAAGGGGAAGTAAAGTCTAAAATAGAATAATGCTAGAAATGCTGTATTTTGTATACTACACATAAACATGAACTTGCTGCACCACAAGCCTAATAAAACAAATGATTCATGCTTTCAAAATTAGCCACAGGGGGTCACCATCTTGTAACTTTGTTAAACATCTTTGCAAGACCAAGAACGTTGCACATGCTCAGTGTGGTCTGGGCTGCTTAGGGAATGTCATAAATTATCAAAACAGCACAGGTCAAATAATATCTGCCAGAAGCCGATACAGCAAGACTGATAAATAATCAGAATATTCAGACTGCACTGGGTCCTGTGTTGTCATGGAATCTAATGTGAATTTTATAGTTTTTGTATTGATTAATACAAACTTTCTCCAACTCTGCAGAACCAGTGGCTGCAGCAAAATAATCCTTCAAATAGAATCCCAGTTGATCTGTTTAAATCTGGCTCCGTGATCTTTGTCCCTGCAGTTGGAGTTGGAAACAGTAAAGGGGATGTAAAGGCAAAAATAAAATCCAATACAAATCTCTACACAATCGCAGACTGCTCTACGCGGAAACAAACAAAGCTGCTTCAGTTCTGAATGGCTGGGAAGTAAGGCGGGGGCTCCCCCTGCTGTTCATAAGTATGATTGTTTCCCTGCAGAGCAGTTAGGGACCGTTTGACAATTCCTATCCACAGCAGTAAATGAAGGGAGAATTTCACTGCATACAGTCAAGTTTCTTATAGAAACGGTACCCATTTTTTAATCAAAGTATATTGGAGATAGCAACTATAAGGGGAAAGAAAGTGGAAGCACTCCAGGCTACCAAGTAAAAAATATCACGTTTAAATACAATGGAAGTGCAACTGATTTATCCTATTAATCAATGCACAGTCCCTGGTCCCCTGTCTCACAATAAACCAAGTGCATGTGTGTATAAAGACAAGGGTTTTTAGTTACAATGTTATGATCATAAAATTGGTAAGCCACCATACCACGTCAAGGTAAACCCCATACGGTGGTCCCTAACTGTTTACCTCTGGTCAATAATATAAAAGCAGCAGTTCTTGGGATCAATGTCTCCTGACCTTGAGTTTGTTTTTTTGATCCCAAGGACTACTGCTTTTATACTATTGACCAGAGGTAAACAGTTAGGGACCACCGTATGGGGTTTACCTTGATGTGGTATGGTGGCTTACCAATTTTATGATCATAACATTGTAACTAAAAACCCTTGTCTTTATACACACATGCACTTGCATATATAATGAATTTATTGTGAGACAGGGGACCAGGGAATGTGCATTGATTAATAGGATAAATCAGTTGTACTTCCATTGTATTTAAATGCGATATTCTTTTCTTGGTAGCCTGGAGTGCTTCCACTTTCTTTCCCCTTGTAGTTATATTGGAGATAGGTTTCTTTTTCATTAAAGAAAGTTAAAATGTGATTTTATTTTTTTTGCCTTTACATGCCCTTTAAGATTAGCCCTTGGCCCGCACCCAATTTACCCGGCACCTATATTTTCTCTTCAAGGATCGTTGCTCCATAGCCCATCCTCAGGCATTTGCCTGCAGTGTCCAGCCCCCTCCACATCATAACCACGCCCCTTTATGTCACCGCCCCCCCCATCGGCCGATAAGTGTTCTTTTATAAGCGAACAACAGCCCAAGGCCAGACTGTCAATCTGTGGATTATGGCAAATGCCACAGGGACTGCTGTAAGATGCCATAGAATGTTTATTGGGCTGGTAGGGGTCTGTTTGTGCCTCTATGTACTTAGAATGCCAGGGCTAATTTTGAATTCCAGTCCACATTTCAAAATTGTTTCACCCCCCACTGGAGAAGAATGTAGCCATGTTGGTGTTAGCGAGTGACCCAACTTGATCATTAACAATATTTGTGTTACATAGACCTGCTGATGTATCTCCTTCTCAGCCTGACATTATTCAAATATGCCCCATAAAGATCTGATTTGCAGTGAAATATTGATCAGTCAGGGTCACATACACTCTGATAAGCTGCTGAGCCGGCAGAATGTATTGGCCTTAACCCAGTCTAATTGTAAGCTCTTAGGGGCAGGGACCACATAGATCCTATGTTAAATAACACATGGCCAGTGCTATTCTAGATAGATGGAAGTCTGCTGATGCCTCCTGTAGCCTTACATTTTACATGCGTTATTCCCTGTTTAATAAGATGCCAGTTAAAGGAAAATGTTTACAAGTAAAAGTACAAACACATTGCAGTTCTGCAAATATGAAACCCTTACTGATAAGATAATAAACTCACCAGATCTCGGAAAGTTTTTTGCTCCTCTTCTGCGTTCTCAAGCACATCGTGTTCATCTTCCGGGGACGCCATACTGCGCGCACAAGTGACGTCAAGCTCGAGGCATGATGGGAAATGTAGTCCTGGCGACATCCTGGGAGGCCTTCAGTTTGTCCTCCCGAAGCTTCTCAACTACAACTCCCAGAAGCATCCCAGAAAGAGAAGATAGCGATGTATTACGCACCTGTATTGATTTGTTAGTCCTGTACTTGGGGTTATTGGCTGCTATGAAATATAAAAAGTTTGTGTATGGGAGATGGGGACTAAATGGGTTCTTTGAAGTCATTGCACTGGGGAGGGGTGCATTATGCATATAGTGAACAATCAGTAGGTTTTAGGGCAAATATCAAAGCAACTCAGTTTTATTAATATTACAAATATTATCTGCTTAGTTGCAGCCATTTAGCCCTTTATTGAACCCTCAGTAAATGAACTGCTCTGTGTTACTGTCACTCATGCCATATAGCAGTATAGATACTTAGCCAAGCAGCTGAAAGGTCTGGCTGCAAATGCCCTCGTACAACATAAACTGTAGTAATAAAATCTAACCTTAAGGACAGGGCTCATATGTGGCAATAACCCCATGCAATGGGCAAATGTGCATTTAAAAAAATATTAAAGGGGTTGTTTATCTTTAAATTAACTTTGATTATAATGTAGAGAGTGATATTCTGAGACTTTCTGCAATTGCATTTCATTTTTTATTGTGTGTGTGTGTGTATGTTATTAAGTTATTTAGATTTATATTCAGCAGTTTTCCAGTTTGTACATTATATAAATGTATGTATATTTTTATTTGTATAGCGATCCTTGAGGGCAAAGCAATGTACAACAGAACAATAAATTAGTAGAAAAAACGGGGTTATTACAATAATAAGCACAAATAAGTATAAAAATATAATACACATAAATATAAGGTATAGTTACAATACATATTAAGTGCTCGGGGTCAAGGAGACACAAGGATGGAGGTTCCTGCCTGACACTGCTATATACAGTAAGTGCCAGATCCGAGTTTAGGTGTTATGCAAGTGCTATAGGAGGTAGTCTTTGAGTTTAGTTCTGAAGGCATTGAGGGCGGATTCAGGAAATTCAGGAATGGCATTCCAAATATAAGGAGCAGCAAGATAGAAGGGAAACAGCAGTAGTAGTGGGGGTGCAAGCAAGCAGTTGCTCTGAGAGGAGCGGACGATTCAGCCAGGAACATACAGAGAAACAATAGAAGAGATTTAGTTAGGCGAAAAGGAGTGGAGGAGGAGTCATTCTTTGTTTTATGGGAAGCCACGATAAAGACTTATGCAAGGAAGGGGCCTGTACCCTTTTCGATGAGAGGAGGAGAATGGCAGCATTTTAATTTAGACTAGAGGGGAAAGATGGGAGTTAGGGAGGCCAGTTAGTAGAAGGTTACAGTAATTTAGTCGGGATAGGATTGTGAATAGGAGACATTGCTGGACCAAGTTTGTCGGGTGACCTAGGCAACCCGACTGGCTACGTTGGCTCCCCCTAGTGCACACATGATAGGAAGAACACATCTTTGTTATGACCATCTGTTCCGGCTATCACTGGTGACTGCAAAGGATGTAAGAGCTGCAAGAGGTGGGTGACACAAGGGCCCAGACTAGGGGAAGGTGGTAGAAGATGTACATGCCTGTTGCCTACCCCTAGTTTCAGCCTAAATAGGAGAGGGCTTTTTTCAGCATTCCAGATCAAATTAAATTTTGTATCAACTCTGTGGGTAAATATAAGTGGAGGCCCCTATCCCATAGTTCTGTCTCCTCATTATAGCCCAGATATTACAGGCTAACAAATAGTAGGAGAGATAAAGGATAATATATGGGTTCTTAATGCCCATCCATATGTTTTTATCCTCCAAAAAACCTCAAAAGAGCAGAAATGCAGTGAATAAGCAAGGCTGCCTCTTCTAGCTTTTCCTGGTTGCCACTAGAACCCAAAACATGAAGTTGTATCACCGACTCATTTGGAAGAGAGTAGGGGTAGGGGCACAGGAGTGTTTTATATGTAACAGCTCTCTGTTATTAACGTTGTTCATATAGTAATTTATGACTTTGGTATCGGATATACAAACCAATTTTACTCCGTTTAGTTGTACTAATCAAATATGGAGAAACTTTTGGAGCAAATTCAACCAAAGGACCAATTGTAAATTGTAGTAAAGAGTTGTATGGTGCAGGGGGAGAGACTCTGAAAAGAGCTGGAGTAAAGAGTTGCTTGTGAGCAAGAAGCTGTCAGGATAATTTAGATGCCAGAGCTCATTGTGGAGAAGCAGCACTGGCTTGATTTACACACATATAAATACTTAGGGACAGATTTATTATCCACTCATTGTTGGGTTGGTAGCAATTGTAAAAAAACATGCCAGTGGGCAAAAAAACTTGCATGAGAAAAAAAAACGATGCAACATGGACGTTCGCCGGTTGACAAGAGAGTAAAATACAACTGAGACAGAATTTAACAGGCTTTTGTGAAAAAATTATTTAGAATATATATATATATATATCTAGCCTAAATGTAGGATCCTTATGTGGCTTTAAATGCATTAAAGGCTATTGCTAGAAGGTGAATTAGTAAAAAAAAACAAAACATTGATCTACAGCAGGAAACACACTGCTCTTGTATCTACATATTGACAGACTTTACACTAAATTGACAGTTTTACAGTTGCAGCTCCAATCCGTCCCAGTGCCTTCTGTAATGTGACTAAATATGACTAAATCCATAAATTGTAATTCGAAGAATCGAAGTAGATAATACACAAACTTTGTAAGCTCGGCAACTCCATTTCCCAGTGTTATACCCCCACACAATCAGGTACTGCCACCAGTTGCTGAATACACTTGATGGAAATATCTACATTGTAACATAGTAAGTTAGGTTGAAAAAAGACACACTTCCATCAAGTTCAACCATTTAAATCTATATATAACCTTCCTAACTGCTAGTTGATTCAGAGGAAGGCAAAAAAAATAACATTTGAAGCCTCTCCAATTTGCCTCAGAGGAGGAAACATTCCTCCCGGACTCCAAGATGACAATCGGACTAGTCCCTGGATCAATTATCAATCAATAATCAATTGTACTATGAGCTATCTCCCATAACCCTTTATTCCCTCAATTGCTAAAAAGCCATCCAACCCCTATCTAATGTATCAGCCTGTATGAGAGAATGCCACATCTTCACAGCTCTCACTGTAAAAAAACCCTTCCGAATATTTCGACGGAACCTCCTTTCTTCTAATCGGAATGGATGGCTTTGCGTCAGCTGGAAAGACCTACTGGTATATAATCATTATATGAACCCTTTATATATTTATACAGGTATGGGACCTTTTATCCAGAATGCTGGGGACCTGTGGTTTTCCAGATAACGGATCTTTCCATAATTTGCATCATCATCTTAAGATCATTAGGTCTGTTAGAAAATCATGTCAACATTAAGGGGGTTATTTATCAAAATTCAAAAATGTCTCAGAATTTTCTGAAAACGACCAAATCCGCACAGATGTATTCCCCAAATTTATCTATACATGTTCCTGAAAATTTCTTGTGTGGGAAAAAACTCGATAAAATTGTGAAGAAATCCGAATACTGTGACTTTTTTGGATTTGTTGCCGAAAACTGAGACTTTCTCGGATTTGACACCGAAAACTGCGACTTTTTCGGATTTGACACCCTTGAAAACCACTAAATCTTAGTATTATTGCACAAAACCCAGAGCAGATTAGGATATCTTCGGGACTTCTCCCATTGACTTCTACATGAAATCGGCAGGTCTGAGTTGGAGTACTTTTTTATTCTGACTTTTAACACCCTTTTCTGACTTTTTAATAAATTGCTAAAAAATTTCGTCTTTTTTTACTGCAACTTTTTCGGGTTTTCTGTGTCAAAACAGACGCCGTGAAAATAATCGCGCCTTAATAAATAACCCCCTAAATAAACCCAATAGGCTGGTTTTGCTTCCAATACGGATTACTTATATCTTAGTTCGGATCAAGTACAAGGTACTGCTTTATTATTACCGAGGGAAAGGAAATCATTTGGAAAAATTTGGTTTATTTGAATAAAATGGAGTCTATGGGAGATTTTGGAATTTGGAGCATTCTGCATAATGGGTTTCTGGATAACAGATTCCACACCTGTAATTAACAGTATATTGCTTTGTTATTCTATCTAGCTAATCTGTTCAATGAAGGAGTAAAAACAGTCCATTAAGCAGAGTGTAAAGAAAACCCAATTTTATTTATAGGAACACGGTCAATTTTCAGGGACCAAACAATCCAAAACATATAATTACCTTGGATCAAAGGCGTAGTGAAGATTATTGTAGCACGCTGGGAACCTCTAGTGGCCAAGCAGAGGTACAACCATAACTTTTGAAAAATAGTCCCAAAGCATGTAGATAAAAAATATGTTTATTCCATATTATAAAAAGTCAAACATTCCCCCTATGGCGCCTAATGCGTTTCATGCTTACCTAGCACTATTGCCTATGACTAGGTAAGCATGAAATGCGTTAGGAATAATAATAATGATATGGAATAAACTTATATTTTTTATCTACAAACATGCTTTGGGACTAAAAAAACCTTGGGTATAATTTTTGTAATAATGTATTGTGAATAGAAATGAGCTTGGATATAATGTTGATTGTCCTTCTTTCCATAATGTAGTTTATTTAAACATAGGGAGTTTACAGGTGACCCCAGAAGCATTGAATGAACTTTTGTTGATTTGAATTCACAGGGCATTTAATTTTTCTTCATATGTTGCCAATTGCATTTTCCATCCCACAGCTTTAAAGTTAATCATCATTTTCCCTGTCTCTTTTAAAGAAAAAGACCAGACTTCTCCAGATTTATATAGATTGCCTTTATTTACATAAATAATTGTATCAAACAGTACTTAAATAACTTTTCATTTAACAAAGTGCTCATAGAGATTTAATAAATAATAGATAAGGGTCCCTAACACAAACATTGGGACCCATTAAAGTGGCTGCAGTGGATCCGTTCATTTGTGTGCATACAGCTGATTTCTCTTATTCTGTAAATATTCATTTGTATGTAACTGCATGGAACCAACAAATACATTTTCTATGCATTATTACATTTGAAAGGTGACAGCATGGTGTTATTTTGTTATATCCGCCCTTTTGCCATTGAGATCTCATATACAGTGTGCTAGGTCGTCAGCCTGCAGGGGGTGAATAGTTGGTTGTAGAGTCCTTTTATTGTAATAATGCCAACTTCTCTGTACATCAGCTCCCAAAAGAAAAATATAGTAAAATGGGTCTATGAGTAATGGCAAGTTGGCAACAGGTGGTATATGGAAAAATATCTAATAGTTTTCTCCATTACTATAGTCCCTGACATGGTGTTGGATTGCTGACATGTAAAATTGTCAAAGACTTTGGAAGGTAAGATCTGATTTCCTTTTCCAGGAGGGTATATAGTATTGTTGTAATTCTAGTAATAAATGTGTGCCATAATTTCTTCTGTATCACATCCCTGTCTGCTCCCTCTGTTAGGTTTTGTTGTTGCAGAGAAAACTTTAATGTTCTATTTATTCATGGCAATATTTGATAATATTTCTTACAGCAAAGAATGTGAACTTCCATATGCAAGAATTACAATATGCATTAACAGTCTCCCAGCTCGCTCTTTATGCACATTTATATGATAAACAAGGGAATGTTGTGCTCACCACTACTTTTTAAAAACATTAGGCGGGGGTGCAATGAGGCTGTGACCGGAAAATACATATTTAAGACAGAGACATCTAGTTACATAGTTACATAGTTACATAGTTAAATTGGGTTGAAAAAAGACAAAGTCCATCAAGTTCAACCCCTCCAAATGAAAACCCAGCATCCATACACACACCCCTCCCTACTTTTAATTAAAATTCTATATACCCATACCTATATTAACTATAGAGTTTAGTATCACAATAGCCTTTAATATTATGTCTGTCCAAAAAATCATCCAAGCCATTCTTAAAGGCATTAACTGAATCAGCCATCACAACATCACCCGGCAGTGCATTCCACAACCTCACTGTCCTGACTGTGAAGAACCCTCTACGTTGCTTCAAATGAAAGTTCTTTTCTTCTAGTCTAAAGGGGTGGCCTCTGGTACGGTGATCCACTTTATGGGTAAAAAGGTCCCCTGCCATTTGTCTATAATGTCCTCTAATGTACTTGTAAAGTGTAATCATGTCCCCTCGCAAGCGCCTTTTTTCCAGAGAAAACAACCCCAACCTTGACAGTCTACCCTCATAATTTAAGTCTTCCGTCCCTCTAACCAATTTAGTTGCACGTCTCTGCACTCTCTCCAGCTCATTTATATCCCTCTTAAGGACTGGAGTCCAAAACTGAACTGCATACTCCAGATGAGGCCTTACCAGGGACCTATAAAGAGGCATAATTATGTTTTCATCCCTTGAGTTAATGCCCTTTTTTATGCAAGACAGAACTTTATTTGCTTTAGTAGCCACAGAATGACACTGCCCAGAATTAGACAACGTGTTATCTACAAAGACCCCTAGATCCTTTTCATTTAAGGAAACTCCCAACACATTGCCATTTAGTGTATAACTTGCATTTATATTATTTTTGCCAAAGTGCATAACCTTGCATTTATCAACATTGAACCTCATTTTCCAGTTTGCTGCCCAGTTTTCCAGTTTAGACAGATCACTTTGCAAAGTGGCAGCATCCTGCATGGAACCTATAGTTCTGCACAATTTAGTATCATCTGCAAAAATAGAAACAGTACTTTCAATGCCCACCTCCAGGTCATTAATAAACAAGTTGAAAAGCAAGGGACCTAGTACAGAGCCCTGCGGTACTCCACTAACAACACTGGTCCAATTAGAAAATGTTCCATTTACCACCACTCTTTGTAGTCTATCTTTTAGCCAGTTCGCTATCCAGGTACAAATACTATGTTCCAGGCCAACATTCCTTAATTTAACCAGTAACCTTTTGTGTGGCACTGTATCAAATGCTTTAGCAAAGTCTAAGTAAATCACATCCACTGCCATCCCAGAATCGAGGTCTCTACTTACATTCTCGTAAAAAGAAATTAAGTTAGTCTGGCAAGATCTATTACGCATAAAACCATGCTGGCACAAACTCATAGTATTATGATTTGCTATGAAGTCCAGTATCTTATCCTTTATTAACCCTTCGAAAAGCTTTCCTAATACTGACGTCAGACTAACTGGCCTATAGTTTTGAGGCTGAGAACGGGATCCTTTTTTGAATAGAGGCACCACATTAGCAATTCGCCAGTCTCTTGGCACAATACCAGATCTCAATGAATCCTGAAAAATTAAGTAAAGAGGTTTGGCAATCACAGAGCTAAGCTCGCTAATTACCCTGGGATGAATACCATCTGGCCCTGGACCTTTGTTAATCTTAACCTGTTCAAGTCTCTTTTGAATTTCTTCTTGTGTGAACCATGCATCATTAGTTGTATTACTAGAATTGGGAGTGTTAAGAAGGAAACCTTCACTTACTGGTTCTTCATTTGTGTAAACAGATGAAAAATACGAGTTCAGAATCTGCGCTTTTATTTTGTTTTCATCAACCAGCTGATCCCCCTCTGATAGTAAGGGTCCCACCCCTTCCTGCTTCATTTTTTTACTATTGACATATTTAAAAAATAATTTGGGATTTTTTTTACTGCTTGCTGCAATATCCTTTTCTATAGCAATTTTAGCTTGCCTTATAGCTTCTTTGCATGATTTATTGGCCTCCTTGTACCTTATAAATGTTTCGGCTGTACCAGCTAACTTGAAAGCCTTAAAAGCACGTCTTTTCTTACCCACCTCAACACCAACGCTTCTATTGAACCAAAAAGGTTTTGCTTTGCAACGACGTTCCTTGCTTACAAGTGGAATATACTGACAAGTATATTTATTAAGCAGCATTTTAAAGACTTCCCATTTTTGTTCTGTGTTTAACCCTGTGAAAAGCATTTCCCACTTAATATGTTGCAGAGATGCCCTTATACTGTCAAAGTTTGCACGTCTGAAATTTAGTGTTTTAGTTACTCCCTTATAGAATTGCTTCTGCAACAGAATCTCAAAGGAGACCATGTTATGATCACTATTCCCTAAATGCTCACCCACACAAATGTTAGAGATGAGTTCAGTATTGTTAGTTATTACAAGGTCCAAAAGAGAGTTATTCCTAGTAGGTTCTTGAACGAGCTGGAATAAAAAGTTGTCATTCAGCATATTTACAAACCTATTAGCTTTTTCTGTCTTAGCAACCCCATTACCCCAGTCAATGTCTGGATAATTGAAGTCACCCATAGCAACAACTTGACCCAGCTGTGAAGCCGCTTGTATCTGCAAGAGTAGCTGGGCTTCATACTCGACACTTATACGAGGTGGTTTATAGCATACACCAATGATAATTCTTTTTGATACCTTTTGCCCAGTCGAAATCTCTACCCAGAGTGATTCTACACCCTCACCAGTGCCAGCTATTTTTATTTCTTTAGCGCATGGCTTTAATTCAGGCTTTACATACAAACCCACTCCTCCACCCTTTTTAATCCCTCTGTCCCTCCTAAAAAGGGTGTAACCATTTAAATTCACAATCCAGTCACATGTTTCATCCCACCAGGTCTCAGTGATACCAATTATATCATAATTTTTAGAGCATGCAATTAATTCTAGGTCTCCCATTTTACCTGACAAACTCCGTGCATTTGCCAGCAAACAGCGGAGGTTACTACTTTTACTTTTGAAATGTGCATTACTTAGTGAAGAATTATACGTTAAGTTAGTATTATTCTGTTTTCCTTGTAACAGAGGGACCTCCTTAGCTGGTAAACTGTATGCCCCCCTCACTCCTCCCCCATGACCCCTTACTAACCCCACTACCCCGTCTACACTAGCTTCCCCATAATCCTTTATCTCACCCACCCCCCTCTTGCCTAGTTTAAACACTCCTCCAACCTCTTAGCCATTCTTTCCCCTAGCACCGCGGACCCCCTTCCATTGAGGTGCAAACCGTCACGGCTATATAGGTTGTACCCCAACGAAAAGTCAGCCCAGTGCTCTAGGAACCCAAACCCTTCCTTCCTGCACCAAGACTTGAGCCACGCATTAAGCTCCCTAATCTCCCGCTGTTTTCCTAAACTTGCACGTGGCACAGGCAAAATTTCAGAAAAGATTACATTGGAAGACCTTTCCTTGATCTTAGAGCCTAGATCCCTGAAATCATTCTTTAAGGTCTTCCATCTACCATTTATTTTGTCATTAGTACCGATATGCACTAAGACAGCTGGGTCGTGCCCAGCCCCACCCAATAATTTGTCTATCCGATCAACCACATGCCGAACCCTGGCACCAGGTAGACAGCAAACTGTTCGGTTGTAGCGATCCGGACGACAAATTACCCTATCCACTTTCCTAATAATTGAGTCCCCTACAACCACAATCTGCTTAGGCCTGACTCTACTCTCCCCCCCACCACTACTAGAGAAACTGGTCTCCCGGCTGTTAGAGAGATCAGCCCCATCTAGAATTGCCAATCCAGAGTTCATACTCCCATCATCTTCACACAATCTGGCAAATTTGTTGCGATGTATAATCTCCGGATCAGCCTCCATTTTCCTTTTGCCCACCTTAGATTTTCTAACTGTCACCCAGCTAGCTGCCTCAACATCCTGCTGCTGTTCTGTTCCCCCCAAACTATCTGACCCCGCTAGGTCCTGCTCAGTGAGCAAAAGACTCCTTTCAAGATTGTCAATCGACCGCAGTGTTGCAATTTGTTGGCTCTAGTGCTCTAACTTGAGCCTCCAAAGTGGCAATTTGCTCACATCCACCACAGAGGTAAGCATTTTGGATCTCTTGTTCCAAATCTGCATACATATGACAGACTGTGCACTGAGTCAGACCTTCAATCTTGCTAGCACTCATTATCCCAGTTACAGATCAAAACAGGAAAAAATATAAATAAATATATAGAAAAAAAATGAGGGTTTAGAACAAACTTTTGACCTACAGTAGTTTGAACCTCCTTTAGTTTTCAACTCCGGTGTTTGTAACTCCACTTACAGATCCCCCACTTAACGAGCAAACACTTAAGAGAAGCTAACACTAGAGCAAGCTCCACTGGAGTCCCAGGGGTTCTATTTATACAGTCTGTTCAGGTGCAACTAATCAAACCCCACCCCCTCAAACGGAGGGAAAACTGCAAAGTAAAGCAGGTTGTGACAAACTTGCTGTAAGCACACTAGCACACTAGCACACCAAACTTTGTGCATACTGCTACTGAAAAATGCCTTACCCTTTAAACAAAACAGGGATTGTTTGTCCATATATTGCAATATATTTAAGCTGGCCAACTACGTCAAAGTCATCCCATATCTGGCCGGTCCTATGCTCAATTTTTCCTCTGATTCATTAAGAATTCTATTGCTTCATTATACATTTTACAAAGGGACTAAGTTTTACCTGCAACTTACTAGCTGCTTTCAAAGTAAAACTCCCAAACTTGGCTGCCCTTTTATTAGACACCAGTGGGATCACCTGACTATAGTTGGGAAGGGTGGGAGCTACAACATGGAGCTGGTCACTGCTACTGTATAACTATAACAAACAAGGGAAAGTTGTGCTCACCACAAATTTTTAAAACCATTAGGCGGGGTGCAATGAGGCTGTGACCACAAAATACATATAGACAAATACAAGAGGTCTTCTGCACTCAACCCATTCCCTGTTTTGTTTAAAGGGAAAGGCATTTTTCAGTAGCAGTATGCACAAAAAGTCTCTGTCTTAAATATATTGATAATGGGTTGAGTGCAGGGGACTCTTGTATTTGTCTATGCACATTTATATGATGTCGTGCTCATGAGCATAACAAGTGAAAGCTGTGACACTGTATTTATTGTTCCAACATGGCTGCTCCCAGCAGAAGATGCCTTCCAGAGTGGTGGATTAGAAAAGGGCATTTAAAAAAAAACAAAAAAAAAAACAAGCATTGTTTCTCTATTAGCCTGCACTTCCGCTGGGGGGAGGCACTTTTTTTTGACAATAGGTGCCCTTTAAGCAAGGGCCTTTGCACCATTATTCAACTATATCAAGATTTTAAAGGCCAGCTTGAGAATTTCCAGTAAAGTGAATGCATTAAGATTTAACATTTCAAATGGATTGTATTTTAATTAGTCAAGAAAAAAATATTTCTAGATAAGAGTTTCAGATTTCCCCACAGACTACAATGGAATATGCATGAGATAAACCATAAAGCAAAATTTACTTTTCAAATTGAATCTGCCCAAATGTGTTATATATTTTGCCCACTGGACTATGCCCTGTAATTGCTTTATTTCCTCTTGGGACGTCAAGAAATATTGCAGAGCCAGATGGTAGTAAGACAATAATGAGTTATCTTCTACTTATATTAGAGTTATAATGCAATCAAGTTAGAATTGGCCCAAACTTTACATGACAATTTAGCTAACAGATTTTATAGTGGTAGCATCACAATTTGTGTAATTGTGTAAAGTATATAAAATGCATTACTTCAATTAGTTTAGCTGTATAATAACTACCTGCCTTTTGTCAAACTGATTTTCAACACTACCAGTGAACTTCCTTCTTTATCTAGCCTTATTGTATGTATGAGCTACAAAATCAGCAAATGATATAAAGCAATGCCAGCAGCTGTTAAGGTACAACTCTTGGCCATTCACGGGCCGCTAAAACCTGCCGACAAACCGAGTCTCCCCTCCGACGGGCTTCCCCGATTGATATCTGACCAGAAGTCCGCCAGATGTGGATCAGACAGGAGTAAAAATCCCGTCGGATCGCGGACTGCATCTATTCCCGCCTGTTTACCCTTTGTTATGATCGGTTCAGCCAAATATCGCCCGCCTCAAAGTGGGCATATAGGGGAGAGATCTGCTCGTTTGGCGACATCGCCAAATGAGCGGATCTCTATGTGTATGCGGATCTACTATACCTGGAGGCAGTGATGGAGGGCCCTGCTGCAGCTGCTTATTTACTCTATGCAAGAGGAGATGCGGTCTTCCCTCGAGAAAACCAAACCTCCTACAACAAGGAAGTGACACCTGCCATTGGATCTTGGTTCAGTTCTCAACCAAATGAGTTAACTAAAGAACAGTCAATAAATATTTTCTTATTCCATGGATGTCTTTCTTATGTGCTGGCAAATCTCATCCAACACATCCACACAGGCCTCTATTGTCTCAACCAATCTCTGGACTTTTGCCTTTAATACAACTTGGCTGACCTTTGTTGCCTCTTCAGAATACTGAGGTACAAGGAAATCGTGATCCCCAAACAACACCATAAAGCAGACAGGACGGTCCAAAGAGACAGAACAACCCAATATTTCATAGAAGTCTTGCCCACTAAGACTTTTCTTTTGTCGCATGAGCTGCAGGAAACTGAGTATCTCCTTCAGTTGGTGACGGAAATCGCTAGCTATCTTCTGCACCCTCCGAAGCTCCTTGAAGTTATAAAATGCCAAAGAGAGATCAGATGTCAAGGTAGCTACTCCACCAGATGCAGCCACGACTAGCCCCACAGTGGAAGCCAGAAGTGAAGTACCCATTGTGACTGGGCTAAGTGACAAACCCAAAATGGCAGTAAGAGCACCTGTCACACCAAGACAATTTCCTGTCACATTTGCTGCTGTGGTGACCTTCCGTAGCTTTTCCATTCGTTTGACTACCAAGCGAAGTTTTAAGGCATGTTTTAGCAAGTGTTGCCTTTTCTCCATGAGGAATTGAATGGACTCGTAATCTTGAGCGGATAACTGAAGAAGAAAAGATTCCTCTCCCATTGCTCACTATGAACCTGAAAAGAATATAACATGAATAATTAAAATAATGAAAATGTTAGTGGCGTTCTGGCTCTCAATGTATAATACATATAATATATTAATATTGATGATATTAGAATCTAATAAGGTTCTCTTGGGTGCAGCATGACTGACCTACTGTATGTTTAACTTTTAAAGAAAATGCAAAGTTTGGTGATACCTTTTATTGGCTAACTGACCCGGACAAAGAGGCTTGGGTGCTCCGAAAGCTTGCAGTTGTCACTTATTCAGTTAGCCAATAAATGGTATCACCAAACTTTACATTTTCTGCATTTTTTCAATGGTTAGCAGGGTACAACATCTTAAAACTAGAGGGGAAACCTTTTATACAAATATCTCTGTTATCACAGGATCATGTTGTACCGGGATCATATCTGTTTTATAGTTAGTATGGATAAAAAGAACTTTATTTGAGCACTTTTTGTTGCTTGCAAGTCTGTATTTCCCCTTGTTAATTGCAATTATGTTGTACAATGTGCTTGTGTGCCTCTCAACTGCTGATCAGGGGATGGCAGGTGAGCAAACAAGAATAATATAGATGCGTACACATGCTTTATACAAATTCCTTGTAAATCAACACTTGATTCTAAGCGTGTGTTAAATGTGAGTGAAACAGGTGCCTATTTATATTAGCTGAGACTTCAATAGTAGTAAGGGAGGAAGGAAACCATACACGCGTCTGCCGCTTGTAGCTTTCAAAATGTATTTTTAACTCATATTGATGGCTTATTATAGATCAAATAATAAAGATAAAAGTCCAGCAATTTGTTTTTCCGTGTTAGATTAAATTGTAAGACCGAAAAAGCAAAACATTCCTACAAATGTTCAGAGCTGAGAGGATGTAAGATCAAAGGTGCAATTATACTGGATATCTTACTCCACTTGCTATATTTGATGTCTTTCGTATTGTGATGGAAAAAATAGAAGCAAAACATTTGTTTTTCTAGGCATAACACAGCATGTTCTTTCTCATTGTGCTAGTATTTTTCTTGCAGCATGACAATAGTAGCCCCCTGTGCCCAAGTGAATGCATCCTCCACTACTGTAAAGGGTAGCAGTTTCTTGGGTGTATAGGTTCCGGATAGGACTGCAGATATGGTTCTTGTCTTATGTGATTTTCTAACCTGCCTCATAGAATGCTGACCAATTCCCAGACAGTTATCAGCCTAACAGGCCCCATACATTGGCCAATAAGCTGATGACTAAAGGTGCTCCTGTGATAGAAACAAGTTAGATATGGAAGGTATTTGTAAGGTTTCAGGTCCTGTACAGTGTGATTACTTGTAGGGTTGCTTAAAGTATACATGAAGCAATAACCTGGGGGAAATTTGCACCAGTTCAGTAACACAAAACACCCAGTTATCTACTTTATTCTATTTCCAGTAGACAGTTGTTCAAAGCTATGATAGATAGAGGTATAGGTAGATATGATAGAGGTATAGGACATATTATCCAAAATGCTCACTACCTGGGGTTTTCCATAATTTGGATCTTCATACTCCAATAGGACTTTTTTTTGCCACCAATAAGGATTAATTATATCATAGTTGGGCTCAAGTACAAGGTACTGTTTTATTATTACAGAGAAAAATTAAATATTTTTCATTAGAATTGTTTGCTTATAATGGAGTCTATGGTAGATGGCCTTCCTGTAATTAGGAGCTGGATAATGGGTTTCTGGATAAGGGATCCGATACATATATATTTTAACCCCATGTCATAAGGAAGATAATGCTCCAGTCCTAGATTCTTTAAAACCCAATTCCTATGCACGTTAAATGGTAACCTAAAATAGAGTCTCAAAGCTGACTGTCCTGCAGACTCGATTAAATTCTAACAAGCCAAGCTAGACTTAAGACTTTTAAGCTTTGAATGGGTTTTAGGACACCTCTTCCAGGGAAAGAATAATTCTCCAGTTTTTCATTTGTATAATTTATCATCAGTAATAACATTGGAAAATTAGGAATAAATGACTATACACAGTGTGGTCCTCTCCAAAAACAGTGAGCTTTATAAAGCAGCATGTAGCAATGAACATATAGGTATGGGATCCGTTATCTGGAAACCTGTTTGCCAGAAAGCTCCAAATAATGAGAAGGACATTTCCCTTAGACTCCATTTTAATCAAATAATTCATTAAAAAATGATTTCCATTTTGTCAGTAAT
This sequence comes from Xenopus laevis, assembly GCF_017654675.1. NCBI lineage: Eukaryota > Metazoa > Chordata > Amphibia > Anura > Pipidae > Xenopus > Xenopus laevis. The sequence goes on from NC_054378.1 coordinate 95,025,575, forward strand.
AAAAATGTATTACCTTGTACTTGATCCTAAGTAAGATATAATTAATCCTTATTGGAAGTAAAACCAGCATATTGGATTTAATTATTCTTTAGATGTTTTTTTAGTAGATTTAAGGCATGGTGATTCAAATTATGGAGAGAGCCATTATCCGGGAAAGCTCAGGTCCAGAGCATTCTGGATAATAGATCCCATACCTGTACTATAGCAGAGTGGACAGACACCTGCACCTATTCACAAAGTGGTGTATCCAGAAGTTATTGTGCCCCACTTCTGCTAAACATTTAGAAGAAGACATTTTTCTTAAACAAATATTGAAATTGAAATACACACAAACATGCACCTATGTAATCTATAAATTCAATATACACACCTTCCATTGCACTTGATTAATAATAATAATAATAATACTTAATCTAATTTCTAGTTTAGAGAAGCGTTCTCCTTTATGTTAAGATGTGACAGATCAGCTGATCGTGTTTTATATCCTTATTCTACTTTATGCCAAATGGCTGAAGTGAATAGTTGGCAAACTATGAATAGGTTCAAATCACCCTAGTGATCTGCAGCTGTTACACTTACAGGGATTTGGCAAATATGGAAATAACGAGATAAATATATAAAATCAAGGGCACGCTTTACAGGCGCTTCAAGGATATCCACTTCCTTGTCCTTCAACATTTAAGCCTGCATGGAAACAATGCACACAAATTGTAGCCATCAGGCCCATTCCTCTTGCTTTATAAATGAATTGCACTACTTGATAACTACAGCAGAATGACTTACCCTTTCTCTGCGACTGTTGAAAGTCTTCTGGCTTGAGAGTGTGCCTGACAGTCCCCAAATAGTGTCCCTTTAGTATTTATAGATGTGCCAGATCCCTGGAGTGTTTCAATGACATCAGCCAGTAAGAGGTCATTTCCTTTTATCCATGCCCTTCTTTTGTTCAGTAGCTGGAGAGCCAGGAAATGACATGCATGGATACGGGCGTCCAGCTCAGCACAGAGGGAGTCACACATTGTACTCTGGCAAGTTACAGTAAAGGAACAGTTTGTTTGTGTGCAGCATTATTTGATAGGAAGATTTAGGTGTGATTGCTGACTGTGCAGCAATAACAATTCCACATGAAACAGGACTAAACCAGAGAAAGCCAACACATAGGAAAAGAGGCATGGGGGTGCCAACACAGTTTTGCTATTGCTAGTAATGCCATTGTTATATGAAGGAGGCTTTACATGGGCAGATTAAAGATTATCTGCCTGTGTGTGGGGCTTCCGACAGTTCTCCCTGATCGATACCAGACCAAAATATCCATCCGGCAGGTTTGATTTTTCCTGCGATCAAGGACCTCATCGGCTAGTTGATGTTGTCCTATGACCTGTCAGTGCCCATACTCTTCTTTGTAATCTGATTGTTCGGCCCTAGTGCTTAATGATATCTCCCTGCCGTTGGTTGGCATATCAGGGAAAGATCCGCTAGTTTGTCGACCTCACCAAATGGGGGGATCTTATTGTGTATGGCTACCTTTAGTTAATGAGCTTTTGAACCTATGGGTTTACTGGTACAGTTATGGGATCCATTATCTGGAAACCCGTTATCCAGAAAGCTCCGAATTGCGTAAAGGCTGTCTTCCATAGACTCCATTTTATTCGAATAATCCAAATTTTAAAAAGTGATTTCCTTTTTCTCTGTAATAATAAAACAGTACCTTGTACTTGATCTCAACTAAGATTTAATCAATCCATATTGGAGGTAAAAACAGCCTATTTGGTTTATTTAATGTTCATATGATTTTCTAGTAGACTTAAAGTAAGAATTATGGAAAGACCATAGTATGAACAGTATGTATTGTACTATGCACAATGACATAATGCCAGTGCCAGATTTTGACATGCCTAGTATCTGGAATACTCCAGGTCCAGAGCATTCTGGATAACAGGTCCCATACCTGTACTGAAATTCTATTTTCCAGACTCTGCTATTTGCCTACTGCCTTCTCTTACCTTTTGGTTATTCCAGAGATGTCAACTTTCTGGGGGTTACGTGCAACTGAAATTTTTCTGGGTTTGTTGCTAGCTTACGTGATGTCAGCGAAAGCAAATAAACGTGCATCAGATTTTTACCAGAAAATTGTGGAAAATCATCAGAAATCGGGAATTCGTAAGATTGATGGGAGGGGCATGTCAAAATCTGGAACTGGCATTGTGTCATTGTACATTGTACACTACATACTGTTCATACTAGAGTGGTCCTGATAAGTTTTCCATTCTACCTGGTGTGCCATACTTTACCTGTGTGTGTCCTACTTTGCCTGTGTGTGTCTTACTCTGTCTGTGTGTGCCCTACTCTGTTTATGTGTGTCCTACTCTGCCTGTGTGTGCCCTACTTTGCCTGTGTGTGCCCTACTCTGCCTGTGTGTGCCATACTCTGCCTGTGTGTGCGATACTCTGCCTGTCTCCTACTCTCCGTGTATCCTACTCTGCCTGTGTGTGCAAGACGCTGCTTGTGTGTGCCCTACTTTGCCTGTGGGTGCCATTCTCTGCCTATCCTACTCTCCCTGTGTCATACTCTGCATATGTGTGCCCTACTCTGCCTGTGTGTGCCATACTCTGCCTGTGTATGTCCTACTCTGCCTGTGTGTGCAAGATGCTGCTTGTGTGTGCTCTACTCTGCCTGTGGGTGCCATACTCTGCCTATCCTACTCTCCCTGTTTCATACTCTGCCTGTCCTACTCTCCCTGTGTCATACTCTGCCTGTGTGTGCCATACTCTGCCTGTCCTACTCTCCCTGTGTCATACTTTGCTAGTGTGTGCCGTACTCTGCCTGTCCTACTCTGACTGTGCATACCATACTCTGTCTGTGCATGCCATACTCTGCATGTAGGTGGTGAACCTGGTGGTGGTTATTAGCATTTGGAAATACTTGTTAGGGGGTCCCTAAGGTGTTTAATTATCTGTTGGGGGTTGCTGTGCTATCCACAGGGGAGAAGGACACAAATAGTTACATAGTTAGATCGGGTTAAAAAAGACCAAAGTACATCAAGTTCAGCCCCTCCAAATGAAACCCAGCATCCATACACTCACACACTGACATACACTCCATACACTCACATAAACTATATATACTCATACACCAACTATAGAGTTTAGTATCACAATAGTCTTGGATATTATGCTTGTCCAACAAATCATCCAATCCACTCTTAAAAGCATTAACTATTATCCTCCTACCAGTTATACCACTAGACAGGAAAAGTTTAATGGTGCCTAGAGTGGGGTCCTGCCAGGTAGTGGAAGTCATTAGGGCTTGTTTACAGGTAGATTTTACCAGACAGACAGGTAAATAAAAAGAGGAGTTGAATCTATAGCCAGCCAAAGTACAAATGTTTCTGTACACCTACAGTCTTTTATGGGGCACATTTACTAAGCTCGAGTGAAGGATTAGAAGTAAAAAAACTTCGAATTTCGAAGTTTTTTTTTGGGTACTTCGACCATCGAATAGGCTACTACGACCTTCGACTACGAGTTCGACTCGAACGATTCAAACTAAAAATTGTACAACTATTCGACCATTCGTTAGTCGAAGTACTGTCTCTTTAAAAAAAACTTTGGCTACCTACTTCGGCACTTTAAACCCACCGAGCTACAATGTTAGCCTATGGGGACCTTCCCCATAAGTTTTCTTAGCTTTTTCTGATCGAAGGAAAATCCTTCGATCGATGGATTAAAATCCTTCGAATCATTCGATCGATGGATAATAATCCTTCGAATCATTCGATCGAAGTATTTGCGGTAAATCCTTCAACTTCGATTTTACTTCGAGGGTCGAATATCGAGGGTTAATTAACCCTCGATATTCGACCCTTAGTAAATGTGCCCCCAACTGTTAATAAGTGTTTATTCTACAACCCAAGGGTATTCACTGGACTGTGAATGTTTGGTTTATTATGGAGTCTTTTTTCAAAAATAAAATTAACTAAACTATGTTCATTCCAACTTACAGTACAATACATGCTTTTGCAAAAGAAGACAAAATGCACGTGTTGATTAGTGGGGATTTAGAATTTGCAAATTGAGAAATATGCTGGGCAACAGTCCAACAAGATCACAGGCGGTGCTGTACTGAGAGAGGTGCACTTACATGCTAAAAGCTAGGCATTTGTTTTGTATTGTACAGACAATCCATTGGGCAGAATTTTTTCACCAAGAATTAAGTGAGCCACCACGCTTTTGATGTCGGTAATTACTGAGAGGCTCTGTGGAATGAATGCTCAAGGTTATTTTAGAATCATAGGGTATGTAGTCCATTAGCCCATTATCATGCAGCCCATTTACTTTAACTCCATTTATGATGATTTACATAGGGACCATCAGTAAGGTTCTAAAATAACCCTGAGCAGTCACCCCATGACACTTTCACAAACACACTGGAACCTACAAGTGTAGCAATTCAGAATTCCAAGCGAAATAAAGTATTAATACTTACAAAATAATATTATTAGGTATCATGAAAATTCTGTGGCATACAATAACAATAGTGTTACAATTGGGATGGTGTGTAAAATCCTTGCATTCTAATGTACATTCCATTGGAGAAAGTATCAGGCACAGAAGCAAGTGTGCAAGATCTCAGATCTCAAACAAGCACTCCAAATAGCTCATACCAAAAGGACAGAAGGAATTCCACTGAATTTTTATATGAGGCACGCCCTGCCTGCCATACATAAGCTTTTGTGTGTGTTTGACTTAATTTTAAAGAAAAAAATATATCCCTGTTTATAGGGCATATCTTCTGTTTACTTGACTGGTAAATACAATATTATATAATATATTACATCTACATCTGCACAGCTAAATGTATAACTATGCATGGGACCCATAATGCTTTTATATATATATAATAATTATATTTATTATTCTCTTTTATGAAGCCATTTTTAGAGAAAAGGGGGTCCAAAAGACCCCTTCCCTAAATTATTCTCCTAGCCATTAGCTTTGATTTGCTCAGCATCAATAAGGGACAGTGGCCAGGTATAGGGCCATTACCTTAAAGCAGAAGGTGCTGCATTTTTTCCACACCCTACCAATGACTTGAGTAACCATGGAATGTATTCTGCATGGTGTGATGACTTTATTGGGCTACGTGCCCTTTCTGTGCGTTGGAATAAGAGACAGCTGTAGTATACAAATCATACAATTCATGTCACTTGTGTCACTCTATAAGAATACAGTATGCCTTGGTCAATTTTTGGTTTGTTACCGCTCCATATCTTTATCTTTTTGTATTCTTTTATTTGCTATTGTGCTATTTATACCAAAGCATCACCAGTAAGAATATGTCACACCTGAAACTATTCAATCCCCTAACACTTAAATATAGGTTGATCAATGTAGGTTTACACTTGTGATTAGTTGAGACGGTGAAGCATGTTCAGGAATGGGATCTGTTATCCGGTAACCCATTATCCAGAAAGCTCCAAATTACGGAAAGGTTGTCTCCCATAGACTCCATTTTATCCAAATAATCCAAATGTTTAAAAATTATAAAAATTATTATTTATTTATTGTTTACATAATTTTCTACTAGATCCAAATTACATAAGGATCCATTATCCGGAAAGCCCCAGGTCCCCAGCATTCTGGATAAAAGGCCATCACTGTGCAACTGATCACTGTTTGTTGAAGCAGTGTTGACTGTGTAGCATTGGCCACTGTACTAATATAACATCAGAGATGTGGTTGTATGTGTGGGGCCCCATGTTTACCTAATCACATATTAATATGTATATATGTATACTTGGTATACTAATATCAATGTATTGTTGCCAATATTAGTAATTGTGATTATTATTTGTATGTACTTTAGCCATTTATTTAGTGTTAAGTGTTCATGTGATTAAACAAGGTTTTTATATATATACATATATATTGTATGCTTCAATTAGGGAGTGCTCTGCACCTTTTTTAATGTCTGCCAAACTGTATGGTGGGGGTAGGTCATAGCGGCTAAGACCCCACATACCTTTTAGTAAAATGTACCTATATTTGTGTTGGGATTAAAGGGGAAATTCCTAATGCATGAATAGAAGGGTGCTGAGTCCTTCAGGCAAGAGCTTTTTTGGAGCAATAAGGAACTTGGCAAGGGGTTAGGGATAAAGCAGAGCAGGAACAAGGCAGAGTTGGGTCAGGACAGGGCCAGGACCAGGCTGGGCTAAGAGATTGTGAGAGTAATAAAAATCTAGAGCTGGGGGACAAGGCTGTAGGGATGTCCCAAGAAAGACAGCTGAAGGAATCAGAATCACCAACAATACTGCTGGTTGTTCTCCTGGCCCAGTGGTAAATGCAGGCAGCCATTAACCAAGTGATTATGGTTTCAACACCTGGCAGAGTTTAACAGACAGCGAGAGTCCAGTTCCCTGTGATCTGAGTAAGTCTACGGGACAGCCAGAGGAGATAGGTCTAAGCTGAAAAAATGCTAAATATTAGGGTGAGATAATAGAATTCAAGTGCTTACCTATAAGCTTTAAGTACCACTTGTTGCATTTTTCAGCAGCAGGCTGATCATTACAATACCAGGCGTGATAAAAGAACACATGGGGTTATTTATGATTGAACTCAAACTGCAGTGCAAAGTACTACAATGGGTACAGACTGACACTATTCGAAAAGTTAAATCATGCTCCTAGCAATCTGTGGTGAGTGCCTGGTAGTAATGCACAGGTTCCCATAGTGGTTGCACCCATTGACAAAACTGACTTACATCAAGTGAATTGGAAGCAATTGCCCTTATTTTGCTGTGCAAATCAAAGCTAATGGCTAGGAGAATGAGTGCTTATTGCTAAAACCAAGCAACCTCCTATAGCAGCCAGGGAACAATTTTTAACCAAAGCATACTATACAACTAAGTATCAGAAAAGGCATATATTAATTGTTTGGACTCATTGGCTACAGATTTACAAAGCTTTAAAAATACAAAATTTCAAGCATAATTGGTATGTTTTTTCCCTATAATGCAGAGTTCCCCAGAATTCCAGTGTTTTGCACTCAACAGGGAGAGTTGAGCCTGACACAAGTGTGGCCAATGTACAAATTTGCCGACAGCTCGTTGCTCGGTTCACTTGGCATCTTTTCCGGGATTCATGGTGTGAGTGACATGTGCACCCTATAATTTCAGCGCAACTGCACTGCTGTGATTGACACAGACCACTTTGGGAATCCCCTCAGGCCCTGTGTCCATAGGCACAAGTGTATTTCATTCAGAACAGGAGGTAGGATGGCTGATCAATGCCAAGGGCAACTATACTGAACTGCAGCCTTTGTCTCAAGTACCTTTTTTTAATGAATGGGGTTATACATTCAACTAACTTCGGGGAAATTTGCATGGGTGCAACTGCAGTAGTGAAAGTAAACAACTTTTTTTATTTTTGATAATGGGTTTAATATTCATAGCACTTAAAGGAGAAGGAAAATCTGTATTTACTTGGTGGTGACAAAAGTTAGGCACCCCCAAGTGATTGCATATACTTACCTGAAACCCCAGGCCAGTGCTCCTATCAGCAGAAAACTGCATCAGTCTGGGGGTTCTTCCGCAGAGCACCACGGAGTAATCAGCTTCCACTTCTTTCTTCTCCCAGATGTGCATGCGCAGTACCGTGAACAGCCGACCTTTAGGAAAGAAGTCGGCTATTTTGTTCTACTGCGCATACTCTACCCCGGGAAATTCAAAGGGGCAAATTCCCTTACCTGCGAAATTTCACCAGTGACAGCTTCGCACACATTGCTACACTTCGCCAGGCGAAAATTCGCCCAGACAACGCTAATTTACTAAAATGCAAAGTTGCGTCCATGGCGTTGAGCGCTGGCGAATATTCGCTAGCATTACTTCGGCAATCAAAGCGAATAGTATTCAATTATGCCTAGCGCAACTTCATTAGAGGTCTTCGCTCAGGCTAATTTGTATACAGTGGGAAATTATAAAGTTTAATGGACGTATATGTTGCAGCAAATACATTACATTACACAAGTCCAGGGAACCTTAATAAAGAAAATTTAGTTGTTATAATGCCCTACACATGAGCCCACTGTATAGTTTGTGTTCCATATGTTAGAAAATGTATGGGGGAACCCGGTTACCCGGATACATCAGAAAATGTATGGGGGAACCCCCAAATGTATGGGGGAACCCGCAAAAAATTTTTTAAGGACTTTTGCAGGCTATCACTCTAAAAAAGGAAAATAAGCCAGACTTTTTTGGGACTTTGTTGTTTCCATTAAAAATTGAGGAAGATCTATGCACACCATTGCACTTCGCCTGGTCTGAGCTGGTGAAGGCAAGTATGGCGAAAGAGGTAACGTTCAGTAAAATCCACATCTTAGTAAATTTACGAGTGAGTTACGTCCATTCGCCAGAGTGAAAATTCGTCTGGCGTTAGAGTGTGAAGCAACACTAGCGTCTGTCTCCTTCGCTAGCGAAGTGACGCCTGCGTCCATTAGTAAATCGACGAAGTAACAAATGATGTCATCGCCAGCATTAGTCACTTCCCCCTTTAGTAAATGTGCCCCAAAGAAAGAAGAAGAAGGAAGACAATCGCTCCGTGGTGCTCCCTGGAAGAACCCCTGGGCCGTTGCAGTTTTCTGCTCATATGAGCACCGGCCCGGAATTTCAAGTAAGTATTCAAGAAATAGGCCTTTCCTTCTCCTTTAAAATGCAGATGTTTGATATGTATAAAATCTATTTTATTGAAATTAAAACATAATAATGGTGATAATAATAATTATACATTACGCAGACATGTTCCATTGCAGGCACATTCTCACTTTCTGGACTGCCCTGAATTGCTCAGTGTGATTTATCTGGCTTGTTAGTTATTATTAGAAAGCACATTCGGTGTGTGACAGGAGTCCCACAGCGCTAATTCCATTGTGAAAGAAACCTTGAGAGGAAATTGGAAGGCTGATGTCATTTTTCAAGCTCACAAACCGTGTTACTGTGTTAGGAAGAACAGGAAAACAAGATCAGGCCTCTTCCTGAAAGAGCCAAAATGTATAGGACTTAAAAAAAACCTCATTTTTTAAACTTTTTACAAAAAGAGGGAAGATAATTGCCTATATCAATAGGGCCTGAATCAGGAATATGATCTATGGGGAAAATTTACTTACCTCCGAAGTTGCGCCAGCATTGGCTTCGCCGCACCTAGCCAGGTGACGTTTCGCAAGGGCGCCGCTAATTCACTTAAATCCAAAGTTGCGCTCAGGGAGGCGAAAGGTAGTAAAGTTGCGCTAGCGTTCATTCGTCAAGCAAATCGAAGTTACGCTAGCGATGCCTAATTTGCATACAGCGCCAAGTTAAAGAACATTGGATGTATAAGTAGCAGCAAATACATTACACTACACAAGCCTGGGAAAGCTTCATAAAATAAAAGAGTTGTTATTTTGCCCTACACATGTGCCCTCTGTATAGTTTAGGTGCCTTATGTTAGGAAATGTAGGGGGGAAGGAGGGTACCCCCCAAAAAAATTACGATCTTTTTCAGCCTATCACTCCAGCGTTTTTTGGGACTTGGAAAAAGTTTCAACTTTTTTTGAAGCAATCCCTATCTACTATATTGCACTTCGCCTGGTCTGAGGTGGCGAAGGCAAGTCTGGTGCAAGAGGTAACGTTCAGTAAAATGCGCAAGTTAGTGAATTAGCGTAGTTACGTCCCTTTGCCATAGCACAACTTCACCTGGCGTAAGGGTTCGAAGTAGCGCTAGAGTAGGTCCACTTCGCTAGTGAATTTACAGCCAGCACCCGTTAGTAAATTGGCAAAGTAACGAAATGACGTCACGCTGGCGAATTTGTGCTAGCGTTAGCTGCTTCGCGATTTAGTGAATTTGCCCTAAATCTCTTTTAAATTAAAATTTGTGCAGTTGTTTGCTGTGAATTTTGATGCTAAATTTTAGTGATTTGAACCTTGGTCCTATAAAAATGTAAAGCAGCCACTGACTCCTTGTTCCCATATGTTTATTTCTTCACTGTATTATCCACGTTTTTATTTTTGCACTTCTCATAACTCATGTTATTGAGTTTTGGCTCCATCTGGTGTTGCTTTAGCAAATTCAAATGTTCCTGATTCAATAACAAAAACTGTATTGGAAACAAAACCAGAGTATTGAGTTTATATAATGTCTACATGATTTTCTAGTAGACCTAAGGAAGGACCTTTAAAGGGATACTGTCATGGGAATTTTTTTTTTTTCAAAATGAATCAGTTAATAGTGCTGATCCAGCAGAATTCTGCACTGAAAACCATTTCTCAAAAGAGCAAACAGATTTTTTTATATTCAGTTTTGAAATTTGACATGGGGCTAGACATATTGTCAATTTCCCAGCTGCCCCAAGTCATGTGACTTGTGCTCTAATAAACTTCAATCACTCTTTACTGCTGTACTGCAAGTTGGAGTGAGATCACCCCCTCCTTTCCCCCCCCCAGCAGCCAAACAAAAGAACAATGGGAAGGTAACCAGATAGCAGCTCTCTAACACAAGATAACAGCTGCCTTGTAGATCTAAGAACAACACTCAATAGTAAAAACCCATGTCCCACCGAGACACATTCAGTTACATTGAGAAGGAAAAACAGCAGCCTGCCAGAAAGCATTTCTCTCCTAAAGTGCAGACACAAGTCACATGACCAGGGGCAGCTGGGAAATTGACAAAATGTCTAGCCCCATGTCAGATTTCAAAATTGAATATAAAAAAATCTGTTTGCACTTTTGAGAAATGGATTTCAGTGCAGAATTCTGCTGGAGTAGCACTATTAACTGATGCGTTTTGAAAAAAAACATGTTTTCCGATGACAAGATCCCTTTAAGAATGGATTGGATGATTTTTTGGACAGACATAAAATTAAAGGCTATTGTGATACTAAACTCTATAGTTAGTATAGGTATGGGTATATATAATTTATGTGAAAGTAGCGAGGGGTGTGTGTATGGATGCTGGGTTTTCATTTGGAGGGGTTTGAACTTGATGGACGTTGTCTTTTTTTCAACCCAATTTAACTATGTAACTATGAAACTATGTAAGGTTGACAAAAAGGTGAGTATAGGGTGACCTAGCTCTGAAAACTTCTGTACTCTCAAAGAAACAGATTTGGAATGATATTTTGAATAAAATAAATTCTGTAGGAGTCATGACCAGCAGAGTGGTAAATATATAAAAACAGTGGGGGGCCCTTATTTATTAAAATCCAAAATTTTCTGAGTATTTAAATAAAAATAGTCAGACCAAACTAGAATCCAAGATTTAACCTTATTTATTATTAAAAAAGCACTATTTAATCGGATTGGGGACAAACTCGATAAAATCGAACAAAAATCCGAATTGTAGGATTTTTCTGCATTTTTCCCCACAGACTGCTTGATTTTTTCGGACTTTTTCCTGAAAAGCCAGAATTTTTCAGCGTTTTGCCCAAAAAGTCAGAAATAGTCGGATTTTCTGACTCATTCCAGCGCAGACCACAGAAACTTACAAATAGATAGGGACCTCTCCCATTGACTTATATAAAACCTTGGCAGGTCTGAGATGCCAGATTTGCAGATTCAGACTTTTTCCATCCTTGGGGTATAATAAATCTTGAAAAATTTGAGTATTTTTTCCACTAAAAATTCAGATTTTATACTACAAAAACTATATTTTTTTGAGTTTTTGACATTTGGACTTAAATAAACATCCCTCTGGAGGTATGGAAGAGAGCTAAAGGCAAAGTATGCAGAGATGACAAAAACTGAAAGTTAATTATCACAACAGAAATTGATGAAATTGTTTTGGAAATTATTAAAACTGTATAAATTGTAGGATTATCTGAATGAGACATCAAGATGCTTTTAAGAATGGCTTGAATGATTTCTTGGACAAGCATAATATCCAAGACTACTGTAAAACTAAAATCTATAGTTAGTATAGATATTGGAACAGGTGTGGGATCCATTATACGGAAACCCGTTATCCAGAAAGATCCGAATTACGGAAAGGCAGCCTCCTATAGACTCTATTATAATCAAATAATCCAAAATTTTAAAAATGATTTCCTTTTTCTCTGTCATAATAAAATAGTACCTTGTACTTGATCCAAACTAAGATATAATTAATCCTTATTGGAAGCAGAACCAGCCTATTGGGTTTAAATGATTTTCTTTAGACTTAAGGTATGAAGATCCAAATTATGGAAAGATCCGTTATCCGGATAGCTCCATGTCCCAAGCATTCTGGATAACAGGTCCCATACCTGTATAGAAGGTTTATTTGAGTTTATAGATTGGTCAGTATGAGTGTGTGTATTTATGGATGCTAGGTTTCATTTGGAGGGGTTGAATTTGATGGTCTTTTTTCAATCTCAAAGAAATTCAATCTATCAATTCAACCCAAAGAAGAAATTGACCTGATTTGAAAAATGCATGAAAGAACATTCTGATAAATTAGAAATTTATTTTTTATTTCTTTACGTTTCCTTCAAGACTCTGAGGTTAGTAAAGGTTTACAAAAAAAATACATTGTAAAACAATCTTGTTTTACTGGAGAAGATTTCTTTAAAAGCAATGCAATTCAGAAGACTTTTATTATGACTTTTTTTTTTTTATAAAGAAGCTTCTATTCTTGAGAAACAAAGAGCACCAAACAATGTTAGATGCACTCCAACTAAAATACAGCCGGGTATGTTAAATATATTCATGCTGCAGATACAAAACCTGCCACAAATAAAATAATATAACTAAATACTTCACTTCTTGAATAATAGGAAGCATACTTAACTGAAAAAGCCATAAAACACCATTTGAATCTTTGCAAGCGGTGTCCATATCTACACTGAGTTTATTGTGTTGTCACATCATAAGCAGCAAGGGGAATTGGAAAAGGAAATAAATATCAAGTTATTAAAAATGTCTAAAATAACATACAATTTACATCCTTTACATTCAAACATTAATTCAGACAGAATAACTGAGGGAAAGAAACGTAAAATACCTGCCAAAAAGAGGCGATATATATATATATATATATCTATATATATATATATAGATATATATATATATAGATATATATATATATATATATATATATATATATATATATATATATAGATATATACATACTAGATTGAGTTTCTATGCTCAAATGCAGATACAGGAATAGGATCCCTTATCCGGAAACCCGATATCCAGAAAGCTCAGAATTACGGAATGGCTGTCTCCCATAGACTCCATTTTATCCAAATAATCAAAATTTTTAAAAATGATTTCCTTTTTCTCTGTAATAATAAAACAGTAGCTTGTACTTGATCCCAACTAAGATAAAATTAATCCTTATTGGAAGCAAAACCAGCCTATTGGGGTTATTTAATGTTAAAATGAATTTCTAGTAGACTTAAGGCATGAAGACCCAAATTATGGAAAGATCCGTTATCCGGAAAACCCCAGGTCCCGAGCATTCTGGATAACAGGTCCCATACCTGTATATCTGTATAAATTTAGATTATATCAGATGTTCTGACTTTTAATATTTATATAATATTTCTATATTTCTTTTTTCTTAATTTTCTTTTTCATGTTTTTTTTCCAAATTAATATTTTCTTTATGTATAAAGCACTAGAGGGCAATTAATGAGCGCAGTGCAAAGATCAAATCACCATCATTTTTACCTACAATGCAGTGCTGTCCCCAGATTTTTTCCACTAATTGGAGGTGCATGAAAAATTACCCCCACAATGCAATTGAGCCTGATGGTTGAGAACACTAGAACCATTCAGAACCAACCAGAGCATTATTCAATTTTTTTACAAATTGAGAACTAGTTATGGCTATTACATTCAGATTGGGGATTATGTAATTTCCATCATGCTGCATTAAAATGCAGTTATTGTGTATTTGGATTAGAGTTAGCAGGGCACCTGTCAACGCATTCTCAGGGCAATAAGGTCTAGTAACCCCTAGCAACAAATTGTATGTTTGTTTCCAAGCAGCAGACCAACAGCTAATATTGTAGCTTTTATTATAATACTGATTAATGTTTGGTTGATGGAAGAGCCATTTGGGCAGTACCCCATAGCGTTTAAAAAGCCTATTTTGCAGCAACTGGAACAGAGTAACATTTCAAGCCAACAGGCCCTCAAGCTTAAAATGTGTCCTCCGTGCTGTACAGGTATAGGATATATTATCTGGAAAACTTGGGACCTGGGGTTTTATGTATAAGGAATCTTCAATTTCTTAATTTGATTTCACCATGCTAATAATCATTAAAACTTAAAAAACAAACAAACAAACAAACAAATAGGATTGTTTTGCCAACAATATGGGTTGATGCAGCTTAGCTTAGGGCCTATATGGATTCCTTTGGCACCTACTTGGTCAAACTGTAGAAAATATGAAGGTGTGGGACACACCTTCATATTTTCTACAGTTTGACTAAACTGGGATATCAAGCACAGGATACCCCGTGGGAAAATCCGACTAAGAGACTAGGTGAGCTTCACGTGTATTCTCATTTGCACCTACTTGGTGCCAGGTATGTTGGGCAACATATATACATTTAGTACTATGACTGGATGTGTTTGCCCCTCCCTATAAAAATATATACAGTGTATTGTGATGCAGAAACCTAAAATTGGTTATATACGTAGGCTTTGTCTCTGAAAACAAAGATGTCTCTTTGAACAGGCCCAGTATAGTCACGAGAACTGGTTGTATGCACTGAATTAATTATGTATCTTCAAAAATTGTGACCTTTAACATTCCACCCACTATAGAATCACCAGGACCTGTGGACGTGTTGCTGATAATAAACTGTATTTTGGTTATTGAATGAAAATCATAAAGATACCACTGTGTCTAGTAACCCATAGCAATCAATATTTTCTTTTAAACAGGTTACCAGTAAATAGACCCTTTGTGACTTTAGATACATTACAGCTGTGTATCAATCCCTGCAAGTATGCCTCTTTGTATTTTGGCACCTGTATCAGTTATTAAGGATAATAAGAGCAGAGATGTTAGAGATACTGAGCTGCTGGGAATCCATGGGGACACAGGTGCAGGTGAGTGATATCTATGTACATTACCAGTTCTCACGTGATTAGTCTGTCATATCGACTTCCAAACAATGATGCTCCTTGCCTTGTAAATACAAATTGAAGCAGCAAATGCTCTTTGAGCAGTGTTGGGTTTTCATTAACCTTTCTGCCCGCTGTAAATGTTTTGTGTCTCTGGCATGAATGCATCTTAAAGGAATAACAAAGCGACTAGAGCCGTGTTTGACATATCTCTGCTGATTTCCTTGCAAGACCTGAACCTTTCTGCCTCTTATATTTCATTTGACTCTCTGTGCGGCATGAATATCAGTTCCCCACCCACACAATAAAGAGAGAGATCCAATGCCCTCCATCTGCTTCGTCTGAGTCACAAAGACATATGCACATTTCCCAAACTGATGAAATGCATAATCAATTTTTGGGGGGGTTAGGATTGTGATCAGGTTAAAGTTAGTCACCTTTATATAACATTTTCGTAAAAAGTTATAGAAGGACCTTTTCTCCTGGTGTGTGTTAGTGACATCAGTGAATCTGCATGACTCCGGGGGAGCACAAACATATACCTTGCCTGCCTTCTTATCAAAGTAGGTGCACCTGACCAGACCCAGCAGTGCAAATAAAAATAAATATTAAAAGAAAATAGAAACAACAATTGATGGGCCCCTAGGCTATAGCCTAGGTTTGGGTTGTGCATTAATCAGCCCCTGGCTGTAAGAAGTCATAGACAGTCACTATTTAGTGGGCTGGTGGGGGGCTGTTTGGGCCTCTGTACTCTTGAAATGCCAGGGCCGATTTTGAATCCCAAACAATATATATTAAGTCAGCACAACACTCCCCAGGAAAACAGGTGCACCTTCTGCCGTGGTCACAATCCACCAAGCAGGTATAACTTCAGTGAAGAACAGCACCTTATATGCAATTAAAAAAGCCTTTATTGATCCATGGCTTAGACCAGAAAATGCAGCAACGTTTCAAGCCTTTCCCCTGGCTCTTTTTCAAGCTAACTGACACAGTTGCTGGACTTCCTTTTAAAGACATTAAAGTGAATCTGTTGGGTAAAAATTTTATCCCCAACCAAAGGAGCGGGCTAATAGAGCCCGCATTCCGGTTGTGGATAACCAGCTCCTGGTGCGAGCAGCCTTGTTGTGTCATTCGCAGACGCATAACGCGCATGTAACGTTTATCCCCGGAATAAGAGCTCTATCAGCCAGCACCTTTGGTTGGGGATAACATTTTTACCCAACAGGTGCCCTTTAATACAGCGCCATCTATTGTCCACAAATGCATCCATGGAAACATTTTATACATGTACATCAAAACATTTGCATCCATAATCCAAATAATTGTAGCAAACTAACAGTGGAATATTTTTTTTTAACATATTTTCTCCATCTGAGGCAAATTGGAGAGGCTTCAAATGGGTTTTTTGCCTTCCTCTGGATCAACTAGCAGTTAGGTAGTTTATATACTGTATATAGACTTAAAAGGTTGAACTTGATGGACGTGTGTCTTTTTTCAACTTACCTTATGTTGCTTTGTAATAATTCTTGTTCTCCATTCATTAAGTTTAAAGTTCACCTGATATGTTGATGATTTGGAGGTTTCTTTTCTGGACATTAGGATCTATAGGTCTGGAAACAATTTGTTGACAGATCTACACACCAAACCCACCGACAGAAACACATTGTTAAACTACAATTCTCTTCACCCAGTACAAGGTCATTACATAAATCCCAGTTTGGGTTAAACGGATAGTGAGTGAGCAAGGTGTATTAAGTCACAGATTAAATGAGATGCAGGATAAATTTATGAGATGAGGTTACCATACTCCATTGCTTTTGCAACAGTGTTTAGAAATAGAGCACTCTGATCGGAAAGAAATGTTGCTTGGTCGTTCTAAGAGACATTTAGAACGAAAACCCTTTGTTTCTACATTTAACATAATAAGTCCACAGGTAGCTGACATTTTATGTAAACATTGGGGTTTACTAAGGATTGTTTTAAATCTCCACCCTAAATGTCCTGTAAGAAAGGCCGCACTATAGGCTCAATGTTGGTGCAGTCACATATTGGAGATAAATAAGAAACACAACAAATTTTGCAACCAAAAAAACATGGAACTTTTTTGAATGTTTTTGCAATAAAGGACCCTTTCTTTTATTCACGCCTATTTGTGGGATCTGTTTAGCCTATGACTAAGTGAGCTGTAGCACAAAACATATAAGGCTTTTTTGTGCCATGTTTTTGCATTAAGGACTTTTTTGTTTTATTCTTGCCTGTTTGTGGGACTTTTTTAAGGACTCTCTTTATTTGTGCCTTCTGTGGGATCTGTTCAGCCTATGACTAATAGTTCTATAGCATTAAATGGACACTTTCTTTTATTTACACCTGCTTTATGGGAGTGCTTATATCAGTAACGAGGGTGCAGTTGCACCCCCTCCGCACACCTGGTGCAGGTAAAGGATCCCTTATCCGGAAACCCGATATCCAGAAAGCTCTGAATTACGGAATGGCTCCCATAGACTCCATTTTATCCAAATAATCCAAATTTTTATGTATTAATTACTAATCAGCATTATAGAGTGACATTTATATTCTATATGTACTGTATATTGTGAGTGGGTCCCTAAGCTCAGTAAGTGACAGCAGCACAGAGCATGTGCAGTGAATCTGCAGAAGAAGATGGGGAGCTACTGGGGCATCTTTGGAGACACAGATCTTCTCTGATAAATGGCTGTGGTTGCCTTGGGCTGGTACAGAAGTCAAAAACATTCCACTTCTTTAGTTAAGCTTTAGTTCTCTTGTAAACCTATACAAAATACAGTATGTTACATATTTCTCAGCAACAGCAACTGTTAAATTGTAGCAGTTGTTTTGTAACAGTAGGGGCTAATGGTGATGGAATTACTAAAACCGGCAGCAACTAGTGTACCAAAATGAAACAAGTCCAATTTAAAAATGTACATTTTTGAAAAAGTTTAGAAGCATTAGAACATATGAAAAAAGTTAGAACAAGTCATTATGTGTGCTTTTATGTTTCAAGGGTTTTTTGAAGGTGAACTACTTTTTTATTTCCACAAGGTGTCACTGCTTTATAACAAATAGCAGGGTAATGGAAGCCTTAGGAGCTAAAGGAGTAATATGTTGTCTATCATCACTGTAAAGAGCCTGAGTTTAGAGCCTTAATGAAAACATTGGGTCGATTTGTTTGCCTTACCTTTTCTGTTTGCATGGACTGACTAGTTTATTCTTTATACATGGCAGAGATCTGCCATCATACTAATGTGCTCTTAAAGAGTCATTAAGATGCACGCCTGAAAAGACATGCATACAGAAAAGCGTCCTCTGTTTTAACATTTACCAACTATCAGGCTGACCCGGTGCTAAACGGTTGCCAGTTTAAATGATGAAAATGCTGATACTGTGGATTTTTATTAGGTATATGGAAGCAAATATGCAAATGTGTTGTGTGTTTTATTGATCTGTTTAATTAGTTCAATTATTCTGACTGATATCTGCTTTACATCCTATTCAGGAATCAAATGGTGTTAGCAAGAAAAATGGATTTACAAATGGTCTTTAGGATAATAAATACTAATGGCAGGTTTAAAAATTGCTTGTCTAAAAGGAAGATGTTGCAGGCTTTAAAGGAGAACTAAAGCTTAAATAAAAAAGAAGGCTAGAAATGTTGTACATTATGCTTTGGCCTTCTATACGAGCCCAAGGCAACCACAGCCCTTTAGCAGTAAAGATCTGAGTCTCCAAAGATGCCCCAGTAGCTCCCCATCTTCTTATCTGCTGATTCACTGCACATGTTCTGTGCTGCTGTCACTTACTGAGCTTAGGGACCCACTCAAAATTAACTGTATATACAGAATATAAATGTCACAATATCAGGCTCATAAGTGTTTAATTATTGGTACATGGCAGCACAGAAACCAGTGCAACTAACATCAGAATTTAATCATCAGCCTTGAAGCATCACCTTTATATGACAGGCCAACATCATTATCTACTTGATAATTTGCAATGACTCCTAAGCTTAGCTTCTCAACAGCTTCTCAGAGCCCACTGAGCATGTGAGTGTCACAGACACTTTCCAAGATGGTGACCCCCTTTGATAAGTTTGAAGTCCTGGATCATTGCTGCTATTGACAAGCTGAAACTTTAGGCTGGTGCAATAAGTTCTGTTCATAAATATGGCAACCATATTAATTTTTATTTCTCCTTTTAAAAAAACACTGAATCTAATGAAAGGTAACCCACAGAAACCCACCATCAGCAAAATCCTTTTCTGTAATTTTATTGCCCTGCAAGGGGTCGAGGTAACATAAGGATGTGCAACATGCAGTCCTACAGTTCCTCTGAGGATATACCCTTGTACTAAACATAATTTTGGTATTGTGACCCTTTGTTTTTCATTTGTGTATGATAGTCCTAATAAGCATTTACTTTATTAACATTTACATATATCCTAATATACGTCTAATAAAACCAAGTTATTGTGCATCAACAATAAACCCTTTTGGCATTGCAGACGTAGACATGATAAAGCAGCAGTGAGCTTGATGAGAAGGAGGAAGGGGCATAGAACACATTAGGGGCTGCTGACACCCTCCCGGTCCCTGTCAGCCTCTGTGACCCCCCTCCAGCAACAACCCACCACACCCTATTTTATTTTATTGCTCTCGTGATCAGGGCTGGGGGTAGGTAAGGGTGCAGCACCCAGGGCGGAGAGCAGGTCTGGGTTGAATGAGCCCACCGAGTTTTTTTCTCTCCATGTCCCTCTGACCAAGTCCAACCCTGATCACATCCTTCAGTTTCTCCTACCTATTATGCAGATGACTCACAGATCTCCCTTTCCTGCTTGATCTCAGTCCTGCATTCAGGCTAAATTCACTCAATATTTTACTGCTCTAGCATCTTGGATGGTTACTCACCACCTGAAACGTAACATGTCCAAGACCAAACTGCTTATATTACCACCTTAACCTGCCCCCTCCCTTCATTTAACATTACAGTCAACAATGTTCATCTACATCCATTCTCCCATGGCAGGTGTGTGGGTGTCACTTTAGACCCCTCTCTTACTTTATTAGCGCACATTGCATCCCTTATTAGAACATTCCACATTATTAGAAACATTACAAAAATACATCTGTTCCTCTGCTGCTAAAACACTGGTCTTGGCCCTCATACTCTCCAGGATAAACTACTGCAACATATTACTAGCTGGTCTCCCTGAATCTCATTTCCACTCAATGCCATTCATCCTCACTACTGGTGCCTGCATCATCTTACCCACTACCTAACTCCTAAAGTTTTTCTCCTGGCTCCCAATAAAATGGTGCATTAGCAAGTCCTACATTCTTCTGCTCCTCTCTTTAAATTTACTCTCATCTCTTCGTACACTCCCTCTCAGGACCTACACTAGGTCAGGACAATCTCTTGAACATACAGTTCACGAAAACAGCATAATAACCTTTTCACTGGTTGCACCCCACTTCTGGAATACTCTACTTTTTTGCCTCAGAAAAGCACCCACACTAACACTTTTCTCAAAGCTCCTTAAAAAATCACCTTCCCAAAAAAGCACTTCCATAGTTTTCATTTGCAGCAACGCACCCTTGACCTATGCGCTATCCCCACCCCTTTTTGTTTCTGACTTATGTTCCTAATAGATTATAAGCTCATCGGGACAGGGACCTCATTAAAACACCTAAGAACTTAAGCATAGATAATTTTTTCAGTGTCTAATTTTACAATCAGTTGCATTGCATACATTTTTTGCTATATAAAGAAATAAATACCTACATACAAGTGATGTTTATATGTGATACTGCTTTTTTGACAACAACATGATTCATGAGGGTGCATAGTATTTCCAATCACTGTTTATTCTTGTCCTAAAAAGGATTAAGTGGTAAAACAAATGCATGACACGACCTTAAGATGTTTCATTCTGATGTATTCATTGAAAATATTGCTCTCCTTTCTCTTGGTTGCATTTCCTGCAGCCTGCGTCCCCAAGGATAAATGTTCTTTATTAATAATATATTATTACATACAGTATAAACACATTTGGGTTTTGGTCAATGAAACATACACCAAGTGCATTAATAATTTAGCACCAAATGACTCATTCTGGATCGAACTAATTCTGATCAATCAGCTAGGAAAGCAAGTCCATGCTTTGCTTTGATCAATACTGATATCAATCGAATTCACAGGAGGAATATAAAAAAATAGCAACATTGTTTACTTTCTTGTGTGATTTGACTTCTCAGACCAATGGTTATTTTGGGAGCCTGAGATAAATTCCTGCCTTGAGCTGAGCAATAATACATAAGGGTTTTATTTGATTAACATGATCAGTCAGTTTAATCTTTTAAAAATTCCTGCACAGATCGAATGCCTATGAATCCTGCAGGATATCCAGCCGTTCGATCTATGCAGGAATCTGATATGTGATGAATTTGCTTTTTAATTATTTTTTTGAAATCCTCCCATTAATCATGATGTTGAGGCTCTTGTGCTTGTTAAATGTGAGTTAACCAGCAGTTTCTTAGTACAGCTCTGGAGATCAGAAAATTGCAGTTTGTAATTATTGATTTCTAGTGGTGCAGATAACTGGGGAATAGTATCAGTGAGTATGGTTACAGGGGATTCATCTGTGAGACAAACCCTTGGCAGCTTGGGAACAAGAAATACTAGGAGAAACTAGATTAACTGAGTGTAAAGATAGATATAAGAAAAATTCAGGTTTCGTCTCCTTCTTCCTATGTTTAGCAACAGAGCTTTAAGCCTTAAGTCTGTGGGCAATATCCATGAAAGAATGAGATAATGGCTTGATGATATCTCACAATATACCACATTGGACGGTAGTTTCTGGACTTTATCGCTTTACCCACATGTGTTTTATCAGGTTACACAAACTGCTTTGCCACACATTTCCTCCACTTATATTACACATCATAGCAAATGTATCAGAAATCTATTTTTTAATTAGTTTTTTTTGCATAGTAATATGGACATGAACACCAATTATAGAGCTACTCAAAGGTTTTGCATAATATTTTACTTTCAGAATAAGTTATGCCCCAAAATCCCTACCATCCTTTCTGAAGGAGAGAGAAACTCCTGTGTGTCAGTAGGTAACATGATATATGGACCATTAAGGAGTCATTTATGTAACAAGGCAGTGTGCAAAGTGCAAAAACAATTACCCATATTTTTGTACTCTGCACACTGCTTTCTTCTCTTTAAGAATTGCAGTAGGTCTCTGCACTGCATCACCACTGTACTGGTGAGTGGATGGGGAGGCACTAGGTGCAAGTGAGCACTAAGGGCCATGTTCTTGCACCCATTTGTACTCTAGTAATTGCACCCCAGAGATAAATAAGTGACTTTAAGAGCAAAGACAACTTGTTTCTCGTACCCCATCTATTAGCAGGGCCAGCCTAAGGCCACATTGACCTATTGGACACAGCGCATAAAGACATATTCCTTAAGTCCAGCTGCTCCCCCATGTGACCAGGGTCGGAACTATGGGTAGGCAGAAGAGGCATCTGCTTTAGGCAAAGGTAGGGGGGAGCTTGGCAGGTACTTGTTGAAGGGCCTACCCCATGTCCTTGTTCACTCTCTCCTCCCCTCTGTTGCTCTGCTCTCCCCTCCGATCCACTGCTCACCCCTGTGTCGGCATGTGACACATGTATGTGCACACACGGTGGGGGGGGGAGCAAGGTGATCACCCGGTTTGCCTAGGACACATGGTCGGCTTGGCCTTGCCCTGCTTTGATGTCACTCTCCACATTATATAAATCACACACAGGTGTGTCCTGCCATGAGGAAAGATGAGATCTTTGTTTCAGGAGGCAATGCCCTGCAAGGGGGGGGGGCAGAATCGCAAATTTCTCCAGCCTTTGTCTGTTTTCCTTACTTCCCGAAGCTGAGCTAACCTTAAAATGGCTTTTCGCTGGCAATAAAGAAGAGACAACTGAATGTCACCATAGCTGCCCCCTAAGGATGCACAGACTACTCGGGAAAGCTTTAGTGGTCTTCTGTACAGTAAGTTTCATTAATAATACATTTCCAGTATGCATCGACTTGATACCTCAGTAGAGGTCATGCTACAAAATCCCTGCTCACGCTGCTAATTAAATTGAGAACTATTAATCATGCTATTAGAAATGGCAGTACAAAACACAAATTTTGTGAGGAAAGGGGGGTAAAACTTCAGCAAACACAATCATATTTTGGCAAGGAGTGCCTAGGGGTCAGAATCTTTATATTAATAGCTGCTGCCCAGGAAAGGAACATGTTCTGCCATAAATAGGGCAGAAGATTTCCCAGTAGTCACTTCAAAGTGAGGAAATGGAGCAGCTGAAACCAGCAGGCTGAGGACAGGGTCTAAAGTTATAGGAGAAGTTACAAAATTGTACCTGTCATTTAAAATGGCAAATGTTTGGGCAGTTAGGTCAATCTAGGCTGGTAGTCTTGCAGCAATTTGGAATTACCCCTGCATACCCCTACAACTTTTAGCTGCTTTTGTATGCAGAGATATGTAATGTACAGTTTATGGAGGGAGAACAGTTTCACACCCCTCCTAGTATCATTTACTTAGGACTTGCATCTGGGGCATAGCTATAGTGTGCAATATAATCTGGATTAATGATCTGGAGAGAGCAACCTTGTAAGACTGGGGCTCATTTGCACCATTTTTTCCTTTGCTCCTAATTTTTATGTCTGAATGACACACACATTAAGGGAAGGCTTGGGTAACACCTAAGTGCCCACCTGCATATTTTTTGAAAAAGTGACGGTCCTTGTTCTCCAATTTTTAGTCCACTTGTGGGTGCTCATGGCAGGCAGGGTGCACCAAAGTGCCTCCCTCTGTCTGCCCTTTCTAGCACTTGTGCCTGTTTTGCGTACATTTTCCAGGGTCTCACTATTTGGGAATAAGCCCTTATGAGTTTAATTTCTGTAGAATAATTTTACTGTAGGTCAAATTGTGAGGCTTTAACATTAGCCTACCTTTAACATTACCAACCAAGAGCAGCATGACCTGAATGACGCCCATGTTTTGTAATAGTGGAACCTACTTGCTCCTGGATGGTATAGCTATTATGTAAAATAGGACTCTAATGTTGTTGCACTATGGCCAATGGCCATATGGCTCTTGGTAAGGGGCCAATTCATTAACTTCGAGTGAAGGAATAGAAGAAAAAAAACTTCGAATTTCAAGGTGTTTTTGGCTACTTCGACCATCGAATGGGCTACTTCGACCTTCGGCTACTACTACGACTTCAAATCGAAGGATTCGAACTAAAAATAGTTTGACTATTCGACCATTCGATAGTCAAAGTACTGTCTCTCGAAGTACTGAAAAAACTTCGACCCCCTAGTTCGCCACCTAAAAGCTACCGAACCCAATATTAGCCTATGGGTTTTTTTGGTCGAAGGATATCTGCAAAATCCTTCGACTTCGATATTCGAAGTCGAAGGATTTTCATTCCCAATCGAATATCGAGGGTTAATTAACCCTCGATATTCGACCCTTGATGAATTTGCCCCTAAATGTTGGGTCTACAAACATTTTATATAATCTGTTATCTGGAAACCCATTATGCAGAAAGCCCATAATTACGTGTCCCTTAATCTCAATTTTATCCAAATAATCCATTTAAGAAAAAAAAAAAAAAAATCCTTTTTTTTATATAATAATAAAACAGTACATTGTACCAGATCCAAATTAAGATATAATGTATCCCTACTGGAAGCAAAACCAGCCTATTGGGTTGATTTAATGTTTACATTACTTTCTAGTAGACTTACGGCATAAAGATCCAAATTACAGAAAGATTTGTTATCCAGAAAACCCCAGGTCTTGAGCATTCTGGTTAACAGGTCCCATACCTGTATATACAGGCCAGCCTTTCAGCTAACTGACTGACA
The DNA here is from genome assembly GCF_017654675.1 of Xenopus laevis. Lineage (NCBI taxonomy): Eukaryota > Metazoa > Chordata > Amphibia > Anura > Pipidae > Xenopus > Xenopus laevis. The sequence continues at coordinate 95,050,588 of NC_054378.1, forward strand.
GACTGAACAAGCAGATGGCCTCACCAACTGGATCTTATAGAAAGCTAGGCAAGCACCTGTGACTCCTCTCATTCATCAGGGGCCTTCATCAAGAAGGGGCACTGGCAGAAAATATTTTTATTGTATAAAGACCAACTAAGATCTTGTAAGAAATCCAGACTTTCTCATAAAACTGACTGCCCCCCATGGGGCTATACATGCCCAGATGTTTAAGTAGCAAAGTTAAAATTAAACAAATTGCTCCTTTAAATTAGGGTGTGTCTGGCTGCCTTAAATTATTAGAATAGGAACTGTTGTTATATGATACTGTATATGTATCAAGCATCAGTATTCTTAGTGCTTCGCAAGGAATTCCCTGTATGAGGTTAAATGTAGGCAATTACATATAATGAGCAGTAGCAGAATTAGTGACTGGAAGGATTAATAGCTTTGGGGAAGTAAAAGTGTACTGAAAGTTCATTCTGTTCATTTCATGAATTTGAAATAAATTTTAGGAGTATTTCACCGAGGGCAGCAGAATTTCTCTGGCAGGGGGTGATCGTGTGGAAGGAGCTACTTGTCTTTGTCAGCTAGTTTGGTTCCACAGCTTCATGTTTATTTCAGATAACTGTTTTAAATGTAAGGTCAGGTTAAACCACATGTATATTTTTAGAGTTCCTATCTTATTTCTTCATATATAGCAGGTACTGCCACATAAAGTGAATTGCCTAGGGGCCTGTCACAGAAATCAAACCCTGTATAATATCACTCTTCCATTCCAATTCCAAAACAGAAATGTGAGCTTTTCACCACGTTGGTCGTGTGGCCGGCTATGCATTAATGTAGCTGTTCTATGTTTATATTTATTTTATAAGTTTAATGGTAGCCTAGAGGCAGCTATAGTAACCTTTGCCGAAAAGGAGTTGTTTGCATAAAAGTTGTCCTAGATGTCCTGTGACATCAAGGAGCTGCTATAATATTATGGCAAAGGAAGTGCAAATACTCAGGGAATAAAGTAGGATGTTGCAGTGTCTCCCAGGGGTGAAACAATGGTGTGCAGGGCCCCCTGCAAAAAAAATCTTCAGAAGGGCCCGGCGCACCTACTTGGTCTTCCCTCCCTCTGCCCACCTGCCTACCTGTGTTGACCACTGATGTCCCCTATTCCCAGCTGCACAAGCACGGAAGGCAAGAGAAAGGCTGCGGAGGGGGGGGATCTCTTAAAGATACAGAAGACGCAGAATAGGGGAAAACACTATATGATTTATTGATTATGTTCATTGGTTAGAATTTGTTTTCTCATTTGGTTTGCCACTTCTGTATTGAGCCTTTCACTCATTGGTTAAGACTAAGGGGCATATTTATCAAGGGTCGAATTTCAAATTGAAAAAACTTTGAAATTCGAATTCAAAAAGACCAACCGAAATTAAGTTAAAGTTTTTTTTTGGTTGAATAGGTCAGTTTTTCGATCGAATAGGCCCGTATTCAGCTGAATTCAAATTATATGAATTGAAGGAATAGCGCAATCGATCGAATTTGACTCAAAGTTTTCCCCAAAAAAACCTTCGATTTTTCAAAGTCCACCAATTGACTCCAAATAGGTTTCAGGAGGTTCCCCCATAGGCTAAAACAGCAATTTGGCAAGTTTTAGATGGTGAATGGTGGAAGTTGAATTTTTAAAGAGACAGTACATGATAAATTTCGATATTCAAATTTTTAAATTTTTTTCAAATTCAAATCAAATGTTGACTATTCCCTAGTCGAAGTACACAAAAAATAGCTTGAAATTGTTTTTTTTTCATTTGAAAATTCACCTTGACCATTGATTAATCTGCCCCCAAGTGTGATGTATTGTATTTTAATTGGTCAACATCCCTTTATAAGGATTGTACCAAGGGGAGACCTACAGCCTATGAGTAAGTGCCCATTCAGGCAAGAAACCTGTTAGGCTTCTTGTATGTCCTAATAAAGTCTTTTTATTTTATTAAAACCTATAAGAAGATACTGGTTTTGGAAGTGGTTTTTAAGTCGTGACAAAGTCATTATTAGCAAAATGTTTACTTTTTGTAACAAATTGTAGGTTTTTGATGATGATACTGTATATATGTGGACCGAAACGTCGGGCATTTGATACTATGCAACAATAAAATTATCAAGTTTTTAAAGGGAGTGCTGGTTTGAAGATAATTGAGATATATATAGTGAATAAAGTACCCCCTCTTGTAAAATATAAGGATATTATAAGTTACCGAGGAGTTTCATGACCATATAAAAACACGAGGCCGAAGGCCGAGTGTTTTTATACAGGTCATGGAACTCCGAGGTAACTTCTAATATCCTTATATTTTACAACTGGGGGTACTTTATTTATTATAATACACAAATTTAAGTGAGTCATGTGACAGAAATGACATCAGTACTCACCGTTTATAACTGATGACATCAGTACTCACCGTTTATAAGGATATAATTTACAAGATATTCATGGCTTTTGTGTATTATATATCTATATATATCTATATATATATCTATATATATCTATATATATATATCTATATCTATATATATATATATATATATATATATATATAAAAAAAAAAAAAAAAAAGTGAGGTGCACACCAGGAACGTTTCTTAAATGGTTAAAAAAAACCATTTAAGAAACGTTCCTGGTGTGCACCTCACTTTTTTGTTTTTTGTATACTGCTAATGAGAGTAGCACCTGGGTCATTATTTCCGTCATGGTGTGCTGAACGTTCATGGACTATGTATATATATATATATATATATATATATATATATATATATATACACATATACATACAGGTATGCGACCTGTTGCCCAGAACCCAGAATGCTCGGGACCTGGGGTTTTCTGGATAATAATAAAACCAGCAAGAAAGATCCGCACTCTCAGGAATTATATGAAAATAAAAAAATGTTATTGTTAAAAGCGAAACTAACGCAAAGTGGACTATATATATATATATATATATATATATATATATATATATATATATATATATATATATATATATAGTAACATAAAGACCTGAATAAAAAAAACAACATGTAAAAAAGAATCACAGCTTATTTTTTCAGTTTATTATTGGTTTACAAGTGTTCCTCTACACTGCCCTGGTCACTTAGTTTGAAGCTTTGATGCCGGGAGGAGGAGGGGGGGGACACTACTGAAAAGAATCCACATTAATTACTTCTCATCAGCATTAATCATACTGACAGCTCCTGTTAGCTGCTATGTTTATTCTATGCCCACCTTTTCAACTTTTCTGTCAAATAGTGGATTTTATTATTCTCTCCTGGGAAAGATCCTTCTTTATGACCAGATGCTGAGAGAATACATTTTTCCTTTGCCATTTGAAACACTAGCCAACTTCTTTTATATTTAAATAAAAAACAAAACATGAGCAGTGTAATTAATATTCATTCCGTAGGAACATGATCTACACCATGATAAATATCTCTCGGTGACAGGTCTGTTATCAGGAATATTTATGATATAACCAGGAAATTGTGTTTAAACCTTTTTATTCAACAAATTATTTTTGACTCGTGACCAAACGGAATCTGAAGAAATGTAGCTATCTGCCTAATCTTAAACGCAAAAATTACTATAGTACGAAGCCTGAGCAATAAAACACACACCATCAGGCACATTATTGTTTCTTGCAATCATTTGTAGTATAGTGTGCATCAAATTGCTTAGTGTCATGCATACCAGGGAGGGAAATGGTGTGAGGACACATACACATGACACAGGAATATAATAAACAGTTGTATGTGTATGCATCATTCACCCCATAATGAACCACTTCCATCTTACTGTATTTTCTAACTGCCCCTTCATGGAACAACATTTGTTATCCTTACTGAGGTTGACTTTGTGTTTATATCATCTCGCTTCTTTCTATTTTTCACTTACAAGCCTGGGTTTGTCGCATCTTTATTGTAGAGCGACATGGGATTATTATATTTAGGCTGAAAGGCAGCAGAGAGGATCCTAGCAACTATAAACATGTAACTCACAATCGGTTATATTATATTATATTGTTATAAACAATTAATCAACACTAATGGGCTCTTTTTATAAACAGGTATTGTTCATTTTTATACCATATAAAGCACACCATTTTTAATAATGCTTCAGCACTGAGTACCAAGTACCACTTTGCACATCCATATGTAAAGGCTCTTGTATAGATCTTTCTTAAAGTCCATAACCCAAACTAAAAAATGTTCTTATATAATATAATCTTCATATAGACAAAGACAAAAGGTCCTCTGAACTCAACCCTTAAAGGGTTGAGTGCAGAGGTCCTTTTGTCTTTGTCTATATGATTTTTGTGGTCACAGGCTCATTGCAACCTACCTAATCATTTAAAATCTAATGGTGAGCACAACTTTCCCTTTTTTTGCTTAGATTCTGTGCAGGCTTCTACATGTGGGGAAACCGGTGCTTCACAGCTTCACTGGCTTTTACCCATAGGAAAGGGGGGTGCTAAAGACAAAAAGCACAAATCTCTAAACATTTTTGACTTTGATCACCAATTAAGGCAAGACAAATGTTAAGTTCTTGATTCAACTTGCAATTGTGGGTGATATGTAATGGACTTCTTATTTACTTTTGGTCTGATATTCTTAGCAAGATGTGATTTGGACATTTGCTGCATCTCATCTTGCTTTTTCCAAATTCCACCTCCTTAATTCTGTAGGTCTGTAATACGCAAAGAAGTTAAGGTTAGCAAGTAGTAGTTAGCAAGTAGTATATATTTTCTCCCTATGTCTGTGGGTTTCTTCTGGGTACTGGGTAGCTCTGAAAATATGGTTAATGATTATTTGTTTCTTTACTAAAATGGCATGGGTTTGCCCCGCAACCATATGCCTTGTGTGCCAGTGTTTTCTTCCTTTTGCAGCAATCTCTAACCCATAGTAACCCCTTCACTCACCGGAAGACTCACTCACTGTTTTAAATGAGAGAGGAACCACCAGGGTCATACTGGGCCAGAGTCACACTGGGAAAAAACCGGGACACGCTCCCAGCTTTGCCGCTCTCCTGACCTCCCTTCCTGGCCTCAGTCGCTGCCCTGATGCTGCCGACGTAAAGAAAAGGTACATGCAGGGGAGTGGTTGCAGCTGGAATGGGGTGGCTGGAGGGGGGGGGCTTGTGGCTGGGGGGACCAGAGGGGGCTTTTGTGGCTGGGAGCCTGTGGGGGGGCCTGAGGCAGCAAGCCTGGGCCACCCAGTCCAACTTTGGGAACAACTAATCTAAAAAAGGCTATGGGAGTAATTGTATGTCCTAAAATCCCTTAATTATCAAATTGCTAGGGTTCCATAAATGCTACCCACTGTCTTCTGTTATTAGCAATGGCACTGGTTGGATCAATTTACATGCCTATTCCCCAGAGCTTATATGGCTTTGAACAGCATGGAATCCATCTTTGGTATGGGATGCCTGTTCATCTATGGAAAGGGCAGAAGTTGCCTTTACCATGGTTCTTATGATTTTTTAATTATGAGGGTTAATCGGAAGGTTATATTGTCCTTTACCAAGGTTCTGACTCACCACTCAAACACAAATATAAGGGTATGCAAGCCATTAAAATGGTTAAGTTTTAAAAGACAGCCATTACTTTTCATCTAGGTCTGGGCTTCTATGATCGCATCTCTGCATGAAGATAATGAGCTGCATAATCATGCCTGCTACACACAGCAAATGGCTAAGGATAACCAAACATGCGTATAAATATATAAGACAAATTGTACTTTAAAAGGAATGAATGGGTTTAGTAATTGAAAATTGTGGTTATTGCCCTGTGAGATTGGGAGCAATATAATTTACCTTAAAGACTCAGAGGTCTTGCTGTTCATTGTGCAAAGTGACATTTTTCATAGAGACTAATTTGCTCTTATTTTTCTGGGAAAAGGGGATTCTAAGCTGATTCTACACACATTGCAAGCTCCCAGAAATCGCCATTACTGCTTGACTTTTACTCTCTTTTCCATTATGAAGCTTTTTACAGAGAGTGATTATTAAGACAAGGAACTTTACCCTGGATTTAGTGGAAGAAACGCTTGCATAATCAATTTTAATGAAGAATCTGTTGTTTTCCTACTGTTTAGCCTTTGTTCATGTTCTATATATTTATAAGACACTTGCTATTTGTATCCTTGAGGTTAACATGTGGGAAACTAGGCACTCTGCCAGTTCTGCAGCTTCATCTGCCTAATGTACACACACAATGAAGCAGCATGACTTCACTGGAACTAGCTGTGAGAACATAAGAGACTTGATAACAATCAAGGACAATCTATGGCAAAGCCATAAAACACCACGTTATATAATGTTTGGAGGGAGGGTTTGATTATTCATAGCGTAACATTATCATGTTTTAGGTTGGTATGTTGGTTTGAATATGCATGAAGAATACTAAAAAAAAATTAAATATATACTATATGAAAATCAAGGACACATCAAAGCCTGCTTCTGGAACTTAACTCACTTCATTGTTAATATTCCAATTCTTGAATGTGTGAATCAATCATCAGATAATTCAGTGGTAGTTGGTAGAAGTAAGCTGTACAGACTGTTCTTTGTCAGATCCTTGCTGTTAAAGAGCAGGTGATACAAATGGAGTTCTGATGCACTGCTGAGGCAACAGGCTCTTTGATAACAAAGATGGACGTTTCAGGGGTATCCATGGCAGCTAAAGTGTGATATGCAGAAAAGTCTAGTCGGTAGCCTGCAGATGAAGAGGCAATGGCAAGTATGTACTACATATAAATATATATATATATATATATATATATATATATATATATATATATATATATATATATTTAATATGATAATAAGACTTGACCTTTGCATATACATTTTAGTTTTTTTTTTTTTACTAATACTCAATACTTGCCTTCTTGCTTGTTAGAAGGTCCCTGATATAGATCCAGGGATCTGGTATGTTCCTCTGGGTTGAGCCACAGACAACACTGGTTTTAGGTGTGCAGGTTACATTAATGGCTTTTCCCCTCTGCCTGTAAATAGTTTCCCTTTTGTTATCTAGTCTGGACAATTATTTGAAATGCAAGACCTTTTTCATGGACGGAGACTGTGTTGATGCCTTCGTGGAATATTACTATTGATCTGGCCTTTGGACTAGGGAGGGTTTTTCAGTTTCAGTTGCCTGTAATTTCTTGTAACGTCGACCGGCATGTTGGTCTGATTCCTTGTTAATTGTATTTTTTCCGTGGTGTTCAAATAACTTCAATATTAAATCCTCTGTATTCATTGAGCCACACCCTCAATCCAGATAAAAGCAATGTTAAAATGAAAGGGCTATTTAAACCTGCCACCTCCAGTAAACTGCTAGATCATTGAGCTTGTCCAAGTCTCCTGTTTCATATTTGTGTTCTTGCTCTAGCTTCAGTTCCTGTTCCTGATCCTATTTCCTGAATCCTAAAAGTCCTGTTCCTGCCCTATCATCCTATAAATATTCTGACTCCCTGATTTCAAGCCTTGGCCTGACAATTTACTCTGCCTGTTTTCTGCTTGCCCTGACCTTCAGCTTCACCTAAGGACTGTTTTTGATTATCGGCCCCTTTCCCAGACCTCTGTCTGAACTTGGGCTTCTTATTGTCTGTTACATACTGTATACTGAGGTTTGCATTTAATCTAATCTGTGTTTTCTGAACCTTAGTTATACGCAAATGTTTATTCAGCAATTGGCTCCTCAGAAACAATACAGCCAGCCATTTTGACACTAGCGATTGGCAAATATTTGGGATGCTATTTAGCAAAGGCTCAATCAATCTTACCCAGGTTAAAAACCTCCTGTAAGGTCTTACCCATTGGTACTTGGTTCCAGCTGAACTGCATACAAGGTTTTTCCCAAAGATTACACTGTTTTAAAATTTTTGAAGAGTAGAGTTCAGCAGGCCATATTTGGTGCCATTGCCCTAAAGTAAAACATTTACAACATTCTAGTCCAGTGCAGTCTGGTCCATGTTTTTTATTTTCCTATTGTTCATCAGACAAGAAAGAGGCTGAGAACATTGTTTCATATGTTTCAAGATTCTATTGAATTCATTTGATTAGATTAGTTTGTTGTCTTCAGCCATGCAGAATGAGAATTGCCTCTTAATCAATTTATTTCTCAAATTATATTTTTCCACAAATATACTGTATACTGTGCAACTTTCAAAAGACTGTTTAATGCCTGCATTCTGATTCTAGTATGTGCAAACCCTTGAAGTTAGATTCAATTTATTCATTACTATTCACTATTCTTGCAGTGTTCGCGAAATTTTAGAAACCATGATTAAACTCACAAACTCTAAAACCCCGTCGTTGAATTCATTAAAATATCAAAATAAAAGACCGTATGAACGAAAAAAAAAAAGAGCGTTGAATGATGTGGTAGAAAGTACGAATACCTAGAAAACCTCTAAAAATGGGAGTTTGTTGGACAATTCCTTGTGAAAAAAATCTGAAAACCTCTAAAAGTCCGAATTGATTTTAAACGGTCTGATAGGATCAACGCAGCTCACATTGACTTCTATAGCACCTCGACAACTTTTACTTGGCAAAGATTGCCATTAGAGGTTTTTGTGGTCTTTAGAAATATTTAAAAATATAGGAAAATCACTAATTTTCGAGATTTGAGGAAAACATCGCAATTCAATTGTTAGTATATGCTCAGTTGTTAGTATGGTGATCCAAATTAAGGAAAGGTCACTCATATGGGAAAGCACCAGATCCCATTATTCTGAATAATAGGTCCCATACCTGTACTGTATATACAGATATACAGGTTTTTGTTTTGTGTGTGCAGTGTGCTTTTACTGACCTAATATAAATGCTAATGTAAAAATGACAGTTTACATGAAAAACAACTGTGTGGCTTCCATTAAGTTCTTTATCCATTATGGTGATACTCTGCACTTTTCGGATTATATATTTACCAAGTATTATGAAAACTATTTTGTATTTAGCAAACTAGGCTTGAAAAGAAGCTGAGCACATTCATAACAATGCCATACAAAGTTGGCATAAGAGGCTGGAACATCACAACGCCCCAATTAAATTGTCAGAGTAAAAATAAACCTCTGTGGTGCATTTGTCCAAGACTTCAGCAAATCCTGCCTGTGGTGTTAGTCTTACTCATTAACAAACATTCTGAAAAAGAAGACAATGAAAGTTTTGTCAAACTTTTTTTTTTTTTCATTATAATTGAAAAAGTAAAAAAAAGAAAAAAAATATACTGTGAGGTGTTAGCACACTGGCAATTATATGTTAGCACATTCATTGTTGTACGTACAGCAGGCAGCTGATGAAAAGTTTTTTCTAGAATAATTGTAATTAAAATAAACCAAATATACAAAAAAATGCAATCTAATGCAAAATAAATACATAATATTTTAACAGATAATTCAAAGTCTGCAAGTTTTAATAACACTCAAATGATTCCTTTCAAAGTAGACGACAGAAAATATGCAACACAATATTAAGGGGCACATTTACTTAGGGTTGAATATCGAGGGTTAATGAACCGTCGAAGTAAAATCCTTCGACTTCGAATGGTCGAATAGTCGAACGATTTTTAGTTCGAATCGTTCGATTCGAAGTCATAGTCAAAGGTCGAAGTAGCCAAAAAATACTTTGAAATTCGAAGTATTTTTTATTCTATTCCTTCACTTGAGCTATGTAAATGTACCCCTAAAAGTGCTCAGATAGTTTCTTCTTTGAAAACATGGGAAAATATACTTTTTCTAAGGCGTTATTTAGCCTCATTGCACCCCCACTTAATGGCTTAAAAATTATTGGTGTATAATTTATACAGGAGCAGTGGCCAGCTCCATGGCGAAGCTCCCACCCTTTTCGGCTAGAGTCAGGTGATCCTGCTGGAGCTCTTCTTTCTATCTTTTCTTATTTTTTCGGCACCTTATTACTCTGGCAAAATGATCTCCTGACTGTAGCATTTACGCTACATGTTGATCCTTTCCAATTTTACTTTTTGTAGTTGAGAAATCTGTAAAACCAACGCACAATATTAAAAGTATAAGACCACCATTAAATGGGAAAGTTTTGGGTTGCTAAAACCACATGGTGGTTAGGCCTGCCTGTTCAAACCCTTCCTTTCTGAATTATAACTGTTTTTCTACAAAATATGGTGGTGGCATCCTACTCCAGGGTGACAGGCACCCTACTTCAAATCTTTAAAAAGCTTTACAGTTTAGAGTAACACATTATTCAGGCTCAGTATCTATGTAAAATACATTGGCCATGACCCAGAGCAGACCACTTTATCAGATATCTTGTGCCATTAACATACCTAATTAACAGCCAGTGACGTCTAAGAGGATATCTTTACTACAGGTACAGCATTAGCATGGAGGCTCCACGTTTATCTCAGTGTTTAAGGGGCTGATAATTAGTTAAGATTGACATTATTGTTGCTGTCATCGTAAGTCAGCCTAGGGACTACAAAATGTCAGCGCTTGAGGAGCTGCAAGTTGAAGCCAATTTGGTTAACTGGTCAGTTTATCTGCTAGTCCTTCACATGAACACATCAAAATGGGGACCCTGCAATTAGGGACATAAATGAATGGGGCACACCAATCAAGTCAAAGTTTAAAGGAAAAGTCAAGTCGCTTTTTAATTTCAGTATCCCTGTGTAGCCTACCTTAGCCCAATGTGAACCGCATTAGTTGCGCTTTGAAAAGCGCTCCAGTTTCCCTGCACCATCGCATTCTTTACACCATTGCGCTCTGATTTACCCGGCGGCCATTTTTTTCTGTATGCGTGCTTCCTCGTTCTAATGCGCATCCGCCAATAGCCCCATCCTCCTGACCTCTACACGGAGGTTTCTTCCGACGCTTAACACAAGCATGTGCGCATGCGCTAGATTTTTTTGGTGAACTGCGCATGTGCGCATCGCCAAATTTCAGCGTGCATTCCTAAGGGAGGGGGGAGAGAGGCTGCGAGTGCTGGAAACCAGACGGAAGAGCAGAACAACATTGCTGCTTCACGGATTAACTGTCAAGGACTTCAGTGGTCGGTATGTAAACCATTCTAAAAGGCTTTTCACTGATAAAATTTATGTTAGGGGGTTTGACATGTCCTTTAAAGAATTTTTTAAAGTTGTAAAAAGAATGTTTTTATTTTTTTATATATATAATGCGTTATCAATACATAAAGAAACAATTTTCTCTACAAGAGAGGTAAGTCAAAAACATATTACATCAAGTTTACAATATTTAGTAATTACATACCACCACGCTGCAACACGAAAATCAAGCCTACATGAAAACAGACACCCTTGTCAGAGAATGAGAATCACCCCGACGTTTCGGCGTGAAAGCCTTTATCAAGGGGAATTAATGTAGGCTTGATTTTTATGTTGCAGAGTGGTGGTATGTAATTACTAAGCATGGTAAACTTGATGAAATATGTTTGTGACTCTCCAGTTAGGGCGCAGTTTATCAACTATAGCTTTATACAAGCAGTGCCAATGTGTTTCACTGATAAAACAGAATCAATATCAAGTCATAGTGTGGAATTTTCTGCTTTGTATGTTCTTATGCTTAAAGCAGTCAAACATTTATTTTTTAAGAAGTATTCATTTTCAGCACAACTCAGCAGCAGCAGCAGCACTGAGAACTATTATCCATCCATTTTACCAAAATTACCAATATCCATCCAGATTCTGAAAATGACTAGCTGCATCCACTTAATAATTTGTATGGATATTAGTTCTCAATGCTGCTGCACTGAAAAGTAATACTTTATAAAAAATGAATGTGTTTGGGGGGAAACTATGTGATTTAATTAATGGGAGGGGACTAACAACTTAGTAAAAAGAAATAAATAAGGGTTTACTTCTCTTTTAAAAGGAATATTAATCCTCTGAGCACCGTTCATTTTTCATGGTTGCTACTAAGTTTTATACTGCTAGCTCAGTACATGATGTTGCAGGCCCAGAGTATCAGCAACCTTTGGTTAACCCTCTGGTTGCTCCCAGGTTGAGCCAAAAACCTGGCATTAGCAGTAAAAGAGTTGAATGTGAATTGTGCTCAGAGTTACACCCTGGGTAAACTCTCATCAGTTCATTAGATGGGTTTGATCCCTTTTAATACATGCTGTGCTTTGTAAGTTTAAAATAATAATATAGCATGCATTGTTATTGTTCTCTAGAGCAGTGCTGTCCAACTTTTATTGTACCGATTTTTCTGGCCGTCGTGGTTAAGGGCCGATAATGACAGTGTTGACCACAAGAATTTTCAAGACCATGTCCACATTAATGGTGGTAACACACCAAAAAACCAAATGGTTGGTGTTTACTGCAGGGATATCACTTTTCACTCATAAGTGAAAATTTTAATTCATATTAAAACATACCAGAAATTCATATGCTTCCACCTTCTCTGTGGATAACACTGCACCCCCCAGCACATGATTAAACACATTAACAACAATTTCCAAATGCTAACAAACCCCAGACCAAATCATACCAGGCTCATGTCCCACATGCAGAGTATGGCACACACAATGAGCATAGGGCATGCAGAGTATGGCACACACAGGGAGAATAGGACAAGCAGAGTATGGCACCCACAGAGCATAGGGCAGGAAGAGGAGTATGGCACACACAGGGATAATAGGACAAGCAGAGTATGGCACATACAGGGAGAATAGGACAAGCAGAGTATGGCACCCACAGAGCATATGGCAGGCAGAGTATGGCACACACAGGGAGAATAGGCAAGCAGAGTATGGCACACACAGTGAGAATAGGACAAGCAGAGTATAGCACACACGGAGCATAGGGCAAGCAGAGTATGGCACCCACAGGGAGAATAGAGCAAGCAGAGTATGGCACACATAGAGCATAGGGCAGGTAGATTATGGCACAGGAGCAAAGGGAAGGCAAAATACAGCAAGGGAAACCTATCAGGACTCTAAAATGAACAGTTCATTCTGTGCTATATACAGTGACACAATGCTGATGTCCCTCCAGCAGTTTTTATGAGTGTGAACAGGTGAACAATGTGGACACATTCAGTCTGGGTCTGAGGTGTGAACAGTCCAGGGTTTTAGGAGTGTAAACAATAGAGGTGTTACAGGTGTGAACAATGCAGGGGGATTTTCATGTGTGAATAATACAGGATTTTACAAACTGAATTTGAGTTAAACAATACAGAGGCCACTTAATCTCAATTTTATACCTTTTAACGTTTACACAAGGTAAACAGTCACAACAGGCAGTTTCATGTGGGGGGCCATACAAGGGGGGGGGAGTTGCGGGCCATATAGTACCCGCTGGCCACCAGATGTACAGCACTGCTCTATAGGAAGCTAAGGACCTTACAAAGGTAAACCTATCCACTTAAATCTACTAACAAAGGATTAACAACCTCCTAGTTTAGGGAAGTGAAACACCATATTTATTTATTTATTTCATAAATCTGCAGTATTTAGCTTTTTGTCTCCAGTCTGGTAACTCACCACAGTGCATTTATGTTTCTCAAACATAGTGCATTGTATAGACATGGCTTGCTATGCAGAGAGATTCCACCAAAGAGGTTAAAGGGCAAATCAAAAATTACTCCTTTTTCAAAAATGTCAAATATGTCAAGTCACATAAAAATATGGAAATCTTAGCAAACAGCTGCGAACGTAACACCAGACTCATTTCATTAAAGAAAATATATCTATGCGTTGCGGTTCATTGAACGCCCACTGTAAGACTGTTAGTTATTAACAGTTCTAACATGTTAACTGAACGTTATTTGCCGGTTGACTTATGTAATTATACAAGGCATCTGGATAATTTAATGACTTTCTTAGCATAGAATCCCCGTAGCTGGAGGTATTGTGTTATATCAGGAAGAAATGTTCCAGAACAGAAGCATTGCGTTCTATACTTCACATCAATGCTCATTGGATTTATGGGTCTATTCATCAAGTCATGAAAGCAATAAAGAAAATTGCCATCGTAATTCAGCTTCAGCTCACATGACTATGTTTTTGTTATAATCAATAGTATTTATCAAAGTCAGGTGTTGATTTTAATGTTGGCAAAGTGTGAATCTGAATTTTTGTGCAGGAAATAACTATAAGCTAACCTTTGGAAATTGAAGAACGAATGCTTGTAAAGCACTACTGGTGACCTCTGCATTTTGCAGTTATGGGCCTCTCGTGATTCCCTCTTCAAGGCTGCCAAGGCTCAATAGGAAACTCATATCTGTGTTGAGCTCATATTGAAAGAATATAGTGCAGGATATTTATAAAATCTATATGTATCCCTTTTAAAATGTAAGTATCTCCATGCACCAATAGTAAAATTTCCTTCTCACTGGATACTGTATTGTGTAAGTAGTTTATTTAAAAAAAAAATCATCCCATGTTACGGGGGCTATTTATAAGACTTTCAATCAACATTAACAAGGCTCTATACTTACGATGCATTTTGCATGTAATCATCAGTGTTTGTACAGGAAACAATATAAGTAATCTTAAAGAGATACTGACACCAGCATATTACATCTATCATAGTATTGCCTTTGAAAGCTACTTATAACCTGTCTGATGCCTCATGTTCCTGTACGAGGGGGCTGCCATATTTGTGCAGCAGGAGTCCGTTAGCATTAGAATCTCTAACTGACAGGCTGAGATGGGACAGTCAAGTTGGCAAAACAGTCAGGTTTAGAAACTTTAACTAATAATAACTTGACATGACCTATAGGTAACTTTAAGGGGCAGATTTATCAAAGGTCAAAGTGAAAATTTCGAATTGAAAAAAATTCGAATTTCGTGCTTTTTGTGTATTTCGACTAGGGAATAGTCCAAATTAGATTTGAATTTGAAAAAAATTAGAATTTCAATATTTATCATGTACTGTTGCGTTAAAAATTCGACTTCGACCATTCGCCATCTAAAACCAAATTGCTTTTTTTAGCCTATGGGGGACCTCCTAGAACCTGTTTGGAGTCATTTGGTGGACTTTGAAAAATCAAATTTTTTTCCGGAAAAACTTCTAATCGAATTCAATCGATTGCGCTATTACTTCGATTTGCACGATTCAAATTCGATCAGAAACTGACCTATTCTATCAAAAACTGACTTATTCGGCCAAAAAATAAATCTTTGACTTAATTTCGGTTGTTCTTTTTGAATTCGAATTTCTAGTTTTTCAGATTCGAAATTCGACCCTTCATATATCTACCCCTAAATGTGCATTCATGTTTTAAAAAGTAGTTTTTAATGTCAGTATCACTTTAAGTAATCTCATCTCACAAATGCCCCCTGCTACACAAAATCATGCATTTATGTAGTAACGCCACAACGTACTTTGACCAGCCTCCTTGATATAACCAACCACAATATGATCATTCACCAGACAGAAAAGGGAACAAATAAACTTGATGTTTTTATCCAAATTGTTGCCTTAGAAAATCAAAGACCTTTAAGACCATGTTGAAAACAAATAGCTTTGTTCTTGTTAAAGAGAGAGGAAGAAGTTTAGCTGGAAGATTTGCAGTCACAAGAAAACCAGAGATTAAAATCTTAGGGATAAAACTGCCTATATGATGTATTTATTCATAAGTCATTTAGCCTTGCAGCAAACCTTATGCATGAACAGAGGCAGAAGGCAATCAGGGTGTACAAGGAGAGCCACAGTGGTGTCCTTAAGAGTACTGTGTTTCTGGGAATTTCTGGACCATGTAGCTGAATGTAACTTAGACGAGAAATGCATTTTTTCACAGACCAGAATTGTTTTAAACATTTTTGATGTTTTCAGATCCATAGGTTTTGTTATATTAAATATACAATATATAGGTAGATCCCCGCATTACCCACCACTCCAAAATTGTGCTGATTTCAACAATCAATAAAGGGTTGAACATCCTGAGCCATGTGATTAAACAAAATTATGCAGAATCCAGCAAATTAAAGGATCTAATAAACTTTGAAATCATGTCTGACATGCTCACAGAGTAGTAATGTTTTTATTCTGCATCCATTTGTGTTCAGAATGAGGTTTAAAGTTCTTTTAAAACTGTCTGTTGGGATAACACCCATACCAAGGCTTACAGTCAGCTTGGTTTCACTGGTTCAGCCTTCCTGAAATAACGTTCTTTGACCTGTGATGTTTATAATGACAGTTTACCTTGAAATTAGCAATTGGAGGCAGATTCATATTTTGAATTTTTTTTTTTTTAAAAACTCAAAGTCTGAAAACTCTAAATGTGTGTTTATTTATGAAAACTTGAACATCAAAAGCTGAAAACTCTTACGAAAATTAAAAAAACAACTCAAACACAGGGAAATAATGTCTACTCTTTTACAGTATTTTCCATGAGTGTGCCAAATTTCAACGTAGTCTTAAAAAACATCTTGAATTTTGAAAATTCAACCCCCCTTTACTTGATGATTTTTTTCTTTCCAGTTTTTGAGTTTTTTTGTGTTTAATAATGCTGAAAAATTCAATTTCCGTAAACTCAAATTTATAATTTTGACAGCAAATAATTTTGAATAGCAGAAAAAAAATCAATTTGAATTTTGGTAAATCTTTTTTTTGGTTTTAAAAGTTTTATTGGGTTAAATCACTTGGTATGATATAGATTATGTTCTAATAAATTTGCAATTGGTCTTTTCAAATCATTATTGATTATAAATTAAAAAACTTTTGGTTCTATAGAAGGAACAAAACTTTGGAACATCATCATTGGACTCCTTTTACAAACTGCATCACTGTGGACACCATTATGGGCTTGTCTGCTGTCATGTAACTCTGCTCTAGGGCCTTTTTGATGCAATCTCCCTACAGCATATACAGCTGCAGCCAATATGGATCTTGCTTCAACTGCACATGGTCTGTGCTGGCTATCATCAAACAGAAAGGTAAATCACTATATAAAAATAGAGAAAAAAGAGAAATTGCTAAATTGTCCCAGAATCTCACTATGTACTTATCATAAATGTTTTAAAGCACATTATCTGACTATGTTACAGCACAAAACTCTCAAGTTTTTTTGGTCAATTAATTTTCCTTAAAGGAACAGTTCCGTTTAAAAGTGAAACTGCGTAAATAGATAGGATGTACAAAACAAAAAATGCTTCTAATATAGATAAATTGTACAGTAAATATAAACTAAATAGATAAAATGTAATCTGTAAAGGCTGGAGTGAGCAGATGTCTAGCATAACAGAACACAACTTCCTGCTTTTCAGCTCTCTAACTCTGAGTTAGTCAGCGACTTTAAGGGGGGCCACATGGGACATAACTGTTCAGTGAGTTTGCAGTTGATCCTTAGCATGCAGCTCAGATTAAAAAACAAACAGTTATGACTAATATGACCGCCCTCAAGTCACTGATTGGTTACTGACTGGTAATCAATCAGTGGGAACATAGGGGCACATTTACTATTGGTCGAATATCGAGGGTTAATTAACCATAGTTATCGAGGGTTAATTAACCCTCGATATTCGACCGTCTAACTAAAATCCTTTGACTTCGAATATCGAAGTCGAAGGATTTACCGCATTTCGTTAGATCGAACGATAGAAGGAAAAATCGTTCGATCGAACGATTAAATCCTTCCATAAAAAAATACTTAGAAAGCTTATGGGGACCTTCCCCATAGGCTAACATTGGTGCTCGGTAGATTTTAGGTGGCGAAGTAGGTGGTTGAAGTTTTCTTTAAAGAGACAGTACTTCGACTATCGAATGGTCGAATAGTGTAACGATTTTTTGTTCAAATCGTTCGATTCAAAGTCGACGTTGTAGTAGCCAATTCGATGGTCGAAGTAGCCAAAAAAAAAAACTTCGAAATGGAAGTATTTTTCCTTCTAATCCTTCACTCGAGCTAAGTAAATGTGCCCCCAAGAGTGCTGCAAAGCAGGAAGTAGTGTTCTGGCTATTATGTTAGACATCCAGTCACTCCAGCCTTTTTTAGATTACATTTTTTTGGCTAACTATATTGAAAATATTTTTTATTTTGCACAGGCTATCTATTTACCCAGTTTTTCTTTGTATACTGAAAAATTCCTTTAAAATTACTGTTTTCAGTATAGCACCATAGGTCTAATAACTATGGTTGTATATTGGTGTATATATTCTTTATCTTCTCATTGTATGAACAGCAATATTTCTCTTTTGTGAACTGTTGTTCTGAAAATGTTTCTATAATGAATAAGTGAAAATGAAAAATAGAAATAGGTTAAAACTTTCCCCCTAGGAGTTGGCAATACTTAATGTGAAAAGAATGCAGTTTTGGGATACCTTGTATCATGTGTATTTATATGTATAATCCGAGGAATCACTGTGCAATCTCTCATACAATTGTTTATCGCAAAATAACTCACATCACAGAAAAAAAAAATCCCAAAGCATTTCTTTTTAATAAGTCTTCTGCTACAAAATTTTATTGGTATCCTTTTATGTTCCCTCAAGAGAATGTAGTGTGCAAAAGCACTGCCTTGGAACATATAAAATTACAAAGGAAATTTGTTGTAAAAAGTAGAATTTCTTCTAGATTGGTGTCAGTATTTATTTCATTCATAAACAAAAAAAAATTAAGATATATTTTCATAGTCAGCAAGTTCATGGTTTAAATTGCCATCATTTGTTATTTGACTGATATGACAGATTGAAAAGACAACTTCATTGTACTCTTCAAAACATAAACTGTTCCACAAAAGCACTGTAAAAACTCTTTGAAAGTTTTGCATTGTGCTTAATTTCTAAGGTTAACTACATAATTTGGTTGTCTCATATTCAACTGTGTTTGGTAATTTTTCATTGAAGGCCTGCAATGCAGAGAGGATCCTTACTACTTCACTGGTAGACAGCTTAAGTCTGTGGCGAAGCAGGCAAGAAAAAAGGTCCAAGCGTTGTTGACCTGGGGGAGATAGTTTATTTACACGGTCCCTAATCTCCAGAAGCTGTAAAAGAGCGGAGTCCTGAGAGCCCTGAGTGTAGGGATAATCCAACTGCAATATTAAGTCCCGAATGGCTTCAGGGTCAAAGTGCATGCTGTAACCAAAAACCTGAATGCTGTTAATTTTCATGTATCCAAGATTGCGAGAAGGATCAAGAAATTCCAGTGGCTCGTAGTACATACTTTCATTGCCATTTGGACCATTAGACTTTACACGACTCCTTAGGTAGATGTGAACAGTTTCAAAAAATGTCTTCCACTTATTACCTAATGTCAAAGACCAGTTGTAACATTGCAGTGGCAAGTCCAGCTTAGTCCGTTCCCAGTCTGGGAAGTTGTTTTCATTGACAGGCATAAACCAGCTCTCAGAGTGACTGCCGCCAAAAGGATTTACATAAACAGCCAAAACAGGTTCCAAGGTGCTATTTTTCGTTAAGCAGATCTGAAGAGAAAGGCCTAATATCATATGAACCATGTTGGACTTATACTTATTACTTTTCAAAGTTAAGAGCATTCTCTTGCGCCATGATGGGTCAAACCAGCTATTGAGCCTCATGTCATTACTGATAAATATGGCATGGACCTCAATTCTACGATCATTCTTTTGGAGTAGATATTTCATCTCGGTGTCTTGCATGTCAGTCTCAAATCCAATATAATGCTCAGTAGAATCAGCTACTTCGGGCTTGCATAATCCTTGGCTAAGCATGTATCCAGTGTTACAGTTTCCACATCTGGTACGATTGTCAGGTGCACATGTTTGGCAAGCTGCTCCATCTCCAACAACACATGGAAGGTTGGTTTGACAAGACACTTGGTCATTTGGGCATGTGCAGGTATGGGTTTCTTCTGAGAAGCTTCCCAAAAGGCCATTCTCGTTACAGTACAGAAAAGACTGAATGCGGTTCAGCCAGTAAGATGAAGATCTGAAAAATAAATACAAAATTAAAATATTGTTTCATTAGTTTATTTTCTACTAACAAAACTCTCAGTGATTAAATATTGATGGAATATTTCATGAAAAGCTATAGTAAGAGTATTGCCTATAAAGTAAGAGCTCCCCTCTTCGAAGGAGAGCATTTGAATGCTGAAAGAAAAGGTAAAGTAACATGATTAATGCCAATACTGTATGGAGGATGAAAATAATAAAAAAAAAAGTTTTTAAAGAAAAGCTATAGTAAGAGGACAACGTTTGCCCCCACAGAAATCAATAGAACACCTTTAGTAGTGAAGTGCAGCAATGTGTTACTTTCCATTTATGAATGCTCTACAATGGATGCAAAATAAAGCACACTTAGATGATATGCTATTCTAGTAATTTGCTCCTATGCACACTCTATTGATGCTGGAAAATCACTATGCCCTATGCACTTGCATTTGTAGATTAGCATTTATGTATTTTTGTCCTCTCAGCGCAGTTAGATTTCTGTGAAGGTAAATGCAAGCAGCAAAATTTTTAAATTACGTAAATGAATGATAAAATGATTAAATGATAAAAAAAATTGAAATTAGAAATATTCAATACTTCATTAAAGAGACATAGCCAGATTTTGGAATTAAAAATTAAATTACACCTTCTTGCTGATTCTTTCAAGTTACTGCCACCATTTTTCTCACAATACTTTTTCCTCTGGAGGTCATTGGTCCTTAATAGTGCCTATAGGTTTAATCAATCATTTATAATAAGTCTATGTAAGCTATTTAATTCCTGCAAAAAAATAAACTTATTTGAAAAAATCACCTTTCACTGTGATTGTGTTGGCTGGGTCTCAGAAGCTGCCTATTACTCAGTTCTGTAGCCAAGAAATCTCTCATTATGTATTTGAAACACCAATAACACCATTCATCTATGGATCAGAATATACCAGAAATGTTGGGAAATTAATGGGACTTGCCTTTCAGTTTGACAATTCTTGGCAACTCCCTGCGTGAGGTCTCTGAGATTATGTTAACATTTTCCTGTGCTAAAAGAGACCACCTGTCTAGCTGAGATTGGAATTGAAAAGGAGAAAATAATAAAAATAAAACTAATCGAATTCAGTTGGCATTTATCGACTTGTCACTCCTTGATTGCTGGAGTTTAAATGGCTTCACAAAGGTCATAGAGATAAAGGGGACTGAGGCCATCAGATAAAATTATGTGGTTTTGATAAAGATAACCAAAGAGAGGGTAGCGATAAAAACATTATATATATAATGTAAGTAATGTATTTAAGTTGTATAAATGTATTTAATATTCCATTAATACTCTGAAAAATAAATGGATGGATTCTTTTTTCCCCAGTGTTTGGTCTCCGTGTAATATGATGGTTTTAAAGAAGAACCTTCTGCATTAGGGCTCTTATGAGGGTTTCCACCTTTTCCGCTGGCTAAACCCAAACCCACTTCACTCTGATGAAGTGCCGGTAACTCTGGGCACGAAACGCGTATGCTGAACTGCACTATTGATTGCCACTGTATGTCACATTGTTTGCTGGAATAAAGCCACAATTGATTGAACTCATCGTGTCCTGTGTGGAGTTGGGATTGCTTGCGCCTGTGGAGTTCTCGCATGATGCCGCTGGAGGGGAGACGGGCTTCTAGGACGCCGAGTGGGTGAGCTCTGCTTTTTCTCATTACTTGTTTTTTGCACCCAATAGTGTCAATAAACTGGGGAGATGGACTTTGAGCTGTGCCGAGTTACACAATTCCTTGTGGCAACTCCCAGGTCAGTTACTGTATAATGAGAAGGACCAAGTCATGTGGGATTTGGACACAGCACTTGCCATTTACTGATGGCCAATACAATTTTCTCTCCTGAGAAATTATGGACAACATATATAGTCAGATGTGGACCCTAACTTGGTCTTAACTAGTGCTCTAGATATTCACTGATGGTCAACCAAATTGGTTTAAAATTACCAAATCGGTTGTCACAGTTCATGTTAAAAGCCAGTTTAATATCCTGAAATAAAACAGTGTCAGAGATATATTATAAGACTGAATTTTATGAGAAACAGTGGTTGGAGAATTTAGAAAGAATTGATATTATGCTATTTAAAGTGAAAGTGGACCTATAACAATAAATACAGGTATGGCACCGGTTATCCAGAATGCTTGGGACCTGGGGTTTTCTGGATAATGGATTTTCCTATCATTTGGATCTTCATACCTTAAAGAAACAGCAAAACCAAAAAATTTAAAAGTTTTAAAGGAATGACAATATAATGTAGTGGCTCACTGCACTGGTAAAACTAGTGTGTTTGTTTCAGAAACACAACTATATTTTATATAGACAAGCTGCTGTGCAGCCATGGGGACAGCTATTCAAGCACAAGACACACAGTAGATAACAGATAAGTTCTGAAGACTCCCATAAAGACCTTATCTGTTATATGCTGTGTATCCTGTGCCTTTTCTCCATTTTTGGCTTTGAATGTCTGCCTCCTTTATATAAACTATAGTAGTACTTATCTGTTATCTACTGTGTATCCTGTGCTTTAATGGCTTCCCCCATGGCTACACAACAGCTTATTTATATAAACTATAGTAGAGTTTCTGAAGCAAACATTATATAGTGAATAAAGTACCCCCTCTTGTAAAATATAAGGATTTTATAAGTTACAGAGGAGTTTCATGACCATATAAAAACACGAGTGTTTTTATGCAGGTCATGGAACTCTGAGGTAACTTCTGATATCCTCATAATTTGCAACTGGGGGTACTTTATTTATTATAATCCACAAGTTTTAGTGAGTCATGTGACAGAAATGACATCAGAACTCACCGGTTATAACTGATGACATCAGAACTCACCGTTTATAAGGATATACAGTATATTCATGGCTTTTGTGTATTATAGTACATTATATAGTGAATAAAATACCCCCTATTGTAAATTTTAAGGATATTATAAGTTACCGAGGAGTTTCATGACCGAAGGCCGAGTGTTTTTATACAGGTCATGGATCTCCGAGGTAATTCTAATATCCTCATATTTTGCAACTGGGGGTACTTTATTTATTATAATACACAAGTTTCAGTGAGTCATGTGACATGAATGACATCAGAACTCACCGTTTATAACTGATAACATCAGAACATCATTATAAGGAAATAATATACAAGATATTCATGGCTTTTGTGTATTGTATATCTATATAGGCTGGTTTTGCTTCAAATAAGGATTAATTATTCTTAGTTTGGATCAAATGCAAGAAACTGTTTTATTATTACAGAGACAAAGGAAATCATTTTTAAAAAATTGATTATTTGGACAAAATGGAGTCTACGGCCCTTCCATAATTAGGAGCTTTCTGGATAACAGATACCTTCTCTGTAATGGAAGAAATTAAATCATTTGTTTTATGTGTAGATTATTTTTAATACAGCAAAAAAACAGAATGGGTCTTATTTTCATTTTGCAGTAAGAGTAATATGAGAAATAATTCCAGATCTACCTCTGGATGCCTGCAGCTATTGCTCTTAATGTATCTATCAAATCATCATTTCTAACTGCAAATTCACATTTTAAATAGCTTTCAAGTATTATTGATAGATATATGAGAAGACAGATGACAGATAAGAAGACACTTTGATATATACCTATTACAAAAAAAGTTGTCCTTTTAAAAATCAAGGACTGTGCCTGAGAGTAATGCTTTCCAATTTTTATGAAAGAACATTAGTAAATATTGAATGCTTCTATCGCTAAATAAAAAAGGAATATAATTCATGTCATTATAAGTAATAGGACAGGTTCACAAGTCAACATTTTGCTCCTTGCCGTGGGCTTTCTACTTTTCTACTTTCTAGCACTAAAATGTTTGCCTTCAGCTGCACTGACCCTCAAACAAGATAGCCTTCTCTTATTTGGATTTTAACTTCCATAGTAGCCATTGCAATGCTTTAATACAAATATATCAATATTTTATAAAATGCCTGTGGAAGGGTGCAGGAGCCCCATGTTTCTTATAGACCCTGTTGTGAAAAGTATCAGAATGAATAGAATGAAGTATCAATGTATACATTTAAAGGAAAAAAATCGAAACAACCCCATATTAAATACTAAATTTAATGAATAATTTTCATGATATTTGCAGTTTTACGCTGCCACTGTGCTTTTTACACAGCAGCTTTGAACTGCTATGCTGCTGGCCAACATAGTGTAGGTATGCTAATAGGTAGCAAATATTATTTATTGAGCATTTTCATCTCAACAACAAATGGGCACATTTACTTAGGGTCGAATATCGAGGGTTAATTAACCCTCAATATTCGACTGTCGAAGTAAAAATCCTTCGAATTCGAATATCGAAGTCGAAGGATTTAGCGCAATTCGTTCGATTGAACGATTCGAAGGATTTTAATCCATTGATCGAACGTTTTTCCTTCGATCACAAATTTGTTAGAAAGCCTATGGGGACCTTCCCCACAGGCTAACATTGAGGTTCGGTAGGTTTTAGGTGGCGAAGTAGGGGGTCGAAGTTTTTTTTAAAGAGACAGTACTTTGACTGTCGAATGGTCGAATAGTCGAACGATTTTTATTTCGAATCGTTCGAATCGAAGTCGTAGTCAAAGTAGCCAATTCGATGGTCGAAGTAGCCAAAAAAACACTTTGAAATTCGAAGTTTTTTGCATTCGAATCCTTCACTCGAGTTAAGTAAATGTGCCCTAAAGTGTCAGTGGGTCAGTTTCCTTTATACAAAGTCACTGAAAGTCAGCCAAGGAAGAATTCTGTATGGCTAGGTTGGGAGAACTGTTACCAAGGACCCAGTGTTTATGCTACTGTTATTGAATCCCAAATGTTTAATCTACATTGGCACCTGTATTGCTGTTGTTCATTTGCTTAAGAAACACTGGTTCCCATCTGAATAGTTTTATGCTCAGGCTTCTTTAAGGCTAAGCAAAGACAAACCAAAATGCCCCCGGCTCTTGTGGGCCCTGCCAGCCGAGATCCGCACCCAGATCTGTGGCTTCGACCTCCCTTTGTCAGGGGGTCGCGGCAAAAAGATTGCGCATGCGCACACATGTGGCACAGCGACCGGCCCAGCAGGAGGAGTCTGGAGGGGGGCCCTTGGACAGCAGCCCTGATGGACCCCGGGCCCCCCAGTCTGACCCTGCCTAGAGATATCAAACACAATAGGGCTCATTTACCTCTTATATGTCTAGTTTTTTCCCCGCAGTGAGTTGCACCTAAAGCAACTTTAATTATAGTTACTTCTGTCAAAATGCATTCCTAGCACTTCCCTTGAGCTTGGTGCAACCCAGTGCTTCCTGCCTACGATTCTGAACTGAGTGCTGCCATGCCTTTGACATATCATCAGCACCATGCATCAATAGGCACAGCTCATTTAGGCCAAAAGAATTGAAACACATATCAGTTTCACTCCATTTGCACACCTGAAATGATACTAGCAAAACCCTGAAAATGATGTTAGGCAGGATGTGCAGTCCGTCTGGGCAAATTAGTCATAGTAGTGTTAGGCGCTGCACAGTTGTGTCAAGAGAAATTCTGGAAAAAAGTGCACTGTGGAATAAAAAAATATGATGCAATTTCACTTGAAAATAACTTCACCTAGGAAAATGAATAAGCCCTATTTGTATTTGTTGTTTTATAATGAAATTGAATATCTTCTGTAGTTATTATATATTCTGATCCCATTAATGTTACTGTATATCCTGTAATGAAGCCTACATGCCTCCCAGTTCTTTATTAAAGCTAACGACACATGGAAATTTGAGTAATGCAGCCTCTTTCGTTCACACACCAGTGACTAGGGCCATTTCGACTATCAGGCAAGGCAGGAACCTTGCCTTAGGTAGCACGTAACTAGGAGAAGCAAAAATCTGCAAAAAAAATTGTAACTTTAAGATTTAAATTTCTGTTTTTTAATTGCTCTCTACATTGGTGAGCCTGCCCCCCTGCCCCAGTTTAAATTCTGGAGGTAACCAATGAGATCACCGAATGGTCAAGTTTTCCATTGTGATAGATCTGCTTGAGTACAATATCACCATTGGTGGACTGGCCAAAATGATTTGGTAATCTTATACCCAGACAGTTATAGAGTCTCAATATTGATTATGTGACCATTGTTAGATCTAGCTTGAAATTGTAAGTTTACATTTATACTATAAATCATTTATACCGTATTTTACATTATCTATTGCGTACAATATGCTTGACACTTTTTTCCATTATGCAAAGGTTCACAAAATGTATATAATATATCTGTAATAAATGAAAATAATGTTGCATGAGATGAGTGCAGGGGAGATGTCTGAATGAAACAATGAACTAAGAAAAAAAAAAACAATAATAAACAGCAGTTTGTAATTCCATTCATTAATGTACAACCTGATCCCATACTGTATATAAATTTGCATTAAATAAGAGTCTAGGAGCACATTTTATTAAAATGTACCTTAATGAAATTCAACAGCTATTTCTAATCATAGCTAAGCTATTAAATGTGGGGCAGATGTTGCTGCCGCAAAAACTAAATTGAATTTCCTTTAATAACCTACAACAATTGAAAAGAAGAATGTTGACACAGCTTTCCAAATTATTCTCTATCCATTTAAGTAGGCAAACATTTCTCATAGAGATGGGAAATCTACATGTTACTTGATGTCTGAATTACATTTTTAAAATCAACACACCTGCCTCAGCATGTAGGAACATGAAGGTTTTTAGTAATGCAACTTTGACTTAAAGGAGAAGGAAGGTATAATGAATGGGGGGTTGAAAATGTTAGGCACCTCCTAGTGATTAATTTCACTTACTTGATATCCCAGGCCAGTGCTCCTGTTTATGGAAAACCGCAAAGGCTCAGGGTACTTCGTATCAAGCAACATGGAGCGATCATCTTCTTCATTTTTAAGTGGCCCTGGACAGGTGCATGCGCAGAGAGTGGAAAAGCCATTCTCTTTGATTAAAGTTCAGCTTTTCACTCTAATGCGCATACATACCCACCGAGAAAAGGGAAGAAGCAGGTTTCTATTAACAATGGTAGCAAGTAAGTCATTATAATTATTGGGTGATGCCTTTGCATTTGGCAACCTCTGCAGTGATGTTACATTTCCTTCTTCTTTAACTGTACAGAATACTGACTACAAGGGGCTGATTTATCTAAGTTTATCTAAGAGAAGAAATGTATAAAGTTTGAGATAGTTTTATTAGTTTTTCTGGTATGTGTTTTTTCAGCTTAAAGTACAAGTGAATGCAAATTATACCTGGACTATTAATGGAGAGGGTGCTGTTCCCCAACCTGACCTGCATCATTTAGGCAGCCCAAACTGCTTCCTATTTCTTGCACCACTGCAAAAACTCTGAGTACATACAACATTTTTCCCAGCGGCCATTTTTCCCCATTCACCATCCACTTCTCCCTCTCTTTTTTCAATAAAAATCATTCATCAGTCATTCAAAACAATATTTATTTTTGTAAATAAGTCATTCCTTTTCTTATTCCCATTAAGCAGTATTTAGCAGCAATGTATTAATGAGGGGAAGGCAAGGGGAGGCACCTGTTATTTATCAAAGTCAGATTTTATCTCAACATTTTCTGCTACAGACTTCGATCAAATCCGCTTGAGTTTTTTTACACTTATTTATTATTACATTTTCCCGAAAAATCTGATTTTCACAAATTTTTCGGATTTTTCACATGAAAACTCAGATTTCTTATGCTTTTTGCCTGAAAACTCAGAAAACTTCGGGGTATTGGACAAAACCAAGCACACCTCACAAAATCATTGGGACTTAGATGCCAGATTTTCTTATTCTGACTTTTCCATCCTCTGGGTTTAATAAATCCTGAAAATATTGTGATTTTTTAAAACAGATTTTATACTAAAAAATCAAACATTTTTTGGGATTTCTGCATTCAGAGTTTAGTAAATAACTCACTACATGTAATATAATAGCAGCCACACTCGATCAACAGAGGTCAAAATAAAAATCTAACTTTTATAGTTTATTAATTCTGGATAGAGGTTAAGTAGTCACATACGTTTCTGAAACCTATGGCACCAGGTTCACAGTAATGGTGTGATTCTCAGTAGTTTAATGTTCCACAAATGGGATAGGAATGTTTAATAAGGTCTAGTGACATGGCAAAAACCTTCATTAAAAAGTGGTTATGTTTGTGTTTGCATAGAAAGTTTATTTAAATGGTAAACTCTCCTTCCTTTGTCTCCACACTTTGGGCCAAATTCAATTCAGTGTTCAGAAAAAGTTATCTCATGATTTATCACGTGAAAAGCCATGGATGAGATTCAATAAGAGGAGAAAAAGCTTTTCTCCTAATTCAGTTCAATTTTTTTTCCAATAGACTTCAATAGAATTTTCACTTGATAAACAGTGAGATAACTTTTTCTGAATTGAATTGCATCTCAAACTGAATCTTCTCCATGCTTTTCATAAAATAAAACCTTTTCTCATGGAAGTGAATCTGGCTCATTATGGCTGAGACACTACCTATCTTTATATTGCAGCATTTAGACTTGGTGTTCCAAGGTCTAGACCAAAATTGTTCATATAACTATTATAGGGTTGCTACCTGTCTGGATTTCACCCTGGCAGCCCAATTTTTTGAAGTGATGTCCAGGTAAAAACAACCTTCATCAGCCCCTCCCCTGACATCACCAACCCCTGACATCATCTATATAAACCATTTTTCTAAAAATATACTTTTCTAGTAGTATGTGGCATTGAATAATCCTAACTATTAAACTGCCATTTTAAATATCAATTATTGCCTGGTTCATACAATTCAGTGTGCTCACACACAAACAAAGGGCACACATACATGCTAGGTTACATCAGCTAATGAATGGACAGAGCTGTGTTTTATTCACACACTTCTTCCTGTTACAGTTAGAGCTGCATTATTTCCTGTCGGGTGATCTCTGAGGGAACACACAGACCATCACAAAATGGTGGCTCAATGTAAAAGATGTAAAAGGGCATTTTACAGATTTCTATTAATTAATTTGGACATGCTGTTTAAAAGTACTCCTGCAGAGACGACATGGAAAACACGCTGACTCTGCCGTTTTAATCAAATGCCAGACAAATGTTTACATTGTAAAGGAAAGGGAGTGTACTATGCAGATTTATATAAATATATGAGATACGTTGCATTTGAAAAGAAGTAATTTGGGGGTTATAATATCCCATTTTGGTCAATAGTAGTTTTTGCATTTAAAGAATCTTTTTTTAAATGAAATATGTGTTTATCTCCCCTTCCTTCCAACATCTCAAAAAGGGGATGGAACAGAAGACAAGACACTAATTTAGAAGTGAGTGTGATTGACAGAGTTAAGTAAATAAATCAACTTGTTTATTTGATGGAGTAAGAATAAGTAAAATGTATTATAGGCTTTGGAGCAGGTAAGTGAAGTTTTCATTCGAGATGTTGTAATACACATTAGAAAGGTTAAAGCATGGTGGGGATAAAGGTTGTCACAGAATGCGGAATAAGGTAGCTACTGTAAGTATATAGAATGCCACTTATGGTGACTTCGGAGCAAAAGTGCAAATACTAGAAATATACTATATACAGTATATATATGTTACTGCATAACAAGCTGTAAATGTGTTACACTATACAGATATACTCGGTGATTAATGCTGTGCATTTATATTCAATAGAGGCAATTCCAAGGGCGCATTTCGCTGGTAAACCCAAGTCAGAGCTTTCCAGACTTAAAATGTCACCTTAAGTTATGATCATTGCTCCAGCACTTTCACCTCTAGCCAAAGTTGCTGCTTTGGAAAAGTTCCACTTTCATTAGATTATCAGGGAATTATATTATACGAGGTCAGAGCTGTCCACTTTATTTTGACAGTCAGTAATTTCTTAAAATAGCAAACCTGCTTCATCAGACTTTCTTTTTCCATGCAGAATTAATTGGTTTCATTGAATACGTTGCTCTTTTTCCACTTTACACACTGTAAAATGTATACATTAGTTGCACTGCTTTGCTCCTCTGAGCATGAAATGTTCTTGCTCTAATAAAGATTTCAGTATACCAATGATAGTTGGTTTGGCACTGCGCTGTGATGTTGAGAGATGTAGGATCTCCTTAGTGCAACATAATGCATATCATTCCTTTATTATGGTATTGCTGCACATTATAAATGTACATTCAGCTGGAGAAGTTGTGCTTATCTCAGGGGTCTGGTTGTGACATATTACAAGTTGTTGCATTACTTTTAACACTATTGCAAGGTTGCATCCATAGTATTGGATATTATGCTTATTCAAGAAACCATCCAAGCCGAATTAACAGAATCAGCCATCGCATCATCATCCAGCAGGGCCATGCCACAACTTCACTGCCCTCATTGTAATGAACAGCCTACGCTGCTGCGTAGTGGTGGCCTTTAGGGGATTGATCCTTTTTATGGGAAAAAAAAGAGTCCCACTATCTATCTATAATGCCCTCTAGTGTACTTGTAAAGAGTAATCATACTCTCTTTCAAGCAGCTTTTTCCCAGAAAACATTGCACACTGAAATTGAGGACCAGTGCATGTTCTATATTGCTATGCTTCTTGATGTGACAGTAAACAATTTGTTTTGAATAAGATCAGATAGGTTTAAAGCCATGTTCTGATTTTTATTTTTGCAAAGGGCAACTAAAACCTTAGTTACATTTTATTTACTTACCAGTCTTACACTAGCCTGACAAGTCAAATATGGTGCCATCTCCATAATGCTTACAAGTTCAGGAATCAACTGAGTAATTTTTTCCCCTTATTTCAACCACAGAAGAATTCCTGCACGCTGCAGTACTCATATGTGCTCATGCCCATGTCAGTATACATGCCACAAGGGTAAAAATGTGTCCTGGGACTTGGATGACAGGGTAAGCAAAATTGCCAAGGTGTAATATTCATATATTCCTAAGTTGAATTTGATATGTTTAAAGAACTTCAGTAATAAATTCCCACCATAGTGTAAGACTTCATTTGATATAATGCACTGTAGCAGTGTCCCCAAGAACTAAACTGAGTAGGAGCAAACATTGTCTCAAAGACATCGCTAATATGATCGAAGCATTTTTTAATAAGACTTGAAGAACTGCAGTGGACGCCCTCTCTATAAATAATCAGGTGAACGAATAGTTTTATATTTTTGCTTTTGGCAGACAATTTTTTAAAATTAAGACATGATATCAACAATTAATCAAATTTGTTTCAAGGTCTTAGAAGCACGTTAAAGTTTAATTAGCTTTTTTTATCCTCTAGACACTGCTGTAATTATTTTTAGGTTTCTAAAGTGTATTTAACAAAAATATAATGCTACTGTTTGAGTGTGGTATCTCTCAGATTCAGTTTGGAAATGAGATTGGAATCCAAGGTACAGCTTAATTTTCTGGGCAAATATAATTGATGTTTCAGTAAAATAATTGTCTTATTTTCTACTGTCTGTCACACAATATATTGTTATGATTACATCATTAGTGGGGTTAATGATTTCCCTGTAGCTGGAGAACTGAGGGTCAAAGAGAAGAATTGTGAGTGAGCACTTGCTGTAGCACTGACCAGCTTTTATATTATCTTTTTGATGATGACCTCCTGCTACAGAGAAAACACTGCTTGCACACAAAATATAAATAAATATTCCAAAACTATAGTACAACACTTGGCTAAAATACGTAAGCTCGTGTACCATGTCAAGCACCCCTTATTATATATAAGTTCTAAACTGTCTATTAGTGTATTAAATCACGAGGTGCATATAAAATAACTATTCCGCCCCAGCAACTTGCAGTTGGTTAACGCTACAGTCATGCTTGCCATAATTACAACATTCAACTCTTGCTTAAATTATGTTTGGCTGTATTTTCATATACACACATCAAATACGCAATAAAGTTTCTGGCTACAACCACAATAGATTATGTGGTACTTGTGACCTTTAAAAGTGAGTTGTTGCGATATTTAAACAAAAGCTTTATTATCTGTGTAAACCAGGTTTCAACGTTTTTTAGGGACATCCTAGAAGATGGGCCCTTTATATTTGTTGGCCCCTAAAGCCAGTTGATTCTACTGTCCCCTATTGCTATGCCTTTGCTTCAAAAGCAAGTCTGTCAAACTAGTATCATAAATATTTTACCATCAGTAAGCTAGTTAGTATTTAGCTTCCTGGTAGGAATCTTTATGGGAAGAACCAATCCAATGGTATGGGATTTGCTTTTTATTAGAGAGAAGTTCATCACAACACAATCAAATAAATAAAGAGAGGACAACAGAGAATATGTGCTAAACACATATGAATATCACAATCAAATCAAAATTATTCTTTAATAATCATTCTCAATTAAGTATAACCCAATAAGCTGCTTCTGGGATCCCATAATATTCCTTCCATGAGCAGTAAGAAATTACTATTTTAGTCTGGTAAAAAAACAAGTAAAAGGAACCTTTTATGGGATCCAGGGCATATATTTCAACCGCAGAACTTGCCATGTTATTCAGCAACCTAGGCAATAATAAAGTCAGTGATGGAAGTGAACTTGAGCTTACAAAGACATGATTACAGAATAACAGTTTAAAACCATATAGAAGGGTTGCTACAAGGATATTGTTCCTGTGTGGTTTGCTTGGTTGCTACTATTTGAGCTCTTTCATTTACAGTATAGTCCTCTTACACTGTTGTCCCCAGGTATGTCATAAATATGGAAATCCTAATTAGCATTCCTATTGTAACATTTTCTATGATTGCTGTCCAGAGCAGATCTGCCATGTACTGTAGAACACCAGTAATATTTTCAGCTTGAAAAATATGACAGAACTTTGGCATTTTTATACTTTTATTGTACCCTATTCTCCTAGCTTTTTGACTTTCAGTTTATAGCAAGGTGGGATATGGCCATGGCAATAAATTATTCACTTTCTGAATCCCTTGTTTTCCTTTGACTGGTTTGAAATTAAGCCATGTGTAAGAGCTGTTTCTTTCTTCTAATAAATCAAAAGTAGGGTAAAATGGTATAAAGACTATGCACATACTCATTAAGAAAGAAATATTTTGGAGGTCCTTGTCTGGTAAGTGAATGGTTTTGGGAACACTGTGAACAATTTATGGACCTTTTTAGTATTCAACATCCGTTGTGTTATCCAGTGTTATGCAAATAATAGGGAAACAACACATCTAACCTCTGTCAGTGTGTTCCAATAAACAGTATTTCAAAACATGTTTTAATTGCATTACGGAATTGGGGATGAACATCATGAATATTTACTGATGAATTTTATTTATCTATACCAACATTTCTATCATTTTGATGTGTTTGTTATATTTTTAATGAAGTTTGAGAGTTCATTTATGTTTTTTTTTATTGTGTTGTATATTGTAAGCTGATCAGCCACTATGTAATACATTTTAAGGAAGAAATTGTAATGAATATTATGCTATATGCACGTTAAATTTTCAGACAAACCAATGACATAGCAGTAAAAAAAAAACCCATGCATGAACCAGTTTATTATAATATATCATAGGTTTTAGTGAGATAAATTAGCTGAAAGAAAATCCTGCAAACATTGCATAAATCCTGAAAACAGACCATGTCCCTCACCAGAAGAGGTGTATGGTATGTCAATGTAAAGTAATTAACTTTACATACCTGCAGGGGGAATTACTTATCTTTGGCACTTTTTATTCACGTCAAGAAATTCCACTGGTAACATTTAAAATCACTTATTGCAGAGCCTATTGCAGAGCCAGAAACCATGTGGGATATGCAGTGATTAATGGGTATGGGTAGATATTACATTTTTACTATCTGTTACCTACTTTTTTATGACTTTCAGTTCATCTAGGTCAGGGATCCCCAACCAGTAGCTCGTGAGCAACATGTTGCTCTCCAACAACTTGGATGTTGCTCTCAGTGGCCTCAAAGCAGGTGCTTATTTTTTAATTCCAGGCTTGGAGGCAAGATTTTGCTGCATAACAACCAGGTGTACTGCCAAACAGAGTCTTAATGTAGGTTGACAATACACATATGGGCTACTTAATGGCCAATCACAGCCCTTATTTGGCACCCCAGGAATATTTTTCATGCTTGTGTTGCTCCCCAACGCCTTTTACTTCTGAATGTTGCTCACGGGTTCTAAAGGTTGGGGATCCCTGATCTAGGTTCTAGGGCAACATATTTTCTTTTAGTGTTGATCCAGGGACTTTCTGGTTACCCTCACAGTGGGTTGCTTTCTAGTTTCAAGCTGTTTAAGTCTTTTTAGGGAATATGATAAGTGCAGAATTAACAATGTTGTTGTGCATTTCCACTGCATATGTTGAAGGCATTACTAAAGGTTTCTAACTTAGGCTGTTCCCTACCAAAACTAGTACCTATCCAAGGCTATCTTTGATTTTGTTTAAACTGTGTGCCCCCAAAATTGTTTGATTAAAAAATTTCTGTACACTCCAATTTGAAATATCAGTGGATACCGATACAGGCAATTAATGGTTTAGTGGTGACTGAGGGGTGAAGGTGGATTGATGCCTACTTTTGACTTAATGGTGAGCTGCAATCTTGAGTACTCCAACTTAAAAATGTTTAATGCAATTTTAAATGCACTGTCCCACACCATATCAATTTTGGTGTGATGGTGTGAATTTTTCCTGTGATAGATGGTTTGACTTTTATTCAATGCAACATTTTTTACATACATCTGATGAATAGATTATTTGCCTGGGTAGTTGGGTTTTCATGCAGATGCTGCCTCATGTTCTGTCACCTAACACGCAACTGCCAAACCCATGCATTAACAATAGTAAGTTAAAATTTAATGTTACACAGACCATAATATGACAACCAAATGACTACTCTAAAAAAATAAACCTGAGAGTCATTTAAAGGGGAACTATCGTGAAAATAAATAAATCTAATATTAGCTTCAGCATACTGAAACAAGAACTTTCTAAATACAATCAATTAAATGTACTGTTTGTGAAATAATCAAGTTTATCTTCACTATTCCTCTCTTAGCATCTGTTTCTCCCCCATTCTCTCTTCATTCAGGAGTTGGGTGTCAGGTGAATGATCCAATATCTCTTAAAAGGGGCCTCATTTTGCATAGAAGAAGTATTAGAGCTCAATCTATTTAAATCACCAGAAATCTAGTCTCTCTACATGCAGAATTTGTGCAAAAGGCAGTTATTTTGTTAGACAGTTTGTTTGTACTGGAATCAGATCAGAGAAACTGAGATGCCGAGAGAGGAATAGTTAATAAAAACTTGATTATTTCAGAAACAATGCAGAATATGTATTAATTGATTGTATGTACAAAGTTTCTTACTTCAGTATGAGGAAGTGTATATTAAATTTCCATTTTCTTGATAGTTCCCCTGTAACATTTTATGCTATTTTAGAGCTGCTTTGCTAATGAATTTCACCCATTTCTGCTTGTTGCCTACTGTTAATCATCCACATCCCCTGGTACCTCACTAATGAGATGTTCATGTCAATGTCAGGCTATTTGCAGTAGTCCCAGTGCAATGAGTGGAGACTAGGCATTGGCTTGTGTGTCAGTAAAACTTGCAGTGCAATGCACTATTTCTATCCAAAGTCATTTGCCCCTCCAGAGCTGTTGCTGTTTAGTTATATGAGCTTCCTGGAATTGTAGAATTAAATACATTATGCATTGAATAAAAAGATAGAAGCCTGAAAGACTTAAATGCTATGCTCACTTTTCTTAATCACAAGCAAAACACAGGTACAAGTTTAAACGCAATAAAGTCAGAGAAAAATATTTAACAGGCATGAAAAGAAAAGATAAATGCTACATATTTAAATTAAAATGATGTTATAACAATTAAATTCAGCAGCAGAATACATTACTGTAAGGCATACCTACAGTGTATAAAAATACTAATTATCCTTCGACATAACATAATACAAAAATAAGGTACAATTAAAACATACAGATTTCAAAACACATGGTGAATACAAGTGGAATGTATCCAATCAATGATTATAATGGAGCAGCTGTCTTCTGTAATTTACTCCCTGTCAGAGAGTTTTATAAAAGTTCCTTTAGCATGGTGTCTTGGATGACTTATTTGTTGCAGATATATTATCAAAAGATATTTGGCTTGCACATGCCATCCTTGTCTGTTGAAGGAGAGGAAGAGGAAAGAGGCAAAAAGGTTGTTGCTATGGGTTGCCAATAAGAGCATAATGTTGCACCAATTTGTATCCCCACTTGGGCTTCATACCTATATAAATCTTTCTGCTGCTCTTTCTTATAGCCAACAGCTTTCCCTGAGAATACTGAGTTTGTCTGATGCTTCTATATAATTGACTTGACACATTAAGGGGCACATTTACTAAGGGTCGAAGTGAATTCGAAGTGAATATTCGAATTCAAAAACTTCAGTAATTTTTGGGTACTTCGACCATGAATATGCCAAATTTGACTTCGATTCGTAGTGAAAATGCTTCGACCATTCGATAATCAAAGTACTGTCTCTTTAAAAAACGTTGATTTCGACACTTCGCCACCTTAAACCTGCCAAATTGCTATGTTAGCCTATGGAGACCTCCTAGAACCTATAGCCAGTATTTGGCTAAGTTTTGAAGTCTAAGGATTTTTTTGTAAAATCATACGATCGTATGATTAAATAGTTCGAATCGTTCAATTCAAAGTACTATTGAAGTATGATCGTACGATCTTGAAAATCCTTCGCATTCGACTTCGAATGTCGGACT
Organism: Xenopus laevis; assembly: GCF_017654675.1. Classification (NCBI taxonomy): domain Eukaryota; kingdom Metazoa; phylum Chordata; class Amphibia; order Anura; family Pipidae; genus Xenopus; species Xenopus laevis. Next base: position 95,087,224 of record NC_054378.1, read on the forward strand.
ATCCTATTCGATGGTCGAATTTCGACCACCCGCATGCCAACGGCTAAACCACTGGACCACCAGGGTAAGTCCTTACACATACATCTTCTAGCCAACATTCCCTGGATCAAGCATTTGACATTTAACATGAATAATACCATGCAGAGTCTCACTTTTATACTGTATAACCGTACCAAAACCGCAATATAATGGTGCATGCAGGAAAGCATCCACATTTAGTTATTAATAGATAATATGAGAACATAAAGAAGAGAAACTCCTGACATTTCACAAAATATGCAAAATGGGGGGGAGGGCGGGATGTATCTACCAGCTAAGGAATTGAACTGCTTCTTTCCCTGACATCACATGCCTCAACCCCCAGCCCAGCTTTCCCCTGCCATAACTCATTCCTTCTCACCCAATCACAACTACATCTGATTTTACCAATCTTTAAACATAAACCAGTGTAATCTGGCTGCTGGTCATTCAGATCCCTTGTCATGTAGCCCCTGTATTTATAGCTTTCCTTTCTTACTTTCCAAAGTTTCAACCTGCCAAAGAACCTATTTGTATGCAGTTGCTATAGCTCGTTATTTTTATCAAAATACTTAATAGAAAATGCACTGAAATGTATCCAATAGCTGTTTGAGTTGTTTATTTAACAAAACTTGAAAGTCTGTCTATTGCAAACATTGAATGGTAGGCTAATTAGCACTAACTAAATGATTCTACTTGGTGTATTCAAGGCACGGTAAAGTAAATCAATACAAAAAAATTATGGAGAGTAAATAATGTTCCATTTTAACCCCCTTTACCACAATAACATTTCCAGGACACTGCTAGAGTATTAAAGTAATTGCCTCATTTATTTTTTCCTTATACAATCCACACAACTTGCAGACATTCAGTAATAAGGAAATGTTTGACCCCCTTTTTTTGGCCAGGTTTGGGCTTTTTTCTGATACTAGAGGAAACATCATGGGACTGATTTACAAATTTTTTTCATTTCCCAGAAATAAAAGTTTTAGAGATAAAAAAATTGTATTGAACTAATTGCTCTAAATCACAATAAATGTGATATTATTAGGGGGTAGATTTATTAAAATGTGAAATTTAAGCTCACCGCAAAAAAATTACTCACTTTGTATTTACAGTATTTCTATGAGATTAGCGTATTTATTAATGGGTGAAAGTTGCAGTTCACCATTTGATAAATACACTTCAAAAAATTGCAAATTCCATGGAATGAATACAAAGAAGGTGAGTTTTTTCTGTGGTGAGCTCTCATTTTATTAAATCTGCCCCTAAGTGTAAAATTCACAAAAAACTCTAATACAAAACTGCTCCATCTGAAAGCTGTTAAGGTCATGCAGAAGTCAATGGGATTTGTCCTTTGCAAACTGTAAAATCTTTCTTTGCTTTGAGCTTTTAGAGGATTTCTGGTTTCTTTTGTTTGTAATCGTATGAAAATTCTTACAAAAACTAGGTTTTTGAGGTTTTCTGTCCTATCCAGATTTGTTCCATGTTTTTTCATTCTTTTTCTGATGGATCTTTTGATAAATCATTTGACATTCATGGTGTTTTAAAATCTGATTTTATTCAAGGTTGAAAAACCTCTAAAACGACACAAATTTTGATAAAAAGGCATCCCCGTGTGCCATGAGCATTAATGTAAATAAAATCCTGCAATTAGAGAGCAGATACACAAACATGGCAATTAAAAAAACAAGAATAACAAGAATAGTATATAAGACTATGTGATATGTTATTGTCAAGAAACCTTTCTTTTTTTTGAGGTAGACTAAGGGAATAGATATTGTTTCAGCAATTTAACTCTTACTGTTGCCAGTGTAAGCAATGTTCTGTAATTATGGAATAATTTACTATGTGCAAGGCAGGGCACAAAGTTCCAAAAACAGGGAGATGGCCATGATTTTGTACTTTGCCCTGCATGGTAGATACTGCAGGCTTGTCTATAGTTCTATCTCTTCCTCCACTCATCCTCTGTTGACCTTGGTCTTGTTCCTGGCCCGCCTTGGCCTTGGTCCTATAATTACTTGGTCCTGCTTCTCCATCTACTCAGTCTTGCTCCAGTCTGTCCTGCTTCTCCATGTGCTCGTCTGCTCTGCTTGCTCCCAAACAGCTCCTTGCCTTAAAGGAAAACTATACCCCCCAATCAACGTAGGTCTCTATAAAAAGATATTGCATAAAACAGCTCATATGTAAAATCCTGCTTCATGTAAATAAACCATTTTCATAATAATATACTTTTTCAGTAGTAGGTGCCATTGGGTAATCCTAAATAGAAAATTGCCACTTTAAAAAATAAGGGCCGCCTGGGATCGTAGGATTCACAGTGCACACAAACATACCAAACAAAACATAAATTAGGTCACATGAGCCAATTAACAGACAGAATTGTGTCTTTTGCTTTCACATTTCTTCCTGTTACAGTTAGAGTTGAAGTATTTCTGGTCAGGTGATCTCTGAGGCAGCACACAGACCATCACGAAATGGTGGTTCAAGGCAAGAGATATAAAGAGGCAATATTTACTAACTATCTGTTGCTTAAATATTCATTTTGGGGCTATAGTTTTCTTTTAAGCAGTCACCACCATCATATCCACACAAACACCTGAACAATGTAGGTCTCTATAAAAATATATTGCATTAAACAGCTTATATGTAAAACCCTCCTTCATGTAAATAAACCATTTTTTATATTAATGTACTTTTTAGAAGTATGTGCCATTGGGTAATCCTAAATAGAAAATTGCAGTTTTAAGAAATAAGGGCCGCCCCCTGGGATCCTATGACTCATGGTGCACACAAACAAACTATACATCTTAGGTCACATGAGTTAATGGACAAAGTTCTGTCTTTTGCTTATACACTTCTTACTGTTATAGTTAGAGCTGCCTTCTGCTCAGGTACTGAGGCAGCACAGAGAATATCATAAAATGGGGATCAAAGGAAAAGTTGTTGGTAAGATTCTTTAATATGCCACATAAAGGGGTAGTTCACCTTTAAGTTAACTTTTAGTATGTTATAGAATGGCCAATTCTAAGCAACTTTTTCAGTTGGACTATTTTCTATAGTTTTAGACAAATTTGCCCTTCTGACTCTTTCCAGCTTTCAAATGGGGGTCACTGACCCCATCTAAAAACAAATGCTCTGTAAGGCTACAAATGTATTGTTATTGCTACTTTTTGTTTCACATCTTTCTATTTAGGCCTCTCCTATTCATATTCAATCTCTTATTCAAATCAACACATGGCTGCTAGGGTAATGTGGATCCTAGCAAAAGGATGGCTGAAACTGCAAACTGGAGAGCTGCTGAATAAAAAGCTAAATAACTTAAAAACCACAAATAATAAAAAATGAAAACTAATTGCACATTGTCTCAGAATATCATTCTCTACATCATACTAAACGTTTTAATATGATAAACTATCTGTTGCTTAAAGAGCTACTGGGGGTCATTTATAAACTTTGCGCAGGGCAGATTGGTTCGCAAAGTGAATATATTTGCCCTGCGCATGGTTATATTTATAAAGCTGAATAAGTGGGTGCAAACTTATTGCGATTTTTTTTTTCCACAATGCGAATGTCTATAGCAGCTTTTTAAATATTAATATTAAAAATATTGTGAATATTTATGCGCACACTCTGCGACTCAATTATGCCACAACTTTGGTGGCAGATAATATTTGCAAAACAGTTTCGCAAACTGCGAATTTAAGTTACTGTCAATGCTATTTTCGCGCACAACAACCTCACACATTGGGTGCACTCGCACAAACTCCCATCTCATTAGCGCGCCAGTTGCGAAAATTTATTCACACTGCAAATTCGCAAAAAAACGGAAAGACGGGCAGAGAAGTGCAATATATTAGCGTTCAGGAAAAAACATTCGCAATACAACCATTTGCGAAAAATATGCACTGTGCAAACTTTATAAATGACCCCCACTGACATAAGAAAATAGCCTTTTTATACCCATCATAACATTATCTTTGAATACTATTTATATGTTTGCAATAAAATTATTTGCCTGATGCTTGTACATTACCTTTCTTACCCCCATGTTCCTCTATGAGGCGGCTGCCATATTTGTGCAGCAGGAGTCCGTTAGCATTAGAAACTATAACTGACAGGCTGAGAAGGGACAGTCAGGTTGGCAAAACAGTCAAAACTGCCTGTTTTTGTAAGTAACAATTACCTACAAAAGCAGGACTATCAGCAAAAAACGTAAAAATCAACGTAACCTATATGTAACTTCTAATGTAGATTAATATTTTGAAAAGAAAATTTTTAGTGTCAGTAACACTTTAAGAATTCATTTTGGGGATATAGGTTTACTTTAAATCCCTCACAGGAAGGCAGTAAGGACAGGAATGCTCTACACCTTGCACTAGATCTTTTATCTGGAGTGAAGTGCAAAGTACAGATAGATGCTGGACTAAAGTACTCTCTAAATGACCATTTAGTAATGTGCTATTCCACCCCTATATGCTCTTGAACTTCTGATCCAAGTCTGAGTAAATGACCCCTAGTAACTGATGTCTTATAGGGAGTCTTCAAGCAGTAAACAAAATATATAAACCTGCCATTGAGTATCTTTCCTTTTAACAAAAAGATTCTAGTTCGTCTGGCATGAGGTCCATTTTTGCTTGCTGTATGTGCAAAACTGAAACCAAGGGACTGATACTATTTCCCCTTGCATTCATTACTATTCCTTTCTAAGTTCAATCAGGTTTATTAGAAAAAATAAATATGATTATGTGCAGCTTATCTCTTCCACTGTCCTCCAGAGGAAGATGGTGTTTGTGATGCTGAAGCTGAAATTCTTCAGTTTAATATGGAGAAAAGAACAAAAGTACTAGGAAGAATTGCTAAACTGCAATGCATTGTGTGGTACTGTTGTGTTATGTGTGCACTGTACTGAACTGTATAGTCTTTGGATTGTAAACCAAATAATAAGATAATGTAGCGCTATTGTAAATTGTGTGTATTGTACACCACTATTGAGCTCCACTCCCAATAAATGTGCCCCGGATGAGATCTGTAATCTTAGGGAGTGAGCCCTCGCAACGGTGTGGAGGCAGGGTGTAGTGCAACTGTAACTGGATTCAGGGTTTAAAAATTGGGCAGCAGTGGTTCTTATAACTTAAACATGAACTGATTTATTGAACATACACAATCCTCAGTGGAGTATACAATAGAGCATGACAGGATTTGGTATCACATTGAATAAGCAATACTCACAGCACCTTTTGGTCAATATTAGTCCCCACAGGCAAAAGGTACAACCAGCTTTCAGCCTTTCCCTAAGTGGAACCTGAGGGGAATCTATCTACCCTGTTCCTATACACTTAGTCCCTACTTCTGGGCTATTAGTACCTGGGATCTTAATCCCTCTGACTCTCCTCGTCGGAGCCTTGAGCTGCTCAGCTAAATAACCTGTCTATCTGTCACTCCTAGAGTGACCTATAATGGTGAGTAGCCTATCCTGACTAATCCTAAAACAATCAGCTTCCACTCAGACTCAGCCTGTTAGCTCAGGCTAGAGCCAGCACAAAATGGACACTGAAAGCATGGCTTCAGAGCCTTTTATATCCTAGCACAGTGCCATTTGCTTGTCACTGTAAGAAGTAGCAGGGGGCATAGCTTAGAGCAGAAAGAGCAAACAGTACCCCTCCCAACTGTATTTTAGGACCCAAATAGGTGTCCATAACATTGAGGGACTGCCTGCACAAAATACTAGGGGTGGCTATTTTACACATCCCTACAATAATATAAAATAAAATAAGAGAATTTTCCTTAAAAAGCAATTGGAAAAGTTAAAATAGTAATTTATGTTTTATACTGTAATGAATAATTAAATGTACTTCATTTTTTTTATTATGAAATGTGGATATTGAAGTTAAAACGTTTTAAAACTTCAAAATATGAGATGAACTTTAAGAATAATACTATTTGTTTAAAGTGGACCTGTCATTCAGACACAAAAATCTGTATAATAAAAGTCCTTTTCAAATTAAACATGAAATCCAATTTCTATTTTTTATTAAAGCATTCATAGCTGTTGTAAGCTCATTGAAAAATCTCAGCTGTCAATCAAATATTGTCTGCCCCTCCTCTATGCCCGTGGCATAGAGGCGGGGCAGACAATTACTTTCACTTTCAATTCAGCACTTCTTAGATGTCACTGCTCTCCCCACATTCCCCCAGTTCTCTTTACCATTACATTGTGTAGCCAGGACATGGGGATGGACATCAGGTCCCCCATTCTGGTGCACAAACAAGATTCTGAGATGATACAAGGCTTTTCTTAATAACAGTGTCCACAAAATGGCTCCTGCCTGCTTGTTATAATTTTGAAATCCCAGACTGAAGGAAACAAGATTCAAATAATTTATATAGTGTAGTTAAAGTTCATTTTCCTTGACTAATCTGATAAAATAGGATTTTGAATAATTTTTTTGGGTGACGGGTCCCCTTTAAACTGGTTAAGTTAATAAAAACATGTACTTTTATACTGAACTGAGTCTATTACACCACTATTTAATGGAGTAATTTTTCTGTGCCACTTTCTTGCAGAGAGCTATATACACGTTTTTGTATCCAGTGTAAACTCTGCCGATCAATATATTTATTTTGTACTTTCATTAATATTTGATGACTGTGAGACATTCAAATCTGTATTGTAAATCTGTATTTAATTGAATGCCTGGTTGTTTCAGTAGCAAAGCGTCTGATCCAGGGTTGTTTAAAATATATTGATATTTATATGGAACTTTTAAGCGACCGTACTTATTACCGTTGTTAAGAGAGGCCAAAGAGAACAAAGAGAACAAAGAGAGAACAAAACAATAAGGTAGATCACAACAGCACCCAATAGCAATTATTGTGCCAGTAAGGGAATATTTTAGTATCAAAAATAAGCTTAGCTGATGTTACCAACATGTACACTTCTATCATTGGTATTATTTAGCAATGGTTGTGCTACTGTCAACTGACAAGGTTGTTCCCTGTCCATTGAGATACCAATTGCAAATAATTGTGGTCAAGTGGTGTAATTGCACCCTCACTCACCAATATTTATGAAAAATGAACAATGCCCTCTCAAATTTATAGAAATTTTTTGTAAAAACCCCAAAATCAAATACATACCTCCCAACCGTTTTTAGAGGGACAGTCCCTCTTTTGACAGCTCAACCTGCAGTCCCTTATATGCACTGAATAACCAGAAAAAGAAACAACATTTCTAACTTAATTGGCTTTTGGCATAGAGCCCAGAACAGCCACAACAGAAGATAAGATACATTTGTAACAATTCAAATGTATCTAGATAAGCAAATAAATAATTGTAAGAATAAAAGATAACAGGTCCCTTGGGAAAAGTTAGACTAAAAAAAAAATACATTAATATGTTAAAACTTTTATAACCTGTGGAATTTTGTAAAATTAACATGGTAATTAGGGGGTGTAGCCACAAAAATGGGTGTGGTCAAAACAATCTTGCCATGCTACACACAGCAACTTTTTTGTCCCTCTTTTTATTTCCAAAATGTTGAGAGGTACAGTATGCAACTATGGTCTATGTATGTACGGCAAAAAGTTAAATGAGGAGCAACTTTTGCAAAATAAGTCATTCCCCTGTGTGTTATATCTATAAATATTTTTTTTTTTTTAGGACTGGTACCATTTTTATGCTAGAGACTGCAGTAACACAATCATTTTACGATTTTGCACATCAACAAATGAACAGAAAAAAAATCCAGCTAATTTCACAAAAGGGGTAATTTAAGTATAAAAAGCAAAGTAGATATTGCCTTTTTATAGTCAAATAATGACACTATCTGTATGTGTTACACTGTAAGTTGTACCCAGGATGGAAATCCAGCACATTATTTGAAATGCGGTTTCTGATCTTAAAGAGTAATCTTGAGTTGCACAGTTTTGTAGAACTCATTTCAAAAGTATTCCTTTCTCCGAAATAGAATATTTTCTTCCTATAAAGCAAGAGCATGATACTTCAAGGGAAATTTTGACATTGACTTAAAAGGAAAATTTAACCTATTTATAAGGCCTATTTTCCCTTAAAGCAAACTAAACCTTAAAAATGAATATGGCTAGAAACGCCATATTTTATCTACTGAATTATTAAACCAGTTTTAAGATTAAGCACCTGTACAGTATTAAAGCCTTCAAAGTTGTCACAGGAGTTTCCTATCTTGAATTTTGTAAGCAGTGTTAGTGACATGCACATGCTCAGTGTGCTTTGTGTAAGCTTAGGGATTGTCACAAATAATTAAGCAGAAAATTCGATTTGGCTGCCATATTAACGGATGCTTTAGGACTGATTATTAAATGCTGATGCTAAATGTGCTGGTTTCTGAGCTGCCATGCACCAGTAATCTCAATTATTGACTAATCATTTATATATAGTGACATTTACATACATACATATATATATATATATATATATATATATATATATATATATATATATATATATATATAGTGAATAAAGTACCCCCTCTTGTAAAATATAAGGATATTATAAGTTACCGAGGAGTTTCATGACCATATAAAAACACGAGGCAGAGGGCCGAGTGTTTTTATACAGGTCATGGAACTCCGAGGTGACTTCTAATATCCTCATATTTTGCAACTGGGGGTACTTTATTTATTATAATACACAAGTTTCAGTGAGTCATGTGACAGAAATTACATCAGAACTCACCGTTTATTATTGATGACATCAGAACTCACCGTTTATAAGGATATAATTTACAAGATATTCATGGCTTTTGTGTATTAGATATATATATTCAGTATTTTGTTGCGTAGTACCCTAAACTTACTAAATTAAGGCAGCACAGAGCATGTGCAGTGAATCAGCAGAAAAGAAGATGAGGAGCTACTGGGGATACTGTGGCATATAGGGCTGTGGTTGCCTTGGGCTAGTATAGAAGTCCAAAACATCATTTACATTTCTGCCCTACTTCCTTATTTAAGCTTGTGTTCTCCTTTAGGGGCAGATTTACATAGGGTCGAATATCGAGGGTTAATTGACCCTCGATATTCGGCTGCCGAATGTAAATCCTTCGACTTCGAATATCGAAGTCGAAGGATTTACCGCAAATAGTTTGAAGGATTTTAATCCTTCGATCGAACGATTTTTCTTCGACCAAAAAATTGATAGAAAGCCTATGGGGACCTTCCCCATAGGCTAACATAGCACCTCGGTAGGTTTTAGGTGGCGAAGTAGGCGGTCGAAGTTTTTTTTAAAGAGACAGTACTTCGACTATTGAATGGTCGAATAATCGAACGATTTTTAGTTCGAATCGCTTCATTCGAAATTCGAAGTTTTTTTTATTCTATTCCTTCACTCGAGCTAAGTATGGGCCCCTTAGTGTAATCAAAATACAAATATTGCATATTGTTACTGAAATAGCTTTTTTTAGCCAAAATAAGTTATTTAGGCATATAAGTATCAGTTTATAATTAAGCTGGATGAATAGAGATGTGTGAATATGAGTGTGAGAGGCCAGACCTCTACAGTGAAGTATAAGGCCACAGCTCATTGTGCAGATTTAGATTTATACATATTCATGGAAGCTTCCATATCATTTCCCTGACAGTAGCCATTTTGCATAGACAACAGTAGCAACACTGTTTTCTTTTTATGACATAGACATGCTGTTCTTTATATGTATGATGGAAGCTGCGAATACAATCTTAGTAAAGGACTGTTCTCTTCACATAGTATGCTCCTGGCTTTATACTTGTAATATAAGACAAATGCTTGGAGTGGATGGTATATATTTTCCTTTTATTGCCGTATTTGACATCTTGTGGCTCTTCACCTTGTCCTAAGGCTTGACACAAACAGCTAAATGAGAATGCTGGGAAGTGTAGGTCAGCAACAGTTTTAACTCTTCTGCTTGGATATCTATTACTTGTTGCCATTGTACAGAAGCAACAGTGACCCTATCAGATATGTTATTATTTATTACAGTTCATTCTTTATTAGGCTGTTTTGCATTTGCAGTGTGTTTAGGCCGCTATCTGGACGACTACTACAATCAATCCAATCACCCCCGTGAAATTTGACTTTTTTCGTAGTAAATAAACAGTTGTCAAATAATAAAGTAAATTTCATGTGTGTAACATTCTCTTCATTTATCTGATCTTGTAATAAGGCATAATTGCATTTCGACAGGTTATATGTCACCGTGAGTTATCTTTTCCAGTAATGTACAGCAAGAGACAAATTAGATAGGTAATGGCCTCTTACATAGAGCAATCAATTTGTGGATGCTGGGAAAAAGAAGGATATTGAAAGTTGCAAGACATATACTTGTCGTTCGGCTATTAACAGTGGAAAAGCTATTGCATATATTGAAAAAGTAGGTCTGCAGTGAATATTAACCACTGAAAAACATTTATCATTGCTAAAATATTACCTTTGTCTTGGCAGGCTAATGAGAGGATGTTTATGGCATCTCTTGCTAAGACTAAAGAGCTTGTGTACAATCTTTTGTGCCTTCGGGTAAAGCTGCTTCATGCTATTTTCTAGTTGTTCATAACGCCGCTGAAAATTGGAATCCATGGTCCACAAATGCAAAATAGTGGATGTGTTTAGGAAGTAATTAACTGGTAACCTTTTCATAAATAACTTAAATTCATCTGAAATAGAGAAGAGAAAAAGAAGACAACAATCAATAGTTTTAATCAAGAAGACTTTGTGCCTCACCCTCTCCCATCTAAAGCAAACACTTTATGGCAGAGCCCATTGATCTTTCACAACGAGATGAAAATAAGAGCAGTCTGCATGCTCCTAAATATGGTGTTTTACCAGACTGTAAAAGGTTTTTGTATACATTAATTCAGGACACATTATAATTAAGTAGTATATTTAGGCTTGGCAGTATTACAAGGCACTGCTGTACGAGAAATGAAATGAAGACACTAATTTTACTAGGAAGAATTACCATAGCTAGAATATATGTTTAGGTTCTAAAGTATCACAATTTAGAAACATATTTATGTTCAAAGGATAAGAAACTTAATTAGCAATTAGAATCACAGTTCAGATACATATTATAGTGCTAAAGAACTGTAATCCAGAAACATATTAACACTGTAAAGAACCACAATACTAAAATATATTAAAAACCCGGAATTGCTAAGTGGTGCAAAAGTGCTTTTTCAGGGATCACTTCTATCTAGGGTATAGCTGCACACTGCCAGAAAAAAAGTGCATAGTGCATAGTGCAGCTTCAGTAGATGTCATAGGGCAGGTGGTAATGGTTAGTATAAAACACTATTGCAGCCTGTGCCCACTGCTACTTCCTATTTTGCATGTCTGATTGATGCTCAAGTAAGGGTATTGGGAAGGGGTTACGCCTACTGTAAGTTGCTCTTGCCCCTCCTGTATTCACAGGGGTAGCAGCAGGTCCCTGCTCTTTGAAAATGCTGTGAAATACAGTGCAAAGATCTGGGTCCATTTCAATGGAAACCAAGGTGCAAAGTCCAAAAACATGGCAGATTGTGCACTCGTTTTGCACTTTGCATCCTGTCTTCCATGTTGTCAATAACCCCTCACATTTACAAGCAAATTTAGGTTTTAAAGAATCACAATTACGATTCATCTTTAGATTCTGGAGCATCAAGTTATGATATATCCCAAAACACTGAAAACCAAAAACCTATTTATGGCCTAAATGTTTGTAGACTTGTATAGTGTTTAGGCTCTGAAGAACTACAGACAAATTACAGTGCTGTATTTTGAAATTTGCTTTCTTTTAATCATTCATGTAATGTGGTGCAGACTTAGATTCAGGCTGCATTACACTAGGGAGTCTATAGTAAAACCACAAGGACACTGAACACAGGGATCAAGAGAGCTATGTCTCTTCTAAAACATTTGTTTGCCTTTAGTGAACTTTGTGTATTTATTTCAGAGGTACATTGTTTGTTATTTAGTAAGAAGTCAGTTTGGGCATATACTTGATGCGTTTTTTAAATGGTATGGCCATGCAACAAAAACCTCTCAGACACCATTCTGTTATTTGCAAGGATGTCAATAGGTCGTTTTGGATCAAAAAACCTGGGGCCATGTGTACAATGGCCCTGTAGACCTTATGTTATTTAATGTTACCACAAATCATTTATTTATATATTATCATTAGCATAAGTGATGGGAGAAATATCTTCACACAAAACGTGTCCTTCCACTGTAATTCTTAGGCATGGAGTTGTATCAGCACAAGGCTAGAAATGTTTTTTCTCCACAGATTGTGATACATTGTAAAAGGTTATAATGATGTAATTGGCTGCGGTCACCATTACAGTCAAGTGCTCTTTCACGGATTGCTGAAGACTGCAGTAGTTAAATCCCTTCTGGGTAACCTCCATTACAGGCAGACTGCTCATATAATGGCAGTCGTGTCACAAATCTTTTATGAAAGGTCTCACAGAAGATAATTGCAAATCTTGAAAGTAACTTGGTACTTGAACATTTTACTAGACTAGTTGCAGTGGTTCCCTGCTGCTGCTGCCCAGTGGTGTTCTGCTTGGACTGTATTATTCATCCTAATAATAGGGAGAGCATGCAGGGACTAATAGTTTCACCACTCAGCTGCTACTGGCTAGAGACTTTAGTGTAAAACTGACAATATTATTCCCTGATATTTTCCTTATCATGGAAAGTACATTGTAGTCCAAGGCTGTGTAACAACTGGTTTGAATTATTCAACCGACCAAAGTAAGTTTTTTTGTGGAGAAAATAGTAAAGAAACAGGGATTGGATGTAAAGTTGTAGTATAGTTAAATGTAAAGAGTAATTAACACCCGTTGGTTTCTCTTTCTTTGAAAACCAATTACTGCTTAAAGGGATACCGTCATGGGAAAAAAATTTTTTTCCAAAATGAATCAGTTAATAGTGCTGCTCCAGCAGAATTCTGCACTGAAATCCATTTCTCAAAAGAGCAAACAGATTTTTTTATATTCCCATTTTGAAATCTAACATGGGGCTTGACATTTTTTCAATGTCCCAGCTGCCCCAAGTCATGTGACTTGTGCTCTGATAAACTTCAATCCCTCTTTACTGCTGTACTGCAAGTTGGAGTGATATCACACCTCCCTTTCCCCCCCTCCCCAGCAGCCAAACAAAATAACAATGGGAAGGTAACCAGATAGCAGCTCCCTAACACAAGATAACAGCTGCCTGGTAGATCTAAGAACAACACTCAATTGTAAAAACCCATGTCCCACTGAGACACATTCAGTTACATTGAGAAGGAAAAACAGCAGCCTGCCAGAAAGCATTTCTCTCCTGAAGTGCAGGCACAAGTCACGTGACATGGGGCAGCTGGGTAATTGACAAAATGTCTAGCACCATGTCAGATTTCAAAATTGAATATAAAAAAATCTGTTTGCTCTTTTGAGAAATGGATTTCAGTGCAGAATTCTGCTGGAGCAGCACTATTAACCGATTCATTTTGAAAAAATATTTTTTTCACATGACAGTATCCCTTTAAGGTCTATAAGGATTATATAGTTAGGTAGCCATGCTGAAAACTTAGGGAAAACTGGACCTTTAATTTATCAACTTTAATTCTAAAGTGCCACCAACTTACAATGAAGCAAGTCATATTATGTAGCAAATATATCATAATAGACCAAAACAATGTCGGTGTAGTAAAAAAGCCGTCGTAGCAGACATTTGGGGGGTGATTTGTCAACATTTACATTTTTGCTATGATTTAAATTTTTTCATCAAATGTATGATATTTATTAAGAACAAAAAAGTTAGAAAGATCCCATTGCAAAAGTTTGTTAGTTTATGTACAAGTCACTGGGAACTGCGTGGGTAAATTTAAAGTGTTTTTTCATTGTGAATTAAAGGTATTTGATTTTTTTTAATTATCCAATTGAATCTTTCATATTCCAATTTTTTAATAAATAAACATCTGATTTTTTTTTACAAAGTAGAGTTTATTTGAAGTAGAAAACTTCGAACATGAGACAAATTCAAATTGGCTTATAACAATTACAGAAAAGGGGCACTTAAATATTTAATGGTGACCTTCAATGATAGGAACAAAGGAACCCTGTACATGACAACTTACATAGGCATGTTTGCACCACAATATTTTATGGGAGGTCCCATAACACTAGGGGGGTTATTTACTAAAATCAAAATTTATCTCATTATTTAAATAAAAAACCATGATTATACCTGATTATACCTGATTTATTACTAAAAAAGCTTGATTTAATCAGATTGGATAAAAAACATATAAAATCAAGCAAAAACCAGAATCAAACTATTTTTTCTGGGTTTTTTGGGCTTTTTCCCTTAAAGCCCGAATTCTTCGGATCTTTGCCCAAAAAGCCAGAAATGTTCAAATTTTCAAACTAATTCCAGCCCAGACCACAAAAAATTCCAAAAAGGATAGGGACCGCTGCATTTGACTTATACATAACCGTGGCAGGTCTGAGATGGTGGATTTTCAGGGTTCAGGCTTTTTGCATCATCTGGCTTCATTAAATCTCGAAAAATTTGAGTTTTAAAAAATAAAAATGAAAAATTCGAGTTATTAAAAAAGCCCCAAAAAGCCTGACCAGAGATTTTAGTAAATAATCCCCAGATTCCAGTATTCTGGAAAAAATATTATAAACCTTTGACATAGTTTTCAGATGATCATATTTATTTAAATTAAACTCATTGTTAATTATATGAAAAGCATTTCTCTAAATATTGGGGCACTGTGCAATATAAAATGGAATATAAATTTTTTTATGAAAACCTCATGACAAAGATACGCAACAAAGTACAGTAAGAATCTGATTGAGAAGATTCACCTTTCAAGAAAATCACTGATCATCAAAATTCAGATATGTCATATGTGTTAACCTTAATTATAAGGTTATTTATAAGCATATACAATGACACTTTCACTTTGTGCAGTGCACTTAATGGGCTGCCTTGCACTTTATTTGTTTCATACACAGTAGCCTGTGGGAGTTGTAGTTGCACTCAGGGCTGCCATCAGAAATCATGGGGCCCCATACAACACAATTTCCTGGGGCCCCTGGGCCATGCCAACCCCACCACAAGCTCCACCCACAGGTCTGCCCACCTCACAGTAATAAAAAAAACCTTGGTGGCTAGGGTCCCCCATACATTAATAAAAAATAAAAACATTGGTGGTCAGGGCCCCCTATAAAAAAAACATTGGTGGCTAGGGCCCCCACATGTTATAAACATTGATGGCCAGGGCCCCCTCACACATTAGTGTAAAAAATTGTGGCCAATTTTTATTTTTTTTTAAGTTTAAAAAAAAAAATTGGTGGCCAGGGTTCCCGCATACTGGATTAACTTTAGGGAGGCCCTTCCATGTTGCACTTACTTTATTAGCTGTCAGTGAGCTGCCAACTTCAGAAGGGAGGGGGCAGCACAAGTGGCTGCATCTTCTGTCTAGTAACAGCAATATCTTCCCATATTCACAGTCACAGAATTTTAAGTCCCGGTCAAGCCGCATTGGTATTGGATCCCTGAACAGCTCAACCGGGATTTAATTTTTGGGACCAATAATGGAAGAGAATGGAGAGAAGGTTCAGTCATCTGTCCTCCCGCCCTCCCCTCAGAAGTCGGCAGCTTTGTGACAGCAGGGGGGCCAGCTAATCAATTAAGTGAAGCACGACCGACCCCCCCTTAAGCCCTAAAACCATCTGGGCCTGGTACAACACTCCCCCCTTGATGGTGGCCCTGGTTGCACTACACCGCTTCTCATTTCTTCCACTTTGTGGCGGCCCTGCCTTAACTCAAATATAACCCATTCTCTAGTACACCTAAATAGCCCAAAATTGTGTTACATTTCCTTCCAGTGAAATGTGAAAATGTGAGCTATACTTGCATGTACTGTAAACTAATAGTAGGTTGTACCTGCAAAATTTTTAATTTGGCATATGTTTGAAAAATGTATCCTAGAGAAGAACTCTACTTGCTAGTCACAGGGTGCCCGTTTTAGAGGTTGTATGCCGCAGCAGATAGAATAACAAGTAATTAAATAAAGGGGCTTGGGACCATATCCTCTCTGTAGTATTCCCTCGGGGCTCATTAGAATGTCTTAAACAAGATCTAATTATAAATTAGTCTGCAGAGAAGTCTTATTGGTTAATGAGAATTCAACCTATTTCTGTCTATGTTGTAGGGACTGCTTGCGATGAAAATCATTAAATACATTATTCTCCTACACATACACATAGTTATAAATGTGCTGAAGAAATAGTTTTGTAATTACTTTTATTGTCGGATGAACTGCAGGATTTGAAGTCTACAGCAGCTGCTAGCGCAAGTGCGGCCCAAGCTCATGCTGTGTTGATGCTTGGAAAGCTTTCATTTTGCACTGCTATGAATTTATTATCTTGGAAAGAAGCCATCAACATTTTCGATGAACTCTATCCCTTAAAAAATATTTTTATATAACACTTTACATTTATATACTTTATATATATATATATATGGTTTTGACCCTGAGGAAGAGCACAGTTTATGCTCGAAATGTTGGATTTTGGATTTTTTGTAATAAAACTTTACTCTTTGTATCAATTCCCAATGAGTTCGGTACTCTGTTTCTTTATTTATTTTATTTGACCAGCACCCGGGCAGTTAACTACATTTAGTTTATATATATTTTTGCAGGTAGGACCAGCACACTTTAGATCAAGGTCCTAATGAGTAACCGAAACATTGGTCACAAATGGTATTTGAATGAACATTTTTTATTATCTAGAGTGCGCTGGTCTTACTTGCAAAACTGTATATATTTTTGACCATGCACCTTGAACAAAAAAGCAAAGATAGAGTGCAAACACTTTTTTCAAATATATATATATAAATAAAACTTATACATATATATGTACATATGTGTGTATATATATATATATATATATATATATATATATATTACACAAGAGTCATGAATAGCCTGTCTTTATCCTTGTAAACAGTATGTATTGCTGTCATCAGTTACAATTGGTGCTCAGTGAGGAAAATAAAAATTACCTTGGTGTTCCATGAACTCTATAAAAGCTCTTGGCATTTGACCATGTGCCTTAATATGGTTGTGGAACTTCTTATGATTTATAATACTGTGTAACTTTATTTATAAAATGCAGTTAAGGAGCCGCAGCACTGTACAATGCATAAAAGTAAAATATATAAAAATACAATATATAAATATACACAGTGCACAGAGATTATATAAGGACCCAGATCTTAAGGGAGGTCCCGTTTTTTCCGGATTTGATGCATGAAAACTCAGATTTTTTTGGATTATCACCCAAAAGCCACATTTTCTTTGGATTATTGTAATAACCCAGCGCAGATTAGGATATTTTCCAATCACAGTGCTACACAATATGTTGGTGCTATATATAAAGACGTTAATAATAATAATAATAATAATAATAATATAAATGGGACATTTGGCATTGACTGCTACATGACCTCAGCAGGTTTGAGATGGAGTACTTTTTTATTCTGACTTTTAGCAGCCTCTGTGTTTAATAAATCTCTAAAAATGTGAGTTTTTTTTCTGCACAAAATGGTGTTTTCCCCTTCAAAACTCCAATCAAAAAAATTGGACTTTAATAAATAACCCCCTAAGATTTTTCTTGAAGAGATCGAGAAAGCACTATAATGTGTGTGTGTACTTTACATTTGTTTAGTAAATCAATACTAAAGAATGCTGACAAGAAGACTCCAGTAAACAAATACTGTTCTGAAGACTTTTCAACTTGTTCCTTTATTAAATGATGAATTCTGGGTCTTGAAGCCTTTCTGCAATTCAGAAAATGTGTGCACCACCCACTGTGAAAATTAATGGGACTTAAAGTGCCAGAATCCCTCACTTCACAATGGGGCAAGACTTAAACACATGGTTGTGGATAACTGCATGGCAAGGGATGTTTCTCCACTCCCCAGTAGATAAACTTATGTTCTCTTTGCAAGTACACATAAAAGTGACAATTTCAAACTAACTTTTGATAATTGCTTATTTTAGATGTTTTCCAAAGTGAACTGGAAAACACACTTTCCATATATCTGTAAAGCTTTTGCATTACCTCTTCTCATCTCTTTGCCATCTCTCTTGGCTAATGATTTTTTTCAGTGTACTAGAAAACCTTTGATCTCGGTATTTAACCATTCCAGCCTTCATTAAAAGTCTTAAGACCCCTTAATCAGAGTACTTACATGTAATAGGAGTAAATTAGTTCACTGAATAATGAAAGAAGGCATGTTAAAGTGTATGTTAATTTCAAGACTTCAAACTGATTTAACACTAAAAATCAATGATTCTTTATGCCATTTTGTTACATTTTATTAAAAAAAAAGTTAAAAAGGGCAAATTAAAGTAAACAACATCTAAAGCTCTTTAGATATCAAACAAAGAAATACAGGGAGTAAACAGCAGCCATTTCCATGCTGTAAAATTTTACTTAAACTACTATCCATTCACTCTAGAGGATAAATGTTTAGACATGAGCTGGCCATATATGTAACCTGGACCCTTTTTATAATACAGACATATTTTCATGAAGTGCTAATATTATTCAAGAAGATAACACCCCAACTGTTTATGGGTATTGGGATTCAAGGGTTGTATAATTAGCAGCAAGACTAACACTTTCAATTGCCTCATTGGTCACCCATTCAAACCACTAAATTCAAAGGAGAACTAAACCTTATAATGTAATATTTCTAGAAATACTATATTTTATATACTTAAAGGACAAGGAAAGTCTAAAATAGAATAAGGCTAGAAATGCTGTATTTTGTATACTAAACATAAACTTACTGCACCACAAAGCCTAATCAAACAAATGATTTATGCTTTAAAAGTTGGCCACAGGGGGCTGTCATCTTGTAACTTTGTTAAAAATCTTTACAAGACCAAGACTGTGCACATGCTCAGTGTGGTCTGGGCTGCTTAGGGATCTTCATAAATTATCAAAACAGTACAAGTCTAATATCTGCCAGAAGCCGATACAGCAAGACTGATTAATAATCAGAATATACAGACTGCATTGGGCTCTGTGTTGTCATGTAATCTAATGTGGATTTTATAGTTTTTGTATTGTTTCATACAAACTTTCTCCAACTCTGCAGAACCAGTGGCTGCAGCAAAATAATCCTCCAAATAGTATCCTAGTTTATCTGTTTAAATCTGGATCCATGATCTTTGTCCCTGCTGCTGGCGTTGGAAACATTAAAGGAGATGTAAAGGCAAAAATAAAATCCAATACAAATCTCTACACAGTCGTCGACTGCTCTACAGGCAAACAAAGCTGTTGGAGTTGTGAAAGGCTGGGAAGTAAGGCGGGGGCTCCCTCTGCTGTTCATAAGTATGATTGTTTCCCTGCACAGCAGTTAGGGACTGTCTGACTATTCCTATCCACAGCAGTAAATGAAGGGAGAATTTCACTGCATAGTCAGGTTTCTTATAAAAACGGTACACATTTTTGAGCTAAAGTATATTGGAGATAGATTTTGTTATCATTAAAGAAAGTAAAAATGGGATTATTTTTTTGCCTTTACATGCCCTTTAACTTATTGAACCAGCATCTCTATAGTATTTATGATCAAAGTTGTGCACAGGAGTTTTCCATTTAGGGTTTTGTTAGGAGTGTCATACCCATGCTTTAAAGCAGGTTAGGGGTTGTCGCAAATCATCAAGCATAAAATATATTCCAGAGCTGATTTATAAATTCTGATGCTAATTGTGCTGGTTTCAGAGCTACCATGTACCAATAATCAGAATTATTATCTAATCAGCCTTATACATATATAATACACAAGAGCCATGAATATCCAGTTAATAATATCCTTATAAACGCTGACTAGTGATGTCATCAGTTATAAACGGTGAGTAGTGATGTAATTTTTGTCACTTGACTCCTAAAACTTGTGTATTATAATAAATAAAGTACCCCTTGTTGGAAAATATGAGGATATTAGAAGTAACCTCGGCCTGGGGCTTTTATATGGTCATGGAACTCCTCTGTGACTTATAATATCCTTATATTTTACAATAGGGGGTACTTTATTCACTATATATACAGTATATTTAGTATATTGTGTGTTGGTCCCTAAGCTCAGTTAATGACAGCAGAACAGAGCATGTGCAGTGAATCAGCAGAAAAGAAGTGGGGAAGCTACTGGGGCATCTTTGGAGGCACAGATCTTCATATTTAAATGGTGATGGTTGCCTTGGGCTGTTATAGAAGCCCAAAACACAATATACAACATTTCTGCCCTACTTCTTTGGTTAAGTTTTAGTTCTTCCTAAAAACTTATATATAACTAGGAACCAGTCAACATATGTCAGCAGTTTGTGGACAAGAACCTCTAAATTAATTAGTATAAATACATAAATAAATGACAGGGTGTTCTCTTGGTTTGTCTAAACCTGTCCATTATGAGGTTATAATACATCTTCTAATATAGGAAAATAGAGGAGTAGCATTCATTTGTGAAATAAGAAATCCTGGGATTAGGAATTGTTTTACTCAGGGCCGGAACTAAGGGTAAAGAAGTGGCACCTGCCTAGGATACAACGATAGTAGGCAGGTACCTGTTAAGTGTCTTCTGCCTACCCCTAATTTGTGTTCACTGCCCTCTGTCACTATCCCCTCTCTCCCTTCTGTCAGACAGCTTGTTAGAGCTCATCAGTGCACGATATTGGAATATGGCTTCTGAGTGGGTATGACTTGTAGAGTAGCAAAGCAGAGAACTGAACCTGGTTATTATTGCATAGTGCATACATAGTTCAGATCACTTTTTTTAACAGCTGGATTTGGTGCCTTTCCGCTACCTAATCTAATCTAATAATTAATTTACAGTATTTTTGGGCTAGATTTTTTTTTTTAATACCTAAATCTAATATTTGTCTGAGCATTTGTTAATTTTAAAAAGCAATTTTCCATAGTGTACATTTTTACGTTCTTTTAGATATCCTGGAATATGTAGATCTGATAACTGTGGCTTCCATGTTTGTACATTTTTTATTTATAGCTCAAAACGATACATACATAGTTCAGATCACTTTTGTTAACAGCTAGATTTTGGTGCCTTTCCAGTACCTGTTTACCTCTGCCAATTGGTTTAATAGAACAATTCTTCATGCTGCTATAATTAATTTACAACATGTTTGTGTGCCAGATTTTGTGGCCTCTTAATACCTAAGTGTAATATTTGTCAGAGAATTTGTTAATTCTCAATAATTCTCAGTTCTGAAGGGCTACTAGCTTGAAACTGAATGCTTCTTATTAGTGATCCAACCAAGAAATATGCCATGTTCAACACCATTTTGGTTTAATGGTAAACTGAAATACAGGACACAGAATAAACTACTATGGAAAATAAACAGAAATACATTTTTTTGGTCAGACAGAATCATTTGACTGAGCAAATATACATTTTCATAGTACATTACAGTAAACAGTATGTTTATTATGATGCTAGATGACAACCTGTCTTCAAAAATTGGCTGAGTTTGCCCTGTATAGCTGTTAAACTTGATGTTTGGCTTAGAGGACAACAGGTATGGGATCGGTTATCTGGAAACTCGTTATCCAGAAAGAGTCCATTTTAATCAAATAATTCAAATTTGTATAAGCATAATACTTGTTATATTTGTGGCGGACCCTGTTACACTTTCAAAGGCAGGATCTACTTGCAGAAATGTTTCTTACTCTGAATATGTCTTCTGTTGAAGAATCTATATATGTATCAGATGTTTGCCTTATCATTTTTTATACAAATATTGTGAGTGACAAAGTGGAAAACATTCAAAGGTCTGTGCTATTGCTTCTCTGAGAAAGATACTGAATGCTGATAGCAATCCCAGAATCCCAGGTCTTTCTTTTCTGTGACCAACTGGGGCTAGAAAAAACACAAGTCTTGTCAGTCAAGGCCAGGTTGGGTAGCAATCAGAACTAGGCTGATATTTATTTATTTTGGGAGTTAGTTTGTTCCTTGCTTTATTATTAATAATTAATCATTTTCATGTCTGTCTTCTTGCATCTTGTGATGATTCTAAGGTTGTCAACCTTAGAATCATAACTATTGGTGGGGTTTCTTTTTTCTTTTCCTATAAAAAAAATTTGTTTGTTGCTCTGACTTTGTCAGACCTCAACTAATAGTTGTGAAAGATCTTTTTTGCGTTTGGGTTATATTCTTCTTGCATCTTAGCACTAGATTCCAGATATACTACATGAAGAATTGCAAGCCCTAATTCTATTTGAATTTCTGAGATCCAAATAAGAAATGCTAACAAAGCTGGTAGAAGAAACATCTAATCAGAAAAAGATAAATATGGTAAAATCCATAAGGTTTAGCTTTTAGAACTAAGTGTAAATGTAATTATACAGTAATGCATTAAAATAAACCCTTAGCATTATGCCTTAAAACTCAAAGCAAGCCATCAGAACAGTGCATTCTCTTGTTACTTGTTTTAAAAGCAAACATCTGATTGGCTGAAATAGGTAACTAGACATGGTGCAAATTTTGAGACTGCCATTACAACACTTGTCAAGTATTTACATACATAGCTCTTACACAGTTTGTAATGTAAATGTATGTATCATTTGTCAACCTAGTGTATCATCAGATGCATTGCATTATTAGTCTTTATTTTTATTTATATAATTCAAACCTATTATGCAAGGCTTTATAGTAAATGTTTAGTCATTCACACCAATCTCAGCTCCAGTGCAACTTAAATTATAATTAATCTACCACAGCCCTATAGCCCGTTCTATCAGGAACAGCCAGAAAAAAACTCTGGGTAGACTCAAACCCAAATCTAAATACACCTTTTTATACAAATAATTTTTATTTATAATTGTACCTGTAAATAAAGACAGGGAGGCTTGATCAAATGAAAACATAAAAATGTAGTGAATTTAAAAAATCACTTACATTTTGCCTAGGATAACTCCCACTGATTTCTACTTGAACTTGCAGCTTTTAGATGCCAATTTTTTTTTTTACTTTTTTTGTACAAATGTTTGCACTTCAAAAATTACAATTTAGAATTTTAAAACTCTACTTTGTTTTGTGATTTTTAGCACAAAAATAACTCAAATTGCAGTGAAAAGTTAAGTGTTGAAATGTCAACCTTCAATAGATACTGTACTATATATGAGAATACTTATTTGCACACATATAGGATGGTATTTATTGGGGGGCTGCAAATCTAACAGGTCTAAATTGAACGTGCCAACATGTTTTCCATCATCCCCCTCACAGAAGGATGCTGTAATGGGACTTCCAATAAACTCATTTTATGGCACTTAGGGGCTTATTTACTAAACTGTGGTCAGATTTTTAAAGGGGGAAAAAACCTCAAAGTTTTAATGATTTACTAAACCCTGATGCTGTTAAGTCAGAATATAAAAGTAATTATCTCAAACCTGCTGCGGTCATGTAGAAGTCAATGGCAGATGTACCGTTTACAATTGGAAGATATCATTGATCTGTGCTGGGTTTTGTACAATAATCCAATTAATTTATGGTTTTCGTCCAATAATCCAAAAAAATCGGAGTTTTCAGGTGAAGAAATCGTACGATTCAGATTTTTTCACAACTTTTCCCGCAACAGATTTTTTGGAGTAAATTTATTGATAATACGGTAAAAATGTGGACAGGAGTTTGGTCGAAGTGCTTTAAGAAAATAGTGAGACATTTTCGGATTTTAGTAATTAATCCCCTAAATCTCACAGAAATTTGTTGCCAATAAAAGTTATAAAGAGATAATAAATATGAAACAATACTTTTTTGAGTTTGGATTCCATCAATTATTGCCCTCTACATCAAAATACCATCTGTGTCTGATTCTTTGGGTGCAAGTCTGCTGAGTGTATTGATGCAACCCTCAGGAACCCTTGAGCTCCCGTCACCTTAAAGTAGTAGATCCAGGGTTCCCTTGCATCAGTGGGAGCAGTGCCACATGATTCGGAACTGAAGACAGGACAGATACACAGGCACCAAACAATTATATGAAAGTACAAGGAGTGTCTATTGTACCTCTGTCTCTGTACACAGCTGGACATTAACAATCAAACTGTTAACATATCTATATTTTGCTTTTGAGTTCAGCAATTGTCTCAATTTCCAATGGTCCAGACCCAGAGCACAAAATAAAGAAACACTAATCTGCCCGTACCCCTTGAGCTATACTTTTATACTTAGTTTTAAAGCAGAGTGGCTTATGCAACCCCCAGCTGAACAGTAAAATACACAAACAAAAATGAAATCATTATTAAATGGATAGCTGCATCAACCCGTGCTTCATTCTGTTAAACAAGTTAAGAACCACTTATCCTTCTACTTTATCCTTACATGTCTGCAAATGAGCACAAGTGATTTTATCATTAGCAGAAGCAGATCTGTCAAAATGACTGAGTTTCTCATTGATCACCTTGTGCCGGGCCTTACACAATATGGAATTAGGGATTGTAGTCTGCAAATTACAAGTTACCGAAATTCTTTGTACATCAATATTAATAATTGTAGCTTGCTTTGTAAAAATCTTGTAATCTGATTTTAATTTAAAAAAATCTATTCAGGTTTACAAACTTCAATCATAGTCAAGCTCATATTAATACAATAATCAGTATGTTGTAGATTAACACTATGCCAAATGTTCACATAGATCATGTTCTCTAGTGACAATATAAAGTACACGTGTCAATTATTATATTTAATCATTATATGCCAAGTTGAAAAATCAATACTCGTTTTTTTTTTTTGTAGAATCCCAAAGAATTAAAAGGAAAGATAAAAGTCAGATCAGTTGTCTCTGGTGAATAGCTCTTGTGGCAAAGACTCTAATCCACAATCTGTACAAACCTCCCTTTCTGTTAGCAGTGGTTGTAGAAATATCAAAACATGTGGATTTGTCAAAAAGGCTTAACTCCTAATCCATGGACCGATTTTTATATTCTTCAATAATCTGCAGCAGAGGAGGTTCCGCCCAGCCTCAGGGAATGGAAAGAAAATGCACTGGTGTGGGGGTATTGGTAAAATAACTGCAAAAACTCAGAAAAATCGTATGATTTAGGTTTTCACTCTATTTTATCGAGTTTGTTCCCAAGGTCACATCATATATTCTAGTTTGGTTGGACTTTTTTATTTAAATTAATCAGAAAAAAACGGATTTTTGATAAATAACCCCCTTAAAAGTTACTGAAATGCTTCATTTAACAGATTATGGGAACCTGGTATTTGTTCAGGGATGCAAACTGCAGGTACTTCACAAATAGCAAAGTACTAATCAAGAAAGGGCTGTTATGAAATATCTAAAAGTAAGAAAGTGATAGGTCAATGTAGGGGCAAATAAAGATTGGAATCTAGAATTCCACCTTGACAACTGGCTTTATTCACCTGAATGCAATATTCTTAATGGTCTGAAGTCTGAAGCTTGAAAAATACATAATTCCTTTAAAGATGCCAACATTGCAAAAAAGATTTTATTAAATGTTATTATTAATAAATTATTATTAATAATTATTATTTGGGCTTGTTTTTTTTTATTTGGATTTTATGTTTAATTTGAAAAGGACTTTTATTATACCAATTTGTATGTCTGGGTGACAGGTCCCCTTTAAATGAGATCTGCTGGCAACAACTTGCTGGCCTGTTTCTGTTTTATCAGATGCATTTTTTTTTATTAGAATGGACCCACTGTGATCTCATGATCACACTATTTAAGCATAAGGCATTATCATGCTCAATGTCTCAAGAGAATTAAAATAAATCAGTTGTACAGTAGTTGGTAAATGGGTCTTTGTTTTAGCCACAAGGGCCACATTATCCTCAGAATTGTCTGGGCAAAGGAACTGATTGTGGGATTTTTACTGGACAAGGAAATATGGGATGACAGCATATTTCTAGCAAGTGAGAAAAGAAATACAAAGAAGAAACAAGGGCACAGTGGCTCCAAAACAACAGGGATCTTAATCCCAAAAATATAAAAATAGTTGGTGTAAACTTACTTAAATGGGTTCTCTGAGCACTTTTGCAATTTACATAAATTTTTCATTTTAAAGGACAAGGAAAGGCAAGTAAAGAGTTACCCTCTATTGTTGACAGCAGCACTATCCAATATCCTCTTTTTTAAGCCCTTTCCACCACAATGAAAATAACCAGCTGACTTATGTCCGTTTTCGATCGAATAGGTCCGCATTCGGCCGAATTCGAATCGGTCGAGTCAAAGTAATAGCGCATTCAATTCGAAGTTTTAACGAAAAAAAAAACTTTGAGTTTTCAAAGTCCACCAATTGACTCCAAATAGGTTCTAAGAGGTCCCCCATAGGCTAAAACAACAATTTGGCAAGTTTTAGATGGAGAATGGTTGAAGTTTAATTTTTAAAGAGAAAGTACATTTTTTTTCAAATTCAAATCGAATTTGGACTATTCCCTAGTTGAAGTACACAAAAAATAGCTTGAAATATGATTTTTTTTTCATTCAAAAATTCACCTCAACCCTTAATAAATCTGCCCCTAACTAGTGATGGGCGAATTTATTTGCCAGGTGCGAATTCGCGGCGAATTCCTGCAATTTACCGCCAGTGAAAATTCACCGTCAAAAAAAGGGACACCGGCGTCAAAAACGAGACGCCAGCACCGTTTCGCAAATTTTTAGCCGTTTTGCGAATTTCACAGGAAATTCGCAAATTTTTCTGTGAAGCAAAACGCCCCAATTCACCCTTCATTACCCCTAAATGTACAGTATATACATTTTGTATGCACTTCCAGTATTCAGTTAACCCTTGGTTTGCTGACTCACAAATGGAGCCAAACTTATTGTTTTAGCAGTTGGTGAATGCAAATATCTGCTAAATATGAAAAAAATAACCCTGAGTAAGTTTACATTTTTAAATTTTTAAAGTAGATCACCAGTGCACTGATAATCCCCCTGCATAACAGACTGCTGCTTAATGAAGATTCTCAGCAAAGAGTTAGGAGACAGTGATGTTTTTAGTTTTTCCTGTCTGGCTCAAGAAATAAAAAAACTGATATTTTTGTAATTAAAACAGTAGGCAATAAGTATGTTCAGCACAAGCCCTCTCATTAAACTCAAGCTGAACAAGTATTTATGATACCCAATAAGTGCAATTATCCTGTGCTAGGCTGAATGCAACCAAACTTGCAATTTACACAATTCATTTCCTTAATGCAAATCTTATTTTTTTTTTTTAACTTAAATATTCTCCTCCAAGTATGTTAAAGATTAATCTCAAAATGACTAACCACTAAGGAATTGCCCTCACATTTCAATTAAAATTTCTTTAAAGTGACTTAATTGTAATATATTTCCTTAATAAATATGTTGTAGTAAAAGCTTAAAATTCCTAAATAATTAATTAGGTTGGGTTTATTCATTTTTATGGCTGACAATCAACATACCAAAATGAAGATGCATTTTAATGATTGTTTTAAACAATAAAAATAGATCTATGACTTGGCTTTATTGGCAATGCTTCTCTTCAAAGCCAATAGTGCCAAAAGTGGCAAACTGCAGCAAATAAAATCCTGCTTATTACAGAACTGACTGTAAAAGTTATGAGATTTACAGCCTTTTTGAGGTCACAAAACACATTAAAACTACAATTTCTCTGTCAATATATTTTTTGTTTATTTTGCCTGTGTCGCTAGCTTTATTTCTTGCTTTCTTTTCCCATTATTGTTCATTTATTCTGTTGTCAAATTATTATTTTTTTTACAGAACATTCTTTGTTTTAGGAAGCTAATATTTTTATACTTATAGCAGTTCAATTTTGTAATTTATGTACTTATTTTGCCAAGTCTTATTTTGCCAGTGAACTTTAATACTCATACAGTACTAACATGGAATAAATGAAACCATAAAGACCAAAAGTTTGTACATTGTATGCTGATTTGTTTTGTTACAGCTCCACTGGTACAGATATGGAATCCGTTATCCGGAAGCCTGTTATACAGAAAGTTGCAACGTTAAACGAAGGCCAACTCCCACATTTTAATTATATAATTCAAATTTTTAAAAATTATTACCCTTTTCTCTGTAATAATATAACAGTGCCTTATACTTGATGGCAACTTTGCTGTATGAATCCATATCGGTGGTAATGCAATCCTAAAGGGTTTATTTAATGTTTAAATGATATTTAGCAGATTTAAGGTATGGTGATCCAAATTAGGGAAAGATATCTTATCCAGAACATACCTGTCCCCAAGAATTCTGGAGAGTAGGTCCCATACTTGTGTATGAACATGGCATGGTTGGTAGTACCTAAATATGGGTCCCAATAAACATTTGATATACAGCATACACGAACACTGGGGTTATGGACAAAGAGGAATCACAATATTGCCTTCCATTTAGCAATGCCTTTAATACACTTGTGCTTTGCGGTCTACTTAAGATTGAGTTCCAAGTATTTCCCAGTAAAAATGAGCTTGGGCAGCCTCTTTCTAAAAGGTGTATATTGGCAAGATTACAAAAGTTTGTGAGAGCATTCTGAAGCTAACTCAATTATTTGTTATTATAGTGTCACACTAAGTTTGTCATCAAATGCTTGTGGATTCACCCCAGGGCCGCCATCAGTGGGGTACAAAGGGGAGTGTTGTACTTGGCCCGGAGGGTAAGGGGGGCCCGGCCGTGCAGCACTTACTTGATTGGCTTGGGCCCCCTGCTTTCAGAAAGCAACCGACTTTGGAAGGGAGGGGGGGAGCACAGGTGGAGGCATCTTTGGTCCATTCCTTTCCTTATTGGTCAAAGAGTTTAAGTACCGGTTGAGCTGCTCAGGGATTGGATAACTGTGGTTTGAACTTCCCCTCCAGCTCATCCAATTGCCATGCAGCTGTAGTCTGTAGTTTTCTTCTTGGCCATTTTTTGCTTTCCTGTGATTTTTAGCATATACAAGCATGTAACCTGGGCTTCTCTGTCACCCACCACCTGTGTCAAATATTGATGTCCAACCAAGCACCTTCCTTTTGGCTGTCCAAGTGCAAATGGGCAATAAGCACTGAAATAAAATGACATTACTGAATAGCAAGCACTGTTATATCATGAAACTGCCTTTATTCATGCATATGTTTTCAGGTTTCTCAGCAAATTTCAGACCCCGTGTGGCTCTTTGTGAATCTTTAGGTTGTAATTGAAATAGGAGAGATAAATCTCATCAATAAGACCATGAATCGTTTCTTAATAATGCATTCAAGTCATTGTTTGGTAGATTGTCCTTATATTAGCAGGGGACCAGTTACTACCACCTACCTATAGACTAAGCACTTTCCACATTACTTGTATAATTATTTGGAGCCCACAAAAATGGATTTTAATGTTTTACAATAGTGTTTCTGTTTATTGCACTTTCTTCTGGTATCTGCCAATATATGCCCAACATATACAGTATGCTTTGGGAGAGGGCTTGCAAACATATACTATTTCTGGGAGGACCAGCCAGTTTTCCAGAATGCTGTGTTTAAACCACACATACTACATTTCCCATGTGCCCTGTCTTTCCAGCCACGTCTCCCAATTACAACATCCCCCCTATTTTGTGTCACTAAATTCTTTGTTTGTGGTTTGTGGTGCTATTTATGACCCTGATATTTTAACTCTGCATTAATCAAATGATTTCTACTATGTGATTCCAATATATGTAGGTAGAGGCTGAAGTTAACATTATACAGTCTTGTTAAGCTTCTTTGTTCTATTTTTCTGTGACCTTGTCTGTTGAAAGTTGCTGAACTTCATGAAATCCAAAGTTACTGATGCTTCAAATGTTAAATACACTGCAGTAACACTATGCCCAAATGCTTTGACTAAAAGAAAGTTCTGTAAATATCCTACCTTGAAAATATATGCAAGTATAAAAACTCTATTTATCAAAGTCCACATTTTTCTGATTATTTTATTTGAAAAAAGTCCAACCAAACTAGAATCCACAATTTGACCTTATTTATTTATTAAAATGATTATTTACAATTGTGATGTGTTTATAGTCACTTATATGTTCCTGCATATCCTTAATTATATCTTTCTTGTTCAACCTTCAAGATTAGCTGAGCCTTATTACATTAATATGTTTTGTTTTACTTTAGTTTTATTACTTAGCTTTAATAACAGCTTAGATGTATTCTCTATCATCAAATGACTAATTATCATTTTTCTAGGACACCTAACTCTCTAAGCTGTATAAGTTTGTCTTATAGTCCTTCAATGGACCACTGTTATATCTTGCTTGTTTATGTAAAACCCAATAAAACTTTTTAAAACTAAACTAAATTAAAGAAATTCAAGGTTTATTTTCAATTTGGATAGAATTTTTTGAGTTTTTAGCATTCAGACTTTAATAAATAACCCCCTTTGTGTATGTGTGTGTTTTCAAATAAGATCTGGACTCTGCTAAATGAGTGTTATAATGTGTGCTAGCCACCTGTTTAACCTGCACCAGAAATATGCAAGTATATGTAAAGTATGCCCCCTGAGCCAGTGACCCATTAAGCACTTGTCAAATGCTGAGAAAACATGGTGAGTGGCTGACACAAATAGTGACGCTCATCTAGTATAGCTTTTAGTGCTTTTGAGATGAGCAGATCTAAATTCTGTTCTTAATGATGCATATTGCTAGGCTTTCTATATATATATATATATATATATATATATATATATATATATATATATATATATATATATATATATATATATATATATATATATATATATATATATATATATATATAATTTTTTTAATTCTCAGAAAGGTACAAGTGAACAGCCATCTATACTCTTTTAATATGAAGAGAACAGCATCTATACTGGTGTAAAAGAGTGTTTAGAAAAACTTTTACTGATGTGAGAATGAGGAAAATCAGCTTGAAGCCTTTTTTATGTGACACTGACGCCTATTGCTTCAAAGATTATAGAATGCATTAGAGCTCAGAAGTAAGAATGACTCTTTACCAACTGCCACTATGCAGTCAGACAAACATCAGATATTTTAAGTAAAAGTACTTCTAAACTTACAGCTAAACTTAGATTCATCCGTACTTATATTTTGTAAGGTGAGACTAGCGGTTCTATAAAATGTCAATGCTTCCTAACACAAGCAGATTTCTCATTCCTGAGACTGCACTGAGAATGAATCGGCAATTCAGCAGGACATTGCTAATGAACTAATCTTAGATTGTAAATCAGATAGTCCTCTCAATTTTGAAGTCATTTATGTTTTCTTCAGTGTTCCTAATGACTTTTTATTTTGTATTTGCACAAATGATTGATTCAGATCGTTGAAATCAATCAGATTGTTGGAATGTTTAAAAAAACAGAAAGCTCATTAGCAAAACCATTTATAATCTCCAAGATTTTAAATATTAAAAGTTACATGGTGATAATTTGTCAACTGATTCATTAAAGCATAGTGCGCCTTGGGACAAGGAATATTTTTCTAAATATGGCATGAAATTTGAAAATATGATGGATGAATGTGTGTTTCCAATAGTATTAGATTCAACACACTCCATTATAGTGACTTTTTGCCTCAAAATTTATTGCAGCAAAATTGTCAATGAACTGAAAGGGTGGCAGAATATATTTGGGTCATTTGGAAGTTGAGATAAAAAGAAGAAAAATAAAAGGATGAGAAGTCATCCCAAAGCAATATTACATGCCTCCTGACTTTGTAAAAGACATTGCTTGACGGTTTCCTTTAATCTCCAGCCATCATTATAATTACTGTTTTTGTCATCTTATTAAAATGAAATAATAAGCTTTGTTCATAGAATTGCTAGCATACAGTGAAACCTCAATTTTAAGTACCTTGATTTTAAGTTTTCCCACATTTTACATTTTTTATTTGTGGTCCCACCAATTTATAACGCATTTCAATGAGTGCATCTCCCTGATTTTAAGTAATGTTTTCCCAGATTTTACATCGAAATTTTGTCCCGATGTTCCCACAAACTGCTCTTTTTCCTCTATGAATGTAAAATCCAACCCAGACCCGCCCTCCCTCCACCTGCTCCCGCCCGAGCCGACTTCCGGGCTCTGCATGAACCATGTCACATGTCTAAACTGGTAGGTGACTGCATTTTACAAGGTTAAAATAACTGGGGAATTTGCATGCTGATGATGGTGGCTTACAATTAATTGTGAATTCTGATGTATGCTAAATTGTTCCTGGGGTAAGAGAAGCCCCCGGATGCATCAGCACCTAGGTTTTACCTAGGCTTTGCCGATGAGCCTTAGTGTTTTCCATGTGAATATTCACACATTGTATTCAATTAAAGCACTAACAAATCATTGTTTTAACCCATACTTCCTTTTCTCTCCCCATCTAATGTAGATAGTTGATTGAAATACTGTGCTCTGTATAAACAAACCCCACTCTCCCTCCTCCCAGCTGCAGGCTGTGTCAATCTTCAGAGAAGGAGGAGTTCTTTATATAGATGGCTTATCTGTGCACTGTTCTCTCACAGTTGCTGGGAAGGACCACAAAAAGTTTGAACGTGAAACTGCTTTCAGTTGCATACTTTGCCTTGTTTAATGCAAGAAATAATTAAAAACGAATAGTCAAAAAGTAAGTTTATTACAATCCCTATGTACTAAACATGTGTTGAACATAGGGGTATAGAGCAATGTTATCTATGTTTTTATATTAACTATCTTATTGGAATGTTGGTTTAAAAGCTAATGGCTAGTAATATAACTGGTGCACTATCACACTTTATCATTTTAAAGGAAAACGTATCCCCCAAACAATGTAGGTCTCTAGTAAAATATATTACATAAAACAGCTCATGTGTAAAACCCTGCAAAGTATTCAGGCAAATGGAGTAGATTTTACATAAACTTTTTGTCAAAAGCCAGTGTTTATTTATTTGAAGAAAAACTAATTACCTTTCAGAGTCTCTGAGAGAAGACCAGCATTTCTCTTACAGCAAATGGCACATTTAAATTAATTATACAGAGAAACTTTCCTATCTCTCGTGTATTTTTGTCTACAATTATAAAGAGCTCAAAACTTTCAGACGCTTTGGGGGGTATTTATTTTCTGGTCGGAGTTTTAAAGGGGAAAATACAATTTTTTCAGATTAAAAAAATACTCAAACTTTTCATGGTTTACTAAACCCAGAGGCTGCTTAAAGTATGAATAAAAAAGTACTCCATCTCAAACCTTGCCAGGGTCATGTAGAAGTCAATGGCAGATGTCCTTTTTACAAGTGGAAGATATCATGAGCTACGCTGGGTTTTGTACAATAATCTAAATAGAGTTTTCAGAATCCGGAAAAACCCGCACAGTTTGGATTTTTTCACTATTTTAGCGAGTCTTTTCCCACACCAGATTTTTCCAGTTAATTTATTGATAAATACGGTAAAAATGTGCACAGAAGTTTGGCTGAAGTGGTTTTAAGAAAAGAATGAGACAGTTTTGAATATTAGTAAATAACCTCCATTTCGGTATCAAGGCTTTTTGATTAGCTTTTTTTTAAACTGTTTATTTCCTGCATTGGAACATTTCATTCCAGTTTTCTTAAAGGGGGATATGGTCAGTGCTACTGCTGCTGCTGTAATTTTTAATGGATTTAGAATAAAATTTTGACTTTTTTCACATATTATTCTGGCTCTGTGGTGCTCCGTTCGTCTACATTGATTTTGCCCTGGATTGCCGTTTGGGATAATGGTCTGGACGTTGCAGCACGCAAGAGCTTGGCTGTGTACCATTAAGTGCTCCCACTATCACTTTGTTGCTGTAATGCAATTTGAGCAGGACTTTTATCTATATTGATGCATTGCACACAGGTTGCTGTGGATGCAGTTTGGTGCACTAATAATTATGCTAGAATCTGTAAAAAACACAAGTTGAAAAAGTTGATTTGAGTCCACATTTTGATTTGAGTCCTATTGGACTGCTTTAAATCAATTTGGACTTGGAGGTTTTGTGATTTTTTTCACTGGAATTGGCTGAAAACTAAAGTTTTTAGAGGTTTTAGAGGTATTTTTATTTTGTTGCACATCGTTCAGTGCTTTCTTACTGTATGTTTGTACTTTTTATATTCGGATTTTTTAATACATTTCATGACATTAATGGTTTTAGAGAACATGAGTTTAATTGTGGTTTCACAACCGCTAAAACCACTAAAATAAGAATGTTGATAAATAAGCCTCCAGGATTTTAGAGATGCAGAGCAACCGTTTTTTTGGTTGCCTGGGTCAGTTTCCAGGAGAAAAAGAAGGAAAATAATTCAAAACAATAAAAAAATTAAAAAGTTGCTAAGAAGAAGACATGTTATAAGCACACTATGGTGTCTTAAATGTAAAATTTTGCAGACTTGTTGATAACTTATAGTAGAATGTGACTTTAATGGGATTTAGTTCTTTGCATGTTATTTAATGCGATTATGTTTTTCAATTCAAATGTTTTTGTGTTGTGTGTTTGAAATTGACAATAAAACTGTGTTTGAATTATTTTTGTTTTGTTTCTAAATGCCAAACACCTGACAAATTAAATTTTAGTAAATCTGCCTTAAAAAGTTAACTCAAAGGTGAACCATCCTATATAGTTTCTGTTTCCCTTAATTTCATTGTAATTAGTTCTGTACTCACACAGAGGCTTAAGTCGGCCATAGACAGCATGATTGGCATGCCTCCAACTGGTAAGGCCGAAACAGATGGAGAGTATATTAGGGCCACATCCTATATGGCTTTCTAATGTTCCAACCCCTTGCGCAAAAGCATGAATGATAAGAAGAGCAGGTGCCCCTTTTAATTGTTTCACTTGTTGATGCTAAACCAGTCAGCATGGTGCATCTGCAGAGGAAATTTTCAAACGGAGCAATATCCATAGTGCATGGATATGGACATCATTAATCGCATGAGACATATATGTTGTATTAATTGGTATTTCAATGGTCAGTTTATTCTGTATATTTCTACCTACAGAGATCATACAACTCTAACATTTGCCTATCTACCTTACTACATGCAGAAAAGAGAGCTTCTTATTATAAGGAGCATCCTCTCATCTTGATCCAACTCTCCACACAATTAAGAAGCAGAGAAGAAGAAAAAGTCTAATTTGCTGAGGCTAGGACCATACTGAAATATAGTTTATACAGAGTACAGATGCAATTTGGGAGTCCACAAGTGATGCCTCTTTTTTGTTCACAAAACAAGAACAATCTTTAATTGTAGTTAAGTATTTGTCAGAAGACCACAATCGGCCCAAATTTCATATACAATATAGCAAAATATATTGATGTTTACGTTTAGTGTATTTATAGAGTAAAAATTAAAATGTTTCCAAAATATGCAACCTAGCTTCCTCTAGTTGTATTACTCCTAAACTATAAGTTGAGGGGGTGATTCTTATGGTCCAACACTAGTTAAGGGCTATAAATTCAAAAACTATTTTTAAACTATGCACATTTATTGGCTGAACAACAATAAAAAGACTGCATACCTGAATCTTCAAACTCCTTG
Organism: Xenopus laevis; assembly: GCF_017654675.1. Classification (NCBI taxonomy): domain Eukaryota; kingdom Metazoa; phylum Chordata; class Amphibia; order Anura; family Pipidae; genus Xenopus; species Xenopus laevis. The sequence continues at coordinate 95,122,767 of NC_054378.1, forward strand.
TGATAAATATTCCAGGTATCACTGATACGAACCAGGTTTTCTTCCATGGCTTGAATGTCTATATATGGACAGTTACAATCAGGAAACTTGGGGCCACAGTGACACCAGCAATCATTGTCTTTGCAGATAAACTCCCCTTCAGAATTACAGGCAATGTAGCTGAGGGCTGCCTGTACAAAGCTTTCCTGCAGATATTCAGGCAGAATAACTTGAAGACCTGAAGAAAAGGAACAACATGATGATGTCTCAATAAATGTACACTTTATTACACTTTCTCCATTAAACTGAAGATTCATTCTAGTGATTTTTTTTTAGATATCCATCTTTCAAACTCATAGAAAATTACATTTTCAGCATTTCTGTATAAAAGCATTTATGGGCATTTTGTACAGTGGAAGGTGCCTCTGGCAGTGAAAAATATCTCACATTCCTTGCATTGTCAGGGATTTTCAAATGGAAGGGCATTGTTGATATTTGGCAAGTCTTAATACGGTTGAGGAAGATATATACAGTACGTTAAATAATCATCAGCTTTGGTGATTACATTAATAATACACAAGTATATGTATATAAGTATATCTTGTTTCAAAACCATGCAGTACGTATGAATTACTTCTTCCATTCTAGTTATGTATTTAACTGAAGACACTGTAATGGAAAGATTTATGTTTAATTGACATGTTTAATTGACTGATATAAGGAAATATTGCTAGTTAGTCCTGCAACTGAAACAGATAGGCTTATGCATTCAATCAGAGATTTAAAACACATCCAATCAGGGGTGCCACGCCAATTAAGCAATGGGTCGAGCAACAAGTCTCAGACGGCAGTACCAAACGGGTTACCAGGGGCGGCATAAAGCTGCTCCTTGTAACTTTAATTTCCAGTTTTTAAAATGGACCCCCCTCTGGTTGATTTAACAACAATGTATAAGTCCTATGCAACATAGGGGCTTATTTACTAAACACCGAATGCAAAAATCACGAAAAATGTGCAATCTTTTTTTTATAAAAACAGAGTTTTAAAAAATAATGAATTTTGTGGAATTTATTAAAGGATGGAAAAGTCCAAATCAGAAAATACCGTATCTCAGATCTATCGAGGTTACACATAAGTCAATGGGAGAAGTCCCAATGATTTTTTGATGTGCGCTGTGTTTCGAGCAATACCCCAACTTTTCGGGGGAAAAATCTGAAAAAATCTTGAAAATCGGATGAAAAAGCCAAAAAAACTTGAAAATCTGTTTTTTTCCCGCGAAGCAAATTTTTGGGAAAATGTAATAATAAATAAGCGCAAAAAAAACAGAGCGGATTTTATTTTGTAGCATAAAATATTGAGATAAATTCGGATTTTTAATTTGGACTGATAAATAACCACATAGTGATTGTGTGTTTGATACAATAACCCACACTGGCATTTTGATGCAATGCCCATTACCAGCTGGGCAGTAGGGGGTCATTTTTGTTTTTTGACACTGGCTTTGCCAAACACCCTCTGAAACAGCTGTGCACTATTGTCCTAGGCCTCACCATTCACATACCAATTTACCTGCCTATGTATGAGGCCCTCATGTTGGACTAAGATCTCTTTCAAAATTGGGCATATATGTGTCAGGTAGATTTGAAATTATCATCTCACTATGACCTCACCGCTGTGATGATGTGGTCCTTGCCTGAAAGTTTCTGTAGGTCTGCTGTAAAATCCAATCCTTGGCCCCTATAATTGGATCATTCCAATTTGGCGCAATACATGGGTGGCCAGATTAACTGAGATCTGCTTGCATGCACCTTGCATCATGTATGGCCATTTTAGGAAACAAACTGTCATTTGGGGTATATTCATGTAATGAAGAAATAATCTTATCTATCACTTAACAACAGGTTTTTAACCCAATATGGTACAGGTTTGCATTTACATCGGAAAAGCGATCTATTTGTTTCTTTTATTGCTTTTTTTACGAATCAATTCATGGTGTTGACGTTTTAAAGCCAGGGCAAACAAATTTTTCTTTATTTTTTCTTTGCTTGATTCTGTATGCTCCGATGTACTAGAACAGTAAATATTTGAACAGATGCAGCATCACAAAATTATAAGCACAAAATCATAATGAAAACAAAGTATTTTCCCTGGGTAAATGGCCTAGCACAATTTTATTTATTGTACTAGCCTTGTTATTGGAAAATATTGAAATTTGTCAGGTGCAGGTGATGACATTATTGCACATATGCCAGGAAATAGGAGCCATCTGGGCACATAGAGATACTGTGCACTGCTGCATATTTAAACCCTCAACTCTCACCCTGTTCCTGAGTGGTTTGCTGCTACCGGTTCCCTGTTGCTTGACTTTCAACCTGTTTTCCTGACAATTCCTGGAATGATTTCCAGAACTATGCCTGCTCTGCCTGTATGTTGACCAAACTCAGTTTATCTTACATATAAATACATACATACATATTACTTATAGGTATTTCACACAAGAGACAGCACCAACTGTCTGAATAACTCCAAGGTGTGTGTGTGTGTGTTATTTTTAATGAATGTTCTATAAGAAACAGCAGTTTCTGTGTAAGATGCTTGATTGCCTGTAACTGTGCTTGTACTGGAGCTCTGTAACCTCTGGAGGATGTCAGACCACAAATAGCACACAATTATACAACAAAACAGCATGGTCAGCAGAAATCTCTCCCCAGTGGAAGCTTTGATCTGACAGCCCAATGCATTTTGTGTGGCTTAAATTCAGACATTTGCTTCCAGATTAACACATCATGAACATGGATAAAGTACTACAAGTATAATTAAAGTAAGAAAGTAAAAAATTAGAACAAACCCTCAAATTAAAGGGCTTCAGATGCAGGGGTGGGAGGAAAAACTATCACTCTATGCGGACAACATGTTTGTCTATCTGGCGGACCCAAGGGACTCACTATCCAAGCTCTTGAGTGAGATAGCTGGTTTTGGAGATTTTTCTGGTCTCTGGATTAATTGGGGGAAATTCCTAATTTTCCCCATTGACTCTGGAGCCCAGCGGGACATAAGACATGGCCCCTATTACAGTGGGTAGATAGTTTTAGATACCTTGGGACAGAAATACACAAAGACACCAAAAAATATGTTGACCTTAATCTGGCCCCTATCATTAGATCTCTCAAACTTAAAGTGCATAATTGGGCAAATCTGCCTTTATCACTACCTGGACGCATAAACATACTGAAAATGTTTTTTTTACCAAAATTTTTTACTTTATGCCTTCCATAACTCTTCAGTTATACTCCCCAGGAATTGGTTTAGGAATTTAGACGCCATAGTACGTGGATTGGGTGGCAGACTCTCCAGGCTCCAGATAACAGAGGGAGATTAGCCCTTCCTAATTTCCTACTGTACTTTCACGCAAGCCAGCTGGTATATGCTTGGTGGTGGCTGAACCCCAATCCAAACAACCAAGCGGTGGTTCTTTAGGCAGGGATACTTTCCTCATTCGAGGCTCTGGCCAATCAGTTGCATAGGGGACTAGCCTCAATATATATTCTTACACAAAGTAGGAAGACGTTATGTACAGTTTTTCAAAAAATGGTGGTGTCTCCTTTCCGTAAGAAAAATCAGTGGTCCAAGTGGTCCCCTCCATGGTGGAATGACACTCTGATACAGGCAATTGCCTGTTGCTGCCACTTGGGCAGCAGCGGGGATTACGTTTTTAGGGGATGTGGTTGGGTCTGGGGAGAAAAAACAATTTGCTCAGCTGAAGGAAGACTTTGGGCTGCAAAACCACATGCTCTTTAGATCCTTGCAATTACATCAGCTCAGTTTCCAGAGGGAGCCCCAGTGGTAGTGGAGACTACTCTAGAAAAATATCTGAGACACCCTGAACTAGTGAGGTCGCTTAGTTAGTTCTATGCCCTTCTCCTGCGTGATGACTTTGATCCGCTCCAACATTTCTGGCAGCCTGAGTTTGCCCAGTTGAATGATGGAGACTGGAAGGAGATTCTGAGTCAAATTCCTGAGAACAATATCTCTAGTAGTGAAAGGTACATACACAACCGCGTATACCTGACACCTCATAGACTGGCCCAGATCTATCTTGTTGCCCTGATGTATGCCCCAAGTGTAACCGTGATCAAGGTACATATATTCTGGGACTGTCCTGAAATACAGAGATTCCGGACAGAAATAATGCACTATGCGGAGAATATGCTTGGACTCCCCAACGTATGTTCCCCTGAAGTTTGCTTACTGGGAATAACTGAAGGTCTAGCTTTGAACACCAGCTAATGGTGACTTGGAAGGCGACGCCACCTCTGACCTTAAACTTCTGGAAAAAATGAATCAACAGCGTTCTTCCCAGTCAAAAGTTAACTTATATGGCAAGAGGTTGCCCAGGGAAATTTGGGAAAATATGGAATGCCTGGTTGGGGGTGGGCCAGAATGTTTGAAAGACTTCTACCTTTTCTCTGCAGAAGGCAACATGGGAAACTGTATTTATATTGTGAAAGGACAAGGCCTATTGATATATAAGGACAGAAACTGACCAATGCATCTTTGTCCACGTTAGGCTGCCCAGTTTGACATACCCGCGTTGACAATACTTTGAGCTGCTTAAAGGAGACCCATAGAAAATGTATGTAGATAAACCAGCGCTAAAAGCCCGAGCTTACTTTCTTAGCCAATAACATTACAACCAAGTGGCCACTGTAAATGGGACTTTCATAAGTATTTAAGGTGGAGCAAGCTTTGTTTTGCCAACAGCACACCAGGCTGTTCCATGCTACTTGAGTGCAACCCTAAGTCTAAATTGTTACTGAAAGTTATTGCAGTATAATACATTAGCACTAATATCCCTTCATGCTAGGCACTTTTTATATTTTTGGTTTAACTGAACATTGTTACATCAGTAGTGAAGAATGTTAAATTTAATTTCATTTTCTAAAAACATCAGGTTTCAGTATCGAAATGGCAAAAGGTTTCTCATTAAAAAGTTTTTTGATTCAGGCAATATACCAAGGCAAATAAATAATTGATTAGCAAAGATTAATGTTTTAAAATAGTAAAGGTAATGAAAGGATAAAGTATTCTTTTTATATTTTAACCCAACACAGACTGCATGATTATATTTTATCCAACAAGATTTGATCCAAGGTTTTAAAAAACAATAAGCAAGCAATCATAATGATGTTATTCCTGATAAGAAATGTAATTCTAAAAAACAGCACTAAAAATGAGTAAATGAAAGTAAATACAATAAAGAGCAAATGAATGAATTGGGGAAAATGAGCCAATGCGAGGTTAGAAAGAAGAAGTAATAGCAGTCGAACAGGTCATGATTAAGGAATTGATTTGTATTTTGTTAGATTCAAGACTAAATATGTTGCATATTCTGTAAAGATTGTTGAAAATTTGAAGGGTTGATTGAGGGGCATGAATGAGAGTGCAGAATTAAATATATGATGTTAATTTATGATAATTGTGTATTGCTTGTGTAGATTAGGAATCAAAAGGACATCCAAGAGAATAATAAAGTGAAGGAATGGGACATTTGTGATGAGACATTTAAAGAAAGATCACCACTAGAGAGATTGATCAAAAGAGTTAAACAGTTGCTAAGAGATGTAGTGCAAAGTCAAAGGTGGAGGTACAAGGACATTGGCTTGTAAGACTGTAACAAAGAAATCAAGTGTTAAGAAGGTTTTGTCCGAAAAAAATATACAAAAAAGGGAGATATGGCTTAGCCAGGAAAGAGATTTATGAATACTACAGTATGTCAAAGAAAACAATGATGATGCACTGTGTCAAATATGGCAAAGAGCTCAAGGAAGATAAGTTCGGAGATATCAGAATTTGAGTGAATGACAGAATTGAGTGTTCAAAAAGTATAGAAACTTGAAAATCGGCAGTTTGGCACGCACTCAGCAGGATTCCAGGCAGCGGTAAAATTCACTTTACTTTATTACACAAACATATATCGTCCTTTAATAAGCTCTTGTTTTTAACTAAACTTTAAGCTGCCGCTCATCTTTTTTTTCCAGTGAATGTTATTATGAAATAATATTTGCTCTACATACAAGACACTCCATTAAGAAACACTAAAAAATGATAGAAAAAAAGTGTTGAAATGGAGCCCAAAATCCACCTGATAGTTGAGAATTGCGAAGCCTTGTGAGATCTTGAAAGCAAGGCAGTTTGATTTGTAAAGATTTTTATTATCTGTATTTTCTCAGCATAAAATGGCTCAAGAGAAATTGCTGGGTTTTTTATCTGTAAATAAAATTAACTGTACCATGACATATAAAGCATACTTTTATCTACATTGAATTGTGAATGAGAATACAGAGAGTGGAAATCTACAATATTTGTAAACATAAAATTGTCCTTAGGCCTACTTTAAGATTTTCCTCCCCAGGGATGAAATCTTCCTATAAAAATTTTAAGGCACAGCAGAATAATGGAGATTTGATCTTTTATTTTATACTCCCTAGCTAAATTCCCCAATTAAGTAATGTGAAAACTGCAAAAGGAGTGATAAAGCCACAAAATGTGCAAACTAATAGACCAAGCTTTAGCAACTCTAACCACAAACCATTCCAGAGCCCCACAGAAATTAATAAAGAATGGACAAATTTCACTCTAAAGGACTTTGGTGATCTCTCAGGGGGCGAGCCCTCGCAATGCCGTGGAGGCAGGGTGTTGTGAGACTGTAAGAGTACTGCAGTGCACGATATTTGGGTGCCAGTGGTTCTTGCAATTACCATAAAATTGATTTATTAAAGAACATAATTCACAGTGCAGAATAGCAACTGAACAGACCACAGTTATAGGGAAAAATTCCCTAAGCGGCGCAAATTCAATAGGGACCGATTTGCCCACATCGCAACACTTCTCCAGGTGTAAATTCGCCAGGACAGCGCTAATTCCCTAAAATGCGAAGTTGCGTCCAGGGTGCCGAACACTGGCGAAGTTGCACTAGCGTTACTTTGGCAAGCAAAGCTGCACAAGCATTGGCTAATTCGCATACTGCGGGAAGTGAAAGTTGAATGGACGTATATGTTGCAGCAAATACATTACATTACACAAGCCCGGGAAACCTTAATAAAATAGAAAAGAGTTGTTATAATGCCCTACACATGAGCCCAGTGTATTGTTCATGTGCCATATGTTAGGAAATGTAGGGGGGAACCCGGTTACGCCAAAAAAAATGTATGGTCTAGTTAAGGCTATTACAAAAAATTGAGGAAGTCCTAACCACTCCATTGCACTTCGCCTGGTCTGAGCTGGCAAAGGCAAGTCTGGCGCAAGAAGTGACGGTCAGTAAAATCGGCATCTTAGTGAATTTGAGGAGTTACGTCCGTTCGCCAGAGCAAAAATTTACCAGGCGTTAGAGTGCAAAGCAATGCTACCGTATCTTCTTTGCTAGAGAAGTAACGACTGCGCCCGTTAGGGAATCTGCGAAGTTACGAAATGACGTCTCACTGGTGATTTTCGCTATCGCTAGTCACTTCGCTCTTTAGGGAATCTGCCCCATAGAGTCGTCAGTATATACTCGCAATAGTGACCAATAGCAGACTCTTTCCTCTGTTAGTGATGGAGAGGGGAATATCAGTCCACCCAGAGTTTCTCCTGTTTCCTCTGGGGACACCTCTTACGTGGAACCCAGGTGGGATCTATCTAAGTCCCTATACCTTGTCACTGGTTCCCTGGCTAGGCCACAATGCCCTTGAGAATCTAATCCCCTCTTTACTCTTCAGTGGGCCAAGAGCTTCTCCATATTGGCAGCCCTAAGCTTGGCTGGCTCTCCTAGGGAGACTATTACTAGCCCTTACTAGTCCTGACTAACAATGGCTCCACATGGGACTCTCTCCCCTTGGAGAGTCATTGGGTGAAGCATCTGCTTTTTGTATGTAGTGCGTCATGACGTGGGACTTACTTTGTTTTTTTAAATACTACATTGTTTAATAGATGAGATGCACCTGCCAGTCAGAGGCAAGAAAAAAAATTGGATCTCATGGGTATATGGCAAGTCCTGCCCTCTCTGTGCTGTGTTTGTAGTGTGCTTACAAAACACAGCCTTATGTTTGACCTAAGTGGAATAATTTGTCCAATAAATAATTGGAACAGCTATTATTGTACCATGGATATTGCTTGCTTCATGATTCTAGCAGGTTTCAACATTAGTGTATGTACCAAAAAAACCTGTTTATTGTAATATCTTTGTGTGCACAACAGTCAGACATCCAAAATGCTACAATTAGCATGAACTGTCAGTATAATTTTGAAGATAAACGCTGTATCTCTTTTAAAGCCACGAAATCTGCTGTGTAATAGACTGCTTTCCAGTGATTTAGAAATATACAGTTATGGGATCTGTTATCTGAAATTTCAATATCCAGAAAGCTCCAAATTCTGGGAAGACCATCTCCCATAGGCTCCATTTTAATCAAATAATTCTAATTTTTAAAATGACTTCCTTTTTCTCTGTAATAATAAAGAAGTAACTTATACTTGATCATAAGTATGATATAATTAATCTCTTTTTGAGACAAAACAATCCTATAGGGTTTAAATAAGGTTTAAATGATTTTTCAGTAGACATAAGGATCTCATACCTGTAATAAGTTCATGCATTTTCCACATATTTGAAAAAAAACAATCTTTCACGAAATAATGGAATCCCTTATAGATTTTCAGTGACATATAAGACATTTTGGAAGATCACTATTATGCCAACATGAGGGTTAATCAAGAAATTGCAGCATATCTCATGGAACAGCCTTTTCTTTTTATTATACGTGGGGTAAATGTCTTTGATGTACTTTCTATTCTGACTTGTATGAATTCAAAGGACAAAAAACATGTTTACTTCAAAGCTAAAATGGCATTTAACTTCTGAATAATTTCTCAGTGAAGCAAATAATTACAATATGAGTTGAAATGTGATTAGCTAAGGGCACTGCACAAAGGTGCAAAGCATCAGGAACATATTTATGAAGCTAGTGAATTTGCCAAGATGTAAAATTGTAAAGTCTGTAAGAGAAAGTAATTTAAGAGTTGTAAATCATTTATATATGCCAATATTAACTGATATACGATAGGATTCCGTGTATGAATACAAAAATACAATTTTCAGATGTGTAATCTTTTGTTGCCCTTTAATATCAATATTTTGTCATTAAAGCAATATCTTGCAATGTGAACTAATGAGGGATGTTTGTACTTTTATTTTCTCTCTGTGTCTTGAATGTACAGTTGCTGTATTTATGGGTTATATTTACATTTCTATGTATATCTGGGCAACCAGGATGAGGGTAAATTGTCACCTATAAGTTAGTAATTATCCACATAATTGTACAGCTCACATGTTGCATTAATTTAGTACAGTATAAAATACTAATTTTAATACATTTCTAGTTCTAGTTGGTGGCAGCAACAGGTTCACTTCAACAGGAGCACCTACATATTTCAGCAAATATCAATTAAGATTGCTTGATTCAGAATTAAACCATCCATGAATATCTGGGACACAATGTAATATAAAGTAGCTTCATATGAGGAAGACACAGTAGCCACAAGGTACTGGGTTGCTATCCAACCAAAACAAATGAAGATATAATACTTGTAACACCTATTTGGGATTTGGGCCACCAGGGGTTAATCCACCAGCTAGAACACTAGAGCATGGGTTACAAGCGACTTACACCCAGGGCAGGGCCTTCGCTAAGTGGAAGTGTTCCCTCTATGGTGTAGTGCAACTACATCCCCCCCAGGCTACTGTGCACACAAAAACAACTTGGGCGCCAGGAGGTTCTTAACAATCAGGAACGGTTTATTTACTATGCACGAGGCAAGTGACCACAGGTTTAATACTCACGCAGGAGCTTGAGGAAAACAGCATATTGAGAGTTCACACAGACCAAAGGCAGGGTCACACAGAGAGTACACAGGCAAATGCAGTACAACCTTTCCCTCCTGGAAGTTGTCAGGAAAGCAGCTTCTACCCTACAGTCCCTCTTCACTGAGGTCCCTGACTTGAGGCAACACACAGAGCCTCTGGGAAGCTACTCCCTTACTGCAAATCCTTGTTGGAGCTTCAGCTGCTCTTTCTCTCTATCCTATCTGCCTTTCTCTCCTAGAGAGACTATGACAAGTCTGCCCTAGTGTATCTGTTCCTCATTCACGGGGTTACCTGGTCCCCGACTTGGACACATGACTTCTTCTGGGCCTATTGCACTCAGTCCCCCTGAGCACATCCAGCTGGAATCACATCCAGAGGCAAAAGAGGAAGAGGCCACTCCCTGCACACACTATATAGGAGGGAGTCAGAGCAGTGTCATCAAATCTCTCATTTTATCACTGTAAAGGTTATTCTGTAACAGGGATTATACCCAATAACCCAAGGAAATGGTGAAAAGATGAACTCTATAGGGCCTGTATCCCTATAGGGCCCTACATTCTCAAACCTATTAATATAGCCTTAACCATTTTTTCCAGGGACAAATGCATCATCTGAAAAAGATTAATCCTTCTCAGTATAGAGAATTCCTCAGTGGGTCCAAGTTCTATACAACATATTCCCCCTGCTTGTGAAGATATCAATACACCAATACACCACAGGCTCCTATTAGTATTTTTTGGATTCATACAATCTATTAGCATAATTACAGATTTTTAAAAACCGCAATAAAGGCAAACAAAATGATTGTACTTTGTGCATTGCATCCTGAAAAGGAATGCCCAGATATGAAAGACAAGAATATTATCCACACAGAGAGCATTTTTTCATCCTTTAACATGTAAATTGATAAAAGTTGCCCTGCCCCAGACCTTGAAACTTGGGCTTTATTTAATAACTACCCATATTATAATATTTGGACCAAAACCAAATGATCTCAGCACTGTCCAATTTCTGTTTTAAGCAGTGGTGCAAGATCTAGCATAGAACAGATCAGATTTGTTCATGTGGACTGCCTCTTAATCACATCAACTGTTTATTCTTTTATAATGGAACAAAAAGTACACTTTTCCTTTTGATCGTTGCTTTATAATCTACCCCCTAGGGAGATAACATATCCATATAAACAGATTTTAACAATGTATTATTCTAGAAGAAAGCATTATCCACATACCTTGTAAATGAATCTTATTTTCAGGGCTCTGGACCAGTACAGAACTGACTGAATCTAAATTGTCATAGTTACTGCATCCAAGTGGTCCTGTCCTTGTCTCTGTTACCTGAGATCAAAGGAAAAAAGAAAGCAAAGTGTATTTAGAGAAAATGTGAAGAGAGAGAGAGAGAGAGAGAGAGAGAGAGAGAGAGAGAGAGAGAGAGAGAGAGAGAGAGAGAGAGAGAGAGAGAGAAATTGTTACCGGTGCATACAGCGAAAAGACTCCCATGCCTGTGTGCAAGTTCAAAAAACCAAATGTTTGGCGGGTGTTTAGGGTATTTAAATGTTGTATGTTTGTATGCACAGTTTATCCTGAAGACGGCTCAAGAAGCAGAGCTGAAACGTTGATAATAAAACTTTGAATTTATTTGAATATTTGAAGCCCTGGGTGGTGCGGTTCTTTTTATATATATATATATATATATATATATATATATATATATATATATATATATATATATATATATATACTGTATATATATATATATATATATATATATATAGATATATATATATAGATATATATATATATATATATATCTATATATATATATATATATATATATATAGAGGTACCGTAGGGATACCAGCACTCACGTCTAGTGTAGGTCATCAGTGCCTGGTGGCAAGAAAAAAACAAAAATGTAAATAAACCTGGATGAAGTCTCACACTTCTTCCAGGTTTACATATATATATTATATATATTATATAGTTATACAGGAGCAGTGACCAGATCCATGTTGTAGCTCCCACCCTTCCCAGCTATAGTCAGATGATCCCACTGGTGTCTAATAAAAGGGCAGCCAAGTTTGGGAGTTTTACTTTGAAAGCAGCTAGTAAGTTGCAGGTAAAACTTAGTCACTTTGTAAAATGTAAAATGAAGCAATAGAATTCTTAATGAATCAGATGAAAATTGAGTGTAGGACTGGCCAGATATGGGATGACTTTGACGTAGTTGGCCAGCTTAAATATATTGCAATATATGGACAAACAATCCCTTTTTTTTTTTTAAAGGGTAAGGCATTTTAATGCTCTTAATTTGCAATGCCAAATATTCAGTTGTTTTCTCTGTATCTTTCAGCTACATATTGTTATTTATGTGGTGGTGTTGCATTACACTTGGTGGGTTAACTCTTGCATTGCAAACATTCTCATATTAAATTTAGCAAAATAGAGTATCCTATTAGATTTTGTGCATTCATAAATAAGATCAGGTAAGGAGGATTAATCAGCTTTTAAATTAAATTTTTTTCAAAATTAGATAAAAAATTTGTTTAAAAAACGCTTCATTAAACTTATTCAATTTTCATTACTGCTACCTGTATTTTTTTCCCGAGGCCTTATATTTACCAAAAAACTTGAATTGGAAAAACTATATTACTTTCTTTTGCAATAAAAAAAAGAACAACAATCACTATCACTGAATTGAGAAACTCGGTTGAGTGATTTGCGAAACATCTTCAAGAGAAAATACAGCAAGTCAAGTTGATTTAACTTATTACGATATATACAATGACCTGAATGAAATGAATGTTGGGAAAGATTGTACATCTATTTTTGTGTAGGTTTGGAAATTATAGTCCAATACTTATTTTGAAAGAATGTGCACCAAATATGTAGTATATTCCAGTAATGGTGCATTTCCTCGAGGATGCAGTCTAGAGGCTAAGTATGGAAAAGATAAAGTATGAATGCCATTGTAGGGGACTGGTAGATGTATCCCCATTTACTTTGCCTTCCCCCAAAGATTGTGCCCTAAGGAGACCCTTAGTCTAAGGAAGTAATTCCCCACTTCCTGGGTTATAGTATGCTTTAAAATATAATGCTTGAGCATGCAGTTTTTGGCTCCAACGAGAAGTGATAGAAGGGAATAGGTCATTGTTGCCTTGTCAGGGAATTAGAAACAGGGCAATAGGGAATGAGATAGATCCCCCTGAGTATCCCATTAGAAATGTCCCCAGAGGAAACAAGAGAAACTCTGGATCAATGGATATTACCCTCTCAAACTCATTTTACTCTAAACTTACACCATTATTAAATACATCTATTGTTCCTATTTATAATCCAGTTTTTCTATTTTACTTTTATTTTGTGCAAATGTTATTTTCTAGGCTGTTAATTTCATTTGCTGTGCTTAACTAATGGAATTTATTTTTTTAAATTCCTTCACTGGACTCAAATGAAGAAACAGATATAATTTAACAGAACCCATTTTATCTAAATCATGGTTGTACCAAAAATTTGTATAAATTCCAATATCCACTTGAACTACTGTATTTCAGTGATTTCAAACGGGATGTATCTTGTGTTCAGTTCTAAAATGGTACTTTAGTATAGATTATTACATGACTGTTCAAGAGGAAAAATATTAAATGTTTATTATCTTGTCAATAAGCCTATATTCACTCAGTTGAAAAGATTTAAGACATCATGTGGGCCATATTGATTATTTTTACTACTGCTTAATTTCTGTCTTTTATCAGATATACAGCAACACCTATTATCATAATGATTTTACCAAGGGAGACAAATGTGGGTGAGCATAATCTACAGAATAATAATATCGCAAATGAAAGTAGTAACAGACCCATAATATATGTAAGATTCAATGAGATGGATAGTTCTGGCTCTAAAACAACTGCAAAGCAATCATCAGGTTGTATCAGTGCCAGAAGACAAACGGAGCAGCCACAGCCTTTCCAAGTTTGACTTTAGAATATTATTTAGAAAATACTTAGGTGTCAGATTTGGATAAAACACATTAATCATTTAGTTGAGAGCACTTACAAATGACGCTGGCACTAGTTCACTTGAGTCCTAGGATGAATAACAACTGTGCACTAGACAAGACAAGGACTGTGTCATCATATTTATACTGTCAAAGTATAATTTAAATATATTGCAAGATTTAATATACCCTAGCAGTGAAAATGTGCTTTATATCTTAGCATTGTTATAAGCACTTTAAAAATGTCAGGTATTGTTATATGTATAGGGTTTTTTATGCAGCTGAAATATTATCCTCATTAATGGCATAAAATCATACTAATATAAGTTGACACAGCTGTCTCTTTAGAAAGAAAGCATAAATGTGCTCATATTGCCTAAGCCTCCTCCCTTACTCTTCCAGTGCTTCCTTGTAGTCATTCCCTCTCCATTGTACAGCATTGTTACACCATTATTCTTCATAAATGTAATGCTATAAACAATTATGTTTGTAACCATTGCTTTAGAAAAGACAAAAAAAATATCTTGCAGGGTATAACACACTCTACCCTATGCCAATGTATAAGCAGGGGCTTTTGCACTCCAGGTCATAAAAATTGCATTTTCCTTTTTATAAAAGACAGATTACCTGCTCCTATTTTGGAAAGGAGAACATCTCATAAGAATAAATAGAAAGTGGGTGATAAATCTGCCCCATAAAATTAATTTAAAGTTGAACTACCCATTTTATTTGGGGCAGTTTTATTTTTTGGGAAAATTGAATATAAAATACATGGGTTTGATATCCCAAAAGGAATCTAGTAACTCATTGTATTTCTAACTTGAGACGGAGTCAGAAAAAAGAAGTTTAGAAATATTCAGAGTTCAACCGTCTGTAGAAAGCTTCTGTTTTGATTGGCCAGTTTTAATGCAGTCTGTAGTTTAAGCTCTGAATATTTATAAAAGTTCTTGTCTCTCACTCAAGGGCCAGTGAATTTTTATTTTTATATGGTTTCTTACTGAAGTGTAGGGAAGGTAATTTCTGGGACTGCAGCCCCTGTGCTCCAACCTTCTCCTACTGATCTCAGTGGTGGCCATAAAGAAGGGCAACTATTTGGAAGTTTTAACCTTGAGAAGCAAGTTGCAGGTAAAACTCAGTCCCTGTGTAATATGTATAATAAAACAATAGAATTCTTAAATAATCAGATGAAAGTGAGTGTAGGACTGGCCAGTAGGGATGGGCACATTTTTTCGCCTTGTTTCGCCGAAAAAATGACGCCCATAGACTTGTATGGCGTTGTGCATCAAAATAAAAAAACACATTTTTTTTTGACGCCCATAGACTTTAATGGGCGTCGGCGACATTTCTCCGGTGGCGAATTTTTGCTGAAGCAAAACGGGTCAAATTCTCCCATCCCTACTGGCCAGACCACATAGTAGTTGTCAGCTTAAAAATATTGCAATATATGGACAAACAATGTCTGTTTTGTTTAAAGTTACATCTTTAGTAGCTTAATGCATAACATGTCCTTTGTATGAATTTTGTGTGTACAACCTCATTGTAAAATTGTTGAATTTCCAGGAGTATACAAATATTGTTTGCCAGTTGATACCTTGTTTCATTTCTGGGAAAATCATCTGAAGAGTGGTAGCAAGTTAGTCAGTGGTTAGACATAATTGGAACTTTATAATTTACTGTAGTTCATTTGCAAACAAAGGGGGAATTTCCAAATATATCTGTGCTTCCTCGCAAAACATGACGACCTGATGCTTATATCAGACAATTGTGCGACAATAAAGATTCCAAATTTTTTAATAGTATACAGTTTATTCCTATTAGTCTATTCCTATTTGGAATGTACAGCTCCTGGATTTTTTCTTTCATTTCTTTCTTTCAGATTGACTGAAGTGTTTTGTTTATTTAGGTTCCAGCACATGGAAAAAAATGAATGCATTAAATGTATCAACTCATGGCTCTCCCTATAAAAATTGTATAAAAGGCAATTGCATTAGTTGTTCCTACAGAAGATGTAATATAAAAATCCTCAGTACACTGCTGGTCATCTTTCTCCATGTAAATCATTCTCAAGGGGCACATTTACTAAGGGTCGAAGTGAATTCAAAGTGAATTTTCGAATTCAAAAACTTCAAATTTCGAAATAATTTTTGGGTACTTCGACCATCTAATAGGCCAAATTCGACTTCAATTCGAATTGAAAATACTTTGAATATTCGACCATTCAAAAATCGAAGTACTGTCTCTTCAAAAAACTTCGACACTTTGCCAACTTAAACCTGCCGAATTGCTATGTTAGCCTATGGGGACCTCCTAGAACCTATAGCCAACATTTGGCTAAGTTTTTTAGAAGTCAAAGTTTTTTTTGGAAATCGCTTGATTGATTAAATCGTTCGAATCATTTGATTCGAACGATTTCAACGTTCTATCAAACAATTTTAATTCAATTGAAAACTGCTAAATTTAATAAAAAAAAAAAAACTTAAGACTATCCAATTTTTTCAATTCCATGGTCGAATTTCGGCGTTTAAGCACTTCGAAATTCGACCCTTAGTAAAAGTGCCCCCTAAGTGGTATGTTTTGAAGCCAAATTATAATAATTTGAGGGTGCAATGCTAAAATAAAATCACCGGTGCCTTGGCAGTGGGGATTATACTGGGGATTATATAGTGAATAAAGTACCCCCTCTTGTAAAATATAAGGATATTATAAGTTACCGAGGAGTTTCATGACCATATAAAAACACGAGGCCGAAGGCCGAGTGTTTTTATACAGGTCATAGAACTCCGAGGTAACTTCTAATATCCTCATATTTTACAACTGGGGGTACTTTATTTATTATAATACACAAGTTTCAGTGAGTCATGTGACAGAAATGACATCACTACTCACCGTTTATAACTGATGACATCAGAACTCACCGTTTATAAGGATATAATTTACAGGATATTCATGGCTTTTGTGTATTATATGTATATAGACCACAACTGGCCTGGACAGAACCGCTTCAATAGATTGAGCTCCTGGAGAGTTAGAATTGTAGTGATTTAACACAAGTTGGTGTCTTACCAGGAAACCATCTTCTCTACCTTTAGTGCTGAGTGCTTCATATTTTAAACATACATTAAGTACATACAGGAACTGGGAATGTGATATATATATATATATAAAGTTGCTGCAAGAATAAAAAAAATAGATAAAGGTTTTTTGATGTTGTTTGGTTTCATATATTGCATTATCACAGACAGTAACAATTTTTGCAGAGCTGCAATAAGTTTATCTACTGTTTAGAATTATAATTTCTAATTAGAGTTTGTTCTGACTGAATAAGAATTGGGGTTTGGGAGGATTTCATGAACACTTCAATCAATTATATGGAGGGGAGAATTATCTGCAGCCATTAAACACTGTATTAAAAAAGTTACCTGGAGGTGTAGGCCATAAATAAAAACAAAATGAGAAAAAGCACACTAATATTGCACTCATAAATAACTAGATATAATGTATACAGTTAGGTGTAGCTGTGAAAAACACTACAAGGCTTATTGTTGGGACTCAGATCCCACCACAGCAATAAAATAAACACCATAAAAGATATATTAAATTATTAACAGGGGACCCAGGTCTTTAAATATATACATATATATATATATATATATATATATATATATATATATATATATATATATTTACTTTGAAAAAAGACGAGACACAGCCAAAACATGAGTGATTCTACAATAAAAATTCTGTATTTTCATAAGACCTGAGAGTGCAGCTTCTCCATCGGAAAATATTGAGTGAATGATTTGTGGTGCGCACCCAGGCAACGTGGAGCATCTAATCGTGAGTGCTGATAATCTCTGGATTTTATATATATATATATATATATATATATATATATATATATATATATATATATATATATATATATATCTAAATGAATTATGAAGGATGTATATCAGATGCTTGTAGATTCAGTAAATATACTGCTTCTTTGTCCAAAATATTTGAATGCATCCCGCAAAAGAAATACATTTGAAACAGGTGCAATATTTTTGCTTTAATAACAATCCATCTGACTTATGTATACAACATATTAAGTAGAGCCTCCTCAAATGGGTGCACAAGTGCAGCACCCTTATAAAAGTCATCAAGTAATTTTAATTTAATATGCTTGGTTAGACAGTTGTACAGTCATTGCCACCTGTAACTTTGCATAACATATTTATTACGACATGCATGCATGAAAGTGTCGGAATGCATTTGTGCAAGAGTGACTTTTTGATTAAGACATAGCTGATGATAAAATTCACAATGTTTTTCCTAATGGCAAAAGGGACACCACATTTGTGCAAAGAAAGAATCTTACAATTGAACATGTTTTTTCCTTCAGCAACTTTTATTACACTTCCTCACTGAGCAGAAAATTAACTTTGTGTGCGTTTGTACTATTAACAAGGGTACACCTAGAATAAAAAAACTCTTCAGTATGGAACCCACAGTAGTTTTAATTTCGTTGAAGAAAAAAATGGATATATGAAATGAAAAAAAGAATTAAATTAAATTTAGCATTCACTGCTAATGAATTGTAATCACGTGTTCCCCTTTAGCGTCACATTTTAAGAATAAATACATACAATAAAGCCCCTTTATCCTAAATGTAAGGTTTCAGTGACAAAGTTCTTTCTGCAATTCACATAATATTTCATGAGACCTGTCTGTCAAAGAACCTAGACTTCCTCACCGTGTTGGAATTATAACAGAACATTAGAGAGAATAACACAAGAACTGGTAAATATTTTATTTTTATGACTTGAAAGTTTCCTTGCTGCATGACTAATCTAAGCCTACGTGTTATTTATCCATGATAGAGCAGTCTGTGAATCTCTGGAACTATATGAAAAGTATTTCCTCTGCAGTGCCTTTCATTTGCATAAGAAATATGGTGCCATTATTAAACAATCAAGGATATCAGAGTTCTTGCTCTACTTGGATCCCTTGCTTCTGAAACAATGCAGAGCATATTGATTTTGGACAAAATACATATAAAGTAGTTACTTCATGGGTGATTGGGCCTCTAGTCTCTAAGAAAGCCAATTACACTAATAAGAAGCAGCACAGAAACATGTTTTCTTCAGGTATCTATTGATCTGCGTTTCTGACCTGTGAGCAGGCTTCAAGGACTGATTTGGAGCGGCCCTTTTTTCTGTCTGTTTTTTTTGTTAGAAAAATAATGTACACTTCTTTATACAGAATACTATAACAGTTTACTTTATCCACAAATGACATTTGCTGTTAAAGGCAAAGCAAGATGTATGTAATGTTATATTAGGATGTACAGTATGAAAAAGGCCTCATATACTAAAGCTTGCTATAGACGCAAAGATCCGATGGTACGAATCCTCGATTCATACGATTTTCGAACCATGTGTGGAGAGTCCCGACATTTTTTGTCCCATGGAGATCGGTCATTTGGACAATCGGACAGGTTAAAAGATTTCTGTCGGCTGCCAATAATTTCTCTGCATGTATTGCCGATCTGACGATTTTCAGTGGGAGACTGTCACTAGCTTTGTCGGACATAAACTTTTGTACGATTGCTGTCAGGGGCAGAACATCAGCTGATCTGGTCTTTTACTACTTTATTTAAACTGAAGGTTAGTGGCAGGTTGGGAGATGGAGAAGTCCAATCGCTTGAGATTCGAACGATCTGATTTTTGCGCCTGGCCAATTTTACCCTATGAAATGCAACAGCATTTGCCCAGTTCTGGACTCTGGAGCTGCTTCTTCCTAAGGCAGCAGCCCTGACGTTGCCCCCTTTCTCACGCTCCACATTTCATACTTTAACGTTGGAGTGGGTCAAGGGGGGCCACATCACTAATTCACTGCACTAGTGGAGCTGCAACTCCATTTTAAAAAATGGAAATTTGACTCTTTAAGTTACAAGAGGTGGATTTTTCTGCCCCAAGTAACTGTCTCCTCACTTTTGCTTGAGGCAAGGTTCTCACCTTGCCTTATGGCAGGATCAGCCCTACATCTACCCAGCACTTGGAAATGGGAGTTGCTGTGATTTGCACGTTGAGGATTAAAAAGCCAGAGCAAGATGCAGATGCCATGGTGTGAGGTTATGACCTCTTTCCACTCCCTCCATCTTCAAATAATACCCGCATTACCTTACATTTTTCATGGAGCTTGTGTATTTATCCAAGAAAAACAGTAAAAAAGTTTTGCCAGAAACTTCACTTGGTAGCCATCAATCACATGTCATTGTTGTCAGAGACCCACTGTATCCTCAGCTGTTTTTCATTCCTAAGCTCCTAGGTATATTGTGCAGCACATGCTACATAAAAGATTAAATTCTATGGTTCTCTGAATAAATAGAGAACAGAACTATTAAGTCAATGATATGGCTGCAGGGGACTTTAGACAACATCCAGGTATGGCCTAGACCACTAACATGTACCACCTACAGCAATTATATTGCAAGGACACCAGGATAAGTAGAAAAGGAAATCATGTTCTTATGGTTAACTTTGTCAATGGGTCAGGTTTAAAACGGTAGTAGTGAAAAAAGGATGGGCCAAACTGACAAGGGTCAAGGCAGGTGATAGCAGGCAAGTTAGTAACAAAGTAGGAGATAAAAGCAAATGCAGATGCAGATAAGAAAGCATAGACGTGTTTGAACAGGCTATTTGAGGGGCTGCATGATTTAAAGCTGCATTGTTTCTGTTGAGAAAGTTACATAGTAACTTATTCCTCAGATATTTCTCAGTCTCTGGGATAATCATGCAAGGCCCTTATACCCATAGATGCAGTGCAGTCTTCCACATGATACTTCCTCATGCCACCTTCAGTCATACTGTGCCATTATGCAAGTCCCCTGAAATGTTCTAGTGTCATTTTGC
The DNA here is from genome assembly GCF_017654675.1 of Xenopus laevis. Classification (NCBI taxonomy): domain Eukaryota; kingdom Metazoa; phylum Chordata; class Amphibia; order Anura; family Pipidae; genus Xenopus; species Xenopus laevis. The sequence continues at coordinate 95,143,542 of NC_054378.1, forward strand.
AACCCTCCTTCAGTCACTTTGTGACTCATGCAATCATGTAGTGGCAATGGTGACAATGGGGACACCTCTACTACCTTTTTAACATCACTGTACAATTCTCTCCCTATAGGGGATTTAAGACAGTGACCACAGGGTAGGACTAGCAGTTTCTATCCTGAGATACCAGTTCCAATCTTTCCTGCATCTAGAGCTGGTGCTGGTCAAACTGGACCATGTACCTTTCTGAAGTCCCAGTGGCATACAGCCTGTGCCAATGTGCATCATAGATATTTGATATACAGACATGACCAAATTTAGGTCTCCTTTTCAACAGCTGGTTGAGCTGAGACAAGACCTCAATTAAGATCTGAAATATTCTTGAAATGTATGGAATATTTCCACCTAGCAATATATATTAACACTATTTATATGTATATCTAACTACCACATGAAACAATAGTAAAGAAAAGAATCAAGAAGCTATTTGTTAAATTGCTTATATTTATGACCTTTCTTCAACATACAAAGGTTTTCAGAATGTTCTGCCTTTTTAGAAACTTGATAAAGTATTTCATAAACATCTTAAATTGAGAAACAAAATAGGTTGCTCTTTAAACCCAAAGGATCTTAGTGACAGAAACATAACAGAAGTAATAATAAATTATTGCAACACTGGGGACATTACAAGCATTTGACTTTTACCTACTGTCTGCTGTCTTACAAGGGCCATATTGTGGTATTTTGGGGTTTCACAGACAGCAGGTGTCGTTTTTTTGCTTTAGCAGAAGGGTTTGCATTTATTACTTGTTTTTACTAGTGAATTTACATTCAAATTCAGGACATTTAATAACTTATCTACAAAAGTTAACACACTCTGCACAGTGTTTTCAGCTTGTCATGTGCACACTAGTGTCTCACTCGGTTGTTAACTGCAGCTATAGCACTTTCTACGTCTCTGTGTTTCTCAGGACTCGGGGTCTTATCACATGACAAGATATGTGTGAAAATCATTCACTTTAGGCTGTCAAAGCCTCCTTTTGTGAATATAAAACAAGCATTTTATCACAGAAAATAGCTGCACCTAGTATTATCTTTGCAAAAACATAAAGCTGACAATGCCGCAGAGAGTCTGGAAAGCAATAGTGCAGAATATGTATGTAGAATATAAGAAGCATTGTAAGAAATATGTCTTTGTGTTTAGCAGATATATTTTGGCATAATTATAGAAGGGAGCAAATGCAATTTATATGAAAATGAAAATGTTATACAGTACATCTGCTGGAGTCAATTTGCTAAGCTGTAAATTGGTTTATGAATCTTTAATGTCTGTAACATTATTATGATGTAATTTGCATGATTTATATTTTAGCCAATGTAGGGATGTGGTAAGAATTATTTTATGAGTGCCCCCTGTGGTCCAGAAAGGGCTTTTCAGTAGGACGTGGTAGGTTGGAACCACATATTTATCCCAGTATGATGTTGATCCTGTATGATAGTTCTTAAGGCAGTCCTATGTGAAAGGAAGGCTTAGTGGAAGGAATTATATGTGCTCAGTCTCCTAATCCCCTCAAGAAAAAGAGAGGATGTAGGTCAAGAACCTGATAAATTAGGCCCCACTGAAGATTAAAAAATATTTAAGGATTCAGCAGAAGTGCTGCAGGGACAGCTGACTTTGTTTGAATGTTTTACTAACACAAGATAGTTAGGTTTATGTAGCTGAGCAGTAGTGATGTGCGGGCCGGCCCGATACCCACGTGACCAACTCCCCCACCTTGCACTGCCGGTTTCTGACTTTCAGCTTCCGTTATTATAGCCGCGCCTGCTTACCCCACCCCTTTTGTGATGTCATTGGCGGGCGGGTGGCGTGGGTGTATAAAAGGAACCCGGAAGTTGGGTGCAGGCAGGCACTGGTAAAACCCAACCCGCACATTACTACTGAGCAGCCTATGCTCTACTAAGGCATCATAGTGTGGCCCATACCCTAGTTACTTAATAGTACAGGCTCCCAAGTGCTAGAGAGATGGTTAGACTGTTAAATGAGAGAAGGTCCCTCTTAGTTGCTTCTGTGCAGAGAGAGAAAGAAACTGATATTAATAGTATAAATAGTGTGAAGAGGCGCCTGGCGTGTTTATACAAAGACACTGTTGTTTTTTCTCCCGTTCCATATTGCCTGATGAAGCAGGAAATGCCTGCGAAACGCGTTGCAATACTGTTTTGTGAATAAACTATTATTGAAAATTACCACTTTCGTTGGTGTCTGCTTGGAGGAGGTAAGTTCATTACTACCTCCTCTGAATTACCCATTGGGTTTTTAAGTGCTTTTAGCTATTATTATCCTTTTGGCGCCTCTGTTTTGTCTTACTACTATATGAGAGATCTAACTGTTTACAACTAGATCCATCATATAAGGTTGCTAAAGAATATGCTTTCTGGTATGTGTAAAACAAGACTCATTACAAATATTACAAAAATATAAATATATAGTCCAGATATGGGATCTATGATAAAGAAACACATACTCCAGAATGCTCTAAAATATGGGATTATTACAATCAGTTTAAATTTTTCCATTTTCCCCATAATAAAAAAAACCACTATTTTGTACTTAATGGTAACTTATCTATCATAAATCCAATTGGGAGACAACACAATCTTATTTGGTACTTTAATGCTTGAATGTTTTTTAGTACACAAAGGGAGTTATTTATCAATGTTTATGAAGCAAAAAAATCTGAAAAGTTAGTGAGAGCTATCCTAGGCAAAATGTAAACTATTTATTCAATTTAAGTTTATCCAGCTTTCTAGGTTTTTTTTTTGAGCTTGTGGACCCATTACAATGATGAATAAAATATTAATTCAAGGTACAGTATTCATTTTTCATGGTTTTATTTGAATGTGTTTTTTATTTAGAAAATATATTTGTTTACTAAATAAGCAAATATTATAGCTTTTTTGAATTGTGAGTTTATTTAAATAATACAAGTTTGAATACTCAAAAATAGGCCCCTTAGCATATGGCGTTCCAATTTATCAAAAGACCATGTATACAGAAAAGTCCATGTCCCAAGCATTAGACCCCATACCTGTATTATTTTTGTATGGTATCTACACATAAAGTAACACAGAAATGCGCAACAACGTATTAATCGACTTACGCAGCAAGAAGGTGGCAAATGTGCTTTGTGTCAATGTTAGAGAAATTAAAACATTAATTTTTAATAAAAGCCCAGTGCTTGCTCAGTACACCCCACAGAGACAAGAGGGTTTCAGTACAGTTTGTGGCTAAATGACAATAAAATAATGTGCAGCATGACAAGCATATTATTTTGAAAGTCTTTTCGAAAAATAGGAATAAATGGTCTGCAGCTGTTACATTTGCCTTTGAAATAGCTGACATATTTAAATAGTAATTGTGCATTTATAAATCTCTTAATTAGTATACAGCAGTACAGAAGGTAAAATTAGTAATGGCCCTTGGAGAAAAACAAAAACACAGATTAAGATCTGAGATATCATTACAAGACGTGAACATATGTTCCTAGATTTTACAAGGCATGACATAATTTATCTATTGTCTGGTTTCTCTTTAATGCTAAAAATATGTTTTTTTCAAGCACATTTTTTTCTGAGATCAGATGTATTAAGTTAAAGTTATTCTTTTGCAGTAAGCCAGAGATGATGAGCTATGTTTATCACCAGGACCCTGGGAAAGCATATTTGGAGACCATTTTTGGCCATGAAAAATACCATTTTAGATTGGAGTGAATGAATAATAGCAGCTCAAACAAATAGTAGTTACAATGATCTGTTCTATCAAACAACAGGTGAAATGGATGTACCCATGTACGGCTAAATGGCACTGATCTACACTTTTTTAGGTCACATCTTAAATGGAAATTGGAGGAAGCTGGGTACTCATACTATTATATCTGCCACTGATTCATATGTGGACGACAATAAGAACTGGGATCCAGTGAAATCACTTTATATCCAAAATGTACTGCCTACAGTGAAGCTAACTTTTTTGTGGGGGGGGGGTCAGTGCACTCTCTTTAGTCATTAGTTTCAGTACAACAAAAGTGGTGAAATAGAACCCTTATTTCCTTATATCTAGGCCAGTGTATTTATACACACAACAAAAAAAAAACATTTAACCATCCATGTTAAGCATTAAGGGGGAAATGTAATAAAATTCGCAAATAGAACACATTTCCGAATAAAAATCCGGATTTCACAATGTAATGTTCTTGCTTATGCTTTTAAATCATTGCAAATCTTAGTTGTGCACTGTGAACCTTTAACACCTGCTTGAAACGTTTGGAGAAAACATAAATACTTTTTTATCAAGAGGTTTTATTACATATACTAGCACTATGGCAAACTATACAATTCTCAGCTGCTATCCTACTGTCACATGAGGGGCAATGTATTTGCAAAGGCAACATTTTTCACATTTATTTGCATTGCAAATGATTTTTGTGTAAGCGATTACATTCACCCATAAATCTCAACTGATGGTTTCTTAACATGAATTATAAAGAGAAATACAATGAAAAGTAGCACCATAATTCTAATGAGGGCCAAAGTCAAATTATTTTGTAATATTTTATTATTGATTTTAAATAATATAACCAGACATACTGAAATTAGAGCCAAGAAGTTTGTGAAAGAAAAACAAATAAGTTGTATTATAAATTCAAAAGTAAGCATAAGCTAACATCCCTCATTTTGTGGTGATATATGGTGCTCTCCGCCAAGGATACCAAAGCAGTAGAACAGGAGCATAGTTTGAAGGCCCATAAGGGGGAAATGCCTTGGATATCAGTAAAACTATAGGAGAATCACTGCTACAAGTTTCACATTTCCTAAACTTTTTGTTTTTCGCTGCAGCATAAATGGTGTGTTGACGTCCACCGTAGCAGGGTCAACACATAAGGGTATCAATAGATAAAATATACAGTGTTTTTTCTTATTTTTCTTATTGTTTTCCTTAAAGTGAAACAGTTATTTTTTTCCTTAAAGTGAAACAGTTACTACTAATAATTTTTTTTCACCAGCAGTATTTTTTATATTTTTCTTACAGTTGTTTATGTATTTAATCACTTATTTGGGATTTTCTCAACATAAATAACAAATTCTTTTTTTTCCTGGCTGCAAACAGCTCTCATGTTGAGTCTTTGACAGAATTTGCCATATCTCATCTACTGATTCCAGCATGAGTCAGAAATTTGTACTGCACTACCAAGAAAAATATGTTTGCAGAAAAAAAAGGATGAAAAAAAAAGTTACCACTTGTGTTTAAGAAGTGTAAGGAAACTAAAACTTGTCCATAATCTTTCTTTTAATTAAAATTAACCCAGTGCTTGAATTAGTCAAACCTTTGCTTTGTTAGGATGTAATAGCTCAATGATACTGTTTATTGCAGAAACAACAGGTAAATTGGTTAACGGTCTATACCTCCCAGTGGCCTACTGATGACAGCAAATTTATTAAAAATGAGAATCATTTGAATTAGTTGACTGAACTTTTTCTCTCCATGCATATGCATAGTTATAGACAAAAGACCAGTAAATGCATATTTAGTGCTCATAGAAAAGCTTTCAACTTTCATGTATTTGACTTGGGTTTTAATACTGCTTCATCACATTGTAATGGAACAATAATAATGAGCTAGATTAAATAAATTGAGAATTACATTTTTTATTATCTGATACAAATTCAAATGAATAGTTGGCCATGGAAGCTATGTAGGGGTAATTTATCAATGTTTTTATTTATAATTTCCTGTGATTTTAATTTTGTTGCGCTAAAAAGTCAGAATTTGGATTATGGCTTAAAAACTTGAATGTTTGATATTTATTAAGCAGAAAAATAGAAAACCTTGAATATAAAACTTCAGAATCTAAAAGCTTGCAAGGTCATGTAAAAGTCAATTGGAGCTGCTCAGGGCAAATTTAAACTAATTGTTTAGATAGAGATTTGAAAATGTTAAACTTTTTTTTTAGCTTGCAGAGCCATTAAAAATACAATACAATACAAATTTGTATTTGAGTGTTTTTCATGGTTTTATTGAATTTCTTTCAGGTTTTTAAATAATAATCTAACATTTGTTTTTTTTAAATTCTACTTTGTTCCAAGTAGATAAAATAAAAATATTCACAAATACTAGTTTTGATAAATAATCCTCGTAAGGGCCAATTTAGGAATACTTGAGCCTTCAGGTACTTAAATGCCACTAGAGTTCAAAAACTGTTGCATGGTTTCTTGGCTTGAATACCTCTCTTTCTGCCAAAAGGGTTTTGCTAAAAATAAAAAGTTCAGCACCTAAACCCTGCCAAGATTAAATTTTTTGATTGGGGAAAAACAACAAGTTTGGCAGGAACCCTGGGTATTTTGAACTGAAACCAAAGAGTTTAGGAATGCTAATGTTGTATTAGTAAGGAACTCTCACTTGGTTTTAGTACCCAAATACTCAGGTCCAAAGGCTCAAGCATCCTTGAATTTTAATTTAACTTTAATTTAGCTTTAAGAGTGATTCCACAACCCCCCGAATTTTGTACATCCTTGAATTGGGCCCTAAGTATTTTTTGGTGTGAATTTACTTATATTATTTGTGGATCGTGCATTTTGTGAGTAGTGAGAGCAGAGAAAATACAGCAAAAGGGCAGAATAGGTCATATAGATGCAGAACTGCTGTGCTATGAATAAACAAAACAGATAGAGAGTCAACATTTTTATATTGTAGAGAAGTATCCTGAACTATATTACCCTGATTAATTACCAAATTTGCTATTAAAGGAACAGTGTTCTGGCTATCATGCTAGACATCCAATCACTCCAGCCTTTATACATTACATTTTTGGCTAAGTATATTGATTTTTTTTTTATTTTGCACAGGCTATTTACCCAGCTTTTATTTTTATACTGAACAATTCCTTTAAAAAGCATGCAAAAGCAGAGAAACTATAAAGTATTCAAAGATGAGTTCCATGAACCTTCACAAAAAGAAGGATAAGGGAAATCATTATAAAGAAATAAGCATGGGTAACTACAGGTATTTGTGAAGAAGTCAAGAATCAGTGGGATGAACTTTCACAAAAAAGTGAAAAGTATGTGCTTTCATGAAGGTCTTAGCAAGAGCAAAGAAGATTAATTTATCTGCTAAAATGGTGTCTACAATTAGCACACCTTCTTTCTTATGAACATAACTATACAATGCACAGCAGGCTTTGAAAACTATGTGAACAGTTGGATTTTATTCGAATGTGTAGTCTATACACTAGTTAATTAGCAACAAATGATATCACAAAAAATACCACATAGGGCAATTTTTCTGAAGACAGTTTTATTGACTTCTAAAAACAGACTTTTAATTAATTGGTAGTCCGTAACACCCGGTTGTTGAATTGTTGGGCACTTTGACATCCTTTTCAAACATCTGACATCACACAGGGCTTTATTATTATTTTTATTAAGAAAGTGTTCAGGAAATGTCTACCTCAGTCAATGACAGTTTTTCCAGAAATGTGAAGATATTTACCGTGATATTAATTGTTCTGAATACTTTGTTAAGAATACCAAGTTGATCATTTACATGAGATGTTCAGGTTCTATACTGGCCGAACACATCAGCATAAAATGTTGATAGAGCACAAATGGCAAATTTGTGATTAATGCCAAGAGATTGTTTCCTCAGGTGATGAAATATTCTGCAATTGTTTTCCTCCAATTTGCATGCCAACCATTCCATTTCTCATGATTCATGACAAATGTTAGTGTCTTCAGTAGAGACACCTTCATTCTTTATAAATGTAGTTATGTAGTGCACAGAATTCCTTGATCATCAAGTCAACCCTTTTCCACGCATCTAAATAACTATATGAAATATCCTACGCTTGTTTGCTAGGATTCCAAATGCACATTTCACAACTCTGTGAGCATGACTTAGCTGTTAATTGAACACTTTTTCACATTTTACATTATCTATTATAATTAGTACTCAATGAAAACAAGATAATTGTACATGTTGGGCGACTTAATTAAATCCCGCTGACAAATAATAATAAAACTTGAAGCTCTGAATACACTGTACCCTAAGGCATTCTTGAGAAAAAATGTACAAACAGTAGTGACTACCTAAAAATGTGTATTCACTCAAGACTTAAACGTTATATATCATCAAAGCAAAAGGTCAGACATTTAGACTGAATAAAATGAATAATGAATATGATTCAAAAGGATTGGTATTCTCAGTCTATCATATTTATTCAGCAATGTAAGTTGTTACTGTACTGGAAATGTAACGTTTAGCTCAAAGAAGCTGGAAGAACACAAGACTAAAGCAGAGAAAATGAGGAAACCTTTCACCCTACTGCATTAGTTAATCACACAATTGTCAGCACAGGAATTTGCTCTATGACTCATGAATTCCTCATTACCATTCTCTTCAAAGCTACAAGTATCCAAAATAACAGGTAATATGCACCGTGCTCATTTGATACAGATGAAAAAATACTTAAAGGAGAAGGAAAGGCTAAAATTAAGTAAGTAAGCTTTATCAGAAAGGTCTATATAAATACACCAGTAAACCCTCAAAGTATTGCTGTTTTGAGTCCTCTGTCAAAAGAAACACTGCATTTCTTTCCTTCTATTGTGTACACATGGGCTTCTGTATCAGACTTCCTGTTTTCAGCTTAAACCTAAAGGGCATGGGCTTGAGCATGCTCCGTTTGCTCCTCTCCCCTCCATTCTCCCCTCCCTGCTGTAATCTGATCCCAGAGTTATGAGTGAGCAGGGAGAGACTCTGGAACGAAGTTATGTCACACCAAGCTAATATGGCAGCTGCTATCCTAAACAAAGAGAGAACTTCTAGAGCTGTTTACTCAGGTATGGCAATGCATTCTGCAGAATAAATATAGTGTTATAGCTTGCACTATTATGGCTAATCTATTAACAACAAACTGCTTTGTTAGCTTTCCTTCTTTAAATGCTCAAAGTATATATAAACATATGTAATATCTATAAATTATAAATAAACAGTGTGCATTCTGTGCCATATAAAAAAAATCACAAGTTACTCAACTGGCAAACATATGTCCATGTGTACAACTGTTAGGGACAAAATTTGCTGCAGGTCTAATCACCTACAGGTATAGCAGCCAAAGAGCCAGTAGCAATTACTGGTAACTTGTGTAAAAGCAAACATCATATTGGTTGCTATGGGTTACTGCTAGGGATGGGTGAATTTTTTCACCTTGTTTCGCAGCGGAAATGACGCCCATAGACTTGTATGGTGTAGTGCGTCAAAAAAATTCGGCATGCGACAACAGTTTTTTGATGCCCATAGACTTTAATGGGCGTCAGCAACATTTCGCAGGCGTCGAATGTTTGGCAAAACTAAACGGGTCAAATTCGCCCATACCTAGTTACTGCACCTAGATAAGCATTATGTATCTTATTACATATAGGGGCACGTGTCCTAAATTAAAATCCAAGTTAACCAAGGGTCTGCACTTTTGGTTGTCAGGTCTCCTTACAGGTACACCATTTTAGGGTTTCTATATTCTTAGTATTTGCCAGTATGGAAGTTTAAGTGACCTGAGCTCCAGTATGACTAGATGGGCAAGGGATAACCCTTGTAGAGGTAGACAAGAACGCCATATGAGGTGTCTATTGCTTACCACAGTTGCAGTGTAGAAAGTCCTATTTTTTTACTCAATCACCATGTTTTTAGCCACAATACAGCATTCCAGTGTAATTGACTGGCAAAGAAAGTTTTTTGTCTGGATGTTATTATTTCCAGCAAAGAATTCCTTAAGTGAAAATGCACTCTGTTTATGCAGACTACAGGAACCACGGAGCTACAACAACCTTTGAAGATCAATAGACACACTTGCACAATTTTTGCAACTGGAGGTGGGATGAAAGAAATGGCACAAAGTGCAACTCTACTAAATAAATGGCAACAATTTGTGCAACACCTCTATGCCATGACAACTTTATGTACAGCCGCAACTGTGTTTTTCATCATAAATTACCACAATTAATTACCTAGAGGTACACTGAGTTACATATTATTACAGACTGCAGAGGAGGAAAAGTCTGTATTACTTGATGATCAAGACATTTATGCCACCCACATATTCTCTATATTATAATAGCAATTACGAAGGGCAATGTATGCTAATCAGATGTGACTTGTTTCTTGTTCTCTCTTTTTTTTCGTAAATAATTTTCATATTTAAGCACCTTAGGTAAGTTCATTTGATCAAGTAAAGTTCCAGGGTTTGTACTTTGTAATGATTAACTGTTGCACTTTTTATCAGTCCAGGCTGCTTTTCTTCCTGTGTTCTGTCTGTATAACAGAAAGTAATTTCATTATTCAAAAGTCCACTGCTCTGTTCTGGCTATAGCTTATTTGGTTTATTAGTTTTATTAACTCTTTTGCCAAAGTCATCTACCTCTTTCATATTTAAAATAAAATGTTGTGTTGCAATATGGTGTTATGAAGTGTAGGGACCTATATGATTAACAGGCTGCTATAGCTTTAAATCCCTACCCTTCCTTCCTTTTCCCTAGTTGCTGGGCAAAACTAGGGAACCAGTGTTATTGGCCAAGAGGTGTAATGACCACTTGCTACCACACTTCAATATAGTGTGTGGAAATGGGTGGATCTTCCTCTTTGGCTGCTGGTGTCCTGATTTACTGGTTGTTCCCATTGAGCCTGGGTACACCAAGGCCCAGTAAATGATTAAGTCGGGGACCAGGGAACCCCGTGAACGAAGTTTAGCTAGAACAGGATATTTCTGTAATTTACTCTCTAGGATAGTAAGATAGAGAGAGCTTATATATAAAGAGCAGTTGTGTGCTCCATCAAGGATCTGTAGTAGGGAGTAGCTTCCCAAGGCTCCTATATTGCCTTTAGTGAAGGGACCACAGTGGATAGGGATCAGGCTAGACTTCTTCTCCCTGACCATTCCACTTTGAGGTATATCTGTCTGATGGAATTGATGTACTCTTTGACTACAATGCCTTATGGGAGTCACATTCTCTATGCTGTGTCATTCACCTGTTCTGACAAATGTGATATATATCTGCTAATACCTCACCATTTGTAAGTATACCTGTGGTCATTATCTTGGACTAATAAATCACCCTTTTTGTTTCACCATAAGAACCTCCTGATGTCTAATCATTCCTATTTTTGCTATACAGTAGCCTGAGTGTTGTAGTTCCACTACACCTTAATGGGAATCTTCCACTTAGTGAAGGCCCTTGTCCTGAAGTGTGAGTATTATTATAACCCATGCTCATATCACTAGCTGGACACTTAACTACTTGTGGTCTGGATAGCCCAAATTAGCGTTACAGAAGCATAAATTATTTCTTAGTGTTAAAAATAAGGGCTGGATCTTGGAAAACTTTTGGAGAGAGCACATATTGAAAAATATTGAAAGTATAAAAAGTGATATTGAAACCGTGAAAGGAAGGTTTTGGGGATAGGTAATTATTAGAGACAATCAGGGTGATTTGCTTCATTGTGTAAGGTGCTATTTCAAAGTTTTTTTCTCTTCAACACAGAGGTTTTCCTACAGTGTATCCAGTGTGTCCAAATTAACACAATTCTTTGTTTGTCAAAAACGTTGCGCGTCAACACTATTCGGACGCCAATCGACTTTAACGCCTTTGTCAAAATTGATGTGAGTGGCAAAATTCAAATTTCACAGATTTTTTGCTGTTTCGCAAATTCCGCAGGAAATTAGCGATTTTCCAGCGAAGCAAAACGCAAGAAATTTGCCCATCACCTTGCATCAATAACTGCACTTGTGTATATGTACAGTATGTCATATGTTCTCTAAGGAGGTTACTTATCAACGTTGATTTTTTTTTCCCTCAATTTTTTTTCAGCTAAAAGCCATGAATGTCAATGCTGGCTTAGAAAAGGGCATCTAAAATTCATGTAGGTCATGTCATATCCAAAATTGGAAATAACTGGAAATTGAAACTAAATGCCTTTTGAGCTTATAAAATGACTAAACATGATGAATAAACCAAACATTTGAGGTGTTCTTCTGAGGTTTTTCTACTTGTAGCGAACAAAAAACTTTTTTCAAAATAGTTCTATTTCCTATGTATTGCCGTGCCTTTTAAGTCTGGGAAAGCTCCCATTATTGAACCTCTCTAAATTTATTTTGATATTGCTTTTTTCATCAAGTCTTTCTTCTCATTGGCAGCTATAAATAGCAAGGCATCACACAGAACAGACTCTTTGCATGTTGACCTGGAGGATAACAATGGCATCACTGCAACCTGCTTTCAATACATTGAAATATGCCCACAAAGTGGATAGAAATAATAATTCTCTGCTGGGTCCCTTCCAATCACAGAAATATGATTGCCACTGAGAAATGCTGTCTTTGATAGTAAATATCTGTGAATGTTTTATGTTGCATATCCAGTTTCTACTTATCTGTATTCTGTTTCTCTGCTGGATTCGTTTATACGGGGTGGCATTTCACATACTGGTGCTCATCTCATATGCACAGGTATCTGAAAGAGCTTATCTATAAATATAAATGATCTAAATGCCCTTTTCAAGACATAATTGATCTAAGGAAACTCAACTGTAAACAGATTATTCATTATACCTGTTTATTATAAATAAACTGGTAAAATATGTATGTGCATATTAGCCAAGATGGATATGTGTGTGCAGTTATCAGAGTTATATAGTAAAACTTGATTAGAAAATAGTCATAGTCAATAGTTAAGTAGTCATGCAAAATACTGAACATTGGAGCGAATGCAGTACAGGTATATAGAATCTGTTATGCAGAATGCTTTGGACCTGGGTTTTCTGGATATGGGATCTTTCCATAACTTGAATCTGAAATCATTTTAAGATTAAATAAACACAATAGACTTGTTTTGCCACATGCAATATGGATTTACACAATTTAGCTGCAATAAGGTACAAGGTAATGTTTTATTATTACAGAGAAAAAGGATGTCGTTTCCTGTGCGAGATGGCTTTCCTGTAATGTGGAGCTTTCTGGATAACAGGGTTTTGGATAAGGGATCCCATACCTGTACTGGCCTTTTCAAGGAAGCGTGAATTTGTTTAAGGGTGTATAAGTCAGAGAGGATAATAAAACACCCCATTAAGAAATACCCCTACCTACTGTCCCCCCTCCCTACTCCCCCCTGCATAGTTAGTTCCCCCTGAAATTTTCCCCCTAACAGTTTGCTAATGGATTGGTGCGGAGTAAGCACAGTGGAGCTTATGGGCATCATCTTCTGCATCTCCGGTCTTCTTCAGGTCCTCTTCCTTTCCTTTGGCAATTTGCAGCACTTTTGGCTAATGTGCATGCACCAATATGGCACTCACTTACAGAAGAAGATCAGAGATCCAGAAGGTGGCTCCCATGAGCTTTGCTGAGCTTACTCTGCACTGATACGTAAACAAACTCTTCAGGGGTATCTAACTATGTGCGGGGGGGGGGAGCAGGGAGGGGGGACTACCTAGGGTAGTAGGTAGGGGTTTTTCTTATTAGGGGGGTATAGTTCTACTTTAAGCCAAGTCTGTTTTTCTGTTGCCATTGGTTGCTGTTTCTTCAATATTTCAATATTAATGGATTGTTTTTCCTGTTTTCACTCTGGGGTAACCTGCATTTATGGTGCAAATCCTGGTATGACCCCCCAAAACTTCCCATGGGTAAGGCTAGATATCACTTTTGTGTTAAGTCTACAATAATTAGACCAAACACAAGTAATGGAAAGAAATAGTTTCTAACCAAATTTAATGATAAAAATATCACTGTTATAGTTTTTGTGCAAATCCTGGGGGTTTTGTGCAAATCAAGCTATGAGCTAGGCTAATACACATTAAGCAGTTTCCATTTTATACACACGCTCATTTATACACATATACATTATACACATACAAACCGTATCCACAAAGATAAATATGCTTAGCCGAAAAGTTGGAACAGCACCAAACTTCGTTCTGAATAAAAAAGCCTTTATTGGTGCATGGGCATTACAGCAACGTTTCAGGCCTTTTATCAAATATGTTTAGCCACCAGACTGAATGGAGTAAGCCTTTAGCACAGTAGAAGGGTATGACAGCAAATATTTTCAGCAGATTTGGATTGAGGTAGATTTAGGTGAATGAGAGCAAAGAGTGTTATCACATGGGGAGATTTTGTCAGTTGGTTTCAAAGATCCAAATTTACCCCCATTAGGTGTAATAATCACCAGAATTAAGGACATTTTTAATACTGCAGTCACATCAACCTTACAATAATGTACTATGCTGTGGGGCAGTACAGTCAGCTAGGCTTTACCTGCCCTTCAGGGATTATATTGTTTAGTAATGTTTATTTGTTTAGTACCTATGACTTTTGTAAAGATCCTCTATGTGCCTTTATGGTAAGGATTTCATATTTCCCTTACTGCAAAAAATGCTAATATCGAATAATCTGTTAAATGTTGCATGAATAAAAAAGGCACATTCATTTTACTAAGTGTGTCTGGCAAACTATGGCAAGAGGAGGGGTAATATTGTTGGCCTCCTAGCCAGAAAATGAGTGTAATTATTACTGACTAGAGATGTCGCGAACTGTTCGCCGGCGAACTTGTTCGCGCGAACATCGGGTGTTCGCGCTCGCCGGAAGTTCGCGAACGTCGCGCGACGTTCGCCATTTTGGGTTCGCCATTGTTGGCGCTTTTTTTTGCCCTCTCACCCCAGACCAGCAGGTACATGGCAGCCAATCAGGAAGCTCTCCCCTGGACCACTCCCCTTCCCTATAAAAACCGAAGCCCTGCAGCGTTTTTTCACTCTGCCTGTGTGTGCTGAAGAGATAGTGTAGGGAGAGAGCTGCTGCCTGTTAGTGATTTCAGGGACAGTTGAAAGTTTGCTGGCTAGTAATCGTTTTGATACTGCTCTGTTATTGGAGGGACAGAAGTCTGCAGGGGTTTGAGGGACATTTAAGCTTAGGTAGCTTTGCTGGCTAGTAATCTACCTTCTACTGCAGTGCTCTGTATGTAGCTGCTGTGGGCAGCTGTCCTGCTTCTGATCTCATCTGCTGACTGCTGCAATAACAGTAGTCCTTGTAAGGACTGCTTTTATTTATTTTTTTGTTGTTTTACTACTACTACTACTACTATAAGAGCCCAGTGCTATTAGTCTAGCAGTGTTGGGGAGTGGGACTGGTGTGCTAATCTGCTGCTCCTAGTAGTTCAGCAGCACCAACTTTAATTTTTTTTTTTAATATTCATTTTTTTTTTATTTTACTTTTTTTTATTTTACTACCGCTGTAGTAGTGTATAAGTTGACCTTTTAGGCATTATTTGCCCTGTAGGCATTTTTTGCCCAGTGTGTTATTCAACCAACTGCCATCTAGCTGTGTGACCTTGTTCACATTCTGTCTAAATATCCATAATATTACCGTCTCCAGAAAAAACACCGGAGTGACTTTTTTCAAGCAGCCATAATATATTTTACGTAATCCGTATCCACCGCTGTAGTAGTGTATACGTTGACCTTGTAGGCATTATTTGCACAGTGTTTTCTTCAACCCGCCATCTAGCTGTGTGAGCTTGTTCACATTTTGTCTAAATATTGATAATATTATCGTCTCTAGAAAAACCACTTGAGTTACTTTTTTTCAAGCAGCATTCATATATTTTACGTAATCCGTATCCACCGCTGTAGTAGTGTATACGTTGACCTTGTAGGCATTGTTTGCCCAGTTTTTTTGGCCGCAGCCACTGAAGCACAGAGGCCAGAAAAAATATGCCATATAAATGCTGAAAATAGTCATTTTTTGCCATACGTTGACTCAACGTATATGGCAAAAAATGACTATTTTCAGCATTTATATGGCATATTTTTTCTGGCAACTGTGCTTCAGTGGCTGCGACCAAAAAAACTGGGCAAACAATGCCTACAAGGTCAACGTATGGCAAAAAATGACTATTTTCAGCATTTATATGGCATATTTTTTCTGGCAACTGTGCTTCAGTGGCTGCAACCAAAAAAACTGAGCAAACAATGTCTACAAGGTCAACGTATGGCGAAAAATTACTATTTTCAGCATTTATATGGCATATTTTTTCTGGCAACTGTGCTTCAGTGGCTGCGTCCAAAAAAACTGGGCAAACAATGCCTACAAGGTCAACGTATGGCAGTTGTTTAAAGAGAACAGTAGATTACTAGCCAGCAAAGCTACCTAAGATAAAATGTCCCTCAAATCCCTGCAGACTTCTGTCCCTCCAATACAGAGCAGTATCAAGCAGATTACTAGCCAGCAAACTTACTATCATCTGTCCCTGAAATCACTAACAGCTCTCCCCCTACACTATCTCTTCCAAGCACACACAGGCAGATTTTTCAGATACATTTTTGCCCTTGATCCCCCTCTGGCATGCCACTGTCCAGGTCGTTGCACCCTTTAAACAACTTTAAAATCATTTTTCTGGCCAGAAATGTCTTTTTTAGATGTTAAAGTTCGCCTTCCCATTGAAGTCTATGGGGTTCGCGAACCGTTCGCGAACCGCTCGCGTTTTTGCGCAAGTTCGCGAATGTGTTCGCGAACTTTTTTTCCGACGTTCGCTACATCCCTATTACTGACTTTCTTCATCCATGTTATTTGAAGGCAAAATTCTGTAAAGGCACATGCAACCAATAAAAGCGAGTACAAGAGACCTGGCAGGAATCATCTTATTATTATTATTACAATGTAATTCCTTCTGCCAAGTCATCTATGAGTCTCCACTGTGACACATTCTATTGTTGCATTTCACATTATTGAAATCCATATTTTCTGCTTTTATTCCAGTGTCTTCAGAAAGTCAATTTAGATTTAATTTTTTATGTTACAGTAGCCCCTCTCTTGCATAAATGTGCTCCATTATCGAGCCTGAGGACTAATGACAATTTTCTGCTGAGCTAATCATTTTTATGGCAAAATACATTTTTATTATTCCAGGTATATTATTTTTGGAGGCCTAATTTCATAACAGATATTAAGTGTTTTTTTTGGCATTCAGCACTCAATAGTTCGAGGCCACAAATGTCAGAATTAGTGGAGAAATGCTGCATTGCTGGTAAAAATGTGGATTTGTGGTCTAAAATTGTAATTTGCACGCTGTTTCTGGTAAGCAATATATTATTGCTTATTGTGTAAAGACATTATCGTGCAAAGTCATTATCTAGTCTTCTTATATACAGTGCTATGCTTATTTATTTATGAATATAGACACATTGGTAAACACTGCTGAATACAGCAGTTCAATTCTGACCTGAGCATTTTCTCTACTGAATACAGTACGTTATCCTGTTGTTAACTAATGAGAATATCCATAGTGTGTGAGTTGTGTGAACATCATAGGGACCATAGATAATAATCTGTTCACATTTTGGGGAGTATTGGTTGGTCACAGTCCTTGTTTCTTAATACCCTAAAACAGAGGCAATTTGAGAGCACTTCTCATAGTTACTCTCCCTTAGCAATATTTGATTTACACTGGTCAGCTTCTAGAAACAACTGTTATTGAAACAAAAAAAAACATAATGGTTTCTTCTATGTGGCTTTTCAATTATAACACTTTTTTGTACTTTAGCTCTTCACTTTGGACTTTGGACTGTTATATGTTTTGTTGGGGTTCTACTTATCCTGGCAGCTAGGCAGTGGGTGCATGCCTGATAAGAGGATGAATAAGAGAAGGATTAAACAGAAAGATAAGTAATGAAAAATTACAATAACATTAAAAATGTAGGTTAAAGCGGACCTGTCACCCACACATAAAAAGCTGTATAATAAAAGTCCTTAGCAAATTAAACATGAGACACAAAACCTTAAAAAATTCTTACCAAGTATTTAAATAACTGAGCTAAATCATATCTTGCCTGCCCCACCTCTATGCCTGAGACATCTATGAGACCTCTAGGTGGGACAACCAATTACTTTCACTTTCTATTTAGCACTTCCTATATGTCACTGGCAGCATTCCTCACATTTCCTCTCTCTCCTCGGGCGCTATAGTTTTGTAGGGCACTACGCGTAGGTTTTTGTTGCCCCATTCTGGTGCATAGATAAGATTTTGGGGTGATACATAACTTGCCATAATAACAGTGGCCATAAAATTGCACCTGTCTGCTTATTATGATAACGAATTCCAAGACTGAAAGAAACTAAATTTAAATTTAAACATATTGTGTAAGTAAATGTTATTTTGCTCAACTAATATGATATAAAAGTATTTGGAATTATTTCTTAGGTTGATGGAAATTTGATCACTGGTTGCTGGATGGCATTGATCCAGGCAAAGCTACTTAATAAACCAGAACTTGAAATACCGACTGTCTCAGAACATCACTTTCTAAATCATAAAATTATTAGGTTGAATATCCCTGGCGAAATATTGGATAGAGTTAAGATATAAGGCAATAGAATATGATTACTGTTTGCCTTTAATATGGCAGTGGAACACTTTGGACTTCCAATATCCTATGTCCAATAAACTTAATTTGTACATACATAAAAATAACATAATATTTGTGTTATGTTAAAGTACTAAATGACCCCTGATCTTATGTGCAGTGTTAAACTATTATAAATGCACTGAAATTTTAAAACCAAGATGGGATCCTGGTCAAGCTGTGAAGGTATTTAGATAACAAACCCTGATTATTGCTAATTATATTATTTACATATTGAGCAAAATAAGCTATTTAGATTCACATATTTGATTCACATCTAAATCAATCTGCACATATCCTTAGTATATCAGAGTCATTTTAGGATCTGCAGACTCGTTATACAGCCATAAGTATAATGTGAAACCTATCCTTTTGTTCTCATTTCACCACAAATTTAGGAATTTTTTTTTTTTTAGCATTGGCATATGGTGTCCAATTCATTAAATGAACATTTGTATGAAGCAGGATTTTTGATGTTGAGATTTGCCAAGTGATTACATGGTTAACAGGCAGCACAAGAAATGATTTGATCTGTTACTTAGCATAACATTACTGGATTTTATTAATCAGCAAAGAAACTGTCTACCCACACTAGCAGCTGCAGAGACACACTACCTTTATTGCCCTTGGATACCTCCCACCATTAAAATGGTATTGAAATGACGGTAATATTTCATGCTATTGTAAATGATCTTGCAGGAAAACTGTTGTGTTGAGGGGACTCTGTATAAGCACAGGGCTTCCAATTAAAATGAGAAAAAAAGACTGGAAAATAACTTTGCAAGTACCATCTAGATATGAGCAATATGAAAGAGAAAATCTTCTCTAAATAAATAAAGCATGGTGTATATTAGCATATCAAACCCAACAAGAGAAGGACAGAGAATACAGAGGACATGTCCATTTGCAACCCCTCTACATATGGCTGAACAGTAGTCCAACTCTGTGATCCTTGACCAGATACCTACTGCTTAGATCCAAGTCCTTAAGCACCGGCAGGAAGGATTTGGGAACTGAAGTTTAACAGCTGAGGGGCCTCCAATGGTTGTTCTTGGAAACAGAAGTACAAAAGCATGGTTCCTATTATATAACAGAGCTACAACAAGGGGTATTGGGATAATAAATGAATAAACAATATGTTTCCTATATGAAACTCAATCCTTAGAAGAATTCCGCTAATAAGAAAAGCTCAAAAACAGAACAAATGATGTAGTCATTGTTTAGCTCTAGACAGGAAACTATTATTATAACAGATTGTAGATGTAAGGTCCTGGAGAAGTACTGGCTATGTGTGGTTTCTGTTTCTATGGTAATTTTTATTTCTATTGTGCCATGGTCTCTAGGAGAGTTTTACAGAGTAAGAGGAAGCAAACACAAGACATAACAGATGGCACATACAAACATACATATTTCACCAGAGTTGATGGACATTAACGAATTGAAAATTGCTAGGAGCCAATCGGTGTAGGGCTCTGTTTATGAGAGCTTACAATCGAAAAGATGTCATTATGTTGACGAGATTGATGCACCCAATGCTGATGCGTCAAGATCTGGCAATCATGTGTCAATATAAGCACATCAGAGGTATAACATCTAGCATGTGTCAATCTGAGCGAGTTGGAAGCCCATCCTGACAAGAACACCTTCCCACTGGTATTCCCATTGATTTCAGTGCCTTTTGTTTGTTGTAAATTAAGAAATGAGCCAGTTTCAATTATTAGAGATAATTTAGCAGAGTTTGAGAATATTACATTGTAATCAAGACTGAGATAAGATTGCTGGACTACAGAGCACATCATGCTTTGTCATAACATGTTTAAAATGTAAGAATCGTCCAGCACCATCTGGGTAGAGCAAGGCTGCTATAAGAAGTGAATATCACCTTTAACAAAATATGGATATTCCTCTAGCTTTTGAGAATGACATTGTCCAATGTCCACATTCTGACCTCTTAAAATATTGTGGGTTATAGTTTATAGAAACTAGATAGCAAAGACAGCATTTGTAAGAATGATTTCTATTTATGGATAATGCTATTTAATGTGTGATTTTCCGCCCACAGGCATAGATTGATGTCATCAGCTTAGGGGTTATAAAAGAGCATAGTACAGGCATCAGACTTCATAAGGCTGTTAGGGATCAGCAATGCACATTATCCAACATGTCACCATAATCAGTTAAATACTCTGCCTGGACATAATAATAAATATGCTAATATATCTAGGTCAAAAGATCCAATTAATGATATCTAAGTGCTCACTATTAATGAACACTTAAGTAGGAAGTATTTCAACCCCATAGAATTCACATCTCAACAGTTATATATGTTCTGTCAAGTTTCCAGTGTACACAGCCATTTAACCCTTTTTCTGCCAAGGAGAAAGGAGACAGCCTGGCAATAATTAAGACTCTATTGTATGTTTCTTTGTTTAAAGGAAAAGGAGAGCTCCAATCCAAGTGGGGGTGCCAAATGTTAGGGTACCCCCCAAGGATGGTAATGACTGATCTGATACTCCGGGACAGTGTCCTGTTATCGGAGAACTGCACTGATCCAGGGTATTTGCAATTGACTGATATTCTTCCTCCCTTCTTCCTTCTTGAAAATCTAGCAGCCAACACATGTGCAGTAGAGTGAAAAAGCCAGCTTTTGTAAAAGTCCAGCTTTTAACTCTACTGCACATGTATGCCCATATCAAGAGAGAAGGAAGTGGAATCACTTGCTCAAACAGGAGCGCCGGTCTGGGGTATCAGGTAGTCATTACAATCCATGTGGGGTGCCTTAATATTTGGCACCCCCCTTGGATTGTAGCTTTTGTTCTTCTTTAAAGTTATGCTATGAGAAAAGTGCGTTTCCTTGTACCACACATTTCCCAAGGAGACCTTATGCTGCAAAAACACTGGCAGGTGAAGGGTTAAATAAATATATGCTCCTGCATAAGAAATTATGCAAAACAACAGTGATAAATAATAAATACAATAAACATTTTTAAAAAAAACTGAGGATGGTCTAGCCTCATGGAATAATAATCTCAAAGTCCATCAGGTATGCAAGGTTAAGTGGGGTGATTGTTGGGATGAAGGCTGTTCGACTTTCTGATGTGTAAACAGGAACATTGATTAAGGTAATATTGCTACTTTAGTCTGAGGCAATAACCTCATCAACAAAATGTATCAGTAGAAGAAAGAGCATACGCCATAGTGATTTCTTGCAATACATACAAGTAACTATGAACCAGTTGATTGCAGATATCAATAAATGGCATGAGCAGGCAATTTCATAAAGTGCCACTCAGAAAGGATGATGTTATATTCAGGCTGCAGACAATATATTTCACTATGTTCTTTTGATTTCTACCCCTGTTTTATGTGAGCAGCACTTGAGAATTAAATAAATGGTCTTGTGTGCATTTGGTCACAGTAACCCTTTAACAATCCAAGGTCTGATGCCATACATTGCCTAGAATTGCATTTTGTTCATTTATCTGGTTTCCATGGGATAACCATTGTGAATTTTATAGTTTACAATAGTGTGCAGTGTATGGAATAAAACTTCTTAATGGAAAAGTTGTTAAGTTGGCCCAAAGGGGGAATGCAATTAAAAATCGGAAGCAATGTTTAAAATGGCATCGCTGCTCGCAATGTAAAATCATTTGCTGGCAAATATTACATTGCTAAGCAAAGGTTAGCGTTAACACCTGCTCTGGAGTTTCAGTAAATATTTTGTCGCAAAATATGCTCTTTATTTGCTTTTTTTTATTACATACACTGAAATGCCATTTGGTCGCAAACGTTGCGAGGAAATCGTTGAGGCCTGTAATCAGTTAAAAAGAATGCCATTTAAATCAAAAGGCTGTGTTTCTTCCTGCAGCTGAATGCTTTAAAACTAACTGCATGGGAGTGTATTAAGGAAATGCTTGCATGTACGGGTCCTATTGGTATGAAGTAAAAGTCTAAACGGAACTATTTAAAGCTACATGGAAGACAATGGAAAAAGTATGCACTCTCTACACAGACAGTTCCTTTTGTTTTTCTCTCCTACAGTTCACAAAAACTGAACAAAACCAAACACTGCACACAATTTAAGACCAAGGCAAATACAGAGCATAGTGTATTTTAACAAGCAAGAAGTAGTAAAATATCCCATTAAATACCAAATATCCAAAGTAATTGTAATACCTATTTGGGCTGCATAGCACACAAATAGTTAAACTGTCCAGCTAGCAGTAGAAGCATGGGTTACACTGCGACTTACACAACAGGGTCAGGGCCTTCGCCATGTGGAAGTGTTCCCTCTATGGTGTAGTGCAACTAAATCCCCCAGGCTACTGTGCATACAACAAAAGATGGGCGCCAAGAGGTTCTTGCAGTAAAACAGAAAACGGTTTATTTAACTATGCATAAGGCAAGTGACCACAGGTTTAGTTCTCACACAGGAGCTGAGGCAATAGCACATTTCTCACACAGAGCTGCAGGCATTAGGCATTTCTCACAGATGAAAGATCTCCATTAGGCATTTGCTGTATTCACACACATTCCCTCCTGGAAGTTGTCAGGAAAGCAGCTTCTACCCTTACAGTCCCTCTTCACTGACGTCCCTGACTGGAGGCAACATACAGAGCCTCTGGGAAGCTACTCCCTTACTGCAAATCCTTGTTGGAGCTTCAGCTGCTCTTTCTCTCTAACCTCTCTGCCTTTCTCTCCTAGAGAGACTATGACAAGTCTGCCCTAGTGTAACTATTCCTCATTCACGGGGGTTTCCTGGTCCCCGACTTCTTCTCCAAAGCACATGGGCCTTTCTGGGCCTAGCTGTACCCAGGCTCCCCTGAGCACACCCAGCTGGATCCCCATCCACAGGCCAAAGAGGAAGTGGCCACTCCCTACACACACTATATAGCAGTGTAGCAGGGGAGTGTCATTCTCTCCTGGCAGATCACTCTAAGAAAAAGGTGGGGGCCTTAAAGCTGCAGGGCAGATTAACCCATAGGGGCCCCCATATACACCCAGGGGAAAAACCCATTTCGTCCCGACAATGGTTTAAACATCCCCACACATATCAACTTACAGTACCATCACATCCACTTCTGGTATCCTCTCCCAAGGCATACCTGGTAACAATGGTCACTGCAAAGTAAACACAGCATGCACAATACTGTATCAAACTATTTCAATTGCATAATAAACAGTTGCAGTTGGTCAACTTTATTACACATCAGCAAAAATACTTCTCTCCCTCCCAAGGGTCCACACAGGCCAATCCTTGGGTACAGAAACACTACTCAGCAAGTAGGTGAAGGCAGAAGAAATGGTAGTGGGGATCAATAGTCTTTTGTTAGAACCCACTTAGTCCACAGTCCTTCAAGCCACAAATTGCAGCTGCACTCTAGGCATCTCAAACTCTGAAGTGAGTCCGTAGAGAAGCTGTAGAAATCAGAAGAATCCATCCTCCAGGCCCTTCTCTCACATCAGGGGGTCACAAATGAACAGGGAGTGGTCCCAGCAGAGACATCCATCTTCCTCCCATCCAACTGACATCCGCAGGCCTTCGTGAAATTCGGGGCGAACCTCTAAGCCGAACCCACGGCCAAATACTTTGAAGGAAATTCGTATGATTCGAACAAAACAATGCACAGCCTGGTTTTAGGGAATCGAGCCCCATGTTGGGCGCCAAATGTAACACCTATTTGATCTGCATAGCACACAAATAGTTAAACTGTCCAGATAGCAGTAGAAGCATGGGTTACACTGCGACTTACACAACAGGGTCAGGGCCTTCGCCATGTGGAAGTGTTCCCTCTATGGTGTAGTGCAACTACATCCCCCAGGCTACTGTGCATACAACAAAAGATGGGCACCAGGAGGTTCTTGCAGTAGAACAGAAAACGGTTTATTTAACAATGCACAAGGCAAGTGACCACAGGTTTAGTACTCACGCAGGAGCTGAGGCAATAGCACATTTCTCACACAGAGCTGCAGGCATTATTTTGTACAGTAAAATATTTTCAAAAGTTTTATAACTTTGAATGTAATGGGCAGATTTATCAAGGGTTGAAGTGAAAATTAGAATTTTTGAATTTTGAATGAGAATTTTTTAGTTGTTTTATGGCCAAAACTGTCAAATTCAACTAGGGAATTGTGAAAATTTGATGATTTTTTTTTTAAAATTCAAATTCTATTTTCGAAATTTATCATACACTAGCCCTTTAAGAATGCAAGTTCAAATAATAGGGATGCACCAAATCCAGGATTCGGTCCGGGATTCGGACAGGATTCAGATGAATCCTTCTGCCCGGCAGAACTGAATCCTAATTTGCATAAATGTAGTCATAAAACAAGGAAGTAAAAAATGTTTTCCCCGTCCCACTCCTAATTTGCATTGCATTTGGATTCAGTTCGGTATTCGGCCAAATCTTTCGAGAAGGATTCGGGGGTTTGGCCGAATCCAAAATAGTGGATTCGGTGCATCCCTATCAACTAATCACCACCTTAAGCCTGCCGAATTGCTGTTTTTAACCTATGGAGGATGTTCTGGGATAAATCTGGAATTGTTTGCAGCCTTCTTCTTTTGGAAAAGAAACTCAAATTGAATTTGATTCGAGATTGCAGGGTCAATCCCAAAAATTAATATTTTTTAATAAATTGCAGTTGGTCGAATTTTGAGTTCATGGGAGCGAAATTCGACCCTTGATAAATCTGCCCCTAAATATTAATTACCTTTAATGTACATAAAGGTTCTATTTTTCATACTGTGTAAAATACTTAATGCTAAAAAAGCTGTGTAGAATAAACAGCCCTTATATTACATCACCTGCATAATCCATCAAGTCAGTTTTCAGAACTCGCTCTTGTGTTAAATAATTAAATAGATGAACACCTTATTTTCCTGTAGCTTGTTTAAGGAACTTCTTTAATGCTGGATTTGATAAATAAGCCAATTTTTACATGGCAGAGTCTGGTGATGTGTGGTGTATTTGGTTGCCATTTTGTACAAAGAATGATAAATAGGCCTCTAAATATTGCTCTTACAATTTAATGATTTCATACACTTCAGGGTGCGTCATCTGTGCAAATTAGGTAATTTTTATTATGGGCTGATTCTAAAGGAAATTAGAAGTTTGTAAGCTATGAAGCTCATCAAATCAAACAGACACATTCTGATCACACACTTCTTGCACTTTTGTATACGTGCGGGAGAGGATTTAATCCTGAGCACCCACATGCCCTTGTTCAGAATCAAAACAATTACTTTCTAAAATGTCAAGATTAGTCCTCTTTTTGCCTTTCAACAAAATAGATCCAACAAGACTGAACTTGGTTCTACCTGATTTTACTGAAGTACGCATAAGGTGCAAAGGTCTAATGTTGTCCGTTATAAAGATCTAAGGAGCAGAACTACTCACATATCAGAACAATTGCAGGAGTTAGGCAAAGCTGATTCTTTCCTATCCTATGAGATTTTTTCGCCCTTGTGAAGATACTTTAAACATGTTTTCAAACGATTCAAACTATTAATCCAGAACTTCAATATGTCTTTGAACAGCTAAAAGTAGAGCGCACAATAGCAAAGCCAAAAAAGGCAAATACAGAGGTAGACAAATGGAATGCATTAGTCTATATCTATTATTATCTTACATTGTAATAAACAGAAATATATTCCTTTTTCTGTTGTATAAATGTCAACTGTAATTTTAATATAGGTTTTAAACTATTGTTTTCAAAGGCAGAAAACCTTTGTATTATGAAGAAGGTGGATTACACAGTAGAATTTTAAAATGCTTGGCCTCATTTCCCCAAAACCTGGGATTTACTATAAATAAAGGTTTTAGTCAGATGTTTTGGAACAGAAAATCAGAATCCTTTTATTTTGTTATTTAGAAATCTTATCTTATTTAAAAATATTTTAAATTTGTAGTTAAAGATGTAAGACTATCAATAAGTAATAGTTTGGCCACAAAAAAAATAAAGAATAAAACAAGGATGTTGACAATAATGTATTTGGTTTATCATGTGAATCGATAATGAGCATAACAAATACTACAGATGAGCAAACATCAAATAATCCTGAAACATTCATTTACAAAATCTGTGAAGTTCTAAAATTCTAAAAGCTCAATCGGGTGGAATGTAATATTTCATTGTTAATTTGTTAATTGCACGTAGCACACTTGAAGGTGATATACTCTTTTGCAGCTAAAACACCAAACTTTATAATATTTTTCCACTGGCGGCTGTGCCTGTACAAGTTGAATTATTATTATTAAATTTGTGCATAGGAAATATATATATATTCACAGGTATGGGACCTGTTATCCAGATGCTTGGGCCCTGAAGTTCTCCCCAGATAAGTCTACTAAAAAATAATTTAAATATTAATTAAATTCAATAGGGTTGTTTTGCATCCAGTAAGAATTAATTATATCATTCTTGTGACCAAGTACAAGATACTGTTTTATTTTTACAGAGAAAATGAAAATAATTTTTAAAAATGTATTTTATTTGTTTAAAATGGAGTCTATAGGCAGTGCCCTTCCTGTAATTTGGAGCTTTCTAGTTAACAGGTTTCTGGTTAAAGGATATACCTGTATATACTTATTAGACAGGTACATGATATTGAGATATTGATACTTTTTTCGATGCTGCACTTAGGGGCCCATTTACTTAGCTCGAGCGAAGGAATAGAGGAAAAATAGTTCGAATTTCGAATGGTTTTTTTGGCTACTTCGACCATCGAATGGGCTACTTCGACCATCGACTTTGAATGGAACGATTCGAACTAAAACGTTCAACTATTTGATAGTCAAAGTACTGTCTCTTTAAAAAATTCTTCGACCCCATAGTTCGCCACCTAAAACCTACTGAGGCCAATGTTAGCCTATGGGGAAGGTTCCCATAGGCTTCCTAAAAATTTTCTGATCGAAGGAATATCCTTCGATCGATGGATTAAAATCCTTCAAATCGTTCGATTCAAAGGATTTAATTGTTCGATCGAACGATTATTCCTTCGATCGTTCAATCGTAGGAATAGTGGTAAATCCTTCGACTTCGATATTCGTAGTCGAAGAATTTTACTTCGACGGTCGAATATCGAGGGTTAATTAACCCTCGATATTCGACCCTAGGTAAATGTGCCCCTTAGTCTGTAGCCTAACTATAAGATGGAGAAGTGTCATCATAATTCATTGGCAAAAACTGTATGCATTCAAACGCTTTACCCCTTTTTTGTGAAGATAGTCTAGATATCTATCTCTGGGTGTTAGAATACTATATACTATTTGAGTCTGAATTATAACCAGTGTTGCTGTGTGTATAATCTTTTTAGTATATGAATACACAGATTATTGTTTGTCTGACAAACAAAATTCGCAAAAAGGAGGAATTGGGATTAGGACTGTTACTCCTGGCTAATGAGGACACTGCTTAACTAATTAATTAAAAATGTCTGTTTCTACCAGCATTGTTAAACTGTTTCATAAATTATTTATATTTGGTTTACCATGAGCAGATTGTCCAATATCTCTGTGTAAGAGATTCAATTATTTTGATTTATTCAATCAATTTGAATAAAAAGAACTGTAAAATCTAATGGTGGCTTATAAGAAGTCCAAGTGCTTAAAGGGGTCTGTCAAACTGTGTTTTTTTTTAATAGTAATTTTTTACAACGTTTTCATTAAGTAAACAGAACATTTAGAAGGAAGACATAGAAGAGAAAGAAAGAATGAGGGAGGAACACGGAGGAGATAAGTTGGAGTGTGCTTATTATTGGACCATTGTTGTGGGCGAGTCAAGCCATATTTTTTTGAATTCCTTTGGAAACCATATGTTTTTTAAGCACATATTCATATCTGTACTGATAAGATATTAACTAATGAACCTTCTTGTATCTTGTTACTCCGTCCCCATACTATGTCACAGAAACATGTTTATGTTGTAAATCAATGAGGATAAATGGCCCCATATGCCCTTGATTGTTACAAATTAAAAGAATAGGTGTAAAAGGTGGCAGGAGTACAGGGAGGACCTGAGGTAGAACATTATGTATATTTCAAGGTTTTAGAGTGGCAGCACCTGGACTTCACCCTTGGCGACTCCTTAATGGTAGTGAAATGAATTAAGAAATATTGTACAACAGGGGGAAAGGGTTGATGAGTAGTAAAGGTTTATTGGTAATGTGTTTGACAGTCTAATATTTGTTAAAAAGCAAAGATCATGATTCTGCTTAGAACTCCAAAAATGTATTTCTGCCAGTGGAGGAGGGTGAAATTTGTGAGTGGGCTACCGAAAGAGGCTTTGCATTGGAGAGCTAATATTAATTAATAGTTAGACTTATAGCTTCTCTGCCAGATGTTCTGATAATCTCTAAAGAGTTCACTGTGCAATGCCACTGGCACCATAAAGTGGTCAAAGAAGATGAGAACATGGGGAAATGCTCTGGACAACATTGAACTTTTACAGTAATGCTGAAATTTTATCAGTAGTTTCTGAAAACCACTCCGACCAAGTCTGCATGGAATATTATTGAACGAAACTCAGCACAAAGCAGGATATCTTCCAGTGGTAAATGGGACATCTGCCATTGAATTCTACATGAACTCGGCAGATGTGAGATGGAGCACTTTTTTTATTCAGACTTTTAACACTATCTGGATTTAATAAATCATGAGAAATTCAAGTTTATTTACGAAAAAATTGGGTTTTCCCCTTTAAAAGTCCATGCAGAAAAAAACTGACATTAATAAATAACCCCCTAAATGAAATATATAAATATTGCTTCTCTAGTTACGATGATTTAATGTCAGTGTAGGCACAGTTTTGCCTAAGCTTCTATTGTCTCCGGCTGTCTGTCCATAGCTTTCCTTGTTACTTTATTCTGGCTACTTTTTTGGCATAATTGCCTTGCAAGAACCCAGTAGGTGGGCTTGGCTTAGTGCCCACAGGGGATTTAGCATGAGGGGCAGACATCCCTCCTCCCACCGTCTATCGATCCCCTAAATTGTGTGTCTTTCATACTAGCAAGTTTGCTCTGCGCCTTATGCCAGCCTTGTTATCCAGCTCAAGGTGCAGAGTGTTCTTTGAATGTGTACTAAGGGGCACACTTTTGCTAGTATAGAAAATCCCATTCTATTTATCAGTTAATAGGCACAATAAAGATGTTTTTATTGTATCTGTACTCCAATAAAGTTCCATAAAATAATATGTTGATGCAAGCAAATTCAATATGTGTTCCATATTGGTTAATAGCTACATTGCTACACTGGGAGTTTCATAAACAATGACTTATTAAGTATATCATACACTCTTCTTTTCCTATTATTTTCTGCCTGCTATTTCATGGACGCTTCAACACTGGAGGGTTGATGCAGTTCAGAGCACTTATTTTTTAATATACTTTTTATGTTTGTGCTATAGCTTGTAAATAATAAGCACTATTTAAATTACACTGCAATATAAATGAAAACACCTGTATATTTGAAATGCTGTAAAGATAATTTTTCAGGTAAAAGAAAAAGCAAACGAAAAACGCTTCAAAATTCTTTAAACAGAAAACTGGATTGTTAATTTGCCCACAAGTAGTTAAGGGCGAATAAATTCGGCAGACGCAAATTTGCGTGAAATATACGCGTTTCGCCACCAGCAAATAGATCCAGTGTCGAAAAAATTGGGCGCCTTTCAGAATAGTCGCGCACATCAAAATTATTTGGACACCCATTGACTTTAATGCATTTGGACAAAATAGGCGCGGGCATCCAAATAATTTTGATGTACATTGACTTCAATGTGTTTAACAATTTTTTTGCCATTTCAGCCAAGCAAAACGGGACAAATTTGCCCATCACTACCCACCAATACAGATTTTTCATACAGTTGAGTTAACTTTCAACTGGACTGCATGACTGCCTTTATGCAGTCCCTTTTTGAGATTGATTTGGCTATTCAAGTTCTGGCAAAAACGGAATGCCTGATAGACTAATGACCCCATAGCACTATGGCTCTTTAAAACCAGCAAAGAAGTCACTGATTGTGGTTGTTCAGACTTTATTTACCTCAGTTGAATAGCTGAAATTTATTGAGGTACATGAAAGACTATTCACTCACAGAAACAAGTGTATTCTGCCTCAGAATGTTGCAGCCCTGCAGCATCAGTTTCTTTCTGCTGTTGTTCTGATGACCAAACAAGATCAAAAGATGGAGACATTCTGTGGTGTGGACAACTTTAAAGTCATCGGCCATTACAGTTATAGGGATGCTCAACCTATACTTTTACAGTAAATGTAGTGCAGATATGTGAACTGTTGTCCAGAATGCTCAAGATCTGGGGTTTTCCAGATAAGGGATCTTTCTGTAATTTTGGACCTTCATACCTTAAGTCTACTAGAAAACCATGTAAATATTAAATAAACCCAATAGGCTGGTTTTGCTTCCAATGTGAATTACTAAGAACAAGGTAAGGTTTTATTATAACAGAGAAAAAGGAGTTCATTTTTTAGAATTTTGATTATTTGGGTAAAACGGTGCCCATGGGAGGCGCCCTTTCTATAATTCTGAGCTTTCTAGATAATGGGTTTCCATATAATGGATCCCATGCTATTTGAATATAGCATTTCTTGCTAATTTTAAACTTTCATTTTTTTAAATTTGGATTATATGGGTAAAACGGTGCCCATGGGAGATGCCTTTCTGTAATTCTGAGCTTTCTGGACTAGGGTTTCCTTTTTATGGATCCCATACCTGTATTTGAATATAGCATTTCTAGCTAATTTTAGACCTTGATTTTCCTTTAGTTTTACCTAAGCTTCCATTGTCTCTGGCTGGCTATAGCTTTCCTTATGATCTCCAGTTGCCCTCCTTTTTAGTTTAATCAGTATATAGCATTAGGGTGTTTCAATATTTGAGACAGCCGAAGATGTAATATCCTTTTGCATTAGTAGAAATACCTAACTAAGTTCAGTCTATACAAAGAGATATCAAACTATGTCAACACAGGTAAAGGTACAAATCATTAGTCGCAAGTGCATAATGGCTATTTGTTTATCACTCATTTTTCAATTTAACCTTTTGAAAACCTTTTTTGTTAAGCCTGCTAAATGATAAGCAGCATAAGTCTATAATCCTTATTGCTGTACTGTAAAGGAAAAACCCCCCCAGAAATGTCATTTTAAATTAAGCAAATCATTATACCACTCTTATATTTTATATATCAATGATGCCTAGCATTGCAAAGTATAGAAGAGGATTTTGTGAGTATGTAACGTATTTAGCTATGGCTTTTAACAATGCGCCCTTCCAGTCATTATACCATGTCTTTTTTGCCTGCTTCAACTTTGTCCAGGTTCTTCTTTCATTAAAATCCCTGACTGCCACCATTTAAGTGGATTTTTTCAGTGTGGATACTCGGTGTGGGATGATTGTAGGTGTCTGTCACTACCTGCCATTTGCCCTCAAGAAAATGGGACAAAAACAATGTTTTAGACATTTATATGGAGACTCTTGTGTTCATCCGTGTATGCCACATATCCACAAGAAGAGAGAGAGCAAAAGACGACTAAAGACTAAATGAAAGAATTATTATTAAAAACAAAACATAATAATTACCAGCTGTTTTAATATTTAATTTAATTATGTGATATAAATTGAATTATTTGATAGCAAAGAAGCTTTTTTACATTGTCCTTTTCATATACAGTGCAAGGTTAATAGACTGCATACTTTGGTCGAGACAAGGTTTCCATAAGTATGTTCTTTTGTGTTCCATTCATTAGGATAAGTAGATAAACCAAATAGATCATTTTGATCTGATGAGGAAGTTTTTGTCAAGATTATATTATCTGTTTAAAAGTTCTCAATGGCTCTTATCATGTACAATTTCATTATTTTTGTGTCCAGTCTCATATTACCAACCATTTACATTTTCTGCCAACCTTTGGGCTCATCTGGTCAATTTGCCACTGCAACTAAATCTCATCAGAAAATTCTTCCCATGGAAAAGAATTCATAATAGTTGCTCTTTAGAAGGGGCATGGCTGACATGGCAACTAGTTTACATTGTATTAAGAATGCATAGGACTTTATGTTGACAAAACAAAATTCTGTTAACAATACATAAATTACTCTCTACATATATACATATATATATATATATATATATATATATATATATATATATATATAAGTTTCCAGGGGCAGAGCCTTTGGACTGGTGCAGCATGGCTGATCCCAAAAGGAACCACAAGGTGGTGCTGTGCAACCATATAAAAGAGGATGCCATGTGCTCTGTCAGCCATTATAGTTTCAGGTTACAGTGATTGCTGTTATCTGCTGCAGATCTTTGTTTCACTTTGGATATAGTGACAACACCGGCAAAATGTAGGCTTCAGTGGAGTGCAATAGGCCTGCCAAAGGCTGGGCAGGATCCTCCAGTGCCTGGATATCTCAACTGAGATGATTTGGAGTTTGGATGCAGGATTTCTGTATTCACCTTTGGAGATGGGTGAGAGATGCAGTTCAGCATGGATGTCGTTTTATGCTCGCGCTATAGACAGCATTGGATAAATCTGGATGCCTGCTTCATCTCTATCGGGAATGGTAGAGAAAGAGGATCTAGGATGTTTCTGTGTGTGCTCGACTGGAAGATGTCTGGAGCCTTCATCGCTGTGGATGCCTATCAACTCTGTGTGAGACTACCGTCTCTTTGACTCCCTTGGGTAAGTGTTACCTTTGGGAAGGGTAGGAAAGGATGAGGATCCAGCGATCTCCTGTTTATGGACACAGGCTGTTTGTGAGCCTGCCACGTGGGAGCAACACTTTTCTGTGGGAAAGCATGTGGGCAGGTAGCTACCTAGAACTGTACTCTTTTGGGGACAAGGGATGGAACTCTTGGGCTGCCAAAAGGAGTGGTGCGGGACTTTGCCTGGTGGGGAATCACTAGGACTGGACTGCAACATGTTCTAGAGTAGTGGGTCATGTTTTAAATGCATTTGTGTGTGAAACATTACCTTTTACTTCCCCATTAGACTTACACTTAATTTATATAAAGTTATATTGTTATATAATAAAGTGTGTGATTGATTTGTTTTCCTAATGGGAATATCCTCAGGAGTATTCCAGGACCCCATTAGGCGGAGGCACTGCCAGAGAAGAGTTTTCCCAGTACCTTTCAACTTGCAAAGGGAACTCAGGCCCCGAGTTGGTAAGCTGGTACGACCTTGGCACCAGGGGGGTCACCAAGAGGGTGTTACATATAGATATATATACACAATATAGCAAAATATGTCGCACCCACAGATCTTAGTAACAAAACAAAAATGTTTTTTAATTGAAAATCAAATGTTTTGCTCACATAAAGTTTTTTTTGTCCCTGAAATACACATTTTATTCAATTAACCAAATAAGGGGCAGCATTATTAATTAGCCAACATGTATTTATTAAAATAAAGGAAGAGTTGCATTAACTACAGCTCCCAACCAATATCTATCCAATCCTCCAACGATTCAATGTTCTATTCCATCAGATAGCGATACCATTCCTATATAAATGTCTTTCAAACTTGAAAATAAATAATGCCACCTTAGGTTCCCCCAGGTTGTGAAAGAGAAGTCATACTCACAAAGTCACTTCCAGTTACACATGATGTAATTTCCACTGTGATCAGCAAGTATGTGCTTCATACCCCTCACCCCCCAATAACCGCCAGATTTACTTACAAGTCTCTGATGGCAGCTGGGGAGATGTTTTTATTTTTCACACATACCCTCAGGTGCCCATATATAAATATGTCCCTGATAGAAATATATGCCAATTCAGAAGAAAATAAATTAATTGTTAATATTTCTGGATTGACGGGTAGATAGCATTATAGTCAGTAGCAGCCATATCAGTCACACTAAACCCCAGTAAACCTTTCTACGCCATACTTCTTCAGTCACCATAAAAAACAGACATGTAGGAAGTCTGCCCTAATCTTACTAGATTTGAAATTATACTTTACCAGGTGTTTTGCCCCCATGATGTTAAAAACTAGTGACCACAAACTCGACCCCCCCACTAATAAAAAACCCTACATAGTCCCCTCTCCCTGCTCCCCTCCCCACATATGGTGATAACATCTATTGGTGCCCCTAATCCTACTTATGCAGAGTAAGCACAGCAGAGCTCATGGGCCCATCATCCAGCTCTTTGGATTTCTTTGGGAATTGAGCGCTGTATTTGTGCATGTGCAGTTGGAGCAGTCTTCTGGTTCATAGCAGCTGTGCTTGCACATACATTGATGGAAATTGCTGAAGGGAAGAAAGAGGACATGAAGAATACAGAAGATGGTGCAGATAAGCTCCGCTGCGCTTACTCTGCACCTGGGTAAGTAAATGATTAGGTGTTATCACCTATGCAGGGGGTGGGGGGGGTGGATCAGGTGGGGGGGGTGGATCAGGTGGGGGGGACTATGTTAGGCTACTGGTTAGGGATTTTTATTAGTGGGGAAGTTGCTCTTCACCGCAATATTGAATATTGCTCATTTTGTTATTTGTGGTATCACTTTTAAAGACAGAAGAATGAAATTGTATAATGTAACAAATTATAAATACTTAAACAGCAAATTGGGTAAAACTTTTTCAAAGTAGAATTTTGCAAATAAGTAAGTTAATGGGAAGAAAATAATTTTCTGATGCTAACTAATGAAATTATTATAACTCCTGGGAACCAACTCCACTATTCACACTTACGATTCCATTTACATGAGCTAGTATGCTAAGCCCCCAGATAATAAGTTTACAAATTAATTAGATGTATTAAAGATTGTAATAGATGGAAACATATCATACATACGGAATTACAAACACTACACAAAAATATAATGAGAACTTTCTCTAGGGGACTAATCTAATAGCCCCATAGATACAAACTGTAGACATGGTTAATGCAGTACAAAACAGATCAATAACAAGTCAGAAAAAACAAATATTATTTCTGTTTTCTATTTTCTATAATAAAAATCTAATACTGTTCACTACTTCAGAAAAAAAATATAGAGCATAAAACAGAGCATAAGTGAGCATATGTGGAGCCATCGTTCAATACTGAGAGTAGAATTTATTAATAATTAAAGAGATAGCTCTCTTTATAACCATTAATTTAATAAGGGACACAATTCCCTCAGTTTTTGCAGGGAATTCATGTCATGGTTAAACTCAACAGAGGTGGTGATTAGTTACATATATCGCTACAAAGGGAAACCTTTTAGACTATTAGAATATTATTGCCCAAAGAGTCTCAGTGAGTATTGTTTCTTCTTTCCATTACTTTCAATTATCTTAAATGTTAACTGTTGATTTGAATGTAAAATTGTACTGACAACATAGTATTGTAGTGTTACTACAGATTAATGGACTGAATAATTATTTATTTTTAGTTTGGAAGTTTGGGATACTCTAGGAAGGTTAAGCCTGAGCAAGGGACTTTGATCTATTTTGGATTGATTGGGTAAGATTTTGCAAGAGTCTTTTTATACCTCTTTGTATTGACATGTGCTATGTGGAAGTCATACCTTTATGATTTTGCTCCATCTGTGGCCACTAAGGCACTCACTTGACATTCATAATGAAGGCATACAAAACTCCAGTGGAAAATGTAAGTGAAAAGTGGAAAACGAGCGACTATTCCCTGGGCTTAATTTATGGCTGGCAACATCACATCATTCCTCTAGATTAGTAATCCCCAACCAGTGGGTCGTGAGCAACATCTTGCTCACCAATGCCTTTTGATGTTGCTGTCAGTGGCCTCAAAGCAGGTGCTTATTTTCGGATATTTGACTTGAAGGCAAGTTTTTAGCATAAATGTTAAAACCTTTATGTCTGCCAGTCCACATCGGGCTACCAAATAGACAATTACATCCCTTATTGGACACCCCCTAAGAATATTTTTCATGCTTGTGTTGCTCGCCAACTATTTTATTTGTGAATTATACGTAAAAAAGTTTGGGGACTCCAACTCTAGATAAAGAAGGCTTATCCCCTTTTCTAGACACCCACCAAAACCCTGTCCATTGCTAGAATATAATATATATAATACTATAATATTAACTAGAAGGATAAAACCTTTTGAAAATATTTTGAACAATACTGTGCAAGTTGCATTCTGCAACCAATCATACAACAAAAGAATAATTTATTTAATTGAAGCAGACATTAGCTACTTTAAGAACCAATCTGGAAGACTTGCAGTGAGACAGAGAGGGCAAAGTGTAAGATTAGAGAAGTTTATTATAAGGCTTTAGGTACTCCCCAGCAAGAACTATTGATTAAAAAGGAAAAGAAGGCATGCGGTCAGTTTAATAATCCAGTGTTTAGTATGGCTTTTGCTTTGGAATACTTGCGGTGTAGTTAAATCTCTGCTGTCTGTTCTGGAGGGGGAAGATGATTATAGGAGATGATTATAGAGATATTTTCTCAGACAATAATTTGAAGTATGTAGCCAAGGAGAGTGGTAGCCTAGGGAATATTTTATCCCAGCCCTGGTTGCCAATCAAAAGCAAATTAACTAGGTAGACAAGGACTTTTTCTAAAAGATGTTAATATTGCCAAGTCTTGGAGCAAATTGAAACATTTACTTGTACAGTGGCCAGGGAATATTCCAATGTAACACAATGTATATTGTCAGTACAATAGTACAGTATGGTATGTGCCAGTTTCCTTGTGCATATAGCAAACATGAGAGTACACAGGGAAACATCAGCCTTGTAGCATCAGCTTATATGACAGTCCAACCTCATTTTCTGCTTGATAATTTGTGAAGACCACTAAGCTTAGCTTCTCAACAGCTGCTCTGAGTCCACTGAGTATATGAGTGTCGTAGACACTTTCCAAAATGGTGACCCTCCCCACGACAAGTATGAAGTCCTGGACCATTGCTGCTATTGAGAAACTGAAACTTTTTTTTTAAATTTCTTTCTTTATTATTTTTTTTTTCCACACAAAAAAGAAAACAAAAACAAATTAAACAATACACAAACAAAAAAAGAGGGAAAAAGGGGTACAGAAAATAAATACAGGGGGGGGGGCATTGGGAGGGTGATGTATTAATCTTAAATCCCACAGTTCATAACCACTTGAACATTTGTCCCATATTTGTTCTCCCAACATAGTTTCTTTTGCTTACTGAAACTTTAGGTTGGTGCAATAAGTTCAGTATATAAAGTAGCATTTGTAGCCATATTCATTTTTAGAGTTTAGTTCTCCTTTAAGATAGGAACATTTGTGCTATAAAATTACTGGATAAAATATTTAATGTATCTTCAAATTCATTGTAGATACATTTCTTGGATTGAAAATGGTTTCATTTTATGAATTTAGGTAGAAACAAAGTACAAAATAATCTTAATCTTATTGATGAGTGAATCTGTCCCATTTTGTTTTGCCGAAAAAAGAGTGTAATTGTGAAAAAATTTGCGAACATTGAAAAATTCACACAATTTCTTACGTGCGCAACTTTTTTTTCTCACTACAAGTGCATTAAAGTCAATGGGCATTTTTCTGTGGAGATTTTTTTGTCTCAGCAACTTTTTTTGTCCAAATGCATTAAAACCAAAAAAAAAATTTCTTAAGGCAACTTTTTTACATTCTACATTTTTGTCTTGGTGACATATGTAAAAAATTAGCAGATGGCGAAATTCAGAATTTTGCCACAGATCTGTACCTGCTGAAAAAATGTGATCATCACTAAAAACAAGAATTAAAAACAGGTTTGCAAGGTTTTAATATTGTTGTGGTGCAATTTACATTCCTTATTATTGCTGTTTTTATTTGCTGCCAGGAAAGGTAGGATTTCAAAGATGAATAGTGTAGTTTGCACAGTTGAATAACTACTTTATTAGTTAGACTTACAGTTCAGATGGAAGGTTAGGCACCATTGGCACCCATCTTCGGCTTGGGCCTTTGCACAGTGCTGTCCATAAGCTGCGAATGCCTATATGAATTTTAACAAATGACAAGGATCTGTCTTGTCAGTGTTTAACAATGGGAGGCAGATTTATCTAGAAATGAATTTTCAAATTTGAGCTTTTTTCTAATTTGAAAAAAACAGAAAACCCAAAAAACTGAAATGTGCATTTGTTTATTTAAAATTTGAATATCAATCCCACTTAGTTGGGTTGAACTTAATGGAAATTTGTCATTTTTCTACCAGAATGAACTATGTATCAGGAAGAAGCAGACAACACAATTATTGCAGTCACTTATGAAAAGAGATTATATTTTAAAGAATGCCTCAATAGTTTCTGTCACGTTTAAATAGTGATGGCAGCTTTATCAACATTCAAATTAAAGTTTTTGCCACACTTTGAGGGTTTTTTTTCAGGAAAAAATTGCAAATTTGAATTTGAATTCAAATTTGAATTTGCATTCCATTTGCTTTTTTATGTCTTTTAAGTGATCCCATCAAATGTCATACTACTGTGTGTGGGGAGATAGGATCACTATCACCTGTCCAAATCCTTGCTTCCCATTTAGTTTAACTTGCAGGGAAAAATGATTCAGACAATATTTGTATATTTCACATAGTGCTGTGACAAATAACACAGGAGGCGACTTATCAGTACACGGTACATTTTACCAAGTAGATTTGAAGCATTTTATATTTAACTTTTTTTTTTATGCTGGAATACACCTCCTGACTTGTGCCAGCACCACATGAATATACATAAGCAAAAAAAACAAAAAAAAATGTTCCTGATTCCAGAGGAAACATATTAAAGATCTGAAGGTTTTGATGAAATGCGTGCTCCTCGCTCCCTTCACTGCACGCTCTCTTTTTGATTGGTTTTGAGATATAAAGGAATCACAAACAATTTTTTGCACAGGCAGCAAGCTATTTATGTCTTTTTGCAGATATTTATTGAAAACCAGAAAAGAATCTATAGAACTAAATTGGTTATATAGAATGTACTGGATTATCCTGATGTACTGTAAGTATAGGGGAATGATAAATGTATTCCCTATTTATATTGCAACCGCTTAAATTGAACTGAAGGGCCCCTTAGTTATACAAGAGCTAGACTATATTTCCTGGGTCAAGGCATGACCCATAATTAGCCCAAATTTAGCCATAGGTGGCATTGTGTTATAATATATAAGCTGCACACATATGTGCTCAGGGTCCATTTTGTCTGTCTCCTTACCTTAGTAGGCAGGAATGGAGAAGTGGAACCTAGACAGGTCAGGTCTAGCCAGTGATAGGCTACTCGCTTTTATATATCACTCTAGGAGTGATAGATAGTTAGGCTATTTAGCTGAAGAGTGTTGAGTAGGATTAGTATCCCGGGTACTAATTGACCAGAAGCAGGGACTAAGGGGGTTATTTACTAAACTTTGAATGCAAAAATCTCGAAAATTCATGATTTTTTTTTAAAAATCACAAATTTTTCAGAATTTATTAAACCCTGACGAGTTTTCAGGAAAAATCTGAAAAAATCATCAAAATCAGATTTTTTCCCGCAAAGCAAATCTTCTGGAAAATGTAATAATAAATAAACCCGAACAGATTTGATCAGATTTTGCAGCAGAAAATGTTGAAATGAAATCTGACTTTGATAAATAACCCCCTAAGTGTCAGAGTTAGCTCCACTTAGGGAAAAGGCTAAAAGCTGGGTGTACCTCCATACAAGTTGTCTTCTCTATTTTACCCTGCAGGGTCTAAATTGACCATTGGTACTTGTGAGTCTAATTACATGTTCCTGCTTATCTCTAACTGAACTCCTATGTAGATTATCTTGTTCTTTAAAAAATCAGTTCTATGGTTAATTTGCATTTCATAGATTTAGGGGCATTTTTATCAAGGGTCAAGTTTCGAATTGAAAAAACATGGACATTTCGAATTCAAAAAGACAATCCGAAATTAAGTCAAAAATTTTTTTTGGTCAACTAGGTCCGCTTATGAACGAACAGGTTCGTATTTGGCCGAATTCAAATTGTCTGATTCTAAGTTTTTCCCCAAAAAAGTCCACCAATTGACTCCAAATAGGTTCTAGGAGGTCTCCCATGGGCTAAAACAGCAGTTTGGCAGGTTTTAGATTGCGACTGGTTGACGTTGAATTTTTAAAGTGACAGTACATGATAAATTTTGATATTCAAATTTTCGATTTTTTTTTCAAATTCAAAACAAATTTGGACTATTCCGTAATTAAAGTACACAAAAAATTGCTTGAAATTTAAAAAAATTTCATTCATAAATTCACCTCGACCTTTGATAAATCTGCCCCTTATAGTTGCACAACACTGTTGCAAGGGTTCACCCCCTGAGGAATATAGGTCTCAACCAGAGAATTATTGGGGTAAAGCTATCAGTATGAGTAACAGTGTCTGTCTCTTTTGTACTATAGCCTTACATAAGAAAATGACTAAGTCAAGCCACAATTTTACAG
The DNA here is from genome assembly GCF_017654675.1 of Xenopus laevis. Classification (NCBI taxonomy): domain Eukaryota; kingdom Metazoa; phylum Chordata; class Amphibia; order Anura; family Pipidae; genus Xenopus; species Xenopus laevis. The sequence continues at coordinate 95,184,405 of NC_054378.1, forward strand.
TTTCTCATTCACTGGAAAAAAAAAAACATAACATCCGGGACAACATAAAATAAAAAGTTAAATCAGGAGTTTTCTGTAAAAATTGTGTAAACTGTAAAAAAAAGAAAAGACCAACATTTTCATTAAAAGTGGGCTACAATTAAGAAATGTTTCCATTAAAATGGAAATAGGGTTACGTTCCCCTATGGTCTGAAAATCCCACATGGTTAAAAATCAAAAGTGTTGGAACTAAATTGGATCTAGAAGGGGGAATGAGTCCTTTGTCCCATGTGCAGTGAGCCCTGGAAGATTCCAGATTTGTAACATAGTTATCATAGTACTATGTTACTATAATAACTATGTTACTATGTGCTGCTAGCCCTAGCAGATTCCATATTTGGCCAGAATGTGTCACTGTTGTGCAAGGAGTTTAAAAAGCTGAGCTGCCATTGGCTCAGTCACTTTCTTTCCATTTTTCACTCCAGTCAGAAGTGCATGGACACTGAAAAAAGATGCGGAATTTGAGAGGCCCATGGAGGTTTTGGGGTAAGGAGGGTTTGGGGTAAGGGGCCCTGAGCCTGGTGATCTCAACCATGGAGGGTTCAGAGGCAATGGAGAGATGCTGATTTGAAAGAGGGCTTGTGATGTGCTCAAACTTCAGAGCTGGGAGCTGTGCCTTGAAGAATAAAGCAGGTTTGTGGTACTCAGCTTGGATAGCTTGGGAACCAAGTGTGAGGACTGAGTCGTTGTGGAGTCCCCGATCAGTGTTCTGCTGATAGGAGGGTATTGAAAGGCTCTAGCATGTCCCCTGTTTGAGAACAGGCATTGTTTGTGTGCCTGCTATGCAGGAGCAACAAACTCTGTCCATCAGAAGAGGTATTTGGGCATTCAGCACTAACTGGGGAAAGTTTAAGCAATCTTGGGGGAAAGGAACTCTCTTTATCCACCCGGAGTGGAGTATGGGACTGTGCCTGGTAAAGACAATGCCAGGGTTTGACTTATGATACGGGTTCCCCAGGGCAGGGGTGTTATTGATTTGAAATTATATTTTATTCTGCACTTTGCCAGTTATATAAAGTTTTATCTGTTTTACCGCAACTGTGTGTTCATTATTCATAGTGAGGCCCCTGTTGGTGTATCCCAGGATCCCACAAGTTGGAGGCACTGCCTTTAAGAAAAATTCCCAGTACCCTTTCATTTAGCAAAGTGGATCACACAAACTAAGTAAGTAGTCAGTGTAAAAAAAACAGTGTAAAAAGTTGCACATTTCTTAAGCAACTGCCGCAAAAGTATAGAGTAAAAATATTATTTTCTTGCTTTTTGAATGCAGAAGATACATTTCTACTGACTTGTATGGCTCAATTTTAGGTGGTATAATTCCTACTTTCTGCTAGTGGAGTTGCACGTAACTGAATTTTGATAAATCACCCTCCACAGTGTTCCTATACATTGGATGTTCTGCCAAGTGTCTGGATAAAATCAGAACACATACAGCACATTTTAGTTTCATTCCAGTGGATTCATTTTCCCATACACATACTGATAAAATTATAAGTGTGTGCAGGGGCGACAATTCTGATTCATATCTTTGTATCATGGATATTGATATTGAATTTTATTGACCAGATAAAATGACATCTGCCAATGAACCATATTTGCCAGTTTACTGGCAGATGAGGAAATTAAGTGGGTCCACATCTTTGTTTTCACTTTCATTAAGTGGGTCCACATCTTTGTTTTCACTTTCTGCAGATTCAACCATTTGGGCTGTTGGCCCAAACCATCAAAAAATTTAAGATTAAAGATTAATGTTCGTGTCTCTGGTATTTGAGTCTGGCAGCTCAGTGATCCAGGAGCGGATTCTGAACTCAATTTGCTACATTAAGAGACAGATTTATCAAGAGTAGAAGTGAAAATTTAAATTTCTAATTTCAAATTGAAAAATTTAAATTTTTGAGTTTATTTTAGTGTGTCGACTAGGGAATAGTTAAAATGCAATCAAGTCTTTAAAAAAATTCAAATCCGAATCTTGAAATTTATTATGTACTGGCCCTTGAAGAATCCAAATTTGACTATTTGCCACCTTAAACCTGCCGAATTGCTGTTTTAGCCTAGGGGGGACGTCCTGGAATTGTTTGGAGACATCCTGAAAATCTAGTTTTTTTGGTGAAAAACTCAAAGCGAATTTGATTCAAATTAGGGGCAGATATATCAAGGGCCAAAACTATCATATTCGACTAGAGAATTCGATTCAAGGTTTTTTGGAAATTTTAATTTGATTTTTAAAATTTATCATACACTGGCCCCTTAAGAACTCAAATTTGACTATTCGCCTCCTTAAATTAAATTAAATTGCTGTTTTAACCTACGGAAGACATCCTGGGATCAATTTGGGGTTGTTTGCAGAAAAAAAACTTGAATCAAATCTCTTCATTTTAGTCATTTTAGCCATCTTTAATTCAGAGAGAGATAATACCTTGAGGACTATAGTATTTTTAAGACTTTCTTTTTAAGAAAATGGGAATTGCTTTTTATTTGTTTTTTCAAAAGAGTTAACATTTGATATGTATACTGCTGCATTTAATGAAGTATAAGCAATGTATTTCTATACATATATAAAAGCTCTTAATGTGACTGCTTGTGATTGCTTACAGGCAATTTATTTTTGTATCTCGCTTAGAGCCCATGCTAGTGAATGCTTATTAGTACTGCTTTTATCTCATTTTGTGGCATCTTGAGAATCTATAAAATGCTACAGTATCTATTAAATACATTTTATACAGGTTAGTATGTTATATGTGCAATTGTTTGATTATTTTAAGATGGTGAGTTGATTACAGTATATTATTGCTTTTAACTTAAAGATGTCTTAAGGTTGTGTTTTATGAATTCTGAAATTAATTGGCATACTTTAGCAAGTCCTTAAAATGACACAATGGAAGACTTGTACAATACATTTATTGTTTTACATCCAGCAGCAATTGGATTGCTTGTTTGGGACGTGGGTTTAGATATGCTGACAATTGTATGACATCTGTAAGTAACCAATTGATACTGGTGATATTTTCAATTAATGACTGCACTCTCTCTCCTATGTATGTTCTTTTATGAAAGCTCAAACAAGCATGGAGAAGGAATGTTATGAGTGATGATTTGCTGCATTATCATCATGTGAGTTCTCACTGCATTAGAAAAAGTGGAAGTACAGTGTGTGGTGATCCAATATTTGATAAACCTATTGACACACTATTGATTCATGTATAGAATGTGTGTTAAATTAAATTTTCCTATTGATTAAATATTGTCCTTTGAGTACCCATGTAATAGAAGTTGCACTTCCTTTATTTTCATGAAAAACGTACAGTTCGCAAATGTTCAAAAATGTATTTAAATTTTAAATTATGTATGTTTTACATATGTACAGTATGTGGGGAACAAGAGATTCCCTGCACCTGCAGGTCAATCCACACTATTGTTTACACAATTACATTTAATTATTTTCACGGATATGCAAGGAACTTCTTAAAACTATGAATTATAAAAAAATATATACATAAGGACTTGTGTACTTTTTTTTCCTGGGACGCATGACGAGCAGAGCTCAGGAGGCATCGGCTACCTGCTATAGGGCAAGTTAGGGAATGGGTCGGAGCCAGAGGGGGGACTTTTAAATATCTCATTCTTTTATCAATATAGCACTGTGTATCTGTAGAGTTCAGAGACCTGCTGCAGTTTGGAAAGACCAGAAGGCGCTGTACAATTGCAAAAAAATGTGATTGCAACTTTTTTTTCACTTTGCACACTGCCTTAAAGTGATACTGACACTAAATTTTCTTTTCAAAATATAAATCTACATTAAGGGCATATTTATCAAGGGTCAAGGACCTATTCGACCAAAATTTCGGTTGATCTTTTTGAATTCAAATTTCAAAGTATTTAAAATTTGAATTCAAAAAGATCAACCGAAATTTTGGTCGAATAGGTCCATTTTTGATTCGATTTCCATTGCCGATACATGAGTAAACTCTTAGGGGCAGTAAGTTGGGATTTTCTTATTGGGGGGGTTGAGTTCTCCTTTAAGGCACGCTAAGTCAGTTCTTCCCCTCATGTAGTGCACAGTTGTTACGAACCAGGCTCCAAATGCGCATGCGCCAATATGGCGCTTACATACAGAAGAGAGGAGATCCGGAAAGTGCACTGATACGTGACCAAACTCTCCACCGATACGTGAGCAAACCCTTAGGGGCAATTTTCAGGGGTAACTAACTATGCGAGGGGAAGCAGGGATGGGGGACTAGCTAGGGTAGTAGGTAGAGGATTTTCTTATTGGGGGTTTAGTTCTCCTTTAAGATGCACGCACCTTTAACAAATAGTATTTTTCATACAGTTGTGGTAAAAGGTGTGCTCCTACAACTGTTTTTCCTCAAATATTAGCCCATTTAAGTTTTATCAGCTCCATGTAGAATTGGTCCTGTTGGTTTGATCTATCAGTATATGAATTATTTTTGAGTGCCCTACTGTAGGTTGTGGTAATACTATATTGTTTTTAGAATTATGTATTGCAGGAAGTTATAAAGAACAATGGTTATTTTCATGCCTGTAATTATTATCTTATAGCTATGATGTCACTGCTGGAAAATTATGAGATTATTGCTATAAATTACACAGTCACTTCTTATTACAGTATAAAGACCCTGCTAAAATAATAAGGCTATAGCAAATGAACTTTAAGCTCTATGGCCTTTAGAAAGCCAAAACTTTTATGTAAATCTGTTCTGCACCCATTTATTCTACAGCTCTATGATATATGGTGGCACTTTATAAATACCTAATAATAAAAATACATCTTTATTTCCTGAAAATATAATCACTACTCAGTGTCAAGAAGATGCTACAAAAGCTCTGTACCTTTTGTATGATTCTTATATTCTTTAATATTTAAAGTTATGCACAGTAGGATATGCACAGGGCATCATGTTTGCTGACCCAGCCTGTCTGTTTCATGGTTGCTGATTGAATACTCTCCTTTTTTAATTGCTATGTTAACCATCAAATTGTATTATTTTCATTTGAATAATCACAGTTTAATCCAGTTCTGGGAACACAATGTGTTTCAAGAGATAATCTTTTCCAATAATTCCTACATTTGGGTTTGCTATCAGTGCTTTGGGAAAAGACAAATATGATATGTACATCACATAACTCCATCTTAACTCTGTGTTCCATAACAAGAAATGGTTGGTTTCCGCAGACATAATTAATTTAATCCAATATCACACTGCCTATAAAGCATGCATTAGAGTTCAGTTTGAAGATCAATTAGTTTTGTCAAGCTACTGTCGCATTCAACAGATCATTTCCCCTGATAGATCTTAGCCTAAATAATACTGGCATTCTGGGCATATTATTTCAATAAACTAAGTTTATTGCTGCATTACAGTTGCAGTGTCTGAGAACAAGCTTCATTTAATGGTTCCTTGAGACAGAAATGTGTAAATAAATCATCAAACACCAAACAATAATGTTTATCTTAAATTCATCAATTCATTGCATAAAGGAAGTGGCTCATTTAATGAAATACCAAAAACTGTATATAGGTACCCAGACCATTTCTTTATTTTAAGGGTCAAATTTCGAATTCATGGGAATTTTTTTTTAATACTCCCATGAACTCGAAATTTATGAAAAAATAGAATTTTCTAAACTCGGGTGAAAAGGATCGACCCGAAAACTCAAATCGAATTCAAATCAAATTAGATTCGAGTTTTTTCTCTGACAAAAACTTGAATGTCAGGAAGGCTGCAAACAACTACAAATTGATCCCAGGACTTCTCCCATTATCTAAAACAGCAATTCGGCAGGTTTTAGGTGGCGAATAGTCGAATTTGAGTTCTTAAAGGGCCAGAGTATGATAAATCTCGAAAATCTGATTTTAATTTTTAAAGGAACTCAAATTTTAACAATTCCTTAGTTGAATTTGACAGTATTGGCCATAAAAAATGTAAAAATTCGAAACTGCAATTTGACCCTTGATAAATCTGCCCCTAAATGTAATATATGCATGATCAGCAATGTGCACTAGGGATCCTAGGTTTAATTCCAGCCAAAGCACCATCTGCAAAGAGTTTGTGTGTAGTTCCCATGCTTCTGTGGTTTTACTCTTTTGTGAGTTTCCTTTCATACTCCAAACTGGGAGGCTCATTTATCAACATCCTCATTTTAGTGGTTTAGAGGTTTTAGAAATCATGGTTAAACTCATTCTCTAAAACTTTATTAAAACAGCCTAGTATAAAAAGCACACATGAATAAAAATGCAGAACTAATCTGAATACTAACATGAAAAGTTTAAAATTCTCAAATTTTCCGCATCAATTACGAACAAAAAAATGGAAAACTTCTAAAAGCTTTAATTAAAGATAGATTTTACAAGTGGAAAAGGACAGCTTTTAGATGGCAACTTTTTGTATTAGTGTTTTGCTTGATTTTTTCTTTAATAAATTACACATTTTTCATGGTTTAAAGTAATTAGCATAATTCACAATTTTTGCGCTACAAAATATGATTCCCGGCCATCGAGGACCACATCGGCTAGTTGATGCAGTCCTCGTTCCATTGTCCCCCTAGGGCCAAACAGTTGGAAAGCCGATATTGCCCTGCCTTTGGTGGGCATATCGGGAGAAAGATCTGCTCGTTTGGCAACCTTGCCATTGTATAAAATTCTTAGTTGATTATATTTGAAAAGTTTCTTATTTCCTCAAGGTAAATCGTACATAAAGATATCATTATCATGACAGTTCCTCTTTGAACGTTTACATAACTTATATTAATAATATAACTTATTATTATTAATATTAAGTTATACATAATTTATTATTAGTCAGAAACAGGGTTATGTTATTTGTAGTCCAGTAACATATTGCTTCAAATCAAATCATCATCAGTATTCTGATTATACTACAGTAATAAACTGATAATTAGTTGCCATGAGTTACAAGATTAGGTTCCCCCCAATTTTTGGAACCCACAGCAACCAATCAAAAGGCAGCATTTACAGATATTTGAAAACAAATATCTGTTTGACTGCTATGGACTGTAAAACCCTGTGCAGAATATGTTTATAGTTACATTACCCCAAAGCACTTTCTTAGGAACATCTTACATTGCGTACTAACAATCTAGTATCCTTTGAAGGGACAATCTTGGCCCCTCTGCCGCCTGAGACAGCTTGCTGTTGCTGCCGCCCCCCTCCCCCATGCGATCACCTTTTTGCACCGGAGGGGGTCCAGGGGGCTCCATGAGGGCAATGGAGTGGGCCAGGGTGCTATTACATAGCATAATTGCACTCTCTGTACTAGAATAGCTGAATTTGAAAAATGGAAATTTGGATCTTAACGTACCAGGAGCGTCATTTTTGTCGCCCCTAGTACTCAGCGGGGAGCTGCCGTCTGAGGCCAGTTTCTCAACTTGCCTCATTGGCACATTGCCCCTGATCCTTTGTCTTCATAGTTTCATTAACTCTATTAACTCTATTAAAAACACGAAGCATCAATCAGGATAAACAATGACCCGAAATGCTTTTTTAAATTTGCAAAATTGGACTTTTGTTGTGAATACAAAGTATTTATGGAAGAACTGTGATAACTTAAAGGAGAAGGAAAGCTACGGAGGCATTTTATTGCCAATAGATTAGCTGCAATAGTGCAAGCTAGAATGCTATATTTATTCTGTAGAATGTTTTACCATACCTGAGTAAAAAGCTCTACAAGCTCTCTGTTTGTTTAGGATAGGAGCTGCAGTATTAATGTGGTGTGACATCACTTCCTGCCTGAGTCTCTCCCTGCTCTGGGCTCAGATTACAGCAGAGAAGGGAGGGAGGGGGGGAGAGGAGCAAACTGAGCATGCTCTTGCCCAGGGCAATGAGGTTTAAGCTGAAGGCAGGAAGTCTGATACAGAAGCCCATGAGTACACAATAGAAGGAAAGAAATGCAGTGTTTCTTTTCACAGGAGACTCAGAGCAGCACTACTTTGGGGGTTAACTGGTATATTTACATGGACCTTTCTGAAAAGGCTTACTTAGTTTTTACCTTTCCTTCTCCTTTAAGTCATTTGTATAATCAAACAAACAATGCCACTATAGATGGTAAGAAGCAGTAGCAAACATTAAAAAGGATAGTATATTTTGAAGGATACCAAAACACATTTTAATAAAATAATTGGTTGAATAAGATCCTACCTTTATTGCAGTGGATGCAATCTGAATGTGATGTAGTCTTCGGAGGGTACTGTCCCTATCTATGAAATAAGAGGCAGCAAGTTGATGAAGCGTCTCCAGTGTTATAGAGGAGCTGTTGCCACTGGAATCAATTGCTTCTGATCTTTTGCTCAGCTTTCGCTTGTCTACAAAAATTGTAAGTGATTCCTCACCTTTAAAAGAGACAAAGAAGAGGGGGAAATGTAGTTGTCAATTGTGATTATCCATGAAATTTTTCTAGTATTAGTCCTCTTTCTGTTTATATATGAAACAAAAGAACTAAAAAATTTTCCCTTGAAATGATTTAATGAAAACATTATAATTACAAATACATTTATTAAAGGTCAAACTGAAAATTCAAATTTGAATTTTTGATTTTTTTTGCTCAAAACTCTCAAATTTGAATTGTGAATTATCCAAACTCGATTTCAGTTTTAATTTCGAGATTTATCATACTCTGGCCATTTAAGAACTCAAATGCAACTATTCGCCACCTTAAACCTGCCGAATTGGTGTATACTGTAAGTCAATGGGAGAGGTCCAGGGATCAATTTGGTTATATTTGCAGCCTTCCTGAAATTCAATTTTTTTCTGAGAAAAAAACTCAAATCAAGGTTTATTCATTCAATTTGAGCTTTTCTAATGCGAATCAAATTCGATTGAGTTTTCGGATCGATTAAATCCATCCGAGCTGAGAAAACTAGATTTTTATTAATACATTTCAATTGTTCGAATATCGAATTTATGGGAGTTTAATGGCGTTTTAAAAAAAACTTGCATGAATTCGAAATTCAAACCCTTGATAACTGTGCCTCTAAGTTATTAATAAAAGGCAAACTTTGGTTGCCTAAAGTTTGTGAAATAAATCTATATTCTTTATTATAGCTCTTGGGAATGGCAGACATATTTTAGGTGGTTTAGACATATTTTAGGTGGTTTAGAGACACTGACTCGGTTTTGCATAGGAATATTCTTATTTTGACTAAATTTAAAAAGATTTGATAAGAAAATAGAAAAACCTGAATGCGTCCATTTACCTGATACGTTATAGTACTAACATTTCTAAATGGCTCAGGGAACTTAAACTAAGTACTATTAGGGTTCTTTATTATTTTTATTAAGACTTGATCTGTACTAGAATTCTATCTAAGGTTACATGTGTCTACGCATATTACTAATTAATACTTATTTCAAATTACCCCCAGAGAAAAAATTACATAGAACAACTGGAACTCAAAGTTTAATCACAAATAAAAAATAAAGTGCATTCTGCTACACAATCTTGAATTATGGGTCATTTCAGTGCAGAAGAGAATTCTGACATTGAGGGGGTTATTTATCAAAATCCAAATTTTTCTGATAATTTTATTTAAAAAAGTCAGAGCAAACTAGAATCCATGATTTGTCCTTATTTATTATTAAAAAAGATCAATATAATCGGATCAGGGCAAAACTCGATCATACGATTTTTTTCCCGAATCGGACGATTTGTTCTGTTTTTTCCTGAAAATTAAACTTATATACAACCTCAGCAGGTCTGAGATGGAGAATTTTCGCATTCAGACTTTTTACATCCTCGGGGTATAATAAAAACTTGAAAAATTCAAGTTTTTTTTCCACTAAAAATTCATATTTTATAGTAAAAAAAACTAGGCTTTTTGAATTTGGACTTTAATAAGTAACCACCTGAGTGATGTCTTCCACAAAGGAATTTTTCAATTTAAACTCTACTCTTTTGGCTGCATCATTAGCATATCTTGTATCTGCAGCTCTGCCTTGTGTTTGTTCTTTGAATATCTCTCCAATTGTACTTTTAGAATTACTTTTTAAACAGATCAATCTTATCTTTTAAGCTTTTTTTAAAAAAAATACACTTTCTATATGTATTTATAATACTAGCTGTGGCTGACACAGAACTACACCCTGACAAGGCACAAGTAAGAACATCTGCAGGTGCAAGGCACATTCAGAGTCATTTTCTCAAAGTCTGTCCAAGTCTGATGGAAAGAACAAGTGCTAGATAAATTGTATTTTTGAAAAAAAAAAGCCTTATTGTTCCACTTCTGATTTCACAATTTGCCCCCCCCCATTATAAATGGGAACTTTAGTTTCCCATCAAGGTGTCCAGAAGATACAACGCACACTTCATTTTCTTATTCACTTAATTGGAATATGTGTTTCACTTCTAATACACTGGTGTGTTCTTTCAGCTCCCCATCTGGTAAATCTATTTTAATTATTCTGATTATATTACCTTCCCCCACGAACACATAAGAGCTTTTCTCCACTCTAGTACTGAAATATGTCAAGTACATTCTTATTTTTCCTTTCCTATATTTAGTTTATATTTTCTAATGCAACAATTTTCTTAAATATTTCAGTAGTGCTCCACATGCACTTATTTTTCCCTAATTTCTTCCTGTATCTCTACTGTTTCTCATAGGCTGTACACTCTTTGGTGCCAGAAACTCCTTTTCACTCTTCTCTTGAACTAGTATGCACAGTTATATCCCAAATGGATATTTGTATATTGGTATGCTGTTTCATTATTATTATTATTAACATGTATTTATACATTTATATAGTGCCAAAATATTTTGCAGCATTTCATCCTATTGTACACAAGTACTGGATAGCCTTATGTGCCTGTATAAATAACATATAAATACAAATGCATTAGTGGAAGAAGCACTAGAATTTCTTTCAATATTTTATAAAAGTAGGTGTTGGGTTCACCTGAACTGGTATTTTAGCCTCTTATGTCTCCTGTTCTTTGACAGTATATTAAGTTTCCAAATTAATTTCATGTTAATACTAGTGATGGGCGAATTTGCCCCGTTCGCTTCGCCGTGAAATTCTGTGAAAAATTAATGAAACGTGGATTTTGACGCCAGCAACAATTCGTCGGTGACAAAATGGGTGCCGGCGTCAAAAGTAAATGGGTATCTGTTAATCTCAGCAAATTCACGTATTTATTTGCTGGCGCCGAAACGCAGAAATTCGCTGCAAATTCACTCCTGGCAAATACATTCCCCCATCACTAGTTAATACCTTAGATCATGAATTCATGCCTAGAATAAAACCATTAAATTCTATAGTTCAGAAAGCTTACAGGCAACTTACATTTTCCACAATAAAAAAACTGAAGGTAAAATATATAATAAGCAACATTCAACAGTCAGTCAACCTAGATAATTGCTCCAGGATTGTATTCCCTCTATGACATCCAATTTAAACCCTTTATGTGCACAACCATAAAGTATTCTTGATTTACTGGCCCAATACTGTCAAGAAAACAGACAAAGCCATCAAAAGTTAAAAAAGAATAACAAGGAGAAAAGACAAGTCTATTCGTTAACAGAAGGTAATCATTATTTCTCATTGCTCAGAATTGTTATTTAAAGGAGAACTAAAGCTTAACTAAAGAAGTACAAGAAAACAACATAACAGGAAACAATAACACATTTACCTCTTCATATATCCACTGAGAAAAACAGAGGGAAAAAGTGATTTACCTTTACCGAGTTGATGATTGATAAGACAGGAGGCCTGGAAAAATCAGTGTCATATATTGAATAAAACTGTCCTATTTGCTGTATATCGAATATCGAAGTCGAAGGATTTAGCGCAGAAAGTACGATCGTATGATCGCAGGATTATTCCTTCGATCGAACGGTTAAATCCTTTGAATCATTCGATTCAAAGGATTTTAATCCAACGATCGAAGGAATATCCTTTGATCAAAAAATTTAGGAAAGCCTATGGGGACCTTCCCCATAGGCTAACATTGAGTTCGGTAGGTTTTATATGGCGAACTAGGGGGTCAAAGTTTTTTTTAAAGAGACAGTACTTTGATTATCGATTAAACGATTTTTAGTTCGAATCCTTCTATTCGAAGTCGAAGTCGTAGTCGAAGGTCGAAGTAGCCCATTCGATGGTCGAAGTAGCCCAAAAAACACTTCGAAATTCGAAGTTTTTTTACTTCGAATCCTTCACTCGAAGTTCGCGAATCGTCCCCTTAAAGTATATACTATAAGATTATACAGTGCTAGGTATCTGTCACGGTCGGCACCCTAAATTCAGAACCAATGCTAAGCACCCTGTTCTTGGCTCTTGCTTCTGCCTTTAACAGTCGCCTTTCACCTTGGGAGGAGCCCTCAGCTAATTGGATGCCGCCAGGTCTTATTAAGAGAGGTGCCAAGTGAAAGGTTCTGAACAAGCAAAGGGGCACGACGGTAATGCAAAGCTAATTGGATGCCGCCAGGTCTTATTAAGAGAGGTGCCAAGTGAAAGGTTCTGAACAAGCAAAGGGGCACGTTGGTAATGCAAAGTTTTTTGGGCAGAAGGTCGCAGTACAAGGCGTAGGCAGAAAGTGTAGTCAAATCAGGCCGGGTCGGGGAAGGCAGAGTACAAACGGAGTCAGGCAGGCGAGGGTCAAACCATGAGATCAATCAGAAGGGATACAGATACAGGAGAATCGGTTACCAGGCAGGATTACAGAAGTCAGAATCGTCAAAAACAGGCAGCGGTCACAACAGGTATCAGATATCAGAAGCTTTTTAGCACAGAGGCACCAGGAAACTCACAGAGAAAAGATCCTATAACCGGCAAAGCATTACACACTGGAGTTTCCTTTTATAGTGTTTGAGTTTTGCGCCATTGCGCGCTGGCATCATCACGCCAGTGAGACTGCACCTTTAAATCAAGCAGAGGCGCGCCACGTGCGCACTAGGAAACCAGCACTTGAGAAGAGGAAGACCGGCATGGCGGGTGTCCCCACCGAGAGCGCGGCGGTCGTCCCCATCGAGGGTGGCAGGCGTCCCTGTCGAGAGCGCGGCGGGCATCCCCGCCAGCCCACTAAACCACCAGGGTGAGTAGCCCTCACAGTATCCTTTTATAGTGAATAAAGTACCCCCTCTTGTAAATTATAAGGATATAAATTACAGAGAAGTTTCATGACCATATAAAAATACGAGGCTGTAGGCCGGGGGTTTTTATACAGGTCATGGAACTCAGAGGTAACTTCTAATATCCTCATTTTTGCAAAAGGGCTACTTTATTTATTATAATACACAAGTTGCAGTGAGTCATGTGACAGAAATGACATCACTACTCACCATTTATAACTGATGACATCACTACTCACCATTTGTAAGGATATAATGTACAAGATATTCATGGCTTTTGTGTATTATATATGTATAATAAAAATAAATTCATAAATAAAAAATAAAGAGAAACAAATATATGAAGTAAACAAAGCAGTGCCCATGTTGTAGGAAACGACAAGTGAAATAAAGAGTTAAACCTGAGATATAACAAAAAGCAGCCTATTCACTTTTAAATATTTTATTGCTGGTTCAACAATTGAAATTCTTTTAAAGTCACAAGTGCAATAGCCAATTACCTAAATGGTTCCTGATGTTGTAGATTAGCATGTCTGCCTGCTGGACAAATAGCCTCTTAGCTGAGAGCTGATCTACATTATCTAATAAGAACAGAGCATTTTTGCTGGTACCAGTGTATTGCCCATCACTTTTTTTACAATCCAGTAAGGTTCCAAGCAGTTTATCTCAAACTTGTATTGAGTGTTAATTCATTATACACTAATTAGACTGTAAAGTGACACATTAGTGTATAACAAATTGACAGTAAGTAATAACATTAAGCCTTACAGAAAACAAAGTGAAACTTACAAGCCTTCATTGCAGATCAAATTAAATATCAATAAAAGCACATCTTAACCACTGTTATAAGTATATATAGAACAAAAAGAAGGAGGCAATCATTCATTTAATTTACGGCCGTAAAATTTACTTACAGTTAAACAATGGTTTCACTTGTTAGTGTTTATTTCAGAGCAGAAATCGAATGCCACTGTCGGGGCCATTAATCTATAAAGAGTACCCAGAACTTTTCTAAAATAGATGTACTATAGGGTATTAATCCAAATCCAGAATCAGACTTTTCTTTGAAAAAATAGTATTTTCCCCATGAAAAAAATGTATTTTCCCCTTTAAAAGTCCGACCAGAAAAATTCAGAGCTTAATAAATAACCCCCAAATGTTGTGCCATTGTAGGCTTGGTTATGACACCAGCCTGAGCATGATAATGTTATAATTCTAGGGGGCAGATTTATCAAGGGTCTAATTTCTAATTTGAAAAACTTCGAAATTCTAATTCAAAAAGACTAACTGAAATTAAATTGAAATTGTTTTTGGCCGAATAGGTCAGTTTTAGATCAAAGTAATAGCTAAGTAATAGTGCATTTGAATCATATGATTTAAAGTTTTTCCCCCCAAAAAATGTAGATTTTTCAAAGTCCACCAATTTACTCCAAATGGGTTCTAGGAGGTCAATTTTGAAATTCGAATTTTCAATTTTCTTTCAAATTCAAATCAAATTTGTACTATTCCCTAGTCAAAGTACATAAAAATTAGCTCGAAATTCGTACAACCTTACAGAGATTCTTTAATATACATGGTTTTAGTCTGTGTTGCCTTTGTGTTACTAAGACCTAACAGTTTGCTAATTCTATAGGCAGAACCTGAAACCTTCTAGTTCTAACAGTAGTGGAATTTTAACAGCATGGAATTAACTAAATGCCAGTGGTTGCTGTTAAATTCTGAATATTCACAAATGTGTCTCCTTACATTTCCCTTATTCAGGGGATGAAACAAAAGGATGTAGTGGTCTATGAGATATGAGATACTGTATATTGTTGCAATCTTGAATTATATCAATGCATCATATACAGTAGTTTCCCATCACCATCTGTACTGGATTACTCAAATCCCTACAATGAATTACACTATAAGGCCATTGTTACCTAAAGTTACTTTTGTAGCTTATTCCACATTCCCCAGTTGGCCATGACTGTCCGAAGACTGTCCACTACATTTCACTTCACGTGATTAAAGATGGCCATACACGGGCAGATTAAAGCCTTTAGACCAATTTGGCATCTTATCTGCCCATGTATAGGGGCTTCCCATGGGTCTTCCCAATCAATATCTTGCCACGATATCAATCTAGAAGGTTTATTTTTTCAGGCGATTGACCCGTTGGAGGCCATTGCTCCTCCTTGTAATCTGATCGTTCGATCCTATGCCCAAATGTTCAGAATATAGCCCTGCATTGGTGGGCATATCGGGGGAATGATCCGCTCATTTGGCGATGTCACCAAATGAGCGGATCTTATAGCCTGTGCCCAGCTTTACTTAATTTGTGCTTAATAGGACAAATTGTAAAATAATACCAGCGTAACTATATCTTTTGTTATCTCACATGCTGAATGGTTGCAGCTCTTTTTGGGATAGCCTTATTTTCAAGCTATTTCTGGAAATAAATCAGTATGCATTTTTGCACCAAAATCCTCTCCATGGGGTATATATATATATATATATATATATATATATATATATAGAGTGAAGTTAGAGATAATTATGTTGCAGACATAGGGGCATGTTTACTAAAATTGGAGATAAATATCTGGAGAAATTTCTGGAGATGTTGCCGATGGCAACCAATCAGCAATTAGATTTAAACAGCCACAGCCAAGTTAGAAAACAAAAGCAAAGATCTGATTGGTTGCTATGGGCAACATCTCCAGAAATCTCTCCAGATATTTATCTCCAATGTTAGTAAACATGCCCCATAGAGTGAAATTCCGCCACTTTCAATTTCACCCATTGATAAATACTCTTTTAAAAATCACATAGAAATGAATAGAGAATGATGGAATTTCACTCTAGAGGACTGTGGTGACCTCTAACTTCACACTTTGATAAATACACCCCCATGTGTCTGCACACAGATGAAAGCAGTGTCTGGTACTTGGCCTACGATTAAACAGCTACATGTGTCGATAGAGCTGGGGTTATGTAAGAAAAGGCACTATGTTTGCTCAGTATTAGTAACACACAGGGAAAGATTTACATATGGTCGAATATCGAGGGTTAATTAACCCTCGATATTGGACTGCCGAATGTAAATCCTTCGACTTCGAATATCGAAGTCGAAGGATTTACCGCAATTAGTTTGATCGAATGATCGAACGAAAAATTGTTCGATCGAACGATCCTTCCCCATAGGCTAACATTGCACCTCGGTAGGTTTTAGGTGGCGAAGAAGGGGGTCAAAGTTTTTTTTAAAGAGACAGTACTTCAACTATCGAATGGTTGAATATTCAAACCATTTTTAGTTTGAATCGTTCAATTCGAAGTGGAGGTCGTAGTTGATGGTCGAAGTAGCCAAAAAAAAATTAGAAATTCAAAGTTTTTTTTAATTCTATTCCTTCACTCAAGCAAATAAATCGAGTATATGTGCCGCTTAGCAACCAATCAACAAGTAGAATTTACTGGTCACCTGTTTAAAATCATCTTATTTGTTGGGTTACTGCTACTGGGTTACTGTTACTGGGCAAACTTAGTGCCTTTTATTACATAGGGGGTGAGCTCAACAGGAAGATCAAAGCTGTTCAGTTCTAATCAACTGCCAACATTGCTTTGGTTTGATAAACACTTTTCTGACAGTAAGGAATGTCTTACTTTAAAAATATATGAATTTCTGGGGATCAGGAATCACCAAATTCAATTATGATAAGTCTGCTCTTAACTAAAGATTTTTGCCTGTAATCATGTAAAATAAGTTCCTTCTAAAACTATCTAAAACTAATCCTAGCTCTCTTTAGAGTTAGAAGAACTGAGAATTCTATTATGTCTGATAAGAAAAAATGTATAATTTATGATTTCCTGTTAATTTCCGAAATATCAAAAACCAGTGGGAACAAAAAACACGTTGCAGGTGCAGTTGTCAAAAATGAACAGCACCAAATAATTACAAATTACTAGGCTACAATAAACACACCCTCAGTACTTTAGGGCTTTGGGAGCACAAATCCAATTTAATACTTAGGTTTTGTCCATTACAATAGTAAATAGCTGTAATACATCCTGCTAGAGAGTTAATGCCATAGACGTGAGTGCTCATCTATTTGTCTTCATCAACTAGAAAAATAGTATGCTGCATTGTATATTGTCTGTGCTGGCTACAATGAATGGGTTTCAAACCAATTGTGTTGTTAGTAAGTAAAGCTGCAATATAATTATTGCTCTTAGTTCTGCACACAAATAAATGCTTCCGTTAAACAATCACTTGTGAATTTAATTGCTGCACATCTACATGGGTTTACTTATGACTGACCCCAAGGTGCAATGCAATGGCATGACTTCCATTTATATTAGCAGGAACCAGCAATAGAGATTCAGGCTGACAGTACCTTGTGCCATAAACATATCATCTTGCAAAATGCATTTGCCAATATTATTAAGGATACTTTTATCCCACATATTTTAGTGCAAAACTTCACATCTAAAACACCCGCCACATGCTCAAAACACAAAATATGCCAATACTAATATAAGCAAGGGCAGTACTGGCAGGCATTGTAGTGTTTGGATGGAAAGGCAACATGTTGGCTATTAAACACATCATTATAGATTATCATGGTGTATTTGGGAGCAACTGCTTGCTTGCTATGCAAAATAGATTGCATGCCTGGGGTGATTGTATTCAACAAGGCAAATAATATATACTGATACTGTGCATACATTTGCTAACTTGGAGAAAAAACAATGCACAGTACAACTAATAAATAAATAGAATTTTTAGTGCATATTATGGTAACAAAACAGGACAGGCAAAAAACTAGATGGAAAACAGAAAGGTTTTAAAGTTCATATACAGTATATTTTAATCCATGGCAGGTCCCCCATGCTATCCCCAAATGACACATTATTTTACTTGCTCATACAAGAGTCTAATCCTCCCATTCTATTTAATTGGTATCTGGGATTGAGATGCATCCTGGTTTCCTTTCTACCTTTAGGACTGCTTCTTCTCATTACTTTTGCTAACAAATCCTCTCTTTCCATTTTTCTTAGTGTGGCAGTGCCTTAGGCTTCTGTACTTGGTCCTCTTCTTGTATACTCTTTCTTTCGCAGACCTTATACCTTCACTTGACCTTAAATATCACCTGTATGCTGAAGACATCCCAATATATTTAGAACTCCTTCACTAACCTCTGATGTTCAGACCTAGATTACAGATGTAGATCGCAGACTGCCACTTCAAGCTCAACTGAGCTCATGGTCTTCCTGCCCCAACCAAGTCCATCTCTTCCTTTCACCATTACTAAGATACACCCCTTTCTTTCAGAAAAAAACAGCCAAAACACGGATCCACACACTTATACTATCCCATTTAGACTTTTACAATTTCCTACAAACTGGTCTTCCTGACTCCCATCTCTCTCCCCTCCAATCAATCTTAAACTCGGCTTCCAAGATCCTCCTGCTATCTTCTAAGAGAGAATCTGTGCAACCCCAACTAAAATCCTTAGCATGGCTGCCTGTTAAGCAAAGGATAGCATTCAACATTCTTTTGCTAACATTAAGGGGCATATTTATCAAGGGTCGAATTTCGAATTGAAAAAACTTCGAAATCCAAATTCGAAAAGACCAATCAAATTTATTTAAAAAAAATCGAAGCTTTTATTTGCAGAACAGGTCCATTTTCGATCAAATCGAAGTTTTTCCCAAAAAAACTTAGATTTCTCAAAGCCCACTAATGGAATCCAAATGGGTTCTAGGAGGTCTCCCATAGGCTAAAACAACAATTCGGCAGGTATTAGTTGCGGACTGGTCGAAGTCGAATTTTTAAAGAGACAGTACATGATAAATTTCCATATTTTAAATTTTTGAATTTTTTTGTATTTTTTTTTTAATTATTATTATTCCCCAGTCAAAGTACACACAAATTAGCTATATAAAAATTAGCTTAAAATTTGAATTTCTTTCGTTTGAATTTTCACTTTGACCTTTGATACATCTGCTCCTAAAAGCCCTTCACTCCTCAACTCCTCACTATATTTCTTCACTTGTCTCACTGGCCATCTTCTCTGCTCCTCTCAGATGCCCCCTTCTTTCCACACCATCCACATCCACTGCCATCTGTTATTTCAAACCTTTATATCTTGCTGCTCCTTACATTTGGAATTCCATTCCTGAATTCCTCCATAAGGAGTGGTCTCTCAATCGCGTCAATAAAAAACTAAAAGTTTTTTGGACCATTAGAACATTAGTCTAGTCCTGGTACCTATTGGACAATGCCTTTTCCTTGTGCACTTTTTCTCCTTCAATTTGTGCCAGTATGTTAGCCACCCTATCCACTGTGTCTCTTACCACATAGCACTTATGCTCTGTGCAATCTGTATATTTATTGTGTTTATTGCATATTTATATACAATGTGTATTGTACTTTTATTTATAATGTACTTTTATGCATTATTGCAGTTTCCTGCTAACAGGAGCACCAGCCCGGACTATCAGGTAAGTCATAGTATCCCTGGTGGGTGTCCTAAGATTTGGCACCTCTCTTATATCAAAAAATGAAGTTAGATATCGCCACAGTCCTCTGGAGTGAAATTCCGCCACTCTCCATTCATATCTATAGGATGTTGAAAGGCGTATTCATCAAAGGATGAACTTTCACTTTCACTCATTGATAAATACTCTTTTAAAAATCCCATAGAAATGAATGGAGAGTGGCAAGATTTCACTCTAGAGGACTGTGGTGAGCTCTAACTTCACTCTTTGCTAAATATACCCCTTAGTTTGATGCTTTCCTTCTCCTTTATATACGAAAATAGCAGAAAAAACCCATAATCACTAATATTTAAACCCTGTTTTGAAAGAAAAAAAAACTGATTCTGGTAGGTATTTTTGAATAATCCATTAAAAATGTATACATCTGCCCTGCAGTCTTATTCATTATATAGAGTTCCTCAGTAACTTCCGATATTTAACAGTAGAACTCGTTGGAATAAAATGATTTTTTATCCAGATTACAAACAGCAGAAGGGAATAATGCCAAAACAGAGGAATAGCAGAATACTGCAAATGCGTTGTTCCAATAAATAGCCAGGCTTCTTATTCTCTAATGCTAAACTTATGCTGGTTCAGTTCACTACTGTATATTACAGACATTAGAGATGATTTGCAAAATGACAAACACTGCAGATTTAATCATACCTTAAATCAATGGCCTTTCACTATAGTCCTTATGATAAAATAAGAATTAAATAATTTGAGATGATTTTCTGGTAATATTCATCACTCTTTCTCCTAACCTTGAATGTGCCTTGACATATTTATGTTCCATCTTTCCTTTTTGTGCTGACTGAGAAACATTTCACATTTTCCAGAAAATGATTCAGTTTATTCTCAAACTTTTGCAAAAAAACCATTTACAAAGTAAGTGAAATCCATAAAATTTATGTTTATGCTGTGAATTTCTCAAATTTTTATTTTGACTCTCAGTATTGTTTTGAACATGAACACACACACACACACACACACACACACACACATATATATATATATATATATATATATATAATGATGATGATGATGATGATGATATATATATATATATATATATATATATATATATATATATATATATATCATTGGAGTGACACTAGCTTTGGTTATCACATTGTTTAGGGGTGTAAGGCAGGTATAGTATAGTATAGCGAGTAGTGCACTCTACCCAGGAGAGATAACGTTAGAAAACAACCACTATAGTACAGTCTACGGTTAGTGAGGTATCGGGGTACAGGGAGTCCTGGTGTTACATACTGTTATTAACATACTGTTATTGCTTGGCATTTATTAGCATTTAGCTTTAATAAACCGCCTGCCCCAATCCCCTCTGGCATGTTTTGTCTACTGCAGAGCACAGAAAGATAAAAATAAATATACACAGAAAGCTAAAAATACAGTAAATACTATTTTTAGACAAACATCTGTCTTGCATTTAATAAGTAAATATCTATGTATCCCAGGGATATGTATGTAACCCTGGGACTGCCTCTAATTTATTTTTGCTTTATGGCACTGCTGTGTGGGCTCGTGTACTGGACACATACACCTGTGGGTTAGACTAACCTATGATGTTTTCTATCATTATTTGTCCTGATGTATTCAGTAGTGATGGGCAAATTTCTCACGGCAAAAAATTTGTGAAAAAGTTTCACGAAAAAATTGTGAAAATTGGAAATTGCCGGTGAATTTTTACGGGAGACTTACAAATTTATTTGCCAGTGGTGAAATGCGAAAAATCACTGCATCTTTGTGCCAGGCGAATTTATTCGCCCATCACTAGTATTCAGTAATCATTTATTGAAGTCATCACTGGGAAGAACTACTTCATAGTCATACTGTATGGGAGAACTACTGGCACCCATATTACTGTGAAAAAATATAAAGTGTTTGCTTGTATCCATTTGCAGGTAATTTGTGAGTTTATAATAAATAAGCCTACAAAACAATATATATATATATATATATATATATATATATATATATATATATATATTATTTTGCTATATCTCATTATGGAACTTCCTTAACATGCACTGTTGTCCAGAATAATCTCCCCCTTCTAGTCTCACCCAAATTTAGTCAAGTTCCTCCCTCAAACCAGTTCCCTTATAGCTATGCCCCTTTTAGCAAATACAAGATTTCTTGATTACGTTTTCTTTGTTCGGGTGTGGGATCCTTTATTCAGAAACCTATCTCCCTCTGAGTCCATTTTAAGCAAATAATTTTAATTTTTAAACATTTATTTTTTCCTCTGTAATAATACAACAGTACCTTGTATTTGATGGTAACAAAGCTCTGTGAATCTATATTGAGTGCAAAAACAATTGTATTATTTAATGTTTAAATGATTTTTAGCAGACTTAAAATATGGTGATCCAATTGTAGGGCCCTATAGGGATACAGGCCCTAACCCGAGTGGCCCAAATAGGTGTTACACAATTAAGGTATGATCCCTTAACTGGGAAATTCTCAAGTCCCAAGCATTCTGGAAAATAGATCCCATACCAGTACATGCAAACATTTCTAAAATACATAAGTAACAAATATCCCCTTGCCTGGTTCTAGTGCTCAGTGTAAGTGACAAGGAGAAATCATGTGGGCTTTTTACCTATACAATGAATAGACTAGAACCAAAGTGTCAGCAATAATATAAATGGCTGTATATAGTTTACAGTGTGCACTGTGTTAATATTCATATTAAGGGTTATTGTAATGTTGTCTTTACATTAAAGGGCTCCCCCACACAAAATCTGTTTTTGTGTTGCATAATGTAATTCTAAACAACTTTCCAATATACATTCAGTTCTTAATGGTTTTAAAGCTACATGTAATTAAACCATGTAAAGCTATATGTAATCGCTATTGCAAGCAGTATCTTTCTGGCTGTTTATATTCTCTGCACTACTGGTTCTGACTCCTAAAACAATATTGCAGAAGCCAGCTGATAAACAGACCCAGAGAAGAATTGACTACCAAAGTCAGGGATAAACAGACAACGCTTCCAGGTTCAATTACATTTACAAATACTGTTCGAACAAATGGAGTGTTGCTTAAAATTACTTTACATTTAAAGGGGCTGCTTGCAGGTTTGATACACAGCCTTTAACCATCATGTTTGTGCAATACAATCACTTCAACTTATTAAATGAAACATACAGTTAAAACACTTTTGACAGAATTGTAAAAATTGCAGCACAATTGCAGAATTGTAAAATATGCAACACTCTCGTCGGCCAGGTGTACATTTCCTGACCATTTACTGAGAATGCTTGGGGAAATTAAAATAAAATTTTTTCTCCATCCCATTAAAATCAGTCACAGAAAATCATTTATCAAAAACCCTATCAGACATGTACACACACACATATATCATAATGTCACAACATACTCTTTATTAGTTGCTTTCTATGTACTACTTATAAATATGTATGTACGTAACTTATGAGGTTAAATATCTAAAGATAAATGGAAGGTCACCTTCAGCGACTGTGTCAAAATAAATATGAACTGCAAAAGGCACAATAATAACAGGAATTCTTGATGGGAAAATATTTGGCAATAATGGTGACCGCATGAGTTTATTTATAATAACTTGCTTGTATTTGTATAATGTCAAATACTGGGCATGTTTCTCTAAATAATTAAAAGAAACAGGTGGCATACAGAAAATACAAAGAAAGGCATTTTGGTATTACCACGCCAGTTGTAGATTGAGCCTTATCTTCAAAACAGAGTTGACTTGTGTCAACCTCACCTTCTCATTAAATGTCAGTTGGAAAATACCACACATGCTATCCATGAACCTTCTCTTTTGAAGTGGGTTTCATATAGCCTTACTGTATGTATTATGGAAATCTATAGAACACTGATGTGCGGGCCAGCCTGATACTGGAGGGTCAGGCGGGTTCAGGTCGACCACACTGCCCGATTTGTGGGTCGCGGGTTTGGGTTGAGCTGTTCTGCCTGCTCTCCCCGCCCATGGCCTTACATTTAGTGACGGGCGAATTTATTCGCCAGACGTGAATTTGTGGCGAATTTGCGCGATTCGCCAGCAGCGAATAAATTCGTGAAACGCCCGCAAAAAATCGCGGAAAAATTTGCCAGCGTCAAAAACGGGCGCCGGCGTAAAAAACGGCGCCGGCGTCAAAAAAAGGGCACCGGCGTCAAACGCCGGCGCCGTTTCACGATTTTTCCGCCCTTTTGTGAATTTCTCGGCGGAAATTTTTCTGTGATGCGAACGGCACAAATTGGCTTCCATTTTTATAGGCGTGCGTCTGCAAGCCCTGCCGTTTTGTGAAGTCAGCTGCGGGGCGGTGTGGCATGGATCTATAAAAGAAAGGAGGAAGCCAGATATGGGCGGGCATAGATCAGGGGCGCGGGGGTCTGGTGCAGGTCAAGTTTTTTTCCACCTGCACATCACTACTATAGAAGGGTTTGATAAAAGAAACACCAGCTGTAAAGTCATCTTCTGTACAGGGTGTCAAGTTTATATAGCATAAAATGAAAGCCAAAGTTTAAAAGGTCAGCGCTAAATGAAGCTCAGGGGAAAAAATAGGGTGAAAAAGGGAAAACAATAAAAAATTCTAAGGGGTCCATTCACTAAGTTCGAGTGAAGGAATAGAATAAAAAATACTTCGAATTTCGAAGTATTTTTTTGGCTGCTTCTACCTTCGACTACGACTTTGAATCGAGCGATTCAATTGTTCGACTATTCGACCATTCGATAGTCAAAGCACTGTCTCTTTAAGAAAAAAGAAACCCCCTAGTTTGCCACCTAAAAGCTACCGAAGTCAATGTTAGCCTATGGGGAAGGGCCCCAATATGCTTTCCAAGTTTTTTCTGATCGAAGGATAATCCTTCGATCGATGGATTAAAATCCTTCAAATCGTTTCGAAGGATTTAATCGTTCGATCGAACGATTATTCCTTCGATCGAACGATCGAACGAATTGCGCAAAATCATTCGACTTCGATATTCGAAGTCGAAGGATTTTAATTCGGCAGTCGAATATTGAGGGCTAATTAACCCTCGATATTCGACCCTTAATACATCTGCCCCCAAGTGTATTATTTACTTATAACGTTGTAGTTCCACACTTTCATATTTTCCCAATTCTACCTTTAGTGTGATTATCCTTTATAAATCACCACGTGTGGGAGTTTGAGTGGGTACTTACAGAAGTTTTAGCTGTAAGATTCTTTAGGAATATGGCTGTGAGATATCCTCTTGCTAGGAAAAGTTAAAAAGCACAAAATAGTGTAAAATCCTTTTTTTATTCTATAAAAATAAAAACCAATTGGTTACATTCACATTTTCGTGATTAAAATCAGGCATAACATGTCTCCATGCTTAAGTCCAAATGTTCCGAGTGGCTTTAGTGGTTGGTGATTTGGCTACTTCCTGGACGCTTGGAGATGATGTCAGCCGCCTATGACTTGCCTTACGCGTTTCGTCGCTTAGTGACTTCCTCAGAGGCTTTGTGTATCTTTTTTAAGCAAATAAAGTTTATATAGCATGTCAGTATATGTGTGTGTGAAAAAGGGTTTCTTTCAAAAGATTTTAGGCATTGGGGGATCCAGATAATGCACAACCGCCATGTATATATATGCTACTTCAATCATAGAGGAAGGGAACAAGGTTTTGTCATCCAGTCCAGTCGTGCTCTTGCTGATTTGCAAATCCATTCTGGCCAGAGTCACTCCCTGCCCTGACATCATTTTTTTTATGAATGCTAAAAAAGTTTATGGATTTTATGGATACAGATACTTTTGTCTTGCCTAGCTAAAAAGTGGGTTCTGCTGTGGCCCATTTATAGTGTACTATACTGATGTTTTCCACCTGCTCAGGATCATAAATATGGCTGTAGATGCTCATAGAGTATATAAAAGGGGTTCTGTTTTAACAGCTGTAATCTCACACTAGCAGGTCCTCTTTTTAGTTGCTATTGACGACTGGAGGTCTTGGCTACTGGACAGCTAATGAGATAATTGTACAAAAGCACACATTGGTGCATAATTCCAAATGCTTTTTGAACATGAAATTTGTTCTTAGTACATAGTGAATTAGGTTTTGGTACCAAATCATTTTATGGATTGTTACATTAAGTAAGAAAGTTGGTGGGTAGCAGATGATATGGAAATACATTGTGATATGCATAATATGAAAAGCTCTTCATTTTGATACCAGGTAGTTGCAAGCTCTTAAAAGAAAAATTAATTAGGCATTTAGAAGCAGAGCCAGCTGGGTTGTCTATGGTGGCACGCATGATGATGACGCGGGGGGGGGGGGAGGGTAAGGGCATGGTGACGAACACCAGTTGAAGCTCAGACTAAGGGTAGGAAGACAGATATGGGTCTAGGGCCATCCCAACCTATGTGGGGAAAATGTGCTCTTTTGGCTTACTGTACCTCTAGTTCCAGCCTTGTTTAGAAGAAAACACTGACCATAACAAGCAAAGTGGCCTTTTGCAGACAGTCACCCATATCTTTTTACTTTAGGTTGTTGTCTGTATATTTAAAGGCCAATGCAAGCCAAAATCTCTTGGGAGGTGTCAATTGTAATTTTAACCGTTAACTTCGGTTGGCACTTTTCTTTGTTCTGAAAAGTGAGCAGCTACTATTTAAATGTCTTCCCAATGATTCTCTGCACCACACTGGGAGCACCTCTACATGATGTAGAAATTCTTGGGTGATTTGCTTATAGTGCTCATTCTGTGAGTGGGATCATTGGATGGAAGAGGTAAAATGACTGTGTCCACTTTGCAGAATCCAAGTCCAGTTCATTTTATAAAGAAGTACCAACCAGGGGATGCAGGGTAGTAATTCAAATCACTTGGGCATTCCTAAAACATTAGCACCACTCCAGCTTACAAATAAATACAGTTTTGTTGGTATGGTTTTGATGCAAACTTAATCCAACATGTATCTAATTTTTCTGTAATATTGTTTTCCTCCGGTTTTTTAGTTGATGCTGCTAGTTCATATTATGCTTTTGCACAACCATCTCTTATTACCTGTGAAATAGAAACACTTATGATTGTTATTCTTGCCCCTAGTAGAATGTGAGTCAAAAGGGTATCAGATGCCTTACTGAATGATTCAGGATAAAGGTTTCATAAAGTAATTTCAGGAGGGTTTTCAGGCCATTCATGTGTTTTACTGCATTGTTCAGCGTTTTTTTTGGTCATACTTTTTATGTCTGGATCATTTAATAAATTCAATGAAAACCGTTGTTTTAGAGTTTGCGAGTTTAGTTGTGGTTTCAAAAACCTCAAACAACTACAATCTGACCTTTATTAAATAAGCCTCCGCAATTCAGATTTTTTTTCATGATTTGAGAAAATAAAAGCAACTAAAAACACAGCTGCTAATATACTCAAGAATATTCTTTAGAACCTTGAATAGTTGATATTTATTAAAAATAAATCCAGCAAAAAGTCCCAAGAAATAAACTCAAGCAACTTTATTAATTTTCCCAGTTTTCAGCCTCATTACAAATTAATGGAATACTGTGATTCTTCATAGTGTAAAAAAAATTCTGTAAAAATATTCTGCCTTGTTATTTTTAAATCACCTAGGGAGTTATATAAACTCTGAATGCAGAAAATCTGAAAAATTAATGGGTTTTTTTTAGTATAAAATCGGATTTTAAAAAACCATCAAATTTTTCTAAATTTGTTAGATCCGTTGTTTGGCAATTCACATAACCTGATATGCCCACTAACGTCAGGGCGATATCAGGCTAATCCAAACGGCCTTTGGGCCGAACGATCTAATTACAATGAAAGGAATGGGCGCTGATGGGTCACAGGGCCACATCAACTAGCCAATGCGGCCATGGATCGAAGAAAAACAAACAAACTTGCTTGATCGATATCTGCCTGATTTTTGGCCTGATTTTGGCCACACAGGCAGATAAGCTGCCGAATTGGTCTAAAGGACCAATATCGGCAGCTTTAATCTGCCCGTGTATGGCCATCATTACACAGCCTTTTATGCATACAGTTTTGATGAAACAAATTATTGGGGTATTTATGTATTTCCTTCGTTCTGCTCCTTTATAGAAGAATCTGTGCATGAAGGAGATTGACACTGCTGGTAACTAATGCAATGTGGGACTTTTCCATACTCAAATTAAGTTGCTTACTTTGGAATCAGATTTTTTCTGCAAAGCAAATTTCCGGGAAAATGTAATAATAAATAAATGCAAAAAACCTGAGCGGATTTGATCGGAGTTTGTAGCAGAAAATATTGAGATAAATTTGGATTTTAATAAATAACCCCTTTGTGTTCATCTAGTAGAGATGCCAACAGACTGTATATTACACTCACACATAAATGACAGGAGCACTGTGGGAACTTTTAACATTAGTGATGGGCGAATCTGTGCAGTTTTGCTTCATTGAAAAATTAGCAAATTTACAGAGAAATTTGCAAAATGGCAAAAAAATTGCAAAATGCATTGAAGTCAAGGGGGGGGGAAATAATTTTGACTTGCAACAATTTTGATGCGAGTGACAATTCTTATACCCTCAACTATTTGGTCTAAATGCATTAAAGTCAATGGGCATCTCAATAATTATTTTTTGACAGCGGATTTTTCTAGTGAGTTTATTCGCCCATTACTATTTAACATCCAATAAGTAACAAGTGTATGAAGCATGTTAAGGATTTGGAAGGAGTGCTGTTCATCTCTCTCTTTTAGTTATTTTTATTGACTAGGGTGAGGGATCACTGTGTTCTTAATACACCAGCTAACCAAACAATATTGGGAACTTGGAAAAACTCTTATGGCAGGATTCTATGATCTATATGATATGATATTTGTATTCACTGCCAATTAAAGGGGACCCGTCACCCAAAGAAATTATTCAAAATCCTATTTTATCACATTAGTCAAGCAAAATGAACTTTAATTACACTATATAAATTATTTGAATCTTGTTTAATTCAGTCTGGGATTTTAAAATTATAGCAAGCAGGCAGCAGCCATTTTGTTCACACTGTTATTAAGGCAAGTCTTGTGTCATCTCAGAATCTTGTTTGTGCACCAGAATGGGGGACCCAATGTCCATTTCTATGCCCTGGATACACAATTAAATGGTTAAGAGAACGGGGGAATGTGTGGAGAGCAGTGACATCTAGGAAGTGCTAAATGGAAAGTGAAAGTAATTGTCTGCCCCGCCTCTATGCCATTGGCATAGAGGAGGGGCAGACAATATTTGATTGACAGCTGAGATTTTTGAATGAGTTTACTGCCGCTATGAATGCTTTAATAAAAAATAGAAATTGGATTTCATGTTTAATTTGAAAACGACTTTTATTATACAGATTTTTGTGTCTGGGTGACAGGTCCACTTTAATAGTTTCTTATACAACATTTTGAATCAGCTTGTCATTGATTAGAATATAAAAAATGTACTAAAACATGTCCAAAGATTGATTGTACTTTGAAATGCATTTATGCCTACATATCAACTTTACTTGCCAGTTTATAGGCCACCATATTATCCTTTTAATCAGTATTTTACTAATTAAATGTGTTGTTATTCAAAATCTACTTAAGTGCTAAATGTTTGATATTACTTCCACTGCATATATTTTTGCACAAAGATTGTTTGGGGATTTTACAGTGGGAGTAGGCTATTGTAGACTATTGAATGGCAAGAAGTATGAGGCCACTGTACATGAAGCAGACATAATTAAGACTAATCAGGGTTCTAGTGATCATAAGTCCCTATGAAAATTAAGGTTTAGTCAGATATGTATGTACACATTTGTACCTGAAATCAGTCAGATATTTACACAGTTACACCTCAAATCACCAGTGGAGTCACAAGTATTCATACAGTTTACATTGATATAATGAATGCAAGTAAAACATTGCATGTAGTTGCATCGCCTGTTCACAACAAGTCATTGGTTCTTTCTTAACTTATACTTTGCAATACAATTTTGTTATAAATTCTATGGCACGCTTAGTTCTGTGAACCCCATGCCATGAATATAACAATGTTTTCTGTGGTAGAAATGCACAAACAAATGGTGGACATCACATAAATGGTTTCACTGAGTTTAGTTTCCTCTGTTCTACCTTACTTGGTACAAAAGTAAGAAAATAAATATTGATTAGTTGCATTCTCCAAAACATTGATGAGAAACTAGAACTGCTGCTTTATCTGTGCCAGGCAGGGTATGAAATATAGTAAGCCAATATTTTCTTATTGAATATCATCACACGAATCTCTTAACTCGCCTCACACAATGAGGAGCTAACTTTTTTGTTAGCATTCAAAGCACAGACAACATTCTGGGGAAGAGAAAAGAGTTATGGTGTTTTGATCTAAAATTCTTCAACTTGCAAACAAGTTTAATGTTTGTTCTTTGTGACTCAAAGGCATTTCTTTCAGCTTTATTTTTATCTAAAAAGTGTTGAGACCCAGACGTGCAAAAGCAAAGAGGATAAACATGTAAACACTGGAACCTTTCTATTTTGGTTCCCCCCAAAAGAAAAAAATAATTTTTATCTTCATCCCCAATAACAAAATGAACATTGTTCTGCTGTGCAATAAATTATGTTGTTTAAATCAATAGCAATAATGTACTGCAGAGCAGATCATAAAAGTTTTTATTACACGGAAAAAGAACAGCGAGAATTTATTGCCATCAAAATCATTTGGTCCAAAAAAGTGGCATCGTTGGCATTTAGCTCACATGCTTCAATTTTTCAGAAGAAAGGAACCCAGTGCTATAACTATTTCATATATGTCATGGAAAATGAAAATGTCACAGAGAATGTAATGGGATTTGGGATCTGTCTCTTTTTGTTAATCAACTAATAAATAACAAATAAAAGCACAGGCATATCAATAGCTGTGACAATGAATTCAAACAAATTCATACAAATTACAGCATCAGGTTATCTTTTTTAAAAAAAAAACATTTTTTATATGTTAAAATTTAATTTTGTCACATGCCTGCTGCTGCACATACACAGCACAGATGCTACCAAATATATTACAAACTACAAAAGTATTTTTGCAATATATGACAGATTTACCAGTTGCATATTAAAATACCTACGAGGGAAAAACAATTCACACCAATAAGAATAAAATACATATCTCACAATGTAATATTGTTCCTTAAACTGTTATTACATTGAGAATTTTAATTGCGCACTCTTAAGAAGTGCTGTAAGGTGTCGTAATCTTTTGGAGCAAACTATAAAATTCGCAAAAGCTATATTAAATTCATGCAAAGCTAAATTTGTTCGCGCAAAGGCATAACTCCGCATTGCGAATAGTTTTTCCGTTACTGACTTTTATTACATTCCTCCGCTAATGATGCTACTAAATATGGTGAATCAGCATACCATGAAAAAATGCCACAGATTTAAAATGCCACAGGTCTATTGAGCGTAAGGTGTGGATATATCAGTTGATTGTAATGCAACTCAGTGTATCAATTTCTTCTTGTGTATTTTAGGTGGTGTATGCTATTTCTTTAAAAAAATCTCACATAAAGAAATAAAGTAATTAATGCAAGAAGATGCACTTGTGTTTTCTTTCATTAATTCATCCACACCTGACTCTCAATGCATAATATTAACTTCGCCTTAGGGGTTATTTACTAAAATCCAAAGTTTGTTGATTTGAGAAGGAGTACTTTTTTATTCAGACTTTAAGCACCATCTGGGTTTAATAAATCACAAACATTTTTAGTTGTTTTTCATCTGAAAAAATTATGTTTTCCCCTTTAAAACCCCTTAATGTCAGATTTCATCAAGGCACTGGCACAACATTCTTTTGAACCAGAAGACTTGACATATGCAGGACTAATGGTAACTGAAATATTCAGACAATATATGAATAAATACAGAATGAAGATGTCACAGACTGTGTAGTGAGGAAGCCCTTAGATTGCTATTATCAACTCCTGAAGCAGGAGAGCCCCGCCAACCCCAGTTTTCACTGATGTCTTTTTGGGTCCCAACAACTTTCTGCTGCAGGACTGATGGAGATCCTACACACGGCAGAGGTTGTTCTAAAATCGCAACACAGACAAGGATCGGGCAAAATATTTTCAGAGTCATGCAAAGGGCCTTGGACAGGCAGTATTAGGCAAGGGGCAAGAGTAAAAAAAAGTATAAGGGCTTAAAGGAGAACTAAACCCTAAAAATGAACATGGCTAAAAATGACATATTTTATATACTGAACTTATTGCACCAGCCTAAAGTTCCAGTTTCTCAATAGCAGCAATAATTTAGGAGAACCTGTTACTATCTTAGAACGTGTTTGCAACACTCACATACTCACATGCTCAGTGGGCTCTGAGTAGCTGTTGAGAAGCTTATGGTTGGGAGTCATTGCAAATTATCAAGCAGAAAATTAGGTTCCCCTGTAATATAAGCTGATGCTACATGGCTGATTTTTAAAATCTGATGCGATTTGCACTGAATTTGGTGCTGCCATTTAGTAATTATCTTTATTAATTACTAATCAGCCTTATATTCTGGCATTTATATTCTATGGGGTTCATGCACAAACAATCGAATTTAGTTTCCCCCCCCCCCCCCCGAATCACTAAAAATGTGTGTTTTTTATATATTTCTAAAAAAAATAAAAATTTTGATTTATTAAGTTAAAAAACCACGAAGTAAAAGGTCAAGGTGCAATAGAAGTCAAAGGGAGGTGTGCTGATCCTTTTGGACCGATTTAAACCAGTTTGCAATATTAGAGGTTTTTGGATATTTTTCTCCACTATTCTTGTTCAGTGAATTGTTCAGTGCTTTTTGTACGTACTTCTTATATTCCGATTTTTAAATAAATCTCATGACATTCGTAGTTTTAGAGTTTAGTCGTTGTTTTAAAAGCCTCTAAAAAAGTGATCCCCAACCAGTGGCTGGTGAGCAACCCAGTGCTTTCAGTGGCCAAAAAACAGGTGCTTATATTTAAATTCCAGGCTTGGGGGCACATTTTAATCTTATAAAAAACAGACGTGCTGCCTCCTTTAAGCTGCCAGTCCACATAGGGCTACCAAATAGCCAATTACAGCCCTTATGTGGCACCCCAGGGACTTTTGTGTTTGGGGTGTTGCTTGTGTTGCACCCCAACTCTTTTTACATTTGAATCTTTCTCACGGGTAAGAAAGGTTGGGGACCCTTCTCTAAAACCACTAAAATTTTCCCTTTAATAAATAGACCTCCAAGTGTACTGTATATTTTGAGTCAGTCCCTAAGCTCAGCAAGTGACAGCAGCACAGAGCATGTGCAGTGAATTAGCAGAAAAGAAGATGGGGAGCTACTGGGGCATCTTTGGAGACACAGATCTTTCCTGCTAAAGGGCGATGGTTACCTTGGGCTGGTACAGTGGCCCAAAACATAATGTACAACATTTCTATCTTACTTCTTTCGTTTTTATTTTTAAATGTTCGCACCAAAAGTGATGTCATTGTGCATGTGCGCACCTGGACTCATACCACACCATGATGAGCACAAGAGCAGTGTGGTGCAGACTTATAAAAACGTGTGGTATGTACAATTATTGGCCTCAATGCAAAAAGAGAGATCCTAGGTCCCTATAACCTATTTTTAGGGGCACATTTACTAAGCTCGAGCGAATTTCAAAGTATTTTTTTGGCTTCAAGTACTGTCTCTTTAAAAAATACTTCGACCACCTTACTTCGTCACCTAAAACCTACCGAGCACCAATGTTAGCCTATGGGGAAGGTTCCCATAGGTTTTTCTAGCAATTTATGATCGAAGGAAAATCGTTCGTTCGATGGATTAAAATCCTTCGAATCGTTCGATTCGTAGGATTTAATCGTTTAATTTTTCCTTCGATTGTTTGATCGAACGAATTGCGGTAAATCCTTCGGCTTCAATATTCGAAGTCGAAGGATTTAACTTCGATGGTCGAATATTGAGGGTTAAATAACCCTCGATATTTGACCCATAGTAAATGTGCCCCTTAATGTGCTTCTAGGAAATAAAATAATCTGCTCTAGATTCAATAAAATACCAGAAATTTCAGCAATAAAGATGACCAGACACAGCTAGATTAGGTCATGGAAACAATCTGTTTTAATAAAAAGTTAAGTTTATTGTAGCATTGTTCATGAACCTTTGCATAAGCTCAGTGTAAGGGGTCATTCTATTCTGTTAATAAATATTGTTTTTGTGTACTGCATTTTGCATTGGATGACAAACATAACCCAGTCTTTTTGAGATAATTGAATGGCTCAAGAGAGCAGTACAGTGGATAAAGTTTTATTATGCTGTAAGTTAAGGTTGTTAAGTGGAGTAAAAAATGAATAGGACAATAGCACCTTTAAGTTACAAATATCTAACTCTTATGCCGAATTAGTCAGATATCAGGGTATACAAGTCAGTTTGACATAGGACGTTATATAGTAGTACTAGTAAAGAGATGTGTGTTTCTAGTCAATAGTTTAGAACAATAAAAAGAGGTTTCTGTTTTCAACTGATACAGCTTATTGACAGGTCTATGTAAAAAAAGAAAAATGCAAGCATTTAATATATTCATTTATAATAATGTAGCCCAAAGGGTCCACACAAGAATTACCAAAAATGTAAATGCAAAAAAAAGTTTCAGTCCCCAACAGATACCTTCATCTGGATTAAAAAATAAATAAAACATTCTAGATGAAGTTTTCTGTCTGAGACTGAAATGTTGAATAATAAAACTTTTTTCATGCATTTACATTTTTGTTTGGCAATTCTTAAAAATTGTAGGTGTGCTGTCCTTGTTCCTGTACATTATTATAATAATATTTGTCTACAGTGTAATATAACATTTATTCTATTAAGAATATTTGTTTGAAATGTATTTTAGATTCTTTAAATAAATTTATCATATCATTTTGACTTTGACAGTGTTGTCCCTTTTACTACATCAATACAGTAGAAATGTTATTTTGAATTGCTTTCTGTTCACAAATGCAAAAGGATCCTTCCAGACTGTTCGCTGTACATCTTCAAGGACGCTATCAACAATGCTTTCATTGAATTCTTTCTCAACATATTGTAATCGCATCTCTTCACCTACTTCTCAGAAAACTAGTGGTTGAGATCAATTTTGTTTCACTCTTTTGAAGTGTCCCTTAGGACATTTTCTTGGAACACTGAAGTACCTTAGCTGCATTTTAAGGATAAAGTATTGCTAGAAATAATTTAGACAATAGCTTAAAATATTTCTTATGCTTATCTTTCTTTATTGATATACATAATTACAAAATCCTCATTGAGCAAGAGAAGAATTTGTTTTCATACACAAGCACACTTCTATAAGGAAGTTGTAGAAATTATCTCTGATTACCCAGAAAATTACCAGAGAAATTGCCTGGGCTGTGCTCTTTATTTGTATGTTTTTTTTTTACATCAAAATAGTATTTAGTTCTCCAAAAGGTTCTCCAAAACTGGGGAGTACATCATTAAATTGGGCCTGAGTATGTGTATCTTGCTGTTAGCCAGAGCAGTTAAGGTTCTACAGGTTAGACCATTTTGTCATTTGCTTGAGTGCTGATCTGTGTCAGGGAAAATTTAGCAAATTAAGAGATGGAAAGCGAGTCACTGGTATACAGATTCCATAATAAGTAAGCAAATTTTAAGACAGGTCAGGACCTCTA
Source organism: Xenopus laevis (assembly GCF_017654675.1). Taxonomy (NCBI): domain Eukaryota; kingdom Metazoa; phylum Chordata; class Amphibia; order Anura; family Pipidae; genus Xenopus; species Xenopus laevis. The sequence goes on from NC_054378.1 coordinate 95,219,729, forward strand.
GAAATGAAGACAAAGGTCATTTTTTCATGGCACCCTTTTCTGCTTTTGGGATACCAATAAACATGTTTCTGTTGACTGTGTTGAGCTTTATTGTTTGTCAAAATTCGCACATCAAAGTAAATATTTGCTGTATTGCATTGGGGTCAATATGATAGCTAAATCACATGCATATTGTGTTCAGTATCTACTACTATACTTATTAACAGTTAGGGGCAGATTTATCAAGGGTCAAATTTCAAAGTGAAAAAAACTTTCGAAATTCGACCATCGAATAGGCTAGTCCGACATTCGATGTCGAAGTTGAAAGATTTTTAAGATCGTACAATCGTACTACGATCGTACTTCGGATCTAACCATTCGAACGATTTAATCCTACAATCGAACGATTTTACAAAAAGATCCTTCGACTTCTCAAAACTTAGCCAAATATTGGCTATAGGTTCTAGGAGGTCCCCATAGGTTAACATAGCAATTTGTCAGGTTTAAGGTGGCGAAGTGTCGAAGTATTTTAAAGAGACAGTACTTCGATTATGCACGAAGCATTTTCACTTCGAATCAAAGTCAAAGTCGAATTTGGCCTATTCGATGGTTGAAGTACCCAAAACTTACTTTGAAATTCAAAGTTTTTGAATTCGAAAATTCACTTTGAATCCTTAGTAAATTGTGCCCCTTAGGGAAAAAGACTGGTTGATGTTTAAGTAAAAAGTACAATCTGCAGTTTATATATCACTAGTTTATAAACATAGGCAAAACTAATAAACCAGACCATCAACAGATAAAATCTGAGTGCTCAAATCCTTTTGCTTAATATGGAAGGAGATGGGAGGATAATGTGATTTTTTTGTCTACCATACATTTTTTTTGTTGTGCGTGAAACTGACCATGTGGCAAATTTTTGGAGCCATATTGCAAAACATTTCATTGATATTGCCATGCATGGTGCTTATCACTACTTGTGGCTAAAGAATTAGATGCAAACATCACTTGTACTCCAAATGCATCAGAAATTATGGCAAACAGACTGCAAACATATCAGTTGTCTATTTTGGCACATTGTACACAATTGCATTAGGTGCAGCTCAATTGCATCAAAAGAATCACCCCTTTGCTTGCACAATAAAACTGGAACTCTGGAACCCGCACACCCATTCAACCACTGTAGGCAGGAGAATGGCTGGGGAAGGGGATTTCTGGCAACTATAGAGGAAGCAGACCCCATGGTCTAGGGCTCCTGTTCTCCACCCCCAGTGATGATGGAATTTGGTGTTTATACAGAGCTTGTTATCGCTAATTAAATAGCTTAGCCAATTTCAGTAGGGTAAATGTGAAAAGCAAAACAAATCTTTGTTACTGCTTTAGAATTTTAAAAAACAGTTCTGTCTATTTTTCTCATGTTTCGAAAACGATATATAGGTATGCAAGGTTTTTTTTAACATTGTGCAATTTCACACTGAAAGTCAATAAACAGCTATTTTGCAGTAAGTTCAGATTTCTGGGTGATTTTGAATTTGATCATTCTGCTTGTTTTGTGGAAGAATAACTGTATGTGATTGATATTTTCCAACATCCCTCACAACTTAATGTGAAATTACATGGCTCAAAAACAATGTGGCAAATGAATGCAAGTTCAAAGAAACTTTTATTGTGCAGTTAAGGATGTGAGGAAAATACAAAATGAACACCCGTACCTCATATGATTCAATATAAATAGTATGTGTACTTTAAGTAGGAGATTGGCAAAATGCATGCAAATATAACACAGTTCTCCTGTAAACTGATTGAAAGTTCAAGGTACTAGATATTTAAAAAAATATTTAATTAGTTTTGTTCATGTTTGTTTAAATTGTACCTTGAATGTCTACATATTTTATTAGATGTATTATATATTAATTATATCAGGGTGATTTGCTACAACAATTTTCATTTATCTGTAACTAGCAAAATAACTTTTCAATGCTACTATTTCAATGTACATGTACTGTTTTTATTTTTTAGATGATACTTGGACACATTGCTAACATTTTTTGAAATAAATGCAAAAATCCTCAAAAACAATTAAACTAGATCTTTCAAATGTTCTTAAAAAACTAGAGATACTTTTTTTCTTCTGTACATCTTGCGTTTGTAGTGAAGAATATAGGAATGCACTACTGAATAGAAGATGTTTTATTGTTATGGAGCTGAAATGTAGGAATGAAGTAAGGGTAGAAGCAAGGGAAAGAAACAAAGTGAAAGTCTTGGAAATATTGGTAAGCCTCACCTTCAAGAATAATGATTGGTTAAAAAAACAACCTGCCCAGGTCATGTAGAAGTCAATGGTAGTGATGGGTGAAACAATCTTTCCTAACCACATCTGAATGAGATGCTACAGTATATACAAAGCTTGATAATAATTTTGAAGCATTTTTATGAGTGCGATTGTTTGCGAGATTATTATCTGAATCCTTCAATTCTATAATTTGTTTTGTGTCCAGTTTTTTGTTAACTTAGCTTTTGCACCTAAAAGCTGCCAAAGTTTTTCTTTGTTAGAAAAGCATGTTTGGAGAAAATTACTGAAATTGTTGAGCTTTTTGAGTGAGTACGTAAACTCAAGGCAGGTTTCCTTGATGACTGCTTGAGCAGAAAAACAATCATAAATAGACCCCATATAAAAACATCATGTTGTGGAAGCCACAATACGTTATGATGACTTTTGGCAGTGAAATACAGACCTCCGTACAGTGCTCCCTCCACCCTCAGAAGTCCTTTAAAAATGAATTATCAATGAAGCTATTTATCTGAATTTACATAAAGGGGTATAAATGTCAAAGTATTAAAACTAAGCTTGCCACTGTTTGCCAAAGGCAAGTTTCACAACTTGTACAGTTGCATATTTAGCAAAGGGTTAAAATGGACTAAACTCTTGTTGCAACCTTGATAAATGATATCCTAAAACTAATATGTAAGTGAATAGAGAGCTGAGGAGTTCCCCACTGGTAAACTGTGACAAACCTTTTGATACGATATTGAAATGCCCCATAGTTTATATATATATATATATATATATATATATATATATATATATATATATATATATATGTATATGTATATATATGTATATATATATATATATTTATTTTTTTTTTTTTTTTTTTTTTGACAAACCTTTTGATACGATATTGAAATGCCCCATTGTATAAATATATATATATATATATATATATATATATATATATTTTTTTTTTTTTTTTTTTGAAAAACTATGACAAACCTTTTGATACGAAATTGAAATGCCCCATTGTGTGTGTATATATATATATATATATATATATATATATATATTTTTTTTTTACAGTTGTTAATATATTATTGATTTGACAGTTTTTTTTTAACTGACCAACACACTCATACTGTCAGTTGGCTGATGCCAGAAAGATTGAGCAATCTGCCATGAATACAAACTAACATCATGGAGCACTTGGCTAAAATCTGAGTCCTGACACTTGACAACCTCTGTAAACTGCAACTTTTAATATCATCCACCCTATTTGTGTCAGTAAGCTCTATTGGACAAGGACCTCCTTCCTACTGTCTCTTGAACACTTAGCACTTAATCTTGTAACTGTGCTTTGTATTTGTTATTGTATTGACTCTTGTTCTATTAATATATATGTGATATAAATAGCTTTTTTGTTAGACCAAATTATTAAGGGTTAGTGGATTTCTTCCAACAGCAAAGGTTCCCCTTTAATATCTAGTAAAATTAAGTCAAAGCCTTTGACAATTCTACTAGATACCGTATATATCATAAACTGGATAACTGAGAATTTCCATAGACATGTTCCCCTTTAATGACTGCATATACAACACATATAATAAATGCTGCAAACAAACAGCGTGATTGATTTTTCTCACATACTGATTGCAGCACACCAGGCTATGCATTTTCGAAGTAAAAGCAGGGAGTAATGCATACTGACCCTATGCCAAGGAGCAGTACTTTCACAGCTGCTAGCACTAATAAACCTGTCTTAGGTTGTTGCTAGAGATGAAAGTTTAATAAATAGGCCATTGGAGGACATAGCAAGTAGTCAAGAAGCAGAAGATAGAATAGCAATTGAGAAAGAAAACTGAGCAGGCACAACTGTAAATTACTTTGCTCTGTCTAAATAGAGTTACTTGGCAAAATCATATGTTGCACCCCTACTTGGCCTGCCTATTGATTATAATATAGTTGGGAATATGGGGCTGCCATTTTAGAGTAAACTCGACTCTTCTAGCTCAGGAAAATTTTATAGGGGTCTCTAGCTTTATTTATATTTGCAGTAAATATGCCTTTGTAAAAGCAATGAAAGTCTTGCAGATATGCTGATAATTAAAAAAAAATAGAAAACTTTCCTACCCCTGCCAGTATTAAAAATGTTTTTTTAGTATAACATGCCCTTTAAAATATTATTTTCAAGATTATTTTCACTGTTGATTTAGAAAGCATTCAAAAAACGGCTCTCATCGTGTTTTTGGTTCAAGTTAAAAAATATTCTTTTGTGATTGAAACACAAGTGACAAAAGTACAATCTTCAGCTTAAATGTTTGAAAGCAATATACTGTAGATGATAAAAATTTAAAGATACATTAATACATAAATTGTCTGTTTTATTATTTGGTTTTTAAGATTATTCAAAGCAATTTTCAATACAACTTTTTTGGTAAATAATGTAAGCAGTTTCATATAATTAGGGACAGATTTGTTCAGGTTCATGATGTGTATTTGACAAATAGATTGCTAAAAGCAACGATCAATATTTTTTCTCTTCTATTGCACCTCTCTGCAAATCCATGCACTGGCTATCAATATATTCTTACATCAAATTTAAACTCCGCACACTCACCTTCAGACTTTCAGTAACAATGTTCCACAACATATTTCAGTCTCATCTGCAGGTACACTCCAAATTGACAACTTCCGTCCTCTAATAATCTTAAATCTTCTTCTGCCCTAGTATGCTTATGACATGCAAGCCTCCAGTTCTTTAGCAGAGCAGTGCCCTCCCTGCTGAACTCAGTACCCCACAATGTCAGACAATCTCCTGCCCTGCAGAGTATTAACGTTGCCTTAGAACTCACCTCTTCCATGAAGCGTACACACTTACCTGCTAACCAAACAGGTATGATATAGTACATCAGTTTCTGCACATTACATTCTGAACACCCATTACCTCTTTACTAATACTGTTATAACACGCAATATTTTCCAAGCACATACTTTCCTCACAGCCACATGCCGTTATATGTTTATGTATCAACTATCCCCACCCATGTCCATTTAATTTATTTCAGGCTATAATTTATATGAGGCCACATCCATGTTCACTAAGCCATAACCTCTGCTGGCTATTGATAAGGGGACTATGACACAAAAGCATGTAAACAGCTGATGATAAGGATTTAGTGGTAAGGTGTAGCAACACATAAGTGGTTGATTCACATTAAAAAAAAATTCTAGTGGATGGTTAATGTTCCTAGGACCAGACAAAGGGATCATATTATGTATAAATGTTTTCTAACAAATTAACTTGTACATATCCTTTTTACAATCCATTATTCTTATTTCTGCAGATCAATTGCAATGTACCAACAGACAACCTTGGCAAAGCAGACACACAAAAAAGCTCCAATATGCTCCATGTAGAACTGAATTGCCTACCCTATTTTCAAAGTTCGATTTTGTGTAGTTCTAGAGGTTTTTTTCAGCCATGACTAAATTAAAATTTTAAAGAACCACAAATGTCTACTTATTTATTAAAAGATCTGATTATAAAAACCACAAACAAGTAAAAATGCAGAATTAAGCCATATACAGTAAGAATAAGAAAACCTTAACATCCTTGTTTTCATACGAATTTTCGTGTGATTACAAATAAAAAAAAAACAACCCAAAGCAAAGAAGGATTTTACAATCTGCAAAGGATAGCGCCCATTTACTTCTACAACCTCGCCAGCTAATATGGCGCCTTAGTTTATGTTCATTTCTAAAGCATTTATTAAGTTTGTATTTCTTTTAATCTTCATTGTTAACAGCTTTTTTCACTGCAGATAACAGTTCCTTTCCAACTGACTGATTTAGGCTGATAAGAGCTTTTTTATAGCTTTAAGAGAGCCTGCTAAATCAATAATTTTTCATAAATTTTTAATACAATGACACTATCTGATGACAGCCCCTATTGTCATCTATTGTAGCATGACCAAAATACTTTACTTTGTTTATTATCAAGAGAGTGGTTTAGTACAGAGTAAACCTCTAGTGATGAGCTAAAGTGCCTGTTTAGCTTTACCAGAAAATGTGTGAAACCATGGAAAAATTTGTAAAATGTTGAAATGTTGGTGAATTTTGGCAAATGTTGTTGGTGCTTTTTCTGGCACCAAAGACTGCATTTTTTTCTGTTGAAAAAAAGGCACAACAAAACTCTGCCATTAGCATTTTCTACAGGGAAAAACACTTGTTTTATTAATCAAAGCACATGGCAGAATTCTAGCACAGTTTGTTTAAATTACTCATTCCTATAGAGCAAAAAATACAAAATAGAATCTCTTATTTTAGTATCAGCAATGATAGATCTGTTTCCAGTGTAAGTAGCAGAGCTCTTGGGATCATCTGTGGCACACCCAAAAATATTTCAAAAGTACCTGTATCAATAGCCTGACAGTTGCTGTATTGAAAGCAAGGTCCAGCTCTTTTAAAGGGTTTTTTTTTAATTGAATTAAACATGAAATCTTAGCACACTGAAATGTTAACTTAAAATAACTCAAATTTGTATTCTATATTTCGATGTGTCTTCAAACTCTCAATCAATTCTAAAAATATGAAAAACTGAAACAAGCCCTTACAATTTCCCTAGGACAACTCCCACTGACTTTTACATAAACTTGTAAGCTTTCAGATGCAAAAATGTTACAATTGATATTTTTTGCGAATTTTTGCGCTTAATAAATATTCAAGTTTTGGAAACCCTTATTCAGATTCATGAGTTTTTGTGCAAATAAAATTTGTGAAAAAGAAAAAAAAATCCCTGTAAAAAAATTAATTTGGATGTTGATAAATCAGCTCCTAAATTGGGAAAACATTACTTAGTTAATGAAAGTTATAAAAGGATTAATGTGAGCTCTGCAAATGTAGCACATCCTATTGTCCGATTTTAGAATAATGGACTGTCTCTTTTACAGTGAAAAATACATAAAAAACAATGTCCTTTAGCAATTCTTATTTGTGGGTAATGGAGCGCTTGAATATACTTTTCTGCTTTCTATAGAGGAAAAAAATGTTAATTAGCTCTTAAAAATAAAATACAAGATGATGTTTCTCAATAACAGTATTATAAATAAACATACCCAAATTAAGATTACATTTTGTAACACACCAGCAAGACAATTTTTTTTACAATAACTTGTTTATGCTGCAGTAATTTCTCTAAGTGTTTTGAAGTGGCATTATCAGAAATGCATAATGCTGTACAAGCAATTAGTTATAACATACAGTAGAGGCCCAACTCTTTTTAATGAGTTGCAAATTGGTTAGAACTGCACAATGCACTTCAGAGAAAATAACATTAATACTTTTTTCACAGTACCAAATAAGAAACAGGACCATGCACGGAAGTTTCTGAAATTCCTTCCAACTGTCAAAAGGGAAAGCAAACATAACCAGCTGGAAAGGTTGACTGAAGGAGAAAGTCAACACAAGGGACGTGTCCAGCTTGCACTTTTCAATCTGTTGGACTACAGCTCCCGATATCCCCTGACAGCTGTTTTGGGGTTCTAGTTAAACTACAGCTGAAGAGTAGCTAGTAGTTAGGATGTTTCCGGTCAATATATTAATTAAGGTTGGTTAGGCTTAATGTATTGATTGAATGTTTATTTTCCCTTTGAGACAAATCTTGCACTGGATTAATTCTGGCATTTTCTTCTTCTAAGCTGCTCTGTGCCGTAATGATGGACACAATGCATTAGTGCCTTTCTGTTTTCTAGGTAGGGTCAATGGCTTTTTATTATGTAAAGTGCTTACAATGTAATCCTCTTTGTAACTAACTGACAGTTAATTTCACATTATATCTGCCGTCTCATGACTTTTACATGTTAATCAAGTTTGGAAATCCGGAAAAAAAAAAAGAGTTGTCTGCGTTGACTGGCCAAAAATAGTGTTATTTACAGCTGCATTGATAAAGGATGATAGATATTCTGCAGATGTGCAATTGTAATATGAATAATGCTCAGAGTATTTGTTGCACAGCTGTCTCAGTCTCTTTGGTTTCTTATTCTTTTCATCACCTAGTGTTGTAGAAGAACAATGGACCATGGGCTGCTTTGAACTTTGTGCCATTCTGCCTTCCTCTATTGGCAGCCACTTCCCATTCACTTGCATTTGAAGCCTGCTGTTTTAGGAAGACTCTTTTGTCAGTGGAAGGTATTGCTTTGTAGTGTGCATATTGACGTTTCTGAGCAATACCTCTCTTTCAGAACATGTTTCTTCTTCTATTGTATGTCCATTTCTCATAGCAGACAGTTGTAACACTACTCTGGTCAATTTGAGACCAATGGGGTTAATGTCTCACTTAAGGCAGGGACTTCACTAAGTGGAAGAGATGAAGGCAGGGTATAGTGCAACTACAACTCCCATAGGCTACTGTGCATAAAATAAGCTAACAGTTGTTATAGAGGAATATATGATGGACCAGCAGGGGTAATACTCACATCCACAGAGGCAAATATGTATAATCAGTAGATGTCTAGGACAGTGGAACTTACAGGGTCCCTGCTCCCCAACTTATCCCTAGAGGTACAGATCCCTCTAGGGCAGAATGGCTTACTGGGCCTTGGTGTACCCAGGCTCAGTGGAAACATTCAGCTGGGTTAGCAACCAGAATCCAAAGAGGAAGATCCACTCCTAACCAGACACTATCTTAAAGTGTGTCAGGAAATGGTCACAAAGCCTCTTGGCCAATAACTGGAATATGTAAATTACAACTAGATACATGGGCATCTGCAAGCTACTAGGGAGATGAGGAAGTGTAGGGGTTTTAAACCATAGAGCATAATAACCCTATGGGTCACTACACAATATCGAGGAGAGTTTGTATTGCTCACACAGTGAGGACTGTAAACTATTGCCCTATTTACAGATCAAGCATGATGTAAGGCAAATGGGCACATATATTACCACCAGACATTAAATTCAGAAGACACATATGGTGGAGGTGGCTCTATTGGTTTAGTTGGGCTGGCACTAAACCAATAATATATACAAATACAGTTATAAAATCTATGATTCTGAATGCCTGGGACCTGAGATTTTCTGGAAAAGAGATCTTTTCATACCTTGGATCACCATTTCCTAAAATAATCCAAAAAATAGGATTACTAGGAAACTAGGATTGTTTTGCTAATATTATAGATTTAGGCAGCTTCTTTATGATCAAGCACAAGGTACTGTTTAATTATTAAAGGCCAAAAGGAAATCAATTTTAAGCAGAATTATCTGCTTAAAATTAACTCTTTGAAAGATGACATTCCTGTTATTCAGAGTTTAACAAAGAAAAAAACCCACACCTGCACTATTACTCAAGCAAACCCATATTGATAAGACATGGGTATCTTTCTGTAGTCATTTTTAAAAGGAAGCCTAATGTGTGTCTCTAGGGCTGCTCAGACCGTGAGGCAAGGTGAGAATCTTGCCTCAGGTGGCACGGAGCGGTCAGTTAACCAAGGGTGGCAAAAATCTTCCTCTGGTAACTTTAAGAGACGAATCTCCGTTTTTTAAATGATAATTCAGCTCTTCTAGTGCATTGAGCGCAATAGCGCTCGCTGCACTGGTGATGCGGCCCCTCCTCCACCCGCTCCGGCGCTGGACGTTAGAAGAGTGGAGCAGGGGGGGGACAGCATTGGGGCTGCTGCCTCAGGCGTCAGCAGCCCCTGAAACGTGCCTTGTGTGTCTGTATGGTTTTATTTGTAGAGGTTCCATTTATATAAATGAACAAGCTTATGACTTTTGCAAACATTTGCAAATATAGGTTTTATTCCCTGTTGCACATTTTCTAGAGATGTCAGCAGCAACACTGGAACATTTGAAAATGTCAGTTTCGCTAATGTTTCACAAGCGGCCCTTTAAAAAAAAAAAGATGTTTTCGTGTTGATTCAAAAGCGTGTCCTACAAAATGATTTTCAATGGCCAAATAGTCCTACTGAAAAACAAATCTATGAAAACATCTAAAAGTGAACATCAAAAATTAGCCTTGCTATAAACCTAAAAACACATTAAAGTAGTCAGTTATGGATTTACAACACAACATATTTTGCAGGGTTTATCCTGCTGAGCCAAGCATTGTATGAGATATGCTATGATCAAAGATTATTCATAGGCAAGGCTCATAAATCAAAACTTCTGTTAACAAGGTTATACTATCACAATATTATGCATGATCCTCTTGAGGTAGATACAAATATTTTTTTGTAATTGCAGTTAATTGTTAACTAAGAAACAAGGTGCAGTTTGAATTTGTGGTAGAGGTGGGAAATTTAGAAAGTAAAACTCAGTCAGACAAGTGATAGATTAACACACCCAGGACACAACAATTTATGACACTCCCCAAGCCTACTACATTTTTTGGATTCTTGCCTAGCACAGTAGAGTACGGTCTTGGTAATAATTGTCATAGTGCAATCACTGATTTATGTTTTTGGTTCAGATTTACTTTAAAGATTAATATTAAAGGGTTAAGTAAGACTCAATATTCAAATAAAAAGCATGTCAATATTGACCATATACAGGATGTGTCTCTGATTTTATACACTTTCAGATGACCTCAGTTTTCAAAAGTCTTTGCTCTGAAAATATGGAATTCCATGCCTGCTTTTGGCCAGGTCTAGTTGCGATTTCTAAATAGGGCACTTGCATGTGTGAAACATTTCATTGAAAAGTAATTTGTGTTGGAGCAACATTCCAGAGGCTATATAGAGAAGCAAGATCCTATGTACAAGTTATTCTGAATTGAGAAAGCCATTTGGATGACTGGTGAAACGTCTTGAAGAAAAACACAGCAAGTCTAGTTGATTTGACTTATTTCTATAGATATACCATGACCTGGATGAATGAGAACTTTTACAAGCATTTACTATGTGTTTAAATTGCTCCTGTCAGTGGCAATACATTGCAAGAGAGCTCACTCACATTAGACATGCAGACTAGTAGTTTATATAGCCCGCAGACCCTTCTAAGACATTCATATACTTATTTGTATGAGATCATTTGGCCCTTGAACAACTTACAGCCACCTGTCCTGGCCATGCCCTGTTATTGGCCTCTGCTCTGTATACCGTTTGCCCTGACTTCTGGCCAGTTCATGGAACTCCACCTTTGCGTGCTGCTTGCACTTACCTCAGGCCTAATTTTCTGACTCTGCCACTGCCTGCTTACTGCCCTGAATTCTGGCCATTTTATTAGTCTGCATCTCTCTGTTGCTGGTTCTAACATTTGGCCTGTGTTTGTTACAGCATCACAATAAGATACTATTCCTTGCCACTTCAGTAGACTGTTTAAGGAACCATTTTCCAGTGTTATTCAGCATGCTAGTTTCAGTCACATTATAGTTAGATTGTTGTTCTAGCAAGATACATTGAGTGATGTGGAATCAAAAATAACAATAGTTATCATAGCAAAAGATACCACCTTTATTATATTATACACATTATACTGTTCAGCTGCTGAAAAGACTATGACTAAAATGTAATAGTAAAAAGACGCAGGTTGAGTGTATGGCTCCATTAAGTGATGTAAATAATTTGGTTATATAGGATTCAGAAAAAGCAAATCAGTTCTTGTTCATCGTATACAACAGAGAAGTCATAGATTTGAAACCCATTCTGCACAGATGGCTCAACTCAATCAAGTCAGGAAGGGAAATTCATAATGGAGAAGGACCTAAGTATACTTGTAGATAATATAAACTGGGCTGTAGATAGTAAAGCCAGTCAACAGTTGCAATGGTAAACAAAGTTTTGAACTGTACTAAAAAGGGTATAAAGCATTGGTATAGCCCACATGTTGAATATGTTATGAATTTTTGGCCTCCAGTGCTCAAACAGTATTTTATTAAATTAGTTTGAGTCCAAAGAAAAGCAACTAATCTGGTTAATGGTATGAAAAGTCTCAGTTATGAGGAATGGCTGACCAAGTAGTTTACCCTGTAAAAGAGGTGCAAAGATAACTGTGTATAACTATATAAGTGGATCATATAATAAACTCTCTATTTTATACACCAGTAGGTCGATCCAGCAGACACAAGGGCATCCACTGAGATTAGAAGAAAGAAAGTTCCATCTTTATATTCAAAAATAGTTTTTATAATGGTAAAAGCTGTGATTTTTTTTTTAAATTCTCTCCGTAAGGTGGTGGTACTGGAAGATATCTTAGGGGTTGTATGGATTTTTACAAAGTAAAAAAAATAAAGGATTACTGACATTAGCTTTGAGAACAAAGTTGATTTAGGGACTGGTGTGATTGTCAACTTGGAGTCAGGGAAGAGATTTTGTCCCTCTGAGGATAATTGGAGAGGCTTCAGATGAGGCTTTTCACCTTCCCCTGGATCAGTTAGTGGCAAGTAAGAAGACATAAGAGGACAGCTGAAGAAGCAGTGCATGGCTGTATGACAAGGTCTTGCCCTCTTGAATGAAAAGGAAGATGTGTGTCTAGATGTCTGATGACTCATGACATAGACATGGAATGTGTGAGATGCTTGGAAGATCCCCTGTGTGATCATTTTCTTGCTGAATGCAAGTTTTGAAAGCTTGTCTGTTTCAATTTTTCACTATTACATATCAGACTGTAGCCTCGAATTAGAACAATGTTAATGCAATGCATTATCAGAATTGAAAAGACTCATATATTTTATGTTAATGCAGTATATGTAATTATGTAAACTATAATACAATACTGTACCTCCAAGAGTTGCTGAGAGAAGAAAATGAGTCCCATACTTCTTTATAATGTTATCAGTGATCTGTTGCAGGGAAGGTCTTCTTCCCAGCAGTCGTATGTTGCGAAAGAATTCAGGAGCAAGAGGCAAAGGAGAACCAATAAAATTTCTTCTTTCGACTGCAAGATTATTTACCTTCCAGCGCCCAAACTCTCTGAAAATAAAAAAGAAAACTTTTAGTATTTAGAAAAGGTGTTGAATACAATACTAAATAAACCTTGCAATTGACAGATGTTTGAGGTTATTATAAGATTTTAGCATGAGTACAAAGTAATTATGCAATAATTCTGCTAATTTCATTTATCCTGTCACCGCTGATTTGAGCACAAATGGAACAAGATAAATCCACCTTCACTAGTGATGCTCAAAAAAATAATAATATTGAAACAGTTAGACTCTCTAAAGTTCAGAAGAGAACATTTGATAAACCTTATAAAGGTTATAAAATAAACAGAAGTAAGCTGTACATTCTAAAATAAAATTCACAGGAAAAAAAGGAGGTATTGTCTTGCAGCCAGCAAATTGAATACTGATATCTACAATGCTAAAGTAAAAAAGTTCTATTCCCTCTGCAACAAATAAAGGCAAAACGATCTTGAACTTCAAAACCTTAGAGAATGTTCTTCTTATCCAGGGAATATGGTGAGAGAAACTAGTTTGGAACACCTGACTACTTCTTCCTAGGGAAGTATGCCAATTTGTCTCTTTGGCTATCAGGGGACTGAGCACAAGGTACAGGTTGCTCCAAGCACTTTTATAAACAGAAATGTTTTTAGAAACATTTACTTTCCACTGAAAAATTCCCTCTGAAACTAATTTTTATTGTATCTTCTTAAGTTTCTTCATTTTCAAAGCATAAAATAAAGAATAATTGTTCGCTTGAGATATAATTCACTTATATTCCCTGGTGTGCCATGTGCTATTTATGTGAAAAAAGTGAAGTATAGGAAACATGTAACTGCAATGCTAAGAGCATTTTTTTTAGCGGATTCTACACACCAGTTCAACCAAATAGCCCTTTAATTGCTGCCATCTCTGAAACTAGTGAAAGCAACTTAGCTTTAAAGGGAATCAATGTACCAAAGAAAAACATACAATGATAAAATAAGACTTTTTTTTTTTTCTTTTTTTTTTTTTGCTGTGGCTGCCCAACGAACAACCAACAATTGCATATAAAATAAAACATAATGGTTGGGCAATACATACTGTATAACACAATTTCAGTGGCATTGTATCTATCCTCCTGACTGACCTAAGATCACTATGACTTTACATCACCACTTTCATTTGCTAAAGAAATTGTCAAAACCAATGAAAAACAATGAATTGCAACCAGCTCTGATAACCCTATGTGAAGCATATCTCAAAATTAACTGTACAGTTTTCTACTTCATTAATTGTTTATTAAATCAAAATGTAAGGCAAAGAGGTCAAACTCTCTTCCTCCCAGCAACTTTAATGCCTCCACTAGAGAACTCGTCAAAGCGAGATTGACGGCAGCTAGGGACATTAGCTTGGCGCTCCTTATTTAGAAATAAGAACATATGGATATGAATATATGGGGCAAATTCGCTAACCTGCGGGGTTGCGCTGGCGCAGACTTCGCCAAACTTCGCCAGGGGGCCGCTAATTCACTAAAATCCGAAGTTGTGCTCAGGGAAGCGAACGGTAGCGAAGTTGCGCTAGCGTTAATTCGTCAAAGAAATCGAAGTTGCGCTAGCGATGCCTTATTTGCGTACAGCGCCAAGTTAAAATACAATGGACGTATATGTAGCAGCAAATAAATTACACTACACAAGCCTGGGAAAGCTTCATAAAATTAAATATAGTTGATATTTTGCCCTATACATGTGCCCACTGTATAGTTTAGGTGCCTTATGTTAGGAAATGTAGGGGGGAAGGAGGGTACCCCCAAAAAAATTTACAATCTTTTTCAGCCTATCACCCTTAAAAAAGGAAAAGACGCCAGTGTTTTTTGTGACTTAGAAAAATTTCAACTTTTTTGAAGCAATCCCTATCTACTCTATTGCACTTCGCCTGGTCTGAGGTGGCGAAGGCAAGTCTGGAGCAAGCAGTAACGTTCAGTAAAATGCGCAAGTTAGTGAATTAGCATAGTTAAGTCCCTTCGCCATAGCGCAGCTTCGTCTGGCGTAAGGGTGCGAAGTAGTGCTAGAGTAGGTCCACTTCACTACTGAATTTATGCCAGCACCCATTAGTAAATCAGAGAAGTAACGAAATGACGTCACGCTGGCGAATTTGCGCTAGTGTCAGGCACTTCGCGATTTAGTGAATTTGCTCCTAAGTGTGCATTCTTCTACTGAAAGTTCTAGGGGTTACAGTCCTTTCAACCTCATTGAAACCACGACAACCAGATGTAATGTAAGTGACTTGTTCTGACAAGTTAATTTTTCCACCAGGAGCAAGACTGGTGGTAAGTACAGGGGCCCATTGTGGCGGATGTCCACCACTTCTCGCTAATTTGTATCTGTGTGATCAACACACAAGTTAGGAGACAGCTATGGTGTGAAAGAGCAATACCTACCTATCTCCCCCCACCTACCCATCACGAAAGCAGAACTACTGAACACAGTCAGCACTGTATTTATGAGGGGGAGAAGAAACTAAGCTGGAAGGCATGGTGCAAAATCCAAAGAAATGGCATTCTGCCCCTTGGCTTCCAGTTCATTAATTTCCCCTATACAGTTTACTGTTATACTACATATTTTGCCATGTAAAATGTTCTGCCTTGTGTCCTGGTGTGGCATGTTATGTTCATATTGCATTGGTTTTAGCAACCTTGTACATTCTAAGGTATTCTGTAGGGTCCCATAAAAAAGCTGGAGCTCTGCATTTACTGCCCTTTTTCATTGCACAGGATAGCTGCAAAGCTGTCTGTGTTTAGTTTTTTTACTTGCTTATGCCTTGGTGTTTGGTAACAAGATAGATAAGAAAAAGAGAAGGTTATAGATCCAAATGTGCATTGTAAATGGCTATAATAAATTAGGTTCACAGTGTATAATTGCACATACAAGACATATACATACTGTATATTTCTGCAGTCATGTATCATGCAAAACACAAAGATCTAATTATGCATTTTGCATTGTTTTCCCTCTGCAAATTGCTTTTTGAAATACTATAGAATAATAGCAATCTTAGGCAATTCTGTAACAAAGGTCAAAACCTGTTCATGATATTGGAGATAAAATTCAAATGTCACTAAACAGAAAGTTTTGTGTAAAAATGGTATTTAGGTTATAGCTTTTGATTAGCTGTTGTACGATTAGCCATAAAACCAGCACCTACATTCTTTGTAGTCCTGCTGAACAGATGGATGGCTGATTCGGAAACAAATTAAATATTGCAATTAAAACTATTACCTCTGGCAAAGAACTGACAAAGCCCATAAACTTCTGTTATATAGCTGAAATCTTCAAAGTCTGAACAGAACATTTCCATAACCTACCCTCATCGTATGATAATTTAAGCCCTCCAACAGTTTTATTTTTCACATGAACTTCCAGCAATCCCTGACACCTAAATGGTATAACGTTCCAGATTAACAACTGCTGAAATGCATTGATTTTGGTGCTTCTGCCCCACATGATGGTCAATATGAGAGAAAGATCATATCCTTTGCTGGCAAGATCTTCAAACACAGTTAATCTGTGTGCTACAGATTGTTGTGCTGAGATTATGGCAACAGGACCTCACACTGTGTACTAAAGCTTCCCATTGCGAGGAGGCCAGTTTGGTGTGGTTAAAGAACAACAAAAGGCCAATTGAGGGAGGTGTATTTGTTTGTTAGGCACCCCACCTGTGAAACTAATTACTAAACTGGGACCTTGAACCAGATATCCTCTGTTCCAAATAAACACAGTGATCTGAGTGCTAGTTAGTAAAGCACCACCAACTATGTCTATATTCAACTATTTCCTTTCACTGCCCTTGGCTAGAACATGCAGCGCAGTATAGTAACAACAAAAAATCTTCTTAAAGATGGCATTTATTATAGCCTATTACACTTAGGGGCAGATTAATCAAAGTGGGAAAGTAGAGCTCACAACAGAAAAACTCAACTTTCTATTTACCTTTACACTTTCTATTTATTCCTATGCTTTTTTGCTGTAGTGTTTACCATTTGCTTCTAAAAATCCCATAAGAATAAATAGAAAGTGGGTGAGTTTTTATGTAGTAAACACCAATTTCACACTTTGGAAAACCAGCCCCAGAGAATGGAGAGCAATTTTTCGAAAATGTAAACTTTTTATAATTTGAAAACTAAAAAATCTCAAATGTGCCATTATTTCTTAAAAAACTCACATTTCAAATGTAAAAAAAATCTTTAGTCTCCCTGACTAAAACCCATGCTTGGTAAAGACTGAATGTTTTCTTGCTGAGAAATGCCAGCAAGTAATTTATGAAATGCTAAAACTGTAGACAGTTGGCAACCGGGTTAACTGAGCTGTTGGGAATTGTGCTATGGGTGGGGTTGAGGGAAGCTAATTCACATTTAAAACTATAAATAAATATGTAAATTTTAGAGCTACGCAGGCTGAAATACGCCAAGTTACACAATGTCTTTGCATAAATGGACTGCATAGTCTGTTTCCAGTTATGTGCATGTCTGTAATGATCCTGGCTAGATTTGCAAAGCACAGAATATATCTGAGCGCGTGAAGCAATACAGCAACATGAATCTATCTACTGCAGTTACAAAGTGGCAGGGATCTATCATGCAACAGAAATCCTGAAAAGCATTGATTCAAGTAACACTGAAGTCCTTAAGGAACATACATTTTCACAACAAATCCTACTCTCGCGCTTATATTATTTCTTACAATCTTCCTTGCTGTTGTTGATATTGACATTTTATGGGAATTTAGTAATTGCATGTCAAGGATGTGATGACTCCTTGGTTTGCAAGGATTGATTACTGCTAACTCAGGAACGAAAAAAAGATCTCTGACACCATTTGTTTAATCACCTTATTTGGCTGTATTGTTTTTTCATCTGCCTGTTAAAAAATTTAAGCAACTACAACAAAAAAATAAATGGTAAGATAAAGTCATATATAGAACCTTTAAGGGGAAATGCTTAACATGCTGTGCAGGTAAATGGGAAGAAAGGATTAACAAGTATTAGCTGAGTGGGATAGAAATGGAGACTTGAAATACACAATAGAAAATAGTTTGAAGCGTGTGATGGGCGAATTTATTCGCCAGGCATGGATTTGCTGCGAATTTCCACATTTCGCCACCTGCAAATTGTTTCACGAATCTGCTACGAAAAAGTCACTTGTGTAAAAATTGTCGTGCGTCAAAATGATTGTGACGCCCATTGACTTTAATGCATTTGGACAAAAAAGTTGCATGTGTAAAAATTGTCAAGCGCATAAAATTGTTGCGCATCAAAATTATTTTGATGCCCATTGACTTTGGACATTTGGACAAAAAAGTCATGCATGTAAAAATTATCGCTTGTGTAAAAATTGTCGCGCGGCAAACGTAGTGGCTTTTATTACATTACCCCATAAGTGGTTGTTGCAAATAGGATTTATCCTAACAACCTGGTTTTGGTGCTGTCTGGGTCAAAACTGCCTGCCTAGTTTTCCAAAGTCGCGGTGATTGGCCAATCTATGATCGCAATATAATAGTCCTGCCTCAACTTTACTAGTCACAAACAACTATGTTGCCCACATATGGTCACTCCCATTTATTCATAACAAGGCCTTGGTGTATATTATCATGTCAATCTCTGTTATCTAGGCTAATATACAAACAATTGGTAATTCTAACTTTCACTTTCACCCATTGTTGAGTAAGTTCCTAAAGCATTCCATAGGAATAAATAGAAAGCTCTAATTTTACACTTTGATAAATTTGCTCCTTGATTTTACAATCTGTCAGATCAAATGTAATGTATTAAATGTGTTAAGTGTAATCAAGGAAACTTTTTTTGTAATTATATACTGTAATATTCTAGGGCAGTGTATCTACTATGTATCATGTTTGAGGGGTAGATTATTAAAAAACAATGATATCAACAAATGCTGGGAGTCATAAATATCTTCTGTAGGGCCACATCTGGCTCAGGAGATTCCAGTTGGACAGCTCTTATCTAGGGATATTGATTTGTAGTAATTTTTATAGACATGCATGGTCAAAAAGTTGGGTGGGCAGGAGGGCACACTGACACTTCATCCAACTGAGAGTTTTCCTGGCACCTTGGTGAAGCTGTCCTACAAGGGGGTATATTTACTAATATTCATATTTCTTTCTATTTCCCATGAATCTCTAAAAATTTATTGTTTTTCTATATTTCTTTAAAACTCAAAAAAGTTGAGATGTGGAGACCTATTTAATAAAGACTGGATTTTAGTGGTTTTAGAGGTTAAACTAAACTCGCAAACTCTAATACTATGAATGTCAATAAATTTAATCAAAGATCTGAATAAAAAAATAAGATGGAAAAAAAGCTGAACAATTCATTAAAAAATATTAATACCTTTTTGAATAATTCCTAATGAAATAAGAATCCAAAAACCTCTAAAAGTTAGATGTGATTAAAAGCATTCCAGTACGATCAGGACAGCTTCCATTAACTTCTATAGAACTTTTACATGAAGAAGTTTGGTATTAAAGGTTTTCGTGGGTTTTTTTTTTTTTTTACATTTTTAGAGCTTTCAAGAAAAATAGGAAAATAATTTTTTTGAGAATTGTGGAAAAAAAAAATCACAATTTGATTGTTAGTAAATTTGGCCCCTTAGTGTAAAACCATGAAAAAAATCGAATATAGAAATTCACCAGGTAAAAGTTGTTAAGGTCCTATAGAGAGTTGCCAGGTTCATTAAGAGTTGCGCTGATCCTACTGAACCTTTTTTAATCAATTTGAGCTTGTAGCTGTTTCTCATTTTTTTCCGCTAGACATTGTTTGAAAAACTCCATGGTTTACAAGTTATTCAGGGTTTTTTGGGATTGGTCAGTGCTTTTTTTCCTTCGTACTTTTTTAAATTCGGATCTTTTAACCCTTTGCCTGCCAAGCACGTACGCTGGCAGGCAAGGGCTTTAACTGCCAAGGATGTACTATGTATGTCCTTGCAGATACCCCCAATTCTCTCTGCATCATTTGTCAAATCGTGTGTCTGCTGCTCTGCCCAATTTCCAACTACTTCTGTGCCCACCCACACACTTCCTGATGTGTGAGACTCTGTGCTCTGTTTTCAGCAGCTGAGTTGGCCAGTGTGAAAATGAATATGCACATTTTGAATTTGGTAAATCACATTCTTTGGTAAATCTATGCATATTGGGCATCAAACTATTCAGTAGACCTCTGATGTCCATATTTAGGGTGATTTTTCTTTGTACATAAAACATTGTGTGAGATAAATGTGGCAAACTACAACATTTTAGGTGATTTTCAGAAATTGTAGTAAAAACTTCTACATTTAGGTGTAGAAAGACATCTTTATCTTTGTTGGATTAGTCAGAATGTGTACTTTCCAAAAATATATGGCTTTTTGGGGTCTTTGTACTGTTAGGAGGATCTTGTGGCATATAATACGCTGTCAGGGTCTTTGTTTACAGAAGGCGAATCGACATATTGGGCATCAAACGGTTCCGTAGACCCATGGCGTCAATATTTAGGGTGTTTTCCAGTTGTATGTAAGAAATTGCGTGAATAAATGTGGCCAATTGCAAAAATTTTAGGCAATTTTCAGAAATGTCATAAAAACCGCTGCCTTTAGTGTAGCTTTGTAGTATGGTATTTTGGAGTAGAAAGACCTAATTACCCATTTTTGATTCGTCAGAATGTGTATTTTCCAAAAATATATGGTTTGGGGGGGATATTGCTGCTGTCAGAGGGTCTTGGGCACATAATATGCAGTCTGGGGGCTTTGTTCATAGAAGGCAAATCTGCAGTGGAGAAAATTCATATGGACCATTATTATTTGGGGTCTGCACATGTCAGCTGCTTTGGTTTATCTATGCATATTGGGCATCAAACTGTTCCATAGACCCTTGGGGTCAATATTTATGGTGTTTTCCAATTATATGTAACAAATTAGATAAAAACGGTAATATTTTTAGATGATTTTCAGAAATGTCATAAAAACAGCTGCCTTTAGCGTAGCTTTGCAATTGGGTAGTTTGCAGTAAAAATACATAAATAACCAATTTGGATTTATCAGAATGTGTACTTTCCAAAAATATATGCTTTTTAAGAGTCACCATAACCTTTTGTAGCTTTTATCCCACATAAAATGGACAATTTTTATAAATTAGTGTAAATGTAAACGATCAAACAAATATGCACAAAGTAGATTTTGGGGTCTTTACATGCCAAGTACTTTGATAAACCTATGTAGATTGGGCATCAAACTGGTCAATTGACTCCAGGTTTTCATATTTGGGGTGATTTGTCTTGATACTTAATAGTATGTGGGAAATAAAATGCTGCATAAGTTGCAGCATAAAGTTGTAAACTAAAAGACCCTCCAGGAAAGGCCCTTGAAAGAGTACATAATGTTCAAAAATGGTCTGGCAATAAAAGTACCAGATCAGCCATATCACCTGACAGCGAAAGGGTTAATGCATTTCTTGGAATTTGTGATTCTAGAGAAAGTGTGTTTATTAATTTCAAAAACCTCTAAAACCACAAAACAAATTGATAAATAGACTTCGATTTGATTTAGTCTAGTTGTTATGTTTTCATAGCACCAACTTTTACATGTCTACAGTAGATGTGAAAACTTTACTGAAGGGTTTTTTATTTTGTACAGTACCATGATTTTCCCAGATAAGCTTATTCTATTACAGGCCCTCATGTTTCTTTTTCTTTGGGAACGCATAGGAAATTGGGCAAACCTGAGAATCTGTTTGAATTGCATTACAAATGAATTATAGCTTGCATGCTCCATCTCTGAGCACTTGATAAGAATTGCATTCCATATTAAAATATTATCTTTATATTGCTGCTAGACAGACAGTGAGACAGTGGTGTTTTAATTATCTCATTGTTGTGCCTGTACAGTAAAAGCTAATACCCCAGGCACAAAGCCAAATGTGGCACGCTGATAATGTATCTGCATTACTGTTAAGTATAGTCTCTTTATTGTTTTCGTATTAAAGAATATAGAATTTCTTTGTGTATGTAAATAAGAAAATGTGTCATTACTCTGCTTTTCTGAATCCTGCAATGTTATCCAAATGGAGAAAAAAGGAAATCATTTATACATAATACAGAATAGAAAACTCACTTTTTTTCTCTGTAGAGAATAACAAAGATTTACTACACAAATAAATTAGCTTGAGAGAGGATTACTATATTACCTATTACAAGCCTACTGATAACAATTATTAAGGAAACAAGAAAAATATTAAGCAATACAACAACGGTTAAGCAAAAAATGGTCTACTTTACCCTAGCAACCTGGCAGTGGTTTAAACAAAGAATGGAAGATGAATATAAAAACTAAATTGTAGCCTCACAGGCTTTTTGGTTTCTGGGGTTAGTGACCACCATCTGACAGCTAGAAAGAGGTAGAAGATGAAGACAAAAAAACTATAAAGAAATAAAACAAGAAGACTAATTGAAAAGTTGCAAAGAAAAGGACATTATATAAAAAGTTACCTTAAAGTTGAACAACTCCTTTAATATATCTATTTTTCTATTGAAGACAATACTAGCTAGAATGGTATGAGAAATAATACCTTTCAGCCAGCAGGATATTGCAACAATTACACATACAGTACATATCAGATGGTTATTTCATTGTTACATGAATATGTTTAGTAGGATTTATTTTTTGTTTTGGTAACACTTTACAGCGTATTTTCCCAAAGGCAATCCACAAACATATTATGCATGAAATCAGATATGGCCAATTATTACCTCTGAAAAGATAAATGGGAAATGCTGAGCAGGAGATTCCATTAAATTATTAAATTGGATTGCAGAGAAACTGGGTTTAGTTGATTTAAGAGTATATAACTGCCTGCAGGTTAGGACAGAAAGTGTGTGTCAGAGGACTTGTAACAAATGCTACATATTTTCAGTATGCACATGAGCAACTGATGTTGCATTGTCAGAATTGGAATTGTAACTGTGACTATGTACCTTTTAAAAGAACTTTTATCGTTGATTTGCAATTGAACCATAGGTGTTTTGTAAAAAATTAAAAAATACATTTTCTTTAGAAACAACAAAGGCCTTTATAATCCCTGCAAGATTTAGGGTTATTTATTAAAGTCCAAATGTCGAAAACTCGAAAAATCCAAGTTTTTTTAACTATAAAATCCGAATTTTTAGTGGAAAAAAAACCTTGCATTTTTTGCTGCAAAAAGTCAAAATCTGAAAACCCAGCAAATACAGCCAAAGTTTTAAATAAGTCATTGACAGAGGTCCCTATTCTATTGGAAGTTTCTGTGGTCTGTGCTGGAATTAGCTTGAAAATCTGACTATTTCAGAAAAATAGAGGGAAAAAATGCACAATTAGAGTTTTAGCTTGATTTTATTGTTTTTTTCCCCCTAATTCGATTAAATCATGCTTTTTTAATAATAAATAAGGTCTAATCGTGGCTTCTAGTTTGGTCTGACTTTTTTTTATTTGAATACTCAAATAAATTTAGATTTTGATATATAATAAGCCCCCCATGTAAAACATAGAGTTTCAAATTCAATCTTATTTTAATAGAGTTATAAGAGAGAAGCAATAATTACAGCTCAGCTATTTCATATATAAAGTTAAAAAGGCACTATACATGATTAGAAAATACATTAGCTAGTCTATTCATCTTTAGGTGAATCCAGAGCACCATAGACAGAATACTATTTCCTGGGGGAAGCCATTCAAGCACAAGACAAATAGTAGATAACAGATAAGCTGTGTAGAATCACATTGTATACTACCGAGCTTATCTGCTATCCGCTGTGTAAACTGTGCCCTTTCTCCTTTTTCAGCTTTGAATGGCTGCCACCACAGCTACCCAGCAGCTTGTTCATATATACTACAGTAGAGTTGCTGAAGCAAACAAACCCGTTTTACCAAGGCAGGTCAGCAGTGCATTATATTTTTATTAATTTAATACTCTTTCATTTGTTGGTATTACTGTTCCTTTAAAGACTGCCAGAGTCATAGTAGGGCTCCCCAGTGTCTTACATCAGCAGTTGATTTTTTTTTTGATTTTGCTTGTTCAGAATGATCTAAAAACTATGGGTCTTCCAAGGGATGAGCCACCCACTTACAATCCATTCTGTATCCATAAGGATATTCTAGTTGCTCAAAGGGGCAAGGTACAAATTGCAAAAAGTATTCAAATTGCCTTGTTTTTTGCACTTTGCCCCAAAAAGTATGTTGTATTTATTTGTAAATAAACCCTCATCTGATGAATCTCTCCAGTCATTGCACCCTCTAAATATTTCTCACAATGTTTCACAAAACATCTGCAAAACTTTCATATATTTCCTTGGTGTATCATGGGCAGTGAACCAATAAAATGTGCAGTATCTAGAGATTTGTCGGTTCACTCTTGTGAAGTGAAGGATTTTTCCACAAGGCAAAATTGAAGATTTCTCTTTGCATGATCAGCAGTTCGAACACTGTCATGTTTTTATCTTTTTCATGTTAGAAAATGATGCAGCTATGTAACAGCAACCAGGAATAATGTATATATTGTCCTATTGCAACTTAAAATAGAACCAATGCAAGTGAGAATTCTGTCTGTGGCTATTCTAGATTCATGCAGTGTTCTTGTCCATTTAAATTGTCTGCCCTCTCTCCACAGTTGCCAAACAGTATATCATTGACAGGCCTGTTTACTGAAATGTGATGTTTCATGCAATGTGAATTCGATTTGCATCACTTGGCAGCTTTTGCAAATTCTCATTCTGAAGGATGTGCTTTTACTAGACCTAAAAATTAAAGTATGTACAGCCATGAATACAAAGAAACAGGCAAGTTTTAATGCAATACATATTTAAGAAAATAGATTTATTTTGATTCTTGTTTTCTTTGTTAAAAATATCTATCTCAATGATATTTTAAAATTTCTGAATGCATTTTAATGTTCTTGTAATGTTGTTGTTGATTTTGCTTGTTCAGAATGATCTAAAAACTATGGGTCTTCCAAGGGATGAGCCACCCACTTACAATCCATTCTGTATCCATAAGGATATTCTAGTTGCTCAAAGGGGCAAGGTACAAATTGCAAAAAGTTGTTGATTTTGTGTACTGTACTGTACCTACACCAGTTATACTTACTTCCTGCCACGGGATATGTCAGGGTAGTGAATTTTGCATAGGGCACTGTCTCAAGGAGTGTGTATATGGGTTGGTTTCCTCCAGGTACAATGGGTTCCTCCCAACTAGCAAACACATTTAAGCATGTTAATTGGCTTTTGATTATTTTGACCTAGTATGTTTTGTGTGAATTGAATTGGCTGAGGATCCTGTCAGAGTTTTATAAAAGTAAAAATAACAATATCTCTGCGATAATAAAAAAATAAATAAAAAAAAATACATTGTTATATGTATTATGTTGAAAATAGTGACTCATGTCCATGAGTGACAAACATATACAACTGTAGTACCCATACTTATAAAAAGGCAATTAATATCCTCCAAATTATATTTTATGGATTAAAGCCAGAACTCAATTTCTTGTTTCTATGCCAGTCAGTGCTTGCAGCGTTTTGCTATTATATATAAGCACCCACGGGCATTGAAACAAGAAGAATAGATTTATTAAGCCTTCACATGGCCCCCCACATCAACATGTTTCAGTTCTCCTTGAACTGTCGTTGTCATGAACGAAACTTTGCTTCAACCAAACTAAAATATAATTAACCCTTGTTGGAAGCAAAACCAGCCTATTGGGTTTAGTAAGGGGCAGATTTATCTAGGGTCGAATATCAAAGTAATGGGAGTTTTTTTTAACTCCCTAATTACAAAATTCAAATAAAAAAAGACCAACCGAAATTCATTAAAAAAATCAAAGTTTTTTTGCAGGTGAATAGGCTGTATTAGATCGTTCGAATCAAAGTAAAATCAATTTTCTACCAATTGACTGCATATTGGTTTTAGGAGGCCCCCCATAGGCTAAAAAAGCAATTCGTCAGGTTTTGGATGGCGAATGGTCGAAGTCGAAGTTTTAAAGAGACAGTATATGATCAATTTTGATATTCGAATTTTCAATTTTTTTTTTCAAATCTGAATCGAATACCAAGGTATTTCTGGAATACATTTTTGGAATAAATGCATAATATAGTTATAAACTGAACATCACTTTTTGCACCTGTAATTATAGAGGAGAGATATATTGCTGACTTTAAGCAAGACAACTGAAATTATCACTTTAATGGCCATAAATATATTTTACCATTGGTCTAGGTCTTCAGGCAAAACCTTAAAGAAGGTAAGCAATAAGTTCCATTATTAAAAAAATCAATATGCAGAATTAATATATCTTTTATACCCACTCTATTTCCTCATATGATGGCACTCTGAGAAAAATGAAAAAGTTTTGAAACAGTGCGCCATATAAGATATAGAACATACAGTATAATTTTGAATATAAGAGCACAATCATGATTATTTAACATGATTATGTGATATATTTCATTAGGAAAAGGCACATCATTTATCACCACAGCTAAAAAAAGAAAGTATGTCATACACAAAATGTAGCACCATGTCAAGTAGCTTTAAGGCTTATCCTATCGACATTAACACAGAGAAGTCAAATCAATTAATCATAATTAATTTTTTTTGTGATAGACAAGAACATTGTTTTTGATTGCTATTTTGTATATTTATGTTGTCATTTAGTATTATATTAACTTGAATAAATACTTCAGTGGGAGTTTCATTAACCAAAGCTACACTGGGAGCTTTCAGATGAACAAATACCTACAGTATTTAAGTCATATCAACAGCGTAGATGAAAAATGGCTAGAGGGAAATATAACGAAAGAACCTTGATAAGGCTTTATCTTCAGTACTAACAGAAAGGAAACTCTGAAGGGGAGTTTATTTAGAAACTAGGAAGAAGAACGTGACAATCTTTGCATAATTTTGTAACTTCAACTAAAACTAAAAAAAATATGCATGAAAGAAAGTAGCAGCTTCCAGAATCAAAAATTCTGAGCTAAACATTCATTTTATGTATAGAAATAAAAGCAACATGCTTTTTATGACTGAAGAACAATCATTTTGGAATTGCAATGGATGAGCTTGCAATTATCTTTGTTGGCTTAGAGTAGGCATATCATATTAGACTTCCTTAAATTAACGGAATTAAAGAAATACTAATGACTTTGATATCTGGTTGTGCAGCTGGAAAGTAGGAAATAGTTACAAATGGGTAAAGTAAAGAAAAAAAGTATCAAATAATGTTTGTTGGAATAGGGTCTGAAAGTTATTCATTATATAATTTATTGAAATCCCTTCCTTGTAGCTTTCCTGTAACTTAGTTTGTGTAATTTAGAGATTAAATCAAGTAAAATTTAGACTGAATTTGGGCAAAATAAATCATTTAAGGGACAGATTGAAAACAATCTGTTAGCAGAAAAAGATGAAGGGGCAGATTTATCAAAGGTCGAGGTGAATTTTCGAAGTGAAAAACTTCGAATTTCAAACTATTTTTTGTGTACTTTGACTAGGGAATAGCCCAACTTCAATTTGAATTTGAAAAAACTTTGAAATTCGAAGATTGAATTTTTTTGAAGTACTGTCTCTTTAAAACTTCAACCATTCGCCACCTAAAAGCTGCCGAAGTGCTGTTTTAGCCAATTGGGGGAGTTTGGGAGATCGAAGTTAAAAAAACTTTGAATCGTAGTAGATCGAAGTAGCGCTACTTCGAATCGTACGATTTGTAGTAGGCTGAATTTGGGCCACTTCAACCCCAAAAAACTTCGACCTCCATTTCGGTTGGTCTTTTTGAATTCGAAGTTCGAAGTTTTTTTAACTTCGAACTTCGGCCTTTGATAAATATGCCCAGTAATGTTCCTTTAAGAGAATATTTAGCACACTACAGAACAAATGAGAAACTGCATGTAGTATGTATGTACTTTTTTATATAACAACCAGCAGCAAGAAAATTGGCAAATAAGACTATATTTATAAAATATGAAATTGTAAGTTAAATTGGAAAAACATGTATGAACTGAGTTTTGTGGTCAGGTAGAACAAAAATTAAATATTTTTTAATGGAAGATGGGGCAATTCAGTAATGTAATTGGAAAGAAATAGATGAACAAGTACGAAAACACAAATTATTATACTGAAGACAGTGTTGTTGACAGGATTTGCTTTAGTAACAGAAGGAATGTGATACTGGACCAGAGTCAAATTGTAAAAATGAATTCTGCAAAAGTTTCATAGATGAACTGCCATGGATTTGGTTGTAATGAATTGAACACAAAGCATTACCAAATTAAATCTCAGGAGGGTGCTACTTATATAACAATCAGCAATTAATACAGACTGCTATTCCTAATACCTACATACCCAAACATGTTGCATTAAACAGTAAAAGGCAGTGAGTGTGAGCCCAAGTAGGGTATCAACAGGATTTAACTGGTGCTTTATTCAAACAACCAAGCAATACAGCATGTGCTTATAAATGTAGTTAGACCACAAATAGCACATAGTATCTGTATATAGTCAAACAAATTAAGTTAACTAAATATATACTGTATGCAATAAATACATGGTCCAAGATATGCTTGTCAGAACCTCAGAGCCAATCAGGATATACTGTATATACCTGCTAAATCCAGTCATCTGGACAGTATTTGGATTCCTGATCAGAATCATAACCACCCTTTCTTGATGAGAGCTATTCATCTACAAACAATCCACATGTAATGCTGACTTTAATAATATTTTCTCTTATATCAGTTAAACAAAAGCAGGAACACAACAAAAACCAGGAGTATTAATAAAAAAATATATAAGGCAGAATCTAGAACTAATGGTGTGTATGGTAGAAATTACAATTAGAAGATATGCACTGCACCGCATCATACTATGCCATCAATACACCCATAGCAGCTAACAGCATGTTCAAACAATTAAAACATTCTTACAGTCATTCTACACTGTGCCTTCTGTCTAATTTGAAATGATATAATGGCCGATTATATTAAACAGACTTAAGAACGGTCTGACCCGGTGAAATGAAAACTTACATTTCATTCCCCATTCTGCCTCTGTACCTGGTAAAATCAGTTAGCATTATACGTCTACTTACAATAAATCAACTTGAGTTAAATGAGCTTAGGTGCCTGTAATTATCTCTGCTCAGTCAAGCCCATAAAATGTTCATAACATCTCACCGCTGCTAGAATTCCATGTACAGAATCCCTCCAGCTTTTTGGCATAGACAATTTTATAAGAGGTGTCAAATAATAAGATAGTGATAGATAAGTGATAGTTCAGGTTTGTAAGTATAGGAATGAATCATCCGAAGAAATATCAATATATCTTAATCTAAATAAGAATTCATCAGATCATACCTGCTCTTTTAGAGATTATTATTTTAATGCAATTGATCAAGATATTGTTTACCTTCTACCTTTATCAAGCCTTAAATTAACAAGAAATATAAATGTGTATAGGGCACAAGGTCAGCAGAAGAGGCATAATGTTTATTTTCAGGTGAACCTCTATTTATCCATTACTTTTTTCTAGTTTGTTGCTAGTGGTTATTAAACCTGGGCAAGCTTTTTGCTTTTTATCACATTAGCCCAAAGAGAAAGTTCCTGGCTAAAGAAAAAGCATTGAAAGGTATATACTGTTTAATAACATTTTAGGGGCACGGGCACAATATGTATAGCAGGTCAGGACTGGCTACTTTGAGAAACAGCCTAAGACACTCGTTTTCTAGATTTTATACAAAACATAAACAACAGGTGTTTGTTATAGCAGCAGGCATTTCTCTATGCACTATTGGGATACATTATTAATGATATAGCTTCAAAAAGCTACTTTGTTTGAATGCTTATATTTTATCTTTAGCTTTACATTCACAACCTTATTGTGCACCATTCTACTAGCAATATACAGTACACCATATATAGAGGAATATATATATATATATATATATATATATATATATATATATAAACCCGCACAGCACATCTGGGAGTGTATGTTGCCTGGGTGCAGAGCTATGAAAATCATGTACAAGCTCGACAGAAGCTCACACTCTCAGGTCTTATGAAGACAAAAAGTTTATTAAGCAAAAATAGAAACTAACGTTTAGGCTAAGACAATATTATGTGCCAGTTAGAGAGGATAAAGGGTGATAGGCTGCCTGGTGCCTAAGGCAGCACTGGCTGATAATACATTCATGGTAATGGGGTTTCATCAAGACCCACCTCAAAGAGCTTGGAAAGCCATAGTTATGCATTTACTGAAATTCAATAACTAAGGTTAAAGCAAGTGATCTTTATAATTTATATTACATTTTCCAACTAGAGAACATATGGCCTGCTAATGACTAGTATTGTTAGCCATACTGACTTTTTACACATAAACTTGTCATTGCTTCATATAAAATCAAATATGAAAAAACAGATTTAATTCATTTATTTCTAGAGGAGAATGTGTACTGATGTCAAGTACTAAAGTGGACCAATGACATTTTTTGCTATTATATAAAATGGTTGATTTATCATGATAACGTCATTTGTGTCCGCCAATAGAAAAATAGCCCTCATATAACATTAAACCCCTTCATGAAGTCTCAAAAAATCCCAAATGCATGTAAACATTTTGATAACATTTAGATTATCAATAGAAAGTCTATTCACTTTTCCAATATCTGAAGAATTATAATGATAATGTGTAGTCGAAAATATTGTTTATCTATATTTAGGTCGAAGATAGTGAAAGATGTATGTTTGGTTTATATAGGTTCATATAGTTTTTAGCCTTCATCTCTTGCTGACCAAGGCATCCTACCTGCTACTCTTAAATAAATTTTCATTTCATTAACTATCTGTACATTTGGGGAAAAATGTGCACGTACAATCAGTCACTCTGATTAGAAGAGCAAAATTATGGTGTGAAGTACTCCTACACAGTCTTCATGGTCTTTTAAAGCCTCCGAGTGATCTTTCTGCTGGGGAAACATCTGTCTATGCTAACTACAACATTCATATTCACTGCTGGTATTGGGAGTTGAGGGAAGGCTAAAATTGAATCTTCAGGATGATAAATTCTAGTGCAAGTTCAACATTTACCTTGCAGCAAAATTAGTAAGAAGGGTAATAAATCATATTTCTAACATCTAAAGAGAAAAGACTCTCCTAGTATGTTCATTTCAGAAGTGAAAAACCCATCACCTATTACTAATGCAGGTTGAACCAAATTGATCTTAATTTGCTGTTTTGGGTTTTGATGAATAATATGAATTGCAGGTTTTGGAAATCATCAGACATTTAACACATTAATACATTTATGCACAAATATGTTTTCAATAGCAACAAAGACATATTTTTGCAGATAAAAACCATGTATTTTGTTTTTCCCTGCACACACAGGGGCTTATGAATGAAGCCTTTTGAGTTTAACCATTTTTTAAGTGCAAGAATGAGGAAAATCATTGTCCAAATCATTTCTCTTAAATGCAATATGGGTTGGGAGGAAAGATTTGGATCTGTGATACTGCAAAGTGTTATTGAGCAGTCAAAACCATTCTGAGGAACAGAGGTACTTATGGAATTTGATAAATGTGTTAGTTTGTTAAAGAATTCCTGACTGCTCCTGAATATTTTCTTGAACATGAAAATTATCAAACTGCTAAGGATCCAAATAAAACATAACATTGCTTTAAAAACAAAACAATTTAATCTGCTATGTTTTATGTAAATTATTTTGTGAATGCTTTTATCCATAAACACACATCTTACATAACAAGATGTCCTTCATTCAGTTGTTGTTTATGCTGCCACACAGGGCATATTGCAAACCACCAGTATTTGCATGCCGTACTCACTAGTGGTAAACACTCATTTCTTTACCAATCAATTTAATGAATACAAAAATAACCACAAGTAAGTCCATAAAGGTTTTCATTCAACCAGGTCATCATATAGATTATCTAGTAGCAGTGAGTCTAAGGGGCATGTGTACTAACAATGAAGATAAATATCTACAGAGATCTCTGGAGTCGTTGCCCATAGCAACCAATCAGAGCTTTGCTTTGTTTTCTAACTTGAGGTTGACGGTTTAACTCCTGATAGCTGACTGTTAAACATGCCCCAAGGCTCCCGGCTGGGCTAAGTAATCCTGAAATTGTTTCATCACTCATTTTTGTAGAAGGGAATTCACTGCCATTTATAACCCTTGAGGGTAATAAACTGACCAACATTCAATCACAGTGGTTCCTAGGATTGCCACCTGCCCAGTTTTGACCCAGACAGCCTAGTTTTTGAAAAGGGCTGCCCAGGTCAAAACTGCCTGCCTGGTAGAAAAACTGGGCAGGATTCTCCCTGATTGTCATGGCAATTGGCCATGTCATGGGACCAGTCCACTATGTCATTGATCCGCCCCACTATGTCATCGACCTGCCCCCCTGTCTTGACTGTGCTGCAGGAGAAAGTGGCAACCCTAGTGGTTCCATTGAACTTATTCAGGTAGGTATTAGATGCATCTCAATTAAGCACATTTGACAATCCGGCTAGTAAAATAAAACGTTCAAAAAGGTAAGAAACAGGCATTGGGATTAGTGGCAGAACCTAGCATGTACAGATGAAGCCACTTGGATTTGTGAGTTAAATGCGTCATGACTCAGGGTTAATTGAAGAAACTGTGTTATCTAAAGTCATCCTAACTCATTTAATGCATTTAACCTTTTCATTAGCATATCAAAGCCCCATTGTTCACAATGGTGAATGCTTTAATTAGATGGGATGTTGTGACACAGTTTTCTGTGTTAAATGAGATAAATGGGATATCTGTGTTTAGTTATTCTGTGTCAAACAGACAAACCAAAGTGGCTGCATCTGTAATATGATATGATAGCAAAGAAATGGTGACAGCTGTGTATAAAGACCATTGACCTAGGTGGATATACATTAGTATTAAATTGTAATGTTCAATGGAAGCTAATACATTGCACAGTATATATTGTTGGAATATCATAGGGATTTTCTGGCATTTTCTAATTTTTCATTTTACTTAGATCAACCAATTTATGCATTCAAACAAGGCAAATGTTGTAGAATTTTTAAAAATGGTTTAGGTTGTGTGCATGGGAGGTTATGCTAATTTTTCACTGTAAATTTGTTTTTGCACCTTTATCAATAGGTATTTAAATGGTCAATGCAGATACACTATGCTATGTAATTATAAGCATTTATTCTAAAGCAAGTGACTTAATAAACTCATTTCATACCAGTTACTGTTTCTTAGAAATAAAGCAGAAAAACATGCTCATATCATCTCTCTCTAATGGCATAAGGTGAATTCTTTAATGGCTCTTCTGCTTTCTTATTGTAATATGAGTTAAAAATGTTGCAAATGTAAGAGAAATGTGATTATATGAAATATATTTCTGTTCTATAATCAAAACTAAACACTTGACCCCACATCTCTCTCATTACTTGTCCTCTCGGCTTTCACTTGTAAGCACCTATAAATGTAACTAGGCCACTTGGAAGACAAAAAAAGGATGGAATAGCCTTGGTTAATAAAAAGTAATTGATATGCTTTTAATGCACAATACTAGGATTACAGGGTGTTTTTCAGTGTGGTTACTATTGATTGGCAAACTGAAAGTGAAAGCTGATTTTCTTTTTTAAATAATGACTTGAAACCAGCCCTCCTTGGAGTATTGCTGGGATTGATTTGTTGCTGTTGCATTTATAAAACAATGCAAATTTGATTAATTAACTGAACACCGAGTGCACATTTTAAACAACATTTACAAACTGGGTCAAGGTCCAAAGTGCAAACCCCCCCCCAAAAGAAAACAGGCACAAAGAACCAGTTGTTTGCCCACAATGCACCTAACCCTTACTGTTTTATTTTCATCACTTGTGTGTCTTTAAATTGTCATGCAGATATTTCTGCATAAAAAATGGTGTGTTGACAATAGGTCATCCAAGTTACAGGCATAATTATAAGCACCTGCAATATAGAACTGTATATTCTTTTGTTTAAATTCTTGAAGGTCACAATGTGGCCACACCCTTCATAATTGTAAGGTTAAGAGTTAAGGAAAGTAAAGTCTGTTACCTTGTCCTTATTATTTCCATTCAGTGCAACATATTGGATTATAATGACATTATAAGCCCCCTGGCCTTTCAGTAAGTCTATGCTTTCCATTAAGTGTCCATGCTGAGAAAATATAATGGCATCCTCTTCATCCTCAGTGCCAACCTCTTGCTTATACTTCCCAGTTAAAAAAAACTAATATGTCTTGGGTACCATCTTGTGATATACATATTTACACAATCAATTGAAGTGTCTATATATCCAGTCAGAAGCACTTGCAGGTTCAAGGCATGGTAGGAGACTGCACAAGTGGCAGATACTTTGTGTGCTTGCACTTCACACTTGTACAGGATGATCCATCAAAGGAACAGCCCCATTTTTGAAGGGCTGCCTGGGTCAAAACTGCCTAGATGGTTTTCCAAATTATTTCCTATGATTGATGCATTGATCAGCCAATTGCCATTTGCCACATCATAGCCCACGTCACAGCCTGCCCCCTGCAGCATCACAGCCCCACCCCTTTAAATCATGGCCCAACCCCCTGTTCAGATTCAACCTGGCTTAAAAGTGGCAACTCTATATTAAGGACATTTTGTGCATTAAGCTACCAAAAATGCCCTCCCCTTTAAACAAAACAGGGATTGTCTATGTCAAACTATGTCAAAGTCATCCCAGGTCTGGCCAGTCCTACACTGATTCATTAAGAATTTTTCTGCTCCATTATACACCAAAAGCACAACCAGGGCAGAGTGCTTTGGGATGGATAAGTTTATGGCGTCCTAGTGGTACAATTTAGCACTTTTTAGCTTGCCATTATTTACACCTGATTGATAGCAAATAAGCCCTAAGATATTGTAATATAAGGTTGTCCCCGCTTTATTAGTTTGTCAATCCTGATATTATGATTGTCTTATTTATTCAGCATCAGAATACATAAATTAATTGTAAAGAATGACATCGATGTATCGTTTGCCTTGAAGTTGAGATAAAGGCAACAGCCTTATTATTTCAGCTGAGGTAGATTGATTTTGGGCTAAGAATTTCCACCCAAAAATAACAAACATTAACTGTTATGATAAACTGGTACATGTGGTCACAATGGACATATTGCAAAAGGCATTGTTAATATTTTGAGGCTGCCCTGCTGCTCCTCTTGCCTTTGGAACTGCAGGTGGATTTTGGAGCGAAATGCAAAAGCCATCTCATCTGCCTGCACCCGAGTGAAAACAATGCTTCTGGATGCTGGTAGAGCAGGAGCAGAAGAACAGCAGGGCAGCAAATTCCACAGGTCGCCCTAGCCTTACTGTGTCATTCTGCCTCATGTTGACTTTTGGAACAGGAACTGACTTTGGCTAAGAATTCTGTGTATAACCCACGTATCATTAGCAATGATATATAAGTGAAAAAAAAAATTACTAATCAGCCTAATAATAATCAGGCTATTATAGCTGCTTTATAGCTGTTTTCAAGTAAATCAAATCCCACTTATCAGATTACTATACTCCTTATGCAATCTACTAAGAAATTGTTTGGTTAATAAACTTCGATGTTTGAGTAGTACAGTCCTCAGCTTAACTTTTTTGGCACCAGTGTCGGACTGACCCACTGGGATACCAAGAAAACTCCCGGTGGGCCCAGGTGTCAGTGGGCCCTCCTGCTTCTAAACATTTAGCCTATTTCATGGCCATTCCCTATTTCTATGAGAATAAAGAGGCTAAATAGATGGACTAATAAAGAAAAGAGAATAGCAGAATAGAGGTTGAGTGAGGAGAGGAAGAATATAATACTTAGAGAGGGCCCCTGGTCTAAGGGTTTTTGGTGGACCCCTGGTCTAAGGGGTTTTGGTGGGCCCCTGGTGCCCCAGACAGACAATGATTTGCACTGTCTGAACTCAAAAGTGTTTTTTGCTAACAATGCCTGCATCTAACATAATCATTATACAGGTATGTGATCTATTATCCAGAATGCTTGGGAACTGGGGTTTTCTGGATAATAGGTCTTTCTGTAATTTGGATCTTCATGCCTTAAATCCACTAGAAAATCATTTAAACATTAAATAAACTCAAAAGGCTGGTTTTGCTTCCAATAAAGGATTAAATACATCATAGATTGGAGCAAGTACAAGGCACTGTTTTTTCAGAGAAAAAGAAAATAATTTTAAAAGATTTGGATTATTTGGATAAAATAGAGTCTATGAAAACCTTTCCATAATCTGGAGATTTCTGGGTTTTTGTATAACAGCTCCCATACCTGTATTGCAAATACAGTGATTCTAGCCCCACTGCTTTAATCCATGGCTAGACTAGCTGTTATGCACAAATACATTTCAACAGTAGCTTTTCCTTTGTCGGTTACATGTACAGTAGCATAGCATTCCAGTGGACCAACTCTTACTATGTAATAGAAGCACTTGTACTCTAGCTTTCAAAGCCTATTATAAGAGTGTAATCAAACTGTTATTAAAAAAAAAAAAAAAAGCCTAAAAAGCGGCTTAATTTGCACATCTCTGATGTAGTACTGATCACAGCTTTTAAAAACAGCTATTAAACTATTTTCCCTTAGTGCCAGCACTTGCACATCATAAATTGCTTGGATGGAAGTTGCTATGGAAATGAGAATTATTATTTCTGTAAGAGTACAAAATGCTGCAGTAGATGGTGCTTTCAATACCATAATAACGGCTGAACTCTTTAAAATGTTGCCTGACTTCCTCTAATCTAAGTTCATTTATTATTTTGCCTAAAAGTATTTTTCCTGGGCAATCAATTTTATATATTTTCATGACAAATATCTTTCAATAAATGTTTTTCCATCATACCGTATTATTGTAATTAAACCAATTTATTTAATTTATTTAATTTAAAAAGTCTCTTGAAAATCCCTGCCTACGTTGTGCCAGTAATTGACATATGTAGCTATTTGGAGTTCTATATAACTGTACCATCCCTGGTTCCAGTATTACGCTGTATTATGATAACTGAAGAATCAAGAGGAACTTCAAAGTTTTTATGATTTCAATTACTAACTTGAGTTAATCAATCAATCAGTCGATTCTACACTTTACTATACACTAAGGGACCCATTTACTAATAATTGAATCTCATCTTTTTCCACAGATCTCAAAAAACAAGTGGTTTCCTATATTTATAAAAAGCTCTAAAAACCACAAAAGTGTAAAACCACAAAAACCTCTAATGCAGAACTTCAGCAAGTAAAAGTTGCTGAGATTCTATAGAAGTCAATGGGAGATGCGCTGATTTTACTGGATTTAATTCATTCAGACTTTTAGGGGTTTTCTGATTTTTTCCTCTAGGAATTGTCTGAAAAACTTGAATTTTTAGAGGTATTTGTATTTTTAGTGCATCATTCAATGCTTTTTTTATGTGTACTTTTGCAATTCTGATCTTTTAATAATTCAATAACAATCGTGGTTGTAGAGTTTGTGAGTTCATCATGGTTGTCATAATTTCAAAAACCACTAAAATCCAACCATCAATATATAAGCCACCACATTGATTTATCAACATACGAGTTTTACTGCAAATTGTTTTTGTGATAAAACTCACCAATTCAAATTAGAGTTTCTAAAACGTAGTATTTATTATGTGCAAAAAACTTGAATGCAAAGCTTCGGCATCTAAAAGCTTGTATGTTCATATAAATGTCTAGGGGAATAGTCAGCAAAATGAAAGCAAAATTTTCTTTTTGAATCTGTAGTCCCATTGATATTGATGCGCAGAAAGAGAATTCACTGCATTCAACTACAATTTTTGCAAATTTGAAACTCAATAAAAAAATCTTTTCAATCCTTTTTTTCTGAAGTGTCCAGGAGAATCAGTGATGCAAATGAAAATGTACAGTACATGAGTATAAATTTGTATAAGAGGCCACATACTGTAGTAACCTGGGTAGTATCTATCATAATTAGTGATTATGAACTTTTACTTAGCTATTCTGGATGCTCCACAAGTTTATGATACTGTAATTACATGCCTTTGTTTATCTGTAGACCTTTTTCAGTAGTAACATATAAAAGTGTCTATTTCCTAGAATAAGGAAAATAAAGTTCACAAATATGGACAAGTGAGAGGTCTACTGCCAGGGCACATGATTACTGATGGTCAGACACAGATCAGAATGAAGTGTTGCCCTGCACAGGTAAAACTGATGTGTTTGCTTTAGAAACACTACTATTGTTTATATAAATAAGCTGCTGTGTAGCAATGGGGCAGCCATTCAAAGGAGAAAGGGCTCAGGTTACACAGCAGATAGCAGATAAGCTCTGTAGAAGATAATGGTGTCATCTGTTATCCACTATTTATCCTGTGCCTTTTTTTTTATTTTATTACTGCTACACAAGCAGCTTGTTATGAACTATAGTAGTGTTTCTAAAAAAAAGTTTTTACCAGTGCAGGGCAACAGTACATGATATTTTCATTATTTTTACACACTTTCATTTTTGGGTGTTACTGTTCCCTTTAGTAGGTGTCACTCACCTTTAAAAAAAAGGGGGGTCTTCAGTACTGCTAACCTTAGACTGAGAAAATGTAAACATTCTTGCTTACTATATTTACTGTAGCCATAATTCTGTTTCTATTACAAATGGACAGGAATATTCAATACTATATGCAAGATCATTTTAATGAAAAATAAATTAGATTAAATTACAAATAGCTATTGACTTGGTGTAAAATATATAGTATTTGTATCAAATGTGCTTATTTTTTGTATCAGTGGCGTAAGTACAAGGCTCCAGGCACCCCCAGAAAAAATGTTTTTATAAAGGTGCCATACTAACTCCTACTCAGGCCACACAGCCACCCTGCTATTTGCTTGCAGTGCACAACTTTTGAGGTATGAGAGTTGCTGTGAAGGGGGGATTTTTATATAGCAGACTCAACTGTCCAGACCCACTTATCCCCCAGGCCCCCCCAAAAACACAGGGTCTGCTTCTTCTATGGTTTTGGCAGTGTATTTTATATTTACTATTGTCAGGATCAATCTGCTTATAAATGCAAAATGCATAATTTATTGTATAATAAACAGAATTAAATGTCTTTTTTTTAAAGCTTTTCTAAAAATAGTTGTTAGTTTTCCTGATTAATCTATATAATCTGTCTATATATTGAAATTGCCAGGAATATAACAAATGTGGCTTTTTATTGCTTATTTTTAAAAAAGGTATTATGTACATTCAATTTCCTTGCCCCGTAATAAATATGCAAAGCAATAGGTTTGAACCAAATGTCTAGACAACAAGCTTGTTGTCTAGACATTTGGTTCAAACCTATTGCTTTGCATATTTCATGCGAGCGTGTAGCTATTAAGTTGACACAAGCGAAAATGACTTGATACGTTGGAACAAAGGTGAACTGTCAATCATAATATGTCTATCAAAATGTATGACAGAGGGGTGTCAGAATGGTCATTCTTAATCATTACTGGATGCTGAATGTCTCATTATACCAAGAAAATATTTGCCTTAACAGTTTGTCAAAATAAATCTTAATTACACGCTCATATTTTTTAAATTTTTTTCTAAATTCAGTATTTTCCTGCATATAGTTTATTTTTTAAATGTTTTATTCTAGGTTTTCATGTGTAGGTTGTGGTTTTGTTTTCATAATTTGTCACATCTCTTTTGGGATCTTCTATGTAGTGTAACGGTCGGCACCCAACACCAGAACAAACAACAGGCACCCTGGTCTCGGCTCGTGCTTCACCAGTAGTGTGACCGCCTTTGGGCCTCGGGAGGAGCCCTCGGCTTACTTGGATGCCACCTGGACTTAAACGAGAGGTGCAAGATGAGAGTTCTGGATAGGCAGAGGGGCACAACTGTAGAGCAAAGTCTTTAGACAGAAGGTCGTAGTACAAGGCGTTAGGCAATAGAGTAGTCAGATCAGGCCGGGTCGAGGCAGGCAGAGAATAAACTTAGTCAGGCAGGCAAGGGTCAAACCAGGAAGTCAATCAGAGGGTTAAGCAGAAGAGGTAGTCAATATTCAGGCAAGGGTCAGGATCCAGAAGTCAGAATAGTCAAAAGCCCGGCAGGGGTCACAACAGGAATCAAACACAGGTTCAGACAGATTAGTTTAAAGCTCAGAAGCACCAGGAACAAATCCTATCACGGGCAAATGAGATATAGTAAAATGTCCCTTTAAACCTTTAAATTTCACGCCAGCGATCATGCGCGTACAAAACCCGGAAGTGTGCGCGCGGCGCGCACTAGGAAGGAGCCGGCACCAAGGAAGAGGAGCGGCGGGCGTTCCCGCCACACCACTGGACCACCACAGTAAGAATCATTCACTACATGTAGACTTTAAAAGCCCTATCGATACGCACCCAGTATTCAACACATTACATGGAGCTTTTTATATTGCTGCAGTGATCACAATTCCTTTTACTTCTATAAACCTTTTGCAGATATAAGTGCAATATTTCAGTGTGGTGTTCAGGGTCCAGAAAGCTTCTGCAAACATCTGCATAATTCAGCCAAAGTTAAAAACCTGCTTAATGATGAAGAGTTTTAAATACTACTGCCCTGTGTTTCTTTTATGCCATGCTTTCGGGCTGGTAGGCACAACTGAGGAAAATGTGTGTTGACCCTGTACCATCACTACTCTCCTTTTCAGCATTGACCAAATGCTCTACTGTCTTACACTATACATTATTGCTAGCAAGCTTAGTAAATCAGTAAAATGGAGTTAGGCATGGCAGAGTATCTTGCCCTTTAGTCCTCAATATTTCCATGGGTTATGAAAAGTTATGCTCCCCAAACAAGCATCTCCTGCAAAAGGGTACTCCCTAAATCACTTGCATGATGAAATAACAAACTTCAGAAATGTCAGAACAGCAGATCAATTTCTCTAAATTATCAGGCTGGTCATTGAATTGATACAAACAAAACCGGATCAGCACCTATGGCAGTAGAGAAACCAGAAACAGAGTATGGTGCAGTATGTTCAAGTTTTTCAGGTAAAAAAAACCTTCCACTTCTCAAGATGATACACCAATACTTAGGGGCCCATTTACTCGAGTGAAGAATTAGAAGAAAAAAAACTTCGAATTTGGAATGTTTTTTTTGGCTACGTCGACCTTCAACTACGACTTTGAATCGAACGATTCCCCATAGGCTGTGCAATCTTTTTTTTGGTCGAAGAAAAAGTTTGATCGATGGATTAATCGAATTGCGGTAAATCCTTTGACTTTGATATTCGAAGTCGAAGGATTTAACTTCGACAATCGAATATCGAGGGTTAATTAACCCTCGATATTTGACCATAAGTAAATTTGCCCCCAATTCTGACAACCTTCACCAAATTGCCTACTTACAAGACATAATTAAAGATATTGTATGTAGTATTCAAAAGGGTTCTTTCTTTCTTTGCAGTAGACTTTTAGACTCCAACAGAAGGATACAAAAATCCCAAAGTATAATATGGTTTATTTAATAAAAAATCTTTTGGTCTTTTATTCACCATATATATAAGTCTTTAGCAGGTTTCCGATAGAGTCCAAGGAGGGATATTTGCCATGTCCTCCCTTCTTCTCGTGGTTCTACCTGCAGCTTATTGTGATGTCACCTCTGCCGGATGCGTTTCGCTGAGCCTTCCTCAGAGGCATAAACATTTGTATACAGCTGAGAGACTGTGGAAGGATCGGCAGGAGGAAATAAGCCTAAAGGACTAACTAACTTTCTTTCCTTTTTATTTCATTGAATTGATGCAGTTCTGCTTAAGCACATTGCTAACCAACAAAAAAAAAAAAGAAGAAAAGAAATGAAAAACAAAGCTCATAAAAGAAAAATAAACACAAAGGACAGAATGTAATAAATATGACCTGCGAAACTAGTTGAAGTCAATAGGGGTGAAATTTTTTTTTCACGCAACAATTTTTTACATGCATGACTATTTTTTACTCACTTCAAATCCATTAAAGTCAATGGCCCTTTTTTCTTCTGGTGACTTTTTTGTCTATGCGACTTTTTTGTCTATGCAACATTTTTGTCTTGGCGACTTTTTGTTGCAGCAATTTTTTCACAGCAAATTTTTTGCTGCGGTTTTGCAAACAAAAAAAAAACTGCAAATGGTGAAATGCGGAATTTTGCCATAAAGTCCATGCCTGACAGAAAAATGTGCTGATCATTAAAATTCACACATGTTAATTAAATAATTCCTGCATTATTTAAATACTTCTTATTTAATAACGTTTTTCTAAAAGAAATATAAGGCTATTAGAAGTCAATCCATTTCAATCTCATGCTAAATGGTCACCAAACTCATATTTCAATAAAGATGGTGTATTATTCCACATATATACACACTTACGCACATTTATATTTTTGTGCTACTTTAGTCCTGAAATTTCTTGTTGACTTTTTAAAGTTGATTTCACAGTAACTAAACTGAAATTTCTATAATAAAAAAAAAAGTTGATAAATTACTTATGACTTGGAATCCAAGCCAACACAACATGTGGCTAATGTAGCATTCTGCCTGTGTTCTGTTTAGAAAATATTTATTTTGGAATGCACTCACTTTTATTGCAGCTAAGGGAACCAGGGGATATTGTACTTACAATGAATTTTAAAATTAAGAGATGGCATGTTGAACCTAGAGAACTGTTTTAATATTCAGTTTTATTGTGGTTAGATTTACACCTTCCCTTGATATTTAAATACACATGTTTTTCCCCAGTGTTAGCAACATTCAAGAAATAATTGCATCCTAACCATTTTTTATTGTTGCAGTAGGAGAATAAGGGATTATGTGAGGTTGTGATATTCCTGCATTTATATGTGCACAAATTCATGCTGATTTAGGCCTGAACTAACACTGTATCACAATTTGTATTGAATGTAGAGTCTGGAAACCTCTGGATTTATAGGCCAGTTACTGCATATGGTGTATTAAGTAAAATTGTGCTGTCCTAGCAGTTAAAAGTTTGTTATGTTAAAATGTATATGCCTATGCTTACAGTATATGCTTTCTCATAATTATGCTGCCACCTAGTGACCAAAGCTATACTGCAGGCTCTGTATTTCTATGTTTGTAAACTCTCCTGCTATCCTTCCTCATGTGTGATGTCAGTTCCTCCCATCATCCTCTTGTGTTCCTGCCCACCATGAGTGAGGAGTCAGAATTGAGATACAGTAGTATTTGGCCAATGTTGTGCAGCTGAATACAAGATTTTGCAAGTGTTTGGATGTGTAGTGAAAAAGACATGAGTCTAAGATAACTCCTAGGCAGTGTGCCTGTGTGGTAGAATGAAAGATAATGTTTAGTAACTGTCAATGAGATCTGAGGGACAGGGGAAGATTTTGAAGGAAATAAAATGAGTTTTGTTTTAGAAAGATTCAGTTTCAGGTGGTGCGAAGACATCCAGGATTAGACAGCAGAAAGGCAGTCTGTAACTTGGGACAGAAGGAGAGATATCTGGTCATAAACAAGTGTCATCTACAAACCTGAACCAGTGACTTGATGTAGTTCCCTTGAATGTACATGATGGCTACAATACATGTACATGTTGGCTACAATAGGAGATACTGTAGAACCCCTTGCACAGCCATTTTTCTTTCTATAAAAATGGTCCTTGTATTTGAAATATGTGGTTCTAAGACACAAATCTACCAACAAACTTAGCTTCATTCTGCTGTTGAGGGTGTTATCTTGCTGCAGTTGATTTCTTACAGCCTCAGTTGCCTCAGTTTCAGGTATACATGTGAACAGAGAAGTAATATCATATGATACAATTGTTTCTTCTGCCTCTAGTTTAACACCATGAATGTTGGTGGCAAACTATTTGACATTCTGTATACGATGCACTGTTTTGCCTAACAATGGGACTAAGATGCTATGAGTCACTGAATTGATGCTGCTGACAATGGGTCTGGATGGGGCTCCTTCTTTGTGTATCTTGGGAAGCCCATATAAGCATGATGTGGCTTCTTTGGTGTACAGACAGTGGTATAAAACTTGATCGATGGATTACTCCATTTCAAGTTATTGTAGGCAATCTATAACTTTTTTTCTTGTAAGGCTGGTTGAGTTTTTTTCTTAAAGGATCATGCGTATTGATTTCACTGAGTAGTGTGTTTATCTTGCAGTCATAGTAAGTTGTGTTGAGCACAACTGTGCATCACCGTTTAGTAGTAAAACATCTTCAGTGATTACTCAGCAAGTCCAGTTGCTCTAGAATTACTACATACATGAAATAGTGCCACAAATGCCAGTTGAGTATAGAATGTCTAGGATGAGTGGGTGGTCAACTGTGTCATAGGCTGCAGATAGATCTAGAAGGATGAGTATGGAATAGTGACTGTTAGACATTGCCAGAAGAAGATAATTGATTACTTTGGTGAGTGTAGTTTCAGTTGAGTGTGTTGGGCTGAAACCAGTTCATAGGGGGTCAAGAAGGGAGATGTGAGTGAGATTCTGGACTAGGCATTTGTAAACAAGCCTTTCCAGCAATGTGGATGTGAATGGAAGAAGGGACACTGGATTATAGTTGGTGGGAGAGCTGGGGTTTTTTTTTTAAAGAAAATTAGTGATTATTGCTTGTTTGTATA
Organism: Xenopus laevis; assembly: GCF_017654675.1. Lineage (NCBI taxonomy): Eukaryota > Metazoa > Chordata > Amphibia > Anura > Pipidae > Xenopus > Xenopus laevis. The sequence continues at coordinate 95,264,520 of NC_054378.1, forward strand.
ATGTTGGAAAGTAACAGTAAAGAGTGAAAGGTTAAATAGGTGGGTAAGTACAGGAGAGAGTGTATCAGAGATTGAATAAAGAAGGTGAGAGGGTATGGGGTCACGGGAGCAGGTTGTGGGGTTTGAGCAGGCTAGAAGTCTGCTAAATTCATCTAGTGTTGTGGGGGTGAAGGTATGCAATGTGGATGTTAGTACACTGCAAGATAATCTAAGATTGTTGTCTGGATCAGTCTGTGACTTTCTCCACTCTTGTTCAGCTGATCTACTAGATCTTCTAAGGTCCTGAGCTAAACTAGTGTGCCAGGGTTGGGGTTAAGCTGGTCGACTGTGATGGGTGGTAGAAGGAGCAAGGGTCAAGAGTTGTTGAAAGATCATAGTTGTAGAGAGAATCTGCTATATTTGGACAGGAAAGTTTGTTTTTATGAGAGATTGGCTGTCTCGCTACTGTTGATAATTGTTGTGGATCATATGTGTTAAGGTTTCTGTATGTGTGGGTAGAGAGAGATAGTTGTGATAACTTAGGTGAAAGTTAAAGTAGGTGATGGTCATATAGGGGGAAGGGAGAGTTAGTAAGGTTGGCAGAATATATGATCAAGAGCATGGCCGTGTGATTAGGAGAGTTGGTCAACTGAGAGAGGCCACATAAAGTTGTTATAGACAGGAGTTTAGATGTGGCCGGAGATGCAGAGTTGTCGATGGGAATTTTGAAGTCACCTAAAATTAGAGAAGTTATTGTGTTTAAAGTTTGAAACCAACATTTGGAGGAGAGTGGAAATCCAACCCCACCGCCATAACAATGTTCTGGTCTAGGGGTATGAGTAAATGATAAGACTCCAATAGGAGAGAGCAGGTGAAGCAGTGTTGGTGGGAGAGAACCATGTTTCAGTGATAACCAGAAGGATAAGAGATTTGGATACAAAGAGATAATGAACTGCTGTGAGATTATTGCAGATTGATTGCATTCCAGATGGCACATGAGAAAGGCAGAGAGGGTGGCACTGTGTACTACAAAATGCACCCAATGTGCCAAAATGGGATAAAATAAGCATTGGACTGTGCCCATATTATGGTGACCATACTTTATAGAAAGGATTTTGTTACTTTTGATGCACTGATGCATGACATGTCAGTAATGGTGCTTACACCTTGTACTATTGGTACTAGGGGGTTGTATCCATGGAACCATGGAAGTTACTGACAGGGCAAGGCTGGAACACTTACATTTGCATTCATACTGTATATTGTATGTACTGAGCATCTTGTGCTTGCTTATATGACCTCCCATATCCATGGATACATTATATAAAATGTAATATGTGTTATACTTTTATTATAAATAAATGTATTTTGCGTTGTGCAACACTTTTCAATACTTTTTTCTACAGACACAAAATGATTATTAATCTTCCTATCTATGTACTTGACTTGCATTGTTAATATCCACCAACTGCAAATAACAAAATGTACTTCTTTATGCCTGCTGCACAATAACCAAGAGAGCCCTTTGTACCCAATAACCCTTGCTAAGGGACCCAATCAAACATAAGAGGTGATCTTCTATTTAGTATTCTATGAATGGTTTGTGTTCTGGAAAATTTAATAAAAGTTGTTGGTATAATAAAAATGTGCACAATTAAAAAAGTAAAAGGTTATTTGCAATGCAATGTTCTTTATTAGACACTAACTTTAGGTTGATTTTAATTATGCAAAATGTTTTTTAAAGACCCACATTAGTTATCATACTCAGTGGGGTATAGCCATAGTTGCTCTGACAAAGTAAGCTCATCAATATATAAAGATTTCTAGAGGCATTAATAGGTGGAAAACGGCGGAAAGCATCACAAATATATAACTTTTGGATGCTGCAGCTCTCAGGCATTAAAGTTAGGGAGAAAAGCCTTAGAATGTGTTATTTGTGTTTTATCTTTCTATATCCTTGATTAGTCAGTATAATGTCTTTAAAGTGAAGAAGCCTAGACATAGTAGTTCTAAAGAAGACACATGGGCTAAAGATAGATGATCCATGCCAAATTCAACTTATATAACAAAAGGTATGAATTTTCATTATTTGATATAATTTTCACCTTCATTGCCTATGTATACATGTCGACATTATCTATACAGTTCCCATATTGATCATTCATAAAGAAAGTATAGCTTTTGGGTTGTTAAGGTAAAGTAAATATGTACAGTGTGTTAAATAAATATGTTGCAGTAAATCTGCTAGTGCCAGGCTCAATTCTTATTGCTATATTACAAGCCTTACATGGACTTAGGCTGAGCTGAAGGCACGCTGAAGGCTTTATTGGAACCAGGACACTCACCTTTTGTGCAATTATTTTCAACTTGTTGGGTAGACCAAAGTATGTACAGAGCTATATGTGTATGGTCTATAGTAAAAAAACAAATATTTGCATTTAGGGTGAATTATTTGATATCTTCATGCAACCAAATCCTAAAGTACAAAAGTTGGCAACTTATGGTATGTGTCCATGTGGAGCAAAGGAGACAAAACTGAACAGAAATACAGGACTAGCAGGCACTGTCCAAATAGAAGCAGTTGCTATAGAGCAGATCAATGTAACATTTTATGCACGATTGTAAAAAAATAACAAATGCATCTGGAAGTACCTAAATTTCCCTTGTTATTGTCAAAATAAAATATAAAGTAGGGATGGACCGAATCCACTGTGGATTCGGCTGAACTCCCGAATCCTTGATGAACCGAATCCTAATTTGCATATGTAAATTAGGGGTGGGAAGGGGAAAACATTTTTAATATAAAGATGTACATGAATATATTTCTACAGCTTTAGTTATTCTTTACTGTATAAGAGTTTCACCACTGCATTTTTCCATGATCTTTGGAAACAGCCTTCTAAATTAATGCCTATAGCCCTTCTGTAACATTATTTATCCCCTTAGTCTAGGTTTATTTGAAAGACATTCCCATGTCTGCCCCAGTGGCTATGGCTTTATCTGGAAATTACACTTCTGTCTGCAGGCTGCATTTCCAAGCTACGTATTTCCATACCATGGCTAAACGTAGACATGGAACAATTGAGTTGGCAGCATAGTTGTCACAGTGAGGACTCTAAAGGACTCTATTTACACCCTGTTGAGATAAACACTGAACATTCTACAGGCAGACAGGAGCACATAGAGATTTAATACTTTTTACAAGATCATAATGTTTCCAGTATATGTGCTTTCAGTTATACTCAACACAATACAAAGCTTATATTATACAATACAGACAGGACTGTAGTGTTTACCTATATGTACTAACTAACTTATAGCAACCAATCAAAGCTCCTGTTTTGTAAAGTTAACAAGTTTGGTTAGATTACAAGCTTTATGCTTAAAACAAAGAAAAATTAGTTGACTAGTCCATAGCTGTACATGGAAATGTTTAGATTCTTTTTTCTCTCTCTTTTACCTCACCAGTACAATGTAAAAGCATGCACATTCATGCATATTAGTTTTCATGCATAAAAAAATGCATTTTCATATTGCTTGTCTCAGCAACATTTTTGTCCAGAGACTCTCATAAAACACCATCCCTAGTGGTCATAAACAGATGGCAGTGCTCTGTTATGGTTTCTAGGGAACCCCCTCTGCTGAAGCAATCAATGTGACAGTGACAGCCTATTCTCCTGCAAATAAATGTTAATGTATAGATTGAAAAAGGTCTGTGCACACAGTACTTTACTGTCAAGGCAAATATATGGCACATAAACGTACTTACAAACACAGCACATTTCCACTTTTTACCAAAGTACATGCATTTTTATATTTACAAAGGAAATAAATACAGAAGAAATGCAAAGGAAATGTAATGTGGCTAATAGGATACCATTGCAAGGTGGAAACATCCTCAGTTTAGTAAAACGTTCCAACTGGTATTGCATTTCCTTTGGTGCAATGTATTCTAAGCTTCTCCCATTAGCACATGTAACTTTCACAAAACCACCGTTTTCACTTGAAAAAATTGTTTAGAAAGTATAATATGTACTGGATTTAAAAGAAGGCAAGAGCCAGAAACCCATACAGCAGTCAGCTGAAAAGCAAAGCATCAAATATTTTTCGGCATGTTGTATTTTTATTATGCTAAAATTAATGTACAATAATGTGGAAAGCAGTGTAGATTTGGAAAGTAGTACAGGTATTCATTTCTTTGTGCTTCTGTGAATTTCCTTGTGCTCATTTCTCTTTTCTGTTAAGCCATTCTTGTATTAAGGCCGAGATGTCTCAAAAGATACGCCCGATTAAAGGAGAAGGAAAGACAATTAAAGGAGAAGGAAAGACAATTAAAGGAGAAGGAAAGACAATTAAAGGAGAACGAAAGGCAATTTATGGAGAAGGAAATGCAATTTACACTTCGTGGGTGCCAAAAGTTAGGCACCCCCAAGTGATTGTATTTACTTACCTGACACCACAGGCTGGTGCTGTTTTCTGCTAATAGGAGCACTGGCCTGGGGTATCAGGTTAGTAAATATAATCACTTGGTGGTGCCTTCCAGCGAGCACCACGGAGCAATCCTCTTCCTGTGTCTTAGGTCTTCTCAAAGCTGCACATGAGCAGTAGAGTGAAAAGCAGAAATGTAATGTATTTCTTTCTACTGCACATGCATCTGCCCTGGGAACTTTGAAAACCAAAGAAGTAGGAATAGGTTACTCCATGGTGCTCGCTGGAAGAACCCCATGTCATTGCAGTTTTCTGCTGATAGGATCACCAGCCTGGGGTGTCAGATTAGTAAATATAATCACTTGGGGTGCCTTCCAGCGAGTACCACAGAGCAATTCTCTTCCTGCTTCTTATGTCTTCTCCCAGCTATGCATCCGCAGTAGAGTGAAAAGCCAAAATTTAACGGAAAACCGTCTATTTCGTTCTACTGCGCTTGAGTCTGCCCCGGAAATTTGAAAACCAGAGAAGCAGGAAGAGGATCACTCTGTGGTGCTCGCTGGTAGGACCCCAGGTTGGTACAGATTTCTGCTGTTAGGAGCCCTGGCCTGGGGTGTTAGGTAAGTAAATATTACTTACCTTTCCTTCACCTTTAAATAGTAAATGTATTGATGGGGGAACTTTATCAAAACATTTTGTTCAGGTGACTTATTACCATTTTAAAATGGATCATGAACATATTTTGCACTGCACAATATTAAGGTTGTTCCATCTGTAATTGAATGCAAGCTGAAAGTATATATCTATATACTCTAATTATATATGACAACAAAATTGATCATGTGTGTCCATTTCTGTGCATCTGTAGCAATAAATTTGCTGCAAGCCCCGACACAATGATCTTTTGCTGAGTGTGTTAAAGTCTCTTTGTCCATTCCTCTACAGGATACATTTGTCTCTTGAGATGTCTGTATATGCTGTTTTCGCTCTGATTGACCCCCAGCATCACCCTCTTACTCTTGCTTTTTGCCTTTATGCCCTGCAGATGTATTGACTTTATACTTTAGTCAAGGGTTCACTTCTAAAAGCTAATATTTTGTTAAAATACAGTGCATTTCATCTAAAATATACAGCAGGAGCCCAGGTAATCCTTTTTATACAAGAGAAGGTCACATTTATTCTTAACAATAAAACTCATGGTGAGAATTAAGAGAAAGGAAGAAAAATAAAAAGAATTAATACTTACAATCCTGTCCAAACACCATACAATAGATCAAGCAAAGATTAATATGACTCATTTTAGTAGCAGAAAACTGTAGCATTTATATTATGTGTACACTCCCACTCACACAGAAATACAGCAAAACTTTCCCTTGTTTTTGTGCATCAGAATTTAGATCAGTAGATTATGAGTAATAATGCCCAAATGTTACCCAAATAGTAGAATATAAAATGCAACTTGCACACTGTTTTTATCACTTTGTAAGACCCTTTTTAAACTGTATAGCTGCACCAAAAAAAAACCATGATATATTGGCTTATATGTGTCATACTAGGCTTTATAAGATCTATTGCATTAGGTGGTGTAGGTTGCCATAAGTTGTATAGATACAATTGGGGCTGATTTGTTAACACTGGGCAAAGTAGAAAATGGAAAGTAACACATGGTAATTGATCAAAATATTATTTTCATTGTTTTACCTTCAGCTGGCCAACATAAGCAAATTACTAACTGGTCACCATATGTTACTGTCCAGGTGCAAATATGTCCAACATTTCTGTACTTTAGGAGCTTATATGTAAGCACAAAGATAAGTTAATAAATAATCAGTAGGTGATTTAAAGGCTTAGCTTTAAAACCTCCTAAAAAGCCCCATGCCTGTAGGAAGACATTTTAGGGTTCATAGAGCACAAAGTTTAGTTTTAGCTAGCTCATTATTTATTCTTTTCCGGAAATAACTCATGTGGCATAGTGTCAATAGATTAAAGGAAAGCAGATGTCATGTCTATAGTCAAAAATCAATTTACTGGTTTGTCATCTGTAATTAGTTTTAGAAAAAGCATTAAAGTCATTTAGATTTCATTCTTTTAATGAAAATGTAAAAATAATGTTCAATACCTTTACTACCCCCACCTATTTATGGTGCCCTCCTTTCTTACTGCCAGCTCAATTCTCTTTTATACATATGCATTTAATTAAAGCATTTCAGTTAAATGTTACTCACTGACTTACATGGAAAGGCCAAATAAGTAATTTCTTAATTCAAGTTTTTTCAAAACTTCATCATTAAACACACAAACTCAATTGCATTTTATTGCTTGATTTATAGTATAATTATAAAAAATTTGAACAAGAAAAATTTTAATTGAACTTAAAACAAGCACTGAAAATTGCCTTGTTCCATTCATTTTTAAAAAATCAAAAAGAATAAATTAGGTGACATGGTAAACATAAAGTGCTGATTTTTTCCATTTTAATTTTCCATTTTTTTGTTCAATTTATAAAAATTTGAGACAATTATATTTTCTGCAGCAATTTTCTTGAATTATGGAAACAGACAATCCTGTATATTAATACATTTGTTCCTATGTTTCTAGCAAGTGGTAGACCAAGGAGCACTGTACCAACATTTGAGAAAACTGGACATTTAAGTCTTAAATGATTGTTAATCATGCTTTACATGATATTCTATGTGACGTTTCTGTGGTGTGCATCCAGGTATAGGTATATATATATATATATATATATATACCTCTTAATAATAAAACATTTTTTGTTTTTTCACTAAAACCCTGTGAGTGCCGCAATCCTTTTTCACCACTATATATATATATATATATATATATATATATATATATATATATATATATATATATATATATATATATATATATTATATATATATATACATATACACACTTATTTTGGCTTTCTATGGTGCATGTCTATATATATATATATATATATATATATATATATATATATATATATATATATATATATATATATATATATATATATATATATATATATATATATATATATATATATATATATATATATATATATATTTTAGATATTTATATTTTTTATATATGTATATATGTGTATATATATATATGTGTGTATATGTATATGTATGTGTATATTTATATTTATATATTCTTTTTTTTCTTTTTTTTAAACGAGATTCATTGTTTCTTTTTTTTTGTTCATAGTTTTGTGTGTGATTCATACCCTCAACACAATGTTAAATGAACCCTACATGGAATATGATCTATGAAGACATGCAGATAATATAATTTACTTTATCAAGCAATGCCAAACTCCAGCATGAATATATGGATCTCTCTAAAATGTAGTGTAGAATCAATAGCACAATGTCAGAATGTAAGAAAGCTATTTAACAATTACTAATTGGATCTGTTTCTCTTTGAAATTTTTTTCTATGAATGTAACAACCTGCTGTTGCATAAGTGGAGCTTATTTAGAAGTTTAACTGTTCTTTTCTAGGGCTACAATCCATTCTATGAAAATAGTAAGTGGTAAATGGGATAATTGGCTTTAAATTCTAGTAAAATGACTATATTGGCAATATATACACCCCTCATGGGGTGTGGCATGTACGTTGTCACCCCCCTGGGGAAGTGGACCTGAGAGCTTGTGAAACACATAGATCTAGCTCCAATCTGCAGCTTTAAATGCTATGTGGTTGTCAGGGTCAAATTGGCCATTAGGGTTCATTTTTATTTCCATTATTATGTTTTATTGATTGGTCCACTCCTATTATTCCTCTATTTTGCATTCCAAACATGTACTTCATTGCTAGGATACTTAAGCCCAGGCAAGCAAAGAACAATGAAAAGTTCAAGCTTCCGGGTTACAGAAATAAAAATGCATATATTTTGTCAAACCACAAAAAATAAAAAATGAATACTAATTAAAATTTCTTTAGAATACTTCTGTCTACATACAATTTCATATTGAGGGAAACTACCCTTTTAAGTACATGTTTGTAGCCTTTTGTAGTAAGTTGTAGTAGACTGGGAAAAAAGTTATAACTCCAAATAGTCCAATTTAAGTTTTTTTCCCTAATCTTCCTAGTATTTATCTTCCTAGTATTTATTCAGGAACACTTGGAAGTCACACAAGTTGAAACAATATCCATTTCATGCTGAAGTTCTTTGCTTCTGTGACTAGAATAACAAGCTGCACAGACATTTACATTCTGAAAGAAGCCAGCAGAACAAACCTTTCCTCCTCCGAGAAACCCAACCGAGCAAAACAAAGTATTATGTTTCGGCAGTGAAAGAAATAACTGATTTGTACCACACGGTTTTATTTTAATTTGGATCTATTTTGTTTACTGTCAACTATATAAAATGCTTTTAAACTATACAGTTCTACGTTTAGAAGGCTTTTTAAGATAAATTAGAAATTCATTTTGTTAAGCATTACTTCTGAATGCAGCTTACAAATCATCCACGGTGATTACATCTCCTCATACTAAAGCAATTTATTTGTGACATTTCCTTCTAGTGGTTTATTCCACTATTATTTATACATTGATTTCAGGTTTCGAGTGTTTATATACTTAGGTTGAATGAAAAATTGTCACTTTACCCATGTCTCTCACCCGACATTTTTATTCTCCATTGCAAATACAGATGGAGTGGGCTTTAGTGGTACATTACTGCTCAACACTTAACAGCTTACTCCTCAGACCACACTTCATCACAATGATGAAAACCCCAGTCAGAGGTTTAGTAGGTTATTGTTTCTAAAGTTCTCTCAGTGCATATTTTTCCGAATATAGATATTTTTAACACAGATTTCCCTAAACACCTACATTTTGCACCTCTTTGCCCATAATTGTTTTTGGAGATTGCAGTGAAATTCGCATTCTCTGCCATAGGTGTTTGCATGAGCGAGGCCTCTGTGCGTGTTAATTGTGTGCAAATATTGCACCCGCATTAATTCTGCAAATATAAATTGACCATTTGCAAAATAGATTTGGCGAATATTTTTTTACATCACCAAAGTTGTGGTGTAACTTAAATGCAGAGTATGGACATACATTTTCGCAATTTGGGATTATGTCATATTTAAAAAGCTCTTAACGAAAAGTACAGCAAGAATAAAAAATTGCAGTTATGTTGGCACATTAAATGCACCAGTTTTGCCCAGCTTTATATATATAAAAACTCACAGGGTACATTTTTTCACTGTGTGAATCATTCTGTGCTGCATGTCATTTATAAATGAACCCCATTATGTCTTGGGGGTGCTCAGCTGTTCCATTAATTATCCACTGTTTAAGTTAGCACTACTTTCCTTTCTACTACATACCACCCCCAATTAAACACCTTAAGGGCTCTTTACAGATGGGTGCTTCTTTCACCCATCCTGCTTTCCTTTCTTTCACTCCTGCTTTCCAACCTGGTGGAATACATGAAAAATCACCTTAGGGGAACACTGGAAAAAATGCTGTCTGTTACAAGTTACAAGTAGTATATGGGGCTGATGGGGGAATTGTGCAAATAGCTGCAGGCATTGGGGCTCCAATTCTTGTGTTAGTTGGTTCTGCATTGGTGTCTCCTACCCTCAGTGAACTTTGGGGTATATTTATCAAAGAGTGAAGTTAGAGATCGCCAGTCTGCTAGTGTGAAATACAGCCTCTCTCCATTCATTTCTATCAGCAGGTAGCATTTACCTGTCGTCACCTGTTTTAAAGCAAGCATCTAATTGCTATGTGTTACTGCCCCTGGGCAGACTTAGTTCCTTTTATTAGAGAATACCTTAAGAATGCAAGCACACACAATCTCATATAAGTACTTCTGAAGGGAAAGACAACTGAGCAGAGACATTATCTACTTTTGGGGATGTTAGCAATTTTTTTTGCCAGGCAAGGATTCACTGCAAATTTCGGCATTTGCAAATTTGACAAAGACAAAATTGTTGCATAGACAAAAAAGTCGCCATAAGAAAAAAATGCCCATTGATTTTAATGCATTTGGATAAAAAAAGCTGCCAAGACAAAAAAGTTGCCACAAGAAAAACGACCATTGACATTGACTGGAGCTCACCGGGTTTCAGAGGGCCCACTCATGACCTCTGATTACCTGGTCCACGGCGCGCAAATGTGCTAAAATGGGGCACCGTCTTATTTCTTTATGTGGCAGCCGGGGGGGGGGCTGGTCTGACCTGGCGGGGGCCCATTGGGTTTTTTCCCAGTATCCCGCCTGCCCAGTCTGACACTCACAATAGACCAGGGCCGGTTCACAAAAGGTTGTTATTTTTTATGCACAGATTTAAAAAAAACAATGCTTATTTAAGGAACGATTCATCAAAGTATTTTCACATGTGCTGATAGACATATCACAGAATGAACGACGTTCTGTGGAATTATATCAAGTTTCCTAGGAAAAGGAATGACTGCAACACTGTAAAAAAAAGTGACAATATTGTTCTGCTAAATGATTTTCAGAGCTGCTTTTTTTCTTCTCAACCCTTTATATACACAACAGTTTATTCTATTTTCTGTTTAAAATTAATCTCTTTTAATCATAGGAAAACTCTGTTGTTTTATGCCATACTTTGCTTTTCCGCTTGCTTTGTGAAACATGATTTTTCTTCAATGACTGTCTAGACTTTCAGAAGGCGGACACATCTACTGCTCATTATCCTCCAGAAGTGACACATTTGCCAAATATGAACTGACATCACAATATGTGGCTCTTCATCACTGTCACTATTTCAACTGTGTCATCAAACATTTAATATATGCTTAATATACCAAACATTTCCAATCTCTAAAATGCTTTCTTTTAGACTACCTAATTATATAGGAATTGATGCTTCATGTTTCTAGTGTGCACATCATGGTAAAGACATTAGCAGTCTTTTACCTTACTTCATGGCAGAAGGTTTTTGTTTTTGTTTGCTTTGAAAGAAACTACTTCTAAAAATATATGTTTTTTGTTTTGTATTAGGCACCTTACATATTTTGTACCTGTACAAACCCAAGTACAAAAATCTGCCCAGAAAGTTCAAATTCAGTATCTTACACATGCTGGCATCTATAGCCAATGAAATGGTATAAAGCTTGGGTGTTGCAGGCCAAAATAACACTCAAAAATTTCCACTTTGGCTCCTCACCTGTCTTGGACTAAACCCCCTATATAAATACATTTTCACCAAATATAATATAAACACTGACCACTGGTCTGGGCATGCAGAGGGTTGTGGATCCAGTGGTATATTGGATGGGGGGTAGGGCATAATATGCTGCCTACTAATGCAGGGAGTCACATGGTGCTCCCTTATGTTTTATGCAAAATAATCATGCACTTGATGGGGATTGGTCTCCCGTCACTGGCTTTCTGGAGACAGTTGGTTAACTGACATATAAGATTTGAGGTGCTGGGGGGGGGAGATGTTATAGGGTCTAGGTACCCTGGTGTGACATGAATATGCTGCTGTGTGTAACTTTCAGTACATGAAATATCTGGTAAATACTTTCTATAATACTGTTTTCTGATACATTGTCAAAAATGCACAGTATTGACTGTAATGATGCTTATGCCTTCGCTATCTCTTTTTTATTTGAAAATGCACCAACTCAATGTCACTGTTCAAAATAATTTAGATATATGTTTTGTTCCTGTTAAAAAGAAAAAAAAGATTTACCTATGAATAAAATTCACATCTTGACTGTGAAAAGGCTATGGACAAATAAGAAAGATAAGTAGAGAACTTGTGGAAATCAAACTATGAAGAAAACACTGAAAACCTGGACTCAACACATTCTTCAACTATAACAGTCAGCTGCTTGGGTAGCTTCGTTACGACTATGTCACAAGGATATAATACATCAGGGGGTACAAAAGCATAAGACACACATAAAAAGGCATGGTCTAGATGGACGGAATGAGCCAGAAAACAAGACTAAATGGTTGGTCAGGCAGCAGAAAGGAAATTCAAGGAATAGGCAGAGGACACAAATACAGCATAAATGTGGGTTTAGGAGTTTTGACTGTAGAATGAAGCAGGAATAGGACTTGGCACAGGAGGCTTATGCAGGAATCACAGCCAGATGCTAGTAAATTAGAATCTATCACTAGAGTCTATCATCATTTAAAGACCTCAAAACATTAAGCATTACCATGTACTGATACAATTCCCACATTGCAAAAAAATTTCAGCCAATAGACTGTTAACAGGCTTAGAAGTTTCAGGTGAACATTACAATTAGATACAAGGCATGTAACAAGTAAGAAAGAGCCCACCATTGAGTCTTTCATGGATAATTTCTGGCGCCTAAAAAACAGTTGTGGGTTTAAATTCTGGGGTGGTTATGGGTCCCTGGCTGTTTGTTTGTTTTCTCCTGATGAAGATCCCTGTGAGGGATCCTAACATTGAGTGGAATAAATGACCTCTTTATTTTGCATCAAAAATGATCCAGTGAGTGTTGCTATTTCTTGTGCAGATATCTATTATAATCTAGCTGGCACCCAGGTCTACATGGAGTAAACGGAGTGCACCGTTGGAACTTGTGTGTGTGTGGTGTGTGTGTATATATATATATATATATATATATATATATATATATATATATATATATATATATATATATATATATAGCAAAAAAAATTTATTTCAACGTTTCGGCTATTCACTTAAGCCGTCATCAGGAAGTGAAAAAACACACACAAACAGACACCACAAAGATGATGTGGAGCAAAAAATTGATTATACTTAACCTTGGTAGATCGTCAGACTGCTTGTCAAAAACGTAATAGAATACAGGCAAAAGCAGCTCTATGTGTATGGCAGTTTTCATTGCCCACTAATGCAGTCAAAGGACAGATTGCACCATTACGGGAATACTTGGTGTAGTTATGGGTGAACCCTGGCTGATCATCAGACTGCTAGTCAATACTGTATAGTGAAGCTCAAACAGAGATAATGCTGTATAGTTTTCAATTGCACATTAAAGCAGTCAAATGACAGATAGCACAATTATGGGAACACATGGATTAAACACACAGTTATGTACCACGCTGAGTACTCCAATTATTCTAGGGGAGTGGCCATACTAATTAGGAAATCCCTTAATTTTACATTCGATAAGATTGTAACGGACAGAGTAGGACGATTCGTAATACTGAAAGGGCAATTAGATGGTACCACATTTATATTTGTCAATGTATATCTCCCGCCACCTGCAGATTTACAGGTCCTTAATGAGATTCTACAAAAAGTTGCTATGATGGGAAGCTTCCCCATGATTTGGGCTGGCGACTTCAATATGGTCCCGAACCCTAGTTTGGATAGACTGAGACCCAATGCAGCTGACAATAATAGTTTTGCACAATGGATAGAGTCAGCCGGCCTCACTGATACCTGGAGATGGAGAAACCCCCATCTTCAGCAATTTTCCTGCTATACTATTTCCTCATCGGCGCTGTCCAGGATCGACCTCATTCTGGGCAGTGCTGAAGTGTTGCAAGCCCTGGAAAATGTACACTTCTCCACCCGAGTATGCTCAGATCATTCCCCTGTTATATTGACATTAGCGGGAAGAGACCATAGGGCTACACGGCAGTGGAGACTGCCCCCCAAGTGGATTTCCAACACTAAAGTAGCAGAGAATTATGCCCCAATGCTTGAAGCCTACTGGCAGGATAATCAGGGGAGCGCTCCTGATGATATAATATGGGACGCCTGTAAAGCCCATACAAGAGGTACCTATATTTCCCTAATCTCAGCCGTGAGAAGAGAAAATGAAACTAGTCTAGATCTGGCCAAGAATGAACTAGCAAAGTTAGAGTCCAGTTTAATAACTCACCCTTCAGAGAACACCAAACAAGAACACGCAGCAGCCCAAAGGCGTATAAACTTACTACTTACTGAAAAAGCTTCTCAGAAGGAAGTATTTAGGAAAGCAGCTTGGTTTGATAAGGGGGACAAAAATGGGAAGCTGCTCGCCTTATTAGCTAAAGGGGATGTTCCACATACAGTTATACCTGGGGTCAAGGGGGACGATGATGTCCTGATTACCGAGAGGCCACTATTAGTAAATAGATTTAAACACTATTATCAAAGTAGTTATGCAGCACCTCCACCACCTCTAACTCAGGATCTCCTTTCATATGTAGATAAAATACCGCTTCCACGCCTTAACCAACAACAAATAGGCGAGCTGGATTTGGATATGTCCGAGGAGGAGATAAGCAAGGCTATTGCCGACATGCCATCCGGAAGGTCCCCTGGACCAGACGGCATCCCTACCGAGTGGTATAAAAACCATGTAAAGACACTGGCCCCTAAACTCTGTATGCTCTTTAACAGAACTTCACAAGATATCCCACTTCCAGAATCTTGCTACATGGCCCATATAACTCTGATACCCAAGGCAGGAAAACCACTTGACAGCTGTGACTCGTATCGTCCCATTTCCCTGTTGAATTGTGACACCAAAATATTCGCAAAAGTGCTAGCAAACAGGGTAAAAAGGGTCATCACTGATCTGGTACATCCAGATCAGACTGGATTTATGCCAAACAAGGCAACGGATATAAATATTCGGAGATTGTTTAATAACTTAGCCCTAGAACACTCTAACAGCGGTAACAGGATAGTGGTGTCCTTGGACACGGCGAAGGCATTCGATACGGTATCTTGGACATACCTCTGGGAAATCCTGGCCAAGTTTGGTTTTGGGGAGCGGTTCTTGGGATGGGTAAAGGCACTATATCATAAACCGGAAGCCAGAGTACTAGTTAATGGGTTACTTACAGAAGGGATACGACTTGAGAGGGGAACAAGACAGGGCTGTCCTTTCTCCCCATTATTGTTTGCCCTAGCGATAGAACCCTTGGCAGTGAGATTAAGAGAAGATCAGGAGGTGGAAGGGCTTGTAATTGGTAGAATCACTGAGAAATTGTCGCTCTATGCTGATGATATGCTCCTTTATCTTGCTAATTCTGGTAGAGCCCTGGAAGCAGCCCTTAACCAAATTGAGGAATTCGGGAAATATTCTGGTCTGTGCATCAACCGGGCCAAATCAGTAATATTTCCAATTGACCCGCTACCCACAGGATCACCACCGCAAATCTGTCACCTGAAAGTAACACAGACCTTTAAATACTTAGGAATCCAAATTCACATGGATTTTAAGACATTTGAGAAGAACAACCTGACCCCAATAGTGGAGGCGCTAAAGGCTAAGACCGAGATTTGGCGGCAGTTGCCCCTTTCCCCCCCCGGCAGAATTAACTTGTTTAAAATGGTGTTTCTACCCAAATTTTTGTACGCTTTCCACAATTCTCCTATACTGCCACGGAATCAATGGTTTAATCAAATTGAATCCATACTGCGCGGATTCATCTGGGCGAGGGAGCACCCACGTATGAACTTAAGTATATTGCAAGCCCCGGTGACTAGTGGGGGGCTTGCACTCCCTAACCTTAAACTCTATTCCTTAGCCAGTCAACTAACATTTGCGCATTGGTGGTTGGTGCCCCAGGTTGACAACCCCTCTACTATGTTGGAAGCTGCACACATGGGGTCCCTGGAGGCCTTGTCCAAATTGCCTTACAGGGGCCCTACAGGGCACTATAATGTCACTACCCCAATGGTCACTGTGGTGGAGGCTTTTAAAAAAGGTCTCAAACACGTTCACAAGAAGAGAGCGGTGTGGTCCCGTTGGACACCCGTTTGGGGCAATGGCTCTCTTCCGCACTTTGATGTGCTACCTGACATTAATAGATGGGCGTCTAGAGGAGTTAAAGTACTGGGGGACATAGTCGAAAACGGAGACATTAAGGGATTTCAAAGCCTAAAAGAGAGTTTTCAGTTACCTAACTTTATGTTTTTTAGGTACCTACAATTAAGGCATGCATTTAGAATGCAATTCCCCAACAGACCCATCGAACTAGGGGAATCTACTTTGGAGAAATACATGCGCAGGGTGGATCTTGGGAAACCAACCTCTTGGTTTTACACCATTCTATGCCAGGCCTCTCCAGACCCCCTAGCCAGGGCGAAAGAGAAATGGGTCAGAGATATCCCTGAACTGGAGGTCGACATGTGGGAGGATGCTCTCAAACAAATCCCGGCTATCACAATGTCAGTTAGAGATAGATATATTCAAGCCAAATTCTTCAACAGAGTATATCTTACCCCACATAGGCTGGCCAAGATTTATCCTACGAATTCTGATCAGTGTGTCAAATGTATGCTGGAGGTCGGCACCTATATGCATGTCTTCTGGACATGCCCGTGCATTCAAAGGTATTGGGGGGATGTCTTGCAATATGTATCCAAAACACTAGGTGTCCCATGTATTAGGAATCCACTGGTGTGTTTGCTGGGGGTTGTGGACGACCTAGGTTTGCAGGCCGGAGTCAAGTTATGCTATCTTCAACTACTGTATTATGCAAAGAAAGCCATCTTATTACAGTGGAAATCTACGGCTCCCCCATCTCTAGCCTTCTGGCGAGCATTGGTTAACGATACCCTTCCAAATCAAAAAATGACCTATATTGCCCGGGGGTGTCCCAAGAAATTTGAGAAAGTCTGGGCCCTGTGGTTGGAAATGGAAGACTCTCGTCCAAACCCTAACGTATAATGATATTGCCTACGGCAAATGGATCTTAGTGTACAGTAATGTTACTCCGTGACAACTACATAGGCATGACACTGATGATAAGGTACTGTACTGTATTTTAATTGGCTCCTCTGGCACGGAATCTTCTGTGTATGCTCTCTTCTTTTCTCTCTCTTCCTTTTCTCTCTTTTTCAATTGTTAAAATGGAAAAATAAAAACTTTTAAAAAAACAAAAAAACACACAGTTATGGCATCTAGTAATCACATACATTTGGCTGTAGAAGGAGCCAAAGTGTTGGCCACACAGGGACAGCCCCAACCCAGACTAATAGATAGGGCCATACTAGAGTGACATGTAAGAACTTCCAGAACAACTAGTTGGTTGTACAGACAAAAAATACAGTTATAGAACCCAAGGGAAAAAAGGAGCCAGAAAACAGAGCCAAAAAGAGGGAAAACAGGGGCAGAGAGAAATGGACAAAAGTGAGAGTGAGCCACCACATAAGGAGTGTAGACTGAAAAAGCAGTCCATATGGGGACACAAAAAAAGTTCAAAACGCTAAATCTAAGTATTCAAGGATAAGATCCAAGCAAAATGATCACCATAAAAAATGAATCACTCTTTCAGCATTGTTGGAAACAAGAAAACAAGGATTATCATATAGAAAAAAAACTGCAACAAATAATTGTGGGAGAAAAGGCAGGACTGACTGTACAAAAGTCAATGGTGTTCTGGACGTCACATCTGGTTCTTATGCCTTATAAAGTCACATGTAAAAAGCTGCAAAAATGAGAAGTGGAGCAAACTCATTGGAAGGGAGGGTGAAATCCCCCCTGAAACGTTGATTCACGGGTGGTTAAAATAAAAGGGGCAAGTTCCCTGCCTGCAAAACAATATGTTGTATGTGCGTCTCTCTTTCCATGATTCTTACGTATGATTGACGTGCGCCGACCGTCTAGGGAGTTCAGCACCACCAGGCAGGATTTCCATAGGAAAGGAGAGGAGGTGCGGAATCTACAATTGTTGGACATTATCTTAGGTTAAATCACAATATGGCAGGATATTTGTCCATGAAACTGGTTACATGTCAGTGAAACAACAAATATTGCTTTCAGAATAAATCCATATGTAAAATAGGGCTTATTTAATTTCAGCGTCCAAACACTTTTTTTTCAATTCAGTTGTTTTCAGATTGTTCACCAGAAATAAAACATGTTTTTCAGTTACTCTCTAATTTGTATTTGTTACTGTTTTTTGAAAATCAAAGTTTCATTAGTCACTTTCCTATGTTTTTCTAAAGCAGCTCAGGGTGGGGTCACAGACTCTGCAAATTGATACATTAGTTGATACATTTCTAAAACAAAAACATATACAAATTTTGATAGAAATGGAATTTGGACATTCTGGTTTCCCTTTCTCATATTCTACTAGGAGATTCTTACTTTTTCTTTAATGTATTTTAAAAAATCACAAGTTGTGGATCTATAACTTAGCAATTGATTGGTATAATGAATGTTTAAGATGCATTTCTTCAGTTAGAAAATATCTAGGGGGTGATTGCTTGATTCAATTATTTTTTGCACAAAATCTCACAAATGTGAATTATATTTTCAAAAACTTCAAATATGTTTTTTTTATTAAAAAACACAAAACTTGGCTGTAAATCTAAAAGCATCTAAAAAGATTTCGAGTAGATGTCAATGGTAGTTGTTTTAGGCACAATTAAAGAAAGTTTTTCTGATCTTTAAAACTTAGAAATGTGAAGTTTTTTAGTTTTTTTCATGAATGTATTGAATCGAGATTTTTATGTTTGGATTTTTTCATAAATAAACAGACATTCGAGTTTTTTTAAATTGTGAATTTATTTGTGGGGAAAAAACTCTAAAACCTCAAAAATAAGATTTTTGATCAATAAGCCCACTACTGTATCACATTAAACCACTGTAAAGATGTAACATATATTAACAAATAGCTATCTTTTGCTTTGTTTACTTTTACATTAAAGCATGCACAATGTGAACAATTGTTTAACAATGAATATCTGAGTGTCCCATTAACCAGGTGGACTATTTATTAAACTTGTAATTTTTTCTGATCAAGTTTTTAAAGGGGAACATTTTTTTCGAGATTTATCATGCTCTGGAGCCAAAATCTTGTATTAATTGTGCCGGAGCATGAAAGCTGTCCAGAAAATTCACTTACCTCAAAAATCATCTTGCTAAAGTTGTCAGACAGAAGAAGATATGTCAGTACAAGGAGAGGCAACACCTTCCTAGAGATTTTACCCTTTCCTGCCAAAACCTTAAATAGTTCACCCCTGCATCTTTAAAAGATACCATACTGTATATAGAAATATACAACTATAATCTTCATTAATCATTTTTTTCTGGTTAAAAACATGAGTAACATGAGTAATAAAAAGCAATAACTATAAATTTGTAGTCTTATAGAGCATTTATTTTTTAGATGGTCCCATTTGAAAGGTGCAAAGAATGATTCTATCTCCAGCATATCCCCAGTGTTTTTGAACCAATGTGGGTGTGGATGGGCAGCATGCCGCCCCCTTAAATCCTGCTGCCTTAGGCCCGGGCCTTGGTGGCCTTTCCACAAATCCGGGCCTGAATTTCAGTAATTTTCTGATGAAGTTTAACATGGCATCGCTTATCACTAGTTGAAACAATTCCATACCCTTCACCCATTATATATCACTTAGTCATCAGTGTCCATAAAAAAAATACAAACCTCCGGCTCCCAGTTATTTCATGTGACTTTTTTGGCTAGGACAGCCTAGGACTTTATTGTGCACCAGGAATGCCAAGCCAGACACCCGATACACATACACATCTGGGTTACTGACTGTACTAAGAATTTATCACATTTACAGTGGCTCCCAAAATATGTGATCCTTTGATATCATGATAAATGAGCCCAATCCATCTAATGCAATTTCTAATTAAATCCATTATGTTTTTTCACTATACAGTTTTTCCCTGAAGATCCTCAATAATGCTTTTTACTTGAGTTGCATTTCTTTCACTATCTGCTTCAGTGATGGTGTTCTGTTCAGCTTAACACTTCAGGTTGGATCTCATAGCAATTGCTGTATCAGCTTTCACAGTTTAGACTTGTCAGGAGTACTTGGCACTCCAAAACCTTGAGCACAGTCAGCAATAGTACTTACAGTGAAAAGAAAATACAAAATACGGACTGCTTCCCATTTCCATTTTCCAATGAAATTAAAATTGTGATGTGTGAAATGGTGAACTGATAAAATGACCAGACTTTAACCAACTGGCCTCTGACAATCAAATAAATTAGTAGCAACAATGAATAGAAGTTTTTCTATATGGGTAGAACTTTGTATTCCTTCTTACTTAAATCATACAATCAAATCTTGTATTAACCGCACACACCAAAGATAGTAGAGGAATAGGATCTGTTATACGGAAACCTGTTATCCAGAAAGCTTTTAATTAAGCAAATTAATCTCCCTTAGACTCTTTTATAATCAAATAATTTTTAAAAATGATTTCCTTTTTCTTTATAATGATAAAACAGTAGCTTGTACTTAATCCAAACTAAGATATAATTAATCCTTATTGGAAGCAAAACCAGCCCATTGGGCTTATTTAATGTTTACATGATTTTCTAGTAGACTTAAGGTATGAAGATCCAAATTACAGAAAGATATGTTATCCATAAAACCCCAGGTCCCAAACATTCTGGATAACAAATACCATACCTGTATTCTCAAGTCCCATACCTGATTACCTTTTCTGCTTACATGCAGTAATGGGACGAGTGAGGTAGAGTCATTGTTCTTTGAATGCAGATTTTTTTTTATCGAACATAGAAACAAACAGTAATATATGATCACTCAGGTAAATGATAAACAAACGAGCAGTGGAAGTGGAACTGGATATTTTCATAATCAGAAAATTAAAATCATTTATAGAAACTGCAAGGAACAGTTGTAATACTGGAACCAACTTGTTTAACTTAGCCTTGGCAAGTAGAAAGGCAGCAAAATAAAGGTAACTTTAAATAGAATTACCGTATGTTTGTTGTATTCACAAAGGAGTTTTCAAGAGAGAAGTAAAAGTGTTTAACAAAAGTAAGAGAAACTTGAGGACAGAGTTTGTTCATTAACCAGAACAGCCTATTCCACTGGCAGTCTTGTTGCACAGGTCCTGCACTTTACAGCAAAGTTTCAGCCCTTAGCTTAAGGGAGGTTCATATAACTGTTTTCAACAGCCTTTATTTTACTGAAGGGTCTTTTTTTTACACTCCCCTTGCTTCAGAGAAATACCTTATGGTAACTTAACTAACCACACCTGCATTCATTATATTACATGCGGATTCCGCAGTCTCTATCATTCTGCTTATATGTTGGGTATCACAGAGTATTCTAGGAGATATGTACCTTCCTATCTATCATCTATCTATCTATCTATCTATCTATCTGAGTAGTACAAAAGTGCAATGATAAGGGCAATTGAAGGGTAATTTTGTTTGCTCATAAATAAATCTATTCATCTTCGAGCACATGACCATGTACAGTATGTATGAAGTAACACTTTCAAAATAAAGAAAGTAGACAAAATATTGGCAACAATAATAACAGGTTTTGCTTGGCAGTATGTTCAGGGTCAAAACGTAAAAAAAAACCCACAGAAATCTATATTTCTATATTTCATGATTGCTTCTCCTGCATGCACCAAATCTTGTATCCCTGCATAAATGAAAACATATACATTAGAAGATGGTTATAAAAGTGATGGTCATGTTAATACTATATCTTTGTCTAAATGAAATCAAGGTAGAAATTATATATCTTAAATCAGTTTGTAGAAAGTTATCAAACCAATGTGCCTTTAGTAAATAAATATTTGATCCTGTGCTGTGCTATCATGATAAATGACCAATGTGTGCCTTTAGTAAATAACCCCCTAAATGTGAAGAGAGATTGGAGTAGACTTTGTCCAAGCACAAATAAATATAATTGCCAAGCAAAAAAACAATGGAGAAAAGCACTTTTTCCTGCAAAATAGGATACGAGACCTGATTCTTTGATCATGACAAATGATCACTGTTATACTGTAGCTAATATTGCCCAATTGTACCAGTGCACTCATAGTTATTATTTAATAGCTGATTTGTGCTCTAATGCATTTGACATGTTGGAAAGAAAATGATATCAATGTGATTATGGTAGCTTACCAGTACTGAGAAATAACAGCTGCTCTGTATTTAAATTACTACTGCCAAGGCCATGTTATGCTTGATGTCGGGTAAGAATTGAAAATATGTGTCAGAAACTGTAATTAGTGATAAGCAACGTTTTATCAACAGGTTTCGCTGCAAAAAAAGACGCCCTCAAAAACTCCAACACGTGAAAAAATTGTCACGCTTCAAGAAAAAAAATTGTCGCCCATAGACTTCAATGCATTTAGCAAGTTGTTCACCTTTTTGTGAATTTTCAGGAAAGTGAAACAGGTCAGATTCGCCCCTTAACTGTAATGTATGATGGTTTTAAGATATATAGGAAAACCACACATTTTTTGAGATTCTAGGAGAAAAAAAGACATTTGAATGTTACTAAATAGACCACTTAGTCACGTTCATCACTCACTTAGTATGTATCAAGGTCTTAATAAGACCTGGTCATCACCTGACAGATCTGTTCTGAATGTTGACCTCAAGGATAAAACCAGCCAGATAACTTGGTTGGCCAGATTGGTCAAAGATCTACTCTCTGAACAACCAATCTACCTGCATATAACTGACTTTATGATGCCCATAAACCCACTGCAAACCTTAGCAGATGCAAGTTGACCATTATGTCTCCATAATACAAATATAATTTGATGTGAACTCCCCTATATTGTCTCTGATCATATATCTATAACAGTTTCCGACAATTAACAGTACAGTACAGTGGTAAAGCCTGTGCTTAGCATTATTGTGCTTGGTTCCGTTAGTAGACAGCTACAGTAGTACAGAGGAATTCATTCTAAACTAGATTGCATGGATTGATGGCTTAAAAAGTAATATGGCCTCTACCAGTTGTTCCACAATGTTTTTATAATTTTATAAGAGCCAGTAATGGAATGGTAAATTGCTCAAGGCCCCTTTTTATTTCTTCCATTGATTATACAATAAATCCCTGTCTTGAAGACACCCATCTTAATGAAATTCATTCTCTACTCATGCACTGCATTATGAATAGACAGAGCTTGTTCATCCTGCTATTTTTGGCTCATATCTTGCATACAGGAAAATTACTATTACTGTAATTATTACCATTCAGGCTCCTGAAAATCATTACCCTTGCACATCTGAGACCAGATCCACCCTTTCAATCAACTCCAATATATGTTATAATTCCATATTCAAAGTTTAATAAGAACACCAAGTTAAAAACATGAATAGATTCACATTTCCTTGCATGGCTTCGCTCTCACCGCTTATATGTTGGTATACATATGACAGTGTGGGGTGGCTACTGTTTTAAGATGTTTTTTATCTATTT
Source organism: Xenopus laevis (assembly GCF_017654675.1). Classification (NCBI taxonomy): domain Eukaryota; kingdom Metazoa; phylum Chordata; class Amphibia; order Anura; family Pipidae; genus Xenopus; species Xenopus laevis. The sequence goes on from NC_054378.1 coordinate 95,288,071, forward strand.
TTCTTTGTACTTTTATCAAACGGCCAACATTCTATAATGTATTCTAGAGTAACAACTGTGTCAGGATTTCTTTCTTTTTAGTTTGTTCAGTATGTATTTGTTAGTGTTTGGAAGGATATGGATTACTGTAAGTATTCCTACATGGGAAAACATATTTTTTTTTCAAAATGGTTCATTTAATGGTGCTGCTCCGGCAGAAACCTGCACTGAAGTAAACTTTTCAAAAGAGCAAACAGATTTTTATTATTAATTTCGAATTCTTAAATGGGCTAGATATGTTGCTAGTTTCCCAGGCTCCCTCAGCCATGGGAATAAATTTCAGTCACTCTTTGCTGCAACTTGGAGTGATATCACCCCTCCCCTTCTGCTTCTTGACACCTGCATTAATTAAAATGTTATGATGAGAAAATATGAGAATAGCACTCAATAGTAAAACACCCAAGTCTGACGGCTTATCTGAAAACAGTTCCATTATGAAGTTTTGGAAAGCACATGATCAGGCAATGTTATAACTATAAAAAATAAATTTGCTGGTTCAGGAATAAAATGTTATATGGTAGAGTGAATTATTTGTAATGTAAAATGTAGAGTATAATGTAGAAATAAAGAGTACACTTTCCCTTTAAGATAAAATAAGCCCCAAAGTTAGACTCTTGTATTTAAGCAGAATAGGCAATGTAAATATTAGAAGAGGATGGACAAAATTGTAAGGGATCAATGTTGGAAAAAATCCCCAGTGTTGATGGTAAGCAAACGTTATCAAATCAAATTGAGGAACTTTAACCAAAATAATCAATATTACAAAAAAGTTTATAAATAAAGTTCAGAACCATTTCAAGCACATTGTTGGCAAACAATGGCCATGCTGCATATTCTTCTATAGGGATGTAGCGAACTGTTCGCCGGCGAACTTGTTCGCGCGAACTTCGACCGTTCGCGTCCGCCGAATGTTCGTGAGCGTCGCGCGACGTTCGCATTTTGAGTTCGTGTTCGATTCGAATACAAATCGTTCGACCATTCGACCATTCGAATTCCTTCGACCGCTAAAAATCGAACGATTTCCATTCGTTCGAACGATTGTAAGCATTCGATCGAATGAAAAGCATTCGATCGAATGCTTTGATCGTTCGATTCGAATGAAAATCGTTCGATCGAACGATTAAAATCCTTCGATCGTTCGAATCGAACGATTTTAGCGGGTGTTCGAAGTTCGCGAACTGTTCGCGAACGTTCGAATTTTTTGCCGGTGTTCGCGAACGGCGTTCGCGAACACCAAATCGGCAGTTCGCTACATCCCTATTCTTCTAATGTTATATAGGAAATAACAGTGCACAATGGCCTATGGAGGTAATGTTGTGCCATAAATATTTTGGAGAAGACACTTTAAAAAAAGACTCTCCACTGGGACTAGCTTTTTGGTCATTAACGGCTTATACTGAATCATGAATTGTAGATGTTTTCTTTCAATATACCAGTGTGAAGGTCATGTTTTCTTCTACAAACAATGCAGTAGAGAGTTGTCTGCCATCAGACTCACAAACAATAATAGTACTACCATTTACTGAAGGTGGTTCTTAAAATCCACCAACAAAAACTTCCAAAAAAACATACTGATAAATTCTCTTACTTGGGGGATATATTCTCTAGAAAAATATCAGGATTATCTGAAATATAACCTTGGACTTCTATTTAGAAAATACCAACATTTCCTTGCCCACACATACATGTATTCGTTAGTTAGTTACTTGCATTTCATTTGAATAAAGCAAATCATCGACACACAAGGCTGGTAGCTTAGAGTACATTGTGTTCTCAAAGTAGACACAGGGAACAACCATGGCTGATTAATTAACAGACAAAAACTAGTGACTGCAATAATAATGAAGCCTTTACTAAAAGCATTGCTGCACAAAGAATGTAAAAAATGTGAATAACCCCGAAATACAAACCACAACCAACCTGCCTGCACAAACACAATAAGCTACAGATCTGAATTACAGCTCAGCATCAGCTGCATTTTGTATAGGCTAGGTGCATGTTGTGTGAGATAATTTTTAAGTGCTGCTCATGTAAATGTAAGTTAATTTTTATTAAGTCTGCCTTAGGTAGATAGTAACAATATTCCAGAGGGAACTAACCTATAAGTCTGTTAAAAATTGAAAATCAAACTTTGTTACCCGTCAGAAGGTTTCTTATTAATTGTATGGTTTAACCTTATGAGATGTTGCCAAACTGGAGAGTCAAAAAGACTGGAATCATTGATGACATATTATTTAGACTAGCTGAATGCTATTCTGAGAAAGGAGAGACCAAGAGCATAAAAATACACCCAGCAGCTTATGTTACAGTTTTAAAATGTCATACTTATAAATTTGCTATGATATACAATCCTTTTGCATTATCAAAAATAGCAGCTACAAGTAAATTTTCTTTCAATTTCATAAGCTAGGAGCGGGCAGCCTTTTCCATGAGGTGGCAGGGAACCAAGATTTTATTTTTGCACATCATTGGTGAGTATGGAGTATGGTGAAATATCTTCTAAAACCTGCAATGTCCTACAGTATTAGAGGCTAACTCTTCCCCTAAAAATGACAGTAAGCTTGCTCAAAGTGAACCTCTAAGCAATTTTTACGGTATACTTCATTCCTTAACTATTTTAAGGTTATTATCAGTTGTATTCTGCTAAACAGAGATTTTTGCACAGCAGTTCACTTTAGGGACTGCTGTGCCAATGGCCCAGATGCAGATGCCATCTCCAATGTTTGGTGATTTTAGAGCTAAATTGACAGCCAGAGGAAAAGAGACCATTTTTATCGGCACAGCTTTCTAATTTTCCTTTTAATATCTTTCAAGTCCTGTTGGCAAACTGACATGGACCAATACTCTCACTCACTGGGGAAAAGGTTGTTGTTTATTATTGCCTTTATACAAGAACACTAACGGGTCCAAGATTGAACCCCTTTGTGCTTTTGCATAGAGCACTTATACCTGGAGCAATTTTTTTGCAGTCTGCATCTTGCACCAGATTAAAATGTGCCTACAAATTTCTATAAAACTATTTATACAAGCATTTTGAATTCATTTTAACTATTTTTTTTTGTTGTAAAATTGATGTGTAGGCAGCCACTTCAGGTAATTTTTCCTGGTCATGTGCTTTCAGAAAGAGCTAGCACTTCAGGATCGAACTGCTTTCAGACAGGCTATTGTTTCTCCTACTCAATGTAACTGAAGGTTCACAGTGGCACATGGCTTTTTACTATTGAGTGCTGTTCTTATATTTATCAGGGAGCTGTTATCTGGTTACCTTTCCATTGTTCGGCTGATGGGCTGATGGGCTGCTGGGGGGGGGAGAAGGGAGGGGGGTGATATCACTCCAACTTGCAGTGCAGCAGTAAAGAGTGATTGAGGTTTATCAGAGCACAAGTCACTGGGGGCACCAGGGAAATTGACAATATGTCTAGCATCATGTCATGATTTCAAAATTAAATATAAAGAAATCTGTTTGCTCTTTTGAAAAATGGATTTCGGTGCAAAAGTCTGCTGAAGCAGCACTATTAACTGATGCATTTGAAAAACACATTTTCCCATGACAGTATCTATCCATTTAATTAACAGTGTTTTTCCTAATTCCCTATGAATTTACAATTATGGGGGCTTATATGTAGTTTCCAGTGATTTCATAATTGGGGCTCATTTTTCAAATGGATGTAAAGCATTTTGCCCTGTGGGTTGTGAGCTGAGGGACAGTTGTTTAAAGATTTGCAATAGGATTGTTTGTTTATTGTGCCTCACTACAGTTTTAAAGTCTGTGTAGTTCTGCTGGTAAGGCTTCACCTAGATTTTGATCTATGAATTGAGAAAAGACTCAATAAACAACTAGAAGGAGTGACGAGAAGGCAAGGTAAGAAAGGCAATGTGGGATTTCATTTAAACTGACTGGTCAGGGTATGAAAGTTCATACTGGAGAAGAGCTCCCTACAATAATGTGTCTGTAAGCATATTTAGCATTAGTATACAGCTCTCCAGAGGAGTGGCATACCTTGAACACAATAAACATGTGGAATCCTTCCATGAAGTGCTTGTACATTTTAGCTATGTATCCAACACAAAGCAATCATCTAATTATTGCTATAATTATTCTTAATATATATAATAAAATGTTGATCCAGAGACTTGTCCATGTCTCTATAACGAGACAAAGTGTAGACTGAAATTAAAAATATATCATGTATGTACAGGGTTGAATTTGAACCAGTTTATTAGTTGTACAAATGATGTAACTTTTAACAACTGCAATTTGTTTGGATTACAGTTAACAGGAAATAATTTGTTTTACTGAAACTTTAAAGTAAAGACAAAGCTATTCCATCCACAATGTGTGTATTGATCAGTTGGATTTTATAATGGCAGATAAGTAATGTGAACTCAGTAAGATAAATGTAAATATGAAATCCTAATACATTTACCCCAAAGCATTTTGAAAGAAATCATTAAACAGTAGATTCCGCTGAGTGACTTTCTCTAAAATAGCAATAACAAAAATGCAATGTTGTAGAACAAATGGCACAATACAAAACCTAATAGGTTTTATCTGTTGAAAAACACATATAACGACCCACTGTAAGAAAACTATATACTGGTGAAGAAAAAAATTCAGATCTAGTGAAACTTATTAACTTTGCACTTCAACTAAGGGGAAAGGCATCTCTGTACTTGGCTCCTTCATATTGACCTCATGCTAGAACTTAACTTTAATGCTGCAGTATCAGAAGATATAGCTTCTAACAGCAAAGGGATTTTAAAAGGCTAGAGGAACAGGCTGAAAAGCTGGAAGAGGGAACATTCATTTTTTCTACCTTTCTTAATAATTGCATCACATAAGTTTAACAAGTGTAAAATGCAGCTCAAATGATTTCCAAAAATATAAGGTATAATGTTCTCTACCATATTGTATAATGACATCTGAAGAGTTATCATAGTAAGCTATATAGCCTCTTTTCAATAATTCTGCCCTTCCCTATACAAATGGGGTTCATTTATACCTTTCACTGCAGTATAATAAAAGAAGATACATTATTACCAAACAAAAGCTAACAGAGATATATTCAATATTTTGCTGCAACCTTCTTTCTTTCTCTGTGTATTTCGCCCAATGGTGTAAAATGAGCTTTAGCCTATTAACCTGTACTTGTATTCATATATCTCCCAAGTGTTGGGTTAAGACTTCCTAAGGTCTACCTTAAATGGACAATATCATGCTGGGGCAAAATATGCAGGCCCTGGTGACTTGTTGATCATATTGCATTAAGGAAGTGATAGTTGAAAAAAACCAAAGGATTTATGCCTTGCTGTACTGGCCCCTCAACATTACTTATACAGTACCTATACATTTATTGCAGGTTAGCCTATAGTTGTGCATCCTGGGGTATTTAGATTCTAGAGATGCCAACACTGCCATCATAAATATAATTTTCATATGCCACAACATAAAGGATTATGGTACACCAGGAACTTTAGTCCATACAAAACAGGTAATACAATTCTAGTAACTGTTAAACATAAGTTTGCATTTGAGGCAATGGAAAGTGTATAACATAGCATGATCATTACTCAGAAAAATGGACAGAGGTCTTATTATTATTTGTGTTATATTTATGGCAATTTGTACTGGTTGAATAATTGGTACAAAATAGACTGTTTTCTTGCACTACATAGTAAATGATCCCATAGCTTATTTTAATGTATATATATATATATATACAGTAGTCTATATATGTTTAGAATAGAAAATATGGAAGTGATTGCATTAGTTAATCTTGTCTTATTGCCATAGATTGAAGTAAAGTCTTCAGAAATGCAGAACCTAATGATAAATTGCACAATAGTCCTCTGTTGTCACATAAGAGCCATAAATATATTAACAACATCATAGATGAATGGTTTTAATGAGCTGTAGAAGAGCATTAACAGAGTATTGCAGTGATAATATATTTGTACAGACATTTTAATGCATTTGAAGGCCCTCAGTCATTTCTATTGCAAACCCTTCCGGTTCAACATTTCTACACACGCTACATTGTGTCAATAGTTACCTTCTATACACATCCCAGAACTCATTTCTGAACAGGTGGGATACTATTTGCTATAATTATCAAGTAATCATTTCAGCACCAGGCTATTATTTCACGGCTTAAGACTGAGGATATTTGGACTATTTTGTAAATAGAAACTCCATAGCAAAATGATTTCTGACACACTTTCTGTCTGTTGACCAATGATATATGTATGTTATATGTATATCTATTCTCATATGCACATGGACATAAGTATTCTTGGTTGTAAGGGTTCTTTAACGAAAGAGAAAGTTCTATCAAAATATATATATTTATTTAGAAAGCTATTGACACATATCTACAGAAATAATACACATACAAAACAAGTTACACTACATAGAATATATAAAAAATATTTACAAAAAAAATTACAAATTTACATATGTTTGAGCTAAATCCACCCCGTTACTCATCTGTCCATTGGGTCTGGCACCTGAGTCCTCAATGCAAGAACTCCAGGAATTCTCTGACTAACTTCCCCTATTCCATTAACCTAAAGACTGAGCATAGGTACACATGTCAGGTTCTGATTGGTCAGTGAGCATTGAGTTAATCTTAGGGAGTTTGACATGGATTCCCCTCCTAGATGGTATGATATGTTACTTCACCTTGCAAGCAGTACAATGGTTATGCACGGACTGCACGGACTGTTTATATTTCGGAAAACAGAAAGTTATTATTTTGAGTAAAAGTCTGAAATTAATGGTAACATTTTTAACCTTTGCCTTCCCTTGCATCAATGCATGATACTGAAGGGTCACATTGGTGCTCACTGAAAAAGCAAAGCAGCAAGTTTGAATACAAGTACCTTTCTGAACAATGTAAATTCACCCAGCAATTTTGCATTGTACTTGAGTCTTAAAAGCCTAACTAACCTGCAGCTAGATGCTACAACTTGTTTTAACAAATGGAAATAGAAAATCTTCAGAGTGGAGATAAGTGAAGTAGTGAACTGTCTTACTTAAACATTCTTTTCTGAACATCTGAAATTCGCCCATGTTTTGAAACTTTTATAAAACATTTGTTTTGATGTGGCATTTATAAGAAAACTTTTAAAAAACTTTTTGTGGGAAAAATAAATATTTATCATTCTTTCTAGAATGAATAGAAAACAGAAATACAATTTAAAGAGAGCACCAAGATTAGATTAATGAATAACCTCACAATGCCAGATCAGAAAATGTTTTTTGATTATACTGTATGTACAGTAAGACACTTTCTGAGAAATGAAGAAGGGCAGAGTAAGACTTCCAGCTCCTTTATTTTGTCCCTATGTTTTATCCTACTCTTATAAATAAGCTTTACCCAAGGACCACCATTCTCATTACCCACTTAGTTAGCTGATGAACTAATAACATTGTTCACTAACCTGATGTTTTTTTTTATCACTAACCTGGGCTCTAATGGACTTTTGATTCTTTTTAGCAGTGGCTAACCACCCAGAATTATAAAAGGCTATGCAAAAATTAAAATGTTTTCAGGTTTTACATACAGTAACCTTGTTTTTTTACTCATCTCTGCTTTAAAAATATGATTTTGTTATACTATGCAGATACTTGAAATAAAATATATATTTGTTTGTTTATTGATTGGAATGTTGAATGTTGATGTAAGTAATGCCTTGATAATAGTCAGTGACTACACATTAATAAAATTGGAATAAGTTAAATATTGGCATTTGTAAAGGGGTAGTTCACTTTTAAGGTAACTTGTATTATTTTATAGAATGGCCAATTCTAAGCAACCACACCCTCCTCCAGAACAAGGCTGTATCCCAGGACACTGAGGTGTAATCCCACACCTCTTTTATCTGCAGCTCACCTACAGCATAATCAGATTAGCTACCACTATCTGGGCAGCCAAACATTCTAAATGGATTATGGAATGGAGGGCCCACCCTGCTCACCTCAATTCACTTCAGGGACCCATAATCCATCTTTTCCTAAAACAGTAAATAACCACAGCCTTGCTCACTGCATCAATACACAGTTTTCCCTGGAGTTCACGGTTTTGTCAGTCTACCACTGGTTTAAAGACACAAAAACATCATCGTTCTGAACACATCTCTTACAGTATATAGTTTGGAGATGGTAGAATAATGTAAGAACATGTGATGCAGTAATTAAAAATGTTGGACTGTTATGGGACAAATGTCTCAGGTTTTCCTGCTTCTTCTATATAGATCAAAAGTACATTTCTTTGTTTTTGTTCTTTCTCTTTCTTTCTTTCTTTCTTTCTTTCTTTCTTTCTTTCTTTCTTTCTTTCTTTCTTTCTTTCTTTCTTTCTTTCTTTCTTTGCATGATGATTCCCAAGCTGCACAAAGTATTAAAGCTAAACTATGACTATATTTTGGGCACTAGGTGTCTTGTTTAGCAATCTCACAGATTGGATTTAGGATTCAGTTGAATCCCATAACTGAGTTTTGGATTTGGTGCATCTGTAATTTTAGTAATATTTTCTCGAGATAACCTGCAATCATGATTCAAAGCAATAAAGGGAATATCAGAAATGTAATGCTGCCCTTGTTGAAAGAACATTTAAAAACCTGGGGGGATATTAAAGCCCATATACAGATACACAAAAGAACAGAAGGATTACAGCACTTCAAATAATCTAATTTTCTGATGCAGGATTAAAAGGAAACAGATATTTAGTAAAAATATAGCATGTATTTAGGAAATATCTGCTACATTCAATCAGTAAAACCATTCCATGTTATTTTACCTTCAGTGTTTCATTTTTTAGCACAGCATGGGCATGTAGTAAAAAGAGTAGTTACGTTCTTAAATCTGCAGAGATCATGGTGAAAATTAATTTCTTCAACGTTAATAGCTTTTTGAGGAGAAACTGATTTTAAAGGATTAAACACAATCCTTTCTCAATCTTGCTAGCTATGTACCAGAGAAACCCTTGCTACAGTTCCAAACTGTAATACATTTGTATTATTTCTTCAACAAAGACTGAACTTTTTCACATTTCCTTATATATTATAAATATCAGTAGTTGTATATATATATATATATATATATATATATATATATATATATACTGTATCTATCACATCACCTGAAAAAGCTTTCTGGATAAACAGGTTTGCAAATAAAAAAAAACCATACCCGAATAGTGAAAGGGTAAGAGTTAATTTTACTTGTGAAATGTATAAGTACAAAAGAGGCAACTTGAGTCCAAGCAACAGCATCACCATATACTGTATGTGGTCTTATATATGTATTTTATGTTAAAACCCATTGGACACTGTTTACAGAGCAACACATGTGTTAGTGCACTTAATGCTGCCACTGAGCCCTGTTAAAATCACTAACACCATCTTAATCTATATACAATTGCAATAATCTTGCTGAAGTCGTCTGTAAAAATATGTTTATCCGGAAATATCATTATTCAGTGGGTGAGTCCAAAGCCTTGTTAGAAAATATAAGAAAAATTAATCTTGAGTATTCATTGTATTTATCCGATAAACCAGCCAAATAAACCTTTTGTCTACAGCTGGCAAGAAAATAAACTGGCTGGTTTCTCATCACAGCATATTTAAAATAGTAACCCAGAGGCCCTTTAGTTTTTCTGTAAATGCTTTAGTTGTGCAGTGTCATCTATTTTTTATTATAAGAAGAAAGATTAAAGCATTAAAACAATAAAAGGTCTGACAGGGAAGGTTCGACACAAATACAGTTATATGTCAGTGGGAAAATTAAAGAACGGTTGTCAGGGGCTTGATTTAACACCTTTGTTTATCTCATTATTAATGTTCCTTTTAATACAAGGAAACGGTTATTTTTGTAGAGTGTGCACAATATAATAATAACTTGCATCCCAATAATAAGGAAAACAAAACAAAAAACAGTCTTAAAGCATTTATAACCATGGCACATTTATAATGCATCTCAGAGGGCATTGGGTAGTTGTTTATAAAAAAGCAGATTCATCAAAGTTAAAGAAACAACAGCAAGAAAACAACTTTTGGGAATCGTTAGGTACTGTATGTTATTCTATACCAAATGACTGGTTAATTGGTTAAGATATTAGGACTCATTATGCTTCAGTCCCACAGCATGAGCAATATTGTGATTTTGCTTTCTATGCCAGATGCAGCACACTAACTTGAGTCTTTATTAGTCTTTTCTAATGGTATCTTTATTGGTGTTTCCAGAAATGCTATAGTGGCAGCCTAGAGGCAAACACTAGTCATGTTGAGTTTAAATTGAATTTTTTTGTGTTTCAGTAGCACAATAAATCACCCCTTTTACTAAAATAGGTAAGGACTAGGTTATAAGCAAAAACTATGGGAATAGTGTATGGATGTATTATACACTGGGCAGCATCAGGACTCATAAAGAGAAAAATGCCATTGACAAATGGTGACCCAGCTGTAGACCACCCTTAACATCTGTCTGCCTCCAAATGCAGAAATGTTTAAAGCTAAAAAAAAAAAACCCTGCGATTAGAGCTTTAATGAAAAAATATATAAAAAAGAATATATACACTGCATGGTTAACACAGCTTAACACAGCATGTGTGCTTCACACAGCACTGGATGTGCCTTTACTATGCAGTATCCATCAATATAAACTACTTATTGTGTTTGCCTCCCATGCCAGATTTAGTTAAATGGAAATATGATGAGATAATTAAATAACAATATACCTGTTATAGTAATTTGCCCATCACATAAAGATTATCTAATTGATTTTGCAGATTTTATCTTGCCAAAGAATCTCCTGTTAAAAAGAGCAGATAGCTACATAGTTAAGTTGGGTTGGGAAACGACCAAAGTCCATCAGGTTCAACCCGTCTCAATGAAACCCAGCACACATACCGACACACACACACACACACACTGACCTTTCCATACACTCACATAAAAACGATATACCCATAATCTGCATTGTAGATTGCAGATTTTAGAATTACTATAGCCTTGAATATTAAGAAATCATTCAAGCCCCTCTTAAAGGCATTAACAAAATCATCCATCACATCATGCAAAACCCCAGGTCCCGAGCATTCTGGATTACAGTTCCTGTGCCTGTATTAAAATCACAATTTTATTCCCAAGACAATCAGACCAGCCTACAATATATGGCTCAACACAGATGTACAGACATATCTTTTAGCTATAAATATTAATAGTTAAGAAGGAAAAAATACAAAATGAGGAATTGGTTGCTTCACTTGTAAAGTTTTTTTTTGTTTAAAAGTCAGTAATTGAAATATATGGGCTAAAATGTGTGTGAAAATGTAATTAATATATCCTATAGATAGAGAAACCAGCTTTATGGAATGCCCACTTTAGTAGTACAGAAGATTTTTAGGCAAACCAGAGACAGATTTGAATGTCTTCTCCCTCTTTGTCTGTATTGTCTAAATTTTACTGTTAGGGATGCACCGAATCCTTTGCGGAAGATTTGGCCGAATCAAGGAAACAAATCCGAATCCTAATTTACATATGCAAATTAGGGATGGGAAGGGGAAAACATTTTTTACTTCTTTGTTTTGTGACAAAAAGTCACGCAATTTCCCTCCCCGTGCATAATTTGCATATGCAAATTAGGATTTTAATTAGGTGTGGCCGGGCAGAAGGATTAGGACGAATCCTGCTGAAAATGGCCCAATCCTGGCCAAATCCCGAACCCAATCCTGCATTCGGTGCATCCCTAGTTACTGTAGATTTACTTAAGTGAAAGGTTAAAATTGACAGATGTGTCTTTTTCTACTTCACTGACTATGAAATCCAGTGAGTAACATTTATGATGAGTTTCTCTGTTTTCATATGGTTTTGCATTAGAACTTTTTCCTTCATTAGATCATTTAAACTGTGCACATCTATATGCAAATTCATCTTCTATTATAGCTAATATGGGCCAATGAGTGCATTCTTCAGAGAATGAAGGAATGCTGTAGAATGGCAATGTTTTGTGTGCATATTCATATTTCTAATTCTTTTTAATGTTTGAATGTTCTATTCATCTCCTTCTTATTATTCTCTGCTAAGGGAACATAATTGCTATTGTCATGTTCTTACTTGAATTAAATTTAAAAAAATGACATTTTACTTGCTGATGTTCCTCATATCTTGAAAGGCTATTATAACAGACATGTTCAGAAATGAATAATAAGACATATTTTAGAGATCATAAGAAGCACAGACCATGGTCAATAGTGTATTATTTAGAAAACACGACAGTGTTGCTTTCAAAACTTTCTTGGTCATGCATCATTTATGTACACTTATTGGACTCTATGGATGATCCATGTATCAAAATATGCCATATTTTTCAATTCTGTTAACATATTCATCTATTGGCCAGTCATTGTAATGGCATCACAAATGTGAAACAAATAGTATTTGAGTATGGGTGCTGGGGTGGGGATAAGTAAAAAGAACTGCAGCGGAAGAATGAAAGAACCACAACTATGCAACATTATTATGTTGATAAAAGAAATTCAAACTAAACCTTCAACATCTGTTTTACTCAGCAATTAAATATCTTCATGAAGTGGGTTTTTAATTGCCTCCAAAAAGTAGAGCAAAATTAAAATAAGATGGAATTGTTCTAATTGCAGCATAGTATCATTATTTGCTAGAGCTTGCATCTGGTGTCCCAAGAGCCTCTGATTTTTTTTTGTACACTGAATAATTTTTCTTTTTCCAAATATTTTAGTCTTTATAAGGCTCGTATGATGTAACCTCTATTTATGTATCATGGGCATTAGATTCTAGGATACAACCTGAACTGCATAAAAGAACCATATAACTTTCAGGTCTTGCTTTCAGTTTTTACTATGTTACTTTTATTTTCTACTGTACTTTTTTGAGATTCAATATAATGTTGTGCTACACATAAAAATGCCCACGTATGATAAAATTCACTTTTTAGGGATTTTTAGTTAACATTTGCATAGCATGCTTTAAATATGAGATTTGTATTTATCAATATGCTTGGGAGCAATCTCAACCTTATTTTAAGACAAAGCTCTCCAATTCCAATAAACTAAAGTTCCATTAGAGTTAGAACAAAAACATTATTAAAGGGGGGGTTCACCTTTAAGTTAACTGTTACCATGTTATAGAATGACTAATTCTAAGCAACTTTTCAATTGGCCTTCAGTTTTTCTTTTTCATAGTTTTTGAATTATTTGTCACTGACCCCATCTTAAAAATGCTCTTTAAAGCTACAAATGTATTGTTATTGCTACTTTTATTACTCTTGTTTCTATTCAGGCCTCTCCTATTCATAGCCCACTCTCTTATTCAAATCAATGCATGGTTGCTAGGGTACATTGGACCCTAGCAACTAGATTGCTAAAAATGGGAAACTGGAGAGCTGCTTAACCAAAAGCTAAATAATTCATAATCTACATGTAATAAAAAATGAAAACCAATTGCAAATTGTCCATTGCCAGATTAATCATATTTTGGCATGACCTAGCACATTCTGGCATATGGTATGCCAGGACACCCTAGTGAACATCACCATTCTAGATCCTGCTAGAAGTATTGTGGGCCTTCTGTCATACCTTAATATCTATCTATCTATCTTATCTATCTTATCTATCTATTTACTATCATATCCATCTATCCATCCATCCATCCATCCATCTATCTATCTATCTATCTATCTATCTATCTATCTATCTATCTATCTATCTATCTATCTATCTATCTATCTATCTATCTATTATCTATCTATCTAATCTATTATCTATCTATCTAATCTATTATCTATCTATCTAATCTATTATCTATCTATCTATCTATCTATCTATCTATCTATCTATCTATCTATCTATCTATCTATCTAATCTATTATCTATCTATCTATCTATCTATCTAATCTATTATCTATCTATCTATCTATCTATCTATCTATCTATCTATATCTATCTATATCTATCTATCTATCTATCTATCTATCTATCTATCTATCTATCTATCTATCTATCTATCTATCTATCTATCTATCTATCTATCTATCTATCTATCTATCTATCTATCTTTTTATCATCTATCCTTAGAACATATACATAATACGAGGTTACGTCTATGGTCAATTGACAAAATAACGTTTTGTAGGGAAGAAGTGGACATTTCTCTCCAGTAGTGATGAGCGAATCTGAAATTCATGAAACACATTGAAGTCGATGGACATCAACATTTTTTTGAAGTGCAACAATTTTTTCTCACTCCAAATGCAAAATGCGTTTTCTTGTGGCAACTTTTGTGGCTCAGCAACTTTTTTGTCTTGGCAACTTTTTAGTCTTAGCGTCTTTTTTGTACAAAAGCATTAAAGTCAATGGACGTTTTTTTGTTATGGTGACTTTTTTTGTTGTGGCAAAAACTTTTGTGAGAAAATTCACAGATGGAAAAATGCAGAATTTCATTGCAAATCCATGCCTGGATGTGCTTATCACTACTCTCGAGTACTCTCAATAAAGCCCACTAAATGAAAAAAGTAAGCCTGACAGCATAGTTTAATTTTTCTAAAAAAATAAATAAATAATTCCTTACAAAATAATTTATTTTAGAAATTAAAAGAATTTTATTGCACAACACTGCATAAAAAAGCTACATGACATACATCATGGCATGCCTATGCACATGTAATATTATTACCCCAGGAAATGGAATGCGTGAGGTTTGTGCATGCACAGGTATTTATTGTCATTAATAATATACAAATGATCACACAAGGGTATCTCAGTTGGCAGTGAATTCAGGCAGAGCTTGCCCGATTGTGCCACTGTCAGTGTCAGCAGTGGTTGTCCATTTATAATTTTGTGGTCATTGGCATTCTGTTAATTCACACATTAACAGATGTGATCAACATGGTGGCCCAATAATTAGCACTTCTGCCATGCAGGGATCCTAGGTCCATTTCCAACCAGGGCAACGTAGGGGGTTCTTCACAGTCAGGACAGTGAGGTTGTGGAATGCACTGCCGGGTGATGTTGTGATGGCTGATTCAGTTAATGCCTTTAAGAATGGCTTGGATGATTTTTTGGACAGACATTATATCAAAGGCTAAATTCCAGAGCCGGGCCAACCCGGCCAGGGCGCCCTAG
The DNA here is from genome assembly GCF_017654675.1 of Xenopus laevis. NCBI lineage: Eukaryota > Metazoa > Chordata > Amphibia > Anura > Pipidae > Xenopus > Xenopus laevis. The sequence goes on from NC_054378.1 coordinate 95,303,265, forward strand.
GCAACCTGGCCGGGCACGGCACTGGCTTAGTGTGCGCTCAATCACGCATGCGCGAAACAACGTGCCAGCGTGAATGCACGAAACTACGCGCCGGCGCGCATGTGCGAAACTATGCGCTGACGCGCATGCTCGAAACTACGTGCATGCATGCAATCGCATTTGAAATGGAAATTACCAGCGCCAGTCAGGGAGACACAGGACCGGATATGGGGTAGGCAACAGAGCAGGTACGTGCCTGGCGCCCCCTCAGCTTTGCGCCCTAGGCACGTGCCTACTCTGCCTACCCCTAGTTCCGGCCCTGCTAAATTCTATAGTTGGTATAGGTATGGGTATCTATAATTTATGTGAAAGTAGGGAGGGATATGTGTATGGATGCTGGGTTTTCATTTGCAGGGGTTGAACTTGATGGACTTCTCTCGGTGCTTGTGTGGGTTTCCCCTCACAACCCATAAACACAAAATAGGCTATAGTTTGAATGTGGTAGGGACATTAGGGGGGTTATTTATCCAAGGTGCGAATTTCTAACATAAAAATCCAATCCAACTCCGACTGCCCGAATGGATCTTATTTTATTTATCTTAGCAACGATGCCCTTTCAACAGCACTCGACTCCCTTGCACCTTCTACCACCCGTCACAGCCGGCCAGCTAAACCCCAACCTTGGCACACTAGTGTAACACGGTACCTCAGAAGATGTAGTAGATCAGCTGAGCGACGGTGGAGAAAGTCACGAACTGATCCTGACTTCATCCACTTCAAATTCATGCTCTCCTGCTATAACCGAGCTCTATCACTAGCCAAAGAACAATACTTCTCTTATCTAATATCTACTATGTCCTCCAAACCACAGCAGCTGTTTGCCACATTTAACTCACTCCTATGCCCTCCTCCACCTCCTCCACCTATCAATGTTACCGCCCAAGACCTTGCTCATTTCTTTAATGAAAAAATCGATCTCATTAGGCTGAGCATACCGTCCGACAACAATCTCAGACCAACGTGCAGTCCACTCACATCTACTTTGCACTCCTTCACCCCTGCAACTCTAGATGAAGTTAGCAAACTTCTAGCCAGCTCAAAACCCACCACCTGCTCCCTTGACCCCATACCCTCTCGTCTTCTCCACCCAATCTCTGATACACTCTCTCCTGCACTTACCCACCTATTCAATCTTTCACTCTCTACTGGTACCTTTCCATCATTATACAAACAAGCATTAATCACTCCTATCCTCAAAAAACCTTCCCTTGATCCCAGCTCTCCCACTAACTATCGACCGGTCTCCCTTCTTCCATTCGCATCCAAATTACTAGAAAGGCTTGTTTACAAACGCCTGATCCAGCATCTCACTCACAACTCCCTCCTCGACCCCTTGCAATCTGGCTTCCGCCCATCACACTCAACTGAAACTGCACTCACCAAAGTAACCAATGATCTTCTATTGGCAAAGTCTAAAGGTCATTATTCCATTCTAATCCTTCTAGATCTCTCTGCAGCCTTTGACACAGTTGACCACACACTCCTCCTAGACATTCTACACTCATCTGGCATTTGTGACACTGCTCTTTCATGGTTTACATCTTATCTGTCTGACCATTCCTTTAAAGTTTCCTTCTCTAACTCTACTTCTACTACTTTCCCACTCTCTGTTGGAGTTCCTCAAGGCTCTGTTCTTGGCCCCCTGCTGTTCTCGCTCTATACAACTTCACTAGGAAAACTCATTCAGTCATTTGGACTTCAGTATCACCTTTATGCTGATGACACCCAACTCTACTTGTCTACTCCTGATCTTTCTAATTCTGTCCTTTCCCAAGTCACAGACTGTCTCTCTGCTGTCTCCTCCTGGATGTCACAGCACCACCTGAAACTGAACCTTTCTAAAACAGAACTCATTATATTTCCTCCAAGATCTTCCCCTGTCCCTCAGATATCACTCACCGTAAACAACACCACCTTTCATTCCACCACACAGGCACGCTGCCTAGGAGTCATCTTAGACTCTCATCTGTCTTTTTCACCACACATTCACTTGCAAAATCTTGCCGTATTCAACTGCACAACATTGCTCGAATACGACCCTATCTCAGTTCAGAATCAACTAAAACACTGATTCAGTCTCTCATCATCTCCCGCCTTGATTACTGCAACTTACTCCTCACAGGTATTCCAACAAGTCACCTTTCACAACTCCAATCTGTTCTAAACGCGGCCGCTAGACCCTTAATAATGAAACCCCTCCCTATATTTCATCTCTAATCTCCAAATACACTCCTTCACGAAACCTACGCTCTGCTTCTGATCTTCGCCTCACTTCTCCTCTGGTCACTTCTGCCCATTCTCGTCTACAAGACTTCTCTCGGGCTTCTACTTTTCTCTGGAACTCTCTGCCACAAGCTATCAGACTTTCTCCTTCCTTCCAAACTTTCAAGCGCTCCTTAAAGACCCATCTGTTTAAAGAGGCTTATTCAATGTACCTTAATTAATCATTGCTGTATCAAAAATGACAAAATGTTTATATAATCCTAATATCTCAATTGTACCCTAACCTTTTAGTTTGTAAACTCTAATCTCTAGGTCCTTCTAACCCTATTGTACTCTGTAATCCTTGTCTGTTATCCACCATTTATTCCCTGTTTGCTATAACTGCAGTAAAGCACTGCGTATCTTGACAGCGCTATATAAATAAATGATGATGATGATGATGATCTTATTTATAAATAAATAGTCCAAAAAAATTGGTCAGCAAAAAACTGATAACTTTTGAGCTTTGCCCGAAAAGTACTTTTTCGCAAATACTATGAATTTTTGGACTTTTTGGCCCAAAATCCCCAAAATTATTGGATATCAGTATGGACTTTTAAGACCATCATGCTTTAATAAATTCCAAAAAATTTGTTTGTTTTTTTTAAAGGAACAGTAACGTCAAAAAATAAAAGTGTTTTAAAGTAATGAAAATATAATGCAGTGTTGCCCTGAACTGGTAAAACTGGTGTGTTTGCTTAAGAAACACTACTATTGTTTATATAAATAAGCTGCTGTGTAGCAATGGGGGCAGCCATTTAAAGGAGAAAAGGCTCAGGTTAAACAGCAGATAGCAGATAAGCTCTGTTTGTCTAATGGTGTTATCTGTTATCCATTAGTTAAACTGTGCCATATAGCCGTTTTTCAATTTCCACCATGCTCCACAGCAGCTTATTTATATGAACTATAGCAGTGTTTCTGAAGCAAACAGTTCAGTTTTACCAGTGCAGGGCAACAGTACATGATATTTTCATTACTTTAAAACACATACATTTTTTGGTGTTACTGTTCCTTTAAGTCTGAAAATTACGAATTATTCGAATTTCGGATATTCAGAGCATAATAAATAACCCCTAGATTTTAAAAATACACTCGTGCAGGTTTGGTATATGTCAAGTTCTATATAAAATTATAATAACTAAAGTTCTATCTGAAAAAACCTTGAAAAAATGCTGTATTAATATTTTACTGACAAATTCCAAAGAGAAGCACCTAATCAAAATTTAGACTAATTAATGAACAAAGAAGGCTCCAAGCATGCATTTTTTAATGATAAGTATCAATATAGAAACTAGCACACAGCATAAGGTGTTCTGAACTTTATAAAATATTTTACAGTTCTTCAGAGAAAGTAGTAAGTGTTCCAGTGTTTTGAAACCAATTATAAGACGTGAGTTAATACTGAATGAGATCCTTGTACCAGGCATGTTGCTATAAAAGTGCTTAAGTATTAGGTCAAGTAACACTCCTTAAAATAAACCAGGCACTTAAATTTACAGAAGTAGTCTACCATAAATCTGGAACAATTAGTCTGTTTAAAATATGTCATTTTCTTCTAAGCAAACAATTCCTTTTAATGTTATTTCATAGCTAAATCATACCAGGTCCTGGTGTATAAAGGTTTAATAAAATGAAGTAATTTGAATAATTACACTGGTTAGCTAATCTCAGTAACCTCAGTCAGTCAGAAAATATGCTACGTCATTTCCTCAGCTCACATATTAAAAAGCTTCAAGAGAACGTTATAAGAACTGCAAGGTAATAATCTTTCATCCAATATCTGTCTTAATCCTGCCTTAATCTGGTTTAAAGGGCAATTATATAGGGAGAAAAAGACAAAAACACTTTTTTGATGTAACCAATCCAATGTAGGTTAAAAAAATCTTTAATAAAATTGCATTTAAATATATGTTACTTGGTGCACTTATTTAATCAAGAATGTCCAAAATTGTAGCTCTACAGCTCTAGTGGTTCTACAGCTAATAATTTTGATTTTAGATTGAGAACAATCATAAAATAATCTTTTTGAAATCTTTATATTAAACAGATTGTAATAATTACGAATTGGTAACATATACCAATATATATTATCCAAACACACTCACACACCCACATTTTCAATGTGAATTAGCTAGGATTGTCTTTAGATAACTAATGTTATAGCAAAGAGATCTAGGATTACAATATATAAATATACACATAGCTGATCCCATTTTGGAAATATGTTAGGTTTATGAATGTAACAATGACAGAAATAATCCCATGAGATTACAGAAACAAGTAGCATTTACAGTAATGGGGCTAGAGGTGCCAGGATCTTTTTTCTGAAGGAGAAGTTGCTTTGGCTGTAAAATTTAGTACAAAGGTATTCTGATATATATTCCTTTTTGTAACATACAGAGAGAATATTGATTGGGTATGAAATCACATTCATCACTCTTGAATGCAGAGAAGGAATGTTTTACAAAATTCAGAACTGGCTATTTTTTGCCTCATTAACAGATAGAGGATCTGATAGAGGTTGATACCTATGTGCTTTATGGTTCATGTCATTTTTATTGAATCATATTAAATCATATTAATTCATTCTGTAAAATTCTCCATAGCCATTTAAAAAATAATTGTGTTTCTGAATAGAGCTTGATATACAGATATATCAGTAATTATCTCAAAAGTGCAAAATGGATGCACATTAAAAATATACAGAATTATTATTTAGGTTGTATAGTGTAGTTATCGGGCACTTCTCTTTCTTTCTCACTATACAATATATATATATATATATATATATATATATATATATATATATATATATATATATATATATATATATATATATATATATATATATATACTCAAGGGATGAAAACATAATTATGCCTCTTTATAGGTCCCTGGTAAGGCCTCATCTGGAGTATGCAGTGCAGTTTTGGACTCCAGTCCTTAAGAGGGATATAAATGAGCTGGAGAGAGTGCAGAGACTAAGTGCAACTAAATTGGTTAGAGGGATGGAAGACTTAAATTATGAGGGTAGACTGTCAAGGTTGGGGTTGTTTTCTCTTGAAAAAAGGCTCTTGCGAGGGGACATAATTACATTTTACAAGTACATTAAAGGACATTATAGACAAATAGCAGGGGACCTTTTTACCCATAAAGAGGATCACCGTACCAGAGGCCATCCCTTCAGACTAGAAGAAAAGAACTTTTATTTGAAGGAACGTAAGTGGTTCTTCACAGTAAGGACAGTGAGGTTGTGGAATGCGCTGCTGGGTGCTGGCTGATTCTGTTAATGCTTTTAAGAGTGGTTTGGATGATTTCTTGGACAGACATAGTATCAAAAGCTATTGAGATGCTTAACTCTATAGTTAGTATAGATATGGGTATATATAATTTATGTGAAGATATAGAGGGGTGTGTGTATGGATGCTGAGTTTCATTTGGAGGAGCTGAACTTGATGGACGTTGTCCTTTTTCAACCTGTTCTAAGTATGTAACTATGTTTTAATATGTTGTAGAGAGTGATATTCTGAGATAATTTGCAATTGGCTTTCAATTTTTTTTATTTGTGTTTTTTTTAAGCTTTTATTCAGCAGCTGTCCAGTTTGTAATTTTAGCAATCTGGTTGCTATGGTCCAACTTACCCTAGCAACCATGCATTTATTTGAAAAGGAGACTGGAATATGAATAGGAGAGGACCTGAATAGAAAGAAGAGTAATACATAATAACAATAATTGTGCAGGCTTGCAGGGAATGGATTTTTTGATGGGGTCAGTGAATCACATTTGAAAGCTGGTAAGAGCAATAAGAGGAAGGCAAATAATTCAAAAACTATGAAAGAGAAAAAATGAAGGCCAATTTAAAAGTTTCTTAGCCATTCTATAAACTACTAAAAGCTAATTTAAAGGTGAACCACTTTAACTCACATTTTTACGGCAGCTGCTCCCCTATGCAAAACCCTTAATTGGCTTCTGATTCCCTTTCTAATTAAATTCAACTAACATTGACATTCAAGGTCCTAAACAATGCAGCTCCTTCTTAATCTTAGCTCTGATCTCAAAACACACTCATTCATGGTCTGTAGCTTCTCTTTCTGGCTCTTTCTTCTCATCACTTTCTCAACTGGCTTCTGCCTTTCTCTGGAATTCCCTACCATGACCATGATCAGACTCTTCCCTTCCTTAATAGGCAGGCATATATAGTGCACCCTGTTTGATATATCAACATACTGTAAAGAGTCATCTATTGTTTTTAACATTCTTATGCGCCAAATGTTGCCTTACCTTTTGGCTAGCAATCTCCTGTGAGCATGCCACTCTGATCCTAATTTTATTCTGTAACCCTTGTTTGTTTGAAATACAATTTTGTATGACTTGCAGCTGGTAGATCAATAAATGCTGATAACTACCTGTGATCTCTGATGCCTTGCTTCAATATTAGACAAAGCTAAAATACTTTCTCCTATGCCTCCCCCATCCAGCCCAGATGCCACCCACCCTCCCGCTCTGTGCTTAAAATTCAGCTTGGAATGGGTCAAAGGGGGGCAGCATTGTTAGTGCAATGAGCCCAATAGCTCTCTCTGCTCAAGTGGAGACATATTTCTGGATTCAAACACAGAAATTTGGCTCTTAAAGTAATAAGAGGTGGCTTTTTACCACCCCAAGGTTCTCACTTTGCCTCATGGCAGGAGCGGCCCTGCTCCAAATAAGCATGTGTAAAGCTTAGAGATCACCAACACAACAGCAAGAATTCACAGTTTATATCCATACACCAAGATATTAAGTTTCTTTATCACCACCACAAAAGCAAATAACATTTTGTGCTGTTTTATTGATTTCCACTTTTAATCTTTTGCAATTTGCTGCTTGCAACATCATAAAATAAATTATATTAGATCAATAATACATTCCAAACATGTCGGATGTTATATATTTAGTTTAATTTAGTGCCTTCTCAAATATAAGCTTTCCTCTGAAGCAAACTGATAAGGATGTTAAATATACTGTATAGGGTCTAATATAGTTTCCCTGTTCAATACAAAAAAACACAACTTTTTTTTATAGAGGTTTGTCCCTGCATTGCTTGTAAGGCATAGCAGTTAGGCAACAGCTGAAACTTGTGTACTGAGAATAATTAAATAAAACATTTGATTAGTTGTTCTGGTCTATGGGCAGGGGGAATATATTGCATATATTACTACATTATCCCCGTGCCATAAATTATTATTTAGTGGCATTCTTAGCAGAAACAGACATTTTCACAGAGGGGTTATAGTTTCCCTAATGTATTTTAGCAGAGTCTGGAATTAATGAGTATTATTAAAAGAAGAGTCAAAATTATAGCACAGTGGTGAACTAGTTATCTCTGCTACCATACAGTACATTGCTGAGGTCCTAGGTTTGTTTCCAGCCAGTTTATATGTACTCCTTATTCTTACGTGTGTTCCATGTGGTTTCCTCACATACTTTATAACAGTAAGGAAAGTTAAGTGAATCTTGATAAAGTTGACCATGCCGTGTGTCAATAGACGTGTAGATACAATTGTACAAATCATTGTATCTGGTGATGTTTGTAGCATATATGGTAGTCCAATGATTCTAAATGATGTCCATGTGCTGTGGATATCACTTGGTTCCTGGATCAGGCTGGTTTGAAAATCCTATCTAATGATGAATTATATTTGACAGTATATGGTACACCAGCAGATGAGGAAGTGAGAACAAGCCACACGCTATTCTAAAATGGAAAAATAAATGGCCATGATGTGTGTGTCCACTTGTGTGACATTATGGAACTGAATCTGGAGACTATTATTCAGGGAAGAGCTAAATCTGAAGATTATTATTCTTGGTAGAAATTAATCTAGAGACTATTATTACATAATAATTCTTTAATCTGTAGTAATTTCTAGGGAAAAGGTACAAACCTTTGTGAGCCTTGTATGAGTAATTGTTTAGCTACTTGTAACTCCAACAAAACCTAATACTAATAGCAAGTTAAGGAACTATATAGCCAAACGTTTTGCAAATAACACAGTGTCTATTATTAAACAAAGCTATAGTTAATTTTTAAATTAAATGAACCCACAATTCCCAATTGCCAGTTATTTTGGATCTGCTTACAATACATATTCTACAATTTGTACTTTTGCTTTAACTTTAAATAGAAAGGCAATGCTATACATAGGAACATGGTTCTAGTTTTGCTATTGCCACACAAAACTACTCACTATATATTGCATTTTATGTTGTGATTTAATTAAGAATTGTTATGTCTCCTTATTTCACATCTTTGGAAAAATAAAGCATAATTGCAAACAAGTTTTGTCCCCTTAGCTTTAAAGAATTACTGACCAAAACCAGTTAACTTTTCCTCCTGAGCAATGTAGCATATAAGATAGTGAAAGGTAAACAGACAAAGGTGCACTAGTTTCATATTGACTGACAGAAACTCCAATCATAGAGAGGTCAACTGCTTTGGGATTTATGAAGCAAGTTAAAAACAGTAATACGTGTTGATATGAAACTATGAGGCAGTGCAGTCAGAGCACAATACTGTCAATTATTTATTTCACTTTTGGAGCAAAGAGCAGGTACAGACAGCTTCTGTTTCCATTTTTGTCAAGCTTCAATGCATGTCTATAATGCCTAGCTATCTGAAACATTTTGTTCTTAAAGATCTTAATTGTAATCAATTGCTTCAGGTGAGCCATGAATCATTAGCTGCAGATACATCTTTTTTTTTTTTTTTTAGAGAAGGATGAACTGATGCAGTGCATGTCTTAATACATTATATTACATTTTGTCAACCCCAAGTACAGTTTCATAAAAACAAATATTCTTTTATATTATACATATATAAAAATGATATTGATGATAATGATAAAAAGGACATTTTCAAATTCAATATTTATTTTATTCATTATTACTATTCTTTATTTATATTGTGCCTACATTATACACAGGGGAATTGCAAACACCCATTAGCCTGGAGATGCTTACAAGTTACAACAGTGCTCCATCATATTGGATTTTTGCACTGCAACTAAGCAGGGCATCATGACATAACATCTTAAGGGCCAACTAATTGGCAAATATTCAAGTTTGCATACATAGAGTTGCATGCATACAATGAATACATTTTAGCCTATGATTAAGGGATACACTCCCAAAACGCGTTAGGCATTGTATAGCTACCTACTAAAAAAGCCTTGTCCAGATGTGCCATCCATTTTGTTGAGTTTGTCAATGAATACATAGGGTTGCTACCTGACTTGGTCGATTAAATGTTTATTTTTTTTCCAGAAACGTATTTTTTTGTGTGTTACCTGACCTGCCTAGATATCAATAGCTGAAAAATACAATGTGTAACATATTTATGTTTTGACTCATTGGAAAGCTGCTATAATGATCAATACTACTATAAACCTAACACTACTAGATTTGTTGTAGAATATGTTTGAGTTTTGAAATTACTTCATGTGTTTCATATTATACTTTAAGATGACATTAAAGCCAGCCTTAAAGGTGTGTAACCCTCCAAGGTAGGTAGGTATTGCCTTTGCAAGAGTCAGTCCATCAAAGTTTTTCCTTTGCAAGAGCCAGTCATCAAAGTATATTACATCATACCCCCATATTTAGTAAAGGCACTAAGTTTGCCCAGGAGCAGTAACCCATAGCAACCAATAAGATGCTTACTTTTAAACAGGTGACTAGCAGTGATGCACGAATTTGTCCCATTTCCCTTCTCCAAAAAATTTGAGAATTTTCTGCGAAATTAGCAAAACGCCGAAAAATCCGCTAAATGTGAATTTTGACACCCTTGTTAATTTTGACGCTCGTGACGCTCAGTGTTCAAATTAATGGGTGTCCGAATAATGTAGACGCTCAATGGTTTTAAATTGAGTGACTTTTCCAACGAGCGCCCAAAATTTGTCAAATTTTTGCTGCCGAATTTGTGCGGCAGTTTTCACTGGCAGCGAGGCGAAGAAATTTGCGACTGGCGCATTTATTTGCCCATGACTAGTGACTAGTTAAGTCTACCTGCTGATTGGTTGCTATGGGTTACTGCCCTGGACAAACAGTGCCATTTATTACATAACCCCCTTAATGTTTTAACATATAGATTGCTGGCTACAGACCCTGAGATTGCTGTATTTACTTTTTCATACATTTAGCTGTGCTAATTAACTATTAAATGATCTTTATCATAACATAGCCTATGCTTATAGTGCTATTATAGACAGTACACTTTAATAGAACATTTGTCCTAGAAGCTGATGATCAAATATGATTTTATATTCTTTACAGAGAAGTGGCATGCATACAGTAGTTTCCAGTGGCCAAACCTCTCCTTTTAGCTATGCGAAGTGCAATTCAATATTAATCAGATAAACCTATAATCCAAGTAGAGTTATAGTATTAAATATGGCCTTTTGGAGAAATCATCACATCTGTTTTTTCCTGAAGTATATATTAAATCAATTTTATAATTAGTTTCTCATTTCCAAAAGGCAATTTTAGACTCAGGAGTACAGGTTATAAAACTCATGGTTATATCTATCACTGAAAGGCTCATTACAGTAAATGCCAATAATATGTTGCATTCACTGGTTTTTAGTTGTTGCTAGACCAGAATATACCAATTGCATACTTAACAGCATTTATGGTGTATGTAATTAGTTATATACAGTACCAGTTAAAATAAATTGCTCAGAACAATTTGAAATGTTCCTAATTGAAAAATCGAATTCTGTGATCCTAGAGATGAACTATGGTTTGTTTCTTTCTTGTATTTTTACATTATGGTTCATTCTGCATTTTAAAATTAGGACTCTACAGGATCATAACTGCAAGTCGGCTCACAACAGCTGAATTAATATACCACTTCCAGGCTGATAAGTTGTCACATCTTCCCTGGGGAGACGTCGTGGAGTACCAGGAAGTTGGTAGCCTGAAGACTGGGTAACCCGGGGTGGAACCATACACGGCTTTACAGAGATCCAAATCCATGATAACGATGAAATAATATTTAATAAACGAAGAAGAAGTGATTGCAACTCACAGTGCTCACAATGTATGTAGTAGAAAGCAGCAGGCAGGTATACAGTCCATAAACAGGCAAAACAGTAAAGGCGGCAGACAAACAAAGTCAAGGGACAGGCCAGGAGTCAGAACCGGGGAATCCACAAGCAGAGCAAGGAAGGGTACTAGGGTACAGGAACAAGGCAGGAAGGAATTTGGAACAAGGTGTGTCACAGGAACATGGAACTAGGAACAGGATTAGAGAATACAGGAACAGCAAGGTCATGGGAACAGCTTATCAAGCCCCAGGCAGAGGTCAAGGGGAGGTTTATAAAGGGTCAGGAGTAGATCATGAGAAACAGATGGGGATAATGAGATGGGCAGAGAGGTACAGCAGACAACTGAGGTATATCAGGAACACAAATAAACAAAACAAGACAAAGGACCTCCAGTGGCATGACAGGCAAGTGCACCGGTAAGTTAGCACAAAGTCCAGAGTTTGAAACCGAGCACTCCCTGACATAAGTTTGGTGTAACACTAAGCAAAATTACCACAAAATAAAACTATTTTTGGACAGAAATAACCTGACTATTGATTTGTTCCATTTTCTGAAGCAAACAGTTTGGCAAACAAATCTTGAACATTTAGGTCACTCCCTATAGCATACAGTAGACAGTTATGACATATCAGGTCATGTCTTTAGCACTAAAAGACATATTGTGAGCCTGCAATGCATGAAAGAATCCCCTTGCACTTATGCCTTGTGGAGATTGACCTTGAAATCCCTTCCAGAAAATAAACGTATTTGAGTGTTTGCATGTGTGTTGTTAAAATATGATACTAATATAATTTTGAAGCTCATGTGAACTAATACTTGACATGTAGGACATAAAAAATGCAGACCTATGAGAAACATACAGGGCTTTGAGTCAAATGTAAGGATATGAGTTGAAAAATTAAGTCTCTTAATAAATAATTCCATGTCAGATAGAGAAAAGTTTGCTTTTACATTGCTAAAGCCCTTGAAATATAAAAGTTTATACTGTACATAACATAGTAGTTACATAGTTAAATTGGGTTGAAAGACCATTAAGTCCATCAAGTTCAACCCTTCCAAATAAAAATGATGCAGTAAAAAAAAAACACACAAAAACCTAAATTTCTAGCAAAGAAAAAATCCAAAAGCAGTCTAAAAGGATCATCACACCTCACTTTGATTTCTATAGCACCTTGACAACTTTTACTTGGCAAAATTTAGCCTTAGAGGTTTTCATAGTTTTTACACTTATAAATCACACATTATTAGAGCTTTTTTGAAATATAGGAAAACCACAGATTTCTCAAATTCGTGGAAAAAAACTAAATTCGATTGTTAGTAAATGGGCCGCATAGTATTATGCTTTGCATTGAAGTCAAGTATCTTATCCCTTATAACCCTTCGAAAAGTTTTCCTACCACTGATGTCAAACTAACCAGGCCATAGATTTTGAGGCTGAGAGCAGGATCCCTTACTGAATAACAGCACCACATTAACAACTTGTAGTCTCTTTGCAAGTACATTGTATTGTTTAAATATGTTCTGTATTTATACTGTATATGTATACAGTATATTGTGTTGATTAGATACTGTAAATAACTGTGTAAGGTTATGTGTATATATATAGTTTGCAGGGACAATAGTAATACTGTATATTTTATGATGGATATTTTTATTCATTTTTAGTTACTTGTATACTCAAAGCTGCATATTAAAATAAGATATATTGATATCTAGGCTAGAATAATAGACTTTAGTCAGATTTCCTCATTACAGTGCAGACCACTGCAGTTAGCTCTGCACCGCTAAAGCTATGATGGGCAAAAATCAAGTGAATCAAGATAGAGACAGCTTGTTGTTTGCTAACTAGATATGTGGGTTAAAAGTAACAGCCATATCAACTCAAATTCAAGTACCGTATATACTCGAGTATAAGCCGAGTTTTCAGCATCCAAAATCTGCTGAAAAAGTCTACCTCGGCTTATACTCGAGTCAGTGGGCAGTAGCTGAGATTGCAGTCACTTTTAATCATTCCTATACCGACAGTTCGCTTGGGGAGAGACTGCAATATCACACAGCGCCCTCTGTTGGTTATATGAAAGAATAACAGTGCACCCTCTGTTGGTTATATGAAAGAATAACAGTGACTGCAATATCACACAGCTCCATCTGTTGGTTATATGAAAGAATAACAGTGACTGCAATATCACACAGCGCCATCTGTTGGTTCTATGAAAGAATAACAGTGCACCCTCTGTTGGTTATATAAAAGAATAACAGTGACTGCAATATCACACAGCGCCCTCTGTTGGTTATATGAAAGAATAACAGTGACTGCAATATCACACAGCGCCCTCTGTTGGTTATATGAAGTATTAACAGTGATGGCAATATCACACAGCACCCTCTGTTGGTTATACGAAAGATTAAGAGTGATGTCAATATCACACAGCACCCTCTGCACATGGTAGTGGGACAGTGGGACAATGCACACAGTAATCCGTTTGGCAATTCTCTGTCACCATCAACTTTGCAAAGAAGCCCAGTTGATCGCTGGGGGGGTGGAATGTGCACTGCTGGGAGACAGGGCTGTAGTTGTGTCTAGGCTTATATTCGAGTCAATAAGTTTTCCCAGTTTTCGCAGGTAAAATTAGGTACCTCGGCTTATACTCGGATTGGCTTATACTCGAGTATATACGGTAATCTGAGATGCTGGAAATGTTTCTATATATACTGTATAGGGCAACATTTCTAAGCATTGTACATATAGGTTAAAAAAAGAAGTTTAAGGGAAAAAATGGCTCCAATTTTAACATTAATGGAGAAAAAGCTGAAAAGAATTTTGCCCTTTTTTTGCCCATATAGGGAAAAAAAGGTCAACCTAATCAGAAAACTTCAAAATGTAAATTTATTGCATTTCTCCATTTTTAAATAATATCATAGATCCCTTTGTTGTCTTTCTTTATTTCAGCATCAATACTGTATGGAGGTTGTTTACTAAAACTTGACTTTTTCTCAAAAAAAATTTGACCAAATTCCCAAACCCCCTTAATTTACTAATAAAGCTTCTTAAAAAGACTGGGTGACAAAAAGTTGAGACAAAAGGAAGCATCAATTCGAATCATGCAACTTTTTCGAGTCTCTCTGAAGACTCGAGTGTATTGAATTGTGAACCTGAAAACTCTAAATTAACGGTTAATCAAAGAAGACCAGTGGAAAAAGCCAAAACTATTGAGAATCCTGAAGGTCAAAAACACATTCCAATTGTTAAAGGACCATCTGCCATTGACTTTTAAAAGATTTTGACAGGTTTTAGCTGGAGTTATTTCAGATTACATTTTTTTGCATCTTCAGAGCATAATAAATCTCAAATTTTTTATATTTTTTTTCACTCTAAAAATTCAAATTTTTTCCACGTTAAACTCGACAAGAAAATGTTAAGGCTTCATAAATAGGCCCCTTAGTGTGTATTGTATTTGAATCTTTGCCATTACCCTATTTCAGAAGATCTGCAAAACACACACAAAAAAATATCCAAATTCGTGTACATGTTCTGGCAGACAGAACAGAAATGTTGAAACTTTGATTAAAGTACTTCAATTCCAGGTGTTCTTCTAAAAGTGCTTCAGGGTGTATAAATTGTAAGCGGATATTAAACTGTCTCCCTCTTTTTTTCTTGAAGAATAATGAGAATATGATCTTTGTTTACCAGAGGAATACATAACATTTGTGCCTGCCTGCATGTTGGTACTGAACAAAATTGCACACTTCTTATAGAAAGAGATACATTTTCATTCTAGTCTTTGGCTAAGGCTTTCTATTATTTTGTTGTCAACAATTTAATTTATGGTCAGGCAGTTGCTCTGAGCTTTGCCATAATGTCAGAAATGATGACCCTGTCTATCCCTGGCTAAGTTGATTAGTAGTGATGGGTGAATTTCTCGAAAAAATTTGTGAAAAAAACGTCGCCCGAGTCCAAAATTGAACGTGGGAGTGAATTTTCGAGTTTCACAATTTTTTGCAAATTTTTTGTGTTTCTCGACTTTCACGAGTCGCTCACGTCAATTTTGACGATGTTGTTAAAGTCAATGAGCAATAGTGTTGATGTGCGTCGATTTTGATGTGAGCGACTTTTCCAACACGCATCCAGAAATTCTATGTGAATTTGTGACAGCCAAATTTATTCGACCATCACTATTGATTAGTGCTTATGTTGCTAATGTAACAGGCAGGCCGGGCCAGCACAAGCAGAGAATAGTCAGACAGGCCGGAATCAGGATTGTAAAGCGTAGAATAGTCAGTGGACAGGCAAGGGTCAGGATAGAAGAGATTAGAGTAGTCACAGGCAGGCAAGGGTCAATACAAGAACTAACAGGCAGAATTCACAAAGGAAAGCACCCAGGAATAATCAAATCGAACCTAACAATGGGCCATGTGCTGTATGGTAAATTCCCCTTAAATAGCATTTGAATTTTGTGCCATTGCGTGATGATGTCATAAGCCAGCATCAATGCGCCTATGAAACCTGGAAGTGCGTGCCGCGCGTACCATAGAGGAAGCCGGCACTGGAGAGGAAAGCTGGGGACCCCACCGCCTACTAGACCCTCAGGGAGAGCCACTGGACCACCAAGGCAAACTTTATTCTTTACATTAAGTTTCTCTAATAGACACTGTATGCTCTTCTAAATATGATACTTTGCTGAACAAAACGCACAAAATGACATTGCAACATTTGACCCAGAGTATATATTTGAGCAAAGAAATCCAATGTCATCCAAAACTGAATCAGGTCCATATTTAGCTGAATTTAGTTATATTTAGTTCATATCAGTAAACTAACTATTTACCACTATGTGGACAGGATTTTTCAGAAACATGGCTGTTCTCATTCTTAGAAGATTACATGGGAAAAAACAAAGACGTGAAAAATAAGAGCAAGTATTTTCTGAATCCAATAGTATTCAGGATTTAGTAACTAAAAAAAGACTGAAAAAAGTCACCATAAAAAGCTCGTCAATTAAAAGCTGGTGAGGTTCAACAGAAGCCAATGGGAATAGTCACTAATAAAGTTTTGTACAATGAATGGAACAATGTGATTCTAGCTGGCGTACAACTTTTTTCCTGAGAAAAAATGTGACAGAGAATATTTTGTCACGTTTTTTTTTTCTTAAGAAAGCTAGTGTAACAATACCTGTACGGCGGGGTCGCCCGCCACATGGTCAGTCTCCCTCGCAGCCACCTTAGGCCGCGCCAGCGTGTTCGTGCTGGCGCCGGCTCTCTAGGTCGCGCGCGCCTCCTTCCTATTTAAAGGCGCAGGCGTGCTAAATAGCTGCTCAGCATAGCAATGGTGGCCCGTGATAGAACTTGTTTCTAGTGGTTTCCTGAGCCTTGTGCATCCAATCTGTTCCGTATCTTGTCTGTTTGTTACCCGTGTTTGACCCAGCCTGTTCCTGACTATTCTGCATTTTGTTTCCTGACCCTTGCCTGCCTACGACAACTCTTCCTGCTTAACCCCTTGATTGACAACCCGGTTTGACCCTTGCCTGCCTGATGATTCTTGATATCTGCCTGCCTCGACCCAGCCTGTCTGACTATTCTCTTGCCTGCTCCATTTGTACCGTGACCTTCGGCCCAAAAGACTCTGCTAACAGCCGTGCCCCTTTGCCAGCCAGAACATCTCACCTTGCACCTCTTGTTAAGTCCAGGTGGCACCCAAGTAAGCTGAGGGCTCCTCCCGAAGCCCAATGGTGGTCACACTACTGGTGAAGCCGAGCCGAGACCAGGGTGCTTGGCACTTGTTCTGGTATTGGGTGCCGGTCAGGACAGCTAGCATTTGAGCAAAAAGTTTGGCAGGTTTTATTGCTTTTTTCCCCAATGCTCAAGAAAATTAGTAAATAGGCCTCAGCATGTTTAGGATCTTAAATGTAACAGGAATAATTTAAAACAATGTAAAAATCCTATAGTTTAAAACAGATTGAATGATACTGTTAGTAATGGCAATAAGAAAATTAAGCAGGCAATGCAGTATAGCAGTGAGGAAGAAATGAAATATCAGGCTGTATAAGATTATGAATTAGTAGCTGGAAGAGTGAGGTTATACTGCCACATTATAGGTCACTGGTAACCTCACCTTGTGTTCAGTTTTACATGTCCAGTGTACAGAAAAATATTAATAAAACAGAAATTGTCTGGAGAAAGGCAACTAGGCTGTTATATGCAAATACAAAAAGGGGGTTGTGGGAGCAATCACATTGCTAAGTAGAAATGTATATAAGTATAAGGGAAGTGCTACTGACATAACCAAATGGGTCAGTGCACATTCCCTGGGCCCCTGTCTAAGTAATTCAGTAGAAATGCAAATGCATGTGTTCACAAAGACAGGGGTTTTTAGTTACAAAGTTATGATCATAAAGTTGAAAAGCCACCATACCACGTCAAGGTAAACCCCATATGGTGGTCCCTAACTTGTTTACCTCCAGTCATAGTATTGAGGATCCTGTGCCTCTCTGCATAATAGCATTAGTTGAAGTAGAAGTCTGCTGAAAGGCAACTAGGCTGTTATATGGTCTAAATAACAAGGATTACTATGGAAGCTCCAAGATTTTTATACATATTAAAACATTCAAATATTTCAAGGGAATGAAGGCAGACGATTGCTAGAGCCATGGTAAAGGATATACATTGCGAGTTGTTGCTGGCATCAAAATTTGAGTTTCATGAATTTCGTGGCAAAGCAAAACGGACAAATTCGCTGCTTTTACGCTTAACTTAAAAGTGCACTTTATTCAATTACAATTTGCAATGCAATAACTAACATTGAGAAAAATGAATTCTTATTTGTGCAAATTTATTTTCCATTTATGATTTTTAGTATATCCCACCATATGTTTTTTATAGTCCTAAGAACAAAATGCAAGCAGTTCCTTCCCTGACAGTTCTATCAATTGATTACTCTTTGCTAACAATTTCCTTTTGTGTATGTTTAAAGTATATCTCATCTTATGTTTCCTCTGTTTATGGAGTTAAAAGGCATGTGTAATTACTTACTGCAATTACCAACATACTAAGAGCTTCCTGTGTCATAAATTGCATGAGCCCAGCAATGACAGTACTTCCCTCTCTAGACTGAAGGCACATTTACATTTTATCTGATGTGGGAATACTATGTTAAGGTATAATTTAGATTAATTTAGATTAGCTTTTCACAAACTCTCTTCATTTGGCAGGGAGCAGAATTTTAATTAAAATGGAAGGCATACTTATTTTAACATTGTTTAAATGAAAATGTAGAGGAAAATCAACAAATAGGACTTGTTTTGTAATTAAAGCTACTGGTATACTCTGCAAACTCTCTTGTTTTCTGTGGCGCATGCAGCAGAGTTATAAATACACCAATATAAAAAAACTGATGTGAAGACAAGGCATCAAGCACATTCCTTTTAATGTTGTCTAAAGATTTCTTTTATTTCTTGTTTGTTAATAGCACAGATCACAGAGTCAATGCCAAATGGAAAAAAAAAGTTGCTTTTCTTAAAAACAAATATTTACTGCATTAGGAAAGCTACATTTCTGACATGTTGTGCTTTAGTAGCCAGGGTGAATAGTATTTTCCTGGAATTTGACTTGTCTCCTCTGTGCCATTATGCATCAACTACCATTTGGGTTCCAAGCTGCCTGCAAAATATCAGAATATGCAATACTGATTGCCATTTGTGCAGTCAGTTAGAGCATATTATTAGAAAATTTTACAAGATAAGTACTCTAGGTAATTTTCATGCAGATAAACGGATGTACTGGACTGAAGTAGGGCCTTACTCATTGAATCTAAATGTGACATGGTATCCTGTGTGAGCTTGGGTAACAGGAATCCTTTAGATCAGTGATCCCCAACAAGTAGCTTGTGAGCAACATGTTGCTCTCCAACCCTTGGATGTTGCTCCCAGTGGCCTCAAAACAGGTGTTTATTTTGGAATTCCTGGCTTTGAGGCAAGTTTTGGTTGTATAAATACCAGGTGTACTGCCAAACAGCCTCAATGTAATCCACATTGGAGCTACTAAATGGCCAATCACAGCCCATATTTGGCACCCCAGGAATACTTTTCATGCTAGAGTTGCTCCCCAACTCCTTTTTACTTCTGAATGTTGCTCACGGGTTCAAAATGTTAATTTTTTTAAATTGTTAAAACATAATGGCAAACGCAAATAGGAAACATTTCCAGTTAACAATACCATACTGACACATTAATTATTTACAAAATTTGCTTTCTTAGCATTGTATCTACAACTACTGAGTATTTATACATATTTTGTTGCATTTCGCAGAGAAAAAACAACGCCCATAGACTCTAATGGAAAGTAAAAAAATGTTGCATGATTGAAAAATTGTTGTGTGAAAAAGCACACATACTTCAAGGCATTTAGTATATTTGGATAAACAAGATAGTTTAGATTCAACTAGTCATGACCTTCAATGCCTGCATAGAATTTACCTTTAGAAACTATGGGTTGGACCTTTTTACAATCTCCTTGTGGGGCTACTTGTGCTACTAGTATCTAACTTCTAAGGGTTAGTTCACACGAGGAGATTCTGGGAGATTTGGCGTCTGGCGACTAATCGCCTCTTCTTCTGGGCGACAATCTCTCCTAACTGCCTCTGCGTGTCTTCCCAACAGCTATAATGAAAAGTCCCTGCGCTAAAGCACACACGGCGCTGCATTTTCCGAAGTCGCCCAAAGTTTCCTCGTGAGGACTTTACATTATAGCTGATTGGAAGACATGCGGAGGCAATTTGAGGAGATTGTCGCCCAGAAGAAGAGGCGACTAGTCGTCAGGTGACAAAATCTCCCTGAATCTCCTCGTGTGAACTAACGCTTAACCTACATCACAATAGCAACTAATCTTATCTACGCGTCATAGTAAAAAAAAAAACATCAAGGATCCCACTGCTCAGGATTAAGTTCTGTCAAGACCATAGTGTCAGGCCCGAAGGCTCAGTTTGAAGTGTCGGACCAAGGAGGAAGCTGGCAGGTTACACACCAAAGTTTGCGGTACAGGAAGGGATCAAGAGAAAGAGTAGTCAGCCAGGCAGGAGATCAGTACAGGCAGCAAGTAGTCGTAAACAGGAACAGGCAGAGGTCAAATAACAAGAATCCAAACACGATAATAGCACCCAGGAACACAATGAAGTAGAACCTATACACGGGCAAAGGCAGAGAGTCACAAATGGCCTTTTAAACAATTCTTTGGCACCAAAACGTGCGCAGTGACGTCATGCGTTGCATGCTGATGCTGGCGTCTTCGCGCTGGTGTCTTTGCACTGGCGTCTTGGCGCAGGCGCAAATCCGCCGTGTCTAGACGAGGCGCCGAAGAGGAAGATCCACGTGGCCCGCCCTGGGCGCCGCCATCTTGGACAGGACGCCGGCGAGGGAGGACGCGCTGGACCGCGCTCTTCACACATAGAATAAGAGCTCCAGAAACAAGACACATTCTCTGGCAACGCAGACACAGGTGGTGACAGGTAAGCACTCAAAACGTTAGGTACCCAGTTATGGCAATCAGTATTTGACAAAGACAAAATGTTTCTATGGCAAGTGGTGACAGCCAATCACAGTGTTTTAATCATCACTAGCCATACTTTGTCACCCTTTTCTCCTTCTCTCCTTTAAGACCAAGCTTTATAAAGAAGAAGTCACACATGCAAAGCAGACTCTGTAAACAGATAACTATCGTACTCACTATTAATGAAAGGTAACATGTTATTATACAGGAAAAGATTATTCTACCGCTATTATTTTAAAGTATAATGTTAATAATGTTGACATGTTTAAAGCAAAGGCTTTATGAGTTAGAGAAGATTAGAAAAGATACATTAGCAGAGAAGTAGCTGCATAAAAAGCTGGATTTGAAGGTAATATAAAGCCTTCTGGAAATAGAAGGTATTTACATGCCTCATGCTACACGCATAACACTGCCTTCATACCAAAAATGAGATTTTAACGCTCACTGATGAGATCTAACAAGATCGAAACAGGCTGTCTGCAAGTTTGGACATACAGAATGGCTCTGAACTATTATGCTGTATCTGTGTTATAAAACCAGGGGTTCTGGATATATAGTTGGCCACAGTGACCTAAAGGTATGATTTACATTTCTCCATCTATAATGCCTTATGGGAAAGTTAAAATCTAATTTTTGGTATGAAGGCAGTGCTATTTGTGTAGCATGAGGAATGTAAATATCTTATATTTTTAGAAGGCTTTACACTGCATTGTAAAGGGCTTTTTGGCTCCATTTAGCCCTTCTAACCCTAACCAGGTTGGATTTTCTGCACGCTTATATCCACTGTCATTTTATGCTTTCTTTATAACAATGATGAAATGCCTGTACTTAAACAGATGGACTTATAATAGGATGCTGATCCAGTGCATATATCGTTTAACAGTTACTCCAACTAATCTTACTGTCCCATATTGTGAACGACATGATACAGCTAGTGATCTGTCCAATTTCTCTTTGCTGAAAAATTAGCGAAACACCATAAAAATTTATGAAAACGTGAAACGCATTGAAATGGAAATCACATTTTTTTTTTATGCATGCATGACAATTTTTTACGCCCACAACAATTTTGTCTCACTCTAAACGCATTTAAGTCAATGGGCGTTTTTTCTTATGGCGAATTTTTTGTCTAAGCGACAATTTTGTCTCTTCGACTTTTTTGTCCAAATGCATTAAAGTCAATGCGTGTTTTTTCTTATGGCAACCTTTTTTTGTCTCTGTGACAATTTTCCACAGCAATTTTTGCTGCAGTTTCTCAATAGATCTTACAGATACATTAACTTTAATTAATTTGCTTCAGGTTGAAATATTTAGCAATAGTGTAAGCATTCTCTGTTGTATTTGCATATATGCAATTATAGTGTAGGCTGTAGTGGACCTCATATCTTAATCCATTTTTCTGCTCTTACTCAGCAGGTTTATGTTGTGTTGCTATATTGGTTTCTCTATATATTGCTTTTTTTTGTTAATCCATATGACACAAATCCTAATTATTAGTAAGTATGTAATAATGCAACTCCAAGACACCAAAATCTTGGCTATCTTTAAATTGGTTCCTCGGGGCCTAATTTACAGCTGAAAAATTAAGCTGGGATAAAGAAAGTATATAAATTTAACACGTGACCAGAAATAAATAAATAATCAACTAAATAAATAAAATAAATCAACTACTTGCCATTGTGGGAAAGTCACAATACTAAGGGATGGATATAGGACTATGACTTACAGGGACAAGTCTATTATAATTCAAACATGGCAATCATAGAAGATTCTCAGCTTTTCAAATGTTATCAGTTACTATATATTTTCATGATAAGTTTTTAACAATTTAGCACATTTATGAAAGCCTTTTTGAAGTGCTCATAGACACAGCTTGTCTTTTAACCAAGGCTCCCATGCAATGGAAAGCTCAACAATCCAAGTGTAACAGCCCTAAATGCACCATTCAACTTCTTTGAACAGTCAATAATCGATTTGGTCTTTCCATGAAAAAAGACAAGCACTGCATTAAAAAAAAGCTTTCATTGCTTCTGATAAAAAAATCTCTCACTAAATAGAAATGGCTGTGCAAATGGCAAATAAAAATGATAAAGTCAAAATAATTATTGGTCTAAACATAAGTGAATATTTACAGGAACACAGCTACCATCAGAAACCATTCAGATACCATTCTTCTACCTGCACCAGGCTTATAAAAGCTAGTTGACAACTGGATGTGATAAGCAACTGCACTAGTGAAGTCTGTACTTTTATTTGTGTAGGAGGATAAAGTTTAACCAGCTAGGTTGGGTCTTAAAAGAAATGGAAACACCAAAAAATAAAAAATGTTTAGTGTTTGAGTTTACCTACTGGATGTATGTATGTATGTATGTATGTATAACTTTATATGTAAAGATCTGTTAGGGAGCCATAGTGCTGTACAGTGCGTAAAAGTACAATATATATATATATATAAAAGTATACACGGGGAAGACAAATCACATAATAAATATATACAGAATCATATCAGGACAAAGAGCTTAAGGGGCCGATTCACTAAGGGTCGAATTTCGAAGTTAAAAATACTTCGAAATTCGACCCTCGGATTGAAATCCTTCGACTTCGAATATCGAAGTCGAAGGATTTAGCGCTAATCCTGCGATCGATCGATCGAAGGATTTTCCGTTCGATCGAACGATTAAATCCTTCGAATCGAACGATTCGAAGGATTTTAATCCAACGATCGAAGGAAAATCCTTCGATCAAAAAATCACAGGCAAGCCTATGGGGACCTTCCCCATAGGCTAACATTGACTTCGGTAGCTTTTAGCTGCCGAAGTAGGGGGTCGAAGTTTTTTTTAAAGGGGAAGTACTTCGACTATCGAATGGTCGAATAGTCGAACGATTTTTCGTTCGATTCGTTCGATTTCGTTCGAATTCGAACGAATTTAACCAATTCGATGGTCGAAGTACCCAAAAAATACTTCGAAATTCGAAGTATTTTTCATTCGAATCCTTCACTCGAGCTTAGTGAATCAGCCCCTAAGTGTTATGTGGTAAAAGAAGTCCCTGCCTCATAGCGCTTACAGTCTGGATGGGAGGCTAACATATAGGCACAAATTAGAGATAAAAAAAGTGCACAAATTAATGCAGGACTAGGCTAATTCTATTGCCCCAAAAGGTAGGCTCTTAGAGAATTCCTTATGGAGGAATTCAGGGATGGAATTCCAGAGGTAAAGAGCAGCAAGATAGAAGGTTTTGAGACGAGAGGTGGCAGTGGATGGTGTAAAGAGAAGGTGGTTCTGAGAACCAGGAACGTATAGTGAGACAAGAGAAAAAATATAGTGAGGAGCAGAGGAGTGAAGGGCTATGCATGTTAGTAGCAAGGTTTTATATGCTATCCTTTGCTTAACAGGCAGCCATACTAAAGATTTTAATAGGGGTTGAGCAGGTTCCATTTTAGGAAAGAGTAGAAGGATCCTGGTAGAAGAGTTTAGGATTGATTGGAGGGGAGAGAGATGGGAGTCATGAAGGCTGATTAGTAGGAGATTGAAATAGTCAAAATGGGATAAGTTAAGGGCATGGATTATTGTTTGGCTGTTGTTAGTGAAAGAAACGGACATATCTTGGCTATATTGCTGAGGAAGAAACTACAGGTTTTGGCAGTATTATTAATATGATTAGAGAAGGAGAGGGACTGGTCAAAGATGACCCCCAAACAAAGATGGTTGTTGTTGGAAGAATTTACTGACTGGTATTGTAACATCAAGTTTGTGCATTGGTCCAAATAAATGGATCTGTTTTCAAGGAGCCACTGAGGACCACGCTTATTTGAAGAGTCTGTGTATTGGTGGAGATACAGTGTAGATAATATTTTCCTCCATCTATGGCAACATATCTGTGCTACTGGGAAATCAAGAAACAGCAAATACACACCTTTAAAGGAACAGTAACACCAATAAATAAAAGTGTCTCAAAGTAATTAAAATATGTATTGCTGCCCTGTACTGGTGAAAGTTGTGTGTTTGCTTCAGAAAGACTACTATATTTTATATAAACAAGCTGCTGTGTAACCATGAGGGCAGCCATCCAACCTAGAACAAAAGGAGAAAAGGCACAGGTTACATAGCAGATCAAACATAAGCCTGGCAAAACACATCTATTCTACACAGCTTAACTGTCATTTGCTGTGTAACCTGTGATTTTGTGATTTTTCCATCTTGAATGGCAACCCCCATGGCTACACAGCAGCTTGTTTATATAAACTATAGTTGTGTTTCTGAAGCAAACACACATATTTTACCAGTGCAGGGCAGCAGTACATTTTAGTTACTTTGAGACAATTTTATTTTTTGGTGTTACTGTTCCTTTAAAAAGTAATAAACATCCAGTTAATGTACCTTATCATATTGATTTGTTGTTAAAAACATTCCAAATAACATACCATTTTTGTTTAAGCAAGCACCACCTCTCTCTTTACATTAGCAAACTACAGAGGAGGCTCACCCCACATTCGCAGGGGGCTTGTCACCCATGATGTTTTTAGATCATCTAATGGGTGATTTTTCTCACAACATAAGTCAGTTACAATTTTGACCAGTTGGGGATGGGGGATGGGAACCTGGGGAATAGTAATTTTGTGAGCCCCTATAGTTACGCCACTGCTCCCATCAAACCGCAGGAAAGATAAGCATATTATGTAGAATGTTTGGGACCTGGTAATTTTCAGATAAAGGGTTGTTTCCTTATTTTGATCACCATACCAAACGCCTATTAAAACATTTAATACTGTATGTTTTAAAAAAAGGCCCATACAGTTGTTTTGCCACCAGCATGAATGTATGCAGCTTAGTTCCCATTAAATACAAGATGCATAAGGGATACAACACATATTATATTATTGGTGAAAACAGTTATAGGATCGGATGAAAGTTTAATCATTTGGGAGAGCCAGATGACCTCTGTATTCACTAGGCCAGTGATGCAAAAAAAACCTACAAACATGAGCTGCAAAAAGTGATGAAACAGGAGCGTGGTAGAAAAACCCAGAGCAAGGGTTAATAAAACTTTGTGTAACAATGCATGCTTTGCTATTTTATCCTAAGAAAGGTCACATATCAAAGTGAAGCCTGTGCTGGGAGATATTATGTACAAAATTAAACCGGCAAAATCCTTTATTTGACCTCAAGAAGCTATTTAAGCCAAGAGTTATTTCCTAATCAATAACTTTAAGACACAATTGATGTTGATTTGTGACTTTATTGAAAGGTAAATGTCTTACACCTAAATAGTCATAATAAAAGCTTCCTCTCTGATGTTTCCACTTCACTGAAGAAATCATAAATCTCCTAAGGGGTAAAATACAAAAACCCATAAAATGCTGATGTTTCTAATCAGCAAGGGGCTGTTTACTTAGTGGCAGGACACAAAGGAAACACTGTAGAAGATATGCAAAGTAAGCACTCCACACACTGTGCCTATCATCACAATTATTACACTCACTGCAATGTGTTCTTTTTATGATTTCTGTTTTGCTGCTGCATACAAATGGCAGGAGCTTTCCCCAATTCTCTCATTAAAGTAGCCATCCAGCGATAAAAACAGTTTGTAACGAAGAGACTAACATATTTTTTCATGTCACTTTTATTCCTTGCCTGTTTTTTTGACAGCACTACGAAAAAAGGAAAACTAATAGAATAGGGAATGAAAGGGCAACTATTTCTAAGTGAAAGTACAGATAAACAGAATTTGTTATTGTGGGGAATCTCAGAAAAACAACCTTCTCTTTGCCATATTGATGTTATTTTCTTGCCTGTCTTTTCTTGTGTTAGGTATGTTTTTGCAAAGTTAAGTATAGGAAAAGCAATATACGGGTTAATATATATGCTGCAAAGCCTCACCGAGGTGGCAATGCCTCTTAATGTTTCTACCACCTATCCTTTATTCCCCTGACTTACTATTATCTCTGCCTTCTTTCATGTGTTTTGTTGAAACAAGGCAGAGAACACAATTACCTTGGGTCATGAGCTACCGAGGGGCCCCTTCGGCAGAATTAGTCCTTGGTTATAGAACAAGAGCAGGTGAGCTGTGATCATTTTATTCATTTTTTTTGTATTTCAACAACTCCTTGACACCTTCAAGTCGAACCTACCTGGTATCCTATGTCTTCCTACATTGCCCTAAGCCATACTATATAAAAAGGGACTGTAAAAATCAACAAGTTAAGATCCAGTATTTACAATTATATGTTATATCAGTTAGTCCAGTCTAGCATAATCAAATATTTATTGACAGCAAGCTTATCTTTTTATCTTATAGGTATCTATTATCTTAGAATAGTCATGAAGGTCATTTTATCCCTATTACTGCACATTTATTGTATTTTTTGTTCTTTATTTATTTTCTTTGTAAAGGAACGGCTAACCTAAATCTTTCAAATGTTAAATTAATAAACTATACAATAACCAAGGTTTGTTGTTACATCTGTGAATTTTCATATGGAAAAAATGTACATGCAGTTTAGGACAGGCAAGTGAAAGGGAGCAAATGACAATACATTTTTCCCAATAAAGTGGATTATACATTATATAAAGGCAAAATATAAAACAATGTGAAGATTAGCAAGCTTCTAGTTGCAGTTGGGGACATTTTCTGCCATGAAAGGAAAGGGATCTTATCAAGAAACAGGTGGGGATGGTGAATTGGGGGCATAGCTGGTTTTAATGAGCATAAGGTATAAAGCACAAGCTGTACAAACCCCTCCATGATTAATAAATGAGGCCAGTGATTGTAGTTTTATCCTTCTAGTATAGCAGCATGGGGCCCCATAGTCCTGATTTTTCCTATGTCAAGAAACCCTCTGATTATGCTAATGAGGTTGGGATGATTTAATATCTGGTATGTACAGTAAATTAGTTGGATCTACCATTTTTGGTCATGCATCACTGAGCTGATTGTGTGGAAACCTTTTATTTAATCTCTGTAGGATGATATATCTGCTGTCTGCTAATGATGGGCGAATTTGTCCCAAAAAATTTGCAAAATGCATTGAAGTCAATGGGCGTCAAAATGATTTTGATGCGCATCAATTTCTACCCCACGACAGTTTTTATACACCCGCCTATTTTGTTCAAATGCAAAAGTCAAAGGGCATCCGAATACTAATATTTTTATGCGTGCTACTATTTTCGGCGTGGTGAATATATTCGCCGCCAGTTAAACATGGAAATTCGCCCCAAGTTTGTGCCTGCCAAATTTCTTCACCCATCACTACTGCCTGCCCATTATTTTGCAACTGCAATACTGTCAGATGCTGTTTTTCCACCTGAAGACCCTCTAAGTATATTTCTTTACAGCATCATTAAGTATAACCCCTCTAAAACCATTGCATTATAGATAGCCTGTCTACTATGGTAAGTGTCTACATAGTGCCTACAAGATAAATGTCACGGCCGGCACCCAATACCAGAACAGGTGCCAAGTACCCTGGTCTCGGCTCGGCTTCACCAGTAGTGTGACCACCGTTGGGCTTCGGGAGGAGCCCTCAGCTTACTTGGGTGCCACCTGGACTTAACGAGGGGTACAAGGCAAGATGTTCTGGCTAGCAGAGGGGCATGGCAGGTAGATAGTCTTTTGGGCCGAAGGTCACGGTACAAATGGAACAGGCAAGAGAATCGTCAGACAGGCTGGGTCGAGGCAGGCAGATATCAAGAATCGTCAGGCAGGCAAGGGTCAAACCGGGTAATCAAACAGATGGGGTCAGGCACAAAGAGTAGTCGAGATGCAGGCAAAGGTCAGGATTCGGATATCAGAATAGTCAGGAACAGGCAGGGATCAAAACCGGAATAACAGATACAAGTTTCACAGGAACAGACAGCACAAGGCTTCAGGAACCACCAGAATCAAGATTCTATCACAGGCACTGGCTGGGAGTAAGAATGGGCCTTAAATACCTCCAAATTTTGCGCCAAAACGTGCGCCAATGCACGCTGACGTAATCGCGCCAGCGCGCCTGTACCTTTAAGAGGCGCGCTGCGCGCGTGCCCTAGAGAACCAAGATGGCGCCGGCGCTGGAGGCCGGAACAGGAGCGCGGCAGCGTGGCGGCCGTCCACGCCGCCGCACCACTAGACCACCAGGTAATTTTATTACAATAAATTACTAGTAAATACATGTTATACTCCAATTCAATTATCGTACTTCTGTCTCTCTCTAATCTCTGAATATGTACACTAGGCCAGCTAGACCAGAATGTCGACAGCACTTGAATTCTGGGTGCAAAACAGTTTTGTGTGAGAAGCCATTAGTACAAGAAGAGTTAGGAATTCAAATCTTATCGTGAACCATTGGTGGGGGGGGGACCAGGAACATAGAATAATTGATGGTGACATAGAACGTCCAACATAATTCAGAATAAATGTCAAAATAAATTATCCATTAAAGGAGGGATCAAAATGTAAAAGCAATGTATAAGAGCCAATTACATTTATTTATATAGTGACAGAGCTTTTAGAATGATGATGCCTGGAACATTTTGCACTTCATTCATGTAGAACTATTATGATTTTCTGCTAAAATGTACAACCAGTTAGAGCAATTTGCTTTTTCCGGAGTGAGATGGCAATAGATAATTTAAGCAAGATAGAATGGAAGCAGAACACATTTATTTCAGTTGGTTGCTAGCCCAGAATTAGCATTGATGCTGTCTGTACACCAGGTACAAAGGATGTGTTGAGATTAATGTCTCTGGTACCATTTAATCTATTTAATTGCTTAACTCAGTTTTCTACAAGCAACACTATTTAAGATATGTTGGTTAGCAAGCTTTTCAGACTGTAACTAATCAATTGCTTGGCCCAAGGTAAACCTAACAAAATATATTTACCAATTTGATGCAAAAAAAAAAAAAAAGAAAAACAAATTCTAAAACTGAAAATGGCAATTATGTAAGATATGGCTCATTATTAAAGCAAAACATTGCATAGGCAATCAGTAAAACGGAGCTTTTAAAAAGGCATAACAATTTCTTTCCTGATGTTTATAAGTCTCATAAGACAGTAACTGACCTCTACAATAATGACTTTTGGTTGTATATATAATATCCTGTCTGTCACTTATAGTTTAAGTGATATTATATTTATAATACATTATCATAATATGAATTAAGAATTTGTATCTGTAGTGCCTTACTGTTATAGATGTGAATAAATGTGAATTGTAGAGAATGCAGGGAATATTATGGAATGTGTGATTTTACAGTTAGCCTCAATTCCTTATAAATTCAGTAACCAATAGCAACCAATAAGATGTTTGCTTTTCAACAGGTGCCCAATATATACTATCTGCTATGGGTTACTGCGCCTAGGCAAACATAAGTGTGTTATAAGTTAGTTTAACATGTATCTAGTTGTTCTCTGTGGTTACCAGTGGAAATTATCCACATGTTGGGTGAATTTAATAGAAGTTGGTAACAGAAAAAATAGTCGCAATGCAAAAATTATGCCCTTGTGCAATTTTTATATAGCTTTGGGGAACATGGAAACTGTTTAGCGACTTCTTCCAGCAGCGGAAGAAGGTTTGTGAAATTTATAGTTTACCAATTTACCAGGGCGCAGTAAATGTAATAAGACTTCTTACTGAAAATGTTGCTTTATTTGCTCCAAAAGAATGCAAGACCTTCAAGTACTTCCTAAAAGTGAGCAATTAAAATTCAGAATTCAATAACAGTTTAAGGAAGCATATTAAATATTCAAATTCAAATGTTTTTTCTTATTTGTGCAAATTGTTTTTGTCTTTGTGACTTTTATTACATTTCTCCAACAGTGTTTCTAAAGCAGCAGCAGCTGGCTCCTTAATGGTGCCTAATGCCCCATGCCCAAGACCATCCATGCATATATACAAGACCTATATATGTTTTCAGCAACATTTTTCTGTCCTTCCTTTGACTTTGCAATGACTAGATTCCAAATCAAATCTGACCATGCTTTCATCAATTAGACTATGATGCAAGTCAGATTTATTGAGAGGCTATTTATTTAAGTCTGAATGCCAAAAACTCGTGTATTTTTAATACAAAATCTGAATTTTTTGTGAAAAAAACCCAAATTTTTTTTAAAGATTTATTATAGCCAGAGGATGGAAAAAGTCAGAATCTGAAAAGCTGGCATTGAAGACCCACTGAGGTTGTATATAAGTCAATGGGAGAGGTCCCTATTTTCTGTGGTCTGCTCTGGAATTAGCCCAAAATCTGACTTTTTCAGACTTTTCAGCCAAAAATCTGAAAAATTAGGGCTTTTTAGGTAAAAGCCCCCAAAACATTTTTTATAAAATTGTACGATTCGGATTTTCACACGATTTTTTCAGGTTTGTCCCCGATCCAATTAAATCATGGTTTTTTTTTTTTAATAATAAATAAGCTCCAATAGTGGATTCTAGTTCTAAGACTTTTTAAATGAAATTACTCAGAAAAATTCGATCGATTTTGATATGTGTAAAAACCATGAAAAACTCTAATACAAAAATTTGAGGATGTTGAGGTCCTACAGAAGTCAGTGGAAATTGTGTTGATCCTATTGAACCATTTTAAACAGTTTGGACTTTTCCCATTAGTAATTGTCCAAAAAACACGTGTTGGAGGGTTTTACATTTTAGTTCATTCAAGCTTTTTATATTTGGATCTTTTAATAACTTTCATGGCATTCTTGGCTTTGGAGAAAATTAGTTTATTTGAGGTTTTAAAAAAAAGAGGTTTTTAAAAAAAGTTAGTATTTTATGCATTCATTCCTACACTATTTCCAGTATAAAAGCAGGTGGCTCTGGGAAAAAAAGAATGCATACGACTTACTATGGTTTCATAATTGAGGTCCCTAGTCACCTATAAAACACATTTATGTTATTGATTTACTATACATGCTAATATTAAATATAATAATGACATCAAGTGGTTATTATTCCTCTCAGAGTATAGTTAAAAAATAATTGGATATAAAGATTATCGAATCCACTCAGGCCACTACATGCAGATTTCTTACAATAATCAATGTAAATGAGCGAACTAGCCATTTGCTTCTGGAATATATATTTGGCAATGACTTTCAGATACTTATGTTAGAGAAAATGATTGCACCTAAAAATGCATTACATTATCTGGATGAAAAAACTAGAACAACAGATGAAACCTCAATGAATATCACCTGTCTATGTATAGAGCCATGTAAATCCGGTGTAGTAGCAATGTACTGGAATGTAATAAATATAATGCACACTGGCAACACATTTTCCTTTGTGAGAACATATTTTCTTTTGAATTAATTTAATTTATTTTTGGGAATCCACAAAAGTATTTATAGACCTAAATACGAGTAGAAAAATAAACTTTTTTTTAGTATGTTTCAGTGCAAAGTTTATTTAATAACATTTCTTACAGAAAAGCATATTTTTGCACCAAAACTCTAACCTTCAAGCAGGTCCTAACATTTTTTGCAATGCAATAACGTTCTAATGAAGACTATTACATTGCTAATGCAGTTATGCAACTTTTATAACATCCCCCCATTGGGTGAATACTATTGTGAAAAATAAAGATGTATAGAGCCAGGGACATTCAGTAATCACTCATGGATATCTGAGATGAAAGGACAAATAGAATCAATTAATGTGTTGACCACAAGGGGACAGGAGATGTGCCCACAAATGAACATTGCATTAAAAATGGTAGAATAAATAATCTGTTAATTCATCAGAAAGGGATAGGACCATCCATCAATATGTGAGAGAAATAGAAGCTGGTGTCTTGCCATCTTGGAAATACGCAAGCTACTGTACTTTATAGTAATCAGTCATTTTAGAAATGATAGAATGGGCTTTGGTATAATTGCAGGAGTGAAAATGTTGTAAGGGACATATTTCAAGATGATATCATTAGACTGATACAGTGGAATATCGACCAGAAATAAATGACTGAAGCTGGGAACACACATATTAGAATATTTGTTTATTTTTGTGCTTAACTGACAAATAGTATTATAAAGGATAGTATAAGGAAAACCATTATTTATATTATAAATGATAATATAGGGGGGGGCGGTCTGCATGAGCTCGAGTGAGCTCCATCAGAGGACCTCTCTTTAATCCTAATATACTCCTGCTTTCACTGAGCACCACATGGAATCCTAGTGAGGAAGCAGCACACACACAGCACCAGTCTAGATGGGGAAAAACAGCAGGTTCACAGACCTGCGGTTGCAAATCAGGCTGAAGGGAAGCGCATCCAAGATGGTGTTGCCGGCACCACTCCCTCTCCTCCAGCTACCTTATTTAAGCCTTCACACACTGCAGACCCCACACTAGGGGGCACATTTACTTAACTCGAGTGAAGGAATAGAATAAAAAATACTTCGAATTTCAAAGTATTTTTTTGGCTACTTCGACCATCGAATTGGCTACTTCGACCATCGAATTGGCTACTTCGACCTCGAATCGAACGATTCAAACTAAAAATCGTTTGACTATTCGACCATTCGACAGTCAAAGTACTGTCTCTATAAAAAAAACTTCGACCACCTACTTTGCCACCTAAAACCTACTGAGCACCAATGTAAGCCTATGGGGAAGGTCCCCATAGGCTTTCCTAGCAATTTCTGATCGAAAGAAAATCGTTCGATCGATAGATTAAAATCCTTTGAATAGTTTGTTTCGAAGGATTTAATCGTTCGATCAAACGATTTCGAAGTTGAAGGATTTAACTTTGATGGTCGAATATCGAGGGTTAATTAACCATCGATATTCGACCCATAGTAAATGTGCCCCTAGATGTCCTACAAATCATCACTAATAACCACACTGCGTTGGTTACAAAAGTAGATGAAATACGCATAGACTTTGCTATACTTAAACATGATATGCAAAAACTGAGGGAAAGAACCAGTGAAGTATAAAGGAGGATAGGAGACTTAGAGAACTTAAACTCTCCCATGCCAGGCTGCATAGATTACTGAGCTGAAAGCCAAAGTGGATGATTTAGAAAACCACCTTTGCAGGAATAACCTTTGCATTCTTGGGATGCCTGAACAGTCAGAGGGCAATAACATAGAAGCTGGCTCCAATCCAAATTTGGCGAACATACCTTCTCTGCTTTCACTGTGGAAAGGGCTCATAGAGTCCCAGGCCAGCCTCCTCCCCCATGTGCCCCACCAAGGCCACTAATTGCTAGGCTGTTCAATTACAAGGACAGAGACACAGCCATAAATGCTGCCAGACTGGCATGAGAACTACTACATGACGACCGCAGCATCTCACTATTTCCAGACTATTCTACAACAGTAAGGAAACAGATGGCACTATTTGCTGAAGCGAAACAGCTATTAAGATATAGACAGACTCCCTATGCAATGCTCTTCCCATCCAGACTCAGGATAATGGACAAGAACAAAAGACATTCAGCACTTCAGAGGAAACGATCAGATGGATAGAAGGGCGACCCAGAACACCACCACTTCACCCTCGGCACCACCTAGATGCCTGAGCATACACTACCTAGCCCAGCAATGGACCCAGAGTTGACAGTCAAACATAAACTGCTCATATCAGCTAATACAGTTGGCCCCTCAGTGATGTTGGGACACTCTGCCAAATCCAAGGCTCTAGGCAAAAGCGCTGTCCACACTTGGACAGGCTGAGTAGATACTTACCTTTTACCTTGGACCGGGACTATAAAAGGAAGGCAGAAGTTGGGTGCGGGCGAGCATGTATTAGGGGCTGGTGGGTTAGGGTCGATGTGGGTCAAGTTTGGGTTGAGTTTTCAACCCACATATCTCTAATTGTTGATTTAAAGTTTCTCATATGCCTTATGCTCTTGAAGCCCATTGTTAAGGGGCAGCTGCAGTTTTTCTATATAGCTTGCTTTTATTGAATTCTATATAAAGTTAAAACTCTTAGTTGTTAATCTTCGGTGCTTTGTCTGTTTCTAGCATTCCTGCAAAAACATTTTTCTGAAGTGCACCATGACCTGTGTCTTTGGATGCTGCTGGAAGATTATGAAGTGTCTCTATAATGGAGCAAGTTTCTGAATTAATCCAAATTGCTATGTAATTACATTTGGACTTTGATTAAAATTTGTCACATTAGCGCTGCTAAATTTTCTCAGAGCAAAAAAAAAAAAAAGAGAACTCCCACCTGTTTCCCAAAACATGCAATATATAGGATAGAAATGCATATTCTGTAAGAGTATCATGTATTAAAAGTTGTTCTTAAAATTAAAATGTAATGCCTTCTATAGTACTATATTATAAAAATTAGATTTTTGTGTTTTTGAGGTTTTATGAGTAATTCCTACTTAAGGGGAAATTCACTAAAGGGCGAAGTGACTAACGTTAGCGAAAATTCACCAGTGTGATGTCATTTCGGGCATAAATTCGCTAGCAAAGGAGATAGACTGTAGCGCTACTTCTCACTCTAACGCCGGGCGAATTTTCGCTCTGGCGAATGGACGTCACTACACAAATTCACTAAGATGAGGATTTTAATGACCGTTACCTCTTGTGCCAGACTTGCCTTCTCCACCTCAGACCAGGCGAAGTGCAATAGAGTAGATAGGAGTTCCTCAAAAAAAATTTAAAATTTCCCCAAAAACGCTGGCGACTTAATTTTTCAGGGTGATAGGCTGCAAAAGATCGTACATTTTTTTAGGGTACCTGACTTCCCCCCCACATTTCCTTACATATGGCACATAAACTATACACTGGGCTCATGTGTAGGGCATTATAACAACTCTATTTTCTTTTATTAAAGGGCATGTAAAGGCAAAAATATAAAATCCCATTTTTACTTTCTTTAATGAAAAAGAAATCTATCTCCAATATATATATTTAATTAAAAGATGTCTACAGTTTTTATCATAAACCTGACTGTATGCAGTGCAATTCCCCCTTCTTTTACTGCTGTTGATAGGAATTGTCAGATGGTCCCCAACTGCTGTGCAGGTAAACGATCATACTTTCAAATGGCAGGGGGAGCCCCCCCACCTTACTTCCCAGAACTTGAGCAGCATTGTTGGATTCCCTGTAGAGATTTGTATCCAGAGACGCAGTGCAGTCTCTATATTATGATTATTAATCAGTCTTGCTGTATTGGCTTCTATGGCAGATATTATTTGACTTGTGCTGTTTTGATAATTTATGACGATCCCTAAGCTTAACCTCCCAACTGAAGCCCAGACCACACTGAGCATGTGCGAGTCTTGATATTGCAGAAATGTCTAACAAAGTTACAAGATGACAGCCCCCTGCGCCAACTTTGAAAGCATAAATCATTTGTCTTATTAGGCTGCTGGTGCAGTAAGTTCATGTTTATATTTAGTATACATAATACAGCATTTCTAACATTATTCTATTTTAGACTTTAGTTGCCCTTTAAGGATCCCTGGGTAGTGTAAGGTACTGGCTGCAACATATACGTCCATTGGAATTTAACTTTTCTCCAGTATGCAAATTAGCCAACAAGCGCAACTTCGCTTTACTTGGCAAATTAACGCTAGCGAAACTTCACCATCATTTGGCGCCCTGGACGCAACTTCGCATTTTAGTGATTTAGCTATGTCCTGGCAATTTTCACCTGGCAAAATGTGGCGATGTGAGCGAAGCCGTGGCTGGGGAATTTCCACAAGTTAGTGAATTTGCCCATAAGTGTTTCCTAATAATTCCTTACATTTTATTGCCAGTTGTTTGGGAACAAAGCAGTGGCCAATCTTTAGTATTCATTTAGCGAAAAACAAAAAATGAGCATGAGTCATGTGAGATGGATCTCGTTGCATTTCACTTATTTGGGAAGGGCTCTTTGGCTCATTTTAGCCCTTCTTTCTCTAACCAATATGGTTCTTTTGCTTCAAAAAAACACAGATGTTTTGGGAAAGTTTATTTTGTAAAAATACCAAAACCATTGAATTTATAATTGCTCAAAAGACTCTTTTGAAATTTACATTATGTTTTCTTTTTAGTTGTCACAATATTAGCAGAATATTAATATCATGAATTTGCTATAGGAAGACTCCACCAGAGGATTAGGCTGCTGAGGTATAAACCATCTCATGAACAAAACCTGCTCAGCTCTATCACTGAAACTCAAAACTCAAAGTTCTAGTTTGAGCGCTATGAACAATTGTACATTATTTTAGCTGTATATAGTTCCCCATACTTTTACAATAAATGGGAAAATAGAATTCAAAAATATGGTTAAAGTATGTAAAAAGTAAGTAATGCCTTTTTTCCTGTAGATTTTATCCCACCGTTTTTATTGGGTGGTATTTAAACAAACAATACCTTTTGACTGATTTGCTTTTTCTTCTGCAATAGGTTTCTATTATTTATAGTTTATATTTGAAAATGAATTAGTGATCGGAAAAGGGTTATTATGTTTTTCAGATATGGATTTTGAAAACAATACAGTTTGGTAGTTATTTTTTCATCTCTGAGAGATACTTAATAAAAAGTTATTAAATTGGATGCAGTATGACATTTATCATGATAATTAGGTCATTACAGTATTGTTTTAGAGTCTAGATATGGGATCCCTTTTTGGAATCTTGCGGCTTGCCAGATAACGTTTTTTCTGGAATTGGACTTATTATGAGGCAACAGGAATTTTAGCATGACTTCCAGTAATTTATTCATTTTAGTAATTTCCACCTTCTATGCTTTATCCTTCCTTTAGTACCAACTAGTTAGGGAAACAGCCCTACCCACCCCTAAATCCCAGCTTTGGAGAGGATTTTCCTGGATTGGGAGTCAGATAATGGGTTCCCGTATTATAAACTAATATTGGTTGTACAGACAAAGGTTTATGGCAATTCCAGCATATGATATATATATATATATATATATATATATATATATATATATATATATATATATATA
Organism: Xenopus laevis; assembly: GCF_017654675.1. NCBI lineage: Eukaryota > Metazoa > Chordata > Amphibia > Anura > Pipidae > Xenopus > Xenopus laevis. The sequence continues at coordinate 95,341,067 of NC_054378.1, forward strand.
TATATATATATATATATATATATATATACATAGACATACAGAAGAAAGGACGGCACTCCGATACGTGGAATAGATGTTTATTCCAAACACATACAAGGATCCAACGCCCTACGCGTTTCGGGAATCACTCCCTTAATCATAGGCATACATCTTGGACCAAACAGACAGGTTATATACACAACATCAATAGCGACCCCTGCTGGGCCCAATGTAGTAATACAGTTTAAAAACATATGTGCTTTATTAACCATTAAAACCAGTCTACTAAAGGTCAAAACCTCGTTTTCCATATTAAAAAACTGACAATCCTTCTGAGAATGTGTAAGAATATGTAAAATGAGTTAAATGCTCTGGAGAATAAATAGCTGGTAATAGATGCTATATATATATACACACAAATATGCAGATGAATAAGAATAGCTGTATATTATGGGCGTTATTTATCAAAATCCAAAAAGTTCTCACTATTAGTGATGGGCGAATTTATTCGGCCCAAAAATTTTCCAGCATAAATAAAACAGACGCCCGCATCAAAAACGAGACGAGTTTTGCGAATTTTGCAGGCAATTCATAAATTTTTTGGCGAAACGTCCCAAATTCGCCCATCACTACTCACTGTTTTCTAAAAATGACTCCAACGAAATCCACACAGACTTTCCCCCCTAATTATCAATAAATTTTCAAGTCAAAGTCAAGTCAAAATAAAATCCGATAAAAAACGGAAACCTATGTTTTTTTTTTGGATTTTGCACTTGAAGCCTACTAATTTTTAGTAAAAATTTTTTTACTTAAGCTACAAATTTTTTTGGAAACCCAGTGCAACTTGTAAAATCTTCCAGTTGTTAACAGGACATTTTTCCCCTTTAAAATTTAAAGCTTAATAAAAAAAAACCCTGTAACAAATTCCCTGTTTATGTGAAAACATGTTTTGCCTGTGTGCTGACCGTACCCTTGCAGGTGCAATGTATTCTATTCTGGTTTCTAACATTTGCAAATCTTGGCAACGTTAATACCTGCCAGTTATTTATAAGAAGCATATGTTGTAGACTTTGATTGTTTATTTTTTGGTTTGCTGCAATACTGGAAGTGGAGTTTTAATTGTAATATAGTGTGCTACTAGCCCAATTTCCAATAAATGCACAGTTTTAGTTTGCCAGTATTCTGGAGTGGATTGGAGGGTTTATACTCTTCATTGACCACAGTATACTAAACTATACTGTTGTATTTATTTTATTTTGAGGAAGTGATCTTCTATGAACCTACAATGAAATGAACCTAGAAAATATAATTTATTTATTCTTTGGGCGCTGCGTGTGGACCATTCTGTCACAGTTCATACAACTGTTTGATTCATGCTGCTGAAGCTGAATGAAGCATGGCTTTACAAAATGTTTTAAATTCTCAATATTTGAAACTGGTGGGAGCACTGGCACATGTTAAATGACTTATGCTACATGTTAAGCACTTAATTTTTAACTATTGTTTTTATTTTTTCATTTTAGCTATATGTTTCGTGTAGCTTTATTAATGAAAAAAAAAGATTTACTCACAGCAAATCAGAGGGTAAATGTTATAGAGTTGACAGTCTGTATTTCCCAGAACAAAGGGATTCTTTCTCCATTGCCGACTAGAGGATTTTGAACTTCTCATTTATTAAAGGTGACACCCATCTTCATTTTAAGAAGACCTGTCAGCTGGCATTTTATTCTATTTTTAGGTTTGTTTACTATCACTGTTGCATTTCAAAATTCCATCTGTGATTTAACTTCTTTGTACATATATTAAAGGAAAAATAGATACATTTTCACTGGTAGTTTAACAGTCAGGTTCTTTATTTCTTGCAGGAGAGATTCTATCTTAACATCCCATGTAAAAAAGGAAAATGAATATTACAGACAGTCCATCTAGTGTAGCTACACTTTTCATGTAACTTTATGCACACCATGATTATTTTTCTTTGTGCTATTATTATTCATTTTAATGAAATATGGACAAGAAGCAGTAATGATAATCCCTGCCTAAAAACCATAAAAACCATGGTAAAAATGTTGTTAGATTTGAAGCTGGTGGTATGGTTTGTAGTGGGTCAAGGTTGCAGCCATAAGTTTTTAAAGGATCTAATCAAACAAGAGGTCATGATACAAAGCAAAAGCATGAGCCTGCCCAACCAATATCTCACTGATATTATTCAACTTACCCAAAACCATTTTTTTTGCAAAGGCAAAATACATTCATTACAAATTTATCAAAGATTGTGTTTTAATGATTTGGAATATGAGACAGAGGTGAGATTTTAAATACAAAGATATCAGATTCAAGCTGCAGATACTGAGGACCTGGGGGGAGGGTGAGAGGTGACTGCCATTGAAGACTTGTATAAAATTATTGATGGAAGGTTAAGCCACAAGCTATAAGTGTCATCATACTTAATATCTGAGAAGTGGCATAATTCATTTCTCACATCAAGTTTTTCCCACTTTTTACTTTATTGATTTCCATTTCTTAAACTTAATAAACTAGGCAACAGATCATTGACTGTGAAAGGCCAGGGGTGGAGGGAAAGGGAGAACCTTTTACTTACCCTTTATCTCCCTCCCCAGCTGCAACCTTGACCCCAACTGCCTCTCCCCCAATAGATACAGACAACACCAAATTTCTGTTGGATAATGATGGCTGCAGCTTCTTCATTAACTTTAACATGTTCAAAACATTCAACCACTGAGAATATGTAGTAATTATTAACCTTTTTACATCCCACAATTGACATTGTAACATCTGTAACATTCAAGATCAGTTTTTTATAACACAACCTATTCCTAACCTATCCGGATTCCCTCGGGAAAATGGTCCTGGGATTACCATCCTGTGCATTGTACCTCTGTCCCACTGCAACCCTCATGACTTTTGTTTACCCATCAACTGCAGTACACTGACTTGATGGTATTTACCCTTCTGCCACCAGGAGAGCCCATGCCCGAGTTGGCCCAATATAAACCTTTCATACATCTCTCCAGAACCCATCATAGTTCCACTCTTCACTCCCTGATTTCCCAGGACCACTGCCACATGCTGTGACAAATGACTACCCCACTTAGGACATCCCTTGTTTCCAGAAGGAACCACCACAGTAACCAGTTATCTATCTTCCTATTAGGGGACTCCCTAGTAGCCCAAAAACAGGGGTAAGTGGGCTTGATTCTGTCCTATGTACAGTACTTGCTCTAACAGTAACAGGTAGGAAAATGAAGTACCCTTCTCTTGCTCTTTCTTTATATTTCTAACCCCTCTTCCATTGACATATTCTCACTTCCCCTGACCCGTCCTTTAAAACTTCCCCCTTGCCTTCCAGCCATGCCCTCTTCCCACCATACAGGCTCCATCATCCCTTTATGCTAATTATTTGGGACCATTTGCTGCATCTAATACAGCTACAACCATGTTCTTATCCAAACTCTCAGCCAATTCAGTTTATTTTACATTTTATATCTACTTCATTATTTCTTTTTCAGGTTGTAGCTAATAGAATCTTACTCTGGAAACTTACTAAGTGGTTTTGTTTAACAGTGGGAGACATATTTATCAAGGGTCGAATTTTGAATTCATGTGAGTTTTTTTAAAACTCCCATAAATTTGACGAATCAAAATTTATTTATAAAATCCCATTTTCTCAGCTCAGACAAATTGAATCAACCTGAAAACTAGAATCAAATTTGATTTGAATTAGAAAAACTCGAATTGAATTAAAAAAACTTGATTCCAGTTTTTTTCTCCAAAAAACCCTTAAATGTCAGGAAGTCTGCAAACCAAATTGATCCCTGGACCTCTCCCATTGACTTATACAGCAATTTGGCTGGTTTAAGGTACTAAATAGTCGAATTTGAGTTCTTAAAGGGCCAGATTATGATAAAATTTGAAATAAAACTCGAATCGAGTTTTGATAATTTTGAGAGTTTTGACCAAAAATTTTTTTGCAAATCCAAATTTGAATTTTCCCTTCGATCCTCATTTCCTCTCTGCTATTTAATCTGTCCTTTCTATCCTGTTTTTTTAATAATCTTTGTTATTCTTACAGAAGTCAATCACCTCCACCACCTCATGATGCAATACATTATGGTGAACTCACTTTTTACTTGATATTATTTGAAAAATAATGTAGGCATCCTTTCTAGCTTATGCCTGTAACAAGTTGCAAAGGAAATTTTTTTCCAATACATTCTTGTGAATAGTATCTCTAGTAAAACATGCTCAGCATGTATCATTACATTTTTGTCTGCTTGAAGGCTGAATGACCATGCCCAATATAACATAAATTTTCTCCCATATGGGGCAGTAGGCCACTGAATGCTACAATAAGACCATGGAAGATGATAAGGAGTCAAGCCTAGAACTGCAGGCTGAAATAATAGAAGCACACATTGATCATTGAAGAACAAATGTAATCTCCATTTTGCAGGAGATTTCTATGTAACCAAAAACTAGTCTCGCGAAGATATCATATGATAGCAATGTTCCAGTGGTGGCAGCAAGGGTGAGTGCACTTTACACACACCACCTACAAGTACTGCAAGGAGTAGCACATCCATATTCATCTCTACTGCGTAGTTTAAGCAATACACGTATGAGAGTCAATGTCCAAAATGCTTGAGACTTTGGATTTTCTCTTTTTTTAATTTAATTTTTTATCCTATTTTTTTACACTCACCATGCCTTTAAAATACAAAAACATTTAAAAATGAAAAAAAAAATCAATATAATTGGTTAGTCATGAATACACATTTATGCCAGCTTTGCTACCATCAACTACTAGGTACAATATGGTTGTGGATACTGGATGATGTTGTGATGGCTGATTCTGTTAATGCCTTTAAAAGGGGCTTGGATGACGTCTTGAACAGACACAATATCAAAGGCTACAGAGATACTAAAATTACTATTAATATATATATATAATATAATAATATATATATGTATAGTTTATGTGAGTGTATGTAGGGGTGAGTGTGTGTGTGTATGTGCAGTGGGTCTCTTTTGGTGGGGTTGAACTTGGTGAACTCGGTCTTTGTTCAAGCAAATTTAACTATGTAACTAAATTACACACTTTTATTTGCTATAAAATATTTTGTTGGGTAGTTGAGTTGTTGATTAGATGTATTCACTCCTAAATAGCTTCAAAATGTGCTGGTTTTAATTTCACACCCTTACAAAAAACTTGGGTTTCTAACAACTATACTACACTGGGAGGGGGGGTATATTGAACACCCCAGAGCATGGCAGGGAAGAGGACTATAAAGAAAAAAATTAAAAAGTGTGCAGTTTGTACACTGACTGCATTGTAAGTAGAGAGCTGACCTGACAGGAGACTTCTAAAGTGATTGCCTGCATTTTATTTGCATTCAGTAAGAGTTGAGAGCCTCCACACTCTGCTCTCAATCTGTACAACCTTACGAACTTGCCCCTTTTTCTATCATCTAGCATAACCAATGCAATAAAATGTAAGCAGTATCTATTCTCCCCCTTTTCCAATTCTTGCTACTGTAGGATGTGATGGCAGTTAATTAGATGTTTTCTCTTGCAAAGTCATAATTATATGTGGATGCATGGCAGTTGCTCTTTCTTGGGGAGTATTTGGTCTTGACTAACTATGACCATGGAAGAGCTTTGTGTTCTATAAACTTTTATTTCCCTACAAATGTATCTCTTCAGAAAACCTTTTTCTATGCTTTAAACTTAACTTGTGTGTAGATGTATCATACATTTTGCTTTATGCTTTTAGAAGGATATCTAACTTGCCATTATGTCCAGATAAATAAAATAATGAAAATGTGATTTATTTTGCATTAGCCACCAAACCCACATCTAAAATATTTTATTTTGCAGTCTCCAGAAACTTTTGCTAGAATGGCATATTTAGTCCCCTGCTGTTGTCTGTATTCTATCAATGTTTATAAATACAGTGCTTTCAAGGCCAAGAATTATTTAGGGGCTATTTACAAACAAAGCAAATAAGTCAGCAGTTTGTGTCCTTTCTTGTAAAGAAAAAGTAATTTAACTACAAGGTAATGCACCATAAAGGCATTCAGAAAAACAGATTTATAGTTAAGTAACATTTTCTACTTAACATTTTCTAAGCTGCCGCCTTCTTCCTTTATCTCACAGCATGTTTTGTTTTTGCATAATTACAGCTAAATGTGATGCATGTATTTCACCCTTCTTTATGATGTTTCTGTGCTTTTTTACTTCCTTCTAATTTGCCTTCAAATTTACATTTAAACAATATAATGTATTTTCCCGTTACATAATTCATGCTTTCACTCTTTATTGGTGCTTTTGACTGGTTTGCTAAACTATTACAGTTCCATTGGAGGAGACTAATCCTTTTTGCTTGCATTTGCTGCTTTAATAATCTACTCTTAGAAAGAGCAAATTTTTGTGGTCGGAGTTAGAAAACTTTTTGCTCTAAAATCTGATAAATGTGTAGTTTTCGGGAGTCAAATCCATGTTTCAAATGTTTTTACAATTTTATCTATATTTTCCTGCACTAAAATAATTTTTTTGATAAATGAGGTAAAATTGTTGATGGGAGTTTGGTCAAAGTTGTTTAAATAAAATAATGACAAAAATTTGGATTTTAGTAAACAACCCCCCCAAATACTAGGCTGCATTTTTGTGATTTATTTTGACAGGGGATATTTACTAGTTAAACTAAGGCCTGTGTAAAATGTTCTTCACATATAGAAGAGGACAAGTATCTAATTTTGTGTTTGTTGAAAGCTGCAGTGAAACAGCTTAAATAAATACAAGTACAGGCAATTTTCTATCATTATTTTCTGCAAAATTTTCCTCACTAAACTTCTTACATTACCAAAAAAGAGTGGTGTGTCTATATGATGTGTTGATGTTCATGTATACCAGATACCCCTGATAATCGTCATGTGATTAATTGTGTGATTTACTTTAATATTGTGAACAAGTGGGTATCTTCAGATATATTACTGATTTCCCTCTTGTACCTTTTTAGTAGCACATTGTATTACACCCAGCAGCTAAAACACTCTTCACAGAGTGTTCACTCCATATTGTGAGGCAGCCTCTTTGGGACAAGGTGTCTTCAAAATCAAATGGATGACCTTTTCCTTTGCCTTAACCAACATCTTTTTCTCTGAAGCTCAAGTCTGCTGTTTTATTTTCCAAAATGACTGCCTGATTTTGAGCCTTGTCTTCTTGAAAATACATGCTCCAGCAGTATTAGATTACTAACAGGCAATGTGCATTGATCAACCCCCTTTTTGAATGCTTGTAGCTAATTTGCACAGACCAGTTGCACTTCCATTGTATGTTGAGTGCTCCCATCCCCCTTTATACAGTATTTTATTATTATATATGTAATTCCCTTCTGCTTTGTAGAGAAGTATTAGGACTCCTACACAGCACTGTATTTTCTGGATTTTCAATGTAAAAGTTAAAAAAACAGGAGTTGTAGTTAAAAAATATTTAAAAACATTTGAATTAAGTAAGCATTCTATCATAATATAAGTATAATTCAACACCCATTATTTAACAAATATGTGATTCCCCAACCTCACTTATGAAATTATCGTTTATATTTTTACTGGTTATTATGCAATGAAGTGAGTTGTGTGTTTTTTTAGATAATAAACGGGTTAGGATCAGTACTTTAACTACAGCAGTTACTTTAACTGCTGTAATTTTGTGCTTGAATGAACAATTTGAAGACACCCACTTTCATTTCTTTCTTTGCATCTAAAATATGTTTAGTCTTTAGGTACAGTATATAATGGGAAAAGAAGGAACTAGTGCTGCTTTCCCGTGGGAAGTGCATGTTTGAAATTCATTATGTTGTGCAGTTTCTACATTCGAATGATTATTTTAGGTTGTTAAGGAACACTTGTAATTTGGGAATTGATTGCATGCAAAGAAAAGAGGAAAAAAAGGTAATCCTTTTTGTATTTAATCTTTTGATGAGAAGAGAACAAAATGCTTCCACTATTTGAAAAATAAACCTAGTTTGCATTACTTTTAGAATGATAGATTTGTAAAATGTATTAATGGTGCACTTAAAAATCTACATTTTTAAAGCTAATTTTATAATCCTTTCAATATAAAGCACACCATTTAACTTGACCTAGAAAATAACAGCTTGGGGGTACATACACATGGTGGTTTGAAATGTGTTTTGGTTCATTTTACAATATATTCTACAACAAGGCAACAAGTATGTCTGTTAATCTCATGTTTTGACTTTGGCTCTGCACCCATAAAAATAGAAATATCATAACTGCAAAATTGGCCTTGCACGGTTTTATTGATTTTAGCATTGACAAGCAGTGCAACGAATATGCACCACACACCGCGAATGAACAAATTAAATTGCAGAGTGTAATTACCCTTTGCCCTGTTATATTCTTTGTTTCACCAGGCTATTTGACCTGTACAGGATAAGAATAAAAAAGTATAACATGTTCTTTCGGTGTCTGCATGGGTTTTCTCCAGTTTCCGCCCTTCCTCCAATAACAGGCAGGTTAATTGGTTCCTGATAAAACGGATTATGTGTGAGTGTGATAGGGAATGAGACTGAAAACTCCACTGGGGGAGGGGGGGTAATTTTAATGATATATAAAGGGTCATTTATGATTGCAGTTGCGCTACTGCAGATTTTGTTCAGTTGCATGTTAAATTAAAGTTACATTACAAATACAAAGTTAAATTAACTTACCTCAAACGATGCTCTTTGCACTCATGTAGTTGCACTCAGCCCTCTTCTGTCCTGCCTCATGTCCCTGCACCTATTGATGCAGGGAACCCTAGTGCTACCACCATACCTGGACAGGTGGTAGCTAGACTGCATATTAATAGATGCAGTGCACTTGCGTCTAAAGAATCAGGGGAACACAATACTCCCGTGCCAAACACTGGAAGTAATGCCAAATGGACTTGGAAAACTTTCAGTACAATTGCACTCAATATTGCATCAAAGTTTGCAGTGCATGCAATTGAAAGTAAGGCAGTGGATGTGATTTACTTAGATTTTGCTAAATCATTTGATACAGTGCCACACAGAACGTTACTGCAGTGCTCTGTACTAGGTCCTTTGCTTTTCAAATTTTTTATTAAAGGACCAGTAACATAAAAAAAATTTATTTTGAAAATTCGTTAATATACAACAAAAAAAAAACACGAACACAAATTAAATTTTAAAATAGCAAAGCCTTTATTAAAAAATAACTTACAGAAAGTCCACTTCCCGTCCTCTTCAGAAAAGGCGACCATCCATCCTGCAGCATTCGATTTCTCCTCCCTGGCTTTTCTAGTGACAGCATTTGGCTTCTTCTCCTCCTTGATTCGGGGCCCAGCAGATTCTCGAAGAAAGAAGACACCCTGGCTTCCGTGGGTTCGCTGTTGTGCAGGAGCAAGGAAGGGTCGCTGTTGTGCAGGTGCATGGCTGTCTGCTTAGGGGCAGCCATATGCGTAAACAGAGTCTCTGAAGGCACAAGGGAAATCCCCAGCCGGCCCCAGCCCTCCCCTCTGTCCTCTTCCCCAGCTCTGACGAGGAGCCGCCGTTTGGGAAGCTGCGCACAATGCTGCCAGTAGAGACACATGCGCTCGTGATCTATAGGCAGCTCTGGAATGCACCCACCAGGGAGATGAAGAGAGCGGAGGAGGGAAGCCGATGCATGGGGAAGGAGAGACGCTGCTGCTGCTGGACGTCAGTGAGGAGCCAGGGAGGAGAAATCGATCGATGCAGTGTGGATGGTCGCCTTTTCGCCGTTTCTGAAGAGGACAGGAAGTGTATTTTCTGTAAGTTATTTCTTAATAAAGGCTTTGCTTTTTAAAAGTTTCATTTGTCTTGGTGTTTATTTTTTGTTGTGCACTAACGAATTTTTAAACATTTTTTTTTAAGGTTACTGGTCCTTTAATGACCTGGAGGAGGACATTGAAAGTACTGTTTCTAGTTTTTGCTGATGATTCTAAATTGTGCAGAACTATAGGTTCCATGCAGGATGCTGCCACTTTGCAGAGTGATTTGTCTAAGTTGGAAAACTGAGCAGCAAACTGGAAAATGAGGTTCAATGTTGATAAATGCAAGGTTATGCACCTTGGCAAAAATAATATAAATGTAAGTTATACACTAAATGGCAGTGTGTTGGGAGTTCCCTTGACTGAGAAGAATCTAGGTTTTTTTTTTAGAAAACAAGTTGTTAATTCTGGGCAGTGTCATTCTGTGGCTACTAAAGCAGATAAAGTTCTGTCTTGCATAAAAAGGGGCATTAACTCAAGGGATGAAAACATAATTTTGCCTCTTTATAGGTCCCTGGTCCACTGGAAAATGCAGTGCAGTTTTGGACTACAGTGCTTAAAGGGGAAGGAAACCTCATCGGCGCTAACCCCCCTCCCCCCCGTGTATTGCCCACCCTCCCTCCTCCCCCCTGGCCTACCCCTCCCGCTGGGCAAATGCACGCGTGGAAGAAGATGTCGGCTGTGAACTCCCTGGACTGGACCTGCGCAGAAGGGTAAGTAACAAGTTAGGGGCATTTGCCCAGCGGGAGGGGTAGGCCAGGGGGAGGAGGGAGGGTGGGCAATACACGGGAGGGGGGGTGGGGGGTTAGCGCCGAGGAGGTTTCCTTCCCCTTTAAGAGGGATATAAATGAGCTGGAGAGAGTGCAGAGACGTGCAACTAAACTGGTTAGAGGGATGGAAGACTTAAATTGAATACTTTAAATTAAAATGAGGGTAGACGGTCAAGGTTGGGGTTGTGTTCTCTGGAAAAAAGGTGCTTGCGAGAGGACATGATTATACTGTACAAGTACATTAGAGGACATCATAGACAAATAGCAGGGGACCTTTTTACCCATAAAGAGGATCACCTACCAGAGGCCACCCCTTCAGACTAGAAGAAAAGAACTTTCATTTGAAGCAACGTAGGTGGTTCTTCACCGTGAGGACAGTAAGGTTGTTGAATCCACTGCCGGGTGATGTTGTGATGGCTGATTCTGTTCATGCTTTCAAGAGTGGCTTGGATGATTTCTTGGACAGACAAAATATCAAAGGCTATTGTCATACTAAACTTTATAATTTGTATAGATATGGGTATATAACTTATGTGAGGGTATGGAGTGGTGTGTATGGATGCTGAATTTCACTTGGAGGGGTTGAACTTAATCGCTTCAGGTAACAATGAATAGCATCATATGCAGCACTCCCTTGTGACTGCAATCATGTTAGGCTTTGGGGGAAAATGTGGCATTATGGGAAAAACATGCCAACTATGCTTGCAATTCGCATTTTGCTAATTGTATTTGCAGTCATAAATGAGCCCTATAATCTTTGTAAAAAATACAAAAAGGAACATGTTGTGGGAACACTCCATGGCTAAATAATAAAATACCATGGAAGTGCTACTGATCTGACCAAATTAACTACAGAGAGAGAGAGATTGATCAATGCACATTCCCTGGTCCCCTGTCGCATAAGTAATCTATGCAGATGCATGTATTTACGAAGAAAGAGTTTTTTTAGTTAAAAAAATGATGATCATAAAATTAATAAGCCACCATACCACGTCAAGGTAAAACCCATATGGCTATGCTGCAGGCCAGGCTTCCATGTAGTTGTAGCACCCCCACACCCGCCCTTTAAATGGTGGCTTTGGTAATAGGTGTTGGTCTGGGCAGTCTCTCTCTCTTAAAAGCCGCAAGTGGGGGAGGATTAATCTCATGGAACCAATGCTGTGGTCTAGGTTATCTCTCTCCTTTGAAAGCTAATGGCGGGGGAGGACTAAGCCCTATGATTGAAACCAATGCCCAGGTCGGGAGACCTTTATTTCAGGTAATGCTTTATGCCGGGAGGCTATAGCATTGAAATGTATTATGACCAGAGGTAAATAGTTAGGGACCGCCATATGGGTTTTACCTTGACATGGTATGGTGGCTTATCAATTTTATGATCATAATTTTGTAACTAAAAAACCTCTGTCTTTGTAAATAAATGCATTTTCAAAGATTACATATGTATCAGGGACCAGGGAATGTGCATTGATCAATCTCTCTTCTGTTTCTCTATGTCTGTAATCTTTGTAAAAAAAACCTGCACATTATGTTGGTAAAAACACTCATGCTTAATATATTGGCATACATTGATTCTAATACTGATGATAATGTGGTATTTAAGATAACACAATGCCATTTTTTCGGCCAGAAAGGTCATTGGGTGATAACAGATATGCAAATGAGCCCAAGTTAGCATAATTATTAATTTGAGAAACAAGGATGAGCACCCTGCTAATAAAAATGCTACAGATATTTGATTGAACTGCAGGTGCCATAAATCTGATTTGTTTTGTTTGCTAATTTTATTTATTTCATTTGCTATTTTATTTGCTGTATTTACATATACATTTACTATGCATGGACAGAATCATAAGGATAGCTGATTGTATGCTATGTATTATTCGTCAGATGGTACCTACAGAAAGCAGAAGGCTGGTTAAAGAATGCTGGCTGAAGCTTCTATCAATCTGGCTGGGGAGGTTGGTAATTAGTGGAAATTAGCAAACTGGTTCATTGAAGATTGAGTTTGGCGCAGACAGTGACAGTTTGTTGGTGATAACTTTATTTGCAAAATGAACAGCAATAATTGTATTAATTTCATCTGTTTTAGACACCATTGTAACAACAAACTGATAATGATTAAACTGTCTCTTCCCAGCCCCCCCCCCTCCAAGTGAAAGACAATTTTTTAATGGATAAGTCTAGGAAGTAGTATGATTGTATGACAAAGTTGAAAGCTCTGCATCCATTCTTAAATTGCCAGTACTGTACCAAGCTATGGAGAAATCCTGGTGCTCTGTAGTTTCCTCTGCATGTATAACTACATTTCAAGGGCAAATGCAATTTATTTGTAAGTGGAGCATTATATTTTTCCGTAAACTTGCCATCGAATGCAGGTTGTAGAAGATACTTATTTATCTTGAGTTTGTGTTTATTTATAGGGCTTGGAGTTTCCATATTGCTACCTATTCTTGTCTTTTTTCAAGCAATCATATTTAAATTATATATCTGTACAGGGATCCCTTTGCTTTAAACAGCTATATGTGTATTTTGTCTTTATAGAACCAAGAGGCTTGAATTTCCTTTAAAAATCGTGCACTGATTGGACGGCTCTGACACAGGGGTATCCAAATTACACAAAATAAACGAATCATTGAACTGAAAAAAAAAAAAATGTATGCAGGTGAAAGAAAAGGATAAGGAACCTGCTTCAATGATTATATGTCCATAAATGCTGGAGAACTGAGTGGTTAAAACAATGTCCCAAAAGGGACATTAACAGGTAAGCTTGGCTCTAAAAGTTGTACTAAATTCAAAATGCAATGCAAGGTGCAGCTCACAGATACAAGGAAGCAGCATTGTTTAAGGGGTTCTCTTTAGTTCATTTAGTGCTACTAAATGAGGCAGCTGATTTTGCAAATTTTTTATTCTTTTTATGCTTTAAGGTGACAGAAGCTGCGCTGAAAGAGGAACCCCCTGTTAGGCTTACATATATGAAATCATCATTAGTCAATGTAATCTTTCATAGATTGTTAAACACAAGTAAATGATCTCCCTGAATGGTAGTCAAGCAAAAACTGTTCCCCCCCAGCACCCTCAACAAGAGCAGCCATCAGTTAAAGCCGTTTTAACCTTAGTCCACCTTCCAGTCCCCTAATAGATACACACTGTACATACTGGGAGATTAGGCTCAGCGCTTACTGTCTCTTCATTAAAGGATAACTAATATGTACATTAGAAAGTCTTTTACATTCCTATAAACTGTATTCCTATTACATTCTTGGGGTGTTGGATACCATCAAGTGATCATCTACTGGGCTTTCTCCTTCGTGATTGGGCATATTGAGGTGTTCCCTTCAATTTTACATATCTGTCACCAAGTTCTATCTTCTCATCATTGCGTTTGAGACTATCCTTTTAATACCAATATATTTTTAGAAGACATTACTACATAAAACAACAAAAAAGTGATTAAAACATCAAGAATGGAACCAATAAAGATATTTAGCACCTACACCTCTGCACCGTGGCCCTGGGTGATGATAGCCTTCTAATAGCTAATTAATTTAGATCAAGGAGATGGATAAAAATGATAAACACACAAACTGATAATACCTTTATGTGGCTTTTTAAAAATCCAATCTTCCTAACCATATTGATTTCACTTTGAAGGAATAATGAGATTAATAAATATGGATTTTGATTAATGGCTTGGCTTGCTGTGTATGAAGAATTTGCAGGCTTTCTGCATCTGAGGTAAGTCATTTAGTCAGCCCCTTTCATGTAAATGCAGATTTTGTGTACAAGGAAAGAATATTCTGTACCCTCAAAACAGTACCATAATAACTAACCATGAACTGGCAGTTCATGGTTAGTTAAAAAAACTCATCTTAATTTTAACATAATTGATGTTACTGAAAGGAAATAAATGCTAAGTTGACCCTAAAAACTTGAAAGGAATAATAATTATCTCTGTCAGAGGCTTTTCATATGGTTCAAGGTTCCCAAATTGTACTAATATTATGTAAAACAACAAACGAACAGAAGTAGCCCACACTGTCATACTGTAATTCTGTTTGGTTAAATGCAAAAGAATCAAATGTAGTATCGCTTTCAGCACCTGACAGCGGAGAAATTGCTTTTGTGTTGTGAAGATGTGCATCCCAGCTGAACCGACATGCAATTTTCCAAACAGTTGAAATACACTACATGCCTCCGCTCGTAATTTAGATTTGTCATTTTAAAACTCTGGCTTTGGATTTTCATTCTACTGTAAAACATCTATTTCCTATTCTATATTAATGGAATCACAGCTTCAGAATTTTCTTTTTTGGGGGGAGGGGGAATTACATGCAGTGGACATTTTCTCTACAAAAGTAATCTATTTAATTTACAGACCTAATTGTATTGTTAGGAGAGAGTCACATTCTGCAACAGTATTTTGAGACAATGCATTTTGAAAGGATATACTTTTATGGGATCATTCTATTTTTATAAAAGCGCCTTTTAAAAATATATTTTTATTCACAAATAATAAGTGATTGGCATTCTTGGTATCATAAAATGACCTCTGGAATAAAGATATTTTCTTTGTAGGATCCTTGTATCAGTCATTGTACTTATTAATGTTATGGACTCTATGGGGTTTATTTATTAAAGTTTGAATGCAAAAAAACAGGGACATTTTTTTTTTCGAGATTTGTTATACCCCGAGGATGTAAAAAGTCTGAATCCAAAAATCCTCCATCTCAGACTTGCCAAGTTTGTATATATTTCAATGGGAGAGGTTCCTATCCTATTTGGACGTTTCTGTGGTCTGTGCTGGAATTAGCCTGACAATCCGACTAAAAATCTGGACTTTTCAGGTAAAAAGGCAGGAAAAAGGCAGAAAAAAAATCGAGCGATTCAGGAAAAAAAATCTGAAAAAAAATCGTACAATTCAGATTTTAGCATGAGTTTATTGAGTTTTTCCCTGATTGGATTAAATTGTGCTTTTTTAATAATAAATAAGGTAAAATCGTGGATTCTAGTTTGCTTGGACTTTTTTATATAAAATTTTTTATTTTGATAAATAACAGTGGCACTGTAAAAGCGAGAGGAGCTGTTTAGGAGTCTGAGTAAAATTATTTTAAAAAGAAGTCATTGTGGTTTCTCCTTTTGCGCTAGGTGTTTATCGCGCATACGTTTTCTCATTGTAACCTTTCATTTAGTTCAGCTTTTTAATTACACAT
This sequence comes from Xenopus laevis, assembly GCF_017654675.1. Classification (NCBI taxonomy): domain Eukaryota; kingdom Metazoa; phylum Chordata; class Amphibia; order Anura; family Pipidae; genus Xenopus; species Xenopus laevis. The sequence goes on from NC_054378.1 coordinate 95,356,863, forward strand.
CACATTATATATAACTTTCAGTGCTCTTAGTACCTTTTGCATGCATTCACCAGTGCAATGCTTTGGGTTTGTCTGGGAATGCTACTTTGTATAATCTCATAAACCATAGCAATCACCTTTGGTTTTGATTTGATATGTAAAGTGTATATGCCAGGGCTCATGTGTATTATACTCTAGATCGGCATTTGCTTTTGGCCTATTTATATGCAGTCAAGCTAAGGCTCAAATGTACGTCAGTCCAAGAGGAATCATTTGTACATGCAGTAAGGCAAATCCTTCAAAGAAAGGAAACAATCCCAAACAAATGGTATCTGGGTTCAGCTCACAAGAGCATATGCAATTATTTCCCTAGAAGTCTGCACAAGAATAAATGAAAGCTTTTTTTTTTCATGTAATAGGGCAGCATCTATTTTCATTTTTTTCTTCTTTTATCATTGCCTTGCTTTCCTTTGGTAAACAATTTCATTTGCTAGAATTCTGTTTATTCTGATATTCTTTTTATTCCCCTTTGATTTTAAAGCATTCTCCCTCTCAGGTTTAACCTGGCAGGCCAACAAACATAACCACCCAGATTCATGAGCACGCTGACACAAAATCAATACAGATACTATTGTGGCACTGTATGATATGGTGTTAGTTTTAAAAAGATGTGTAATTGTAAAAGAACAAAAGTCTGTGCTGGACTGTGAGTATAACTTGTACGAATATATGTAATTTAGATGGTTGCCTAATCACCAAACTATTTCCAATGAACAGAAAGACTATTTTTTTCAATAAAAGCATTGCATAAAAGTAATTATTATTCAGATTACATATGTGGGTATATTGTATTATTATATGTATATAACCAGTTGAAAAATTGGCTCACACTTAAACCTTTTCAGACATTTTCATTTGCATTGGTAGTTCACAGTATTAATAAGTCCAAACCAAAATGTTAACAAAATGTTTATAATATTACACAGGTTTATTTACTTGCTGTTTTGTTTTCCTTACTGGGCCATCATGGTTACAGTCTGGTGGAACTGAAATGTTATGCAAACAAGTCTGTCCCATGTAACCTGCACTCAGACTTCATGAATTCCTTTCCATAATCACCGACATGATTGGGTGGAACACAGGATATTTACAGAAGTTTTTTTTTAATAAGATATATCCTTTATTTAAACATTTTGGTCTGGTTTTATCATGGTTTCAAGGTATAGGCGTGTGTATCTATCCATCTATCTATCTATCTATCTATCTATCTATCTATCTATCTATCATCTATCTATCTATCTATCTATCATCTATCTATCTATCTATGTAATATTAGGTGGCATATTAGCAATACCAGTGCTCCACTTGGATTTATAGCAGAACACCATGCATATAGTTGATCTACATTAAGAACAGTCATACTTTTACCAATAAGATCAACTAATATTAAACATTTACAATATTAAGGGAAGATAAAGTCGCCCAAATAGAAAAAAAAAATTGAAAACAATTACATTATTACATTTATATAGTATATTACAGTTATAAGGTCTTCTTTTAAGCTGATGTTTTGGCGAAACAAAACGGGTCAAATTCGCCTATCTCTACTCACTGGCTATGTGCCTTCTTTCTTCTATCTTGGAGAAAAGGGAATGTCCAGGGTTACAAGATGAATGCCATTCTGAGGACTCCATTTAGATACAAGCAGAAGTGATTGGGCAAGGTATGGGGAGACACATAAGAAAAGAGGTATGTGGCTTCAACATAATAAAGCCACATAATAATGAAAAAAATATATTTATATTTTAATATTTTAGGGGTAGATTTACCAAATCAACAATATCACTAAGATTAAGATAAATACTATAGTGAAGTTTCTACGTATGTTTAGTAAAAGTGGTAGCAAACTGGAATGTAAGGAAAAAAAAGACACACATATTACATTGCAGGTGGCTTTCTGTTCAGTAATAGAGATTGTGTCTCACAGTCAAATGTATTGAATATGACCTTTAAAAAGGGACTCTGAATCATTTTACCTTTTGAGAATTGAATTTCCTTTTTGAAACTGAGCCAGCTTAAACATGCCTAATAATTATGTATCTGTCACTCTGTTATTACTGGGGAAAAATAACATTCTGCAACTATTTCTTAACTACTGTATATACTTATGACAGCATCTGGAATGACATAAGTAGCATATATTATATTCAGAAAAATATTTCATTTATTTAAATAACCTAAATATGTAGATACTGCACAATTTTAAATGCATGCACTCATGTTGGCATCCAGACACTAATAAGGAAAGAAAATAAATATACACAAAAATATTTCATTATAAATGAATGTAGAAGTGGAGTTTACCTCTTAGAATGCAAAAGCATTTGTGGTTGTGAAGCCTTATGGAGCTCCTGTGTGTGTGTGAATAGGCAGGTTATTTGTGTTCGTTACTGTACTTTTAAAATTTTGCACTAGGATCATAGAAATTAATATTGTTACTTTATTTTCCATCACCTTGTAATTTTCAAATAAAACAAACTAAAATGATAATCTATTTCAACGTATGGATTGATTCACCAGACATTAGTGTTAACCTACAAACCAACATGCAAATCCTAAGTGTATAGGAACCATGGATTTCAACAAATCCAAAAACAAATTCTGGGAATGACATTGCTGGTTTTCAGAATATTTAGAATAAAGGGTTCCTAGATAAGAGATCCCATATTTGTTTGAAAAATATTAATCTTGTTGTACTAAAAGTTACAGAATGTTATGGACACTGAGCCAAAATTCTTGTAATCAAAAATTTAGGAGCTACGGTACCTCAAACAAATACAAATCTGACAGTTTGAAATGTGTAAATCCATTCCCTTGATGATTGTTCAAATCTGACAATGTGAATTGTTTAAATTTTTTTCCCAGCTGAATCTTCTTTACCGGAAGATCTTCAAGTGTTATTAAAGTCAGAAGGATTGTCTAAAATCTGATTGTTGGACTTGTGAAGTTTTGTTAGTCTCTTATCTTTGACTTTAAAAACATGTCAAACTATACAAGATCTGGGAATAAAATCCACTATGAAATATTTCCACAACATAAGAGCTGAGGTTTACAGTACCTGGAAGAACAAATATATATATTTTATAAAGTAAAACTCTGCACCGAAAATTCTCTTTTAAGGTGAAACGAGGCTTTGTCAAAGTGACCCCTTTTTCCGAGTTCTGTAAACAAAGCTTTATCAAAAAGCTTTTAGCAAATGTTCAGAAAGGTCTTTTCTTTGTCAGAATGGATTCAAGAACAATATATGTTATGTTTTAGAGGCACTTTAATGGGGAGTGTAGTATAACATGGCTTAGTTTAAGAAAAAAACTTTTTTTTACAACTAAGCAATAATGTATTATTATATTAGTTTTGCAGCACTGGTAAAATGATGCAATTTTCAGAATGATGGGTCTTGAATGGGTTTCTCATTAAAAAAGTCACCTACAAAATCTTTTCAAGTTCAGTTTTTGAATGTATTGTGTTAGATCACAGTGTTCTTATTTTTTATGAAAATAACCTTTTAAAATGCTATACATTTAGTTATGTTCTCTTTTATCATCTGTTACAAATGTTGTGCCACAGTTTTTTTTTAAGATAGATGTTCCTTATGTTGGACTGCTCCACATTCTCAACTATCTTCTCTATTCCTATAAAGCACTTTTGTAAGGTGCCCAGTGAATGGAGGATACGGTAACCTCCCAGTAAACTGTATAGAAAAGACCACACTAGCACACAAGACTTGTGTCTGCAGGGCAAGCCCTTGCAAAAGTTTTACTGCGGTGGTGCAATGTTTCAGGGCTCCGCCCCTTTGTCAAAGGGGCGGTGCCCCAAAACATTGCACCACCGCAGTAAAACTTTTGCAAGGGGTTGCCCTGCAGACACAAGTCTCGTGTGCTAGTGTGGTCTTTTCTATACATCATCCATTTGCTACCTACTGCCAGGACATCATAATGTCATGGTCATGATGCTGGACACTTTACAGTGCGTTATCAACACGTGTCATGATGTCATCACAGCTGGACCTTTATGAGACTGTATTATTGTCTAACTGATTAGGTGTTACTTTGAAAAGTTCCTGTGTGCACTGTTTTGTTATTTGTTTGTATTCAGTTTACTAACCGTGACCTGTAAACATATTATTATAATAAGTTAGGTAGAAAAAACGCATGTCCATCATGTTCAACCTTTTAAGTCTATATATATCCTACCTAACTGCTAGTTGATCCAGAGGAAGGCAAGAACCCATTTGAAGCCTCTCAAATTTGCCTCAGAGGGGGGGGGGAATTCCTTCCTGACTCCAAGATGGCAATCAGACCAGTCCTTCGGTCAACTTGTACTATGAGCTATCTTCCATAAACCTGTATTTCATCCCTTGCTAAAAATCCATCCAACCCCTTAAAGCTATCTAATGTATCGGCCAGTACGACTGATTCAGGTAGAAAATTCCACATCTTCACAGTTCTCACTGTAAAAAAAACCCTTCCAAATATTTAGGCAGAACCTCGTTTCTTCTAATTGGAATGGGTAACCTTGAATCAGCAGGAGAGACCTACTGGTAAATAGCATTAGAGTGATTATTATATCATCCCCTTATACATTAATACATAGTTATCATATCACCCCTTAAGCACATCTTCTCCAGCGTGAACAACTCCAACTTGAAAAGTCTTTCCTCATAGCGGAGATTTTTCATACGTTTTACTAACGTATTTGCCCTTCTCTGAAGAATTTAGTAATGTCCTGTTTGAGTGCTGGAGACCAAAACTGTATGGCATATTCTAGATGGAGCCTTACAAGTGGTCTGTACAGTGGAATAATTTCCCCTAAACCTTTGGATAATTCACTATCTTTACCAGACTTTTGCCTGATATATCTGCTTCCCAATACCAGCTTCCTTCTCAGTCCCTACTTTAAGTTAGGGATAGCATTTTGGTCCTAACTGTTCACTTTATACATCAAAAACACAATAACAATAAGCCGTCATGTAAAAAAATAATTGGATACATTGGGAGGATGCAATGACTATAACAAAAGGATACTACTAATCTAAGAATATGTACAATTGCCGCACCTTTCTACCAATATTGGCAAATACGCAATTTACTTTATCATTGTCATGAGAATGATATTTACCTAAAAACAATTCAAGGCAATAAAATTGTAATTTAAGGAACATGCATTAGTATTGTATAATAGTGGCAAATCAGAAAAGAAAAGCACATTCCAGGGCTATAACTACAAGTATGAAATGAAGGTCTGTTAATAATGTCAGTGATGTATATAATAATAATGCACAGATTATCAAGTTTCAATCACAGCTTTAACTCCCCATTTATTGATATGTACTTTTCACTCACATAAGTGCAATTTATGTTATCCTGCATCTGTTCTGCAGTGAAAAGTATACACAATTGTGAATGTACAGTATATGTTTACTATATAGACAGCATGTGGGTGGTTTATCTGTATTGTTGCTCTACCAACCAATTTAAGACTAAAACATTAATTTTTATGTGAACCTCTTTTGCAGAATTACAGAAAGAACCATAATAAGAGCGGCAAATACTTTTACCAACTTGCTTAGATAGTGGTTAAGGTTATTTTTTTAACTGTCAGTGTCAAAAGCAGTCTTGCTTCAGTAAGTAATTTCACAATGGCCTAGCAATTATTGCTCATAGAAACATCAGCTCAAATGAATTCCCTGACTCATTCTCCAATAAAATGTTTAGTGATCCATACACAGAATCTGTGTCATTTAAGCCTATTGCAGCTTTAAACATTCTTCTTTGAAGTTTAACTATTATGGTCGAGTTTAAAGTCATACAAATAAAAGTGGCTTCTTGAACAGTAAAACTCATTTTAGTGACCAATATTATTGACCTTTTTTTGTTTTTTAATAAAAGGGTATTATGATAAAATTTTCATTTACACCTCAGGTTTCAGACATAACATTCCTAAGAATGTTTTAGAATGCTTAATACAATAAAGTAAAACAGAAATGGGGATGAGAGCATTTGCAGAGAAAACAAAGTTTACTCTTCCAAAAGCTATATGGTAAAGTAATTAAATACTAGAATATGCATAGCAAGATGAACAAAGCTTGAGAAATGCTTTTAAAGAACAAGAGCCACAAATATGATATCTCATTCATGTATATGAATAAGTTTTAATAACGTGTTAAATTGCATGGGGCTGACATAAATGCACTTGTAGAGGACTGGTGAATTAGTCTCCGAGGCAGTCCCCTAGTGTTTTAGACTCCTAAACTGGATCCTAAAATACAGTTAGGAGAGGTATATTTCTTTATCCTGTATAAAGCGATACCCCTGTAGTTCCACCAGTGTCAAGCAGATGGCACTGTGCAAAAGTATATAGTCCTGAGCAGCCATGTGTTCAGGGTCCATTTTGTTCGGCCCTTACCCGAGCAGGCAGGAAGGTTAAAGTGGAACCTAGACAGATCAGGTCTAGTAAGAGGTAACTCTAGGAGTGACAAGACAGTCAAGCTATTTAGCAGAGCAACCTGAAGCTCCTCCGAGGAGTGTGATTAAGATCTAGGGTACAAATTGCTTAGAGTAGGAGCTAATGTACAGACTTAGAGATGTAGTGATCGCCCTGGTTTCCGCTTAGGGATAGGCTGAAAGCTGGGTGTACCTTCATTGCTGCTGTGTATGTTCTTTCCCTGTGGGGACTGATACTGACCACTATTGCTTGTGAGTACATGCCTATCCACTGTTGCTCTATCTTTCTGCTTGATTTTATGTACACTTCTTGGTGGATTATTCTGTTTAATAAACACATTATCTGGTTAAGTTGCAAGAACACCAATTATTGTGCACTGCACCTATTTACAGTTGTTCTATACCCTGCCTCCACACCGTTGAGAGGGCTTATCCCCTGAGAATTAAGGTCTCCTCTGGAGCAAAGATAATAGTTAGAGAACTGTGCCACTCAATTTGCTATAGCATTACACACCATTAATGTAAATGTATCTGTCTGCATGGGTACTTTTCAGCCCAGAGATAAAGTACCCTTATTACATAGCAAGGGGGCCTTATACTGGCTAAATTTGGATTTTGAAAACAATAGCTCTTTTTCTTAGAAAACAAGGGCACCTCTCTTGTCAGACAAACGCTTAAAAGAAACTTCATTGCTTGATTAAGAAAGCAAGCATTCCAAAATGATCATTAAGAATTTGCAGCTCACTCATAATAATAGAAATAAAAATATTGTGTTACTAATAGATAGATGATAGATAGATAGACAATTTAACATAATATTATATGCAGTCACCTTTAACAAAGAGAATGATATTTTGTCTTGGAATAATTTCCAGTTGTATTTTACAGTAGCCTTAAGGGAAAGTAATATCAGATCACTTAATTCACTCAGATTCAAGGAGCCCTTCTTTGGGTCCCTGCAAAGACTCCTGTGGCATCTTTTATTCACATTGCCAAATCTCTCTACATTGAAATTCTGTCATAACTGTGCCAGGAAATACAATACCTACAAATCTGTGTAAGTTCCTATATAATAAGTATAATCATATAGTGTTTAAAATCTAAGGGGGGCCATTTATTAATACTAGGCAAATTTGCACCCAGGGTAGTAACTCCTAGCAACCAATCACTGATTAGCATTTTTCAGCCAGTTGCAAGTAGAATGAAACAGTGAAAGCAAAAATGCGTATAAGTGCACCTACACTTGTGTTGATACTGTTTGTTTCTAAATACAGGCATATAGAAATTGCCTTCTGCTTTTTTTAGCTGTTCAAGTAGAATGAGACAGAACCAATATTCTGTACCTATGGTACCTACCCCTGCAAGGGCCCAGGGTGATAGCAAGTGATATAGTAGTTAAGAGGCAGAAAGGCATTATATGAATATGGTATGAAAGTAATAATGTATTAAAACCATTAGAAAATGGTATCTAAATAGCAAATAAAATTGTATTTCCATTTTAAAATGTATTCAAATTTAGTTTAACCTAGCATATCAGTCTTGCTTACAATTTTACAAATAAATATACAAATATATACATACAAATAGAATCTATTCTACTCAGTATTCAAAAATGAAGTGGATCAAACACTATACTTTGTGTGGTTTATAGAAACTTGAGTTACTATTGATTTTTAGTAATAAATAATATACATTCTCCTTTGATTTATATAGTATGTAACTTACTTTTTCCCACAATGGTATTCTAAATTCCCAAGCGGTGCCTCATTATCAATCATTATCAGATACAAATGGCAGATTTGCTGTGCAGAATATATACATGTTAATGGAAGATACAGCCTTTCAGGATTAGGAAATAATGTTATTTATTATTTTAGCTAGTGAATTTTTGCTAAACAAATAGTTTTTTGCATATAGATTTTTTGAGACCAAAAGAACATTTCAAGAACGACTTCAAGTTCTTACTTGTATTCTCAATCATGGAATAGTTTCAATTAAAAAATAAACAGTTTGATAACATTGTGGATAAATGGTAGCTTTCTCAGTGCTGAAAATAACTGCAGAATCCAATAGGTAATAGCCCTGCAGTTTGAATACTTTAAATAAAAGCTCAATGCAATAATATATGTAATTTAAACAAACAGCAGGTGAGGAAGGGGTCACACGACAGGAGCTTATTGAGCAGAGCTCTGGAGCTGTAATGGCACCACTGCTTTCTATTTGTCAGCACTATTGGCTTTCTTAGGGCTTCAGGATGCACAAGTGGATTCAAAACAATCCTGGCTGGTAATTCAGTGCTCCGACTGGCTGACAGTACTATATCTACAGGGGCCTGGGCAAATTTTCATGAAGTGAGCAGCTGCTGTAGAATGGAACTTTGAAAGAATAAGCAAACATGGTTTTATACTTTGAATACATAAATACAACATGCATTCATTTTTCCTCCTTTTTTTATGAAAAATATACTTTTTTTGCTACAGCAGTATCTTACTACAGTTACTGGTCCATTTATGTGTTGTGACTTTTTTTAAACAGATTTTGTTGTGAGATATAATACATAAATAATGCAATTTTTCAGGATCAGGAAAAAAAAATAATTTTCTTTTACAATTACATTTTTGTTAAACAAATAATTTTGTGCAAATAGGCCAAAAGAAAATTACAAGAATTGCTTCTTACTTGTATTTTCAATCATGGAATAGTTTAAATAAAAAAATAAACCGTTTAAAAAACATTGTGGATAAGTGTTATGTTTATGTACACTTCATTTCAGGGGCTCAAAAGTAATTGGACATGGGTTTCAAAAGTAATTGGACAATTGACTCAAAGGCTATTTCATGGGCAGGTGTGGGCAATTCCTTTGTTATGTCTATCAATGAAACAGATAAAAGCCCTGAAGTTGATTTGAGGGGGGTGCTCTAATGTGGAAGATTTTGCTGTGAAAAGACAACAAGTGGTCAAAGAAGCTCTCCATGCAAGCTGCAAAAACAGAAAAAAACCCATCCGAGAAATTGCTACAATATTAGGAGTGGCAAAATATACAGTTTGGTACATCCTGAGAAAGAAAGAAAGCACTGGTGAACTCAGCAACGCAAAAAGACCTGGACATCCACGGAAGACAACAGTGGTGGATGAATAATTTCCTTTGTGAAGAGAAACCCCTTCACAACAGCCAAACAAGTGAACAACATTCTCCAGGCGGATCAATATCCAAGTCTACCATAAAGAGAAGACTGTATGAAGTAAATACAGAGGGTGCACGGCAAGGTGCAAGTCACTCATAAACATCAAGAATAGAAAGGCTAGATTTTGCTAAAAAAAAAAAACATATAAAAAAGTCGGCACAGTTCTGGAAAAACATTCTTTGGACAGATGAAATAAAGATCAACCTCTACCAGAATGATGGCAAAAAAAAGGGATGGAGAAGGTGTGGAACAGCTCATGATCCAAAGCATACCACATCATCTGTAAAACGGTGGAGGCAGTGTGATGGCTTGGGCATGCGTAGATGCCAGTGGCACTGGGACACTAGTGTTTATAGATAATGTGACACAGGACAGAAGCAGCCTAATGAATTCTGAGATGTTCAGTGACGCTGTCTGCTCAAATCCAGCTAAATGCAGTCAAATTGATTGGGAGGTGTTTCATAATACAGACGGACAATGACCTAAAACATACAGACAAAGCAACCCAGGAGTTTATTAAAGCAAATAAGTGGAATATTCTTGAATGGCCAAGTCAGTCACCTGATCTGAACCCAATTGAGCTGCATTTCACTTGTTGAAGACTAAACTTCGGACAGAAAGGCCCTCAAACAAACAGCAACTGAAAGCGGCTGCAGTTAAGGCCCGGCAGAGCATTAAAAAGGAGGAAACCCAAAATCTGGTGATGTCCATGAGTTCAAGACTTCAGGCTGTCATTGCCAGCAAAGGGTTTTCAACCAACTATTAGAAATTAACATTTTATTTTCAGTTATTTAATTTGTCCAATTACTTTTGAGCCAGTGAAATGAAGTGATTATGTTAAAAAAAGGCTTTAAGCTGGCCATAGACGCAAAGATCCGATCGTATGAATCGTGGATTCGTACGATTTTCGGACCATGTGTGGAGAGTCCCGACATTTTTCGTCCGTCGGAGATCGGTCGTTTGGTCGATCGGACAGGTTAGAAAATTTCTGTCGCCTGCCGATAATATCTCTGCGTGTATTGCCGATCGTACGATTTTCAGTGGGAGACTGTCACTAGTGTTGTCAGACATAAGTATCGTACGATTGCTGTCAGGGGCAGAACATTGGGTGATCTGTTCTTATTTGATCGGAATGGTAAAGACTTTGATCTGAATGGTTAGTGGAGGGTCGGGAGATGGGAAAGTCCGATCGTACGTTGATTCGTACGATCGGATCTTTGCGTCTATGGCCAGCTTTAGTTCCTCACAGTTTATGCAATCTTTCTATTCAATCCACTGAATTAAAGCTGAAAGTCTGCAGTTCAACTGCACCTGAGTTGTTTTATTTAAAATTCATTGTGGTAATGTACAAAACCAACATTAGAAAAAAAATGGTCTCTCCAAATATTTATGGACCTAACTGTACAACAGAGCTTATCGTTATTTGCTGTGTATCCTGTGCCTTTCTCCTTTTTCAGCTTTGAATGGATGTCCCCATGGCTACACAGCAGCTTGTTTATGTCTAAACTCTATAGTAGAGTCTCTGAAGCATACACACCAGTTTTACCACTGCAGTGCAACACTGCATTATAAGATACTGGAGTTTATAGCAAATCATAATACTATGAGTGTATGCCAGCATGGTTTTATGCGTAATAGATCTTGCCAGATCTTGGTTGTTTTCTCTGGAAAAAAGGCACTTGCGAGGGGACTTTACAAGTACATTAGAAGACATTATAGACAAATAGCAGGGACCTTTTTACCCATAAAGTGGATCACCGTACCAGAGGCCACCCCTTTAGACTAGAAGAAAAGAACTTTCATTTGAAGCAACGTAGGGGGTTCTTCACAGTCAGGACAGTGAGGTTGTGAAATGCACTGCCGGGTGATGTTGTGATGGCTGATTCAGTTAATGCCTTTAAGAATGGCTTGGATGATTTTTTGGACAGACAGAATATCAAAGGCTATTGTGATACTAAACTCTATAGTTAGTATAGGTATGGGTATATAGAATTTATGTGAAAGTAGGGAGGGGTGTGTGTGTGGATGTTGGGTTTTCATTTGGAGGGGTTGGACTTAATGAACTTTGACTTTTTTCAACCCGATTAATTATGTAACTATGTAACTATGTAATTATATTTTTATTACTTTAATTTTTTTGGTGTTACTGTACCTTTAAAATAACTGCATAATCTAATAGGAAACTGCCCTTTCATTTGTATAATTTAAATAAAAGCTCAGCACTGATACTTCAAATTGAATTTGATTGAATACGATGTTACTTCGATTCGAATGATCAAAGTAACATCTATTCACTCGCAGAAAAAAATGTTTTTAATTTTTTTTTAATACATTTTGGTTGGTCTTTTTCTCTTCGAATTTTGAAGTTATGGGAGTTCAAAAAAAAACTCCCATTACTTCGAAATTTGACCCTTAATAAATCTGCCCTTAAATGGTTATTTCACTGGCATTTTAACACCAAAAACAAATTCAACAGGTAGGAAAGTAAAACTATTTTACTATTTTGTTAAAAAGATATATTTCCACAGGAAATTATGAATTTTTTATGGGGTGAAAATGTCATATTCAGTATTTTTGTCAAAAAGTATGATACAATTCTATAAAATGACAGAGCATAAAGTAATACAAAAACTGGACATTCTATAGTTTGTACTAGTGCACAGTGTGTGTAAATGATCTTTTTAAAGAAAAAAACTATTTAAAAATGCATTATGCACAATTTATATTTACAATTTAATAGCTTCTTAATGCACTAAGAAATGCAATTCTTCTTCTTCCTCAAGTCATTTGTTTTCCATTTAGAATAAAAATTAATTATCCCCATAAGCCTCTTAACCCGTAGAAATGGTAAAGAATTGAAATTGTGGGTATGTAAATAGAAGAGGCAATGAGTGGAAAAAGTAAATTGGTAATTGCTAGACAAATTCATTACATATATAGTAATGTGCAGCAACATATTCTTGCATATTCTGTATCTGAGAATTTGAGCTAATGTAATCATGTTTGTAACACACATATATTTCAATTATACAGAAAGCTTTAATGTTTAAAAGTAATGCTCTTTAATTAAGGACTAAATCTAAAATGAGAGTTAATGAAAAAAACAGAAAGGCATGTGTTTAGTTTATAGAGTCTGTTTGGAAACATGACTGAAATAGATACTTGCCAATCTAATAGAGCAATCATGTCTAATAAAACATTTCCTTATAAACGACTCTAAATAAATATCTAAGAATGAATGAGATTAAAACAGCTGGTTTGAAAAGAATCACAATTGTATAATAAGGAAAATAACGCACATTAATAAGATGTACTAAACATCCCCTCCATATATATACAATTTTCTTTATGTGACATCTGTTTTAAATTCACATAAACATGACCCATACTTAAAGGAGAAGGAAAGCTCCAATCCCAGGCGGGTGCCAAATGTTAGGGCACCCCCCAAGGATTGTAATGACTTACCTGATACCCGGGCTGGTGCTCCTTTTAGTAGAAACTGCAGCTCCCCAGGTCACTTTCAAGAGAGTGATCCTCTTCCTTCCTTCTTCCTTCTTCAGAATCCACCGGCCGACGCTTGCTCAGTAGAACAACAAAGTCTGCTTTGTTGCTTAAAACCGACTCTAAACTCTACTGAGCAAAGCAAGAAGGAAGGAAGAGGATCACTTAATCACAAGTTCCCCAGCCTGGGTTAAGTTTTTACAATTATTGGGTGCCCTACAATTTAGCACCCCCCATCGATTGGAGCTTTCATTCTCCTTTAAGGTTTAAAAGGGTTAATGTTTAGTGGTTTCTGGATAGAAATTATCCTCAAACAAAAAGAATAATATATTTGTGCCAAAGGCTTTCTAGCAGAGCCTAATGGTTTGATGCACTTGTCTTAATACAAAATGCTTTCATAAGTTCAAGGTTGTGCCTCTCTTTTTTCCTATTTACAATATTCTGAGGACCCAGGTATTTATTCCACATGTTCTATGATGTCTCGATTAGTAAATAAGAATAATATTTGTGTTTTGTCATTCCAAATCCAGTAATGGATGTTTTTCTCTCACCAAATGCATTGTTGTCAATAGGGTTTTTTTTTTTCCACTTAAATAGGTGGGTTTTTTTTCTCACATATTTTTCTTGTGCCAAATGCACTGGAATGTTTTTCTGGCAAAATAAATGCATGGTGTTATCCTAGTGCAAATGCATACACATTTATTGCACTTGTGAAAACTTAAATTTCACCATGAATCTGCATCAGATGAAAATATTTCCTCATCTGTAGTTTACATGTTTCAGAACTCTCTGGAGAATAGATCCCATGTTTGTTTTTCTATAACCTCCAAATACAATTTGCAGTCAACTAAACAACGATTTGAATATGTACAAGTAGTAATGGACGAATCTGGGCTTCAAGCCCATTGAAGTCAATGGGTGTCAAAATGATTTTGAAGCGCAATAATTTTTATACAGACTTTTTTGTCGATATGAATGGACGTCCGAATAATTCTGACGAGCGACAATTTTTATGCCTGCACCAATTTTGACGCACATTTTTTTTTTTGTTGTGGCGGATTTTTGACAAAGATTCGCAAAAACACTTACAGCCTGTCAAAACACAAAAATTCACTGCAAATACATGCCTGGCGAATTTATTCGCCCATCACTATATACATGGTTTGCTTTTTTTTACCCTATGCTATTGACATTTTAATTTGTGTGTGTGTTTATATTCTATTTTAAAAGCGGTACAGACACTAATGACTTTATTGGCAAATGTAGCTTTTAGTTATAACTATTATCATACAGCAAGTCTAGAGAGTTCCAAAGAGTCTTTAGTTAAGTACCAACTGCAAGTTAACAAAAACCACAATATTATTGCTGTGAGTCTAGATGTGCTAGTCTATCTGTAAACATAAGAGCAAGAGGGATTAAAGCATTTCTAATACAGCAGTCGTTTCCAATAAAACATTTCCACTTGAATTGTTCTAAATAAAGACACCAAAATGGACAGAGAACAAAACGCAACTGTTTAGCAAAGAATCAAGTAATGTGTGACTGAACTGCACATTAAGGCAAACGTGGTTCTGTAACATGCAAGCTGGTGTTTGGAAGACAAGCCCCTCTAAGCGCACAGTTGGGCCTTGAATCAAATGGAATTTGAAATCCTATTATAGTAAGGGATGCAGGGAAATCAATGAATATTAAGCAATCCTACATCTTTGTATTTCCTAACACATTGCACTCATTTTAGTCTGTACAAAAACTAAAAACAGCAGTGCTCTACAAAATCTGTTAAATGGATAAAGTTTTATATAACATAAAAGATATTTAATAACGCAAAACTAAATTTTAAATTTAAATTTTAAACTATCTTTGTCATGGGTAGAACCAATGGAAATTCACAAACTAGATTTGCTCTTTAACCTACATAGAGATGTATCAGATTGTTGTATCTAGTGGAGCCCAGATCTAAACTCATCCAGTCATTTGCCCTGTGGAATTAGATCATCCTGGGCCCCTATGCAGACTCCCCCCTAAAATCTTAGTTTGGAAAGTCTTTTTTTTTAATCAGATAATGTCAGTCTGTATAGGTATCTTTGTAATCCCAAGAGTTAACGCTTAACCTGCCTGTAGCAACATGCTTTTCCAATAGCTTAACCATAAGCTCAGAAACTTTATTGTTTGCAGACTGTTACTTTGCTGTAACTTGAAGGAAGTAAATTGCAATATTTTTCCTTATGGAACTAATCTGCACAATAATATGAGTCAAATTTTTCAACAACAAGCTTATTATTAATAAAAGTTCCTGTTGAAAATTATCTGCATGATAGGGCCTTTTTATAATAGAAAGATACTTTTCATATCCTGCTAATATTTGTTTAGAATTGCAATAAATGTATATAAAAACATTTAGCATCCTATTTTCCACATTGCATCGGCACTTCATTTTTCTGTGTAGGCAAGTTTTCTTCCAAAATTGTTTTAAATTAGCTTTGAGAAAGCAGTTTTCACAAACACATGCTGACCACGGGGTGATCTACAAATTCCATATCTTAGTAAACAATAATGCAGTAATTTAATAAGTGTTTAAATCTGTTGTTTAACATCCCACTTCTCACAGAAGTAATTTACTTGAAAGGACATGTAAAATGATTAGAACTGCGACAAAAAAAAATAATATATCTTTATTACAAAAGTGTCATATTTTGAGGTAGACATAACGAAGGTGTTCTGGGCAGCCTTGCAATTGTACGAAAATTCCAATAAACTATTTTGATAAATTAGATTTCCTCGTGTACCCGAGAAACTTTTTTGATGGAGACAATATATAGAATCTTCATAGTCAAAGTGTAAACCTAAGTAGGTCTTATTTTGAAAATGTGTTCTATTTTTTAATTTTTAAACCTAGAAAAAGCAAAATGGGCACAACTGCAATGATGAAAACATAATTTTGCCTCTTTATATGTCACTGGTAAGGCCTTGCCTGGAGTATGCAGTGCAGTTTTGGTCTCCAGTCCTTAAGAGAGATATAAATGAGCTGGAGTGCTAGCAGGAGATCTACTGTATGTTTCCATAAAACGGATCATCGGACCAAAGGACACCCATTTAGACTAGAGGAAAAAAACTTTTATTTGCAGCAACATAGGTGGTTCTTCACAGTGAGGACAGTGAGGTTGTAGAATGCACTGTAGAATTATGTTGTGATGGTTGGTATACACGAGGAAGACAACTCACATAATAAATATAACAGAATCATATCAGGACTAGTGATGGGCCAATTTATTTGTCAGGTGGGAATTCGCGGTGAATTCCTGCATTCCACCCCCCGTGAATAAATTCACAAATTTGCCAAGACAATTTAGATGCCGGCAGCGACTAACGGATGCCAGTTGACTTTAAAGGGCGCCAACTTTGTTTCCCAAATTTTTTGCCAATTTTTTTCAGACAAATTCACCCATCACTAGTCAGGACAAAAAGTTTAAGTGCTATGTGGTAAGAGACACAGTGGGAAGGAGGTCCCTAACCTGTAGAGCTTACAGTCTAAGTTGTATGTGTAGGAATGTGCATTAGGTTTACTTTGGAGGGGTTGAATTTGATAGACTTTGTTCTTTTTTCAACCCAACTTAACTATGTAACTATACAGATAGCATTATTCCACCCCAAGAAAAGCATATGAATATAAATATAAAAATGATAAGCGCATATCATTAAATGGAAAAACGCATTCAAATGCATAAACTTTTTCAATCTTCTTTGTCCTTTCTCATGATTACATAAAAAAAACTGAGCAAAAAGAACCATAAAAATGAGCATATTATAACCAACAATATAAAAGCTGCATTAAGCTAGGGATACAAAGAACAGTTACATTTTTAATTACAAGAGAAGTCTCATGGGGTTTTGTTCTGTATTTGTTGCAGAAAACTTACCGCTACAGGTGTATATTTAATTAAAATTTTGCCCAAGTGCAGTATCCCATACAAATCAAAGAACAAGAAGTTTGTTTTTAAACTCATTAGTTGCTACAGGATATGAATCAACTAGCAAAAGTTGCACCTTTTCTTACTTAACCCCATTGGCATTTTAAACTAATGGCATTGTCTGCTATTACTAATATTACTAAAAATATGTATTTATATCGTACTTTTATTCCAATGGGAATATAAAATTGATGTAGTATTTTGGAGAACTTAAACGCATCCTGTGTTGCAGATCTGAAAGTTCAAATGACACATTTGGTATCCCAGAACCCGGCAAACAGGAGGGGAGTCGGGGGCATTCCTGCCACCTCCCAGGTATTCTTATATCAATAATGTTTGCAGGGAGCAACTCCCTTAAATAGACTGTCCTCTGGTTCACAGACCGTTCATACGCCAATGTTATATTTTACATAGAGCCTTTGTATTAAAGGGGATGACTTGTATGGGTTGATATAGAGCAGTTGCAGCACTTTCTTTTGTATTTAAGTGTATTTTTTTCTGGAAAGCCGATTCATGAACAGTTTATTTCTATAGCTGAGATTTGTGCAGGCAGTTCTATTCAGTGAGGAGCAACAGCAATTCTTTCATAGATTAATTTGAACATTGAACTTACTTGAGAATTCTAAAGTTGGGTAAGAAACATCCATTTAATAGAAGCCAGTGGAAATATTAATCTTGAAAAAAAGTGTGTGTGTCTTCACACTTGAATAATTATGCAGTATATGATAAAGGGGAGAAATGAATGCTCTAGTAAGAAAAATCCATGGAACTCTCAGAAGTGAGATGAACTGTGGAAAATGAACAAATATTTTCATAAATTGGCATTGTAGAGTTGTATATAAAATATATCAGATGTTTAAATTGGTTTAAGGATGATGAAGAATATTGAAAGCAAAGATCTGGTTGGTTACAATAGGTACTGTAACTGCACTGGTGCAATTTAGCTCCTACTGTATGTGATTGTTCAGCCTCTAGTATCAGTATATCCAGTACAGGTTCTGCAAAAAACAGGACACCTTTCTTAATATGCATATGGCTAACAGGATGTACATTGTTCAGGTAAGAGAGGTAACATATACTGTATATATATATATCAATAAATGTGGTAGTCATTGTTATACAGCAAAAAATCTGCAAATTTAGTTACTTTATTCTATTTTTTTTAAATTTTCTTTTTGGAAACCATATTAACAAAAGTCAGTTTTTTTCCGGTCCATCTCCGACCTGCCAAATTCATATAAAGTCAATGGTTGATGTCCCATTTACAAATGGTTGTTGTCTTGATCTCCACTGGGTTTCATACAATATTCCAAAGATTTTGTGATTTTCAAGCGATAAAAAAACAAAGTTGCAGTTTTCAGCAACAAATCTGAAAAATTTGTACTATTCAGTTTTTTAAGGATTTTATGGATTCTTTTTGTAGAAGAACATTTTATTTTTCTAGAAATTGTATTAATAAATGGGGGGTGAAGTCTGCGCGGATTTGGTCAGAATAGTTTTAAAAAAATGAGAAAATTTTGGATTTTTATAAATAACCCCCTTTGAGTTTATTCGTATAGTTTTATTTTAGTTATTCATTTTATTTTATTCCTATCAGCTTGTGAATTAAATAACAGTTGTTTATTTTCTTTTTTTATTTGCATGTAACAGAAAAGAAAAACAGAAATGGAAAAAGTGAGACAAAATTAAAGGTTGAGCGTTCAAAAAAAAAAATAATTGGCATGCATTTTGTGTTGAGATGCCAAACACAAACACATTTGTACTCCTGTCAACTAAACTTTCTCTTGAGAACAGTTCTAATCTTGTTGGCCTAGCCAGAACTGGTTCGAAAATTCCTGCCAGCATTAACACCTGGTTCATCTACTCTATGAATAAAACTGTGTGAAATAAACCACACTGTAGTTAACTCATTTAAACATTTTAAGTTAAATGAAAGAGGCCTGCCATTTTTAAATCTAACTACAGTAAACTACAGATATTTTTTAATTTTACTTAATAATCTTGTTTTTTAGAACAGTAAAAAAAATTCTATAAAGCTTCAACATGTAACATAAATAAAAGTGAAGATGAAAGCTAGAACTAAACTAAAACCTAACAATGGAAATGTTTATTTACAGGGACATGGGAACATTTCTATTTTTGACATTAGCAGTTTGTGACAGTGTTTGATAAAGCAACATTACACTGGGATGGTGATCTTAGGTTATAGGCGATATCTACTCCTATATAATTGTTCCTCAGGTGAGTGAGGCTTCTCAAGTAACTTGAGGCAAAGGTAGTGCTTAGTCATAGTCAAAGCAGTGCTTAGTCAAACACAAAAACATTTCTGGGTTAAATGATAAATGTTCAGATCAGCAATTTAATGTATTTAATATGTAATAAATATATTTCATGTATTTATAAACATATATATGTAAACGTAGATAGACAGATCAGCTCAAATTCCCAACTACATGTATATTGCTATTTCTTTATACATTAATGGTTTCTTTATGTACTTATACAGGTATGGGACTCGTTATCCAGAAACCTGTTGTCCAGAAAACTCTGAATTACGGAAAGGTCCTCTCCCATAGATTCCATTTGTCCAGATAATCCATATTTTAAAAACGATTTCCCTTTTCTCTGTATTAATAAACAGTACCTTGAGCTTTATCTAAACTAAGATATAATTAATCCTTATTGGAAGAAGCACCATCCTGTCGGGTTTATTTAAAGTTTACATGATTTTCTAGTAGACTTAAGTTATGGCGATCCAAATAATGGGAATATCCTTTATCTGTTATATGGAATGCTCCAGGTCCCATTATGGATAACAGGTCCCATACCTGCAGTAGCCTGATCATATGTTCATTCTGAAATAACTTCATCTACATACAACTGGTTCTTAATCTATTTATAACCTTAACAAGGTTTTAACAAGAAGCAATAAAGGAACAGCCAATCAGAAAGTCCTAAACATTTCCCAATATTGCACTGCACCGTATGCTCCAAGGAATCCTAACCGTGATCCAAAGTTCACTTATAGCATATTTGAAAGTAGGGTACATATAAAGCTTGCTGTGGTTTTTTTTTAGTGTGAAAGATAACCAATAAGGTCTTCACACTACAAGTGATGTTGGCATCTGCTGTTCTCTGAATACTGTATTTAATGAATCTCGGACATGTATTTGAATTCTTCAGCCTTTTTTCTACTGTTCTGTATATTTACAACAAATGAAATAAATGTTTTGGCAAAATAGGTCCAACCAGGTAACTGCCATCAGAACTGGTAACAAAGCATTTATTGTAAAGTAAATGTAATATAATATTGGTTCGCATTTTGCAGAAATTAAATATATGGATTCAATAAATTTGTAAACAAATGTAAATTGAGGAGAGACAGCCTCTCTTGTTGGTTGATTTAAAGATACCTTTTTTTCCGCTGGTACTTTTTATATTTGGATCTTTTGATAAATTCAAAGAAAGTTTTGGTTTTAGAATTTTAGAGTTTTGCTGTGGTTTCAAAACCTCTAAAACCACTAAAATCTGACCTGATTCTAAAGACATCTGATTCTAAAACATCAACTTTAAATTTCCAACCTACACAGATTCTTTACAATTTCCACACAGACCAAATAGGTCCAGAGAATGTACTTCCATTACACTACACATTGCTCTGCACTTATGCTAGAAAGGTTACTGTAGACTGCAGTTGAGCATTCAACTCCAACTGCTTGGAGAAACTCATTACCAAGGTAAAACCATCTTAATTCTGTAACTCAATGTCAGACAACCTGCCACACATGTCCTGTGCTGTCAAGAGTGAAAGAAACATCTTAGCATTTAAAACAAAGGCCCCTAACTTTTTATTATGTCAAAACCACACACATTTTTGAATACACCACACCCTCCACACCTCATGAAAATACATAAAAACAATAAATTGGTACCATAGTTCATAGATGCAAATGTCCTTTACATCTCCTATATCCAGTGTCCAATGCAATAATCAGGAAACAGATTGTCCAATAAAAATTCCCAATAAGTCCAAGGTTTAAAATTAAGTGAAGCCCTTCATGCTATTTCCTGTAAATAATACATCCAAGCATAAAATTGATAACTCCAAATAATATAAATCCTTTATTGAAACTAGAGAAATTAGGATTATAGATTTGAATACTCAAAACATTTCATCAATCATTACCATAAGTCCAGAAAAACCACTTGGCTGTTGCATAAGCCCAACTTCATGTACAAATAATTGCACATCCCCATCTGAAAAATGTGAGGTATATGTCATATTTTCATACCACAGTACAAAGTCTTATCTGGGGGGTGATGACAAGACCACTTATAGATATACAGAAAGATACCTAATCAACTAGTGGAATAACATCAACCATATCGGAGAATTTAATTGTAGACATCGTAATAAATAGGCCCCATAATGTATTCTAACTAGTGCAAAAGGTTATCAAACACGACCCTTTGAATCTAGGGGGCCCATTTACTTAGCTCGAGTGAGGGAATAGAATAAAAAAAACTTTTTTTGGCTACTTCGACCTTCAACTACGACTTCGACTTCGAATCGAACGATTCTAACTAAAAATCGTTAGAATATTCAACCATTCGATTGAAGTACTGTCTCTTTACATAAAAACTTCGACCCCCTACTTTGCCACCTAAAACCTACCAAGGTGCAATTTTAGCCTATGGGGAAGGTCCCCATAGGCTTCCTAGCAATTTTTTGGTCGAAGAAAAATCGTTCGATCGATGAACTGAAATCCTTCAAATCGAACGATCATTCAATCGAACTATTTGCAGTTAATTAACCCTCGATATTCGACCCTATGTAAATCTGCCCCTAGGTGTTGGTTCATAGCTGAATGATCAGTTTGATTTGTCCCACACATCAGACAAATATGCTCTTGCTGGTAATCTCAAGATTCCCTCTTGGTAACCTCAAGTGTATCTTCCCACATTGATACTGTACCATGTTTATTATTTTATGTTTTTTAAATATTAAAGAATGCAGAGGAACTGAAAATTGTACATGATGAACGTTGAACTGAAAATTACCAAATTAACTGCATATTCTTGCAAAGATTATTCCAATTGTTTTTAAATATGACCTTAAATAAAACAAATCTGGTATTTAAGCATATTTCCAAGTGCCTTGTGAATTATATCACTTTAGAGTTTGAAATACTAGAAAATACCAGGGGCTGAAGGGAATAAGTAGGACATAAAGTGATTTTCTGGGAAATGAGGAAATCAAAGAAATACTATGAAACTCCCAGATACATGCCACTGTCCAAATTAAAACTGAAAAATGCTAGAAGACAGTGGCTGGGGTGAAGCTGACAAAGGTTTTTTCACCCTCATTTATCATCATTCATCACCACAGAAAGAAATAGATAAAATGGAAACAAATATAAATCAGAAATACGAGCCTTGTCAAGAAAATCAAAAATAGTATAATGTTATTGAAGGTTATATCACAAGTACTGGTCAAGAAAACATTATCCAGCTACATTAACTCTGAAATACTACATGACAATCTATACTGCTATTTTAGTGCTAAAGTGAGAGAAAAGAAGCAGCCATGTGTATGTGGTTTATTAAGTCTCTTTTGGGAAGCTGACTAAGGAAGAAAAAGAAACTGTATAGCTGACTGTCAGGGGATAATTTAAGACATCAGAAGCTACTCAAGAAAGACCAAAATGATCATTATATGATAAAATACCACTTCCCATGACACTTGATCAATGCTGGACAGTTTGGTAAATTAGCCTAAATATAAAAGAGCACTTGTTTTTGTGGTGTAAGGCAAAATAAAAAAACAAAAATAAATATGCACTTAATGCAGAACATGAATATCATCTAAATTATATTTTTTTAGTTTCATATACATAGAGATGGGCTTAGGTTTGATTACAATTGCATTAAAAACTTTGAACCAGATCAGGTGCCAATCTACCTGATAATGCACAGATGCTACATGATAAATCTTATTGTAATATTATAGTATTATAATATAAGCATTTCACTGGAATTCCATTTTTAATTGACAAATGTATATTTGAACACAAAGGCAAATATCATAAAGCAAATAGCTTAAAAAATGACAGTATGTGATTACCAACATATTTTTTGGGACTACAGAATTCGTTTTGTAGCATTAATGCCCATGAATGCTAATGAGAAGTCATTAAGCTTTGGCTTGTTAGTAGCCTGGGGGTTTACAAATGAGCACAAATTCAGTGTTCCAAATTCAAACAATAGTCAGAGTTTTGCCGGTCTTAAGGTTTTCTAAGAAACAACATCCAGATATGAAATAAATTATTTCTTTTTACCCTTTGTACCTTGGATCGAATGCATTTGTTGCCTTTATTCCTGCGTGAAGTGTAGGTTATTCAGAATAAACGAACTGTGAATCTTAAGTGTGATAAACAAAATTAACAAACTTTATAGCTTAAATGTAGCTTGCAACAAACTAAACTGAATGGGTGAAACATAACCATAAATAAAATTCAACTAACAGGATTCATTTGAATGTATTTTATTATTATTATTATTAACATGTATTTATATAGCGCCAACATATTGCGTAGCACTGTAAAGTAAATGTGATTATACAACTACATCACATGAATTACATATATAGAATATATGGAGTAACAAACATCACAATCAATACAGGTACAAAGAGGTGAGGAAGGCCCTATGCATAGGCATACAGTCTAAAGGGAAGGGAGTAATACACAAGGTGTGGGAGTGGGCAAGATCGAAGGAAGTGGGTGAGAAATGTGGTACTGTATGTGGTGTTGCGTTTGGTAGTTAAGCAGAGTGAGGGTAGGCTTCTCGAAAGAAGTGCGTTTTCAGAGATTTTTTGAAAGCAGAAAGGTTGGGAGAAAGTCGGACAGACCGTGGGAGAGCGTTCCAGAGGAGGGGTGCAGCCCTTCCAAAGTCTTGAATGTGAGCATGTGAGGAGGTAATGAGAGAAGAGTTGAGTAGCAGGTCAGTAGAGGAGCGTAGTAAGCGAGTGGGTGAGTATATAGAGATGAGTTCAGAGATGTAGGGTGGAGCAGAGTTGTGAAGTGCTTTGAAAGTCAGTGTCATTAATTTGAATTTGATTCTGAAAGGTAACGGAAGCCAGTGCAGGAATTGACAGAATGGTGAGGCAGAGGAGGAGCGGAAATGGGGAGTTAGTAAAATTGGAGGTTGAACAGAGTCTGGTAAATATGAGATCCAGAGCATTACCATTGGAGTGAGAGGGGGAGTCTGAGCACAAAGATAAGCCTAGGGAGGAGGTTAGTGAAAGAAGTTTAGAGACAGAAGAGTTGTTGATGTTGTTAACAGGTATATTAAAGTCACCTAATATGATGGATGGGATGTTAGATGAAAGAAAGTAAGGAAGCCAGGCAGCAAAGTTGTCCAGAAATTGTGCAGTTGGTCCTGGTGGTCGATATATAACAGCAATGCAGAGTGAAACAGGAGAAAAGAGCCTAATGCAGTGAGCCTCAAATGAGGAGAATGATAAAGAGGGAACAGGTGGAAGAACTTTAAAAGTACAGCGGGGAGAGAGAAGCAAACCCACCCCACCTCCAGGTCTGTTACCAGGTCTGGGAGTATGAGTAAGGTGTAGGCCCCCATAGGACAGGGCAGCAGGTGAGGCAGTGTCAGTAGGAGAGAGCCAGGTTTCAGTAAGCGCAAGTAGGTTAAAGGAATTTGCAATGTATAGCGGTGAGTTTGTTGCAGACAGATCTGGCATTCCAGAGAGCACATGAAAGATTAACTGGGTTTTTGGGTATAGGAGTAAGTGTTCTGTACTGTTTGAATTTGCTCCGGAGAGAAGGAGCTCGTGGCCGTGATATAACTGGGATGGGGTAAGGGCCAGGGTTTGGGGAAATGTCCCCAGCTGCCAGCAATAGAAAGGAAAGAAAGACTAAGTGAGAGTGGGATTTATAAGTCCTTGGTTTGTATGAAAAGGAGGAGTTTTGTGGAATAGCTAAACAGAGTACTTTATAAACTTCATGTGTGGAGAGGGAAGGAGAGGAGAGTAGAGAGGCTGAGATTTGTATAGAACTGGGATTTGTTGGAGGAGGTAGTGAAAAATGTTTAATGAAACATGAGAGTGAAAGGAGGAGAAATGCAGGATAAAGCATGTTTGGAATAAGAAGTTACAAACTAGCAGGTACAAACAAATCTGTTTTCTTCTTATCCCAGATGGTTCACTGTTGATTGCAGGGGAATCTGGTTCCTTTTGCCTTGTCAATCTGCCTTGTTTAACTGTCATTTCTAAGCACTTGTGAAATTTTAGCACTTAGGAAAGGTTAGCACTCGTGCCATGCCCCAGACACGAGTGCCATCCCCAATACTGGGTCTGAATTTATATGTAGCTGATTGGGAAAACCAGAGCCTAATTAATCAATTAATCAATTAAATAGCTAGCAAAGGGCAGAGTTTACAGACACCAGAACCAGGTTTGGGGCTATAAAAATATCTCTTGTTCACGGAGGAGGGAACACAGATGTGTGCTTTAGATATTTATCAAAGAACTAAAGTAGAATAGGCCTGACAGACAAAAGTTATTGGGGTTAACAAATACAAGTAGGGATATAGCAGAATTACCAGAATAAACAGTTGCAGGATATGGATATGGCAGTGTATGGATATAGCAGAATTACCAGAATAAACAGTTGCAGGATATGGATATGGCAGTGTATGGATATAGCAGAATTACCAGAATAAACAGTTGCAGGATATGGATATGGCAGTGTATGGATATAGCAGAATTACCAGAATAAACAGTTGCAGGATATGGATATGGCAGTGTATGTACAATTAAATCAGCCGTTGTAGAGCTGTTGCACCTGTTATTAGGAAGACAAATACTATCAAATTATAATTCACAAAGATTAAATTCAAATCAGGCTAAAATATGCTTGGCAGTAATGTCAATTCCTATAAGGTACAGGTTTTCAAATATATCCCTATTAGTATCACTGGTTTGAGTAATAGTTGCATGACTTCATGGTTTCCAGTTGTTGGAATATCTTATTGAAGACACAAGAGACCCCCTTTTTAATGTTATGCTATAAAC
Organism: Xenopus laevis; assembly: GCF_017654675.1. Lineage (NCBI taxonomy): Eukaryota > Metazoa > Chordata > Amphibia > Anura > Pipidae > Xenopus > Xenopus laevis. The sequence goes on from NC_054378.1 coordinate 95,383,084, forward strand.
CACATGAACTTTTCCATGTTCTATCATACCATTGTGATACTATTCATTCCACGGGGTGAACTGGCCCAATGTCTGGTCGATAAATACAATGCACTACAAAGTTCCCCACTTTTGTATTTTGGGTGTGCATCCTTACCAAAACTCACCAATTAAAAAAAGGTACAGCTGAACTTAAAAAATAGGTCAAATTAACAGTAGTTATTGGGATACTTTTTTATTTGAAATTAGCCTGACCATTTGAAAAACAGTCTAGAATAGATGCCAAAGAGATTGGGGTTATTTATAAACTTTGCACAGGGCATTATTTGCATATGGTTGCGTGTTCATGTTTTCCCTTAAATGCTTAAATATTACACTAAGACCACTGTGTATGGTCGGTGTGTGCAAATATAGAGTTGAAGGTAATAAAGGTATGGGACCTGGTATCCAAAATGTTTGGGACCTGGGACTTTCTGAATAACATATCTTTCCGTAATTTGGATCTTCATACCTTAGGTCTACTAGAAAAACATGGAAATAGTAAATAAACCCAATAGGCTGGTTTTGCTTCCAATAAGGATACATTATATCTTAGTTGGGATTAAGTACAAGAAAAAGAAAAGCATGTTTAAAAATTTGGATCATTTGGATCAAATGGAGTCTATGGAATTTGGAGCTTTCTGGATAACCAGTTTCTGGATAACTGATCCCCTACCTGTACTGTGAATATAAAGTCTCAATTTGCAAAAACTGCTTATTGAATATTTTTCCACCACCAAAGTAGTGGTGTAACAAATGCAATGTGTGGACATAAATATTCACAGTTTGAGATTATGGCATATTTAAAAAGCTCTTAAGGACAACTGCAAAAGATTTCGCAACAATGTTTGCATATTAAAGATGTTATTCACCTTTGAGTTAACCTTTAGCCTGATGTAGAGAGTGATATTCTGAGAAAATACGCAATTCTTTTTCATTTTTTATTACATGTGCTTTTGAGTTATTTAGCCTTTAATAGCTCTTCAGTTATTTTAATAGCTCTCTAGTTTGCAATTTCAGCAAACCAGTTGCTAGGGTCCAAATTACCCCAGTAACCATGCACTGAATTGTATAAGAAACTGAAATATGAATAGGAGAGGCCTGAATAGAAAGATGAATAATAAAAAGTAGCAACAATAATACATGTGTAGCAATACAGAGCATTCGTTTTTTTAGATGTGTCAGTGACCCCCATTTGAAGGCTGGAAAGAGTCAGAACAAGAATGCAAATAATTTGATAGCTAAAAACAATAAATAATGAAGACCAACTGAAGATTTTCTTGGAATTGGCCATTCTATAACATACTAAAAGTTAACTTAAAGGTGAGCCACCCCAGTCTTGTCCAGATATATACGTCTGAACATGCACAGGACAAATATGTTCACTGTGTACATCGTTCTGCTCAGCCCAAAGTTTATAAATGAGGCCCATTGCTTAATATTTGTTTTAGAACTAATTGGTGATGTCACAGTAATAAGTAAAGCTCAGCTGTATACACTGATGATTTTAGATCAACCAATAGTTAATTATATGCTAAAGGCAAAATCCATTTAATATTTTCAGGAAGTATTGTGATATAGTAAAATTAATATTTGCTGGACACTTTGCCGCATTAATTTTGTTGGTTGCATGGAGCCACCTGGCAATTTGAGGAAAAAGGCTCACATGGGGATCCATACCATGACCATCCATCTGTGTGTCTACTAGCACTTCTCACAAAATTCAGCTTGAAACAGGGATGTATTTTACTGAAATCTACCACCTGAAGTTGCCGTCCTAGGCATGGGCCCTTCAAGGCCTATATATAAATTAGGCCCTGGCTTGGAGTCTCATTTGTGAACATATACTTGTTTAACTCAACTGCAGCTTGCAGTTTAATATGATTGTAACATGTGTGTACATTAACCTGTCATAGGAGAGGTTACAACTTGCAAGACCTGCACATACAAGATGGGTGGGGAGGGATATAGAAGTATAAAATACACCTTAATCAAATTATGGCAAAAAGAAAGGATAGTTTAATCATCCTTATAAATACTACATTTATGATCAGTTAATTAATGGGATCAATCAAACATATAATAATACAGCATTTAGATTTCTTGAATTAATAGGAACTGAAAAACATCTGGCAGCTCACAGGACACCCTTGTGAGATTCAGAGAGAGGATGCAAGCTCACATGAAAGTAATGCAGGGAATAGATCTTGCTGCCAGAGACTAATAATAAATTCCTTATGATATAGAGTGAGACAGTTGTACCTTTTTATTCTCTTTCAAAAGTAACCTGGAATATGTAAATTATACTATTGACCAAGAAATCCTTCTTTGGAGCCATCATTTATGTTCTTTGACTAGCATCTGTGGCAAGCCCGATTAGTAACATAAATTTAGTAAATATCAAACACAACATAGTCTGCATTCTCTTGAAACTGACCCCCTGGAAATATTATGGTCACTTAAAAACATGAAAAATAATATTTAATGATCCAGAGCAAATCTAAGCCAGTTTGATGCATGAACCAAAATGAATTGCCATCACTACCACCCCACTCCACATTCACTTTTGAGTGTTCATAGTAATAAAAGCATGTTTGCACCAATTTAGCTGACCAATGAGATTTCAGAATTCCATACTGTATACAGCAAATGCAACAAAATGTTTTAGAGACCATTCTATTTCTTGGAGAAGGTCAACAACTATTTTTTGTTGCAAAAAAAAAAAAAACCCCATAAAAGTCTACCCCTATACCTGCCTATCTAAATGCCATTCCATAGTAGTGAAGAACTATGAAGCAGCACATTATGGGATCTTTACTTAGTGTCTAGTGCCTAATGTAACTAATGGTACTGGGCTTCAATATGACATTCGTTTACCCAAAAACATACGGTAGGTCTGCCCATTATATCATTTATATTACTCTTTTCCATAGTACTAAAAATTAATTGCAGAGAAACTATAAACTGCTGAGAACATCTCATCAGCATTGTATTTAGATCTAACAATATATGTCACCGTTTTATTTCTATAGAATAATAGAGTATGTGGAAGGAAAAGTCTTGCAGGCCCTAGATGGCCCCTCGCATTCCTAAGCCCCCCTCCAAGGTAGACTGAGCAGTTTCAAAGTGCCCATGGGGCCCTTCTATGAACTGTTTCAAGACTACCCAGGAGACAGTGTGCCATCTGAGAAGGTCCTTATCAGTAGTATGTTATGTTATCCTTTTGCTTCTAGCAGGTGCCCTGGCCTTGAAGCTCTCCCACTATGTTACTCCCTTCTCGTTCACATAGCTAGCTAACACTAGATAATTGTACACTGAGACACTATGATAGATACTTGGCAATACTCCCTTTTCTCCCTAGAGAGGCCTTTTCCCATTGAAGTTCCTCTCCTGAAGGGTATATAATGTGTGGTCAATCTTTTGTTTCTCAGTTCTGACCTACTTGTGTATCAGAACCCATGGAGCTCGTGTATGTTTATTATATAAATAATAAACTTGGATTATTCCTTTTACCTCGGTGATCTCCGGTCTTTGGATTATTCCCTAACAAAATGGTGGAGATAATGCGGGCAGGCTCAAGACGCTGACTTCACCCATCCACAGTGAGGACCCGGAGAACTAACGGGACAGGAGTGGCCACACAGGGTAAGCATACCTTGTTCTGTCTCCTTTCTTCTCCGGTTCCAAACGGACAGGGTGTTGCTGTGCAAGCAGCCTGACCCAAGGTGATCACTCGAGGTATCTATGTTTGTCTTAACCATGTGTCCTGTATGAATGTGCATGTGATTGGGGACTAATTGCAAAGTGAATAAGTTCTAACTTTTCTATACTCTTGCTGCTTATAAGAATTGTACTAACTTACCTGGTCAGACCCCAGTATACCCCAAGATAGTATGCGTACTTGAGGGAAGAGGGCATTTTTTTTTAGTTGAGATGAAATAGGCTCACTAAGACATTTGGCCAGAATGAGTGTAAGACTCCGTTAGGAGCATCTCGCCCTAGCGGGGAGGATTGTGAACAGAGGCTGATCACCTCTGCGCGTTCACCAAGGAGAGTGAGCGTAAGACAGTCGCTAGGCAGAGTGACTGTAGAGCATTCACCAGGTAGTGTGATTGCTGTTGAATATGGCAAAGATGTAGTGGCTTACTTGCCTAAGTGGAGTACACTTACAGAGAGTAAGTCATTTGCCATTCCTCCCAAACGATACGTGGGATCACCAGACAAGAGTACAAGCATTTAAGTACATACGCAGCACAGCAGTGATATATCAGAAGCTTTAGCCCCACAGACTTGAGTGGTTGTAACTCATAAGGCATACATAGAGCCGTCAGCCTCCCCACTCTATGATGGGTTGTTTTCCCGTAATAGCTAAGAGCAAGAGAGAGGCAGCAAAAGAGGTAAAGGGTCAAGTATGTGCCCTAGAAAGTCAGGAAAGTGCCTCAGAATCAAAGGAAGCTAGAAAGCAAAGAGAGGAACAAGAAAAGTTGATAGCAGAAGGGTTAAGTTAGATAATAGAGAACAGTGAAAAAAAAAAAAAAAAAATTGACACCAAAAAGACAAACAGCTCAGAGATAAGTTCTCTGAAAGTTATAGCTCAGATACAGACAAGCAGGCTGTCCCCAGCCCCACAGCTAAGCTCTACCCCGCCCGTACAATACAAAGTAGAGAAAAAGGGGGGCGACGGGGGACGCTGCAGAAGTGCGTCTAACTAAAAACACACAGATCTTAGAAGGATTTTTCAAGATGTTCCACAGCCCCATACTAATCCACACAAAATTGCACAGGAACTCTTGTGTGTCAATGGTGCTCATAAGCCTAATTAGACCAATATATTATTTGTACTCAAAGTGTGTGGTCCAGGGGATTACCAAATGTTAGACAAAATGTATTGAGATACTAACCCTGTTGACCCAGCCCGAGTCGGAGTCTGTTTCCATGCTCTGAAAAGTACAGTAAGCACCAATTTTTTTTCTTTCAGAAGCTTCTTGGGAAATAGTTTTCAAATTTAACCAAGATGCCAAAGAGTCTGCTGTCCAGTATGCTATTACCTTTGTGGTAGGACTACTAAATGATCCTCAAAGTAACCTCAGCATACATAGTCTTGCCTGGAAGCATAAGAAGTTAGAAAAGATAATTGCCGTTGCCACAAGTTGAGAACTCCTGTCTTAAGCCCCAGCAGGTGTTACTCGTTCAGCAACAGTCTAACAACTTCCAGGATAATTCCCAAAACTCCAGAAACAATAACTAACAGACAGCAGAACAGGTCAGATAACCGTGACAAAAAGACAGTTGTTTGTGTTAATTGTAATAATCAAGGGCATTATGCATATAAGTGCATATCCCCAAAGAAAGCCCTTTCCCTGCAGGAGATGCAGCCCCTTCACATTCCAATGCATCCCTCATAAATCCTGCTTGAAGGTGCGACGCAGCCCCGGTACCAGTATTTCCAAACACATCTAATCACCATCCAGACCTCCTAATTGAAGTGTTTATTAATTAAAAGACCCTAACTTTGTTTACTGAATACTGGTGCTGCCCGCTCAGTTTTAAAGACTCACTCAAACCTGCCATTATCTGGTAATGTAGTCACGGCAGTGTGAGTTGGAGGAAATCCTCTCCCTATGGCAGAAACAAGCCCATCGCAAGTGTCCATTGGTCCTGTATCCACAAAAGCTGCCTTTCTTTTAAGTGCCTCCATCCCTGACAGTTTCATAGGTAGGGACATCCTTTCTAAACCAGTGTGCACCATATACTGTAATCCGGATGCAGTATTTGTGCCTGTCCTGCCTCCATAAGTGTCTGAGATGACCAATGCACTAGATACTACTAATCTTCTGTCACTAAAGGAAATTTCTGAGGAGGAAGATTCTGTACCTCCTAAATTACAATGTGTTTCAAGTGATTTGTGGGCTTTCTCACCAACAGATGTTGGGTTCATGTCATCCATCCCACCAGTGTCCATACAAGTAGACCCAAAGGGCCCCCCCCCAAAATCTCACAGTACCCACTGTCCAGGGCAAAGGTATAGGGGATTTGCCCCGTAATTCAAGGGTTACTTGATAAGGGAGTGTTCAACCATAGGATTGGCCCTGTAAATATGCCCATCTTGCCAATTAAAAAGCCCGGCAAGAATGAGTGGCGGTTTGTTCAGGATCTCAGAGCAGTTAACGAAGTTGTTATTGCAGCCCATCCGGTAGTGCCACTACCGAAACAGGTTGCAGTCATTAAGTACTACGCCCACACTGGGTCCTCTGACCCTGTAGCACAAGATAATGCCTATGCTGATGTAGCTGCAAAGCAAGCAGCATTGTGTTATAAAATGTTTAAAGCATGTGTTGTAAAAGAACCAACTCTACCTGTTCCCTCTAGTGCTGTTTTTATCAGCCCTTCAGGACCAAATGGAACCTGAGGAGAAGGAACATTGGCTTAAAGCCGGATGCACACAAACTCCAAGTGGTGATGTTTTTGTTTGGCATTTAGGTGATTGCCCTGTTGCACCCCGTGCTCTGTTACCATATTTGGTTGCTGCCTCACATGATCTCACCCACACTTTTTACGGGGGGATATGTGATGTAGTGTCAGGAATGTGGTTTGCCCCCGGGTTCTCGTCTATTGCAGCCACATATGTATAATTATGTTTTATTTGTTTGCAATATAATCTAGGTAAGACTATTCCAACTCCTATCAAACACTGACCTAAACCAATGTAACAATTTCAGATATTGCAGATAGATTTCCTACAGTTACCTAAATGTTGTACCTATGAATATGTAATTGTTTGTGTTGACCAATTCCCTGGGTCCATTGTAAAAGCTTCAGATGAAGCTATAGCTAATGAGTTAATTGCAGAGATTGTCTACAGTTATGGACTGCCTGAGGTATTATCCTCTGATCAAGGTACACGTTTCACGGGACAGGTTATGTAATTAATCTGCACAAAGACATTGGGATTCATCAAATGTTACACACCATATCATCCCCAAGCTAGTGGGAAAGTCTAAAGGGTGTTCTTAAAAGCAGGCTAAGTAAAGTATGTGCAGAGACTAAACTTGTGTGGCCAGATGCCCTTGATATAGTGCTTATGTCTGTCATGCACACTCCCCAAAGGCTAAGTACACTCTCCCCATATGAAATATTGTTTGGGAGACAAGCACGCATGGCTCGGTACTTTCCTTCTACTCATCTTCTTTGCATGAACTATGGAAGAATGACTGAATATGTTTCTCAGTTACATAAGGAACTGACCAAATTGTGTTCTCGAGTTTATTCTTCATTACCAGATCCAGCGGATGTTCTGGAACCACATGCTCTCATTCCAGGAGATTGGATCCTCATAAGGAGACACAGTGCCAAAGATCTTCAACCTCGCTGAAAATGACCATTCCAGGTACTCCTCGTCACAGAAACAGCTGTAAAGGTTGAAGGGAAACCGAAATCTCAACTTCCACCTGTGGTGTAAGTGGGGGGGAATTGTAGGACATAATAACGCCTCTTTCCCTCCACCACCTAAGTCCCAGGGACCCTAACGTGCAGTGCAAAAGACGTAGGTCCCCATCGGGTGAAGATCCTCAGCAGCACCATCATGTCTCTGTGTGCCAGATGCTTTGGCCCAAAGCCAGATAAAAGACTTATCATCTGTGTCTCCGTACTGCACATCATTATCTTCGTTGCTGTGCTGACGATAGCACTCATAAAGCCTGCAGGCAACGACAACTCACAAGTAAAAGCCTCACCAACTTCGGAGGCTAATATGTCGTCAACCGATCAGGTTAAGGTTGTCAAAAGAGACTTTTCATAACTGTTTGAGCCTAATGATAATGCTTTTGTTAAAATGTATGTTATAACAGCATCCAAACTATTACTGATTGATGGATATGTACACATTATCCTTTGTCAGCTCGCAGTATGACATACGTAGCAGAATCTCTATCCTGTCAGGATATAGTTAACAGGCCTTGGGGTAATTTGACACCTCCAGTTTCATAAAACGGTGTCGCCCAAGGATATTGGTAAGTTGGTACACTTATGTTTTGATGGCCTTTGTATCAACAGTTCCGCTAATCATCTATACCTCCTTACACTTTACCTTCACCTTATTACTTTGTTTGTGGTAAATGTGCCTATCCGTGGCTACCAAAAGGCTCCCATGGTGTATGTATGATTGCTAAATTGCTTCATCCCACCTGGGATATGGAAGCTAAAGATATTAAGTTAGCTCAGATTCCAGCACACTTCCTAATGAAGCGTGCATCTTTAAAGGTAAGGCAAGAGCTCTCTTTAACTTCCCCTGAGGTAAATAGATATTGCATTAAGAAAGCCTTTAGCCTTATGTCTAGTATGTTGTTGCTTGATAACATTACTACTGAATATGACAACAGTTTGAAGAAGGAAGTTCTGCCGCATTGTTTAGTGTTAGATTATCTTCCAGCTAGTCAAGGAGGGTTAGGTACAGTTGTAATTACATTGATGACAATCACCTGGTAAAGGTTTAGCAGAGGAAGGACACCTTTTTAACCAATCACAAGGAACAATCCATCTTCCCCTGGTTGGACCCATCCACATGGTTCCACGATATCAGTGCTAAGATTTTCCATACCATTCTGTATGTCCTCGTTTGTGTTGGTGTCATCCTTCTAGTCATCTATTGTCTACCTAACACCATTTGTTGCTGTTGTTCTTGCTGTACCTCCTTATTGTCTCACTCTTTTCTAAAGGCAAGCTCTTCTAAACCTCTTCTGTTCTATCCTAAGAACACTAAAAGTCTAAAAATTTACTTCAATGAACCACCACAGTGTATGAACATTATATACCAGATGTATTCTCATATAGGTTGTATGCATTGCATTTATAAGGTATGCTATGTTTAATTGTTTGTTTTGTATTATGGTTGTCAGAAGAACTGACAAAACGGGGGATTGTGGAAGGAAAAGTCTTGCAGGCCCTAGATGGCCCCTCGCATTCCTAAGCCCCCCTCCAAGGTAGACTGAGCAGTTTCAAAGTGCCCATGGGGCCCTTCTATGAACTGTTTCAAGACTACCCAGGAGACAGTGTGCCATCTGAGAAGGTCCTTATCAGTAGTATGTTATGTTATCCTTTTGCTTCTAGCAGGTGCCCTGGCCTTGAAGCTCTCCCACTATGTTACTCCCTTCTCGTTCACATAGCTAGCTAACACTAGATAATTGTACACTGAGACACTATGATAGATACTTGGCAATACTCCCTTTTCTCCCTAGAGAGGCCTTTTCCCATTGAAGTTCCTCTCCTGAAGGGTATATAATGTGTGGTCAATCTTTTGTTTCTCAGTTCTGACCTACTTGTGTATCAGAACCCACGGAGCTCGTGTATGTTTATTATATAAATAATAAACTTGGATTATTCCTTTTACCTCGGTGATCTCCGGTCTTTGGATTATTCCCTAACAAGTACAACTTCATTATTCTATACAAAAGAGGAGTAGGCGGCAAAAAGGGACTGTGAGTGAGGGGTGTCAAGGTGGTACATATATATATATATATATATATATATATATATATATATATATATATATATATATATATATATATATACACACACACACATATATATATATACACATACTGTATATATATCAGAGCAAAGACTGTTCACAATTTGTATAGTAGCCTGTTGTACTAATTATCAGTAGAGTAGATTATTCCTAACCTAGATGCTATATATGTATCATCAACTGATGTACCTTGAGATGGTTATTAAAATAGCTTTTACAAAAAATCAGGTCTGCACACTCAAACAAGAATCTTTAGACTCAGGTGGTAAGATTGAAACATGTTTTACTAGTTAAAAAGAACAACCAAACAGAAACATAATGTTTACAAGGACAAAAAACATTTCACATGATACTAATATACATACCACCCTTAGGTACAGAACAGAAACTACAAGTAGCGGATACACCTGCCAAAATGAGAATAGCCCCAACGTTTCGGCAAATAGCCTTTGTCAAGGGGATTCTGATGTGTAAAGGGATTAGCAATGGAATAAATACCCTCTTCAATTATGCGTCTACTCCTGATTTCGCGCGCTACCCGAACTTCCGGATCTGTGACGTCACACGTGCCTACGTCACTTCCGCCGATGATTGATTCAGCGTAGTGACGCGGCTCCCTAACCAACAATTGCCTCAGGTAAAAGTAGCGCGAGAACAGAGGGTGGAACGCATGGGTGCTTTAAAACCTTCGCAGTAAGATATGCCTTGGCAGTCACGCCGTATCCTAGCAACCCCAGCGTTTTCACAGTAAATAGGAGATCGGACATTGAGCCTAATGTTGTAACCAAGTATCAACCCCATTGAAACAATATAATCAATTAAAAGTGACATTGCAATTAATAATCTAACACAGACAGTATAAGCATTATTATATATGTATAGTATATATATGTATATTAGTATCATGTGAAATGTTTTTTGTCCTTGTAAACATTATGTTTCTGTTTGGTTGTTCTTTTTAACTAGTAAAACATGTTTCAATCTTACCACCTGAGTCTAAAGATTCTTGTTTGAATGTGCAGACCTGATTTTTTGTATATGTTATATTTGGTTGCTCTGTAGGGGCGACTCATAGGTTATTTTGCACCTCTTATTGCATTTTTTCTCTTTTATAGTTTGAATTAGGTGTGCCCTCCATTTACCTGTATTTTCATATTAAAATAGCTTTTACAGATATAAAATAGCTGTTTCACCAAAGAGAACCTTTTTGCTGAAGCCAACAAATATAATTTTGTTTGATTTACTTCAGATATTTCTCTAACACAGGGAGGCCCATTTATTAAAGGGCGAATTTCAAATTCATGTGAGTTTTTTTTAACTTTAATACATTTGAATATGCTTGAAATTTGATTGGGAGGTTATTTAAGAAAAAAATCGAACATGAACAAATATTACTGAACCTAAAACTCGAATCAAATCGTATCAGACTAAACTTGAATCGAGTTTTTTCATATATATATATATATATATATATATATATATATATATATATATATATATATATATATATATATATATATATATATATATATATATTAATCTTAAATGATTTCTTTCCAGTAGTTTGATCTGTTTTCCCATTTATGAAAACTTTCTTCATCAGGAAGAGTTTCCTGACACTCAGGAAAGGTTTTAACAAACTGACACAAAGGGGTCAATTTACTTAAATTCAGATTACTTCAGATTTTTGTTTTTACAAATCATTTTTTCTGCTAAAAATAGTTTTTTTTACTTTACTCTAAAACTCTAAAAATGTAAGATTTATTAAGTGTAAAAACCACAAAAAAACTCTAATACAAAACTGCACCCAGTAAAAGCTGTCAAGGTCCCACTGAAGTCAGTGGGAGCTGTGATGATGCTATTTAACCATTTTTCATAAATTTTGACTTTTCAAGGCATTCTGATTTTTTTTTATAGTAATTCTCAGAAAAACTTTATACATATAGGTTTTAGAGATATTTGTATTATTTTCTGCACTTATTTTGTTTGTACTTTTTATATTCGGATCATTTAATAACTTTCATGGCATTCATGGTTTTAGAGAAGCAGAGTTAAATCTTTGTTTCAAAAACCACTACAATTTGACTTTTAATGAATAGACCTCATAGAGTTTAGGTTGATGTTTTGATGTTTTGCTGTGGCATCTTATGCTTGAGACCCTTCACAACAAAGTTATACAATAGAAATATAGGTTGGTGTTTCCATAAAAACAATCCAACTGGTACTCTGTCCTTGGCACCAAGATACTGGTGAATCAAATATATAATACAGAACCCTGATTTGATTCCCTGTGGCAACTGGTTGAGTCCTTGCAGGGATGATTCTTTGTCTCTTGCCACCTGAGGCAGATCCATGCTTACCTTTTTGTAGGTCCGGGGGGGGGAGGTTATCACTAGTACAGGGAGCACAATTGCGGTTTAATGACCAGAAATTCAACTCTTCTAGTGCAGAGAGCACAATTGCACAATTGAAAATTCAGCTCTTTAAGTTACCAGGAGCGGCTTTTTGCCGCTTGTGGTAACTCGTGGGCTGCTGCCGTCTGAGGCAGTTTCTCAGCTCACTTCATGGCAGCAGTGCTCCTGAGCCCTTGAGAAATCTCCTAGCATTCTGAATGTGCCTTTTCATGGTTGCCTAGATTTCTTTAAAAGTCATGTAAAGAGCACTGAAAAAAGAATGGAATTACCCTTTTCTTTGCCATTTTCCAAGAAGACACCTGTGTTGGTTTGTCAGAATATGTTATACACACCATTCTGTTTTTCGGGGTGGTAGTCCTAAGCACTGCTAAGCCTCCAAATATTTACAATCTAATGCAAATTAGGTGTGGGGAGAAGGGATTCAGACACAAAATTTCTATGCTGCTATGAATCATTCCGGTGCAGAAAATAAGTGTTTAAATCAAAAAACGTCGGTAATGTTTACTGAACATTAACAATTGTATCTATCACTCAGGTAAAAACTAAATGTAAAAATCCTAGATATTTCTTAAATAAACATCCTTAAAACAGCCTGCTTTTATGTATCAGCCCCAGAAATATTCTAGAAATGAAAAGGATATAAATAAACAGACCACATCTCTGCAACCTTTGTAGTCTATGTCCTGTAGAGCTGTTGTGAAGCTTTGTATTTGAGGGATGTAACCAATTTATATGAGTATGAAAATCAAACTTTTTACAATATGTGATTGACAACATGTAATTATACACTCTCTATGGCCAATTAGATTAATAATAAAACTTATATTAAATGGATTAATAAAATACCATTAAAAAAAGGAAATCCCTAACATATTAAAATCACATTTCTCATTAGTACTGAAAAGGTCAGGCAATAAACCCAAAAACTGTCTGGGAAAAAAAAAACATTTTCGAGACATTTGTGTCTACTAAAAGCTCATAACTAAAATTAAGATCTATATTTTGGCACAATGACGATAAACAATATATATATTAATATAATTCAGATAATTTGCACAGAATAAAATCTTTATTCACAAAACACATTTGTCATAAAAAATAGGTTACTGCACATAATTTGCATTAATTTAGGTTCTTAAGAAAATTCTTGAAACATCCTATTACCTTGGTGCTAAGAGCATTATATTGATATTGATCAGTAATTCACCTAGCAGTTGGCTAGAGACAAATGCACACTAATGAGAGGTACAGGAAATACCAAAAATGCTGTGTTTTAATGCTTCAATAAACTGCACTAGATTTTATTTATTTAATTAATGAGGATTTTGGTGTGAAAAAATAAACTGCTCACCAACTGCTCAATTTTAATAGAATATCTGAATATATATGATTTTAATTATGGTCTAAACTGTCAAATTTGACTAGGGAACTATCCACACTCGATTTGAATAATTATTTAGAAAATTCAAATTTGATTTTCGAGAATTATCAAACACTGGCCCTTTAGGAATTCAAATTTGCCACCAAAAACCTGTGGAATTCAGAGTTCAGTGACCATTTTGAAGATGTTAGTAGCCTTCCTAACATTTCAAATGATTTTTAATAAAATGCGTCCGAGTTTAAAATATTAGATTTTTTTTTTAATAAATAACCCCCCTATCGAATTTCGAGTAAAATCAAATTCACATGAATTCGAAATTTAACCCTTGATAAATGTGCCTCCCCATGTTTGCTAGAGTCAGTTTTTTTTAGAGTTCAAACTACATACTTATATTACTAGGTATCTATAGAACTTCCAGGTGTCTGACAACACAACGATTAAATTAGAGGGGTTCACTATTTGATAAATACAGTATGTCTAAAAATCCCATAGTAATTAATAAAGAGTGGTGGAATTTTACTGTGGTGATCTTTAATTTCACATTTTGATAAATCTGTCCCATAATCTGGTTCTTAGTGGGGTCCTTCAGGTCTCGGTATTGGGTCCACTTTTATTTAACTTGTTCATTAGGGGAGAGTATTATAATAATATCAGTGTTTGCATATGACACAAAATTATGTGGCATCCTTGCAACAGGATCTTGACAAACTGGCAATTTGGGCAAATGACATTCAGGGGCAGATTTAGTAAGGGTCAAATTGAGGGAATTTTCGAAGTAAAAAAATTCGAAATTCATAGTAATTTTTTTAGATACTTCGACCATCAAATAGGATACTACAACTTCAAATTTACTTTGAATTCGATTAGAAGTAAAAATAGTTTAAATATTCGACCATTCCATAATCAAAGTACTGTCTCTTTAAAAAAAACTTTGACTTCAATACTTTGCCAAATTGAACCTGCCAAAGTGCTATGTTAGCCTATGGGGACCTTCTACAACCATTTTCTAAGTCTTTACACATCGAAGTAAAATCGTTTGATCGTATGCTAAAATAGTTAGAATTGTTTGCTTCGAACGATTTAATCTACTAATTACTTCGATCGTTCGTTGGCCAAATTCAGTGAAAAATACTTCGATATTCGAATACAAAGTATTTTAATTCGATGGTCGAATTTCAAAGGATTTTTCACTTCGATATTCGACCCTTGATAAATCTGCCCCTCAATGTTGATTAATGTACATGGGATGTAAAAATATGCAAGCCACTTATACCCTTAATGGGACTGTACTAGGCAAATCCATTATGGAAAAAGTAGATAATAAACTTGGCTGTAGCAAGCATTGCAAGCATTGCCAGTTAGCAGCATCAAGGGCAAATAAGGTCTTGAGCTGTGTTAAAAGGGACATAGATTAGTGGGTCATTCTTCTACTGTACAGAACACTGTTAAGGCACCATCTAGAATATGCCATACAGTTTTGGTTTCCAGTGCTCAAACAGGACTGAAAAGACTGGCCAAGTTGGGGTTGTTCACATTGGAGAAGAGGTGTTTAAGGGGTGTTATAATAACTATGTATAAATATAAGGGGATCATATAATTATCTAACTAATGCTTTATTTGTCAGTAGGTCCTTCTTTCGGAAGGGTTTTTTACAGTGAGAGCTGTGAAGATGTGGAATAGAGATGTGGCGAACTGTTCGCCGGCGAACTTGTTCGCGCGAACATCGGGTGTTCGCGCTCGCCGGAAGTTCGCGAACGTCGCGCGACGTTCGCCATTTTGGGTTCGCCATTGTTGGCGCTTTTTTTTGCCCTCTCACCCCAGACCAGCAGGTACATGGCAGCCAATCAGGAAGCTCTCCCCTGGACCACTCCCCTTCCCTATAAAAACCGAAGCCCTGCAGCGTTTTTTCACTCTGCCTGTGTGTGCTGAAGAGATAGTGTAGGGAGAGAGCTGCTGCCTGTTAGTGATTTCAGGGACAGTTGAAAGTTTGCTGGCTAGTAATCGTTTTGATACTGCTCTGTTATTGGAGGGACAGAAGTCTGCAGGGGTTTGAGGGACATTTAAGCTTAGGTAGCTTTGCTGGCTAGTAATCTACCTTCTACTGCAGTGCTCTGTATGTAGCTGCAGTGGGCAGCTGTCCTGCTTCTGATCTCATCTGCTGACTGCTGCAATAACAGTAGTCCTTGTAAGGACTGCTTTTATTTATTTTTTTGTTGTTTTACTACTACTACTACTACTACTACTATAAGAGCCCAGTGCTATTAGTCTAGCAGTGTTGGGGAGTGGGACTGGTGTGCTAATCTGCTGCTCTAGTAGTTCAGCAGCACCAACTTTAATTTTTTTTTTTTAATATTCATTTTTTTTTTTATTTTACTTTTTTTTATTTTACTACCGCTGTAGTAGTGTATAAGTTGACCTTTTAGGCATTATTTGCCCTGTAGGCATTATTTGCACACTGTTTTCTTCAACCCGCCATCGAGCTGTGTGACCTTGTTCACATTCTGTCTAAATATCCATAATATTACCGTCTCCAGAAAAAACACCGGAGTCACTTTTTTCAAGCAGCCATAATATATTTTACGTAATCCGTATCCACCGCTGTAGTAGTGTATACGTTGGCCTTGTAGGCATTATTTGCACACTGTTTTCTTCAACCCGCCATCGAGCTGTGTGACCTTGTTCCCATTCTGTCTAAATATCCATAATATTACCGTCTCCAGAAAAAACACCGGAGTCACTTTTTTCAAGCAGCATTCATATATTTTACGTAATCCGTATCCACCGCTGTAGTAGTGTATACGTTGGCCTTGTAGGCATTATTTGCACACTGTTTTCTTCAACCCGCCATCGAGCTGTGTGACCTTGTTCCCATTCTGTCTAAATATCCATAATATTACCGTCTCCAGAAAAAACACCGGAGTCACTTTTTTCAAGCAGCATTCATATATTTTACGTAATCCGTATCCACCGCTGTAGTAGTGTATACGTTGGCCTTGTAGGCATTATTTGCACACTGTTTTCTTCAACCCGCCATCGAGCTGTGTGACCTTGTTCCCATTCTGTCTAAATATCCATAATATTACCGTCTCCAGAAAAAACACCGGAGTCACTTTTTTCAAGCAGCATTCATATATTTTACGTAATCCGTATCCACCGCTGTAGTAGTGTATACGTTGGCCTTGTAGGCATTATTTGCACACTGTTTTCTTCAACCCGCCATCGAGCTGTGTGACCTTGTTCACATTTTGTCTAAATATTGATAATATTATCGTCTCTAGAAAAAACCTTGAGTTACTTTTTTTCAAGCAGCATTCATATATTTTACGTAATCCGTATCCACCGCTGTAGTAGTGTATACGTTGACCTTGTAGGCATTATTTGCACACTGTTTTCTTCAACCCGCCATCGAGCTGTGTGACCTTGTTCACATTTTGTCTAAATATTGATAATATTATCGTCTCTAGAAAAACCACTTGAGTTACTTTTTTTCAAGCAGCATTCATATATTTTACGTAATCCGTATCCACCGCTGTAGTAGTGTATACGTTGACTTTGTAGGCATTATTTGCACAGTGTTTTCTTCAACCCGCCATCTAGCTGTGTGTATTATCGTTTCCAGAAAAACCAACTGAGTTTTTGTTGTTGTTGTTGTTGTTTTTTTAAAAATAATGCCAGGCAAAGGCAGGCCGCCACGCAGAGGCCGTGCTAGGGGCCGTGCTGCTATGCAATCCTGTGGCCCTAGCAAATTGCCCAGTTTTTAAAAGCCAATGACCCTGAACTCCCAAAATGCTGAAGAGGTAGTTGACTGGCTTACACAGCACACCCCATCCTCTACCGTTTCTAACTTTACCACAACATCCTCCTCATCCTCCACTGCTATGGCCACCCCACGTAACACTTCCTCCACCACCGGTGCCCCTTCTTCACTGGGGTCAGAGGAGTTATTTTCCAATGAGTTTCTTGAACTGAGTAATGCGCAACCATTATTGCCAGAAGAAGATGAAGGAGATGAGGACCTTACACCAGATTTAATTCTGGCAGAGAACACGATAGAGATGGACATAATGAGTGATGAGGAGGAGGTCCCCGCTGCTGCTTCCTTCTGTGATGTGTCAGAAGAAATTGATGCATCTGAGGAGAATGATGATGAGAGATTGATGTTTTGTGGGTGCCTAGTAGAAGAGAGCAAGAGGAGGGTAGTTCAGATGGAGAGACGGAGAGTCAGAGAGGCAGTAGGAGAATAAGACTTAGAAGAAGCAGGGAGGACAGCCCGCAGGGATCAGCAGGGCAACAACATGTATCGGCACCTGTGTTCAGCCGGCCAACGCACCCGCCATTGCCGCCAATACCGCCAACTCCGCCAACTTCTACTGTTACCGCCAGATCGCACACTTCCAAAAAGTCAGCAGTGTGGGATTTTTTTAATGTGTGTGCCTCTGACAAAAGCATTGTAATTTGCAATGAGTGCAGTCAGAAACTGAGCCTTGGTAAGCCCAACAGCCACATAGGTACAACTTCTATGCGAAGGCACATGAGCGGCAAGCACAAAGCACTTTGGGAGCAACACCTCAAAGGCAACAGGCAAACTAAAAGCCACACTCCTTCTGGTCCAGCATCTTACTGCTCTACCTCTGCTCTCCTTGACCGTCTGAACCACCCTCCACTCCGCCTTCCACCTTGACCACCTGTTCCCATTCCCAGTCATCTGCCACCAGCCAAGTTTCTGTGAAGGCCATGTTTGAGCGTAAGAAGCCAATGTCTGACTGTCACCCCCTTGCCCGGCGTCTGACAGCTGGCTTGTCTGCACTCTTAGCCCGCCAGCTTTTACCATACCAGCTGGTGGACTCTGAGGCCTTCCGCAAATTTGTAGCAATTGGGACACCGCAGTGGAGGTACCCAGCCGCAATTTTTTTTCTAAAAGGGAATACCACACCTGTACCAACATGTGCAGAGCCAAGTTACCGCATCTCTGTCACTTAGTGTTGGGCCAAAGGTCCATATGACTACTGACGCATGGTCCTCCAAGCATGGTCAGGGCAGGTATGTCACCTACACTGCCCACTGGGTGAACTTGGTAATGGCTGGGAAGCAGGGAATGGGTAGCTCAACAACAACAGTGGAGTTGGTGTCACCGCCACGGATTGCACGCGGTTCTGCCACCACCTCTACTCCTCCATCGCTCTCTACCTCGTCTTCTTCTTCTTCTTACTCTGCTGCTGCGGTCCTCCTTCTCCTCCTCCACACCTGTGCACCCCCAGCTCCCCCTAGGCTATTCGACGTGCCAGGTACGCTTGTCACGCTGTCTTGGGGATGACGTGCCTGGAAAGCAAAACCATACCGGATCTGTACTCCTGTCATCTCTGCAGTCACAGGCCGATCGGTGGCTGACCCCACACCAACTGCAGATCGGAAAAGTGGTGTGTGACAATGGAAGCAATCTGTTGGCAGCGTTGAGACTAGGCAATTTAACACATGTGCCCTGCATGGCACATGTGTTAAATTTAATAGTCCAACGTTTTGTCTCCAAGTACCCAGGATTCCAGGACGTTCTCACCCAGTCCAGAAAGGTGTCGGCCCATTTCAAGACGTTCCTACACAGCCATGGCACGCCTTGCTGACATTCAGCAGCGCTACAACATGCCAGTCAGGCGTTTGATTTCTGACAGCCAGACTCGCTGGAATTCAACGCTCCTTATGTTGGAACGTCTGCTGCAACAACAAAGGGCCGTCAACGAGTACCTTTTTGAACTGGGTGGTAGGACTGGATCTGCACAGCTGGGGATTTTTTTCCCCCGTTACTGGGTGCTTATGCGCGATGCCTGCAGGCTCATGCGACCTTTTGAAGAGGTGACAAATATGGTCAGTCGCACCGAAGGCACCATCAGCGACCTAATACCCTTCGCTTTCTTCCTGGAGCGTGCCGTGCGACGAGTGACAGATGAGGCTGTAGACCAGCGTGACGAGGAGCTGGAAGCGCACGATTTCTGGTCGGAATCACCAGAACGAACCCAGGCACCTGCTGCAAACGCAGGGAGAGGTGCCAGAAGTGGAGTCAGAGGAGGAAGGTGGCTTTGTGGAGGAGGAGGAGGAGGACCAACAGGAGCAGGCTTCCCAGGGGGCTAGTGGTGACCTTTTGGGACCCCTGGTCTTGTACGTGGCTGGGGGGAGGAGACCGTGGATGATGCAGTCCTTGATAATGAGGAAGCGGAGATGGATAGCTCTGCATCCAACCTTGTGAGAATGGGGTCTTTCATGCTGTCATGCCTGTTGAAGGACCCCCGTATCAAGAGGCTTAAGGAGAAGGACCTGTACTGGGTCGCAACGCTACTAGACCCTCGTACAAGCATAAAGTGTCAGAAATGTTACCAACATACCACAAGTCCGAAAAGATGCGGCATTTACAAACCAGCCTGCAAAACATGTTGTACAATGCTTTTAAGGGTGATGTCATTCAGGAACTCATCAACATTCCAGGGGCAGAGGTGCCAGTAATCCTGCCACGAGCACACCTGCAAGGACAAAGCCCTTTGGCCAGTCTGTAACGTCAGACATGCAAATGTTTTTCTGTCCAAGGCAGCGCCACAAACCCTTCTGGATCCACCCTCAAAGAACGCCTCGACCGGCAGGTAGCGGACTACCTGGCATTAACTGCAGATATCGACACTCTGAGGAGCGATGAACCCCTGGACTACTGGGTGCGCAGGCTTGTTCTGTGGCCAGAGCTGTCACAATTTGCCATGAACCTCTTGTCTTGCCCAGCCTCAAGTGTGCTCTCAGAAAGGACCTTCAGTGCAGCAGGAGGGATTGTAACTGAGAAGAGAACTCGCCTAGGTCACAAAAGTGTCGATTACCTGACCTTTATTAAAATGAATGAGGGGTGGATCTCGGAGGGTTACTGCACGCCGGAAGACTTGTTCTGACTTCTATGCAGCTGTCCTTCTCTTCAAGCCTCATGACTCCACACACAGCTGTCCTTTAGCGTCCTCCTCCTCCCTCCGCCACCGTTACAAACTAGGGTGCAAACCCTACTGGTTTAATTTTTTCTGGCCTCTGTGCTTCAGTGGCTGCAACCAAAAAAACTGGGCAAACAATGTCTACAAGGTCAACGTATGGCAAAAAATGACTATTTTCAGCATTTATATGGCATATTTTTCTGGCAACTGTGCTTCAGTGGCTGCATCCAAAAAATGCATATTTTCTGCATTTATATGGCATAATTTTTCTGGCCTCTGTGCTTCAGTGGCTGCAACCAAAAAAATGCATATTTTCTGCATTTATATGGCATAATTTTTCTGGCCTCTGTGCTTCAGTGGCTGCAACCAAAAAAATTTATATTTTCAGCATTTATATGGCATAATTTTTCTGGCAACTGTGCTTCAGTGGCTGCGACCAAAAAAATGACTATTTTCAGCATTTATATGGCATATTTTTTCTGGCCTCTGTGCTTCAGTGGCTGCGGCCAAAAAAACTGGGCAAACAATGCCTACAAGGTCAACGACGTTGACCTTGTAGGCATTGTTTGCCCAGTTTTTTTGGCCGCAGCCACTGAAGCACAGAGGCCAGAAAAAATATGCCATATAAATGCTGAAAATAGTCATTTTTTGCCATACGTTGACTCAACGTATATGGCAAAAAATGACTATTTTCAGCATTTATATGGCATATTTTTCTGGCAACTGTGCTTCAGTGGCTGCGACCAAAAAAATGCATATTTTCTGCATTTATATGGCATAATTTTTCTGGCCTCTGTGCTTCAGTGGCTGCAACCAAAAGTGGCTGCAACCAAAAAATTTATATTTTCAGCATTTATATGGCATAATTTTTCTGTCAACTGTGCTTCAGTGGCTGCGACCAAAAAAATGCATGTTTTCTGCATTTATATGGCATAATTTTTCTGGCCTCTGTGCTTCAGTGGCTGCAACCAAAAAAGTTTATATTTTCAGCATTTATATGGCATAATTTTTCTGTCAACTGTGCTTCAGTGGCTGCGACCAAAAAAATGCATATTTTCTGCATTTATATGGCATAATTTTTCTGGCCTCTGTGCTTCAGTGGCTGCAACCAAAAAAATGTATATTTTCAGCATTTATATGGCATAATTTTTCTGGCAACTGTGCTTCAGTGGCTGCGTCCAAAAAAACTGGGCAAACAATGTCTACAAGGTCAACGTATGGCGAAAAATGACTATTTTCAGCATTTATATGGCATATTTTTTCTGGCAACTGTGCTTCAGTGGCTGCGTCCAAAAAAACTGGGCAAACAATGCCTACAAGGTCAACGTATGGCAGTTGTTTAAAGAGAACAGTAGATTACTAGCCAGCAAAGCTACCTAAGCTAAAATGTCCCTCAAATCCCTGCAGACTTCTGTCCCTCCAATACAGAGCAGTATCAAGCAGATTACTAGCCAGCAAACTTACTATCATCTGTCCCTGAAATCACTAACAGCTCTCCCCCTACACTATCTCTTCCAAGCACACACAGGCAGATTTTTCAGATACATTTTTGCCCTTGATCCCCCTCTGGCATGCCACTGTCCAGGTCGTTGCACCCTTTAAACAACTTTAAAATCATTTTTCTGGCCAGAAATGTCTTTTCTAGATGTTAAAGTTCGCCTTCCCATTGAAGTCTATGGGGTTCGCGAACCGTTCGCGAACCGCTCGCGTTTTTGCACAAGTTCGCGAATATGTTCGCGAACTTTTTTTCCGACGTTCGCTACATCCCTAATGTGGAATTCTCTCCCTGAATCAGTGGTACAGGCTGATACATTAGATAGCTTTAAGAAGGGGTTGAATGGCTTTTTAGCAAGTGAGGGAATACAGTGTTATGGAAGATAGCTCATAATAAAAATTGATCCAAGAACTAGTCCAATTGCTCTATTGCTCTAGTACCATGTAATTGGGAAGTATATGGAACTGTTATCTATATACATTTAACAATTTTGATTTTGCTAATTTACCTTACTTCAATATTACTTCAGTGTCAAATTTTAAATTGCCTAAATAATGAACGCTGCAGACAAAAAAAATTCAACCATTTACCTGTTTTTTAACATTTTTTTCATTATTAGTTTATGGAATTTGAATGCTTTGATATTTCTTTTTTCATTTTCATGGCACTAAGTTATTATGCCATAAATCAATCAGGAAATTTACTAAGCCACAAGAACTTACATTTTAATAGTCTTTTGAATATTATAAAAAGATAGCACTCTCTAGCCATCAATGTACAACGTGTTCTAATCAAAACCAGTGGATTCATTATTATAGCTGTGCCATTTCCTGCTGAACTCACAGTTTCTGAAATGTAAGCTACAAGAATTGCATCCTCTGTTTTAGATAGCATGTCTAGCAACACAAAAATCAATGTTTGCTACAAATAAAGGAACAGTGTTATAAAAAGAGAACCAAGTGCAATGTCCTTGAACATCATGGTTTAAATATGCCCTGCATTCATTTTCTTAAAAAGACTACTAAATACCAAAAAAGTGTCTACATCAACTGTAGTCGTGTATTAAAACTTTCATTCATTCTTTTTCTAGTTTGAAATTTGACTTACTCAAGGGAAAACAATACCCATGATTAAATAACTGATATTATTAGTTATTCTTTCTATGAAATATAATATAAATGTGCAGTCACTTTCCTTACAACCACACTGGAGGAAAATATTGTACAAACTTACAACGCCTATGCCTTACCGATTTGAAAGCTTTGAACTACGTACATGATAAAATATAAATATGAACAAAACATATCAAACTTTTTATAGCAGATTGTTAGGGCCTACTCCTCTGAGTTAAACAAAATTAAAGAATTGGTTATTTCTCTTGGTATACCATGATTTTTTTCCTAGAAAATTTAATCTAGCATAGATATAATTGCAGCTGCAAAGATTAGTGTGGGATTTTTCAAATATAAATATTGCAAATGTTATAGGTAGTCAATGTATTTAAAATAATTTTATAACTAAATTGTAAATTACATAAAAAAATGAAAGATGTATGACTAAGTTACAAATCCCTTCCTCTAGAAGCTGTTTTACGTCTATTTTACAAAAAATAATTTCCTCTAATTTTACAACCATATTTATTTTAATGGCTTATGGTATAAATATGTGTAAAAAGAGAAAATAGGAAGAGCATGCTGTTTACTGAGCTTTTAGAGCCTGAGTGGCTTTCAGATTTGATTTGAAATTCTACTATTCTATTTATATTCTATTTTTGCTCAAAAGTTCTCTGCTTTTGGACAGATAGAGAATGCTTGCAGCTAAATTCTTGGTTCAGGAAATGAGTTAACTGTCTTAAGGATGTAACCTGCCTTAGGTAGAAAGAAGTAGGACATGGGAATTTATCACACTTAAAATCTAATCATTTGGCCTGCAAAGAAACAAGAACTTGCTAATATGACCATTTATGGTTTCTTCCAATAATCCAACCACCTTCAAATGATTCTAGCACTCATTACATACCGTATATACTCGAGTATAAGCCGAGATTTTCAGCATCCAAAATGTGATGAAAAATTCTACCTCGGCTTATACTCGAGTCAGCGGGCAGTAGCTGAGATTGCAGTCACTTTTAATCATTCTTATACCAACAGTTTACTTAGGGAGAGACTGCAATATCACACAGCACCCTCTGTTGGTTATATGAAAGAATAACAGTGCGCCCTCTGTTGGTTATATGAAAGAATAACAGTGACTGCAATATCACACAGTGCCATCTGTTGGTTATATGAAAGAATAACAGTGCGCCCTCTTTTGGTTATATGAAAGAATAACAGTGACTGCAATATCACACAGTGCCATCTGTTGGTTATATGAAAGAATAACAGTGACTGCAATATCACACAGCGCCATCTGTTGGTTATATGAAGGATTAACAGTGATGGCAATATCACACAGCACCCTCTGCACATGGTAGTGGGACAGTGAGACAATGCACACAGTAATCCGTTTGGCAATTCTCTGTCACCATCAACTTTGCAAAGAAGTCCAGTTGATCGCTGGGGGGTCGCTTTGGCAGAATGTGCGCTGCTGGGAGACAGGGCTGTAGTTTTGTCTAGGCTTGTACTCAGGTCAATACATTTTCCCAGTTTTCGTAGGTAAAATTAGGTACCTCGGCTTATACTCGAGTATATACGGTAACAGAAATAGAAATATCATGTAGAAACTAGTATATTATGTTACATTGAAGAATGGTGACGGGGGGTAGGTGAGAGACACCTAATATATACTACTTATCATACATATATCAGTTACTAATCATGTAATAAAATACAAGGAATTGGAATTCCCTCAGGCAGGGAGATGTATATATCGCTAAGTAGACACTATCTTCTACATGTAACATATTTGGAATCTATAATATAAATAAATATACTATTTTCAGTTCTATATATATGCATACTTTTTCCAAATGTCTAAAATATTCAGCAATGCATTTAGTATTACTTCACAACATATCATCTCAGACACCTTACTTTTAATTATATCAGGCTTTTTTTTTTAAAGGCAGCTGTAAAAAGTGATCATGAAGGAATGACAACTCAATGAAAATAATGTAACATATTGGAACACTTGGGAAAGAAACAGTAATGATAAAAAATCTCCCCCATCTTCTCAAGAATTCTTTTTAATTCGCATTTGGAATCATCTCTAAGAAATATATATATTATATATCAATGAAAAAGGTGAATAAGGTGCATATGCTGCTAAACCCTTCTTGTGATTTCCAGCATGATCCACCCATGCTGTTTTTGAACTACATAAATTTTATATGACTTGCAGTGAGCATTTAGAGTGTTAATTCAACAATTCATACAGGATTGAGACCTTGCTCCAATTATTTGTGCCTGTTAGTGATGGGCGAATTTGTCCCATTTTGCTTTGCCAAAAAATGTAGAGAAATGCATCGAAGTCACTGGGGGTCATTTATCAACACTGGACAAATTTGCCCGTGGGCAGTAACTCGTGGCAACCAATCAATTTGTTGCATTCATTGTTCTACCTGAAGCTGGCCGAAGAAAGTCACTCACTGATTGGTTGCTATAGGTTACTGCCCATGTGCAAAGTTGTCCAGTGTTGATAAATGAGCCCCAATGGGCTGCAGGATAATGGAGTGCTCTACCTGTAGACTTCCCACATGTTGAATGTGGTGGGTGCTCAACCAGAAATCCCCTTCCTTGCACAAGGACAGTTGTCAATATTAGAAAAAATCCAGACACTCAAAAATTGCTGTGTGAAAATAGGTTATTTATTTATCCCATAAGCATTCAAAAGCAAGGCAATGTTTCGGACCCCTCCGGGCCCTTTATCAAACAGCAATTTTTTGGTGTGCTTCCAGAGTTTTTCTAATATTGAAGTCAATGGGCGTCAAAATTATTTTGATGAGCGTCAATTTTGACACTCGCAACAATTTTTATACGCGCAACAATGCGCGTGACTATTCTGACATGCGCCCAAAATTTTTTGACGCAATGGATTTTTTTGCTGGTGAATTGTTGCTACAGTTTTTCTAATTAGTTCGCCGGTGGCGAAACTTAGAAATTTGCAACGAATTTGCACCTGGTAAATTTATTCATGCATCACTAGTGCCTGCGGTCCTATCACAGGCTCAAATTTCTGTGCCTCTGGAATCAGGCACAGTATTCATATCTAAAAGTGGACAGTATGCAAGCAAGTGCTAAAAAGGTGTAGCAGAATCCTTGCATTTATCACCTCTCAGTATTGGCATTATGTACAATTGTGCTTTTGAACAGCCTGCAAAATGTTCTTGGACTGAACAGGTGTATGGAGAACTAATGGGTATTTTTTTTTTTTGATGGCTGTGAGTTACATCTTAAATGCCATAGAAAGCTCATAATAAACTTAGATCTATTTCCTACCTGTAAATTTTGTATCTTGTGGTAAATCCTTGACGACTTCTGTCCACAAAATCAGTGTATTCCTGTGAGTGATGAAAGGGTCCCTTGTCAGAAAGGAGCCAATCAAAAGGACTGGTGGCATGCTGGTCTGAAACAGCATCAATTAAAATAATCCCGCAATGAAGACTCAGTGCAATCCATACCCATAGAGCCATCAGAGAGAGCAATTCAGCAACAGCACTGCATCGCCATATCATGCTTCAGGGCTTATATCCTTCATTCTCTTAGCTTTGCTTCATCATCTACACACAAAAAAATAAGATGTTAATTACATGGTTAGTTAAGTTGGGGTGAAAAAAGACCAAAGTCCATAAAGTTCAACCCCTCCAAATGAAAGCCAGCATCTATACTCACACTGACCTCTCCATACTCTCACATAAACTATACATCAATATCTATATTTATTGTAGATTTTAATATCACTAAAGCCCTAGATATTATATATATATTATATATTATTAAAAGCATTAACAGAATCATCAGCCATCACAACAACATCCAGCAGGGCATTCCACAACCTCGCTGCCTCACTGTGAAGCACCATCTACGTTGTTTCAAATGAAAGTTATTTCATTTGAAAAAAAATGTCTGCTTGTCCTCTGTGCATGTTATTATTAATGCAATAGAGAGGTTTATTATACTAACCAGATGGATCTTTTGCACCTCATACAGTCATTCACCAATCCCTTACTGCTTTAGGTTACTTTCAGCGAGGTCTTGCAACTCTCTGAAATATTGTAAATATTTTATTTCAAAATAAAATGACTCCTGTGATCATATCCTTTGAATACTTGAAGAATAAATTGATTTAATGAATTTCCCTGATTTTACATTTTCCTGGATTTTAAATTGTTTCCTAATCACCTGATAAATGTAAAATGGGGGTTCTACTGTAGATGACATATAGCAGAAGTGCAGTTGCCAATAGTAGCAAAGTGGCACTTATTTTTGAACAGTCTACTATAAGTTGGAACATAACAGCATAAAGGCCGAACCGGTTGCTTTCTGTTATTTGTAACATTAAAGTTATGTGCGTCATACCTTCTCACTCCCACATCCACCCACCTATCATATGCTATTAGCTCCAAAAAATAACTTTTACAACCCCTACATAAAGGCATGTAACGATAGAATAGTTGAACATAAAAAAAAAAAAACTATGACAGCTTGTTAACCTTGTCTACCATATAAAGGTAATTCAGATTTAGAATACTACCTACAGCTTTTTATTTCTAAAAATACACTTGCCAAAAGTGCATTTTTAATGTGATTTCAGCAAAATTTACTTGTTATAGTTAACTGATATAGATTAGTATCAGCATGATGCAGGAAAAGTATAGAAACCTCTGGAAGAGTCCTAAAGAGGAAACATGGCTTCAATACAAACCCTAAAATAAGAAAAAAACAAACAATATTATTATTAATTATTATTATTATTATTATATTTTACTGTTTTTCCAAAATCTAATTTTCAAGTTGAATGTCCCTGTCTCTGGTGTTTCAGTCTGGCAGCTCAGTAAATTCAGGTGCAGATTCTGCACTATTACAATTTTGCAACATTTAGTTGATATATTACTCAGTAGCATCTCTGGAGTACAGGTATTAGCAACTATTGTATTAATTCTAACAGCTGCCTTTAATGCAACTCGGGGATCCTGCTCAGCAGGGACAAACAAAAAAAAACGTGTATCAATTAAATGTATCAATTTAGAACAGTTTCCAGGGTCAGCAACCCTCTCCTTCCAGAGTTGCTTTAGAAGGTGAAAGATGAAATTTTACGCTTCAATATTAGAAAAACGGTCACACATTGAAAATAGAAAGTAATTGGAAAAAGTCTTTATTTCTGGTGAACTATCTGAAACAAACTGAACTTAAAAAAAGTGTTTGAAGGTGAACAATCCCTCTCAATCACTGATTTCATTCCAATTCACAGCACCAAATACATTAAGAAAACTGACCACTTGTATCTTGCTTCTCTCTGTATTTCCAGCTCATCCTGCTACCAATTATGAGCTGTAATGCATTGCCAATTAGAATTTAGACAGTGGCTCCCAGTTAACGATCTCTGATTCTGACTAGTTTCCTGCAGGAAAAGCAGCAGGGCTGAGGACACTAAGTAACTCATTTTGTGTGCATTTGCATATATACAGTATATATATATACAGTATATATATATATATATATATATATATATATATATATATATATATATATATATGATATTTTACACTCGGTTTCCTTCTAGACAACATTAAAATATGTGTGTTAAAATGCACATTTAACTCCAAAATTTTAATTTTCAAGTTAAATAAACTGAGCATCTTTCAAACTTGCTGATGGGGGATTGCAGGCTGGCAACATTGTGCAGGTACAATACATTTTCTTTGTCTTGAAAAAAGACTGTCACTTTATGTTGTCCATTTAATGTACAATGGAAATGTTGGCACGGGTGTGATGGATCTCTGAAAAGTACTGGAGAAAATGATCTGATCTCTTTGTAGAACTGAGTTAAAATAGTTATGGACATAACCCATGCACAAGTAAAGAATACACCCAAAGGCTCCAACAAGGCTGTGCATGCCTGAAGAAGAACAATAGGCAGCCCCAGCAGGGGAAATAATCCTGGCACCCAGGCTCCAATAAGACTTGTAGAACATTTATCAGAGAGAAAAAGAGCAGAAGAAAGATAGGCTCTACTGCTTCAGTTACCCCTCAGTCATACAGTATATTCACTTTCTTTCACTTTCTTTTTTTCTTTCTGCAGGCTGACTTCAGCCCCTGATCGCTAGTAGAATGCTCTTCTTTGCTCATGTCTAGAAGCCTTGTGTCGGCTCCAGAGAGGATAAGCAAAACATTGCCAAAATCAGCATGTTTGTGTTGGAGCAGACACAAAGCTTCAAGGCACAAACAGAGAAGAGTGTGGATTGTGAAACTGTGAATTGTCTTTCTGTTGGACTTCAGAACTGCCTTTTTATTATTTTACTTCCATAAATGGATTTTTTTACAAAATAATGTTATATAATACACAAAAGCCATGAATATCTTGTAAATTATATCCTTATAAATGGTGAGTTCTGATGTCATGAGTTATAAATGGTGAGTTCTGATGTCATTTCTGTCACATGACTCGCTGAAATTTGTGTATTATAATAAATAAAGTACCCCCAGTTGTAAAATATGAGGATATTAGAAGTTACCTCGGAGTTCCATGACCTTTATAAAAACACTCGGCCTTCGGCCTCGTACTTTTATATGGTCATGAAACTCCTTGGTAACTTATAATATCCTTTTTACAAGAGGGGGTACTTTATCCACTATATTATATACAGTATATATACTTGCTTAACACAATTTAGAAATATGACAAATTCCAACATGTTCATTGCCAAGGAACTTTTTTTTCAAATTCTCTATAGTATACCTGACCTTAAACATGGTATATAATTGTATTATGTCTCATTAGATAGCCCATGTGTGTGATATACAGTATTACTGCTTCTGGTTCATTTCTATAAGTTACTAGGTTTTGGGTATTTTCTCAACATTATGGTGTGTTATATATCCCCACATTTATATCAAATAGATTTTGTAGTAAAAAATTCTAAAATCAAAAATCTAATTTGAGAACTTTTTAATGAAATAAAAAATTGAAAACTTGAAAATGTGCTTATTTATCGAAAAAATTGAATTTCAGAATAACTAGATAATGAATAAATATAAAAAAAACAACTAGAACTGAGTCAAACCCCATTCTACCCATCATTTTCAATGAGTCTGCCATCTTTTAAATGAATCTCAAATACTCAAATTGAAACATACAGTCGCTTAAATTTTGCTAATACAATTCCCATTGACTTCTACATGAACTCTCCAGCTTTTAGAAGTCAAATTTTTATATTCAATTTTTTTGCTCTTTTTTTGTGCCACACAAGGCTTGACTAGCTGTGAAAGTGAAATTTAACTGCTGAAAAATGACCCCTTTACTGTATGAAAAAATGCTGTTTGTAGAGCTGAGCTCTAGTATATGCAGTCCCTGGTTTTCTTTTGTTGACCAACCTGTCATCTGCAGCTGGTAGTAGCTGTAAAAAAATGGCTGCAGCAGGGAAAACTAAATAGTTATTAATTGTCTATATCACACTTAAATTCATTAAAGGGGGAATTGGCAAGAAAATGATATGTGTAATTTAATATGTGTATTAATACTGTAGTAATACTGAAATAAACTTTCTACACATAATCAATTTAAAAAATCTATCATTTCAGAAATAATCAGGTTTATCTTCACATCTGCACTCTCAGCATCTGTTTCTCTTCATTCCGTCTTCTTGCAGGAGTTGGGTGACATAGCCAATATATCTTTTAGGGGGGCTCCCTTTTCTAGCAGATGAATTAGAGCTCACTGAAATAACTGACTCCAGTACAAACAAAAATCTAACAAAGTAAATTACTTTGGCACAAATCCTGCATAAATATAGATAGATTGAGAGAGTCTGACAGACAAAAAAAAGGAGCCCCCCAAAGGCTGCATTGGACCCAACTGTCATTCAAAATTAGACTCCCAACTCCTGAATGAAGAGAGAAAGATGCAAGGCAGATATTGTATATTTCAGAATGGTCAGAATTTTTAACCGATTATAAAAAAAAAGTCTAATTTTAGTATAATGAAACATAATAAATTTTAATTTTCTCAGCAGTTCCCCTTTAATACCACCAGCATGTATTTAAAAACATAGGGTAATGTAGCCAATCCTGCCAATGTCTCCTGGGAGTTGCACAATGGTTCCCATTGTAGGATAGTAGACAAAGCAAAAGATGATCCCTTCTTTTTTCTAGCTATCAACAATCCAAATGCTTTAATGTAGAGACTACAAGACACATTTTATTGCCACATTTTATGGCCTGGCTAAGAAGCCCATCCAAATGTAACTGTATAATATAACGTTGACAATTTGTCTATGGTGATTAAAGGCAAGTGGAATCAATGAGGATAAAAGTACACTGCATGTTGATTCCAAACTCTGCCTTCAATAAACATTTATTTTCTGCCATGTCTCCCTGCTTATATTTTAATTAAGAAAAGATCTCAGCATTTCTCACTAAATAAATACATTTAGACACAAGTTCTCTTGACATTTTTCTTGCTTCTAATATTTATGGATCTTTAAAGCACAGTGGTTTTGCAGAACAAATCAGGTATCGGATGAAAATAAAAAGGATGCATACTAAATGGTAGCATACTATAGCATACTCAGTAATTCAGTTTAATATACTAAAGTTCTTTTATGCAAGAAATAACTGACATCTGCAATGTTCCCTGGAGCTTGTGTGTTTGTTTGGGGAAATAGGGCATCATTAAGTATATAGGCATGGATTGAGTGCTCAGAATAATTCAACTATAGCACTTTTTTTCCAAGGACATTCTAGCAAATAATTTCATTAATTAAATGAATTTGCCTATGCAGCAATGCTTGATAATAGGAATTTCTCTTTTTAGTTGTTTCTGTACGTAGCAGCATTCAGCAATGTGTTTTAGTTGAAGGGAAAAAAACCAAAATATACTATTTATAACATTCTAAAAGTAAGAAAAAGAAAATGTTTTCATTTTTATGTCATTTTAATAGTTGATGAAACTACCCAGGCTTAACCTGAAGGGCATTTTATGAAATGTACACTCAGGGTGGGTGATCAGATTTTTTTCATATTACATGTTTCAATCAAGCAAGTTCCAACTGAGAAATCCTACCCAGTCTGTAGTGTTAGTGCCTATTAGCAGTCTCTTTCAGCAGTTCCTATTCCTTGAACAGTCTGCAGTCAAAATACATGAACATAATTATGGCTTAAGGCAACCATTAATTTGAAGGACCTCTTTGATGTGAAAATGTATTTGTAAAATGCCCAAACCTATTATTCCTTCCTTATATGAGCACAGAATAAATTGATGTAAAATCATGTTTAGCAATCAGTTAAAACAAAGAATACCTTTGTGTACTTTTTATACGAATGATTCTTAGTACTGGGTGTAAAGATTGATAAGTGCTTAGTAGAGGGGGGAATTATAATGGCATGTTTTATGGTTTATATCCATATGATCTATAAAGTTTATTTTTATAAAAGTCGCACACAAAACACGTAGAAACATATTTATCAAGGGTCGAATTTCGAATTGCTAAAACTTTGAAATTCAAATTTGAAAATAGCAACCGAAATTAAGTCGGTTTTTTTTGGTCGAATAGGTCAGTTTTCGGTCGAATAGGTCCGTATTCGGCTCATACGAATCGAAGGAATATCGCATTCGATCGAATTTGAATCAAAGTTTTTTCCACCAATTGATTCCAAATAGCTTCTAGGAGATCCCCCATAGGCTAAAACAGCAATTTGGCAGGTTTTAGATGGCGAACGGTTGAAGTCGAATTTTTAAAGTACATGATAAATTTCGATATTCACATTTTTTAATTTTTTTCCAATTCAAATCGAATTTCGACTATTCCCTAGTCGAAGTACACATAAAATAGCTTGAAATTCTAATTTTTTCCATTCAAAAATTCACCTCAACCTTTGATAAATCTGCCCTGTAATCTCATTTTGTTTGCCACAAACTTATCAATGTTAAAACATTTAAAATAGAATTCAAGTCATCAGTAGGGATGTAGCGAACCGCCGCCGATGTGTTCGCGAACGCCGTTCGCGAACACCGGCAAAATTTGCGAACTGTTCGCGAACTGTTCGCGAACTTCGATCATCCGAAAATCGTTCGATTCGAACGATCGAAGGATTTTAATCGTTCGATCGAACGATTTTCGTTCGAATCGAACGAAAATCGTTCGATTTTAGCGATCGAATGGTCGAATGGGCGACCGATTTTGACGCGAACGCCTATTGGCGAACGTCGCGCGACGTTCGCGAACTTGCGGCGGACGCGAACAGTCGAAGTTCGCGCGAACTAGTTCGCCGGCGAACAGTTCGCTACATCCCTAGTCATCAGGGACATAAACATTTTTTTTATGAGGTTATTCTTTAACCCTGATTGCGGAAAAAAATACAGTGGTGAAAAACTACATTGGGATGAACACATGTAAGTATTTTAATAAACAGGAAAATGTAGAGATTGAGCTTCATCACAATTATATGGTTTTATACCCAATAATTTGGGTATAAAAAAAATTCAGGAGGTTGTGCAGTCTAATGCTATGCCTCAAGTATTGTATGCTTATTTTAAAGATTGTACAACTGCAGGGTATATCATATTTTTCACTAAGAATATACTATTTGATAATTATTTACTGAAAAAGTATATTTTTTGTATCAAAAATACTTTGCAGTGAAATGAACATTTCACGAAATGTACATTTTTGTTATTTTTTTCTGTTTACAAGTTAATTTCCCTATATGACCGATGATTGACGGAGATTGGTGCTAATGACTGAACTTCCCATTATAGTCACTGGGAAATAATGTACACTGACTTCTTAGCCAGAGACAATAAAAAGTCCCATAGTGCATAACCCTACGTCTATGGAAGTACATTACAATATAGCATACCTTTCAGTATAAAGCATACTGGTTTTAAACAGTGAACGTTGTAATTCAGAGTTAATGAATTTCATATGTTCATAGTGATCATTTGAATTGTACCTACTGTATGTACATGAAAGGTAAACTTTAGGATGAGTATCAGGCTAAAAGGGTATATACATGATGAGGCTATTTAAATGCTGTCACTTCCTTTTGTGTTTGATTAGCAGATGCATACTGTTAATTAAAGGGGCAATTCATCTTTGACTTAATTTTCAATATGATTTAGAGAGTTATATTCTCAGATAATTAGCATTTGGTCTACATTTTTTGTTTTATGTGGTTTTTTTTTAATTATTTAACTTTTTGTTCAATACTCTTAAGATTGGAATTTCAGCAGCTACCTACTTGGGTCTAGTTTACCTTAGCAAACAGGAATTACTTTGAATGAGATACTGGAATATGAGTAGTAGGATATGAGTAGTAGGATGCGTGAATAGGTAGATAAGTAATAGAAAGTAACAGCAATACAATAAAGAGCAAAATTTACCCCCATTTGAGAAATGAAGAACAGAAGAGGAAAGAATAATTCATAAACTATAACAAAAATATATTCCAGTTGAAAAGTTGTAAATGATAGGCCATTCTTTAACATACTAAATTTAATTAAATGTTAACTTCAAAGTAAACTACCCCTTCAACACTTCCTACAAACTAAGCATAGTGATATACAGTATGTCCTGTTTATTGCTTTTCCCTGTATATTCTACTACTGTAATGACTAATGTACCAATTTACACTACAGAGAGCTGTATAGAGTTTATAAAAAGGTGTATAAAAAATATTTGATATTTTTTGTATAGAAGTAATAAAAATTCAACATACTATAAAATGTTTAGCATTCTAACATTTCGGGGCCCATTTACTTAGCTCGAGTGAAGGAATAGAATAAAAAAAACTTCGAATTTCAAATGTTTTTTTTGGCTACTTTTGCCTTCGACTTGACCTTCGACTACTTTGTTCGATTGAACGAATTGCGGTAAATCCTTCGACTTTGATATTCGAAGTCAAAGGATTTAACTTCGACAGTTGAATATCGAGGGTTAATTAACCCTTGATATCCGACCATAAGTAATTTTGCCCCCCAATGTATGCCTTCAACTAAATTACCAGAGTCAAACGATCAAGCATTGTTAGCAAATAAAGATAAAAACGAAGGGGTTATTTATTAAAACTTGATTTTTTCTAGTTGAATTTTTAGTGAAAAAAGTTGCACATTTCGAAATGAAAAATTCAATTTTTTTTCAATCCAATTCTTTTTTACCTGAAATATTAGTTAATAAGCCAAATTTGTGGATGAGAGTTAGATCGTGATTGTTTCTGGTAAAATATGAGTCAAAAACAAGTTTTAGTAAATAAAAGATAGAAATTAACAGCACGTGGATATTGGATTTCTTTTTCTTTCATACTTGCTTCAGTGCAGAAAGTTTACCCCAAGCTGCTGAAAGAATTGTGCATTTAATAACATCTTGTTTACTTCTATCGGGGGAAATCTGACAGCTATATCTGGGAATCTAATTTAATTATTTCCCACAAGATCAACTTTTGCTTTACAAATGCTGATTGACATATTGGCCTTTATCAAGCTGACTATTTTTATAATTTAGCTCCGTGCTTGCTTGTGATGTATTTATTTATCTGAAGAGTTAAGTCTTTCAGTGCTACTCATACTCACTAATTCCCCACAGTCTCCAGACAGTTAAAATGACTCTTCTGGGAAGTAGATGTTGAACAATGTTTGAAGACATATTGATATGGACAGGCAGAAACACACATGTTGTCTAACAAGCATCGTGTCAGATAACACCTCGTCTCACTAACAAACATTTCCTTTCTGATTTGAAGACTGTCTTAGTTCTGAATCTCTGATGAGGCTCCAAGTAAGAAAAAATAAATACATGAAAAGCATCTTATCTTAAAAAAACTAGTGGTATAAATCTTTTGATAACACCTTTATCCTAATAATGTAGCAAGCGGTGCATACCAGTAGTGTGGAATATTTAATGATATCATATATGCTTGCCATTTAGCTGACATATCTCCAATAAACATTTTTACCCTAATGGTGTAACCTCATTATGAAAAGTTAGACAAAGGAATGGAAAAGCTCTTTACTAAATTTACTGAAAAGGAAACCACAAAGATATATGCCTGCCTTTTGCCATTTACAATGCAATTTGTTTTGTAATTGTTTCACATTAAAGTGAATTGCTGTTTTAGAGTAAGGAATATACCTGCTGAATGTTACACTAATCATAATATTTCCTTAACCCTTCAATGTTGGGCAGTGTCATGCCTGTCTTTTCCCTGATATTTGCCTCATTTTGAACAAATATATCTTCTTATATGATTAATTAAAAAATATATTGTGCAAGAATATAATCTGTTATCCGTTATCCATAAATCTCTGAATTACTACATTCTCCCATAGACTCCATTTAACCAAATAATGGCAATTTTTAAAAACGGTTCCCTTTTTCTCTGTGATGAGAAAATTGTGTTTTGTATTAGATCCCATCCACAATATAATTAATCCTTATTGGAGGAAAAACTATTCAATGGGGTTTTATTCATGTTTTAATTATTTTGTAGTAGATTAAGGTATGGAGACACAAATTATGGAAAGATCCCTTTTCTGGAAAACCCCAGATCCTGAGCATTTGGATAATAGGTTCTGCAATGTAATATTTTCATTTTCTTCATGTCCTTTTCTATCATTTCTATGATCAGGAACAGAAAAGAGCACTTTTTCTTACATAATACATAGATGTTAGGTTGTAGCATTAGTGTAAAGCAGGTTATCCCAAATTCAGAACAGACTCCAAGCAGCCAGTCGTGACTCACCCTCCTGCCTATAACAGCCACCTTTGCTTCGGGACTAGCCCAGAGAGTTCTGAGCAAGCAGGGAACCAAGTGTGAGGTTTTAGAATGGGAAATATGAAGCATAGTCAAAAGCCAGGCTGGTTCGGAAACAATCAGCCAATGTGGTACAGATACAGGAGACGTAGGAATGGTCGGTGTCACAGGGCGGGTCAAAACACACCAGAATTGTGGTACACAACAGGATCCAAAAGAGTATTCGAAAACCAGGCAATAATCAAGACAGGCAGCAAACTAGACATAATCAGGGACAGGCAGGGCCAGTATCAGATCAAGAAAACAGAGAAAATACACCCAGAAACTATAAAATAGACCTAACATTGGGCAATCAGTAAAAGGCGCCTGAACCTTTAAATATTTGAATCTCACATAGCATTATACGCGCTGCAGCTCCAAACACAAACGGCATGGTTATGTATATATATATATATATATATATACATACAGTGTATATATATATATATATATATATATATATATATATATATATATATATATATATATATATATATATATATATATATATATATATATATATATATATATATCTCCACAAAGCCTATTGCCTACAGGTAATGATGGGTGAATTTTTCCAGTGAAAAATTTGTAAAAGTCAATTTTGGATGTGTGTCAGAAAAGTTGATTGTGTCAATTTTGACATCGGCGTTAAAGTCAATGGATGATTTTGACACGAGCGACTTTTTGGATGCAGGCAAATTTTAGCCACAGTTTCACAAATTTATTCACCAACGGCGAAATGCTGTAATTCTCTACAGGCACACTTCAATTCATCAGATCAAAAATGGTCTGTTCATGATTTACAAGGTGGAAACTGCAGGGAGCTTGCCAAAAACATCAACAATGATACCTCATTGATATATGTACTAATCTGTTCATGGTCTGCCTCCAACCAGCTGCTTATAGACAAAAGCAAAAACTATAGCTTCAAAAAGCTTAAATGTTCTATTTTAAAGTGTTGAAGCACTAATGTCTGTCACAGATTATGGTGTTTTTTGACTTCACCAAATTCACCAGCGAAAAATCTGGCGCACTTAAAAAATTTGGCCACGTGTCAGAATAGTCACGTGCATAGAAATTGTTGCACGTCAAAATTATTCGGACGCCCATTGATTAATGCATTTGGACGAAATAAACGTGCGTATAAAATTAATGCGTGTCAAAATAATTTTGATGCCCATATACTTCAATGCATTTCACAAATTTTTTAGCACATTGAAATGGGACAAATTTGCCCATCACTAGTAATAAAACTTCATTTTTGACAGAAATCTTTCAATCTTTATTTTGATGTTTGCTTTTTGGTCTTAAAAAAAGAGTTTTGATATTGACTTTGCCCAAAATATAATTGATTTTCTCGAGTCTTTAACTGGCATTATTTTCTATTACAACATAAACTTGGATAGAATAGGAAAGGAAATCACTGATGTTTGACAACCCTTCAGTAATGTTGCCAGTCATTGAACTAGTAGTAAAAGAACAGTAACAATGCAAATATGTTTTCCACTGCTCGGTTGATTTAACATTGCTTGGCCAAAAGTCTTAACGCTTTATAAACAGGCATTTCTAATTGTGATAGTAAATTAGAAATGTGTTAAATTTAGACATTTTACTGCTCTGACACCTTTGGGGCAGATTTATAAAAGGTCGATGTGAATTTTCCATTGAAATAAATTAGAATTTCGAGCTATTCTTTGTGTACTTCGACTAGGGAATAGTCCAAATTCGTTTCGAATTTGAAAAAAATGTAAAAACTCGAATATCGAAATTTATCATGTACTGTCTCTTTAAAAATCGAAAATGGACCTATTCGACCAAAAAAAAAACTTCGACTTAATTTCGGTTAGTATTTTTCAATTCACAACTTGGCCCTTGATAAATATACCCTAAATGCTGTAAATAGGGCCATATCCTAGAATAATTTGTCCCTGCTGGCATTGACTACTGGTCCCGAGCATTCTGGATAACAGATTCCATACCGGTATATGTATTCCAAAATCATGTTTTCATATGTTTATACCTTTCAATATTCCTACTAGACCTGCCTGTATCTAAACATCTCTGATCAGATCCTACCTCATGTGGAACCTCCATTGGCTCTACATTTTTGTTGCAGCAGGTGGGCAACCATAAACAACATATTGTTAACCAATAATATTGTTTTTAGTGGATTTAGAGGTTTTTGAAATCACGACTAAACTCACAAGCTCCAAAAACCTTGTTTGTCATTGAATTTATTAAAAGACCGAAAATAAAAAGTATGAACAAAAAAAGCAATCTGAAAAAAAATTATCAATGCCATGAATTTTTTTTTTTCGAAACACAAATTCTGATTGGTTTAAAAATGGTCCAAA
Organism: Xenopus laevis; assembly: GCF_017654675.1. Classification (NCBI taxonomy): domain Eukaryota; kingdom Metazoa; phylum Chordata; class Amphibia; order Anura; family Pipidae; genus Xenopus; species Xenopus laevis. Next base: position 95,422,170 of record NC_054378.1, read on the forward strand.
AGGATCAGTGCTCCTCCCATTGACTTCTACAGCACCTGTCCGACTTTTATTTGGTAAGGTTTTGCCTTAGAGGTTTTCATCGTTTTTTCCCTTGGGGAGTTAATAATTTTTTCTGGTTCGACTTTTAAAGGGGAGGAACAATTGGTTTGAAAAGAAAACAATTTTTTTTTGTTATTTATTAAAGCCATGTGGTGTTAAAAGTCTAAAAAAAAAAAAATTACTCCAACTCAGACATGCCGAGTTCATGTAGAAGTCAATGGCAGATGTCCCTTTTACAATTGGAAGATATCCTGAACTGCGCTGGGTTTCATTCAATAATCCTAAATTGTTGTGGTTTTCAGGCGATAATCTGAAAAAGATGCCTTTTGGGTGTCAATTCTGAAAAATTTGTATGATAATGTTTTTTTTATGATTTTATCAAGTCTTTTCAAGCAAATTTAATTTTTTGTGAACATTTATTGATAAATAGGATGGAAAAGTGAGTGTGAATTTAATCTGAGTGGTTTTCAGAAAATAGTGAGAAAATTTCATATTTTGATAAATAACTCCCTTATTGAATCTCACATTTTAGAGCCTTCTAGAATAATAAGAAAACCATGAATTTGTTGAGATTGTTATTAGGGTGCAACCTTACAGCATTCCTCCAGTATAGTATAATCCAGAACAATGGAAATCCTTTATAGACATTGTCTAAAATTTTACCAGATCAGTAATACATGGCAACCAGTCAGTGGTTAAGTTTTTTATACCAGCTGACCACAACAACGAAAACAAATATTTGAATGGTTATTATGTGTTACTGTCAAAGTAAAAACTTGCCATTTCTGAGGTTATATCCAAAAATGGTTTCTTGAAATAAACCAAGAAATTCTGGAAAATACTTCTAAGATAAAGATTTGGTGGACCTAAAGGCACAACGGGGCTCAGCTAGTAGTGCAGTGCCGCACCAAATCTGGTACAACCTAATATATTCACCATTTTGTGTGCACACTGATATACATTTGCATTACATTGCAAAGATTGTTTTTGTTTATGTGCATGTCACAAATATTGGGCAATTATGTCGTAAGTAATGATATCTTTCTTGGGGCGTGGCTGTGGGCGTGACTACAGTGCACATGTATTGCGGGCATTAGGCAATTTGCTTGGACTTTTTTGCGACTGGTTTGTGGCATACTGTACTACTAACGCAGTTGTGACCAGTCTTTTCTTGTGACAGAGAATGCAATTTCCTGCAACACAAATGCCAATGTTCAAAGTAGCACAATAATTGCACTTTAAAACATTCGTGCACTGCATTATTAAATATACGCATGCTCTTGGCGGTACTTTAATCTGAGCAACCTTTTCAGCACTGCACTGCATTAATAAATGAGTCGGAAGGTGTTGTAGACCCTAGGAAGCAGTATATAAATTTCTCATGAGATGGTACAAGACTCAAGAAATCTACCAGATAAATATCTAATTGCATATTAATGAACATTATTGAAAACTCCCATCATTAAAAAAAATAGTTCTTCACACACAGCACAGAGAGGGTGAGTTTATTGGCGTGATAACAATGATGTCACAGAGCTGTGTTGGCACTACCATGACACTGAACCATTAAATCCCTCATGGAATTCCTAGGCATAAATTGTGTCTTGTTAATCTATTTCTGTTAGGATGTGCATTAATTGGTGTGCTCTCATACAGATTTCATACTGATACATGTGACATGATCTTTGTCTGTTAATACAGAAGTGTTAATAAAGTTTTGACTTCTTGAAGCAAGAGAAGTACGGTGTCTGTGTGCAGTTTCTCCTCTGTCTGAAAGAAAGCAGCAAGATTGAGCTAGAGATTAGCCTCTCTCTTATGGCAACAATTTCACTTCTGTTTAGTTTAGTGATGAGCTATTTTTTTCTACAGGTTTTTCCAGAAAAAGATAAACCCATAAACTCCGATGGGTGAAAAAAAATTGTTGCACATTAACATAAAAAACGTGTTGCCCATAGACTTCAATGCATTTGATTCGTTTCTCACCTTTTCACAAATTTTTGCCAAAGTGAAATAGGTCAAATTCACCCATCACTACTTGTGTTAAAACATAATTTTTTTTTTATTATTGTGGGCCCAGAACCATAGATAATGATGTGTACCATACAGTAACCTAACCGTTATTTTGTAATGAGTGTTCAAATAAACAAACCATTATTTTTTAACTTAACAACTTACAACAGCATAGTCAAATGAAAGGCTCAATTTCAGAACGCGCCAACCCCCAAAAAAATCATGGCACAGAAAATAAAACAAAACAATCCATTGCCATTTCAGTAAAAATAAATGAATGATCAAAGAGGTCTCTGTGTAGAGATAAGCCTTATCTGTGTCCCTAGCAGTCAGTCACAGGCTTAGCCTAGAAAAATTAGATTCAAATGAACTAGAGAAGAATTAGATGGATGGAATCTATTAAGCACACATGATATAATTTACAGTCACCAAGGATGTATCAAAAGCAACTAAATATTCATGGAATTATGTTCTAGTGTCATTATAGGTCTTAGGGGATGGAGCCGTACATTGGATCATCATATCTAGGGATATTAACCATTGAAGTTACAGACACAACTATTTGTTTTTGTGCAAAATAGAGTACTGTTGCATGTATTTATGAATGCCAAGTTTCACCTTCGATATAAATGCTGATGGTTTCTACTTCCATGTTGATTATTGCTCTATGAAAAACACAAAAATATTTATATTTAAATCTTCAATCCAAACATGTTTTTAGCACATTGTTTCCTGTAGGCTGATATGCAGCCTTTCTTATTTTCAGAAGCTCTCCACTTGTTAAGTAAAATCTCAAATATATGTTAAATTCAAACACACATTGTTGGCGCTCAAAACATTCTGCCAACCAACTATAGCTTATACATTTATTAAGCAGTGGTTATTAACATTGTTGCTAGTAGAGGTATATCCCATTACTAGCAACAATGTTAACAACCACTGCTTATTATCTGGAAACCTACTAACCAGAAAGCTCTGAAATACTGATTTGGCCTGCAGAATAAATAACTGAATTAATTAATGAATAAATATACCCACAATATATGTTATTAATAGATTGTGACTGCAAAAGAAAATGTTATAGTGTAGGAAAGAAAAGCTTTAAAATATTTATTAGTTTCCAGATGGCTGAAAAGGATGCCACAGTCAATTATGAGCCCTTGGAAAAATTAAAAATGCAAGATAGTCTATATCACATAGCTGAGATGAAAGCAATTCTGCAAAGGTTGAAAGTAGACTTGCTGAAAGACCAAATTGCAAAAAAAGAATTCAGCTTATGTAGTTATAGACCATTCCTTAAAATAAAACCTTTTGTATTGCTGAGCCTATTAACATATATATATCAATTTTATAACTATATCACACCTGTTGAAAACTGCTTTGTATGGTGCAATATGAGCTGCTAATTGGAAAGGACATGCATAGCCTGACAATGTAAAATCAAACAATGTCACATTTCCATTCTTTGTCAAATTTGTATTTGTTATTTGAAATGTTTTGTTCCAGTCCAGTATTTTATAAAAGTTAGTTCACTATTCTAGACATTTTTTCCCCTTAGAGATAATCAATACCTGAAAACCTGTAACATTTATAAATGGCAGAGAGTTAAGGTAGATATGTATTTGCTCAATAACCAGGGCCAGATTTTGGGTAGTGGTGCCCAAAGGCCACATGGTCCCAGTTCCGGCCTCTTCCGGCACGCACGCCCCCCGCTGCCACTGCCGCATGGTCCTAGCGCCAGCTGCACAAGATGCGCATGCATGAGTGAGCGCACTTTCAAGCACCAGAGCACTGGGGAGCTTTGAGTCCCCAGTGCTCCTTGGGGATGCAGCTGGGCGGCATGCCAACCCTAAATTTTTGCCGTCCTAGGCCTGGGCCTTTGTGGCCTTGCCATAAATCCAGACTAACACTAGTTTTTCCCCTAAAGCATCATCAACTATTGCAAAATAAACATTTCTTATTTTGTATTGATATATATATAACCATGTTGAAGACTGGAGATTTTCTGCAGGATTCACAGTCATTCTCCCTTTAGGGCAGAGACACACGCTCAGATTCGGGTAGATTTAGTCGTTTCTTCTTCGTGTCGAAGCTAAAATGTAAATCACTTTGTTTTCCGAAGTCGCTTTGTTTTCCGAAGTCACCTTGTAAGGCAACTTCAGGCGACTTTGGAAATGAATCACACCAATTGCAATATTACATTCTACATTACTACTGTAAAGGAAAAATATACTGGTGAATTTTTAGTGAAATACAATATTATGCCAGGAGAAAAATTCTCTTGACAAAGCGTACCTAGGATTTTTAGAAATATATGTTGTGGAAATACACCTGGTGAATTGAGGTGGTCTTTGGTAAAGTTAGATGAAAAGAAAATTCACACTTTAGTAAATTTGGACCAAAGTGTGAAATTAGAGATCACTTCAGAACTCATCCACTTTCTTATTTATTCTTATGGGAATTTTAGAAGCATACTGTATTTATCGATGGGTGATAAAATCAAAATCAGAAAAGTTCACACTATCTTCTGAAAACGACTCCAACCAAATCTGCACCAACTTCCCCCCCCCATTTACCATTACATTTTTCAGAAAATTTCTTGTGCAGGAAAACCATCAATACAATCGTGAAAAAATTCAAATCATATGAAATTTTCAAATTTATTGCCAAAAACTGACTTTTTCAGATTTGACACCCAAAACCTCAGATATTTTCAGATTTGACACCCCAAACCATGAAATATTTGGATTATTGAATGAAATCCAGATAAAATGGTGTTTTCCCCTTTAAAAGTCCCACCACAAAAATTGGACTTTAATAAATAACCTCCTTAGAGTTCACCATTTGATAAAAACTAAAGATTCCATAGGAATTAATAGAAAGTGGATGAGTTTTTCTGCAGTTAGGGGTTTATTTATCCAAAGAGTATTTTCTGAAAACTACTTCGACCAAATCCCCACGGGGTTTTTTTCACCTTATTTATGAATTCATGAATAATACACTCGAAAAAATCAATTCGTACAAATTTTTGGGACTTTGCACCCAAAAATCTGATTTTGCACGAAACCACAAAATCAAGAAACCCAATCTTAGGGACTCCTCCCATTGATTTATATACAACCACGGCAGGTCTGCAATTTCGGTTTTTTGGATTCAGACTTTCTCCTTCCTCAGGATATAATAAATCCCCAAAAAATTGTTTTTTTCCACTAAAAATTCAGATTTTATAGTAAAAAAAAACAAACATTTTCCGAGTTTTTGGCATTCGGACTTTAATAGATAACCCCCTAAGTGTTAGTTTCATACTTTGATAAATCTGTTCCCATGCATAATGTAAACTGATTGAAAAGTGGATCAGCATTATATCTTATGAATTTGAGCATACACTTGTATAACATATCTGATACTATACAATACAATTCTAATCCCCTGGAGATATATTAATGACTGTCTGCAAAGTAATTGTTCTGATTCTTTAGATGCATTACAACTCATATTCTATTAGCACTTAATGCACTTGAGCTAGATTGTGAACCAAAACCTTTTCAATAGAAATTCATAAATAGCATCTAAAGACATAGCAGAGCTTATTTATTAACCAACTATACAGTAAGGGGCAGATTTGTCAAAGATTGAGGCGAATTTTCAAATGAAAAAAATTTAGGGAATAGTCCAAATTCGATTCGAATTGAAAAAAATTTTTAAACTCGAAATTTATCATGTACTGTGTCTTTAAAAATTCGACTTCGACCATTCGCCAACTAAAACCTGCCAAATTGCTGTTTTAGCCTATGGGGGACCTCCTAGAACATATTTGGAGCAAATTGGTGAACTTGGAGGGTTTTTTTGGAAAAACTCTGAATAGAATTTGATTAAATGCGCTATTCCTTCGATTTGTACAATTCGAATTCGGCCGAATACGGACCTATTCCACCAAAAAAAAAAACCAGACTTGATTTCGGTTGGTTTTTTTGAATTTCAAAGTTTTTTCAATTCGACCCTTGATAAATATACCCCAATGCATATATGTGTTGGTGTGAATGCAAATCAGTAACTAATTAAATAGATTTAGTTGTCTTATCAAACAATCAACTCACACATCGACCATGATGAAAATTGAGGATGCAGCAGAATCCATATATGAAGCACACATTCTCTAACTGTGAACCTATATATTTTTAAAATATTTTGATATTATAGTCTGCATGTCTGCACAGTCATACATGCAGTGATGGAAAAGTTAACATTGATCAGAAAATGGGCAACTAAGAATTGGTCATAAGCTATGTCCCATGTAGCGGCAGATATTATAGTTCTTTAAACTGCTTTGGTGAGTGATGTTCAAATAATTGTTTGGAACAATCTATGTATTTAGAAATTGATATAAAATTAGTTTCCGAATCTATGCCTCTATCATTATTCTTTAATTTATTTTTAATATAATAAATAAAATATTTAAATGTATTTGCAAGTACTGAGATGCAAAAAAAAAACTGCAGTCCATGCAGGATTAAAAGTCCAGTGCATCAGCTATATCAATATTTTATCACCTGGTTACTTTACTATTGTGCATTGTTTTAAAAAAAAAATGTATTGTTTCCATAATGATGTTTTCAAACCAAATGGGAAATTTGGTATGCATTTGTTATATTGGGGGTCATTTATAAAGTTTGAGCAGTTCATATTTATTTGGTAATGGTTGTATTGCCTATGCTTTTTCCTGAACAATAATATATTGCACTGCTGTGACCATATTTCCGTTATTTGTGAATTTGCATTGCCAACAAATTTTCACCAATGGCACACAAATGAGTTGTGTGTTTGTGTAAGTGCGCCCATTGTGTGAGGTTGCTGTGCACGAAATTTTGAGTTGACTTAAACTTGTTTTGTGAATATATTCTGCGCCACCAGTTGTGGCGTAAGTGTGTGTCTACATATTCATGATTTTTTCCATATTTAAAAAGTTATGGACATTTGCAGTGAGAAAACAAATTCGCAATTCTGTTTGCACATTAAATACACCGCTCTTATGCAGCTTTATAAATATAACCATGCGCAGGGCAAATACATTCCCTGTGCAAAATCTTTCTGCCCTGTGTGTAGTTTATAAATAAGACCCATTGCATTTTAGAGTGAAATTTTGTTTTATCACAGCATAAAATACTATATTTACACATAGTTATATATAAAGGTTATCTATGATTGCTATATGCAGGAATAGGTGTTAAAAGGGACACTGAACTAAAAAAATTATTTTCACTTATCTGTGCTAACGCTGTGCACCTTCTTGACAGTTGTGTAATTGGATGCATGATGCAAGGTCAAGGTATGGTGGTTAAGGTGCATCAAGGTCTAACGCAATACAGTCCTGTACCTTAGAGTTTTCCTAACCAGGTGATATGTGCATGCCTTCCTTTTCAAATGTAACTGCATGACCTTCCCTTGCAGACACAACTTGCAGCCACTGCATGTACTTGACTAAAGGGCAGATTTATCACAGAAAAACCCTAACTTTCACTCATTTATACACACACTTTAAAATCCCATAGGAATGAACAGAAAGTAGATAAAATCTTCTGTAGTAAACACTATCACATTTTGAGAAATCTGCCCACACATTTCAATTTTGGTGCCATCATTTTCTGCTGCAAAAATTAGGTCCTAATCAAATTGACCTTTCACTTTCAGCCCTCCCACTGAACCCCATTATTACATAACTTAATGACAACAGGAGCCAGAAATGGTGTAAAAAAGCCACAGCATTTATTCACATTTTATAAAATAAATAGGACCTTGCCAGCCTCACCCCAAGGCAATATTCAAAGCCAGAATTCCATAAGAGATCTTTACTGTGCTCTGCCGCTCCTCACTTGAGATCAGCACTATGTTATTATATCCCCCATTGAGTATTAGGCTGACTCTTCTTACAGAAAGGATGGCCCCCAAATCTGCTACCAGCAGGAGCTGCATCTCCCACCATGAGAGAAGTTCAGCAGCCCTGCTAACCGCACTGAATCTGCAGTGTCTTGATGATAGGAAATCCAAGTAGTCTGTCACCTAGCACAAGCAGTAGTACTGTCTGTATCAATCAACCCACTGTGTGGTAACAGAAGAGTACCTTCTTTCTCCCTCTTCTAAAATTTACCTGTGCAGTACTCTGGCAAGGTCCTACCACTGCTGTGACAAATACAACTTGAAATACATTATCATACATCTACTGTTTTTATCCAGAGGAATGCAAAAAACCCAGCCTGGAGTCAATGCCAATTATGCCTCAAGAGGGAAAAAAATCCTTGGATCAAGCATTTGACATCCATTTTACATGAATAATACCATGCAGACTCTCGCGTTTATACTGTGTAAAAGTACCAAAACCACAATATAACATTGCAATATAACATGCAGGAAAACTTCCACATTTGCATATTAATAGATAATGTGAGAACATATACAATAAAAAACTCCTGACATTTCACAAAATAAGCAAAAAGAGGGAAGGGTTGATGGGATGTCTCTACCTGCTCAGAAGATGCATAAGTGAACTGCTTCTTCCCCTGACTTCACTACTCTCTCTTTCTCCATCCCTAGCCCAACTTTTTCCTCCCTTAACTAATTCCTTCTCACCCAATCACAACTACATCTGATTCTGCCAATTTTTAAACACAAACCAGTGTAATCTGGCTGCTGGTGATTCAGATCCCTTGTCATGCTGGCCCAGAATTTATAGCTCCGAGCTTTCCTTTCCTGTTAGTTTTTCTGATTTTTCCCATTAATAAAAAACTTCAGAATTTATTGTAATAAAATATTTTACATTTATAAGAAATACATGACTAATTTTTTTCTGCAATGAAAACGGTACATAGCACACTGTGACAGGACAATGCAGCTAATTCAATAAATATGTTCTGATTAACTGTCTTTTATCAAATTAACTTCTTTCAATGGGGTTCTCAGTCATTGTGCCTCTGACAATTTGTAAGCATTGTGTTTAAGAAATAGTTATTGAGATATTTGTGGAATATCTATAGAGGTGTTCTTTTTAAAATTATTAATCAACAAAACCTAAATGTATAAGAATTTGGTAGAGTATCTGTCCTTTGTTTTACCTGAAAAGAATTGATTTCTTGGGAAACCAACATAAATGTTGCTATTGGGATATGAACACATTTGAAATGGAGGATTAAAATATAATTTAAAAAATAAAACAAACAATATTTCAATGTGTAACTCACTTTTAAATTTTGGATCGTTGCATTATTGGTACGTATGTCATGCCGTATACTGGAGAAACATAAATTAATCCTAATAATAGCCACTGAAGGGTTTCTCCATCTAACCTCAGCAGAAACACCTCCATGTTGTGTTCAAAAATTAATAACATCTATTGAAATCTAAAGTAAAACTGAACAATTTGAAATTTGTGCAAATACCATTCCCTTTGATTACAGTTAAACAGACCATTATATAACAGTTAAAATAAAATCAAGTATAGGGGAAAAAATGTATAAAAATACATAGAATGCATTCTCTAAAATATTAATGGTACGGAGTTCTCAGAATTTGTTACATGGATTAAAGCAAAGGTGCCTTTACTTGAAATCATATTCTACAACTACACTGAGAGACAGATTGATCAGTTTTTGAGTTTGAGGGGGAAAAAATGACAATTTTTTTGATAATTTTCCCATGCATCAACACTTTCCATCTTTAAAATATTCTGATTCAGGAAAGTGTTTTAATGAAGTGAGACATTTACAAAAACATTATCAGTTTGCCAGAATGTGTTCAACTGCTTTGAGCGTCATTCTGCTTTCTGGTGTGTTAGAACTGAACAGCATTGTTTATGAGCTCGAACACCCCTTTCTATCTTTTCTAGACCACGATCCGTGAAAATGGCCCATTTTGCTTTGCAAAAAAATTCACAAAACCATGTGAAATATTGCCACAATTTCACCAAATTAATTGGAGTTAATAGGAAGGCGAAATTACATTGCAGTTATGGCGATGTTCCCATGAAACACAACACATGGTGAAATTCTAGTATGCATTTACAGACATTTTTGCTGCTGGCCAAAATACTAATTATACCATGAAATGTACCAGGCAAAAAGTTCTCTTATCCCTAAATCTATACATTTTATCTGTTTTGGAACCTATCCTTCCAGCACAAAAATTAAACTGATAAATCTATAATACTGGATAAATGTTAACCATCTTTATAGATGACATTAATATACATTTACATAAAAATTTTATGCCATGATCTGCCCCTTAATATCTATATCTTACTAGCAATATCCGCTTATAATGTTGTTTTGCATTTATGTATTGTTTTCAAGGTGATGCCATGGTGTATGACACTAAAAAGTCTGGAGAAAGATCAAAATAACAATCTGACAATTCAATTATGTGCCCTAGTTGTGAACATAAATCTGTCCTCCATTTTCCATTGCCTGAGATCTTTGATGACATATGCATCACAGTGAGAAATGGATATGTCAAAATACCATTTTGACCCAACTTGTGTAATAAATCATAACAATTATATGAAGATCTAAAGGTGAAAATAATTTCTGTCAGCTATTTTATTTTTTTTCTCACAGAACAAAAACACAAAGCAGTACTGGCCTTAAAATATGTTTAGGACTGTGTATTACACTTTATCTATTTTAACTATGGAACGTCAGACTGAAGTTCTGTAAATAAAGACCAATTTTATTCATCTATAAGTCCTGAGAGTGCGGATTCTTTCGGAGGTATTTTATATATATACTGTATATATATATATATATATATATATATATATATATATATATATATATATATATATATATATATATATATATATATATATATATATATATATATATATATATATATTTCCATTTTAATGTGAAACAATTTGTTCTGAAAGTCATATGAACCCAAAAAGCTACAAAGAGCAACGTCTAACAGCAAATGAATAATTTCTAATGTACAGTACACTTGCTTTCATCTCACAATGTCCTTGATTTCACAATAGTTTTTAAATGAGAATTCCCTCTTCTTTGCTAACAAAAGTGTATCATTCAAAATATAAGGAATGTTCTTGAATGCAATGACTGTTAGAATATCAACAATGTAACTGGGGTTATCACTCCTCTAGGTCTCTTCTTCAGTTTTAATCAGCTGGCTTGCAACATTGTTTCAGGACTGTCTATGCAGACATATGTGTGACAAACTGTAACCCACAGCACCTTAATACCCCACTGAATTGTGTCTGTATGTTACCCTCCCATTTAGACTGTAAGCCCTACAGGGTAGGGTCCTCTAGCCTTTTGTTTCCTTGACACTGAGCACTTAATCTGTATTGTAATTATATTTTTTATATTTATGTGAATTGTATTTCTAATAATGCACTTATTGTTACTTTTTATTCCAATGACCCCTTGTTTGTTACTACTAATTTATTGTTTTGCTGTACAGTGCTTTGCCCTCAAGGAATGTAATAGGTGCATTTCCGCTCATGTTTTTTCATTCACAAAAAACTAAAATGTTCCCCCAAGTGATAAAAATTGCATCGAGGAATTCTAGGAATTGGAGGAATTCTACAGCAGTTTCACAAAATATTCACCACTGGCGAAACAAAAACAAGATCACTCACCGCTAAAAATATCTTTTAAACCCTTTAAAACATTAACTTGTTTATTATTGACCTGGAGGTGGGCATTGAAAATACTGTTTCTATTTTTGCAGATGATACTAAATTGTGCAGAACTATAGGTTCCATGCAGGATGCTGCCACTTTGCAGAGTGATTTGTCTAAGTTGGAAAACTAGGCAACAAAGTGGAAAATGAGGTTCAATGTTGATAAATGCAAGGTGATGCACTTTGGCAAAAAAAATATAAATGCAAGTTATACACTAAATGGCAGTGTGTTGGGAGTTTCCTTAAATGAGAAGGATCTAGGGGTCTTTGTAGATAACACGTTGTCCAATTCTGGGCAGTGTCATTCTGTGGCTACTAAAGCAAATAAAGTTCTGTCTTGCATAAAAAAGGGCATTAACTCAAGGGATGAAAACATAATTATGTCTCTTTATAGGTCCCTGGTGAGGCCTCATCTGGAGTATGCAGTTCAGTTTTGGACTCCAGTCCTTAAGAGGGATATAAATGAGCTGGAGAGAGTGCAGAGATGTGCAACTAAATTGGTTAGAGGGATGGAAGACAAATTATGAGGGTAGACTGTCAAGGTTGGGGTTGTTTTCTCTGGAAAAAAGGCATTTGCGAGGGGACATGATTACACTTTACAAGTACATTAGAGGACATTATAGGCAAATAGCAGGGGACCTTTTTACCCATAAAGTGGATCACCGTACCAGAGGCCACCCCTTTAGACTAGAAGAACATAACTTTCATTTGAAGCAATGTAGGGGGTTCTTCACAGTCAGGACAGTGAGGTTGTGGAATGCACTGCCGGGTGATGTTGTGATGGCTGATTCAGTTGCCTTTAAGAATGTCTTGGATGATTTTTTGGACAGACATAATTAGAGATGTCGCGAACTGTTCGCCGGCGAACTTGTTCGCGCGAACATCGGGTGTTCGCGCTCGCCGGAAGTTCGCGAACGTCGCGCGACGTTCGCCATTTTGGGTTCGCCATTGTTGGCGCTTTTTTTTGCCCTCTCACCCCAGACCAGCAGGTACATGGCAGCCAATCAGGAAGCTCTCCCCTGGACCACTCCCCTTCCCTATAAAAACCGAAGCCCTGCAGCGTTTTTTCACTCTGCCTGTGTGTGCTGAAGAGATAGTGTAGGGAGAGAGCTGCTGCCTGTTAGTGATTTCAGGGACAGTTGAAAGTTTGCTGGCTAGTAATCGTTTTGATACTGCTCTGTTATTGGAGGGACAGAAGTCTGCAGGGGTTTGAGGGACATTTTAGCTTAGGTAGCTTTGCTGGCTAGTAATCTACCTTCTACTGCAGTGCTCTGTATGTAGCTGCAGTGGGCAGCTGTCCTGCTTCTGATCTCATCTGCTGACTGCTGCAATAACAGTAGTCCTTGTAAGGACTGCTTTTATTTATTTTTTTGTTGTTTTACTACTACTACTACTACTACTACTACTATAAGAGCCCAGTGCTATTAGTCTAGCAGTGTTGGGGAGTGGGACTGGTGTGCTAATCTGCTGCTCCTAGTAGTTCAGCAGCACCAACTTTAATTTTTTTTTTTTAATATTCATTTTTTTTTTATTTTACTTTTTTTATTTTACTACCGCTGTAGTAGTGTATAAGTTGACCTTTTAGGCATTATTTGCCCTGTAGGCATTATTTGCACACTGTTTTCTTCAACCCGCCATCGAGCTGTGTGACCTTGTTCCCATTCTGTCTAAATATCCATAATATTACCGTCTCCAGAAAAAACACCGGAGTCACTTTTTTCAAGCAGCATTCATATATTTTACGTAATCCGTATCCACCGCTGTAGTAGTGTATACGTTGGCCTTGTAGGCATTGTTTGCCCAGTTTTTTTTGGCCACAGCCACTGAAGCACAGAGGCCAGAAAAAATATGCCATATAAATGCTGAAAATAGTCATTTTTTGCCATACGTTGACTCAACGTATATGGCAAAAAATGACTATTTTCAGCATTTATGTGGCATATTTTTTCTGGCAACTGTGCTTCAGTGGCTGCAACCAAAAAAACTGGGCAAACAATGTCTACAAGGTCAACGTATGGCGAAAAATTACTATTTTCAGCATTTATATGGCATATTTTTTCTGGCAACTGTGCTTCAGTGGCTGCGTCCAAAAAAACTGGGCAAACAATGTCTACAAGGTCAACGTATGGCGAAAAATGACTATTTTCAGCATTTATATGGCATATTTTTTCTGGCAACTGTGCTTCAGTGGCTGCGTCCAAAAAAACTGGGCAAACAATGCCTACAAGGTCAACGTATGGCAGTTGTTTAAAGAGAACAGTAGATTACTAGCCAGCAAAGCTACCTAAGCTAAAATGTCCCTCAAATCCCTGCAGACTTCTGTCCCTCCAATACAGAGCAGTATCAAGCAGATTACTAGCCAGCAAACTTACTATCATCTGTCCCTGAAATCACTAACAGCTCTCCCCCTACACTATCTCTTCCAAGCACACACAGGCAGATTTTTCAGATACATTTTTGCCCTTGATCCCCCTCTGGCATGCCACTGTCCAGGTCGTTGCACCCTTTAAACAACTTTAAAATCATTTTTCTGGCCAGAAATGTCTTTTCTAGATGTTAAAGTTCGCCTTCCCATTGAAGTCTATTTGGTTCGCGAACCGTTCGCGAACCGCTCGCATTTTTGCGCAAGTTCGCGAATATGTTCGCGAACTTTTTTTCCGACGTTCGCTACATCCCTAGACATAATATCAAAGGCTATTGTGATACTAAACTCTATAGTTAGTATAGGTATGGGTATATAGAATTTAATTAACAGTAGTGAGGGGTGTGTATGGATGCTGGGGTTTCATTTGGAGGGGTTGAACTTGATGGGCTTTGTCTTTTTTCAACCCAATTTAACTATGTAACTATGTAACTATATTGCAAAATTGCTCAGGATTATCCTTTTTTTCATTGATCAAAAAAATTTTTTGGTTATATGACCCCTCTAAAGCAGAGGCACTCATACTTGTAGGTCCCTTGAAACAGGCATTTGTAAAAGAAAAGTTGATTTCAAATTTAAAAGGTCTAAGGCTTTTTAGGCTAGGACTTTTTATGGTACTATAACCATTTATGCATGCATTACAAATTCTGTTAATTCAAAGCACGTATGTTCATATGTTGAAATTATAAAAAAGTTCAATTAAATTTCTGTTTATATCAAATATAGAGCCTCCTTTACCAAAGGAAAGCTAAAAATAATATATTTATGAAGAGCAAGAATGAAAAAGTAGGCAGAAATACACAATCAATTTTGTTTCAAAGCATTTTAAGATTGTTCTGATACTGAAACTGGAGTATTGCTCATTTTGCAAAAAGTAATTCTTACCAATTTTGACTTTGACAAGGTAACATTTGCTATGATTTCAGCTTTATGGAATCAACTCTTTGAAAGCTCTCAAGTAGAAATTGTTTTGCCTTACTTCAATGATAGGAGATATTAACACTTTTTTAAGCTGTAGCCTAACAGAAAGAAATTTTAAGAGGGTAATGAAGTGTAAAGGTTTTGTAAAAAAAAAGTGGATGCGATACTCACGCTCAACATGAGGCCAATAAACAGAGTTGTGTGCAACAAGTGTTCTGCTTGCTGTTTTAAATTATATAAATAACCGTGGAGTTCGAGTAAACCTGATGTTTAAAAGGAGCAAGTTTCATAATAATCATTATATAAATGCATAATATTTAATATATATCAATAAATAATAGTCAATATAATTGTCTTTTTCAATACTTTTTCTGCAAAATGACATACATTTTACCCATAATATTTATTATTTTATGTTTTATTCAACGGTAATCACCTTCAACATTTGGTTCAGGATTATGGAAAATTCAGGAGGGCAAAAGTGGTATAAAGGTGATGCCTTTATTGGCTAACTAAGATAACAACAGGAAAATACAGGTTGACTAATTCCAAAGACATGGCAGGTGTATACTTACACAAGTATCAAACAAGGACTGTACAAAAATTACAGGACCACAAATTACACATCCAAGGAAACACGTGATTCCTTACCATAAGCACTGCTAAATCCTAATTTATAAGGACTAGTTACAAAATGTACTTTGTTATCATGCCATTATCAGTCAGATCCTCAGTTAAAAACACCATTGTTTGTAGCAAACATCTGTCCAATAGACTTGAATGGATTACACCAATTCTAAGGTGGTCAAAATGCAAATTCATTTAATAAGATGAAATTTGTTTCAAATACTATGAGATATGAACATAGGAATAATAAAGAGAGTGTGCTAAGAAGTCATCAGCTCTGGAAAACCTCTGAGACATCATTAATGATTATAAATAATATTATTTAATCATTTCTCAATGGGTTTCTGAAATTTCATACACATCACACTTTGGGGGTTATTTACTAAACTCCGAATGCAAAAATTACCAAAAAAAAAAAAATCGGACTTTTAAAAAAATCTATTAAACCCCGAGGATGGAAAAATCTGAATTTGAAAAGCCGGTATCTCAGACCTGTCTAGGTTGCATATAAGTCAACGGTGCCAATGATTTTTTTGATGTGCGCTGGATTTTGTGCAATACCCCGAAGTTTTCGGGGTTTTCGGGTGAAAAATCCGAAAAATTCGTGAAAATCTGATGAAAAAATGGGAAAATCAGATTTTTACCTCAAATAAAATGTTCGGGAAAATGTAATAACAAAGAAACGCAAAAAACCCGAGCAGATTTGATCAGAGTTTGCAGCAGAAAATATTGAGGTAAATTCGGTCTTTGATAAATAACCCCCATAAACTATGCACCTCTCTAATATTTTCAGTGCTATTGATCTGGAAAAGGAACATGTCTTCTGTAAAAATGTAAATCAATCCATTTGGTAGGCTCAAGTTCTATCTATGTGGGTGCCATTAATTTAGTACATACTGTACTGTAATGTATTCCTACCAATGGTGCAGTACAAAAATGCAATGTGTCTTGAATCATTTGCTCCTTGGTGGCACATCTAGAGCAGTGCAGTAATGCAGTAATCATGAGTACAAGAAATGCATTTATTGCTTGCTTTGAGAAGTCAGTAAGTGTCAACTTTGGGTACATTGGTTGCAGCCACAGGCACATCTTATTGTGCCTCAGTAATAAGGCAAAGGGTGAAGGGTGGCCAAACACAAGGTTCTTTGTGGCCAAACAACATGATACTGTGTCTGTTTAACAAACTGCCTCATTAGTAAATACACACTAGAGAGAAATAGGTTATTGTCCCTTGAATGTTAGATATGTATGATGCATTTGCATGACAAAACAAATCCAACAAATTTCCAGTATTAGTATATTCATAAAACATGTTGTGACCAATGATTATGACATAATGGGGGTTATTTGCTAAAATTTCATATTATTTTATAAAAACCACTTCTACCAAAATCCCATCCACAAACACACACATACTCACACTCACATGGTCCTCAGTGGGCCCCCTTGCTTCTAATCATTTGGTCCATTCCCCATTTCTTTATGGTAAAATAATAATAATGGAATAATAAAGTATAACAAGTAGATATAAAAGACTAAGAAAAAACAGCTACCCTTTGTGAATAAAAATTCACCCGTCACACTGTAATATCTTCATTAGGCTTTTATTGCATTGGGAATCTTAATTGCACATTGCGAACTTTAAACACCTGCTTTGCAGTTTTTTTTATATAGCATCACAAATAATTTTTGCAATTGCGAAATTTTATTAAATACACTACAAACATTCACAAACTTTAAAATTCGCAATCGAAGGATTTTAGAGCAAATAGTGTGATCGAACGATCGAAGGATTATTCCTTCGATCGAACGATAAAATCCTTCGAATCGAACGATTCGAAGGATTTTAATCCAACGATCGAAGGAATATCCTTCGATCAAAAAAACTTAGGAAAGCCTATGGGGACCTTCCCCATAGGCCAACATTGAGTTTGGTATCTGTTAGATTGCGAACTAGGGGGTCAAAGTTTTTTCTTAAAGAGACAGTACTTCGACTATCGAATGGTCGAACGATTTTTAGTTTGAATAGTTCGATTCGAAGTCGTACTCGAAGGTCGTAGTAGCCCATTCGATGGTCGAAGTAGCCCAAAAAACACTTCGAAATTCGAAGTTTTTTTACTTCGAATCCTTCACTTGAAGTTAGTGAATCTGCCCCTTATTCTCATTGAGAATGAATTGTGAATGATTTTGCACTAGCGACCAATATTACATTTACCCCTAGGAGAATAAAGAGTAGAGGATGAATAATATTTTGGAAAGTGGGCCCATGGTCTTAGGTTTTCTGGTGGGCTCACCATTTAACAGTTTTTTGGTGGACCCCTGGCATCCCAGTCCACCACTAGAACACCATGTACTTTAATTAACACTGATGAATGGAGAAAAGCACATTCAGCACCCTGGACAGCAGCTTTGTCTGCATTAGCTTTACTGAAATGTATTGCTAATGGTTTAAAGGGAAATGCACCTTTCATAGATTTGAATGACCTTTATTTATTTATGTATAATGAGAGTGAATGCAGAACTCTCTGTTTTACTAAAACATGTAAATCAGGACCATAAGCAGCAAATAAAAAGAATGTTTAAAGATCAAATAATACAGTTATTAACCATCCATTAACCCTTGTGGTGCACCACATATAAATGAGAGTTCAGGCCTGCTTGTTGTGTACACTTTACATTGCTGTGCACTTATTTATAATTCCTGGTGTTGAATCCATGAATTCCAGTATTCAGAATTTGTAATCTGCCAGTGGATATCCATGCTGTGTTCCTAGGTAGTGCATCATCCAATCTATCGTTCTGGCTATACTTTTGGGTAGAACTGGGCCACTAGCTAAGTGGGACTGGAACCTGGGGCTCTCACCTACTCAGCGAAGGGGCCGGTCTAATGAACCTTCTGGTTCTTATGAGACAATTCCCTAGCTGGGCCTTAGATCGGCAACAACTACAGTGAAGGCCTATTGGATCAGGAACATAAAGGACCTAAACTGCAAGGAGAGTGGAGTCCTTCCCTCGCACTTGCTGCACCATCTGCAAGTTTCACTTAGTGTGCCAGTCTTTCCTGCACTTAACCAACTTTACATCCCAGGGGATCTCGGTCTACCAGATCTGTGTGTGCTCTCTTCTTGCCTTGAATTCCTCCTTCCCAGCATCCCTTACACAGTCAGCCTTGATGTTTCCGGATTGCCTAACACTGCCATCTGCAGGCTAGAGCTGATCTCTGCATCATCCTTATCTATCTGCCTATTACAGAAGGAGCAGCAGCATTCATCTAGGAACAGAAGGCAGGAAGGAATGAGCACAACTAAGGGGGTTATTTGCTAAACTCCGAATACAAAAATCACAAAAAATCCATGATTTTTTTTATATAAAATCTGACTTTAAGGGGCATATTTATCAAGGGTCGAATTTTGAATTTGAAAAAATTTGAATTCAAAAAGACCAACTGAAATTAAGTTGAAGGTTTTTTTTGGGCGAATAGGTCAGTTTTTGATCGAATAGGTCCGTATTCAGCTGAATTTGAATCGTACGAATCGAAGCAATAGCGCATTTGATCGAATTCGAATCAAAGTTTCCTTAAAAAAAAAAACCTTTGATTTTTCAAAGTCCACCAATTGACTCCAGATAGGTTCTAGTAGGCTAAAACATCAATTTGGCAGGTTTTAGATGGCGAATGGTTGAAGCTGAATATTTAAAGAGACAGTACATATTAAATTTTGACACTTGATTTTTTTTAAATTCAAATTGAATTTGTAATATTCCCTAGTCGAAGTACACAAAAAATTAGAATTTTTTGGATTTGAAAATTCACCTCGACCTTTGATAAATCTGTCCCTTAGTGTGAGGAGTGCATTTTGATGCAAGTATCTAAAACTAATGAAAGTAGATTTAAGCTGGCCATAGACTCAAAGATCCGCTCTTTGGCAACATCGCCAAACGAGCGGATCTTTCCCCGATATGCCACTAACGGCATGGCTAAATCAGGGGTAATCTGAGCGTTCAGCTGTATGGTCCAACGATCGGATTACGATACGCCAAGGGGCACCGACGAGTCGGTCGGGTAAAAATCAAACCTTCCCAATCAATATCGTGGGCAGATATTGATCGGGAAGACCCATCGGAAGCCCCCATACACAGGCAGATAAGCTGTCAAATTGGTCTAAACGACCGATATCGGCAGCTTTATCTGCCCGTGTATGGCCACCTTTAGGTGCAACTATCTGCAAGGAAAAGCACAAGTTGCCATCTGTACTTGAGGATGAAAATGAGCCCTTAAGGCTTCTAAAAAGAGGCAAATGAACCAAGGGTTTTTAGCAGGTGCTATGCATGCTAGTTAATAACATCCTTGTATAAATCACAAACAGTTGCAAAAACTGAGCAACTCAAATAATGAATATTCAATAGTCAAATTACTATTTGTATCTATGATATGGAAGAATAAAAAAGCAGAGTCTTGAGGCATGCAGGGTGAATAAAAAATGTGCAATTGTGCTATATAGTTATGTACATAATCCCATTGCAAGTGATGCCACATGCCCAGTAGCCATTAAACATTCAGTTGCAGTGATAAAATGACCTTGGGGTAACATAATGTGTAACAGTATGTTCAATTCATCTGACCCTGCACTCCCGGATATGTACTATATCACTGTGCCGACAGTTTGTTTGTGCCATTATCCCAAGCAGGTGATGTGCCCTTTCTTATTTCACTCTCATATCAGACACACCAATTAAACTCCATTACAGTTATTCACAAAATATTTCTGAAGATGCATTTTAAAGGGTATTTATTTTTAGCAGATCGAAATTACAGCTTTATGCAAACTTTGACATTGTTGAACTCAGGTTCATATATTTGAAAGAAAAAAACCTCACACTTTAGTATAACTTTCATTCTGTTCAGTATATTCCGATAACTTGATTTGCACTTTAACCATTAAAAAAACGAACTTTAAAAAGATGTGCATAACATTTTTCAAATGCATAGATTAGTTTAATACTATTTATTTCACTCAATATGTTACATCACGGCCTCTCTCTTAAAAATCAGACATTAAAGACAAATTTATTGGCATAATGACTGGCCCAGCTATCATTGGCTGTTGAGAAAATCAATTTCTTTCTTTCTTTATGGTCCCTGTGCTCTAGTAAATGTGTTCATATAAAAGAAGTTAATTTGTGTCAGTGGTTTCAAGAGGCACTTACAACATTTTATAGAGATCTGTCCAGGAAAGTAAACACATTTTTTTTTACTATCCAAGCTCATTTTTATATTTGAGGATTAAGTTATACCATTGCTTCTATTAAACCAATGATCCCCAACCAGTAGCTCGTGAGCAACATGTTGCTCCCCAACCCCTTGGATGTTGCTCTCAGTGGCCTCAAAGCAGGTGCTTATTTTTGAATTCCAGACTTGGAGGCAAGTTTCAGTTGCATAAAAACGAGATGTACTGCCAAACAGAGCCTCTTGTAGGCTGTCAGTCCACATAGGGGCTACCAATAGCCAATCACAACCCTTATTTGGAACCACCCAGGAACATTTTTCGTGCTTGTGTTGCTCCCCAATTCTTTTTACATCTGAATTTTGCTCACGGGTGAAAAAGGTTGGGGACCCCTGTATTAAACACTCCCATATTGGTTAACAAGTGAATTGCCACTGGAGAAACATATGCAGAGCTGCTACTTTCCGTAGTACCCCGAAGTTTCCTCTTTCAATTTTAAGAAATGAGCCATGTTGTATTTTGATTTGATCTTCTACTCAATCAAAGAACATATTTCTTTTACTACAATCATACCTGCAGCATCATTTTGCAAAGGCAAGTATAGACCAAGGAGACACTTCCAAGTTGTTGGTTGTGCATAAGCAGCTATTGTGTAAATGTGCAATGCATATGCTTTTTATGCTGAACATAATTGATCCAAAGTTTGAAACAACTACAAATGCTTTCTGGGGACTTCTTATCACAATTAGCCGATCTCTGTGTTACAATGACAGAACAGCTGCAATCCAGTAAAGCTTATTTGGTCTTGTTCTGACAGCATTTAGCTGCCATGGATAAAGCTTTCCTGTGGGCATCAATACTGAAAAGTTTCAAGTAACAGAGACAACTAGACAGTTCTCCTTTCCTTATAATGGTTTTGCCATGCCTTGGAGATAGCATTTCAAGAACAGAAAAAGCATGTTTAATCACATCAAGGTTTCTAACCAACTGTGCCTTATCCAGTTGGGAGGATGGTTGGAATCAAATCCCATTACAACCTTTTAAATAACAACATTTATAAACCTACAGATTGAAAACTTCTAAATCCAAAATAATCTTGAATGCAACCTTAATTAAGCCTTTGTTGGGGAACACCTTGCCCAATTTATCACTGACTCTTACATATATTTTAAATAACCTTAAAGGAACAGTAACACTAAAAATGAAAGAGTCCTAAACTAATGAAAATATAATGTACTGTTGTGCTGCACTGATAAAACTTGTGGGTTTGCTTCAGAAAAACAAATGTAGTTTATATAAACAAGCTGCTATGTAGCCATGGGGGGCAGCCATTCAAAGCTGAAAAAGGAGAAAAGGCACAGGATACACAGCAGATAAGCTTTGTAGTATACAATGTGATTCATCCAAATTTATCTATCTCCTCTGTATCCGGTGCCTGAATGGCTGCCCCCATGGCTACACAGCAGCTTGTTTATATAAACTATAGTTATTTTTTTGACACAAACACACCTGCTGAACCATTACATTACATTGTCCTTTTTTTAAAAAAAAAAAACACTATAATTTGTTGGTATTATTGTTCCTTTAACATTTGAAAACACAATGCTGACCTAATATTTACTAATGGAAATTCTTCATAATGTTTTAAGGTCACATTTTTCACAATTTGCAGCTATTTAATCATTTTGAGGATTTTTTTCTATTCAACTCCGGTATAATGGTCAATCAATTCATTGGACAGTTTGATGCAATAGAACAAAACCCAAATTTTATTATCGACCAGGCCTTGGAGGGATTTAAAATCTAACTCTAAGGGGCCCATTTACTAACAATTGAATTGCAAGTTTTTATACAAAACTTTGGTTTTTGTTTTCCTATATTTCTAAAAAGCTCTACATTTAGCTAGTGAAAAAACCTTTAATACCAGACTACGCCAAATAAAAGTTGTCAAGGTCCTATAGAAGTCAATGGAAACTGCGCTGCACTTGGACTGCTTTAAATCAATTGGGACTTTTAGAGGTTTTCTGATTTTTTGATCTAGGAATTGACTGAAAAACTTGAATTTTTAGAGGTTTTTGAGATATTTGTATTTTTGAGCATCATTCAGAGCTTTTTTTCATTTTCACTTTTTATATTTGGATCTTTTAGGTTTTTAAGTTTGTGAGATTAGTCATAGTTTAAAAAATCTCTAAAACTACTAAAATCTGATCTTTAATAAATAAGCCTCATATCTAAATCTATTCCCAAAACATCCAAAAATCTGAGATAACCATTTAATTCAAGCAATTCTTAGCTAGCAGTTAAATTATTTTACTGACCAGTCAACTCTCTAAATTCTCTTTTGTGCTGAGCTTTTTTAAGAAATATCCCTAAGTGGTTTAGTAAAGGCTAATAATTATCCTGGTTATGAAGAGATTTAGGGAATGCATAGATCACCCAACGCTTTCACTGACAAAAGCTGCCATAAACTATAAGATCAGCTTGGCAACATCTGTCCCCAATATGCCCACCAACATCAGGGCTATATTGGGTTAATTTGATCGATTGGATTACAATGAGGAGCAATGGGCTCTGACGGGTCGATCGCCTGAAAAAATAAACCTTCCCGATCGATATCGTAGCCAGATAGTGATCTGGAAGACCCATCAGAAGCCCCATACACGGGCAGATAAGCTGCTGAATTGGTCTAAAGGACCGATATTGGCATCTTTAATCTGCCCATGTATGGCCACCTTTACTGTATGATGTATTTTTAAACCTTAGGAGCAATGTTGCAATGCTATTTTTATTGGATGAACATATGTAAAAATGTTTTTACCTTACTTTATAACAGTCCAGAAAGAACATTAATAAATATCTAATTTCTGCAGTGAGACACTTTGTTTATACATTGATTTCTAAATCCTTTTTTTTTTTTTTGGTAAAAAAAACCTAAAGCTAGGGCTTGTGCTTAGCAACATTTCCTTGTAGCTGCCAGCTGAGCAACTAAGAAGATAGATGTATGCACTGCAGTTCATACAGATTTTAATTATTCCAAAGCCATTGGGATTGACATTCTGACTCTTTAGCCTTATATGCCACTGGCTGCACACCTTTAACAATTTAAGCAACAATTTTCTTGTGTATGGACACATATGTGCAATAAACCTACAAATTCTGGGAAGATGGATGTGTGCCTAAAATGTGTTTCATAATCTTACAGTCCTGTAAATGTACAGTATTTGTTTTTATAGGAGATAGAGAAAGAAAGAGGCACCATGTTTTTTGGACTTTGCTCCATGCCCCACCATCAGCACCTGTGAATGAAAGTCCTTTGCACATGAACCTGCATTTTACTATACAGTGCTGACTGTTAAAGAGACATGCAGATGTTTCCTCTACTACTCCATATCTCCCCCTAACTGGCATGCAAGTTGAGTGCAAAGGGGCCCTGTATTAACCACCAATGCAAGGTGCAGAATGCAGGTATGTCCCAGATGCAAGTGCATTCTGACTAGGCACTAAGGGGCAAATTCACTAAGATTCGTAGTTGCGCCAGGCGCAACTTTGCCTCACTTCGCCAGGCGTAGTTTCGCCAGTGCTACGCAAATTCACTACAATCCGAAGTTGCGAGGGGTAACGTAAGGTTGCGAAGTTGCGCTAGCGTTGAAGTGAAGCGAAGTTACGCTAGCGAAGGTTAATTTGCATATGGCGCCAAATTCAAATTTCAATGGAGGAATACGTAGAATCACTACAAATGCCTGGGAAACCTTCAAAACATCAAATAAAAATTTTTTTTTGCCCTACACATGTGCCCACTGTATAGTTAAGTTGCCATGAGTTAGGAAATGTAGGGGGGAAGGAGGGGAGCCCAAAAAAAATTCTCGATCTTTTTCAGCCTATCACCCATAATATAGAAAACATGCCAGCGTTTTTTGGGACTTAGAAAAAATGTGAACTTTTTTGGAAGCAATCCCTATCTACTCTATTGCGCTTTGCCTGGTCTGAGGTGGCGAAGGAAGTCTAGCGTAAAAGGTAGCGTTCAGTACACTGCGCGCGTTAGTGAATTTGCGTAGTTACGTCCGTAGCAAAAATTCGCCAGGCGTAAGGGTGCGAAGTAACACTAGCGAATCTACACCAGCGTTCGTTAGTGAATTTGCAAAGTAACGAAAATGCCCAACACTAGCGAATTGACGCTAGCGTTCGGCGCTTCGACGCTTAGTGAATTTGCCCCTAAGGGTCAAAAAAATTAAGGCTAATGGCATCAATAATTTTTTTGCAAAAAGAACAGCTGCGATAAAATGCCCTTTGACTGACAATGTGTTTTGCATGAACACAGCAAAATATACCAATTGACTATAATGTATATTGTGCAATGTATTTTTGTGCTGCTGTATTTCAGTACATTAGTCTCACCATGTTGTCAAAGATGGGAGTAAAAAGTAGGTTAGGATGCATTACATTTTCATTTTTGAAACTTATAATAGGGAAATTCAGTATCCCAAATCCTGAAATGACCACACCAAATCCACAGAAAAACACACAGACATTTTGTTATGCCTCCTTCTTTTACTTCTCCTAAAATTAAAACACTAATCGCTTCTATGAATATGAATATAACTGATACAGATATACTGTTCTGCTACAGATTGTTCTGTATCTTTGGCTGTATTTTATTTTAAGTGTATCCTTAATATGGTTCTGGTATTAATAAATGGTTATAAACTCATTTTATGCCAATGTGAATAAAAAAAAAAAACTCATTCAGGCAAATTTTGTAGCATTAATTAGCAGCTATATTTTGCTAAGTAGAAAGCACATAATGAAAAATATATATAATACTGTATTAAAACTATAAACCAGTTATAGAAAGGAAAACTATAGTAGAAAATTATGAGGTCTATATCTAATAACCAAATAAAACACTCCAATCATATTATTAAATTCATGAAAAAAATAAAATGTGGAACAGCCAATATTCTTGTTTTCCATTGCATATCCTGCATAATTTACTTAATAGAGTAAGAATAATATAAAATAACCCCTAAAACCAAAGTACAACTAACAAGGCAATGTCCAACAAGGATAAAGCTGCCCTTTGCAGTTTCAAGTCCTTTGTTCTACGGGGAGAAAACAGCTGCTGACTTTTATGTTTAGAAGAACGACAAAAGACAGCAGAGGTTTATCCATTATGTGTCTCTGGTGAAGGTCTTGTTGCCATGTGCTACTGGCATGTATATTTTGCGCACAGTGAGGTACAGTAGAACAATACATTCATGGAACAAACAGAGGTCAATACGATAATGAAATACAAATAATAAACAGAGTTATGTTCAACATTTAGGGGCAGATTTATTAAGGGTTGAATAGGAAATTCTAATTCGAATTTTCAAATTTTATTTTGGTCAAAACTCTCAAATTCCAATTGTGAATTATCCAAACTCGATTCAAATTTTAATTTGACTTCAAATTTTGAGATTTTTCAACCTTATACCCTGGAAATAATTTGAATTTAACTATTCACCACCTTAAACCTGCCGAGTTCATGTGTAATTCAGTGGGAGAGGTCCAGTGAACCATTTGAAGATGTTATTAGCCTTCCTGACATTCAAGTTTTTTTAAGAAAAAAAACTTGATTCGAGTTTAGTCAAATTAGATTAGAATTTGTTTCAAGTTTTCAGGTTGGTAATATTCGTTTGAGTTTTAGATATTTTTAGAATATATTCGAATTTATTAGCATTAAAAAAACTCACATGAATTCAAAATTTGACCTTTGATAAATGGGTCTCTAAATACTATGGGGCAGAATTATCAAAGGTCGAATTTAGAATTTGTGTAAATTCTTTTTACTCTAATAAATTCGAATATACTCACAACTCAAATGGGAGTTTATTTGAGAAAAAATGTCTAAAACTCAAACAAATATTTCCGACCTGAAAACTAGATTCAAATCAAATTCGACTAAACTTGAATAGAGTTTTTTCACTGACAAAAACTTGAATGTCAGGAAGACTATTAACATTTTTAAATGGGTCACTAAATCTCTGCCTTTGACTTCTACATGACCTCAGCAGGTTTTAGGTGACGAATAGTCGAATTCGAGTTGTTCCCAACTTCAAGGTATGATAAATTTCAAATTCGAGTTTGGATTACTCCCAACTCAAATGTGTGAGTTTTGACCAAAAATTCAACTCGAAAATTTTAATTCGAATTTAAAATTTGAACCTTAATAAATCTGTCCCTTGGGGCAGATTTATCAAGGGTAGAATTTTGAATTAAAAAAAAATTGAAATTTGAATTCAAAATGACCAACCGAAATGAAGTCCAAATTTTTTTTTGGTTGAATAGGTCTGTTTTTGATCGAATAGGTCCGTATTTGGCCGTATTCGAATTGAAAGAATTGAAAGAATCGAAGGAATAGCACATTCGATCAAATTCGATTTGAAGTTTCCCCCCCCCAAAAAAAGTGCACCAATTGACTCCAAATGGGTTCTAGGAGGTCCCCCATAGGCTAAAACAGCAATTTGGCAGGTTTTAGATGGTGAATGATCGAAGTCGAATTTTAAAAGAGACAGTACATGATAAATTTCGATATTCAAATTTTTGAATTTTTTTAAAATTTGAATCAAATTTGGACTATTCCCCAGTCGAAGTACACAAAAAATTGCTTGAAATTCACATTGACCTTTAATAACTCTGCCCCAAGTGTTAAAGAGACAAGAGGAACAAGATCCCTACCCTCTTGAGCTTACAGTCTAAATGGGTGGATAACTTATTAACAGTAGGAAGATAATAAATAATAGATGCTGCAGTTTTCATGGATTTCAATAATATCAGTAGACCTGTGTGCTTTTTATAAATCCCTCAGACCCTTTTAACAAATAGTTCCAATTACACCTTAATATTTTTTCTCACACTTATCAAAATTTCTCATGTTGGTGTTGCTAAATTCTTGATTCCTTCATGTGTACTAATGCATTACTTTTCCTCAAACATATAAAAATACTGTATATTTTTTTTGGTCCCAACAACTTGACATCTCAGAAGTTGGACTAAATAAAAACTTCTCAAATTGCCTTCATATGTGCATCTAATTCATATTTATGGTCAACTTGCACAAGTCATAAATAAATTACTTGGGTGCCTTTGTGAACGACACAAGAAATAATATGGGGAGAGCTAGGGAAACATTTTTTAAAATTTTTTTAAGACTGATAAACAAATAAAATTATGTACATGTCTATTTTAATAATTCTGCACTTAACTGTATACTATTTATTCATCTTTTTGGATTTTGATCATCTTAAGGAAGTTGGGTTGGAATATCTTCCTACAAAAGACATGGTCAGCAGCATAGAATGTCAGCAATGGTTAAGATATAAATGTAACTACTTTAAAACATAAAAAAATATACGGAATGAAAGATGGAGGCTTCCATTAAAGACCCATCAGTGGTGTGGGTACAAACAACATGATCTCTCTCTTGACTAATAAATAATGTATGTAAGGAATTATATTCAAAACATTAGCAAACAGTCAGAACTGATTATTTTTTCCTATTAAAGGTCAAGAATTGCAGCTAGTGTTTTGATACGCAGCAGAAAATCAGCCTTTAAAAATGGTAAATATTTTTTATCACAGCTGACTGATTGAAGCTGAGGGGCAAGGTTGCTCTGTTAACAGATAGAGCCATGTGTGTGGTTAAGAACAGGTTCTAATCAGACAGCACAATATATACTCGAGTATCATTAACCTGTTATAAATCCTTTTGAATAATATTGTTTTAACCTTCAAGTTACAGTATGGTCCAATATGATGTTTGGTATTGGAATGATAAGGCATATTCAAATAACATGTGAAAGTATGGTCTCCTCTGTGGCCATTGATGCTATGAAAGCTAGAGGCCACTAAATACTCTTACAAGGCAATATCATTAACATGGCAAGGAAGATGTACTGTATATACTTGAGTATAAGCCGAGTTTTTCAGCACTCAAAATAAGCTGAAAAAGTCTCCTTTGGCTTACACTCGAGTCAGTTAAAAATTACCTAGCTGATCAACGCGACATGCTGCGCATACCAGGTTTACGTTGGCTATAACGTATAATATAACGTGCAGCCTGGATGACACCGCATGACGCACGTCATGTGACAACAGCGTCGGCATCCTCAGCACTCAGCAGCAGCATAGGCTCCAACCCAGTACTGGCAGTCTCGCAGGCACTATGGGCGGAAGAGAAACTACTAGTGATGGACAATAGCTGGCTGCTACCGACGGACGCAGGAAGCAGTTTGCCCACTGCCATGATTCACTGGAGCGGTGCAATTCCGATTTTGGGTGAGGCCGCTGCCCACAAACCACCTGCATGCTGCATATGTGTTTCTGGCATCACTCATCGCACCGCAGCGCATTTAGGTGCAGCTATCTTTCGAGCACATTCTTGAAGTGATCGTTAGTGTGATATCTTCTCTTTTTCGAATCAGTTCATCAGGCAGCATCAGCTTGGCAGTGACACTCCCTGTCCTAACTGTCCACAGTCCACTGGGCCTGACACATCATACCTTCTGAGGACTTTACTGGCTAAAACTTCACTGATTCTAAAGCCTCCAATTGAACCCTTTGTTGCAGCATTACAGAAGGTGGCACAGTTACTGACTTTTGGTCCTAACTAAACTAGGCTAATACTCGAGTTAATACGTTTTTCCAGTTTTTGTAGGTAAAATTAGGTACCTCGGCTTATACTTGAGTATATACAGTATTCATTTTTTAATTAAATTCATCCAGGTAAAACAATTGTGATTAAACTTTGAGTTTTTTTTGCAGTTGCAATATTATTTTTTGATTGCCAGCATATTTACAAAAGAAACCTCATCTGCAATGAGAAAAGAACGTACAATTGATTTGTTTCATTACTTTGCAAATTTGGCTAAAAAAAATAAATCAGATTGAATGTTACATTCAGGTTTTAACTGATCATGATTTTTTTGATGAGTAAATGTTGAAAATTAAAGTTTGGAAAATGAAGTGATCCTGTTTTTTTTATTTCAACTGTTATCTGGTTGCTGAAATTCTTCTTACCCTGAGCAACCAGGCAGTGGCGGGAACGCAGACTGGAAATAACTACAAGAGAGTCATAATAGAAAGATAAAAAAATATGAACAATATATCTTGCCTCAGGGTTAATCTGCTCTCCAGATGCTAAATTTAGTGATCTCCAACACACAAACAGCATTTTAATGTTCATTAAAACAAATGTCTCAAACGCCACACAAAATAAAAAACAAAGACCAGTTGAACATTGTCAGATATAATATCACTTCAATTTCATACTAAGGTTAATTGACTTTTAAATTTCAAGCAAAACGGTTCATAGACAAGGGAAAATTTGCAATACTATTCTACATTACTATAAATTTGATTTATCATAATAATTCTAGCTATGATTAGCTTTAGTAGTTAGGGGTTAAAGGGGTTGTTCACCATCCAAACACTTTTTTCAGTTCCATTGTTTTCAGATTTTCCAATTGCTTTTTGTCTTTTAGTTTTAACCGTTTTCCCAAAAATTACGGTTAAAGTTGAATCTTCCTGTATCTGGTGTCTCAGTGTGGCAGCTCAGTGATACAGGAGCATCTGAACTGTTACAATTTGCTACATTTAGTTGATACAATTAGTTGAGACATTTCTTAGCAGTATCTGTGGAATATTAGCAACTATTTTATCAATTCTAACAGCTGCCTTTAATGAAATGCAGGGATTTTGCTCAGCAGGGACAAAGATAACAAATGTATCAACTAAGGGGCATATTTGTCAAGGGTCGAATTTTGAATTGAAAAAACCTCGAAATTCGAATTCAAAAAGACCAAGGTCCGTATTCAAACGAATAGGTTCGTATTCGGCCAAATTCGAATCGTATGAATCGAAGGAATAGCACATTCGATCAAATTTGATTGGAAGTTTTTCCCAAGAAAAACTTTGATTTTTCAAAGTCCACCAACTGACTACAAATAGTTTCTAGGAGGTCCTCATTGGCTAAAACAGCAATTTCGGTTTTAGATGGCGAATGGTCGAAGTTGAATTTTTAAAGAGACAGTACATGATAAATTTCGATATTCGAATTTTCAAATTTTTTGTCAAATTCCAATAGAATTTGTATAATTCCCTAGTCGAAGTACACAAAAAAATCCATTTTTTTAAATAAATTTCGATTGGCCATTTTTTTTTAGAATTTTGAGTTTATGGGAGTTGATAGGAGTTTTTAGAAACTCTTATAACTTTAAATTCGACTATTGATAAATCTGCCCCCATATGTAGATTAATATTTTGAAAAGAAAATTTTTAGTGTCAGCATCACTTTAAAGCTGCCCAGGTCATCCTGAAGTTGAAAACATGTTCCAAAGGTTAAAAGGGACCATCTGCAATTGACTTCTACATGATTTCAACAGGTTTTGTATTTTCAAATTTGGATTTTTAGCAATATAGGAGCATAAATCAAACAATTCTAGTTTGTTCCCCCTTTAAAACACATCTAGAAAAATAGGAGGCTTGATAAATAGGCCCCTAAGTATTATGTAAGTGATCACTGCTTCCCAAACTGTGGGGCTGGTCCATTTAAGCCCCCTTAGAAATTTTGCTGGTAGTGGGGCTCTGTTTGAAGATTATGTTTATAAGTAGGATGCCCATTTGCTACACATACACCTCCCAAAAAGCACTGATGTACAGTAGATACATTTAACAACAATTAGACAAAATTAATATGTTTTATATGAAAATGGTAGATTGACAGGAGAGGGATGGTATAGAAAGATAAGCAATACAATTTAAGAATAAAATTGAACTGGGGTCAGTCATAACAACAATCAGATAAACTTTTTTCTTTTGTAGGCTGGGGAAGGCTGTAGGGCTGTAGGGAAGTGAACACTTTTAAAACCATTAAAAATAAATAGGGAGGCCCAAATGAAAAGTTGTTTAGTATAAGGACATCTTTAGGCTACTAAAAGCGGAAACCCCCTTGTTTATCCACACCATATTATTTTAGTACAATATCATAAGTTTAGAATAACGTCTCCCTAATTATGCCACTACATATAATATGTACATAGTGATGTATCTAATGTAGTAATATCTAGTATCACAACTGTCAACAGCACATGTTTGTTGTTATGCTTGAGGTGTTATACAATATATTGTGTTGGGTAGTAGACACTAGAGTGGGAGGTGGTGTAAACCTGCCCTATTCTGGTAGCTGTGTCAAGAGTTATCTGACATTCTACCACTGGGTCAGCAGGACACCGGGAAAAAACCCGGTGGGCCCCAGCTCACATGGGCCCTGCAGGCCCAGGCCCAGTCTCCCCAGCCTGTGCTCCACCACTCCTTAACCATGACCTCCCTGTGTAGGAAACACACAGATGCACAGGAAAATGGTTTTCACTGGCATGGGGGGGGTAAGCTTGACAGAGACCCCCTAGTCCAATGCTTCTACCACTACAGACTTTCCAGAAAATGACGCAATGTGAGATGAATTTATACTTGCAGTTTTTTATGACGTTATGTCTCTGTCATTTGTATGTTAAAATATTGATACCATGAAAAATATAGGTTTTGGCAGCAAACCGAAAGTCTGTTTTATAGCTATTATTACAAAATGAAACAAAAACATGATTATCCTGCATAGTTATTTTAATTATCATGGGTTAACTAAACAGTGCTTTAATGGCTTTCTACAAGTGCCTCAATGACTACAGAAAAACACTTACATTTCAGCTACACAAACCTACAGCATAAAAAGTGCACACAAATTACAACAAATTATCACCAAAAAAAGACCATGCTATAATTTACAAACTTTTTCTATAATAAAGGTTTTCTACAAAATGCCACTCATTCACAAAGTGTATGTGACTTGTATAGGATCCTGCATGTGTCATGTATTGCTCAGTAGATGTAAAAGATGACATTGTGCTGGTGTATGGAAAATGGAGTTGCTGTCTAATAAGCTGGATTTAATTAACAGCTCCAATATCTCATTGCTACTAAGAGGGAGACAGATACACGGAATGATGAAAAGATTTGCTAAGTTAACTAGCTAGCAATATAGATTAGCTGACCTAGATGCCATTAGATGCCCTTTGAGTTATGAATGTTGTTAATAACCGTAAAAATAAAATAGTAATACTAATAATAACATTTGTATTTGTTATTAAATAGAGATACTAATAAAAATTAAAACAAGGTGTATTCTGTAAAAGAAATGTTGCAAATAAATGTACAGGACTAGAACACTAATCTGTTCACTGTTAAATACGTTCATCAGCTATTCTTTTTTTAGTTTGTCTCTTTCATTGCAATGTCCCTACTTCGCAATTAGTGATAAAGCACCAAGGATATCCAACCTGTGGTACTATGCTACAGTTGCTGCTAAACTATACTTCCCAGGCTTCCCATCCACATAGAAGATTGATTATCTGCTCTATTCTGCTTTATACATACCTCGTTTACTGTCATAAGGCGCAAGATACAGAAACTGAGCTTTATTAACAATGACATGGCTGAACAGGTTGGAAATGAAAGCAGCACAATAGATGAAGAGTTTGGCTCTGCCTGAGCTAGTTATCACTTTCCTTCTTGGTAATCATCTGGCCAGCAATATCTACAGATTCCATAGTCAAGGAAATGGTTAAGATGTAACAATGATCTGGTTTCTAGTTATTATTCATTGTTTAATATCTACCCGTTTTCCTTCCCTCCCCTGTGACTCCGACTGATTAGTGAGCTAAAACGCTTCTTTTCAGTTCTTCCCTTTGAGCTTGATTAACACTGAGCTAATGGGTTTCTGTACATTTATCTTTTCCCTTCAAAGACTAGTCTGTTTACATGTTTCTACCAGTTTCCCCCCCCCCTCTCCAAGAACATGTTATCTTTGCTATTGCATTCCTCTTTATCTGGAACCAACCCCCCCTCTCTTTGGTTTTCTTCTCAACTTCTCATCTTCTTCTTTAAATAGAAGCCAAGCCAGCTCTCTGTATAAAGGGAGCATCTGCTGCATGTCACCATAAGTCAAAGAAAATAATATATCTTGTGGTTTATAATTTTATTAGGCACCAATTTTTTCCTTTTTCTCTTTTTTAGACTAATTTCTTCTCCACAATGATATCCTGTCCTCTTAACTCCCTCTCTCTATATTCCTTTAACCCCTTTCTTCATCACCTTCTCAACATAAATTAGAGAAAAAAGTCATACACTTGACACAGATGTGTGTCCTTGTTGATAAAATAACTGCAGCTATAGCAGTCCCAAGGTTAACTTCAGAACAGAATAAGTCATTACAAACTAAGAATCTGCTGATACCATGAGGTACACTCCACTGCTATTAAATACTATGGACCCCTCCCCCTGCTGGCGAATAGGAGACACTTTCAGAGTGAACTGTTGAAAACTTCTGTGAAGAGTAGTCACATTATAGGCAGCTTAAGTTCGGGGGCCTTTTGTAGTACATAGTGTTACATGATGTTTCTGTCTGCAGTTAAATGTTATTCCAGTTGTTGAACCAATTAACATAGAATACTAAAACATATGTATTATTTCCAGGTAATTAACGAAAATTACATCTACACCTTCACCTATCTAATCTATCATATCTGTCTTTCTATCTATATCTATGTGTGTGTGTGTGTGTGTGTGTGTGTGTGTGTGTGTGTGTGTGTGTGTGTGTGTGTGTGTGTGTATATATACACACACACACACACACACACTTATCTCACTTTCAGGCACTTGAAGAAAAGGAATATAATTAATCATAATTAAAAAATGTTAGTGGTGGTGTTCTTACTATCATTAGTCTGACAACCGAGTATTCATGTTATGATAGAATGTGTTTCTTCTTTTTAAAAGATATAAAGTATTTTATTCTGTATTGATTTTATTAAATATCTGTCAGCTTCAGAAAGAAGGGTTAAAGGCACAACTGTACATAAGCTCTCTGTGCATTTTATCTGCATAATTACTTCTTTCTGACTCAAGAAAGCCAAAAGTTAAAGTAGACTACTTCATTTGTCTAGAAATTCAGAGCTACAGCTGAAATCACCTTTTGAATGAATGCATTATTTTTGAAATTACAGGCACGGCTAAATCGGAAGAGAGGAGGTTATTAAAGGATTTTTTTATGTCAATGACTGCATATTGAAAACAGACGGAGGAAATTTTATACCAGTCTAAGCATTTTACTTCATGTCAACCTAATGAATAATGAAGTGCAATATGATGCAGTCATGTACAAAATGTAAGAAAAATATATATAAAATATATAAAATATTGTACCCACTGGAATTTGGAAGATGGGCTTTTATACAATGAAAACTTTAAGAAAACAATACAGAAGATTAATTACCAGGGAATATTAACCAGATTTAAACTTGTTTATTATACAACATAACATGGCATGGATCAGAATCCTACTTGAATTATTTTAGCTATTTTGTTGTTGCCTAAAAAGGCAAACAATCTGTCCAATGTCTTCAGTAATGAACAAGTTTAGCATTCAATGCAGGCACTGTGTATGATCAAAAAATTCCTGCAGTGTGCAAAGACACAATGAAATAGACTGGGAAGTTAGGCTGTGTTACACTAGCAGCCTAATAATAAAAACATTAGCTTGCATAAACCTATTTTAGTTATATAATGGCTAAATGTAAATGTCTTTCTTGTGACCAGACTCTCTGTACCCAGAGCCTTCACCCACATATACAATAATTGGAAAGGAAAAGAGAAAAGTAAAATTTGCAATGGGAAGGAAAACAGATCTTTCAGTCTAACTAATCACCCTAGGGGACAGGGCAATGAACTTTTTTCTGATGTCCTTTCTCAATGAGTGCTGAAGATCAAGTTAGAAATTCTTATCATAACTGGTTCCTTTCTCTTATTAAATATAATTACTGTATTTGTATTTAAATAACAGATATAATATCCAAAAACACCTTAGTTGTTGAATATTTTCAACAAGGTACATTTCACTTAATGGATTTATTAGGACACAATGACAAACATCATTTATGATGCTCAGTTTACGTGTTAAAATTCTTGGCAGGAAAAATCTGCATAGAAATGCTCTATAAAATTATTTTTCACCTATAAAAATACTCACCAGATGGCAGATCAGGAGGAAAATCTGCTGTCCACCAAATGCATCCTGAAAAGAAAGGTAAATCCCATAGTCTTCAAGATGATACAGAGGAAACAGTCAGTTAATGAACTTCAGTCTGTTGAAAAGCTCCAGGACACCAAGCAAAGCAACTCAGGAACTCAGAAAAAGCCACCAGAAATGATCATTCAGCACATAAAGATAGGGAGAAAAACTCAAGGATTCAGTTTAGAGCTTATCCTCAGGGATAAATGGAATGAAACAAGGAAAAAGACTTCCAGTGTAGCAAGTGGAAAGCTATCCTGAGGAAAAAAAAACCCAGCAGACCCAGTTTGAATCTAAACCTAGGAGTAAAATGTTGCTGAGGACTAGGTGCTAAAGAGGGAAGTAGAGAGGAGAGCTGTAGTCATCCAGAAAGATATAGCAGCTGTAATGATTTAGGGAGCTGGGGAGGATCCAATGAGAATTGAAGAGGCTGTAGATGGATATGGAACAGCCACAGAAATTCTGCACTGTTCTCAATGAACCTCAGCTTACTTCATGTGAAATGGTCTTTTCAGCTTCACAATCCAGCTCATCATTATTACTAATATTGTTCTGTGCTCTGATTCCCCCTCCCCAAAATCCCTCTCATCAGCAGCAAACTCTTGTGAGCAAAGCACAGCCTAACCAAATTTGCAGTTCTTTGCACTCAGATTAATTTGAGCTTGTAAGATACAATACGAAACACAAAAAGAGGACAAGAGCATCCACAGGGTGCCTGGTAGATGCTGGGAATGGAAAGGATTTTTTTTTTCACTCCAGCTTGTTCATTTGCAGAGCTAGTTGCAGCAAGCTCTTGATATCCTCAGTCATTTGCAATGCAACAGCAAGAACAGCTTTATCCAGAAACTACACTGCCACAATAAACAGGCTGAAACAGAGTATACGCTCTCTGCAGAGGCTTGCTAGGAAACATTATAGCATTTTTTGATTTGATTATGTTAGCGTGATCCTTTCAACAGTATACTTAACATAAAGGAGAGGAATCAGATGTCTGCTGAGGACAATAGCAGCGATCCACATGGTAAGCTTATTCTATTATTGGCATGCTTATTTCATTGTCAGCTCTCCTATTTTGCAGTGATATAGATGCACAGCTCATTAATTTCTGTGAAATGTTATAGACCTATTTGTTCCAGATATTATAGCCTTTTGGTGAATGTACAGCAACGTGTTCAGGCAGCAGGGCTCCTGGTAGCTATGCATGTAAGCTGGCTATTTTCTCATTAGATTGCTTGTGGTTATATAGTACATGTCACAGATAAGCCAGGGTTAACAGCAAATTCTAGGAGAGGCTAAGGCAGTGGAACCGTGGAAGGAAGAGAGACGCTTGCCCCGCAGCAATAACGATCTTGGTAAGTCAGTGTCAGTAACCTCACAACATGTATATATCAAAGGATCTTGTTTCATTTTGAGCATGTGATGGATTTCTCTATGTAAATGAGCAACAAGCCATTACTGTTTCCCTGATCTGAAACTAAAACAAAGGCTACCCATATTTAATTCTATAGAAACACAGCACCACCCATTGCAAATCACCATCAGTCTAATCCCCATTTGTTAAAGCAGAACAGTAGCCGCCTGTCTTCCTATCGAGGAGCCCACCAGTGCATACATTATATAAACGTGATTGTGATTCCAATGATCTCAGGTTAAATATCTTTGTTTAATGGATGAGGCATTGCTGTATGTGTGAGAGAGAATGTCTCACTTTATTCCGAAGCTGTGAAAATGCAGAATCCAATACAACCTAATTTGTCATCTCTTCCACTGCTCCTAAATATCAAAGCTCACATGTTGGTTCCGGAATTAACTTATGTCGTTTGTGCGGTTTTTTGAAGCATTCCTTTAAAGAACATCTGAAATACATATCTGAGGCAATTCAGTGTATCATCTATCTATTAATCGCTAACAAGACTGACTATATGCACTGACTATTAAACGGATATTCTCTTTTTTAGGATATTCAGTAAGGGAATTGTTCCCTTGTCATGAATCAGAGAAACACAGAGGATAAAGAATGGATGTCTATGTGATCAGCTTACAGCATTAGCTATCCCAGATACTGCATATTCATCAGTTGATTAACTTTACACAGCAATAATGTTTTTCATATCAAGAGACTGTCAACTGTGGACATGCTGCTAATGTATCATGTAAATGCCTAACGTAGTGCTGTTCTCTCTTTCTAGGTCCTCTTGTCATATACCCGAAAAACTGAATTTACATTTTGTTATGCTACAACAGACGCAATAGAATAACAAATCTGGGAAATTGTCTCAAGATTCTGACTGCATGCTTTAAGTGGATTTACAGTAATGCTGAAGATTCCAAGATTTAATTGCAAGAGCGATGGGAAATACTTTATTTAATGTTTATGTTCCAAAATGATTGGTGTACAAAGGGAACAGTAACCCTCTTGGTGTCAAGATTATTTTAAAAAAAGATATAAAATAGCACATGGTGTACTAGATAAGCATATTTTCGAAGAGGGAATATTTTATATCAAGAATTTCCAACAGGTGGCCCTCAAGCTATTAAACTGCAATCCTCCTCATCACCTGATGGCACAACACTGCCAGAGGAAGGTGGGAGTTGCAGATTAGCAACGCCTGTAGAGTCTCTACAGTAATTATTTTTTAAAGGTTTAAAAATGTATGTTTAATATTTATATAGCTCAGCTCCATAACTCTACAAGTTCTTCATAAGTGCAAGCTAGAACATTCATACATACAGTATTTATGCCTGGTATGCCTGTTTCCATACCACAATAACACGTTGGGGTAGACTATACATAGCTCTAATAATCACAAAAACAAAAAAGACAGGCACATATGCATTCATTTCCATCATACAATGAGGGGCCCATTTACTTAGCTCGAGTGAAGTAATAGAGGAAAAAAAACTTCGAATTTCGAATGTTTTTTTTGGCTACTTCGACCATCGAATGGGCTTCTTCGACCTTCCACTATGACTTCGACTTAGAATCGAACGATTCAAAATAAAAATCGTTTGACTATTCGACCATTCGATAGTCGAAGTACTGTCTCTTTAAGATAAAACTTCGACCCCCTAGTTCGCCACCTAAAAGCTACCGAAGTCAATGTTAGCCTATGGGGAAGGTCCCATAGGCTTCCTAAGTATTTTTTGGTCGAACAAAAATCGTTCGATCGACGGATTAAAATCCTTCGAATCGTTCAATTGAAAAAAATTTTTTTTTGATCGTTCGATCGAACGAATAGCGCTAAATCCTCGATATTCGACCTTAAGTAAATTTGCCCCTTAAAGTTTCATTGTCCTAATCTCTTACTAGATATAGCTGATTACACCTGTGAGAAGGAAGTGAGGATTACTGAGATAAAATTATTATGCAGGTGGCTTATAGATTGGGCTAAAATGGGAAACTGTTTCATAATAATTTTATTCCTTGTTGATAATGATGCCACAAGAATAAATTCCACATATTTAAGGAACCCATTTTCTATTTTTTTTTGATTGGTTCTTGGAACATAGATATGTTCATATATTTTACTTGAAATCATAGAGGTGAATGTGACTGTGTCTGAATGTTCAGATTATCTGAAGCTTTTGGAGAAGAAACAGAGAACAAGTTTACAAATCATTAGAT
This sequence comes from Xenopus laevis, assembly GCF_017654675.1. Taxonomy (NCBI): domain Eukaryota; kingdom Metazoa; phylum Chordata; class Amphibia; order Anura; family Pipidae; genus Xenopus; species Xenopus laevis. The sequence goes on from NC_054378.1 coordinate 95,461,880, forward strand.
AAGTCTGCAGTTAAAAGGGACCTTGTATCCTGAGTTTACTAGGTGTCACCATGCAGATTGTTCCTTTTACACTGTATATAGACAGTACCTCAGCTACTTGCTCTTTATGAATGATGATTGCTGCATAGTTATAATGTTTACAGCAACATGATTAAATGTGTCCCTGCACATGCAGCCCTTAAACAGTATAGAAAATAATACAAGGGATGCAATTAGTATTCCCAGTTCATCCTTAACATAACAAGAACATATTATATTGATGTACAAATCATTTAAGGATTGGCCAGTTTATAACAAAAGGCTTTTTTTATATTTGCTGTCCTGTTCAAAAGAAGGCATGTGTTATCTTTGCAAACTGATCATCCCTATTCTGTGTATTTGCGTTTATATGTCAATGGGAGTCACCATATTGATCTCATTGGATGATACATTCTTTATTGAAAGGACTCCATGCAGTGTTTTTGTTTTGACTCAGTATAGAAAATGTTTCAACAGTGACAGGTTTGGGATTTCCAAGCCAATATGCACAAAATAGAAGATTTATATGCACAAAAGCCATGCCCCTATACACACACACCTCTGTGCTTTTAAGGGAAACAAATGATCTTTTATGATACCTTTGGTAAATTTTGTATAATGTATGAGGTGAACACCACATATCCTATCTTATATTTATGAAGCTAGTTAAAACATAATTTACTTTACATTTTCCCTGCCTCGCTCATCACTTCCAGTTCCAGTTATTAATACAAGGATGGGATCATGTTTGTATACTTTTTATTTCTATTAATATTTCAAGGTAAAACCAGACTGCCAAGCCCTAAGGATCTAACGCTAGTGGGATATGTGAAAGGTACTGGGCCCACCTCAAAATAATGTTTGGTTACTACAAGCCCCAAACCATGGGTAAGTTATTCATTTTTTGTACACATATGTTGAAATTGCAGATCAGATCAGTACTAGGCCTTAATTTTTTTCTTGGGCCAATCTACTCTGTCAAGTTGATACCTTTGTCTGCTGTCTTTGTTTTTATCTCTGGGTTTATCACTTTTTTATTACCCCATAAGTAATAAAATGCACTGTGTTTGCTCAGATGCAGTAACCCAAAATAACCAATAAGATGTATTATGTAAACAGGTGACCAGTAAATATTATAGCTGCTTTATGTGGGTTACTGAACATGGGACAACTTAAACTGGCTGTCAACCAACCTGTAGCAATGTGAACAGCTGTGATTGTTTCAGTGAGCATTAAAAAGTATTTATACTTTTATATATAAAATATGTTGAAACAAAAAATATGTAACACATCTACCATTCTCTCTTATATTATTGACTGATACAGATATTATATTATCTTTTAGATTAACCAGTAGGCTTGTGTATATACAAATAAAAATGTATATGCATATGTTTCTTAATATCATCTTCATAGTTTTAAATATAGTAATACTTTTCTTTTTCATCAATCTAGGGGGAGTAACTTTGATTTGTATGAGCCAATCATAAGGATATCAATTATTATGGTAAGAACCAATAAGGATCTTATCAATTTAGGTCAGAGCTAGATAGAATACCTTCTAGAGGTATTCAAAGTCTACAAGAAAGCGATGGAAGCCCCCCCCCCACCTCTCAGAAGCATGACATCTTCATTTCCAAGAGAAAACTCCATATATACAGTATATAGCATTATTATACAACATCCTATATACAATATGGTTGTAATTTACTGATGCTGTCCATCTTCCTGCAAATCAGAGCAAAAAATAGTACAGTGTGTTCCTATTTCTTCTATATTAATAATATATATTGTAGTCAGGATTGTAGTATATAATAAGTATATAAAAAAATCTGCAAAATAAAATTAAATGAATAACCCTTAACTTAAATATGCCCTTTTAGGTTCTAGTAACCATGGATTTATACTGTATGTTACATGAATTTTAGTATCCAGTGATCTATAGATTAAGGGGCAGATTTACATAGGGTCGAATATCGAGGGTTAATTAACCCTCGATTTTCGACCATCGAAGTTAAATCCTTAGACTCTGAATATCGCAGGATTTAGCGCAAATAGTTAGATCGAACAAAAAACATTCGATCAAACGATTAAATCCTTCGAATCGTTCGGTTCGAAGGATTTTAATCCATTGATCGAACGATTTTTCTTCGACCCAAAAAAGCTACCAAAGCCTATGGGGACCTTTCCCATAGGCGAACATTGACTTCGATAGCTTTTAGGTGGGCGAACTAGGGGGTCGAAGTTTTTTCTTAAAGAGACAGTACTTCGACTATCGAATGGTTGAATAGTCGAACGATTTTTAGTTTGAATCATTCGAAGTCGAAGTAGCCCATTCGATGGTCGAAGTAGCCAAAAAAACATTCGAAATTCAAAGTTTTTTTCCTCTATTCCTTCACTCGAGCTAAGTAAATGGGCCCCTAAGAGTCATCAGATTTGTCAGTTAGCCAGTACTTTTATTTAATTTCCAATGCTCATTCAAACATTGTTTTTATTCAGGAATAAGGAGTTTCCAATTAGTTGCTAATAAAATGTTTAAAACTCCTTATTTGAAATAAACTTTCTGTACTTGAGTGATTGAAACTCATATTCCTGTATATAGTTTGCAGTTGGGTTTAACTATTGTGAGGGGCGCTAGAGCTCTGACACCTCATAGAACAAAAACAAAAGTGTTCAACTGCTCAAAGCAATAAAATTAATCTGTTCTTTAATAATAAGCAAATAGAACGAAGAAGGCAAAATCATACGAGTATAGCAGAAATTATTTATTGTGTTATAGTATATAATCTCTATAGATGGAAATTCTACATTTTTATTGCAGTATTGCCTATGTATGCTATACCACCATCTCATGATATCTTATGGTAGCTTTCCCCAGTGCAGCTGCAGGAAGTATTGCTTTCAATGCAGACTGACAGATAACCAATGAAATAATCTACCCTTTTCCAAAGAATTTCTTATTATACCTAGTTAAAAAGTGGAATACCCATGGGCCAGTTCATACATACCAAACCAGCTATAGAAATTAAAAGCTAGTTCCTGAAATCTGCCCGTAATGAAAACTGTCAAATATTTTAATAGGGAAGTTATATTTTTTCCTTAAATGAATGGATTCCAATTATTTTGGGTAAATAAAAGACAGCTGTACATCAAGTTCAACTATTCTGTGAGTGTCCACTAGCAAACAACATCAAGCAATATCTTAATGCATATGCAACACAGTAACTTTTATAAATATTTTATCTATGGCTTTTCATACTTTAAAGACTTCAGGATGTTTCAGTGTTTTCTTTTGAAATTTTATGAAGTCAGAAGAATCTACTTCAGGATTTCACTGGGGTCTAGTTTTAGCATAAATGCAATGGAAATTTCCTTCATAAGGTCATTCATTTTCCTAAGGGTCAATGAAAACAATTCACTAACATCTATTTTGACAGTTTCTAAGATAAATCTTTCTGAAATATGTTTTGTGATGCAGAGGTCTGGTTTTACCAGTGTAAAATCAATACCCTGGGGTAATTTATCAAGCATAGTAGTGTCACTTTTCTTGTCATCTTGTTGTTCTTTTACATGAAGACAATACAGCATCTCATGAAATGCACAATTCTTTCAAATCCAAAATATCAATACAGTGGACTTACAATTAACAAATAATATATTGTTTTTGCCTTTTTTCTACCCTTGTATGGCCCAAGGACCTGGTTTTAATAAAAAAATGTGACCCAGCCCTTTCAAGGATATCCAAGCCCTTATTGTTTTTGGGGTTAGGAAAGTAAAATATATCATCTGAGCTGCCCTAATCAGTGGCCCTTCACATCTACTGGTCAGATGAGTGAAAGAGTAGAGATATTACTCTAGTCATCTTATTTCAAGGGGTACATGCTAGTTTATTCTGTGATTTATTCTTGTTTTACTGCACCCTTTGTTTTTTGGAAATCAAGAAGATAGTGAATGTACAGATTATTTACTTAGACCTAAATTATTTGACCAACTTCCAACAATTTAATTTAGAGTTCCTCAATGCAAAGTTTTGCGTCACTTTTGTTTATTAGGACCTCATGCTGTACAGTTGGGGAAGTTAGACAAAGGGGCAAATTCACTAAAGGGCGAATTTTCATCAGCGACTGCTTCACCACACTTCGCGCCACTTCGCCAAACGCAAATTCGGTACCACTATGGTAATTTACTAAAATGTGAAATTGCGTCTCAGCAGCTGAACACTGGCGAATTTTCGCTAGCGTTACTTTGGCAGTGCTAGCATTTCATAGCAAAGTTTCACTAGAGTTCATTTCTGCCTAGCGAAACTGTGTTAGTACTCTTATGCTTAAATCAATTTGAATAGGGCGGGAACATAAAAGTCATATGGACATATTTAGTATTGATGTTGGTGCAAATGCTTGAAGTTGCTACTTTTTATTACAAGTCCAAGGAACCATAATAAAGACATAAAATCCTCTAATGCACTAGATATGAGCCCACCCTAAAACAAATGTGGCATGCCCCTCAAATGTCTGGAAAAAAAAGTGTTAACACAAAAATCTTTACTAGATAGGACTTTTGAAGACCATCCTAAAAGTTGCCAGCATTTTTTACAACTTTTATGAATTTCCAGCATACAGTATATGATGTCACTGACATAAGATTGAGAAAATTTAGCTTTGTAGTTTCAGTTCGCCTGGTCTATGATGGCGAAGGAAACTCTGGCCAAAGAGGCAACATTCAGTAAAATTAGCACTGCAGTGGATTTGCAGAGTAACGATCCTTTCTCCAGAGCAAATTAGTGATGTCCCTGCAGATGGGATTTCTGAATTGCCACTAGCGATGGCCACTTCGCCCCTTTAGTAAATCTGCCCTAAAGATGGGAATTCTATTTATACTGTATATATATATCCCTGCCTGTCAATGTTTGAGTTAAAGCAATCAATGCATGATATCTATTTATCCATTTATTGAACATTGATCCCTGATTAAGTGAGAAGACATAGGGGTCAGTACAGACCACCAATTTTATTTATATATTTCCACCTAAGCTTAGTATACAAGTATATAACTGGGGTACCTGGTCCAGTGCTCCAGTGAATGTCTCATCATTTCTCAAACAATGAAAATGTAAAATAAGCTTTATCTATAGAAAATAAACAGCCACAAAATATATGCTTATTCTGAAATAATCAACTTATTCTTCACTATCTCTCAGAAATCTGTCTCCATGCAGGCTTTGTGTTGGAGTTGGTTATTTTGAAAGACAGTTACAATACATTGTCATAGCATAGCACAGACCAATGTAATATTTGACATAACTAAACTCAAAATCTGACACGGAGTGATATGCTGTATTGCTGAGATGCTGAAGAGTAATTTGATTCAAAAATGGCACAGAAGTTTAAATTGGTTACATTTATAAATGTGAGTGATACTTATTGGTAAACTGCTGGTATTTTCATTTGTTTATGCTAAAAACTACACTTCTGTCATTAATTGGGAATTTCCCCGTTCGTTCACATTATAATACAATGACCATTCAGGACAGAGTATTCTGTTACTTTCTATTAATCTTGAGTTGCTTTTAGCAAAAATAAAAAATAGGCACATTAGATGCATTTAATAAATTAGTTATCAAGGCATAGTACTGCATATGTCTAATGAAATGTGAATACAATGTGAATGCAAACACAGGGCCAGGCAGTAGAAAATATATACTGTATATCTTCATTTGTCAGCTAGCCATTGCAAAGTATATTCCTCATCTTGAAAGTCTTTCTGGAGAAGGTGTTGATTTTCACTTGAAGTACTTATTACTGTATTCCAAAAGACATATGCAAGTTCATTTACATCTGGCGGGCATGGCATTGTAACCCTAATTTGTCTTAAAAAGGCAAATACCAACTAGTGAGGTAGAGAATGGGCTACACTGGACTTTTTTTCAACAGGATGGGCTTTCGTTAATGTGGGGGTGTTGTTAAACTACACCTCTATGCTGCCAAAAATATAATATAATAAATGGAGGTCAGGGTTTCTTTGCAAAACAATAACAACAAGCTTTATTCAATGTAAAGCACTACAGGGTTACTACTACATGAGGTAGTATTAACAAATATACACCTTCCATGTTGTCCGTACTTCATGGGTCTGGATCCCTACAACAGATGTGGAACAGGGATAGATCAATAACCTGTTTTCCTTGTCAGTACTGTGGTCCATTTACTACAGGCAAGCAGAGCTTTTCCCACTATCCTGCCACTAGCTTTTCTCCATTCACAGAATCCCTTATCTTAGACTTCACTAGGCATGTGTTACCTTAGGGCTTAATCGTCTTAAGCTGGCCATAGATGTTGAGATTTTTAAAAGATCAGAACCTGATTGTGAGACCACGATCTTCTCAGAACGGTCGTATGAATTGTCCATCAACTAAAAAGACCAATTTGCCAGGAAAACAAAGGGGAGCTGCCTGCTTGGCCCTGCAAACCTAGATAGATTGCACTGGGACCGACAACATTTTTTTGACCTGGCTGATCAATTTCCAGACAGATGTTGGCCGAAAAATCGTTCGAAGATGTACGATCGTTCGAATCCCACTAACCGCACGATAATTTCGAAGGATTGGTCGGGCTTCCCTAAAATCGGTCGTTCGGCAAGAAGAATCGTCGCGTCTATGGGGAGCTTTACTAGTGTTTTCCACCTCAGGCTCTCCAGCAGCATTCACCCCTCCTATAAATTCGACAGATGACAGAACAATGTGTTCCCCCTTATACTGTATGTTCCAGGAAGAAGAACTACAATAGATCCTCCAAGGCATAGAAATACTTCCCCTCAATAGGGATTGTTATCTCCTTACATCCCTGGCAGAAAATATTGAAATATGGAAAATATAAAAATCTGCTTATACTAAAATGGCAGGCTTCTGCAATTTACCAATAACTTTACCCTAATTTCATAGCTTTGTAGCAAAGGGTAAAAATATACCTACTGTAGGGGGGTTATTTATCGAAGTACGAATTTATCTCAATATTTTCTGCTACAAACTCCGATCAAATACGCTCGGGTTTTTTACGCTTATTTATTATTCCATTTTCCCAAAAATTTGCTTTGCAGGAAAAAAAATCAGATTTTTCACCTGAAATCTTGAAAACTTCGGGGTATTGCACGAAACTCAGCGCACACCAAAAAGAATCATTGGGACTTCTCCCATTGACTTATATGCAACCTCGACAGGTCTGAGATGCTGGATTTTCAGATTCTGACTTTTCTATCCCGGGGTTTAATAAATTCCAAAATGTGTGATTTTTTTAAAGTCAGAATTTATATATATATATAAAAAAAAAAAATCACACATTTTTCATGATTTTTGCATTCAGAGTTTAGTAAATAACTCCCCTAGGTATATTCTGGGGTACTGAGTATGGGAATGTTATCCATTGGTAAAGCTGGATACATGTCCAACTGCCTATCTCACTAATTATCGAAATTCCATAGTACTGGAGAACCCCCCAAAGGGCTTCAACCTTTGATCAAAATATCCAAAAATCCAAGGCCTGCCCATTTGGCCAATCAGACTTTGGCATTCTATAATACTATACTGTGCATCAGTGCATTGTAGCACAAGAAGAAAACATGAACCAAGGGGTTCTTCAAGGAGGTGAACTTTAATTGCCCAACTGCATACACCGAAAGTGTGGGCGTGTCAATTTGACCAATAATATTGCCCATCCCTTCTCATTGAAGAACTATTAAATCACCATTTTGGCAAAGGAAAAAATGTATACATAGGACATCTGAGCTTGGTTTATGTTGTCAAATGTCTTGCAATACTAAGTACAAGCCAAACTACATATCTGTCAATGACAGTATGAAATGCCATGGAGACCTACTTAGCAGCACATTCTATGGAAACACAAAACAGCTTTAGAATGTATAGAATAACAGGACACAGCTTCAGAATAAATACAGTAATGTAAAAATATAATATCACATTCTATTAACTGCAGCTACACAGCTAAAGCTGTCAGTCTAACCAAAGAGAGGAGTAAGAGGGGTGCAGGATGTTAAATTGGAGAAGGACGGAGCAATACAAGTCGGTAGCTAAAGCTGACAATACAGCATACAGCATATTTATACAAATCAAAGTCTATTTTCAGTCAACAGAGTGAGTAAATTTATAAATCTTATCTCTCTTTTTTGCTCATGCGCAATTCAAATTTTGTTTTGCTTGCTCTTTGCAGTAGATAGCAGGTGTGTTATCAAAGGGTCATTTTATTTCCCTGAGTGTGCACATGGCAGAACAATGATACAGAAAATAGTCCTTATGGTATTTTTCTGTGTCAGCTTCAGTCATAATTCTTTTGCACACATGAAATAACATGACCTTTTGCTAAAGCTGTCAACCAACTGGCGTGCAGATGAAACACAGTCTGAACTGTGCACATGCAATAAAAAGGATGAAAATCTGTATTAGAAAAAAAGGAAATATCTGTGTTGTAAAAAATGATATTTCAATTTATCTGAATAAACCTTTGTTCTCTTAGAAATGTCATTATTGCATACAGATAATGCAAGATTTGGAGAAGCGACATAAAACAGTTGCAATTAGTAGACCCAAACACTAAAACCCCATAGAATGATTGAGAGTAAAATTTTAGTAAATTAAAATTAGAATAACAGCCCATACAATTTTTTCTAGAGATCATCAAGCTCATTTATAATATAACTATAAGTATGTAACAAAATAGCCCTATTTCCCAACTTTAATTTTCCTGGCCTTTTGTCACACCTACATAAGATTCCTGAGGTTCATATAATAATCTCTCTGATGCTTTATTTACCAGTAGGTCTTTCCAGGTGACACAAGGTCATCCATTCCGATTAGAAGAAAAGAGGTTCCGCCTATATATTCGGATGTGTTTTTTTACATTGACAGCTGTGAAGATGTGGAATTCTCTCACTGAATCAGTTGTACAGGCTGATACATTAGATAGCTTTAAGAAGGGGTTGGATGGCTTTTTAGCAAGTGAGGGAATACAGGGTTATGGAAGATAGCTCATAGTACAAGTTGATCCGGGGACTGGTCCGGAGTCGGGGGGGGGGGGTTGGAGAGGCTTCAGATGGGGTTTTTTTTGCTTTCCTCTGGATCAAATGGCAGGGCAGGGTTAAAAAAAATAGGAGGTTGAACTTGATGGACATGTCTTTTTTCGAATTAACTTACTATGTTATGTTACTAGGTTACTATGATGCAAATGCATATTAACATGCTTCTGTACAAACTCCATGTGCATGTACCAGTAGGAGTATACTCATAAATTAAAGAAGAAAAGGAAGGTCACATGTAGAAGTGCCGGAAGGCACATACCATACTGTACCTTGGATTTAATTGCCCTAAGTCAGTAATGAAAGTATTGACTACATATACAAATAAAAAAAAAATAATGCAGTTCCTTAGAAATTGTATATAGATTAATGTGTTGGTTGTATCCCTATCATTTAGAAATTGTATATAGATTAATGTGTTGGTTGTATCCCTATCAATGGAGCTATTCTTTAAATTAGAAGTTGTAACAATTATGGCCAGCCAGTAGACTCATTGATATGACCCTATTAAGGAACAAGTTAAAGGTTAGAATAAATAAATTGAATTGAGCAATGTTAGGCCATTTCTGTTGGTTTCTAATCTGCAGCAGCAGTTTGCAGATTAATGAGGTACCTTTACATTTCTGTATAAAAGCACAATCAATGCTCTTGTTTGAAAAGCCATTCCAATTAGAAACTTGGTCAAACTGGGGAAAAAGTTAGGCATGTCATAATGATCAGTTGCTATTTTCATCATTAGAGATTCATTTTGCAGAAGAAAAGTTTTATCAGTGAAAAGATTTCTGTTTCTACCCCTGTGCTGGATATACACATAATCAAGTACTTTAGCTAAAACAGCCATTTTTTTGTGGAACGTGAAATGCTGTAATTGCATTGAAACCATCCTTATTATTTGTTACTGTTCCATCCAGCTAGAGGGAGCTCAGTGACTGACACTGAAAAATGAAGTATATCAAAGGAATACATTATACATGTTTAAATATACCCACAGCCAATTTCATATGTAATACTATTTCATAGTATTAGTTCAGTAAACGTATCTGACTCTTGTGCCATAAGTGCTTTTATAACACAGAAACAAAGAAATTAAAACATAAACGTATTTTAATATCCACATAAGCACATAAATAAAATAAAGTCTTAAATCTTTAAACAATGTAGGAACGCTGAGAACATTATTATACAGCATCATTAAAAAAAAGACTTTCATAGTAAATAGCTTGGAGTACTTAAATCTTCCATTTCTAATGAATCAACATTTGTATGTTATTTAAATGTAAACTGTGATCATAGTATTGAATAGTGTAAATAGAAGTTGTTTCAATGGGAAAAAACAAGAATAAATGTCTGTTAACTTCACTGCATTTGGTGTGAAAAAAAACGTGGGGAATAAAGCCAATGACACCAATATATTTGGCAAAATTTCAAATTTTAAAAAATGTTCACAATTTTTTGAAATTGAGCAGTTTAGCTCATTGCTAATCAAAATACTTCCAACTGCTTTTTAGCAGTCCAACGCATTCAAATTCAGTGGGTGTCAGTACTCCAAGCATTAATACCTGTCTGAAAATCAGCCCTGTGCTCCTTTAACACCAGTCATTCCCACGCCAAACAAACATACTGTACTACACTCATTAACTCCCTTTCTAAAAAACCTGCACAACTTTTCTCTAACTTTAACATTCTTCTTTTCCCTTCCCCACCCCCTCCGTGCACATCTGTCTCTGCATTGCTGGTCTCTTTGTCAAAATTTACACCATCAGACATGACATCAGGACTGGACTTGGATTCAAAATAGGCCCTGCCATTCCTACTACACAGAAATTCACTAAGATTTGTAGTTGCGCCAGGCCGCGCTTCGCCGCACTTCGCCGCACTTCGCCAGGCGTAGTTTCGCCAGCGCTCCGCAAATTCACTAAAATCCAAAGTTGCGCACAGGGGTAGCGTAAGGTTGCGAAGTTGCGCTAGCGTTGATTCGCTAAGTGAAGCGAAGTTACGCTAGCGAAGGTTAATTTGCATACGGCGCCAAATTCAAATTTCAATGGAGGAATACGTACAATCACTACAAATGCCTAGAAAACCTTCAAAACATCAAATAAAATTTTTATTTTGCCCTACACATGTGCCCACTGTATAGGTAAGTTGCCATGAGTCAGGAAATGTAGGGGGGAAGGAGGGGAGCCCTAAAAAATTTTTCGATCTTTTTCAGCCTATCACCCATAATGTAGAAAACACGCCAGCGTTTTTTGGGACTTAGAAAAAATTTTGACTTTTTTTGAAGCAATCCCTATCTACTCTATTGCGCTTCGCCTGGTCTGAGGTGGCGAAGGAAGTCTAGCGTAAAAGGTAGCGTTCAGTACACTGCGCGCGTTAGTGAATTTGCGTAGTTACGTCCGTAGCGAAAATTCGCCAGGCGTAAGGGTGCGAAGTAACACTAGCGAATCTACGCCAGCGTTAGTTAGTGAATTTGCGAAGTAACGAAAATGCCCAACGCTAGCGAATTGACACTAGCGTTCGGCTCTTAGTGAATTTGCCCCAGAGGCCCAAACAGCCTACACCAGCCCACTTAGTAGTCATTTTCTATGGCATCTTACAGCAGCCCCTCTGGCATTTGCCAGAACTCACAGATTGCCAGTCCGGGCCTGCATGACATTACACTATTGCACCCACCTAGATATTCATCACCCTTCCTCCACAGTGCTCAGTCTTTTCTCTGCTCCTTCTCCCTCATGTAACTGATGAGGAAATCTCAAAACTTTTGGCTTCTTCCCACCTTACTACCTGCCCCCATTCATTCCAAACTTCTCCGCAATGTCAATCCCTGTCAAAGTCTTAACTAATCTAATTAATCTCTCCCTCTCAACTGTAATCTTTCCTTCTCAACCATGCTCTTGTCACCCCCATTCTGAAAAAACCCTCTGTTGGTCCCTCCAATCTTGATAAACTCTAACCTCTCTGCTACCTTTCATATCTACTTGAGAATCTAGTTTACAACCGACTAACTCCATTCCTCTCTGACATTAACCTACTAGACCCCCTACAATCTGGTTTTAGGCAACAACACTCCACTGAGACGGCTCTAACCTAACTAAAGAATGACCTTTTAAAAGCAGAAGCCAACAACCACTTCTCACTTCTAATACTTCTTGATCTCTCAGATGCATTTGACACCGTCGATCATCCTCTCCTCCCCCAATCCTTCCATTTGCTTGGCCTTCAAGACACGGCCCTGTCCTGGTTCTCTTCTTACCTCACTAATTGTTCCTTCAGTGTCTCCTGTAATGGAGTATCTTCTTCTCTCCTACCTCTTTCTGTTGGGGTTCCTCAAGTCTTTGTCCTGGGCCCCTTATTATGTTCTCTCTATACTTCCTCCCTCGGCAAACTGGTATGGTTTCCAATACCACCTCTATGCTGATGACACTCAGATCTATCTCTCCTCTACTGATCTCAATCCAGAGCTCTTAACTCAGGTCTCTTCCTGTCTGTCCGGTATCTCTACTTGGATGTCACAATGCTACCTTAAAGTAAACCTCTCTAAAAGGGAAATTGTTCTCTTTCCCCCAATTGTAGTTAACAATTCCACTATCACCCCATCTCCACAGGTCCGGTGCCTTGGGGATATCCTAATTTCTACCCTGTCCTTCACTCCTCATATGCAGTCACTTATTAAATCATGTCAGTTTCACCTACAGAAAATATCCAAAATACGTTACTTTCTCCCGACATTTCTGCTTTCAAAAGATCTCTTAACAGACACTTTTTTAGAGAAGCCTACCCTCACTCTGTTTAGCTACCAAATGCAATATAATATGATACACCTCTCACCTGCTAAATTTTGATTTTGCCCACTCCTGCACCTTGTGTCTCAGTCCTTCCCCTTTAGATTGTAAGCTCTTTTGCACAGGGCCTTCACCTTTCGTACCGGAACTGGTTGTTATGCATGCAACTCTGTATGTTATATCTATGTAATTCATGTGATTTCTTTGTATAAGCACATTCATTTCACAGCACTGCGCAATACTGTATGTTGGTGCTTTACGAATACATGTTATTAATAATAATAATAATAATTCTTGCTCCCTGATGCAAATACAATGCAAATATTTTTTGTGTGGAAATAATTTCTTCATGTTCAGAAAATAAATTGTTAAAACTGAAAAAGGTCTTTTTACAGTATAGCTTGTTAAAAGATACCGATTATTGATTTATCAGCCCTTAAATTCTGTCTGGTTACTGGGCAGAGATAAGCTCTGCCTGTGCAGGAGGAAATATAAACACCCCTAAAGTGCATCAGTACATTTAACAACTAAATAAATATTTCTAATCTGCATATTATAACTTTATGCTATTCCTATCAGCACGTTGTATAACTGTTCTACATAAGGAGATTGAAAACATTAATTCATATGATAGAGCAGCAGAGGCATATCATGAGCAGATTTGCAACTTTGTAACAATAAATCACATGATCAAATTCTTGGCAAAGTCATTGTCTGATTTGGTTAAAAGTATTATTTCCTGGAAAGCACCTCACATTCTGTTCCAGCAACAAGATTAGAATGATATACACCATGGAAATGATTATAAGGATGTTTCATTGAAGAGTGGACATAGCCTCAGGTGTCACGGAAATATTATACGTGTATTAAACGGAGGAAAGGAGATTATACACAGCATGCTTTTCTTAAAAAAATGACATCTTCATTTGGTGCGGAAATACAACATTTATCAGATTCATTGTATATTTATAGCAGCTCTTGATCACAAAATATCTTATACTGCAAATGAGAAGTTGAAAACTTATAACATATATATCCTTACATTGGGAATATCATAAATCTTTTCTATCTTCTATTTTAGGAAATTTGTCATTTTTTTTTATCAACTTGTGAGATGCCAGCTATCTTTGCATTTACACAAGAGCTAGTTTTCCTAGGCAACTTGACCAGCCACCTAGATCAATGAGTAGATGAGCATGAATGACATATGCAGCAATGGCACACAAGCATAGTGAGCTCCCGTGCAAAGACAACGAATTCATGATAAGCATCAGTTATGAGTTGGGGGGGGTGAGGGCTTGGAGTCGGAGTAAGCAGACATAGGAGTTAGATGACTAGCATCTCCCCATCATTGAGCCTCAGGCTTGTGACTCTTTTATCTACCCTTAGTTCAAGCCCTGGAATTGTGTGCTTATTTGGTAAAAGGTGTAAATTACAAAAATATGTGGCTAATCACTGTCTGTTTACATACAACATAACATAATGTAACCCTTATTTGGCTGAATTAGGCAAATGCCAACTAGTGTGAGCATGGGCTACACACGACCCTCTTTCACCAGGATGGGCTTTCGCAAAATGGAAATAACACGTGCTGATGTTGTTAAACTACAACTCACTACTGCCAAAAGTACAAAAGAACAGAGTTGGACATTTTTTGCAAAACAGTAGAAGAGGCTTTATTCAGGCACAAAGCTCCACAGGGTTATCATACTCACACAGGAGGTAGCCACTGTACATCTCCAAATACAAAAAAAAAAAAAGTTAAAAGGTTGAACTTGATGGACGTCTATCTTATTTCAACCTAACTTACTATGTTACTATGTATGTATTCACAGGTGTAGCAGAGACAGCATATAAAGACACCACACTAGGAATAGCCAAAGGAGTTGAGAGATCACCTTCCAGGGTTTCAGTACCTTATGACAAATAGTGATGTGCGAATTTGGGGCGTTTCGCTTGGCCGAAAAATTCATGAATTTCCTGCAAAATTCACAAAACGGCGAAAAATTTGCGATACAGCGACGGTGTCTTGTTTGTTTTTTTTACGTCAGTGCAAATTCGCTGGCGAAAATGGCGTCCATTTTTTTTTAAGCTGGCAAATTTTCGCTGCGATTTCGCAGTCGAATCGAGGGAATTTGCGCCTGCCGAATAAATTCACCCATCACTAGTGGCAAAAAAATACCATAGTTATTGTGGAGTTCTCCCGACCGTGATCACTGCTCTTGCGAGAACCCAGTCCCATCTCTACCGGCTCGAACAGTACTGCATTTTCCTCGCTTCTGAACGCTGAGCGCTGATTTCAGTACCTTGTGGAGCGGATCTCCTACAGCAGACCGGGAATAGGGTTACACCATAGCCTAATTCCCTTATCAGTACTGTTGTTCCTTCACTACAGGCAAATCAGAGCCTGGGGAAGAGCTACCCCCTTCTATCCTCCTAGTTGTAGATTGAGTTGCTCTTTCTTACTAAGCCTCACTGTCTCACTATGTATAGAGTGCTATAACAGGAGCTACACTACACACTAGCTCACCTCGTTCCCTGTACCCTGACTTCACTAAAGGGGTTGTCCCTTTAGGGCCTAAAACTTCTGGGGCCTTGTTGACTCCAGGCTCAGTGGATCCACTGCTCAGATCAACTGCTGCAGGCCAAAGAGGAAGTTTCCCACCCTGCAAAGCACTTTGTTACAGCACTGCAGAAAGTGGTCACTACCTAGAACCAATAGAATGGGTATGCCAATTAGGTACCAATATGTTACATCGGTTTTAACCCAGGAACAGTGAAGGAGGTACTATTAGGGAATGAAGCCATAAGGGCCATTACACTTCTGGGTCCCTACATTAAAGGGCAGATTTATCAAAGGACGAGGTGCATTTTCGAAGTTAAAAACTTCAAATTTTGAGCTATTTTTTTTGTACTCTGACTAGGGAATAGTCCAAATTCGATTCGAATTTGAAAAAAACTTTATATATAAAACTTTAGAATATCGAAATTTATCATGTACTGTCTCTTTAAAACTTCGACCATTCGTCATCTAAAACCTGCCGAAGTGCTGTTTTAGCCTATGGGGGACCTCCTAGTACCTATTTGGAGTCAATTGGTGGACTTTGAGAAATCAAAGTTTTTTGGGCGAAAATCTAATTTGAATCTAATTTGATAGAATGCGCTATTCCTTCGATCGTATGATTAGAATTCGGCCGAATACAGACCTCTTCGACTCTGTCTTTTTCAAATCGAATGCTTGAAGTGACTACTTATTATTACACATGTCCAAGTAAGCAAAATAAAGATTACAGAGATCCTCTAATGCCCTTGACATGAGCCCACCCTAAAACAAATGTGGCATGCCCCTCAAAATTGGTTAAAAAATTGTTAAAGGAAAACTATACCCCTGATTAATGTAGGTGCCTATAACAAAAAATATAGCATATAGCTCATGTGTAAAACCCTGCTTCATGCAAATAAACCATTTTCATAATAATATACTTTTGGGAAACCATAAATAGAAAACTGCCATTTTAAAAAATAAGGGCCGCCCCCTGGGATCATATGATTCACAGTGCACACAAACATACCAAACAAACCATACATGTTAGGTCACATGAGCCAATTAACAGACAGAGTTCTGTCTTTTGCTTCCACACTTCTTCCTGTTACAGTTAGAGTTGTAGTATTTGTGGTCAGGTGATCTCTGAGGCAGCACAGACACCATCATGAAATGGGGGTTCAAGGCAAGAGATGTTAAAGGGCAATATTTACTTAAATATATATTCCAGTTTGATAAGATTCCTTAATATGCCACTTAATTTGATATAAACTATCTGTTGCTCAAATACTCATTTTCGGGGTATAGTTTTTCTTTAACACAAAAATCTTTAATAGTTGGGACTTTTTAAGGCAATTATAAAAAAAAAAATTTTTTAACAACTTATATGACTTTCCAGCATACTAGATATGATGTCACTGACAGGAGGATGTAGCTTCATTTTATCAGTTTGCCTGGTGTAAGGTAGCGAAGTAAACTCTGGCGAAAGAGGTAACGTTCTGTAAAATTCAAACTTGTGAATTTGTGGAGTGAAAAGTCACCTGACGATAGGGTGAAAATGTACGCTCGCAAAGGTCTCTTTCACTAGCGAATTGTATAAATTGGTGATGTCCCTATGGATGGGATTTCTGGTGCATTGTCGCTCGCGACAGCCACTTCGCCCTTTAGTAAACTCTTATGAGTTTTAGAGTAAAAAACTTGAATCGTAGTGAAAACCCAAATTCAAAAATTGTTAAAAAGAAACCATTTTAAAAGGCTATTAATGGGGGGTAAACATTTAATCCAGGTGGGTATACCTAGGAATCCAGTTAAAGATAATCCTTTGCTAAATGCCATGTTGGCATGGTCGATACTGAATGCTGATTTTGGTGACAGAGGGCTCTTAAAATAACTTTTATAGTAAATGACTATTCTTTCGGTTTTAGCATAGTGCCAGTGCTAAAAAATAGTAGAGTATTTATGATATGGTAAGTGATTTCTGATATGTATGGTTAGTGATCAGTGATTGTCATTGTCAATATTTTGTTATTTGTTAATTAGACCTCTTCAGATAATTTACCAGTACAGGTATTGGACCTGTTATCCTGGGGTTTTCCGGATAACGGATCTTTCTGTAATTTGGGTCTTCATGCTTTAAGTCTACTAGAAATTCATTTAAACATGTAGGGGCACATTTACTAAGGGTCGAATATTGAGGGTAAATTAACCCTCGATATTCGACTGCCGAATGTAAATCCTTCGACTTCGAATATCGAAGTCGAAGGATTTACCGCAAATAGTTCGATCAAACGAAAAATCGTTTGATGGAAGGATTTTAATCCATCGATCGATTTTTCTACGACCAAAAAATTGCTAGGAAGCCTATGGGACCTTCCCCATAGGCTAACGTTGCACCTCGGTAGGTTTTAGGTGGCGAAGTAGGGGGTTGAAGTTTTTTTTAAAGAGACAGTACTTCGATTATTGAATGGTTGAATAATCAAACGAGTTTTAGTTCGAATCTTTCGATTCGAAGTCGGTCGAAGTAGCTAATTTGATGGTCGAAGTAGCCAAAAAAATCATTCAAAATTCGAAGGTTTTTTTATTCTATTCCTTGACTCGAGCTAAGTAAATGGGCCCCTAAATAAACCCAATAGGCTGGTTTTGCTTCCAATAAGGATTAATTATATCTTAGTTGGGATCAAGTACAAGGTACTGTTTTATTATAACAGAGAAAAAGGAAATCATTTTTAAAAATTTGGATTATTTGGATAAAATGGAGTCTATGGGAGATGGCTGATGACGGTCCCTTGAGGTACCGAAACGCGTTGATGTTTGCATGATCCAGTAAAAAGTTTTTTCAAGAAAAATTTGCCGTGAGTGCTTCCTTCATTTTTTGGATTATATATATATATATATATATATATATATATATATATATATATATATATATATATATATATATATATATATAGTATTTTATGGTTTATTTATGCAGTCTAAGCAAATTTAAAAATGGGACCTTTTCTTTTTCAATTCTTATTCAATTTTCAACAATGTAAAGCTTTGCGTTCATTGTGGAATATAGAAAATGTTAACAGAGATTGCTTGTAGTAGAAGAAAGTAGGCATTACACAATCATTTATTCCAACAGTCCCACAATATAAAATCCAAGGTTTTTTATAATAGATAAAATGTAATTTTAGCTGAACATCTATATGGAAGATAACATACTTTGTAAAGGAAATATTCTTTGGCTAAGCAAAAATATATGTAAGAAGGATAATATCAGAGACATTCAGCAATTTCTTATAAGGTACAATATTGCATCATGCTGTATTCAACACTTTGTTAAAAAGTCATTTTCTAGGATCCTATTCTTCATGGACAATAGCAATCTAGGCCATACAATGGAAAGAATTTGAAATATGTTCTTAATCCAAGAAAGGTCTGTGAAACATTTCAGGAATGCAATGTACCCAGGACCCCTTTTTCAGTTTCTTTGCCTTGTATTAAAGAAAAACATTCATGACTTTCTGTAAGATTGTCATTGAACAAACCCTTTTTGTTACAAGGGGCCAAATAGAATTTGTTGTGCTATTGTGCTATTGGTAATGTCAGGAATGAGCAGGCAATCGATACAAATTGAACTTTTTACCTAAAAATCCTCAATTTTCTAGATGGATTTCTTTCATACAATTTCAAACAAACCTCAGAGGTGATTCTTCCATCGGATATACTGAAAGAGAAGATTGAATGGGGTGGGATTTACTTGGAAAAGTAAATTTTGAAATGAGGGAAACGTCTGAATTAATATTACACTGTTTATACCTTGTATTACAAATACCGTACAGGAATAGAAATATATATGCAAATCAGAAAATCAAATGTATTACAGATTTTAAATATACATTTTTGAATGTCAAGTGGCAACTGTGAAAGCTAACAAATTCTATTTACAGTTGGTAAAACAAGCAGCTTAAGACTTCACTTGTTTGCCCCTCTAATAACAGAGGTTAAAGGAACAGTAACGTCAAAAAATAAAAGTGTTTTAAATATAATGCAGTGTTGCCCTGCACTGGTAAAACTGATGTGTTTGCTTCAGAAACACTACTATAGTTCATATAAACAAGCTGCTGTGGAGCAATGGCGGAAATTGAAAAACGGCTATATGGCACAGGTTAAATAGTGGATAACAGATAACACCATTAGACAGACAGAGCTTATTTGCTATCTGTTGTGTAACCTGATCTCCTTTGAATGGCTGCCCCCATTGCTACACAGCAGCTTATTTATATAAACAATAGTAGTGTTTCTTAAGCAAACACAGCAGTTTTACCAGTGCAGGGCAACACTGCCTTATATTTTCATTACTTTAAAACACATTTATTTTTTTACGTTACTGTTCCTGACCTCACTAGGTCATAACAAAGACATTATGGATTTGAAAGGATAAAAAAGGCAAGAAGAGTAAAATTAATTAACTTGAATTGTAAAATGTAATTATAAATAATGAACTTTATTTGGTTTACTGGTCAGCAAAAGGGGTGAGGAACAGACAATATCATTCTTGCTGTTCAGTCAGTCAGTATAAGTCAGTATAAGAAACCATAAAGCACGAACATTTAAAAAAGTGAAATGTATTTCTGAGCCAGACTGCAAACCAAAAAAATGGTTTGGAGATCTTTCTGTTTAATGAAAAAAGTAACTATGAGCCCTTACTGAGAAACATCTTCTTTACAGGACAACTGCAAGTCTTAAACAGGAGTGTTGTTGACTTTGAGGTTGTATAGAATGTTTGTCTTAGAATAGTAGTCTCTGGGAAGGGAGTGGTAGTAGAAATTGTATAAGAGTGACTCAGTTGATAAAATCCAATGCATGCAAATACATGATATATATATATATATATATATATATATATATATATATATATGCTAAAAATGTAGTAGTTGTAACTGCATGGTATTTTCTGTACATAGGCAAACATCTTTGCTGTGTAAACCTATAAGAGCATGTTAGGAGCTTGATGGAAACCATGATTCAACATATTGTACTTATAGAGATGGTTTCATGAGAGCACTAAGGTAAATGAGCACAGTTAGCAAAAGCTGGTAAACTGAAAAGTAAGTATGTATTATTTATAGAGCTACTAGGATATGCAGCACTGTACAGTTTTGCAATATAGAAAAGTGAACACAAGGAGGAAGAACATTTTTAAAAAATATGTATTACAATATAGAGATTAAAAGTTCTGTGGGCGAGACACAGTAGTGAGGAGGTCCCTTCCCTAAAGAGCTTGAAGTTAAGCAGGTGAACACACAGGTGCTAATAAGTTGTCAGAAGTGGACAACGTCCTTGGTATTTTGCCCTTAAGTGTGAAGTCTGGACCAGGTAATGCTCTGGTGTTCCAAATGTAGGAGTGGTTAGGAAGAGTGTTCCCAACAGACGAATAAAATATTAATGACCAGGCGAATAAAATATTAATGACTCATTAAGGACCAATGAGCAGGAGGCAGGCAACCCCTGCTAAAAAAGCAAGCCATTGATCACTGCAAGCAGCAGACATTCACTAGTAGTCTATAATGCAGTTAATGGACAGAATGAGACTCCAAATTGGGTTGTATGCCGGTTTCTACTTTGTCTCAGGAGACACAAAGAAAATTCTAAACCATTAAGATACCAGCAAAGTTATGCCAGTGACCGTTTTTCACCCGCGTTAGTCACTTTGCCCTTTAGTAAATTTGCCCCAATTTACTAAAGGGCAAAGTGACTAACGCGGCTGAAAATTTACTAATGGTCGCTGCCATAACTTCGCTAGCGAAGGAGGAAGGAGTATATTTATCAAAGAGTGAAGTTAATAGTGAAGTTCCGCCACTAGAGTGAAATGCCGCCACTCCCCATTCATTTCTATGGGATTTTGTAAGGCGTATTCATAAAAGGGTGAACTTTCACTTTCACCCATTGATAATTACGCCTTTCAAAATCCCATAGAAATTAATTGAGAGCTGGGAATTTCACTCTAGTGGCGGAACTTCACTCTTTGATAAATTTACTCCATAGACTCTAGCCGTGCTTCACTTCCTAACGCCTGGCGAATTTGCACACTGGCGAATGGATGTAACTACTCAAATTCACTAAGATGCGGATTTTACTGAACATTTCCTCTTGCGCCAGACTTGACTTCGTCACCTCAGACCAGGCGAAGTGCAATAGAGTAGATGATTGGCTGAAAAATAACGTAAATCTTTTTGGGGTACCCGGCTTCCCCCCTACATTTCCTAACATATGGGACATAAACTACACACTGGGCTCATGTGTAGGGCAATATAACAACTTTATTTTATTAAGGTTTCCCACACTTGTGTAGTGTAATGTATTTGCTGCAACATATACGTCCATTCAACTTTAACTCCCACCGTATGCAAATTTGGAAATGCTAGCGCAACTTTGATTCGCTTGGCGCAGTAACCCTAACGCAACTTCGCCAGCATTCGTCGCCCTGGACACAACTTGGATTTTAGTGAATTTGCGTTGTCCTGGCGAATCTAAGGCTGGTGAAGTGTTGTGCTTTGAGCAAAGCCGTCGCTGGCGAATTTTCAGAGATTAGTGAATTGACCCATAGAGTTTCTGGGTGCTTTTATGCCTTTTTATTTACCGTTTGTAACTTTATATTTGTATGTCCTCTTTGCAATATTTTTTTGTACATCTTTTTGGAATATTAAATATAAAATGTAATACATTTATATAGCCAGAAAGTATGTAACTGTGACTTAAGCTTTAGCATGAATTGCTGGAGTAAGACAAGTTACCTCTCTACAGACATAAGGAAACTTATACATAGCACATATTTGGACACAAATATATGGAATAAATATATGCATACAAACACATACACATATACACACACACACACACACACACACACACACACATATATATATATATGACACCTAGATCTGTAGGGGTACCTAGGTCAGTGTCTTGGGGCCATTTTCCACAGTCTTTTTGGGTAAACAAAGCACAGAAGTCACTCTTCATAATGGCAAGTGCCTGCAGTTTATTGTTACACAGTTTTTGGTAACAAGCACGCAAAGAAATTAAAAACAAGGAAAAATTATTCTTTGCATCAGAGCGCTGGCTAAACACAGTTGGCAGCCTAACTACAGTTGGGCAGCTTTCCCAACACCAACCTAACAGCAAAAGAACCAATATATACAGTATATCACAACCACTGGTAACTAGTACCTTCCCTCCCTCTATCTCTGAAGTGGTAGGGTCCCTCTTTCCAAGGTCGGTCAGGTACTTCAGCTGCAGCAATGACCTTTTTTGGAATCTTTATCAACACAAATATGTGGGTAGGACATAGGTAGGTACTTCAGCTGCAGCAATGACCTTTTTTGGAATCTTTATCAACACAACTATGTGGGTAGGACCCAGGTCAATTGACAATAAAAACGTGAGCGGAAAGTTACGGTCTGCAAAGGATGGCAGAAAATAAAAAAATAATTGTGTTGTAGTACAGGTATGGGACCTGTTATACAGAATGCTTTTGACTTTGGGTATTCTGGATAATGAATCTTTCTGTAATTTGGATTTTCATGCCTTAAGTCTACTAGAAAATCATGTATACATTAAATAAACCTAATAGGCTGGTTTTGTTTCCAATAAGGATTCATTTAGATTTTTGGATCAAGTAGAAGGCACTAATTTATTATTTCAGAGAAAAAGGAAATCATTTTTAAAAATGTTGAGTATTTGGACTAATTGGAGCTTTCTGGATGACAGGTTTCTGGATAATGGAGTAGCCATAGGTCAACACCAGAAAATATAGAGCAGGTGATATATTTTGACTAATTCAGTTTTATATTTATATGTGAACTTTCAGTCCTTGTTTTAGGCAGTGCCGGGCATAGCCATCCAGTAATGAACAAACAGGGGCACAGTGAAGTGGGGGGCACATCTACATATGCATGATGCCTCACCCTGGGGGACAATAGTATCTGATGAGTAGGTGGTAAAGGGATGAGGGCTTGGAGTAGGATTAGATGAGAAGATGAAAAACTTTGTGTCTAGCACCTTTCCACCGTTGCACCCTAGGCACTTGCTCTTCTCCCTACCCTTAGTTCCAGCCCTGGCTTCAGGCATATTATATGGAGTAATTATCCATAATCACAAGGACCAAAAAAGCCAAGTAGGAGAAAGTATTATTAAAAGCTGAATGCAACAAGGGCATTTTATTAGAAAATAAATAGATAATATTTGTTATGGCATTTCAGACCTCAGACCTGTTACAGTTATTAGAAGCATGGAAACTTGCATTTGCTGGTGATTTGGCAATCATTTACTACTAAGAATACTTTTATAGCATTCATGGATACACTAGGTTGCTCAAATAGACCTTTCAGACTGCTGAAATCAGTTGAGGTTAAGCATTGTAATAGCATGGACAGTATTTCCCTAGTCAAGTAAATAATACAACCTATGGGATGCTTGCTGTTGTTAAATGTAATTGCTAGATAAGATGATTTATTGGACAAAAGAAAAGCTTTGCCCAGCATACATTATAGGCCCTATGGGTTGTGTATTTCCTGGTAGATTTGGAAAAGTCATTAATCCTGAAAATTCTACATAAAGTAACGTTAAGGGACTGGTAGATGTAGCAGAAAATATAGCAAGTTTTCACAATATCCCTAGGGATAAACAATTCAGTTGTACTCTTATAATTAGTGGGAAAAAACAATGTCCTTTTCAGCCATACATTCCAGTCATATAGCAGTTACATCTTAATTTCTAATTTGAAGAATGCTCACCCTATGTTTTCTTTTATATGACACTACCATCACAATGCCATCTGGTGTGTATACAGGCAATGAAGTAGCGATAGCTGCAAAACCATCAATTAGTTGTCTAATTCACTGCTGCTCAATTATAAACTGTAAGGCTGCTGGGGACTGTTTAGCACACAGCTGTTCAGAGACTTTTAATATATCAGATATGTGTAGCTGACCAATTCATGACAGGTAGTAGCTCAAAGTAACTACAATAAAGCTAACCCCAAAAGGAATAAATTACCTTGAGCTGTTAAAGTGAATATTTTTAATTAACTTATTTCCATACAGATTCTCCATGCTGTTGCTTGTCTCATCTATTATCACCATCTCTGTCCATTTCTTTTCTTAACCAATTGTTTTTTTAAATTATTCTCTGATGATTTTAACCTAAATAGTAAGATCATAAATTGTGAAATTAGAGAAGATATGAAAACATTTTTAAACCTTGCTGAAATATATTTAGTACAACTGTCTCCACCCTCTGTATATTGACAAATCCCAATATCCCTGTACTTGAATCAAGTTTTATATTCTGCAGTTTACTCAGGTGTGCACCCCCATACTGCCTGCACATTAGAATAACTGTCTTTTAAAATAGGAAGTATGTCAAGCTAGCCCTCACTTGATAAAATGTAACTGCATATTGAAATACTAAAATTGTATCAGTGCAGTGCAGATCAGCTCAGGTTTATGGATTTGGAAACGGTTCCTAACTCAAGAATGGAAGGATAGGGAACTTTGTCTGAAAGAGCAGGTATGGTGGATACATACATTGAATGCTTTACAACCCAAAGGATTAAACAGAGACTATGACCTGTACCTTTTCCTTTAATTTGATGTGATAGGTTCTATTAAATACTGTGTATATATTATGGAAAGTTCTCAGGTAGTTATATGATCGAGGTGAGAGCAATGGCTATTGTTTCCATTCAAATATTGGTAATAGGCAAGAAATATAATGCACGTTAAAACATGTATATTCTGTAACTGTTGAATAATGTGTAGGAACCTTAATGTGAAGTCATTCCTACGAGTCCCTTTAAAAGCATAAGACCATGTAAATATAGGTATACTATTTTTACTTGACAAAGGACATGTTGCATGCAAGAAATGTAGCCTGTTTTTTTTTCATATTGTGAGTGCTGCCTTATTGTGTTTTTTCTGTACATAGGAGGAGGAGGATATTAGCAGTCCCCCAGAAAAGCTGTGCACCACTATGTTTTAATTTTAAAAAGTGGAGAGTGTCCTGTTCTGGTGCATTTGAAAAACATAAGGAAAAATGCCTGGGTGCTGGTAAAATTGTGGCAACATATTATGTTTTAGAAAAAAGACCATATTCAGTGGTCTTGTGAAAAATTTGAAGTGGATTTATTCAAAGTTTTGGGCCCTACATCAAAGCAGCCTTCGGGAAGTTCCTCTTGACAGCTTCGATGTAGGGGCCGAAACGTTAAATAAATCCACTTCTCATCAGGATGATGGCTTGAGTTTGTAAGCCCAAGCGTTGAAATAAATCTACCAGCTTTTTTTCACTTATCAAGACCTATGTGTGCGGAAGTTTTTTTGCTTTATAGATATGAATTTTTGTTCCAGCACCTAGGCATCACCATGGCTATCTGAGTGCACCTATCTAGAGATATATATATATACACACACACACACACATTTTTATAGACTATTAAAACATTAACAAAATAAACATTTCATCATTGCAAAATACAGCTCACAAAAGGAGCTAAAATTCGCATAAGTAAAGTTAACAGTGAAATTTCCCACCCCAGCAAAACCAATTCCCCAACACAGTTTCATATTGGAACAAATGTAGTTATATAGTGCAGAGCTTGTGATACTGGACATTCTGAAATGAAATGATCTGGCAAGCCTGCCCACATGGCTTTTAAATTGAGGGTTCCCAATATAACCTCCACAATTAAATCATCTCCATCAATGAACTCCCATTTATCATCACTATTTTTACTATCATTTCTTTTCTCATCCTGGTCTTATGTGATCTTCATCTCTATGACAGGAGACTCCTGTACCCTTAAATGTTTTTTCCTCAAATGAATTTGACAGCAATAGTATTTTCCATTTCTTTTCTTCTCCCCCCCACTTTTCAGCTTTCCTCCTTTTTTTCTACCTCCATCCTCTCTCTTTTTCCTCTGCCAATTTTCCATTTACCATTAGGCAAATCCTACCTGTTGTCTCAATTTCTTTCCCTAAGACCATCTTGTCTTTTTTTTAACTGATTTTCTTCCATCCCTCCTTTCTCTCATCTGTCCTCTCCACTTCTTTTTTCTATCCTTTTCTCTTTATTGTGCTCACCTACCATCCTCCTGTCTTTCTCTTTCTCCCCACAATATATTTGTGCTGCTGCACCTACATCATTCTTATTATGTTTCTATGCCCAGCTCAATATTTTGCAACAAAACCTCCCCAATACTTGGGCAACTTTTTACAATATTGTGCCAAGCCTCATGGTACTCGCTGTGAGTGCAAACCAGCTCTTCATAAAGATTGCACCATACTCCTAGTTAATGTGCCATTGAGCCCCACATAGAGCACATACCTTTAGAGTACAGTCCCTGCCAGATGCCTTTTGAAGCATCTTGAAAACTCTTGCAGGGCTGCCCAGGATAAAAAAAAAAAACCCTTCTTCTTCCCAATGAAGAAAGAACTGGGGAGAAGCTTGATGGTATTTTGAAAAACAAATTGTAACTGTGTCTTCTACTCCACCACAGATAAATGCTTCTCGCTATAAATCCTGTAATTCTCTTTATCAAGGCCCGAACATACTCAGGGGAATGGACTCATTCTTGAAAATAATGGTGATGATCTAAGAGGCTTCTATGACCTTAAAACCCTCCCACACTGTTTTATCAAAATGTGCTTACCGCAGAAAAACTCACCCACTTTCTATTTAATCTTATGGAATTATGTTTATGATATGTTTTAAACCTTTCTTGCAAATCTCTGGTTTTAGTTACTTCCATATGTCGCTGTAAACATGTTAGGGGCAGCCATAGATTATGGTCCATCATCAGTTTTGCTGGTGATTCCCCAGTTGCTCTATGGGGTGCAACCCTGTAATGCTGTAGGACTCTACTTAAAGCCTTGCTGAACAGAAGGCCTTGCAGTTGTAAGGTCGTCATTAAAATTATTAAAATGTCCCATACCTCCATTGGCATGTGAATGGTATCAAGGTGTTAAAATGTGCCTTATCCCCTTCAATTAAAGGAAATTCTCAAATTCTTTTGACACAAACTGTGGGCCATTGTCTGTAATGATTTCTACTGGAAGTCCCCAATGTGAAAACCATTATTGTAAGGTAGTGATGACAACTTTTGAGGTATTGACCCCTGCATTATCTACCTCTGACCATTTAGGGGGAAATGTAATAAAATTCTCAAACTTTTTGAATAAAAATTTGCCTATTGCAATGTAATATTCTTTGTTAGGCTTTTATTGCATTGCAAATCTAAATTGCACATTACGAACCTTTAACACCTGCTCTGGAGTTTCGTTCAATATTTTGATGCAAAAAATGGTTTGCAATTACAACATTTAATCACATACACTGCGAACATTCACAAAAGCAAAGGAAGTCGTTGAGGTCTTTATTCAGTCAAAAATGGCGCAAACATTGCAAAGGTGTTTACTAATCGTGTTTTGCAATTTGGTAGCAAACTGTGCAAGGAAGTGGTTGAGGACTTTATTGAGTCAAAAATGGTGCAAACATTGTCGCTAACATTCGCAAAGGTGTTTACAAACTGTTTTGGCACCAATGAAACATATTAGAGTATAATCCATATGTGACCAACAAGTACCTCTAGCTGCTGTTATTTCTCCACATACTGTATATCCAAATGAATTGTATCCCTGAAGTACTTTCAGATTCAGAATTGTTGCAGTTTTGTTGCATAATAAATTCAGAAAAAAAGTCATGATTTTTTCACCGTGACTTCAGCCTGACCTGAAAACATCATGGCTTAATAAATCAGCCCCCTTTTTTTTTCTAGGAATTGTCTGAAAAACTTCGTTTTAGAGGTATTCTTTTTTTTTTTTTTGAAAGAAAATTTTTATTACTTTTTCAAATTTCACATAGACATCAAACAGTTTGCCCTCAGTGGGCCATGACATTTTCTTTCATTACAAAATAAACAGCTTGAAATGAATTCCAGTAATACAAACCCATAGAAAACAAAACTTTTCCTATGCATGACAGCAAAATATTTGTCCCAATGATACCGGCAAGTCACCATCCTGCCCTTCCCCATCATACAGACATATCAAACCCCCAACGGTCCCACCAAGACATCTTTATTGACTTTATTTGACATTATTTGACATCCCCTCAGCCCGGTTTACATCATTTCCCAACAATAGCTCAAAAGTGTGACAGGGCCTCAATAGCATCCCAACTACCCCAGATCCTATTAAACTGATCTACCGTATCATGTTTGAGTGCCGTCAGATAATCCATCCTCCGAACATATCTGATTCTATCCAGGAATTCCTTCTCTGATGGGGGAGCCAAAGCCTTCCAATTTTTTGCTATTAATCCCCTTGCCGCCGTGAGTATGCAATTAACCATTTTTTGTGTGGGATGCCGTATTGCAGGGATTTTATTACCCAGCACATACACCAAGGGATCCAGAGGCACTACTATCATAGTTACCTTTTCAACCCAACCCCTGACCATATCCCAAAACCGTTTCAACTTATGACAGGTCCAAAACATATGGAGAAGCGAACCCCCGACATCCCCACACCTCCAGCAGCAAGAATCAGTGGAATCATGGAACAGTTTGTGTAAGATTTGTGGGGTATGATACCAACCCAATATAATTTTATATATGTTTTCTTTAATGGTAGCACAAACCGAGGTTGCCCTAGCATTTTCCCAAATATTATCCCATGTCGAGATAGGGATCTCAGTTCCCAGCATATGCTCCCACCGCGCCATATACTTATGAGGATGCTTCTCGATATCCGGTTCACTAAGAGCCAGATACCACCTTGTAATCAGACCCTTTTGTGTAGGAAAGAGTTTGCATAGTGCTAGAGCAGGGTGATTCTGTGGAAGTCGTGCCGCTGGAAATACGGTTAATGCATAGTGCCTCAACTGTATATATAGGAAAGGAGAAATTAGGCCTCCACCGTCTCTCCCAATTATATCCCTATAGGTGCAAAGGGTACCGTCTGTTTTGTTAAATAGAGAATAAAGATGGGTAGTCTTGGCCAAAATGAGTTGTCCCCTAGTAGAAGGCGTCATCCCCGGCAGAAAGTCTTGGTTATCGAGTAGTGGGATTAGTGGAGATAAGTGAGGTTGGAATCCTAAGTGGGAAGTCACCTTGCTCCAACAGGTGGCCGTCTGTTTCATAGATTCTAAGGGGAGAATATGAGCAGCCTGCTTACATCTCGTCCATAGTGTGCATGCAGGGGACCCCTTTAGCATATAATTCCTCTCAATTTCCGCCCACGTAGTCAAAGGAAACTCAGAGAACCACCCCGCTACCTGTTTGACCTGAGCCGCTAAATAGTAGCTATACAGATTGGGCAATGATAAACCCCCCAATGTTTTAGGAGCCATCAAAATTTTTTGTCCCACACAATGCCTTTTATGATTCCATAAAAATTTTGCGATTGCTCGCTGAAGATCTTCCATGGTCCGCCTAGGAACCGCTACAGGTAAGGTGTCATAAAGGTACAATAGACGGGGAAGCAGATTCATTTTAACAGACGCAATACGCCCAAACCATGATAAGTTGTACCGATTCCATTCAAGCAGGTCTTTTTTCAGTACCTCCATTAACCTAGGGTAATTGGCCGCATATAATGAACTATGAGTAGGGGTCAATTTAACTCCCAAATATGTAATGGACGTAAGTTGCCAATTATACGGGAAGTTCAATTTCAAAAGTTTAAGCTGAGGATCCGAAATATTAATAGGTAGGGCCTCTGACTTTGACTCGTTGATTTTATACCCAGAGAACCTCCCATACCCATCTAGTGTGACATGTAGATTTGGAAGGGACGTCTGGGGACGAGTGATCGAGAGAATAACGTCATCGGCATACATTGCAATTTTATACACCGTCCCCCTCACCATTAGGCCGTGTATGTCAGGGTTGTCCCTAATCTTTTGAGCTAGCGGTTCAATGCTAATCGCAAATAATAATGGGGAGAGAGGGCAGCCCTGTCTCGTACCATTAGTGATGGGTATAGACGGGGATACTCTCTCCAATATTTTAAGTTTTGTTCCTAAATCTTTATAGAGGGAGTGTAAAATTACCATAAATTCACCCGAGAAACCCATATGCTGTAAAGTGAGAAACATAAAATCCCAGTCCAGGCGATCAAACGCCTTCTCTGCGTCTAGGCTCAGGAGTAACATGGAATCCCGTCTCTTGTTAGCTATATCAACCAGATCTATGACCCTCCGTGTATTATCCCCAGCCTTCCTGCCCTTTATAAAACCCACTTGATCCATATGGATTAGTTTAGGGAGCAGGCGATTTAACCGTAGTGAGAGAATTTTAGTTAAAATTTTATAGTCGGAATTAAGTAGGGAAATAGGGCGATAGTTACTACACCTGGTCAAATCCTTGCCCTCTTTTGGAATAAGTGTGATAAATGATTCCTTAAATGTAGGGGGGACCCTCTCACCTCTCAGAAAACCGTTAAACATACGTAACACATGCGGGGTCAGGATCTGTTTGTAAGTCTTATAATAGCTATAGGGAAGGCCATCAGGTCCTGGGGTTTTAGAGGAGGGCATTGTTTTTAACGCTTCCCACAATTCATCCTCACCAATATCCATATTAAGGGTATCTAGCTCCTCGGCTGTCAGAGTTGGCAAATGCAAGTCCTCTAAGTAGGATCTAATCCCATTAATATGTGGGGCTTTCTGAGTTCCTGTCCGATCCAGATTATACAAGTTATGGTAATAGGTACTGAACTCCTTCATAATTCTATTGGGGTCAGAGGTAGGGCCTGCAGGGGTGTGAATCACTTGTGGAGTAGTCATTGCCTTTCGCTGGCGCAGCTTACGCGCCAATAAAGTATGGGAGGAATTAGCCCTCTCATAATACAATTGCTTCAAAGAAGCCAAACTTCTTTCCGCTTGGTGAATTTTTAAATCTTTAATTTGGTTCCGTAGTTGCAATATTTGTGCCAGTCTAGTTCTACTAGGAAACTTAGCCTGTATTTCCTCGGCTTCCTTCAATAAGGTCTCATTTGATAGGATAGCCAGATGGGTAGACTTCCTAAGGGCTGCGCCCAACGAAATGCAATGACCCCGTATAACCGGTTTATGGGCCTCCCATAATATCCCCTGAGAAGTTACTGACCCTTCATTAAGCGCAAAGTAATCCACGAGGGCCTCCCCAATTTTTTCCCGCATAGTTGGAATTTTCAGTAATGATTCATTCAAACGCCAAGCATTTCTATCTCTTTGGGTTTTCAGTAGCTCTATGGTCAACTCTATGGGGGCGTGATCCGACCAAGTGATAGAATGAATTTTGGAGGAATGCCGCATAGTACATAGTTGTGAGGACATCAGAAAGTAATCAGTTCTGGTGTGTACCTTATGAACATGGGAATAATGAGTGAATTCCCGGTCATTAGAATGTCCAACCCTCCAGACATCGATAAATGCATGGGCTTTCAACAGGTCCCTAAACTTAATAGACATTTGTTCGCCACTTGGGATTATCCTACTACATTCCATCTGAGCCCTGTCTTTAACTTGGGATAACACCATGTTAAAATCCCCCCCTATAATCACATTGGAACAATGGAGAGATTCAATTCTATGAAAGCATTTCATGAGAAATGCTATGGAACGCTTGTTCGGTACATAAATATTAGCTATCAGAAGAGGAATCTCATCTATCTGTCCTCGGGCAATTAAATAATGACCATTCGGATCTCGTATTACGTTCTCACATTGAAATCTAGAATCCCTACGGAACAGTATTGCCACCCCGGCCTTCCTGGTGGGACCAGAAGCAAAAATATGGGTAGGAAAAGACTTATGGTATAAACGCCAGGGATCCCCTCTCTTATGTTGCGTTTCTTGTAAGAGCACAATCTCCGATTTGAGGGCATGAATTTCTTTCGTTAAAAGTTGCCTCTTAAGGGGAGAGTTCAACCCATTCACATTCATAGAAATAATTTTAACCATTGTGAGGAACAAATAAGCAAAGCAATGATATCACCCCAAGATCCAAAATAACCCATCCCAATACCAGGGCTTCCTCCCAATACCAGTAGTTTGCTAAATGTGCCGTCAGGAACTCCAGTACAGGAACAATGACTTGTGGGGTATGGCTCCATATTACACTGGGGGCAGCAGCCTAGAATTTCTAAAGACCGGTCATGCATAGTAGGTAACATTAAACAACTTTGCATAAGTAATATACCATATACTCCAACATGGAGGTGCATTGATAAAAAAAACAAACAACTTACGGCTTCCCACCCAAACCTGGAGAAGTCCAATGCAGGGGTCAATCCCCTTACTACAGAGAGCATGGGATGACTAAGGACCTCGTCAAATCGAGAGTGGTGCCTTTAAAGTCCAAATATTACTCAATGACTCTAAAGGAAGAGCCGCGGGTCGTTCTTGAACCGTAGAATCCATCTACGATACGCAGACCAAAGTCCGAGACCTCAGTCCTAGCAAAAGAAGAAGATCGCAGTCCCATGGCGCTCAATTATTCAGGGACGGATGTGGGCTTCCCTGTGGAGAGGCAGACTGCCTGGTAGGTGTGCTGGGCAAACTCCTCTCTTTGGATGGAACCTCTGTCCAGAGGGGCGTCTGGTCCGGTCTTCTCGGAGATGTAGGCTGCGTCAGGGATGCTTCAGCCGTCCGTGCTGGAACACCCAACTGGGCAAGAAATTGAAGCCCTAGGGCTGAGTCCCTGAGAATAAATTGCTGTCCATTCCGGATCACAATCAGCCTGAAGGGGTAACCCCATCTATAAGGGATCTGCGCATCTCTCAGCTTTTGTGTAATCGGACGCATAGCTCATCTCTTAGCCAGCGTCATTGGAGACAGATCGTTGAAAACTTGCAACTTATGTCCCTGGAATGAATAGGAGGGTTGATTACGCAGATTAATAATAATCGATTCCTTACTTTCGTAGTAGTGGAGCCTACAGATGACATCCTTGGATGTGTTGTTAATCGGCGTAGCTGGGCCTAGGGCCCTGTGCGCTCTGTCCATGCGCCAAGCCTCAGGGGGTAGATCAGGATTAATTGTAGAGAAGAGGGATCGTAGATATGTTCTTAGATCAGCTGCAGAGACATTATTTGGGATGCCTCTTATGCGCAGATTTTGCCTCCGTTCCCTATTTTCCAGATCCTCATGCATGTTTTGCAGTTTATGAACCTCCTCCCGGAGCTCAGCGTTTTCCTCCTCAAGGAAAGTTTGGCGCTGCAAGAGCGCATCAGAGGCTTTCTCTACCTGATCCGTACGTTCCCCCAGGTCCCTGATATCCTTCTGTAATTCAGTAACAGTAGACTTTATGCTGTCTGTAATCGTTTTGGTGAGCCTATCATACAGCCCCTCCAGCTGCACAGAAAGATCTGCGGACGTCACCACATCCCCCTCATATTCCACCCGACCATGTCTGCTCACCTCTGGCAACACAGTGCTGGAAGTCGCGTGGGTCACTGACTGGGGGGACACGGGAGCAGTATTACTCTGCGAATCCATGACAGCTGAGTGCGCAGGAGATGCCGAAGCGCTACTTGAATGCTCGGCGCCATCTTGGGCCTGCCCCTTCGGTCCGCGTGGCGGTCTGCGGTTCAGAAAAGGAGATAGGGTATTTGCGTCCTTCGGCTTCTTTTTACCCATGGCCGCAGTGTCCGACTCCTATTCCGCTCACTTAGGGTTCCCGGTCGCTCGTCTGTCAGCTAATAAACGGCTGTACTACGGACGAGGCACCGGAGCTCGATCAAACAGCGGCCATCTTGGATCGCCGCGCATGCGCCTCGTTTTAGAGGTATTCTTAATTTTATTTTTTTGATCATTTGGATTGAGCTTTTTTTCATTCGTGCTTTTAATATCTTTTAAGATCTTTTAATAAATTCCATGGCATTTGTGGGTTTTAGAGAAAGTGGGATTATTATTGGTTTAAAAAACCTTAGAGGTAATCAATAAGAATTATCACTTCTCACTAAAATGAGAATGTTGATAAATATTGAAGAATGACATGAGGTGGGAAGAATATTGTAGGCACATCCTATTGCACTGAACATTGTGCGTAAACAATTCCAGAACAATATACTTAGTAATATGTGAGTAGTAACTTTATGGACTGTGTTTTAATAAAGTGAGTATACAATATTTTTATTGTATGTGAGTTTTTCAATATTGAAACACTGCCTTCATGTTCAGAATCAATAACATTTAAACTTTATTACTACTGTTGTATTATTAAAACTATTAAAATAGACCATCAGTGTTAGAAAATGCTAAAATAAGTAATGGAAGCTGAATGATTAGTGTCGGTTATTCTATGAAAAAAAGTGATAGAAGTAAATACTAGCCTGTTAAGATTTTACTGTTAGATTGGTTTTGTTTTTCAGTCAATGCTATAATCTTATCCTGTGCAATTCTGTAGTGAGCTGTTGTTCCCTGGTGTATAGTAATCTTTTAATTGTATTTGTTGGAAGTCACATAACTCATGTAATGATTCTATCAGTGACTGCATCTGTTTCACATCTGTGAGCAGTGTCTGAATTAAGCACAACAGCTAAAATTCTCTCATGTTAATTTTTTTCTTAATCTCTTTTATACAGTACATGAAAAAAGTTCAGTCATTCTAGTCTTCTATGAGATTGCACATATCTAAAAGTATGTGAAGGTGTTCCTTCTTAATTAAAGTGCACTCTTAAAATATTGTAATCATTAACATATGCCGCAGGGTAGAAATCTTACAAATTGCCACTAGATGAAGTCGTAGAAGTCTTATCTTACTGATAATCAGTCTTTACTGAAATGCATGAACTTCATTCTTTATGTAGGTGCTAGTTGGTATCAGGTATGCACAAAGTTGATATTGTAAGTACAAATGGCATTTCAAAGACCATGATGAAGGGCCAGAAACAGGCACAAATTGCTTCAGGTAGGTCAATTTCTCCCCTCCAACATTTTGCCCCCCACCTCATTATATGTGAGAATATAATGACTATTAATGGGAATAAATAACATTTTCAGAATAGAAAGAATGGAGGAACTTTTGAATAGGGAGTATTTAAAAAGTAATCCAGTAGTTAGGATAAACAATAAAGTTTATGTCTGTCTTAAATTAATAACTACTATGTCCTTATCTAAGGGTTAAAAGTAAAAAAAACAACCTATGCATAGTATAGGGTACAGGGGTTACATAAGTACATAGTTCGATCGGGTTGAAAAAAGACCAAAGTCTATCAAGTTCAACCCCTCCAAATGAAACCCAGCATCCATCCATACACAAACTGACCCCTCTATATGCTCACATACTGTAAACCATATGCTCACATACCGTATATACTCGTACACTAACTACCTAGTATTGGGTGGGAGCAAACAACAATATGATTTAATCTTGAAGCAGTTTAAGGGGACCTGCTTACTAATTTAGCACTAATGTGCCATGTACGTTACAAGACAAATAGTGTTAAGGTATAATCCTTGGGGTGATTGCAAGTACCACCTAAACTTTCACCAGATAAAAGCTATCTAGGTTCTATAAAAGTCAATGGGATCTGTGCTGATCCTATTAGACAATTGTCAATCAATTCAGACTTTTATCATTTTTTTTAATTTTTTTTGCAAGTAATTGACTGGAAAACTCCAATGTTTAGAGAGCTTTTAAAGATATGGAGGGGTTTCAGATCATTCAGCACTTTTTTTCTGTTCATTAATTTTATATTCAGATCTCTTAACTTTCATGGCATTCTTGATTTTAGAGAAATAGAGTGTAATTGTGGTTTAAAATGCTCTAAAACCACTAAAATTCAACATTTCATAAATGGGCCTCTTTGTGTCTGCTTTCACTTGAGTCCCATCTCAACTGCCTCTCTTCCCTTACTCTCCTAATCCTTCTACCACATGCAAGTTTAATTATTGTTTAATTGTTTGAAATGTATCATTTTATTTGCTAATGTTAAATTATAGGAAAGCCCTGGAGCTATTACCGCAGGGGTTGCATGACAAGGGATCCAAATGACCAAAGCCAAATTGTACTGGTCTAGATTAGAGATGTGTTTAGGTGAGAAGGAATTACTGTAATTAAAGCAGGAGGTGGCCAGGCCCAGGGGTGGAGTCAGAAAGGGATGTGATGTCAGGGGAAGAAGCAGTTCACTTCCTTATCATCTGAGCAGGTAGAAACATCCCACCCACCATCCCCCATTTTGCATATTTTGCGAAAAGTCAGAAGTTTTTTTCTATATCTTTTAATATAATCTATTAATAATGGAATATGGATGTTTTTCCTGAATGTGCAGTTACTTTGCGGTTTCTGTATCTTTATACAGTTTAATTTTGAGAGTTTGGATTGTATTAATTTATGTTAAAAGAATGATGTCAAATGCTTGATCCAGTGAATGTTTCTGATTGCCATTGGGATCAGGAAGGAATTTTTTCCTCTTGAAGAATAATTGGCACTGGCTTCAGGCAGGATTTTTTTTACCTTCCTCTGGATCAAAACAGTGCACATATGATATTATATTTTAAGTTTTATTTGTCCCAACAGCGGTAGGACCTTGCCAGAGTACTGCACAGGTAAGTTTAGAAGAAGGTGAAAGGAGATGGCAAGATCCTTTTTATTTGATAAAATGTGAATACATGCTGTGGCCATTTTGTCATAAACTCAACAGGCAGATGGCACTTCTGGATTACCGTATATACCCGAGTATAAGCCGAGTTTTTCAGCATCCAAAATGTGCTGAAAAACTCTACCTCGGCTTATACTCGGGTCAGCGGTACCCGACCCGAGTAGCTGAGATTTCAGTCACTTTTAATCATTCCTATACCAACAGTACACTTGGGGAGTGACTGCAATATCCCACAATGCCCTCTGTTGGTTATATGAAAGAATAACAGTCCGCCCTCTTTTGGTTATATGAAAGAATAACAGTGACTTCAATATCACACAGCGCCATCTGTTGGTTATATGAAAGAATAACAGTGACTGCAATATCACACAGCGCCATCTGTTGGTTGTATGAAAGAATAACAGTGCGCCCTCTGTTGGTTATATGAAAGATTAACAGTGACTGCAATATCACACAGCGCCATCTGTTGGTTGTATGAAAGAATAACAGTGCGCCCTCTGTTGGCTATATTAAAGAATAACAGTGACTGCAATATCACACAGCACCCTCTGTTGGTTATATGAAAGAATAACAGTGCGCCCTCTGTTGGTTATATGAAAGAATAACAGTGACTGCAATATCACACAGCACCCTCTGTTGGTTATATGAAAGAATAACAGTGACTACAATTTCAAACAGCGCCATCTGTTGGTTATATGGAAGAATAACAGTGACTGCAATATCACACAGTGCCCTCTGTTGGTTATATGAAAGATTAACAGTGACTGCAATATCACACAGCGCCCTCTGTTGGTTATATGAAAGAATAACAGTGACTGCAATATCACACAGCGCCCTCTGTTGGTTATACAAAAGATTAACAGTGATGGCAATATCAAACAGCACCCTCTGCACATGGTAGTGGGACAGTGGGACAATGCACACAGTAATCCGTTTGGCAATTCTCTGTCACCATCAACTTTGCAAATAAGTCCGGTTGATCGCTGGGGGGGGTCACTTTGTAGTTGTGTCTAGGCTTATACTAGAGTCAATAAGTTTTCCCAGTTTTCGTAGGTAAAATTAGGTACCTCGGCTTATACTCGGGTCGGCTTATACTCGAGTATATACGGTAGGTTTATTGGGATTGCTGCTGTTTACAGCCTAACGCATTTCAGGAATGTATCCCTTAATCATAGGCTAACCTATGGCCATTTTGCACCCATCTCTGTCTCCTGGTTTCATTAAGGTATATAATAATGGGGTTCAGTGGGATAAACTGAGGAGTTCTCGTGTGTTTCAAACACAAATTTACCATATGCTATAATTAAAAAATTAAAGTAATACAACTATTTTTTTCTGCTGCAAATATTCTATGTTCTTTGCAATTATGACAGATTCTCTAAAGAGATTATTATAACTAGCAGATTGATTTAGCAGACTAGCAGATTGAATTTCTCAAACTCCACCTACCTTGAAATTCGAAGAAACATTGTATGCATTTAGGGAATTTATAAAAGAAGTAATGTCACTGATTGCCAAATTGAATCTACTGTATCAACCAAACTAAACCAGAAATACTTAAAACCTCAAAACATTCGAAGAGCATTTCAAGATGCACAAAGCTGTAAATGGAAAATAAATATATATATATATATATATATATATATATATATATATATATATATATATATATATATATACACACACACACACACACACACACACACACAGTATATATATGCTCGTGCATTCTCTCTCTCATCTGCAGTGCACTGGATGAATGTTTTAAAAACTCCAAAACTCCATCATTAATTTAAGCGGATGTAACACCCCCAAAAATATTTCTCCTTTGTGTATAGTTTGTTAATACAGATTGTAATATATATATATATATATATATATATATATATATATATATATATATATACGT
Organism: Xenopus laevis; assembly: GCF_017654675.1. Taxonomy (NCBI): domain Eukaryota; kingdom Metazoa; phylum Chordata; class Amphibia; order Anura; family Pipidae; genus Xenopus; species Xenopus laevis. The sequence goes on from NC_054378.1 coordinate 95,500,844, forward strand.
GTATATATATATGATCTGCAAGCCAGCATTTTGACCTAAGATTATTTTCAGAACTATTGTCTCTTGTAAGACATGATTTCAATATATTAAACTGTTACTTTTACTCTTTCTTTCTTAATTCTTTTGTACTCAGCCTAATTCTCCGGACACTAAGCCTTGGGCCTATATTTTGTTAAATCTCAAGGTGTCTTTGCCAATTATCCTTCACTTTTTTGAACTTTTTGAAATTGAATGATTCAGAAGTCTTCTAAGTACTCTTCACTGTGGATTGACACATCTACAGTATACAAGAATCCCCCAGAGTAAGCTAATAATATTGTTAGCTGACAGCTTTCACTCGCCTAACACAGTAAAGGGCATTTCAAGTCAACATTCGAAATAGCATTAAATGGCATACTATCTCGCAATAACTATCTCATTGTCCCCAACAATATAATAAACACAGTACAGTAGGGATTTGTGTACCACATGTACAAGTAATCATATCTTATACATTATGGGATGACATATTATGAACTAAATATGCGTATCTGCTAAGTAAACATACGTTTATTGTCCTTGCTATGAAGATTGGCCATGACAGAAAATTAGAGCAGATAGTTATCAGATAACATTATTGAATGAGTGGGAAGATAATTTTACTTATAAATAAAAGCATGTTTTGCATTTTAATTTGATCTTTGTATTCCTCTTTTTAATTTTGCTTGGAAATTCATTCCACATCTTATGAAAAAAGACCAAGTATCTAGCGGTTACATGTAGTTAAAAAGAAGTACTTCTACTATTTTATTATATGCTTAAACTAAAAGATAATTTGTGATGGCAGGCTGCAAATGAAGATAAGTGACTTATTCCATAAAGAAAGGGAAAATGTGTCTTCTTAGGAAATAAATGCCAGCAAATGCAATCTGTATTAACAAACTATACACAAAGGAGAAATATTTTTGGGGGTGTTACACCCGCTTAAATTAATGGTGTTTTTATAGCATTCATCCAGTGCACTTCAGATGAGAGAATGCACCAGCATTTTTAGTTCTTCATAAACATAAGATGTTTAAATTAGTTCAGTCATGTTATGGGTCATGTGCTTGAATAATGAAGAGGTCTAATATTTCAGTATTAGGGTGTAAAATATTTTTTTTGTTTAATTGTTCCCAGTACACAAGTACAGTTTACAAGCATATTGTTTTGCCTATTTTAATAGCTGCTCTACAAAGGACTGCCAGGAGGCATATTTTTAAGTGTCAGTAGCAGTCAAAATATTGCCCATCAAGCTGTGCCTGTGCCAGGAGGAAGCCAAAATATTGCCCCCCAAAATCTGTGCCAGCAGCCAAAATACTGCCCCCAAATCTGTACCTGTATCCAGCCTTCAAAAGAATAAGCAATAACTACAACTATAGCATGCTTAAAGGAATATATAAAAATATACAGGCTGTGCAAAATAAAAAATGGTCCTAATATAGTTAGTTGTTATCTTATACAGTATGTTTCGGGGCTAATCTATTTATGTATATATAATGTATTTAACATAAAATAGTTAGCTCAACCATGGGGTTTTTATTAAAAATATAACAAAGGTATAGTCAGTCAACATTTCCTTCTTTTTTGTCTTGTGGAAGGTTTCTTAAATGGAGAATATTGATGGAATAACACTTCTTTTAATTTCTTTCTCACCATACAAGTCCTATAATTGCCTTATTTATATTTGGTTATTCAGGATTCATTTGGTTTTTGCCCCAGGGCTATTATATATGATTAATGTGGAGTGCACCATAATTCTCAGACATAATCAGAATATATACTTTTAAATGGTCTTGGTATCAATTATTTAGGTAAACCAGTGACACCTCCAGACATTTTAATAATGCTATCTGAAGATAATTATCCTCGGATATAATTTTGGCTTAGGAAATGTTAATTAATTGATTCACTTAGGGGTATAATATTTATTATGCTGTGTAAAATGAAATGTGCCAAAAAAAGGTAGAGGCTTGAACTCTGCCTGTACTGATCCTCCTGGATTATGTTGCCTTCCATCCTAAATCCTTGGTAAACAATCGTGCTCCCAGAACTCTTGCTTGGCTCCTCTCTTAATAAGACCTGGCAGCATCTGAGTAGCCGATGCCTCCTCCCAAGGTGGCTGTTACAGGGGGAAGCAGAGCCGTGACCAGGGAGCCTAGGGTGCCGATCGTGACAGGTGCTAAATAAATACATAATAATTATAGTGTTTCTGACTAATTATATTACAGATTTCTGTGAAATAAGGTGGGTATGTTCAAAATAATATTAAGGCACAGCCAAAATCTGCTAAGTGGATGAGATCTTTTCAGTGGGCTCATCTAGAACAAAGTTAAAGGGATTCTGTCATGATTTTTATGATGTAGTTTTTATTTTTTAATCACTGTACCATATAAAATTTCATTCCTAAACCAGCAAGTGTATTTTTTTAGTTGTAATATTGGTGTGTAAGCAGCAATCTCAGGTAATTTTGCCTGGTCATGTACTTTCAGGAAGAGCCAACACGTTAGGATGGAACTGGCATGCTGTTGTTTCTCCTACTCAATGTAACTGCATGTGTCGAATGGGACCTGGATTTTAATTTTGAGTATTGTTCTTAGATCTAGCAGGCAGCTGCTATCTGGTTACCTTCTGATTGTTCTGTTGTTAGGCTGCTGGGGACGGGACGGAAGGGGGTGATAATCACTCCAACTTGCAGTACAGCAGTAAAGAGTGACTGAAGTTTATCACAGCACAAGTCACATGACCGGGAGCAGCTGGGAAACTGACAATATGGGGCCGATTCAATAAGGGTCAAATATCGAGGGTTAATTAACCCTCGATATTCGACTAGGAATTAAAATCCTTCGACTTCGAATATCGAAGTCGAAGGATTTAGCACAGATAGTTCGATTGAACGATCGAAGGATAATTCCTTTGATCGAACGATTAAATCCTTCGAATCGAACAATTCGAAGGATTTAAATCCAACGATCGAAGGAATATCCTTCGATCAAAAAAAGTTAGTCAAGCCTATGGGGACCTTCCCCATAGGCTAACATTGGTCGATGGTTTTTTAACTTCGAATCCTTCACTCGAAGTTAGTGAATCGGCCCCTATGTCTAGCCCCATGTCAGATTTCAAAATTAAATATAAAAAAAATCTGTTTGCTCTTTTGAGAAATGGATTTCAGTGCATAATTCTGCTGGAGCAGCACTATTAACTGATGTGTTTTGAAAAAACAGAATCCCTTTAAAATACTGTTACTGAAATAAAAAAAATCAGTTTCTCTGTCTTACAGTTTGAAAAATATTCTCATTAGAATCCTTTAAGAGGATGAATTCATGCATTGGAAGTAAAGGTGAAGCGCTGATAATGAAACACAGTACAATGGATATCGCAGCGAACCTGGAGAAGGCAACATAAGAGCTGATTTTCCACAATCAGTCATGGCTTTGTAGCCTATTAGCATGATGGATTTAGTAAATCTGTAGTTTTACGCAATCCCTTTTTACTATGTAGCTTTCCATTTAACGTTGCTGTTGCTAAACATGCACACACAGCAGAATTGGAAATTCGTCTTAGATGTGTCTAACTAAATCGCTATAGTACCACACAACCACCATGAACACCATTACACTATCCTCTGATATACTATATTGTTTAAATTATGTTTTTCTATACAAACAAAATAATTATAAATATACTTTATGGGGCACATTTACTATGGGTCGAATATCAAGGGTTAATTAACCCTCGATATTTGACCGTCAAAGTAAAATCCTTCGACTTTGAATATCGAAGTCGAAGGATTTACCGCATTTCATTTGTTCGATCGATCGTAGGAAAATCCTTCAAATTGAACGGCTACTAATTGGCTACTTCAAAGGTCGAAGCAGCCAAAAAAAAAGTTTGAAATTCAAAGTATTTTTTATTCTATTCATTCATCGAGCTAAGTAAATGTGCCCCTATATATATATATATATATATATATATATATATATATATATATATATATATATATATATATATATATATATATATATATATATATATATATATATATATATATATATTTATATATATCCTTAAATTATATGGTTAAAAATATATATTAATAATTTGGAAAAGGATCTGCACACACACACAAGATTATGCAGTTGGAGAGTTAACACCTTTTTTTTTTTTTTAAATCTTGCTACCAATTGGCTACCAATCTTGTGTGTGTGCTGATCCATTTCCAAACAATTGCTGTTGCTAAGGGACCCGGCCAGGCCAGCGGAGGGCCAACACCACCATTGCAGGTAAAGTGAATTGCAGGTGTGTGGTGGAATAATACAATGTAATTTAAGTTAAAAATATATAGTAACATAGTTACATACAGTAGTTAAGTTGGGTTTAGAAGACTCCATCAAGTTCAACCCCTCCAAATCACATAAAAAAAATAAATTGTGTTTAGCCAGGCTCTGAGATACAACCGGATTTGCTCAAACCTTGATGACAGAAATAAACATCTCCATTCCTTACGGAAAACTTTTGTTAATCAGGGATACCCTCCGCAGATTATTGATGATCAAATCCACAGAGCAACTCAAATACCCAGAGACACACTCTTGGATTACAAAGAAAAGACAGAAAACAACAGGGTACCTATTGTAGTTACCTACAACTGAACATTTTTAGAAAATAGCCAGAGACCTGCAACCCATGCTCCATACAGATACCCGACTAAAACAAATATTCCCAGAACTACTTCTCGTCTTATAGACAACCACCTAATCTGAGGAAAATGATTGTCAAAAGTGCTCTTCCTAAAACAACTAAAGAAGGTACATTTCCCTGCAACAGCAACAGATGTGAAACCTGCAAATACATCCTGTTCAAAGATCAAGTTGCAATTCCGAATACACAAAAAGTCTACACCATTCTGGACCACTATTAGTGTGCTTCATCCAATGTGGTATACATGATTACATGTACTAGGTGCTCTACAGGAGGATTATACATTGGTGAAACAGGACAAACCATCACAGACATAAAATCAACACCAAATCATGTGAAACACCAGTGGGGCAACATTTCTGCAGTCAAAATCACAGTCTTCAGGACATGCAGGTCTTAATTCTAAAAGGGAACTTTAAAACTGAACGGGAAAGGAAGATTTATGAATTCAAATGTATGGAGTTATTTAACACATTAAGACCTTAATTTAGGGTCAGGTTTCATGTCACACTATGTGACCTGACTGAATCCAGACTCCTGGACTATTTACAGCCCACCCTAATTCGTTTTATTATCTCTATATTTGATCTCTATCCATCTGTAACGTCCTTATTTATTGCCCATGAATACCTTTCACTGATCTAACAGAATATAAGCTGTGCCGTTCAAGTTTTCATTTGTATTTTGCCTGACGAAGGGTCCTTGGTGCTCCGAAAGCTTCCAATGTATTTTTTTTATTGTTAGCCAATATAGGTATCACTTCTACAATACTTTTTGTATTTGTTTTTTTTTTTATATGTTATTATGACCCCTCCAAATGAAACTCAGTGTACATACATACACACACTCACACTGACCCTCCATACACTCGCATAAACTATATCTTTACCAATTGTAAATTTTAGTATCAAAATAGCCTTTGATATTATGTCTGCCCAAGAAATCATCCAAGTCACTCAAAGGCATTAACAGAATCAGCCATCACAACATCACCCGGCAGTGCATTCCACAACCTCACTGTCCTGACTGTGAAGAACCACCTACGTTGCTTCAAATGAAAGTTCTTTTCTTCTAGTCTGAAGGGGTGGCCTCTGGTGGGGGAAAAAGTCCCCTGCTATCTATCTATAATGTCCTCTAATTTACTTGTAAAGTGTAATCATGTCCCCACTCAAGTGTCTTTTTTCCAGAGAAAACATCCCCAACCTTGTCTACTGTCATCATAAAAGTCTTCCATCCCTCCAACCAGTTGGCACGTCTCTTCACTAGTGATGGGTGAATCAGTGGCGTTTAGCTCTGCCGAATAATTCGCAAATTTCCCGTGAAATGGTGAAAAATTCGCAAAACGGTACCCGCAAATTTTTGCGCCAGTTTCACGAATTTATTCCCGTGATTATTATAATCATGAGAATTCACCACAAATTTGCGCCTGGCGAATAAATGAGCCCATCACTACTCTTCACTCTCTCCAGCTTATTTAGAGCTCTCTTAAGGACTAAAGCCCAATGGTACTCCATACTCCAGACGAGGCCTTACCAAGGACCTATCAAAATACAATTAAAGATCAGCACCACAGGCTATGGAAAAAAACAAATAAAATCTAGTGCAATATTGTTAATATTTAGTGCAATCACCAAATTGTTACAACACTAATCTCTGTGTGTCTTGAACCATAGAAAGTCTATGCAAAGATTTTTTATGTGTGTTTTCATCCCTTCAGTTAATGCCCTTTTTTATGAAAGACAATACAGTAGAACCCCCATTTTATGTTTTTAGGGGACCAGATAAAAAAATGGTGTAAAATCCAAAAAAATGTAAAATCAGGGAAATGTATTATGTATAAGATATAGGTGGAACCATAAAAAAACAATGTAAAATGAGGGAAAACTTAAAATCAGGGGATGTAAAATGGTGGTTCTACTGTACTTTATTTGATTTAGTGACCACAGAATGACACTGCCTGAAATTTGACAACTTGTTATCTACAAAAACTCAGATCCTTCTCAATCAAAGAAACCTCCAACATTGATTGTTTGTGAATGTATTCTGCTCTACACTACATAAAATTCTAAACTGCTTATAATTGCAGATGGGGTGCTCTTTTCTCAAACCCACATTTTTCCCCTCATCTATTTGTACTTATCATCTGGTTATTGAGGCAATAAAAAAATAAGAATAAAAATTAAATTGAAGCCTACAATTCTGCTTTTTGTTTGTTTCCAGATAGCATCTTTTAGTTATAGACCTGGGAGAGGCATATTAGGAAGACTAATTCAAATCAATTTAACTTTTTGTCCTCTTTGTTCCATTTACTGTATAAAGGTTTTGTTTTGTTTACTGGAAAATTGGACTTTGAACTTTATAGATGGCCATTAAAGTTTTGCAGAGGTTCTATAAAAATTTACATTTTTTATTTCATTGGTTTGCAATGTTTGTTAAAAAAAAAAACATTTTTACTGTTTTGAAAACAAAGTGTATACTTGCGCTCAAAAATTCTAAATTCTATAGATTCTATAATCTACTATATAGTTAAAATTGCAATTTTAACATTATTGATATGGTTTTGACATGTTTTTTTAAGCTGTTTTGGGATTTAACTGCTGCTTCTGGGCAGGATAGAGAATTCCTGGGTTATTGGTAAGCTTAGAATACAAATAAGCATTAGCAGGAGTTTGTTCAATGACCTAATCCAAACCACTGTTCAATGCATATTTCCCCACAGTCATTGATAGATCCAACTTAATTATCAATTGGTTTCATACAGACAGCTCTCTACAAAGCTGAACCAACATTTTCTAAAATCTTTTGGGCAAATAAGGATAATTGAAAATGAGTAAATAAAAAATTCATTTTAATCTTCAAAGCAAATCAGTATTGATCTGACTTCTAAAGAGTAAGGAGATTTGGTCTGGCAATCAGTTGCGCATGGGAAAATAATTTTCTTAGGTGAGGGATTTGAGAATGTTTTAATTAACAGTTGATCTCAATGAATAGTAAACCAAAATGAATGCAGTAAAAAAAATGACAAAAGAAAATCTAATGGCTGGATGAAAAATAGATTTCTTTCAGAACAAATTTTTTCACATACAGGACATAAGCAACAATGCTCTGTATGACTCAACAATCAAAACGTATTTATATATTCATTTAATTCTTGGAGATATATTTCTGGGACACATGCAGGGGCAAATTTACTTATGGTCGAATATCGAGGGTTAATTAACCCTCGATATTCGACTGCCGAATGGAAATCCTTCGACTTCGAATATCGAAGTCGAAGGATTTACCGCAAATAGGTCCATCGAATGAAAAATCGTTTTATCAAAGGATTTTAATCCATCGATCGAACGATTTTTCTTCGACCTAAAAATTGTTCCAAAGCCTATGGGGACCTTCTCCATAGGCTAACATTGACTTCGGTAGGTTTTAGGTGGTGAACTAGGGGGGTCAAAGGTTTTTTTAAAGAGACAGTACTTCGACTATTGAATGGTCGACTAGTCAAACGATTTTTAGTTCGAATCATTCGATTCGAAGTCGTAGTCGAAGGTCGAAGTAGCCAATTCGATAGTCGAAGTAGCCAAAAAAAACATTCGAAATTCGAAGTCTTTTTTTATTCTATTCCTTCACTCGAACTAAGTAAATGGGCACTGCAGTATTATACCAAGCCTAACTGTAAGACTACCTGGTGGTATTAGCAGGGCAGCCATCAGGGGGGGACAGGGGGGAGTTGTAGGGGGCCCAGAGGGTATGGGGGGCCCCAGTCATGCCACATTTACTTGATTAGCCTGGCGCCCCATCTTTCTGAGAGCTGCTGACTTCGGGAAGGCATGGACGTTTTAGGGGCCCTGGCCACCAATTTTCTTATATTGTGGGGGGGGGGGGCCTGGCCACCAATTTTTTTTCTCATGTGGGGTCCTAGCCACCAATATTTTTTAATGGGGGGGCCCTGGCCACAAATGTTTTTTTATGGGGGGCCCTGAACATCAATATCTTTTTATTAACATGTGGGAACCCTAGCCACCAATATTTTTTTTTGTTTTTTTACTGTATGGTGGGGGGCGGACCTGTGGGGTGGGGAGGGCGGACCTGTAGGTGGGGCTTGCAGTGGGCGCAGCCCAGGGGGCCCAGGAAATGTTGTCGTATGGGGCCCTGCGATTTCGGATGGCGGTCCTGGGTAGTAGGGACACCTCCACTCTTGCAGGCTGCTTTTTATTTTGATGAGTGCCTCACATGGGCATTTTTTCAAGTTCATGGGAGTTTTTTTTAAAACACTCAAAAACTCCCATGAACTCAAAATTCAACCAATTGAAATACATTATAAAAATCAGGAGTTCTTAAAGGGCCAGTGTATGATAAATCTAGAAAATCGTATTCAATTTTTTTTTTAAAAAAAATCAAATCATTTTTTACCATTCCCTAGTCAAATTTGACAGTTTTGGCCATAGAAAAAATTTGATATTAGAATTTTCAATTTGACCCTTAATAAATCTGCCCCTTACTCTTCTTACTGTCACATGTTATGGTTCCTTCGTCTGCCCAGAACTCTTGCCTTTGTTCTCTCACTTTATGACCTGGCGGCATCCGAGTAGTGGCATCCGAGTAGTGAAGGGCTCCTACTGAAGCGAAAGGTGGCTGTTATAGGCAGAAGCATGGCATTTGTCCTGGGTTTTAGGATACCATATGTTACACTAACTTATTGTCCACTATTGCATTAACATATATCATAATATTCAGCTTATTTTCAATATCTAATATAAATGGGGGCATTGACATGACATTACTGAATGAGTTAAAGGACAAGAAAAGTCTAAAATAGAATAAGGCTAGAAATGCTGTATTTTGTATACTAAACATAAACTTACTGTACCACAAAGCTTAATCAAACAAATGATTTATGCTTTCAAAATTGGCTACAGGGTGCTGTCATCTTGTAACTTTGTTAAACATCTTTGCAAGACTAAGACTGTGCACATGCTCAGTGTGGTCTGGGCTGCTCAGGGATCGTCATAAACAAAGCTGCTTGAATTCTGCATGGCTGGGAAGTAAGGCGGGGGCTCCCCCTGCTGTTCATAAATATGATTGTTTCCCTGCTCAGTAGTTAGGGACCATCTGACAATTCCTATCCACAGAAGTAAATGAAGGGAGAATATCACTGCATACAGTCAGGTTTCTTATAAAAACGGTACACATTTTTTAATTAAAGTATATTGGAGATATTTTGGTTTCTTTTTCATTAAAGAAAGTAAAAATGGGATTTTATTTTTTGCCTTTCCTTGTCCTTTAAGAAGCCTTTCAAAAATATAAATGCTCTTTGCACTGTTAATGGATACTGAATTAGAAGACCATTATTTTTCCTTTTGAGGTAACACAAAATGTTATCAGTTTTATATGCTGTAATCATTATGTCATAGCCTTGGGGGCACCTGAGACCTAATCAAGCACTTGGGCAATAACAAAAATACCAATTATAGTAAGCCATAACAATAGCTTTAGAAAAAGTAAAATATTTAACTATCCAGTTATGTGAAAATAAAGGTAAGGCGTGACAAACTGTAATTTTGTCTAGTTACTGCCAAATGCATTATGAATTTACTCAGTGGAAAATAATTTAGCAAATAAATACAGTATTTTAAAAATGCATGATATATTACAATTTTACTTTGTGTGTGTCAATATTTATCATATAATAAACTACTGAAAAAGTATCTGCAAAAGAAAAGTCACTGCAGATTGGAAAAAAGTTACTATGAAAAAAACTGCCATGGACTTTAATACATTTCATGAAATGTCACCATTTTGTGGATTTTACAGGACCCAGGATAGATTTGCCCCCATCACCACTGAGCAGCATAACGGAAAATCTTCAAAATGTCTCAGAGCTGATAAATATAGAGAAGTCACAGTGGGAAGTTCTTCCTGTTTAACATAACTTGCAACCCACACATGGAAACAATATTTAATGCATGTGCTTGATGCTTATATCAGCTTGATCTTTGGTTTGCTACACTGTTACAGTGATGACCACTGGATCCAGGAGGACAGGTGTCTCAGATAAGAAATTGATTGTCAGTGTCACAAATTGATTTTTTTTAAATATTTATGGGAAGCTAAATACAAGAACCTTGTTCCACCCCTTTCATCTCAAATTCACACAAGTCCCATTGACCTGACAAACATATTTCAGATCTGCACTTCCTTTACCCTTTCAAACCTCCTTTCCACAGATTCTTCCACAGTTGGAGCACCCTTCCTGCCTGTGGCATTCATGGGCTCGGTGTACATGTCTCTGACTAAAGATTACAGTAACTATTGGACAGTACTGGGTTTGGATGGCTATAACAGAAATTGCTTATTTTCCAGGACCAATCCCTGAGTCTCCACAGTTCACATAAACCTCAACTCTTGGCAAAAAATTCAACAAATTATATTTAAAAAGCAAGCCAAACGTATCTATGTACTTACATTTTGTGAAACAAACATCTTGTTTATTAAAAAGCATATGCAGTGCTTTGTCAACATATTCAAATGCATGGGCTTTGTTTCCCTGGCTAAAAAAAAAAAGAAGCATTTTCAGCTAATGGATTTTGTATGTTTTAAGCTGCTCAGATAATGCTAATGGCAGTCCCACATCCCTCACAGTCCTTAGGAAACATGTAATTAAAATCAAATGTAGAGTACTTTTCAGCAACATAAAATAACTTACGTAATCTAACTTTATAAATATAATCATATATTATTTGTGGCAAAAAGCACTTGAGTTTCATAATCATTCGTAAGTCCATTTTAACCAATTCTAAAAGTTTATTTGTAAGAGGGAATATTAAGAGGCATAAAGACTCATTTAGAATAAACAACACAATTTACAAAGTGCAAAAAATGGTCACAACCAGACATTTTTTTTGCATTTTGCACCTATTGTTCTGCCCTCTGCACTCCATTTCATGAGTACAGCACTGATATGTTGTATTGATCAGTGGCAGGAGGGGGAGGAACATTAGCATCCCCCTAGCCCCTAACTTGTTTGTCTTTCAAATGCACAAGTTAAGGAGTATTGAGGGTACAGGCCACAACAAGAGCCCTGTATTTACCTTCTTATGGCAGGCAGTAAGGACAGGGATGGCCTTACACGGCTTTCTGCACTGAGCACCAGCATTCACAGGGTACGAATGCCATATTCTTGCACCCCTGAGTGCTTATCACTTGCACCCCAGGGAAAGGAAATATTTCCCCTACAATGTAATAATGGTAAAATGTAGCATTTTTACCACTAGTCCGATTCTGAATGCTTTTTTCAACAGGATGAAAACTTTTCTGAAACTTTTCCCAATATACTGAATAATGTTCATGTTTTCTCCAGAATAAAAAAAGTAGGCTTATTTTTTTTTAAAGCATTTTCCCACTTCCTATTTGGACTGCAGTGAAAAGTGGTGAGAAGTTTTTCACACTGGTGTGTGTGTGTGTGTGTGTGTGTGTGTGTGTGTGTGTGTGTGTGTGTGTGTGTGTGTGTGTGTGTGTGTGTGTGTGTATACACATACATACATACACACACTTAAATGACTAATTTGCTTAGAAATTTGATTTTAATAAAAATGAAAAAGTCATGCTCATTTCTGTATTTTCTTTCCTTCTTCATTTTTTTTATCAACCCATATTATCCAATATTTTGAAGAAAATTATGTTGACACATTTATAAAAGGTTGAATTATTTTTCTTTTTGAAAAGTTGCATTTCTTCCACTGGTTGAATATTTTTCATTGAAAGCTTTTATATCTTGAAAATTGTGATTTGGCTTATTTATCAAAACATTTCCCAAGTTCCCCCAATGTTTTTGCTCCAAAAGGTGTTATCTAAATTTGAGCAGCTGAATTTTTTTTTATTCTAGTGGCAACATTTTTTTACATTTTTACCCATAAGTTTACTCCCCTATAAATAGACCAAGAAATAATTCTCGTTAGTTAGTTGCTCACTCTTAATATGGATGAAAGTCCTGCAATTCAGTAAAACTTTTTTCACACCCTTTTTTGAAAGCTCATTGGCTATAAAATGTAAACAGAAATACATTTTCTCACATTCTTTCATCTGTTACCCATACTCTTGCTTTAAGTAGAGTGCTACCTGTTTCAAGTGCAAGCACTCTTCTAGCATCAACCACCACTCCCAATTGCATTTCGTTACTGGTCTCTCTGTATATTCCTAGTCTGCTCCTCCACTCCTCCACGCACTATCATGTGACATATCCACACTTATGCTCTTGTCTAAAACCTTGCTACTCCTTACATCTGGAACTCATCCTAAAATTTCTTAATTGGGAACACATTACCAATCTCTTTAGAAATAACTCATATGCTACCTTTTGGAGCCCTAGAACATTATCTTAGTCCAGTCAAGCTGGCAATAGTAAAACATTTACAGGCATTATATGTGAATCTATTCAAGGACTGATGGCCGGCGAGACTCTATGATCAGCCTAAGAAAGAACAGAACCGGGAGTTGTCCTAAGGTCCTCACACATACGTAGCTTTGTAAGTATAACTGCTCACCACATGTTGGTGAAGTCTTGACAGTACCTCACCATAAGATCTTTTTTCCTTGTAGATATAGCGGCAGTTCACAAGAGCGGCTTTTTCCTTGCAGATATAGCGGCAGTTCACAATAGTGGCTTGGAGAGAAAGTACCTGCAATATGTGCTAGAACTGAAAGACGCAGTGTGAGTAGACATACGATTTTTCCTACTATTGATGTTTAAAAGGGTAATACACATCGAATGTATTTTCATCCCTAGGACTTTCTATTTTTCTAACAGCGCATCAGTCCTTGAATACATTTACGTTTACGTTTCTGGACTCATTTATCAAACCAGAAATCATTGTAGTCATCTCCCTTATTACCTTATCTGATGATCCATATCAATTCCTTTAACACAGTTTCTGATATTTCTTATAGCCTTGATTAACCCATGCCTCTGTAATGCTCTACCAACTTGCAGCAACAATGTCCCACAATCCTGTTCAAAATCCTCCTTAGGAATCACTCTAAAGGAAGCTTTCAGTAGTGTGTTTCTGGTCAACACGCTTCTAAATTATGAACTTTAATTTCACTTTCAATGAGTATTTTTCCTCTGGGGGCAGGGTATTATTTCAGCTGTGAAATTCCTAGCACCAATGTTATTCAATTTTCTGAATATTGAATTGCCTTCCTGCCTTGAAAAGAGCTGCATTTCCTTGTGGTGTTCTATAAATACCAACACTATTTCAGAAAAAGTCCTGACAAGGCAATTAAATTAATACAAAACAGATACTGTAGTACTTTAAAATATATAATACAATGGCAGCCAGACCGCTATGTAATAAGAACACAATAATGCATGAAATGATGGTTTACATTAAATGGTGAACTATGTGAAAATGGAATCCATTTGACAATTGTACAATGGTCTTTAATAATGCTCTTTAGTTCCTAATGTGTATCTGTGATTTGCAATTCAGCTGACATAGCTGTCTATTTGAAATGACTGGATATATTATATGTATGTTCATTTTTCTAATAATAGATGGTAAACTGTAGTGGAATTGTCCCTTTTGTTAGCTTTTAATGTTTCTTTAACATATAGTTAGATCACATTTGCATTTTTTCTAGCTATAGAGAATATATTGGTACTGGGAAGTTGGCCACATAATTTCAACGTCACTGAAATGAGTTCATGAGCTCTGTGTGTGTCATAAGCACTTATTATTGCCTATAAATATATATTTTTTTAATTTGTTTTATTTATTATTTTTATGCTTGCTCTCTCTCTGTATATATGAAGTATTACATATACAATGTTGTAAGATTTGCTTGTATCCATATTATAAATTTTCATTGGCACCGTAAATATTATTATTCTGGGTTTGGGAATTCACCGCAAATTCGCCCATCACTAGCAAAGACTTCTTTGTCAGGTTTTGTGCATGACCACAGCTACAACTCATCTCGGTATCTTTGTCTATATACCAAAATAATTATCAGTAGTCAAGTGTGTATATAGAGGGTACTGAATTCTGTGAACCATTATTTTTTTTTAAATGACCTGCATTAGTATATTGTCTCTAATACAATAATCAGAGCCCCATTGCCAGCATGCAGATATAAACATAAGAAGTATGCATGCAGGTGGGGATTTTGATTACACTTGTCAGTATCCATGCCAATGTCATTATTTTTCAGTGATTTTTTTCACATTATCTAACCAAAAACTGGCTGTTATATTAACTGGTGTATCCATTGAGCTAAAAAGTAAAGTAGAGAGGCTTACACTCAAGTGAGTGAAGCTCCTATAGTGTTATCTGGTGATAAAAAATACTGCTTCCGTAGCAGAATTTTTGTTCAAGCTTTATCTGTGAATGTGCCAATATGTGCATGTTTAAGTGGCAGATTTATCAAAGGTCGAGGTGAATTTTCGAATGAAAAAAAATTTAATTTCGAGCTATTTTTGTGTACTTTGACTAGAGAATAGTCCAAATTAGATTCGAAGTTGCAAAAAATTCGAAAATTCGAATATCAAAATTTATCATGTACGGTCTCTTTAAAAATTCAACTTTGACCACTCGCCATCTAAAACTTGCCGAATTGCTGTTTTAGCCTATGGATGACCTCCTAGAACAACCTTTTTCACCTGTGAGCAACATTCAGATGTAAAAAGAGTTGGGGAGCAACACAAGCCTGAAACAAGATCCTGGGTGGTGCCAAAATAAGGGCTGTGATTGGCTATTGATAGCCCCTATGTGGACTGGCAGCCTACAGGAGACTGTTTGGCAGTACATCTGGTTTTTATATAACCAAAACTTGCCTCCAAGCCTGGAATTCAAAAATAGGCTTCTGCTTTGAGGCCACTGAGAACAACATCCAAGGGATTGGGGAGCAACATGTTGCTCACGAGCTACTTGTTGGGGGATCCCTGTCCTAGAACCTATTTGAGTCAATTTGTGGACTTTGAAAAATCAAAGTTTTTTTTGGGAAAAACTTGGAATCAAATCGATCGAAAGTGCTATTCCTTCGATTCGAATTCGGCTGAATATGGACCTATTCGATCAAAAATGGACCTATTTAACCAAAAAAAAAAATCTTCAACTTAATTTCGTTGGTCTTTTTGAATTCAAATTTTTTTCAATTTTTAATTTGACCCTTGATAAATATGCCCCTAAGTGTGAGAAACATCATTGTCACAATCCAGTGAGGTTTTGAGAACATTTGAGCAACACATTCTGGCAAATTGATGTATGTTCTTTGATAAATGCATAATTTCTGTTATTTCTTGATATGTTGATAAATGAGAAAAACATATCCTTTTAGGCTTCGGCAGTTCATTATTTGATAACTCTGCCCCTTAATTTGGTTTTTCTTCTGTCTTTATGTTTTAAAGCCTATGAACTCAAAAAAATTTAGTTTTTTTAGATATATATTCGATCTAAGTTTTTTACATTCCGATTTTTTCATAACTAAGCAAACATTCACTTTTTTTTAAATTACAAGTTCATTCAAAGTAGAAAAAAACCTCACAAATTAAATGTTTGATAACTATGACTAATCATGTAAAAATGCCTAGAATATAAATATCCTATAAAGTTTATATTTGAATCAATTGTTGCCATGGTTAAAAAAATATAAGCAGAATAAAAGAAAATAGATAGTGGATTGAACAGTTAATTTCCACGTGAAACATGTTTCTGCCTTTAGGCAGTTGAGCAGAGCAATGCTTAGGAAGTAAACATTTATTTAGCTCCAATACAGAGAAAAATATGCATCATTGCACCTCACGCTATCCACCAAATGTATTTATTTTAATACATAGAAAAATGTTTACAGAACATTTATTTATGGATTGAATTTCTTGTTGTACAGCAATACACTTTAACTGAAATTGTCATCATTGTTTGGTGAACCATCATGTGCTGGAATGATTTACTGTAATATAGTATTGCATTTAAATGGGAAAGCAAGGCGAACAGTAACTTTGATATATGCTGGCATAAAATTTGCTAAAACGCTGGATCAGCACATTGCCCGTGCTCTAAATAACATAACATATCCACCTACATCTCAGATGCATTAGAATCCAAATAGTTAGAAGTATTTCTTTTAAAATAAATGTAAAAGCAGGCTTGTCCAATTAACTGTTTGGGAACCAGAAGATATCAAGAACTTTTATAAACTGTAATAATTTGTTTGTTGACTTGGTCCAATATATTTTACACCACATTTTTTAAAAGACTTTGTCTGCTTTTCATTTACTGTATTTCAGTCACACAAGGAAGAGATGATGTTTAATACAAAACATCATGAGCCTCTTTGCTAAGGACATATTCTTAGTGGGCCACCTGCACTAACATAAGCAGTAGTGGACCTTTGATTTCTATGGACTTTCTTGTACCCTGCTCTTTGTAGTCTAGCACCTAATATACAAAGCTACATTAGAGGTCCAGTTTGATTCATCCAAATGATTCCTACATTGACCACTGCTGATATCCTATGTAGGACAAGTACAAAAGTTGCTACACCAACCAGGGAAAATCAGTGACAATAGTGTCTTTCACAATAAAACAGCTCATGTATTAAAGAGTCAAGGTATATATACCCAATTAGAAATGAAGGTTTGTGATTACAGCCTTTAAAATGTATAGTATAGATTAGTAATCACATATCTTAGGGGTAGGCTGAATATATATAGCCATAAGGAACCACACATCTTGTTAGTTCATGTGGGTCTTTGACCAAGTTCTGGCTAAGGGTTTGGAAATATACTGTAAAAGTGTCTGGTTAATCTTTTATGGAGATTTTATTTTACAATACCAAGGGGTGTTCTTCTAAAAACCGCATAATTTATGTGACCTTCATGTGAAATTAATTCAAAGTAGCAGCTCACATGGTACTCACTCCCGAGAGTTGTGATTTCCTTTGATATCAAGCTTGAAGTGTGTAAGGAGGTGAAATATATTGTATTTCAAATGTAAAAAGTTTGGCAATATTTATTTCAGCCACCAGGTTGCAACACCATTAAGGTTGGCCTTTAGGTGTATTCCTCTTCAGGTGCCTATTTAAGCAAGTGCAGGAGCCAGAAACTTTTTCTTTGGCCTGATAACATCTGAAAGCAAGACAGAGTGCAGAGCCAGACCAGGTGGGAGGCTGCACCCTGCTAGGACATTAGGTGAGTAAGGAGTTCAAGAGAAGCTTGTGTATACGGAATGCATTTTAGGACATCCTGCAGCGAAATACATGTCCTTCATGCGATGTCCTATGCCTTCAGAATGGCGCATCGGTTGCTTTTCCCGTCACTCATAGTCCAAATCTGCAGTCACACCTCCGTCCTCCACCCTCCCTTCTCAGCCGTCAGTCATACGAACTCCACTCATCCCTCCATCCTCCGCCCTCAGTCCTCTGTCTTCCGCCCACAGTCCTCTTCCTTCCGCCCTCACTCACCACTTTAGAAACTTATGGATAAGACTGTCAGCTGAAAAGAGAGATCAGAGGGGGGAGTGCTGAGGAAAGAGGAGGGAGGGCTGAGCAGGGAGGGCAGAGGGAAGAGGGCGGAAGGAAGAGGACTAAAAGGAAGAGGACTGAGGGTGGAAGGCAGAGGACTGAGGGTGGAGTATGGAGGACTGAGGGCTGAGTTTGTATGACTGCCGGCTGAGAAGGGAGGGTAGAGGACGGAAGTGTGATTGCAAATTTGGACAATGAGCGTGTACGTGTACTGTATTCTGGACACAACAGATAAGGGGGGAGGGCAGTGTTATTGAGGTCCCCTCAATGATTAACAGTACTCTGCTAGGGAATTTCCAGCTGGCAGTGGCACTGAAAGCTTTAGAGGCTTCTGGAGTAGTTCTGTGAGGGTTAGGATGTGAGAAGATCCTCTGGAGAAGTGTTTTGTACTGATCCTCTGGAGAAGTCTTCTTGTACTGAAGATGTTGGGTTTCCAGTGCTGTACCTTGCCATTCATGTGAGAAGCTGTTCAATAAAATCTGCCTTGGTTCATCTCATCACTTTGTGAAATGCATACTTTTAGCAGACATGATTTCATGTCCTGTAATTGGAGTCTACAAACCATAGCGTTGTTACAAAAGGCTCAACTGAACTAGTGTGGAAGGATTTTTTTTCCAGAAAGCACATGTTATATGAGGAATTTATACCTACTGGGTGAATATAGAGCTGTGAAAAAATAGCTGCAGGGAGTGCAGAGGGGAGTCCATTGATGGGAGGAGACCCTTTGAAAAATATATTATATAATGACTCTCTCTTACTTTTTTATGTTTGTTTTTTTTTTAATCTACTAGCACCACTTTAGGATTATAGAACAAGAGTGAGATGTGAATGGACACATCAGCACTGAAACATTTTTCTGTATATATAGTGAATAAAGTACCCCCTCTTGTAAAATATAAGGATATTATAAGTTACCGAGGAGTTTCATGACCATAAAAAAACGCGAGGCCGAAGGCCGAGTGTTTTTATACAGGTCATGGAACTCCAAGGTAACTTCTAATATCCTCTTATTTTGCAACTGGGGGTACTTTATTTATTATAATACACAAGCTTCAGTGAATCATGTGACAGAAATGACATCAGAACTCACCGTTTATAACTAATGACATCAGAACTCACCGTTTATAATGACATAATTTACAGGATATTCATGGCTTTTGTGTATTATAGAAAGATATAGCATAATATAGGATAAACTGGGATCAATATATATTTTATGTTGATTATATTGCTATGTTTACTATTTATATATGTTATTCTTTCTTATACATCATTATGTGGAGATAGCTTCAATTATACATTTTTCTAGTACACTGTACGTTAACATATGATGGGATTTTTAAAATCATTTTTTAAGCCATGCACACTATATTCTAGTACTTATTTTATGTTATTTCTTTGATTTCTTCCATTATATGCATTTTTCAAATTCTATATTTTTTTCAAGGCCATAATGTATTTTCATTACTGGCGCCAACACTTGGACTACACAATCAAGGTTAAGAATACTGCCAGTAGCAAAATTGATCTGCCTCCCTATATTAGCACTCAGGTGGATAATTACTACAGGGATATCTCTCACGACCATGACATTTAAGTTTGCATAATGCAGTGAAAGATAGTTGGTGAGGAAAATGGAATATAGTGTTTTCTGTCATACTGTCAGTTTGCTTTTGACTCGATTTCAATACAGCTAGCATGTAATTGTGCCGGCATGTGTCAGCCTTATTTTTAACCAAAGGCATGTTTTTTTTTCTCTGGGGTATTTTATCTTACTTAGCATAAAATGCAGTATAAGTGGAAGACGATTTTTGAAGTAGAAGTGTATGAAGGAATCTAGTTAGCAAAATATGAAGGAACTATGAAGGAAATCAATTTTAAAATGCTGTGTGTGTGTTTGGTTTATGTTAAGATGAAATATTTTGAATTGTCTTCCCTACAATAGTTTACTCCTCAGTCATTTTATTATATTTTTGTGGCAATACTGACTAGAATATAATTTTATTTTTAATAAGCAAGCAATAAGCAATATTTGCTTTGCTTAATAATACCCAATACAAAAGAGGACATCATTTAGATATTGTTTCATGTTCAGTTGATTGTTAGCCAAGCTTGTTCTTCATGGGAAAAGATATCAATTCCTAAAGGTAGGATATTTACAATTAGATTAACACCAAGGACCTCAGTTACTATTAGCAGTTGTAGCACTAAGAGTATGTCTCTCAGACCTTCAGTAGCACTAATGTGTCCATATTGTGGCTGTTATGTGAGGTATGATGCAGTGTGCCAATCAAGTAATGTACATGTGCTATTGACCATTATGAATTATTGCTACGTATGCTTTACAAAATGTTTAAAAAAAAAAATGAAAATGTGATTAGATTGATAACGATTTGGGTTGAGCTTCAGGGACATCTGCATTGTGTGCTATGCTTGAAAATTGCTTTAGATAAATGAAGTTATCCTTTAATGCAATCTGCATATACATGTCCACTCAACTGAATGTCTGGTTAAATTGATGGCCCAACTAGAAGAAATAAATCGTGCAGAGTTCCTTTAAGATATCTTGATAAGATTTGAGTAGTGATGGGCAAATTTCCCGCGAAATTCACAAAACGGTGAAAAATTCGCAAAACGCAAATTTTGATGCCAACTTCAAACTTTTTTTTTGACAATTCTGACACCAGCGACAATTCTAATGCACATTAGTCAATGGACGTCCATTAATTGTCGTCTGCGTCGGAATTGTCGCTGGCGTCAAAAAAGTTTGCGAAATGTGGAAATTCGCTGTGAATTTGTACCTGGCCAATAAATATGCCCATAACTAGAGGTGAGTATGTCACTGGCCTCAAGAATCCTCTCTGAAATAAAACCTTTGGAGCCATCACTTTTTAGTAGTTAAAAATAGCTAAAAATGAAGACTAAAAACACCATAGTATCAAAATATGTGATTTTATAAAAGTGCATATCTCTAATAGGTAACTGTAAAAAAACAAGCATATTTACATAAAAGAGAAAAAATGATGGTATAATTTAACACCTTTAAGAATCATTCTTGGTTTTCACTGTAAACAATTACTTAAGGTTTCAAAACAAATGAAATTTCAGGGTTACTGCAGCTGTTACATGTTACTTGCTTAGGAGCTTCATAAATAGGACCAGATGTAAAATAATTGCAAATCAGTTTTCCACACTGATTGACGGTATATTAAAGAACCATTAGGGGGCATTAATTATTATGTCATAATGTCAATAATGGCACTTCAAATTTTACAAGCAGTAGTACATCTATTGTCAGTAGAATCATTTTACAAACGTCTTCTTTTTACTGTAAATCACATTTCTTTTGTTGACTGCTAAATTTAAATATGAAAATATTCACAATACAAAATATAAGAATAATATTTCTGAAACATGGGAATGGTTGTAATGCATGTTCAAAAGCTCTTTTTTAAATGATAGGGTCATTTACTTACCAATCTGCAGTGTACAGTTTCAGAAGAATTGTTCTGTTTCTACCCACAATGCCACATTTCTCTTATACTGTAAGTTGGGCATGATTGCTTCTATATAGGGGAGCTGCACAATAGCAATAGAGATGTATCAAAATGCATGCACATCGGCTTCGGCACAAATCAGATGCAAGTGTGCTGAAAGTTTTCAAAGTCCAAGTGCTGTCACTTCCAGATCTTGCCATAAAAACATTTTTATGGACAGATTTATCAAAGTGTAAAATTACAGCTCACCACAAAATTTCATCCACTTTCAATTCAGTCCTATGTGGTTTTTAAAAGCATATACTGGAGTGTATATCAATGGTTGATTTTTTTCAGTAGTGAGGTAGCTCTAATCTCACTTGATAAAGTTGCCACAAGCCCCTGTGGAAACCCTAGTTACCACCACCTCTGGAGGTGTCAGTAACTCCAGGGTTCCCCTGGATCAATGGAGATACTTACACAAAATGTGTAATATGAAGTAGGACAAAGAGAACGGTGCAATAGCAACTATAAGGAAGCGTAAGGAGTGGCATTCACAAGTACTTGAATTAATTCTTTGCTTAACAACTAGTAGCAAACGTTGAGCAGCTACACAAGGAGTGCCCATACTTTGCTAATGCGAGGTGTACTTTTAATGATGCTGTGCCAAAATGGTCTACATCCATAAAAGCATAGTTAGCATTCTGTTCCATGGAAAATATTACTTAAATATTGGTTTATGAGAAAATGTAAATTGCTATGTTTAGCAAATAACTATTTATTATGTAGCCTTAATGTAATAAAAAAAACATGAAACAGGAGGGATGATTTAGACATACTGTTTGTTGGCAGTGTCTTGAGATCTACTGATCAATAGCTTAAGTAAGTAAACAACCCCTTATATGGTCATTATAAAGCATATTATAAAGCATACTTAGTTCAAGAGAATTTATCTATCAACAGTTCAGAGTACAAATAAAAAACGGTTACATCGAAAAAAAATAGGCAGGATAATAAAATGTTTCTAATATAATTAGTTAGCCAAATGTCGTCTATTAAGGCTGGAGTGACTGGATGTCTAATATTATTATAACAGAATAGCCAGAACCCAACTTCCTGCTTTACATCACACTCTTAGTTAGCAATTTGAAGGGGGCCACATGGGACATAACTGTTACTTTGTTCTTGAATCTGACCTGCATACTAAGGATCAAAAGCAAATGGTTATGACCCATATATTGCCCCTTCAAGCCACTGATTCGATATTCGAATTCGAAGGATTTTACAGCAAAAGCTTCGATTCGAACAATTTTAAGCGATCAATCGAAGGATTTTTATTCGACCAAAAAAACCTTAGAAAAGTGCTGGGGAAGGTCCCCATAGGCTAACATTGCACCTCGGTAGGTTTAAAGTGGTGAAGTATGAAGTCGAAGTCTTTTTTAAAGAGATAGTACTTTGATTATTGAATGGTCGAATAGTCGAACGATTTTTACTTCGAATCGTTCGAATCATTTGTTTCGATCGAATTTGATCCATTTGATGATCAAAGTACCCAAAAAATTTCTTTGAAATTTTTTTCCTTTCTAATTATTCACTTGAGCTTCATAAATCTGCCCCTATGTGTGTTTTTTCTTGGCACCTTGTTTCTGCTTTGGGGCTACCCACAAAAATTGGGAGGGCAAAATCACATGCATTTTTCACTGCTACACACATGCCCTACATTTTTAAGGCGACCTTCTGTCCACTAGGCTACAACTGCTTCTTCAATAGAGAAAAGGCTCCCATGTTGCCAATTTCTTAAAAACAATTTTTGACATTACCTCTGGTTGACTGGTAATGGCACGGTATCTACTACTGCATTTAGTAAGCTAAGTGTAGTAGTAGGTCAGTAAGCTAATAATAAATCTGACCACTAACAGATAATATCTGGGTGGTTTGTATCCTACATTGAAATGAATAAAACATATTTACAGTATGTGTATGTCCTTTTATAGATAGTGGGGCGGCTCAGATGTCTTTGGTTGATGTATATCTTTGTTGCGTGTCTTTATGTTTGTTGTGCAAAACTAATTGAGCCACATGGCAAATTTTGCACGGCAAATCTGTACATGATGAAATTATTCGCTCATCACTAATTGTTAGGTATTTAATATGAAATGTTTGTGTGTGTGAAATCTAATTCCCATATTAAAACGTTACAATTTGACTGCACCGTCATCATTTTTTTGACATGATCAGTTTGGCAGCTTTTACAAAGACAACAGATCAAGTTAGGTTTATAGATAGCTGAATTACTAATCATTATGTAACAATTTTTGTAGAATCCTAGGGTTTGGCTGGTGCCAAAAATCGGCATTCAGATCATCTGTGCAATCTATACAAAGGTAGGCAATAAGCTATAAACACTGGTAGAATTAAATTAACTGAAGGAAATTGTTGTGCCTGTGATGTAAATATGGGTTCTGCTTTGTGCTACAACAAACATTTACAAAAATTAAATGGAAGATGCACTTTCTTATCTGAATGCTTAGTAAAATGCAATTTAGTTAACATACCTTTCTAAAATAATAAAATCCAATTTAAATAAAAAGAAGAGGCCATAATACCTAACAATAAAAATGATAATTAAATCCTAAACATGCACACTCTTGTATAAAAAGCTATTTCAGAGACAGATGTTCAAAGGATATCAGAAGGGTATTGCCATAAAAAGCTTATAGTATCATCATCCGTTTTTGAGTATAACAATAATAACCATTATTAGCATTATCAGAATAACATCTGCACCAGCCCCCCTCCTCTTCCCCCATATTCACTATATTTTAACTTGAGCAGTTGGCTACCTTGCAATTTCCTTTAAAAGACAAATAACTGTAGAGAGTTCAGGGAGAGCAATGTCCACTTAATACCTATCCATTGGAGTTTTTTCTTTCACCCTCCACCCAAGATTCTGCTTACAGATTTACAGCCATGGTTGTGTAAAGTCAGTTGTAGCTGTAAATAATACTGTAAGTATGGGTAAAGGAAATGGCATTCTTGGAAGCTGTCCATATTTTGATTTGCTCTCCTG
This sequence comes from Xenopus laevis, assembly GCF_017654675.1. Lineage (NCBI taxonomy): Eukaryota > Metazoa > Chordata > Amphibia > Anura > Pipidae > Xenopus > Xenopus laevis. The sequence goes on from NC_054378.1 coordinate 95,525,621, forward strand.
TTAGAACTTCCATTAATTTTAAAAGCACAGGCTGATAAGGTATCTGTCAGAAACAATGTATTCAAAAGGTTAGCACTATAGAATAATATTCCAGCATAATACAACATAAATGATAAAAAATGTCATTGTATATGCTTTCTGCAAAATCAGATGCTAAGGTCTATTTACATGCAAATTTGGTTCATATATTGTATAATACAATGCATAACAGAGTTTAAAAACATACACTTGTGCTGTAGTATAATCAGAGCATTCTCCCCTTCTTGTTGCGCTCCTTTTAAAATATAAATCAGATTATGTTTTCATTCACATGTGACATTAAGAACAGAACCAATTTGCATTGCTGGGTCCTTGCTCTTTTAACTCTTCAAGTGCTGGGCTGAAAGAGGGGCATTCTACAGTGAAATCCACACTTTGGAGTAGTCTCGAAAAACACATTTGCTGGCACACGTTACAACTAGTAACTTTTAATTAAATATTTTTTTTTTAAAGGGATACTGTCATGGGAAAAAATTTTTTTTTCAAAATGAATCAGTTAATAGTGCTGCTCCAGCAGAATTCTGCACTGTAATCCATTTCTCAAAAGAGCAAACAGATTTTTTTATATTCAATTTTGAAATCTGACATGGGGCTAGACATTTTGTCAATTTCCCAGCTGCCTCTGGTCATGTGACTTGTGCCTGTACTTCAGGAGAGAAATGCTTTCTGGCAGGCTGCTGTTTTTCCTTCTCAACGTAACTGAATGTGTCTCAGTGGGACATGGGTTTTTACTATTGAGTGTTGTTCTTAGATCTACCAGGCAGCTGTTATCTTGTGTTAGGGAGCTGCTATCTGGTTACCTTCCCATTGTTCTTTTGTTTGGCTGCTGTGGGGGAAAAGGGAGGGGGTGATATCACTCCAACTTGCAGTACAGCAGTAAAGAGTGATTGAAGTTTATCAGAGCACAAGTCACATGACATGGGGCAGCTGGGAAATTGACAAAATGTCTAGCCCCATGTCAGATTTCAAAATTGAATATAAAAAAATCTGTTTGCTCTTTTGAGAAATGGATTTCAGTGCAGAATTCTGCTGGAGCAGCACTATTAACTGATTCATTTTGAATTTTTTTTTTCCCATGACAATATCCCTTTAATATATATTTTATCTAGTTTTCAAATAATAGTAAATAACAAAATAACAAAAGGAAATTTGGAGGTACATAATAGATTCCAATGTGAATACATTCTTAGCGAATTATCTAGAACAGATCCAGTTACAAGTTAGTATAGCTAACCTTAGTGAGATAAGTTAGACAACAATATTTTCTCTCATTATAGTCTAAGAGTAATAACTTGTATGTAACATCCATTTCATTTGGTGACTCCTGGGGGGGTGATCGTCGACTCTGCTCCCATGGTTGGGAAAGGTTTTGGATATATAGATCGTCTCTTGTATGATGGGATATTAGATAATAATTCCGTGTCAAACCAAGTGGTATGTCTGAATGCGTAAATGGTAAGGTGTTTAATGTGCGTAGGAAGGGAGGCAATGTACATGTATGTTGTTCTTTATTTGTCATAAACTCCAACCAATCCATGTGAAAAATATGATGGAGTTTTTGTTTGACTGGTGAGAGTGGGGGGGATGAAGAGAGCCAATGATGTAAAATAGTTTTCCTGGTTGCAGCAGTTAATCTTTCTGCTAAAAGCCTCTCTGAACATGTAAGTTTTAATTGCACGGGGAGGGTATTCCAAAAGTTGCCCATGCTAACATAAAGGGGCCTGTCAGCTGTGTTAGAGATTTCCAATATCCCTGAACTTGTTGGATATTAGGACAGAGCCAAAAAAATTTAAATATTTTAAAATACCTATTAGGCAATATTTGATTACATTAATATTTATAAGTCTATAGTATTTTGTAATTGCACAATTATGAAGAGCGCAACCCTCTGTGCAGCTTATGGAAGGGTTGGGTGCATGTCTAGAAGACACTTCCTTTGCAATGGGGTCTATATATCAATTGAAAAAAATCCAGAAGCACACCAATAATCTGAACAGTGCGAAAAGTTATTTATTCGGTCCATATACATAGGCAACATGAGTAATGTTTTGAGCCCCCCTGGACCTTGTATTAAGCCTTGAAACATTGCCCTTGTTTCATATGTGTATGGGATAAATAAATCCCGCTTCACACTGCTCAAATTGGTTTGCGTTTGGATTTTTCTCTATAGTATTTTAAAGGCGTACATCACACTGATTCTAAATATGCATAAATAAACCTTGCAACCAGCTATAGGGCTACAGCACACAATGGGGCTCATTTATAAACACTGGACAATTTTGCACCTAGGCAACCTAGGTGCAAAACAAAAAACAATCATTGGTTTTTTTTCTCCCCAACAAGCTGCAGGGTAAACAGTTAACAATCATTTTACTGATTGCCATGATTTACTGCAAAGGTGCAAATTTGCCCAGTGTTTATAAATGAGTCCAAATATGTTATTTTCATGGCTACCATCTGACAGAAAACCATTGGCAGACAATCACTCCTTATACTAGCTAATTAAAAAAGCCCGATTGAATACACCTTGAATGGTGACAGGCAGGCCAATGCTGCTGCTCCATATGCATCAGATGGGGTGCTTTTCACTCACTAGTATTAGATGAGATGACATACAAAGAGAGGTATTTTGTATGCTCTGCCATCTTTCAGAGAACAGCAATTGGCAAAATGCTTCTCAAAGGAATGCATAAAAGATTTGTCCTTTTTATTAGACCAACAGAAGAAACTTTTGTTTCTGGCTTATTACTCTTTCCGAACAAAATTAACAAGCAACATATTTTCTTTTCTTTGCTAGAAAACTAAACACATTCACCATTGTTAATATTGGAAGTATAACATGAAAACATTGGATGCAAAGCTTAATTTTGTTACTCAGCTCCAAGCAGTAGTAGCCACAAGGCAAGATTTCAGAGAGTTTCTTAAGTAAGCGCATGAGTCAATAGAGAGTTCTGTCATTTTTGCTTAGCCACCAGTGCCTAAAATAAGAGCTGCCTGGATTAGTACAATGTGATGAATGTGTCATAGCCATGAGCTGCCTTTGGGCAATGTGTAACAACTTTATGGCTTTTAGCTTAAAAAACCTATATACCCTAACAGTTACACAAATATAAATTTAGACTGGAGTAGTGTGCATATGTCTGTGCGCTTGTGTATCCATGCAAGAGTGTCTGTGTGTTGGGGCTCTTTATATGACTACAAAAACAATGATTACAATATAGAGAAGTGCACTAATGATCAGTGAGTGGAGTTGTATAATTATATATTTCTGTATACATCTTGAGAATAGAGCGTACAATAGCTAATTGGAATACAGTAGTATCCCCTTTCATATTAAATATATGCCTTGCATTACAGAGAACATCACATTATTTGCCCCCTTGCTAAATATCAAATAACATGATTAAAATAAAAATAGTGAGAATTGGGCCAACTGTATTTTTGATCTAAAATGCCTGTATATTGAAATAAATATTAAACATGACAAGCATTATCACATGAAATTTGTAACTGTTTGTGAAAGTATGGAAAAAGTCAAGGCATATTTATGAGTGTTACTGCAAGTGGAACATACTAAAATACTCGTAAGTTGTGCAAGTATTGAAGCTATTCATAAAGGTACTTGTGCCCCTTGATGAGAACCAATTTTCCCTCATTGACAGTTTGACACTAAAGAACCCTACAGACATATGAATTATGACAATAATTCAAGGGTTTCCACAACAGGTTGCTTAGCTGCGGCACAAGGTGCAGAGTGCAGCCCATGCGTGTATAGGGATCTCCATTGTTTTGCTTCACTTTGAACTTCTAAGCTTGTACATTTTGAATGGCATATAAGCTATGAACATTCAAGTGGATGCCTTCAATCTGCCCATCCTTCCCCTCTGTATGTGGAGCAATCAAATTCAAGTAGTGCTGCACATGGAATAAACTCTTTGTGAACCAGAGATTATTTTTTCAGTTTGGTCTGCCATTCAAAGAAGGGTGGGCCTTTTAAAGTTTCCAAAGATAATAGGAACACAATTATAGGTTTTAATTGTTTCTCTTTTATATAAAAACAATATGAATATATATTTTTCCACTCAATCTGTATATATGTATTTGAACTACATGAATTAAAAAGCATTTGATACAGTACCACACTGAAAATTACTGGTAAAATGAAGATATATTGGCCTGGAACATAATATTTGTACTTGGACAAAGAGTGATAGTAAATAGAGCATTTGCTAACTGGACCAGTGTTATAAGTGGAGTACCGCTGGTTTCTGTCCTTGATCCTTTACTTTTTAACTTTTTTATTTATGACATGGAGGTGGCCATTGAAAGTACAGTTTCTATGTTTGCTGACGATACTAGAATGGGCAAAACTATAATTTCCACGTGGGATGCTGCTACTCTGCTGGATTTTTCTTTTTATAAGTCTTTATTTTTTAGAGTTTTCAAGGTTATATGGGGGTACAGAAGAAAAAGGGGGGGTAAGGGGTACAATATTATAATAAAGACACATAACATGTTTAGCATACAGTATAAAGCATTTATCATCAGACTGTTCCTTCAATTTATACCCCTTTGTCTTTTGTGTTAGGGCGACTTGGAAGCCCTTTTTTGTTTGCTTCTAAATATATTTCTGTGTTTCTATACTGTTGCTATCTGAGATAGGGGGGGGAGATGGGAGGGGGGGTGATAGAACTAGGGGGGGGTTGGAAGCAAATCAAGATCACTCGTCATTGGTCCTTCTTTTCGTCTAATTCCTGGTATCTTTTCTCCATCTACTTAGTTTCTGCTGGATTTTTCTTAGTTAAGAAAACATACTTGAGGAAAAAGACCTCAAATTACGTGGGTTTTTAACCGACGCTGGGCTTCCTTCATTACTGCTCAAGCTAAAAGGCTAATTTGATCTGCTCCACCCCAGGCTGTTTTATCAACATTTGAATTCTAATTTTTATCGCAATTAGGGTTTATTTTAGTTAAAACTCACACATTAGAATTCGATTTGTAAAAACTTGAGTTTTAGAGATTTAATAAGCACCAAAAAATTCTGCATCTCAAAGCTGCCAAGTTTCTATAAAAGCCAAGAGGTTTTTTTTCCAAGTTTTTACTGTTCTCATGTACCTTCTAGTAGATATTTCATGGACAGGGCCGTTTACAGTACTTCATAGCAATCTTTATGATTTATTGTAAAAATACTAGATAGCTCAATATTATCTGCTGGTATTTTAGGCAATAAGGTAAAAGGAAAAGCATTATTTTAACAAGGGATTGTAAAAATCTGTGGTGCCATATGTTCGTGAGAAATGGCCACATGGTAATTATACATTTTAGGATAATTAACCCAAGTAAGCTACATCTGCCATCTTTTTAGTGGTTATATCAATCAGTAGCGACCAAACTTCTCCTGAAGGAGTGAATTTCTATTTCAACTGACTTTCTCCTCAAAATATAAACTTTTTAAATGATGTAAGAAATACAGCAGTCACAACTGTGCTTTCTCTGACTAAGGCATATCAAACAAAGAGGATCCTTTAAGAATTGAATAAAATGACGTAATTGTTGCCCATATAACATATACATACATATACATACATATACATACATACATATACATATACATATACCTACATATACATACATATACACACACACACACACAATATCACCCTGAATGCAGTGGTAGTTACAGCAGTAAATAGGTGCACTAAACTTGGGCCAAAAAAAATCATACGCAATTGGCTTTTTGAAATCACATGAGGCATAACACATTTCCCTTTCTTAAAATGTTAGCTGCAGCTTGCACCCAATTTGTGAATTTGTAAGCATTTGTGCCTGTTAAATAAAAACAATGGTCAAAGTCGTATATACTGCCCTGGTGCAAGGAAATAGTACTGCACTCACAAAACAAAAACTCACTTACAAAAATGAATTCAGTTATGAAAATTTTATAAATAAATCAATTTTAAATACTGGTGAGCGTGTGACTATTTCTGTATAATAAGGTTTTTTTAGGCAGCTTCTGGTTGTTTTATGGAGTGAGTTATTAATCCAAAGAATAATACACCATTACAACATTTTTTACAGTGCTGTATGAGTGGAAATCAGATGGCAATGTGTAGTCTATTGAGTAGTTTCTTTTTCACAAAAAGGTCCCTATAATATATTGCAAATATATATTAAAATTGTGTAGTGTGTGGGTGCATTCACATACAAAATTATGCTCTAGAATATATTTAAATACCATATTCTATATCATATTAATGCAGACATTACTTATCTTAAATAATTACAGTTCATACTTTTTGGATTATTTGCATGCATATGGAAATTGAATGATTGAGAAATAGAAACAAAAGCAAAGCATTTCCTACAGTATGCATGGATGCATCTAGTTATTGCTTATAGTTAACAGCTTATAAATGTTTTGCATTGCCGTTTTACCTATACACTTGGGGTGTTATTTATTAAAACTCAATTTTTTTTAAATGTTTTGAAATTTTAGAGAGAAAAAAACCTAGCTTTTTTTTTTAATTGTTATGCCTCGAAGCTGCTAAAAGTCAGAATCCTAAAATACTTCATCCAAAACCTGTCAAATTCTTGTAAAAGTCACTAACAGCTGTACCTTGAACCATTTGAAGATGTTTTCATTGCAAATTTTGGGGTGTTTGATGCTGGGTTTCTTTCAAAAACCAAGTGACAACTTGATAAATTCGAGTTTGCAGTGTCACAATTAGAAAAAGTCTCACAAGACAAATTGATGTTCAGTGGGAGTTAGGTCAAGTTTGTTTTAATGAAAAAGTAAGAAAAAAAGTCAAGTTTTATTAAATCACCCCCTTGAAGTCACATTTTCTGGAACATTTGCAAAAGATCATACATCAGGGGAATATACAGTACAGTTGAGTGAGAAAAATAGGTTCACTTTATTAAAAAAAAATATTCAACCAAAATTGCAAACCTGAATCCCCTTAATTTAGTTTTAACTTTTTTACAAAAATCACAAAATCGTGCAACAAGTCGAAGCAAAAAACGAATTTATCAGATTATTGAACAAAATCATTGCAATCAGCCCAAAACTATTGAGAATCAGGAAGGTTAAAAACATATTCCAATTGTTAAAGGGACCATCTGCCTTTGACCGCTACATGATTTAAACAGGTTTTAGCTGGAGTATTTGCGGATTTCGATTTTTAGCTGCTTTCAGAGTACCATAAAATAAGAAAAATGTGGGTTTTTTCGTCCTTCTAAAAATTCAAGTTTTTCCCCTTTAAAAACTCAACCAGAAAAATGTGTGGTTTAAATATATAGGCCCCATACAGTTGTGGGTTTATTTATAGGGGTGCCTAAGAATACAGTATTATAATATCGCTAAAAACCATATAAAATTATGTATTATAATAAATATAACTGATAACTTATGGCTGAAAAAACTTATCTGGGGTAGGCAAGTCATAACCAGAGTCCGAAATGAGATCCTAACTAAGGGGCTCCTACCTACTGTATCTAACCCCATCTAAAAATAATACAAATAATGTGTCATGTCATTCATGAGCGTGTGGGTCAGGTAACCTCCTAATTCCCACAAAGCAGTCAGGTTTCAGGTAGAAAACCTCAGATTTCCTGACTGTGCAGGCAGTTCATGGGTAAGTGACCTGGGTATCCGGTAAAAGTGCAGGACTGATCCTTCTCACCCTGCCCTGTGGTTTTGGCAATTTTCTTTTCTTGCTCTGCAGAATCTGTGCCAAAGTGATGGCACTTCCACTCTACTGTGACGTCACTTCTGATTTTGCGGCTCTCGAGTCTGAAGGTAAATTAATTCTATGCAGTTCAGGTTGGGTAGCCGTTCAGGTTGGGTAGCGGTTCTGGGTATGGCACAGGTTTGTCCAACTGGACCCGTGCAGGACTCTATTGTACATAAGTCAACATCTGTAATTTTCCTTAATGGTCTCTCTGGTTGCCTTAAAGACTCCTACATAATGCACAGATTTACACATGCAAAGTATCTTGTTGAACAATGGAAAAACACATGCATGTCCACAAAAATGCCCAAAGATTGATATGTCCCTGGTAGTACAGGCCAGAGTTTTTAGACACCAAGGGGGTTCATTTATAAACAATGGGCAAACATGCACCTGGACAGTAACCCATACCAGATTGCTTTCAGTGTTCAACTGGCTGAAAAAAAAAAAAATCACTAATTGGTAACTCTGGGTTACTGCCTAGTTACAAATTTGCCCAGTGTACATAGTCCCATAATCTCTTTATTCTTACTTTTTAACAATGTTTATCAGTCCCAACAACGGGAACATGAAGCCGCAGACATAAGTCTTGCAAACCCTAACCATACCAACTCATTCTTAAGATATTCTGAAATGTAGAGTGTCTCTCATATGGATGTGTCAACTTTTTGAAACAGTACCTTCTGTTATATATGGTAACATTATGGTTCGCCTTTTATTTTGTTAATATTCAATTATGGTTTCCTTTTTGTGCCTTTTTTTCTATTTGTTTATTTCCTTGATATTCTATTTGTTTTTCAATGTGATTAAAAACCAATAAAAATATGGTTTAAAAAACAAAATGTTTATCGGTTACTAGTATTCCTCCTTAATTGATCTTTAAAGAAGATAATGTATTTTATTTAAAACAACGAATTTCAAATATCATACAGTACTGCAACTATGAAATAAGTATTTGAAAAAGTTCAATAAAAAGTTACTTGGGATGGCTTTATACTATAAAAAGAATCCCTCTGTTTTCAGAAATCTCTCTTGCGATTAATTAAGCAGCTTATCTTTAAGCAACATTAATCCTATCATCCAATTGTAATTTACATATTTCAGTCTAATACCCATCTTTTCTTTACATACATAATTTTCTTTTATAATAGGAATTGCCACTGGTCTTGTCATTAATATTTACTTTGCTGCTTCTCTTTTCTTTCAGTCCGATGTGTGTTAAAGACAAAAGGCAGAATTTCCTGTACTTGAAAAATGGTGTAATATTGCAAGAAACGTAACTGTAACAACAGGATACGAGTGTCCAAAGAAAACTGTATGGAACAGGAAACATAGCTCAAAAACCTTTGCAATGTATGTTCTGTATATTTTTAAAAACCTCTAAAAGTTTGAATTTATTAAACGGTCCCATTGGATCAGCATAGCTCCATAGGACCTTGAAAATTTTTGTATTAGAGGTTTTTGTGGTTTTTACACTTAATGCATTTTGAATTGTTAGAGATTTTAAGAAATATAGATAAACCACAAAAGTTAGTAGATTGGCCCCCAAATGTTATTTGTTCATTCATTCAATCTAGCCAGGACTCGAACAAACAAAAATAAGGAAAAAAAGTTATTATATGCGGATTAGGGTTCTTAATTGATGAAGTGCTATTTATGCTTCTGTTTTAGGAATGAGCAAAGTGTGAATTACGAATATTTAATCGCTGTACTGAAAGGATAATTGTACAGTTATTTCATAAAATATAGATGTATAATCAGTTTAAACTTATTACTGTCTTGGGCTGTTCACCCCTTGACTGCTAGGATTTACAACCTTCAGATTGGCAACATATTACAATGTATTCCCAATATGAATTTACTTTCAATTTGGATATATTTGTTTAGTCCCTTTATGAAATATTTCTATAGGTTCAATATTGAGGGACTTAGCAACCTATCTGTTTATGATAATATTTCAACAGACTTAAACACAACATCTATGCAGGCAGTTTGACCCTACAAGCAATGCACTTATTGTAAATCTAATGTGCTGCTTTTTATCATGCCAAGTGTATAAAACTGCTATTGTGACAATAAGATAAAGCATTACTGTTAAATTAGGTCTGATTTACTTTGCTTATAAGAATATTTCAGCTGCATATAGTGGGATGCCATATTTTATTACTGAAGGGAATTACATATTTTGCCCTTCCCTTTCACTATTAGAAAAGGTATATCATTAGTCTGCTGCGTTGATCTTATAGTGAATAAAGAAAAGCAACACAACTTCCATTGCTCATTGAAGAGTCAGTCTGAATTTTTAAGATGATTCTGGTAAAATAGCACTTCTGCACTCTACCCAATTTCAAATGGGGGTGTCAGCATAATTTTAAATTAGGAACACTATATGTAAAAATATAAATCATCCATTGCCTGAGCAAATTAATTTAGATATTTAGAGGGGGAAACTATATCATATATAGAGGCACATTTATCAAGGGTCGAATTTTGAATTCATACTAGTTTTTTAAAATTCCCATGAACTCAAAATTTGACCAATCAATAAATAATTTTTTTAAACTCAGGTGAATAGGATCTACGGGAAAGCTTGAATCGAATTCAATTCAAATTTTAAAAACTCATTGAGTTTTTTGCTCCAAAAAAACCTTGAATGTCAGGTAGGGTGCAACCAACTCCAAATTGATCCCTGGACATCTTAACTTAAACAGCAATTTGGCAGGTTTTAGGTGGCAAATAGCCGAATTTGAGTTCTTAAAGAGCCAGTGTATGATAAATCTCAAATCGAATTTGAATAACTCCCTAGTTTTGACCACAAAAAAACTAAAAAATTTGAATTTTGAATTAGAATTTTCAATTTAACCCTTGATATATCTACCCCTTAATGTTCTTCTCAGGAGCAGTGTCTTGCACCACAATATATTTTGTCCCATCAAACTGTTTACTGTTTACTTTGTTTGTAAAATGTGACTAATAGCCCCCCAAATACTAGAACTCATCATCTATGTAGAACAGGCCCCATTTACAGAGATCATGGTTTGTTATTTTTTCCATTTAATTTAATGGTATATGGAAGTTGCTGCACTTTGCCATATGTAATGATGTTCAGCAATCATTAGGCACAAGATATAGCCATACGGTTAGACGAATTTTGTTTCTGACTTCTTTCCTTTTTTTTTTACTCCTGTCAAAGAAACCCCTGGAGCTATAAGTGCAGGGGCTACATGACAAAGAATCTGAAAGACCAGCAGTAAGGTTACACTGGTTTATCTGCAAAATCAGATGTACAGTAGCTGTGAGCAGGTGAAAAGGAATGAGTTAAGGCAGAGAAAGCTGAGCCAGGTTTCGGAGAAAGAGAGGGATGTAAGGTCATCGGAAGAAGCCGTTCACTTACATAGTTACATAGAGACATAGGTAAATAATGTTGAAAAAAGACCACAGTCCATCATGTTCAACCCCTCCAAATGAAACCCAGTGTCCATACATACACACACTCACACTGACCCCTCTATGCACTCACATAAACTATATATACCCATATCTATACTAACCATAATTGGCACTGGCTTCAGACTGGGTGGACGTATATTAATTAGTGTGGTAGTGGTTTCACAGTAATTTTCTGAATTTTGCCTCTTGCAAAAGTTTCGCAGAACGGCACAAAACATTTGCCGCATGGGAAGTGTTGTCAGAGAGGGTGTGAAGACTTGGCTATGGAAAGTCAGGGAAGAGTCTTCTAAAGGGTGCTTTCTGTACATTATAACCTGTGGCAACATTCTGAAAGACCTGTTACAACTGCTGTTTCTTGGCCTGAAATCTTAATAAAGTACTTTGTCTTTATTTATCTAGCAGTGGTAAATAGTGAAACCCATACATATTTCACCCACTGTACACATAACATTGTCTAGCTGGGGTGGATGGGGGCGAGTGACCTTCCTGTGGGTTAATATAGAGATCACAATATGCTCTTTGCATTTGAGGGTCATAATTTAGGGGTTGCAATTGCAAAACTCTGAAAAAAATTGCAAAATGGCAAAAAATTTGTGAAACACATTGAAGTCAATGGGCGTCAATTTTACACGCAACTATTTTTCTGCGCGCAACTCCAATTGCATTAAAGTAAATGGGAGTTTTTTTCTTTTGCCAACTTTTTTGTCTCTGCAACAATAGATCTGTGTATACTTTAGGTTTGCAACCATTGTTTCATACAATCTTTGGGTCAAGAGCTGCAGTTATATTCAATCAGCCTAATCAAGTTATCTTACACATACCCTTCCACATGAAAATCTCTTCTCACATAGCAAGACTGACAGCAAGCATTGTAGCTTGAATGAAAGACTTCAATATGAGTGGGTCTGATTGGAAGGATATTTGACCCATTCAATTTGAAAGCATTTTACATGCAGTCTAGAGAACTTCAGAATATAAAGGCAAATTATTATACAATAAAAGAGGACCAGTTGCAGTTTGGTTCAGAATATCTACGGTATGTTTGAATCATACTGAAGGTAAATAGAAAGAGGAAATGCCCCCTTTAAGCAGTTCAACATGATGTTTCATTGAATGTTTTATTTAAAGCTTGTATTGTACAAAACACATAGCATTTTTTAACACCATTAAAAAGAAATGACAATGTATGGATTAAATGGAAAACATGCATATTTGCATTAATGTTTAATTTACTTCATCACCTTAATTACTTGTGCGTAGTATATATTATTTGCTTAACCACTCAAGAAAATATTGGTGTACTAAACAAGTAATTTGGGTGAATTATAGAGTGCATCGTTTATTATGCAATAACAAATGCTATTATCTATTCAACAAAACAAGGAACATTCTTCAGAAAGCATATTTCCAATTAAACATCTCTTACAGTTTTTCTTTATAATCCTAGTTAATCCTCTAAACACCTAAATAATGTATAGCTTGCAAAGAAAAAGATGTCATTTTAGCCTCATTACAATAAATGTATTATTGCTTTAAGCATTAAAAGAAACTTTGTATAAGTATTAATACAATTATGTCTTAAGACTATACAGTATAATTACCTATTGTTTATTTTTGAAGAATTCATAAGTAATAAGATGTGCATTAAAATTTTATGCAAATATAATACATACCTTTAAAATGTACATATTTTAACTAAAAATAAAAAAAGAAAATTAACTATCATTCTGTCAAGTAACATTTCCCTAAAATTACAATCCCAAACTGAAGCCAAATTAAAGACAGCCTATAGATTAAAATGTGTTTCCAGTCTAGTTTAAATGTAAATGAAGTGGATCTGGGAGTTTTTTAAGACTCTTTATGTATGTGCAGTGTAAGCAATACAGTAACAATGACAGAAAATACTTTCTTTATTATAGCACTACATCAGCTTATTACTAAAATACAGGAAAATTTGGAGGCAGTGTCATTTTTTGCAGATTTTCTAGCTATAGTTCTAATGGGTATTCTGGCAAAATCACTCCATTATTGTTATTTATAGTAGCCAGGGCTACAGATCTATGTTTGTTAACCACATTATTAGGGATGGGCGAATTTATTCGCCAGGCGTGAATTTGCGGCGAATTTGCGCGATTCGCCGCCAGCGAATAAATTCACGAAACGCCCGCGAAAATTTGTGGAAAAAACAGGCGCCGGCGTCGAAAAACGGGCGCCGGTGTCAAAAACGAGACGCTGGCGCGGTTTCGCCGAAAAATTCGCGAAACGGCACCGGCGTCTCGTTTTTGACACCGGCGCCCATTTTTCGACGCCGGCGCCTGTTTTTTCCGCAAATTTTCGCGGGCGTTTCGCAAATTCGCCCATCACTACACATTATGGATGCTCTGATGCTACACAAATATATTCCAGTCTAAAGGAATAAAGGGACCAGTAAAAGACAAGAGGACTCATTTACAAATGTTAGAGTACAAAAAATAGGCTCAAGCCACAATGTTTTTAGCACTGTGAACCCTCTCCTACCGTGAATGCCTGTGGGCACAGGTCATTGCAATCCATATTTAAAATCCTTAAGCCAAATTTATTATCTGGCACAGAGTGCATCTATGCCACAGACGTAACTGGTCAGTGATTAAGCACTAAAGCAAGAGTCCCCAACCTTTATGACATTCGAGCAACACTCAAATGTAAAAATGGTTGGAGAGCAACATATACATGAAAAAAAGTCCCCTGGTGATGAAGGGCTGTGATGGTTTAATTGGTAGTCCTACGTGGATTCAGGAAATTAAAAATTGGGCACTTACTGTATTTTGAGGCCACAGTGAGAAACATCAATGGAGGTGGTGAGCAACATGTTGCTCACAAATCACTGATTGGGGATCACTGCACAAACTGATTTTGCTTTCCTTCATGCTCTAGCACTTGAGTTTGGGGCATTGTTAAATGACCCCAGAGTATCTGTCTATCTATCTGTTTCACTATAGTTGTGGTATAACAGGATAAGTGAAATATTTTGCTACATTTTGCAGAGAAAAAAATGCCCATAGACTAATGTATATTGAAAAGAAGTTGAGTGTTTCAAAAACTATTGCAGAAAAAAAAAATCGGCCATTGACTTCAATGTGTTCAAAAATAGTAGACACAGAAACCTTAGGAAAAAAAATGTAAACTGTCCTTTTCATTTATCTGAATGGCTACCACACAAACTCAACATGATTTTAGTCCTCCAAGGGATCCTGTAAAAAAACTGTTCTTCTGAGATGTGGGCTGCATTGACTAACCCAGGGCAGGAACTAGGGGTAGGCACGTGCCTAGGGCGCAAAGCTTGGGGGGCGTCAGGTAGGACACCTTCATATATCCTCTTCGCATTTTTTTATTATTATTTTTTATTTATTTTTCCTGTATTCATCATGTGTGCTCTTATCTGTTATTGAGCCCCCTGCCATGGTTGTGTGCTCTCCCAGATGAATGAGCCCTACTCTACAAATCTACTCAAGGTGAGCCCTTATTTAGAGTGCTCCTTTCATTATTACTAACCTATTAGTACCTCTTGAGCCCTTCTATTAGAATTGTGTGCTCCGCTTATGTCAGAAAGCGTTTGCTGGTTTGTGTGAGCCCCTTCTACCATTAATTAGATTGTGCGCTCCACTTCACATTCACCAGCGGTTCCAATGGGCTGTGGAACCTTTACAGGATGAACGGCGGTTTTTCCCCTGGCATCGCTAATACACCATATTATTCGCGGCTCCTCCGTTGCTTTGGGCGAGCGCTTCCTAGACGCGCCTTCGCCTATGTCACTTCCGCTCACGCTGTTTCTTCAGAATCGCGCCAAATTGACCGCACACGGAAGTGACGTCATTGGGGAGTCGCAGCACAGGCGGATTCACGCTACTCGAATCCTGTGAAGCAGCCAAGTATATTCTGCTATTTTGGTGTAGTTTTAAGCAATATTCTGCGGAATCATTGGGAGTTTACCTTACAAATAGTGATGGGCGAAGCGAAACGGCGCAAATTCGCCCATCACTACTTACAAAGGGAAAGATATAATAATAATAATGGCACAATCAAAAGAGCTGTTTGATCTCATTGAAGAATTGTCTGAAAATCCTAAGAGACCCATCAGACATACCAGAAAAAGGGGAAAGAAAAGAGAAGTGATCTCAACTTCACCTTCTCCCCCTATTTTACACAAGATAACCAAGGCTACTCAATATGCTGATTCAGAAAATGAACTGGAACAACCAGTACCTATTTCTACTATCGCTATGGTGCATGCTTGTCAGGATCCTCCCAACTCCCCTCATTTTTCACCGGGCCCAGCCAGCCCTGCACACACTTCTCATTCACAGTCTGTGCCCCAGGATCCCTCACCCACCAATCCTAATACTCAGCAGATGTCACACTTATTAGATTGGTTACAAGCCCAAATCCATTCTTCTGTCCAGCAAGCAGTTACTAGCCAGGTGCAAAATCAAACTCGGCCTAAGATCAAATCCAAGATTTCAGTACCTATTCTTTCGGAATCATCAGACTCAGAATCAAATATTGGTTGAGATTCGGAACTCAGTAATTGTGATTCTTCCGATTCGGATTCTGCAGCATCAGATGCAGCGGTCTCTCCTAAACTTGATGAGATCAAGTTACTCCTCAAGTATCTTTGCGATACTCTAGAGATTAAGGAGGCCCCACTACCAGTTTCTAAGGTGGACAAGGTATTGGGTAACACTCAAAGACCAGAGTATTTCCCACAAGCAAATCTGTTACACAGATTATATCAGACGAATGGTCTGAACCTGACAAACGTAACATTGTTCCACAAAAATTTCACACAAAGTACCCAATTTCTGATGAGAATAAGCATTTTGGGGACAAATCTCCAAAAGTTGACTCTGCCATAGTACATTTGTCCAGGAATACGACACTACCATCTGAAGATGCGGGATCCTTCCGTGATCCCATGGATAAAAAGATGGAATCGGCCCTTCAAAAGAGATTTTATTCATTCAGCGGCGGTTCTACGTCCGGCATCGGCTTCCATTAGCGTTGCCCGCACAGCTAAATTCTGGTGCCAAGAACTGAAGAAGTCTCCACTTCTCAAACATTCCGACTCACTTGAAATTACTAAGTTAACCGCTAGAGCTTCAGCATCAGCCATAACAGCCAGAAGAGCACTTTGGCTAAGACAATGGTCAGGCGACACAGCTTCCAAGCACCGATTGATTTCCTTAAAGTTTGAAGGAACGCAATTGTTTGGTCCAGAACTCAAACAGATCATTGCAGAAGTCACAGGGGGCAAAGGGGCATTCCTTCCCCAGGGTAAGAGAACCAATAAAGTGGAACACAAGCGGAACTACCATCATAGATCTTGGGGATCCTACTCCAGACAATCCAACAAGAAGTTCAAACCATGGCAATCACAATCCAAAATTGTTAGGAAAGGGGGACCTCCCAAAAGTCAGAATTCCTGACTCCACCGGTCACACGGATCCAGGAGTGGGAGGCAGACTAAGACGTTTTGCTCCAATTTGGCAGGATTCCATCACAGACCAATGGGTCCTAAATATTATTACGACAGGCCTCAAAATATTCTTCACCAGATTTCCTCCATCTTTCCGTTTTGTTCCTTCGAAGCAACCCTCAGATCCCATCAGAGTGGAAGCCACCCTCTCTATTCTTCGAGACCTTCAAGAAAAGGGAGTGATTGCTTTAGTACCTCCAGAGGAACACTTTCAGGGTTTTTATTCAAACCTCTTCTTGGTACCAAAGAAAGACGGTGGTTTCCGTCTCGTCCTAAATTTACATCCACTCAACAAGTCGGTCAAATACCAGAGGTTAAAAATGGAGACAATTCGCTCCATCACTTCATCCATACCAGCTGGCGCATTCATGACAAAAGTGGATCTAAAGGATGCGTATCTACACATCCCAATACACCCAGATCACTTTAAATATCTGAGATTCTTCATGAACCAGCAACATTTTCAGTTTCAAGCAATGCCCTTTGGCCTAACGTCGGAAAGTCTTCGGGGCACTTGTAGCAATGATTCGTTCTTTCGGCATCCATATTTATCCATACCTGGACGATATCCTAATATTCGCAGAATCAAGCCCAAAAGCAGTTCTAGCTACACAACTCTGTATTCACCATCTCACAAGACACGGCTGGATAATAAATTATCAAAAGAGCATACTTACTCCATCTCAGATTCTCCCGTTTTTAGGCATGGTGGTCAACTCCACACTTCAAAGCCTCTTTCTACCAGCAGACAGGATCCTTCACATCCAGTCAGCAATAATTTCTCTACAAACCAATGCTCCAACAGCATTCTCAATTCTTCAATTGCTAGGCCTTATGGCGTCAACAATAGACGCCGTTCCCTTTGCAAAATTCCACATGAGACCACTTCAAAGGGAATTTCTGCGGAAGTGGAACAAAGATCACCAGGATCTTTCTCAGACAATATCTCTTTCAGGGACCGTCCTTGCCAGCCTTCGCTGGTGGACCAAGCCAGACAGTCTTTCCAGGGGCAAGACGTGGCATCTTCCAGCTCCAATTGTCATATCCACAGATGCCAGCCTCAAAGGCTGGGGAGCAGCCTGGCAACACCAATCCTGCCAGGGCTTGTGGAGTCCCCAAGAGCAGACCCTCCACATAAACATCCTGGAAATCAGAGCTATTTACAATGCCCTCACTCATTGGTCAGCATTGCTCGGAAAGTCTCATGTCCGAATCCAATCGGACAACAGTACTGCTGTAGCGTACCTCAACAAGCAAGGGGGTACTCGAAGTACCGCAGCAATGTTGGAGATATCCAAAATCATCAACTGGTCAGAGACTCATTTTACAACCATAACGGCCATCTACATTCCGGGTCTCCAGAATTGGCAAGCGGACTATCTCAGTCGCAACACACTAGACAAATGGCAACTCAAGACATCAGTTTTCCATCTAACCACCAACAAGTGGGGAACTCCTTGTGTAGACATAATTGCATCCCGACACAATTCTCAGGTGCCCAGATTTTTCTCAAGGATCAGGGACCCAATGGCAGAGGCTGTCGACGCGTTAGCTACTCTGTGGGCCTTCCGGTTGGGTTACGTGTTTCCACCATTACCACTTCTACAGCGAACACTCCTGAAGATCCGTCAGGAGGGGATTCCTACTATACTGGTGGCACCACGGTGGCCAGCTCGCAGCTGGTTTGCGGACGTGATAACTATGCTGGCAGATCAGCCGCTTCGGTTACCCATCACACCAGATCTACTGACTCAGGGTCCAGCTTGGTACCAGGATGTGCACACGCTGAGTTTAACGGCTTTCTTCTTGAATCCAGCCTCTGGAAACAGAAAGGATTTCCAGTGTCAGTGATTGATACCTTAATATCTGCAAGACGTCCTACAACGGCCAGATCATACCATAGAATTTGGCGAATTTTCATTTCCTGGTGTGAGGATAATCATTTATCTTGGAAGAACTGTGAGTCCCCTCAGATCCTTCAGTTTCTACAAGCCGGTTTCGACAAGCAACTGGGTATTTCATTGCTCAAAGTGCAAGCTTCAGCCTTAGCCGCATTATTTCAACATCAATGGGCTCTGCTGCCAGAAGTTAAATTGTTTTTTCAAGGGTTATCTCGTCTCCGACCACCGACTAAAAGCCCTATTCCCTCCTGGGATTTGAACTTAGTTCTGGAAACCCTTCAATCAACTCCGTTTGAGCCAGTGGAATCGATAGACCTTAAGTTTTTAACCCTCAAAACAGTTTTTCTTTTGGCCATTGCATCAGCAAGGCGAGTATCGGAATTGGCTTCCTTATCATGTGAGTCACCATGGCTCAGGTTTCATCCAGACAAAGCTGTACTCCATACCAATCCTGCATTTCTGCCTAAGATGGTTTCAGCTTTTCATGTGAACCAGGACATTGTCATTCCTACTTTGCAGACTCAAGACTTAGCTCAGCCATCTGGGATTCCTCATTCCTTAGATCCGGTACGAGCCTTAAAGACCTATGTGCAGAGAACTCAATCTCTTAGACAATCAGATGGATTGTTCATCCTTTTTGGGGGTCATAAAGCTGGTTCCCCTGCCTCTAAGAGAACCATAGCTAGGTGGATAGTGGACTCCATTTCTATAGCTTATACTCAGGCCAGAATGCCCCCTCCAATTCAGTTGAGAGCTCATTCCACTAGGAAAGTCAGTACCTCATGGGCATTCCATAACGAAGTTTCGTTGGAAACTATTTGCCAAGCAGCCACTTGGGCTTCACCACACACTTTTGCTAAGTTCTATAAGTTTGATTTGTATAATGCAAGCCAATCAGAGTTTGGCAGGAAGGTGCTACAAGCAGCAGTAGCACGTAAATAGCTTCCTATAGTTCACAAAATTGCAGTGTTTTTTTCGTTACACATGTTAACAGTTTTTTTCTTATACCCTACCCTTTTTCGGACGGCTTTGGGACATCCCCAGACGTCCTGCACTGACAGGTAGGGCCGTATGCATAAAAGGAGATTTACTTACCTGGTAAAGCTCTTTTGCATAGGCCCGTACTGTCAGTGCAGCATCCCGCCCTATATTTTGTGGGTGTGGGTGCCAGTTGCTGCCGCTCCTTAGCTAGTCAGGGAGTTAGGCTATGTTTTTTTCTGTGTGTCTCCATTCACAGGCTTTACAACTAACTGAGGGTGGAAGGAGACACAGGAAGAGGAGGAGTTTAAGATTTCATTAATGTTTGTCCTGCCTCCAGAGAGGAGAACTTAACCCCAGACGTCCTGCACTGACAGTACGGGCCTATGCAAAAGAGCTTTACCAGGTAAGTAAATCTCCTTTTGCCAGTGAATGATGCATGTCAGTGCGCATGCGCGCGCTCACTGGGAGGGGGTGACGCTGCGGGTCAGCGCGCATGTGTAGGCGTGCGCTTGTGTAGGCGCGCATGCGTGCGCTCGTGTAGCCGCGCATGCGCACGCTCATGTAGTGGCTCAGGTGGAGGGGCGATGTGGCCAGCTGGGTTGCCTTGGGCGCCCAGCTGGATTGGCCCGGCCCTGGACTAACCTACAGGGTATCTACTGTAATTCATTGGTCTCAAATGAAACAATTATTCATTAAGGCACCGTTTATTCAATTTTGGATGCTGAAAGGATTGGAGACTGTATGAAGCAATCTGTTCCATAATATTGCAAAGTCTATCATCACTGGAACACACGGCTATAGATTCAGTCTTCATCCCCTTTTTAGTATGTATACCAATGGTGCACCAGTCACCCATTAATGTATTGCTAGCTGTAAGATAAAATATTTTGGGTGACTCATTACCTTCACATGATTCAGAGAGACACTATATTAGAATATACATCATACACAGTTAGTGATAAGTGGAATCATGTGCCAATTTTCTCTGCAAAAAAGACGGCCATAGACTCCAATGAGTCGACGTCAAAAAAAATTTGTTGTGCACTTGCCAATTTCCAATGGTTCAGATTCACCCATCACTACCCACTATACAATTACTAGAGAACAGGATCCCAATAGGTAAAAGAATGAAACAAGACTGACTAGACTTTGAAACGTGTCTGTTCATCAAATGCACTAAGCCTTAACACCTGTACTAATCCATGCTCCCCAATGTGGGATGGCAGGATCCAAACCATTTATTATTTTACATGCCTTATGATAAGTGATTTAAATCTGGAATTATATGATTAACATTAGTGTGCAGATATTTGTTTACTAAACTGTGACTTGACTTTGACTTGAATATTTCTTAATATTATATTTAATTAATTTAATTATATTTACTTGCAATGTATCCATTTTTACTTTCAGAAATCAATAAGTGCATTTTGACAGTTAAGACATAGCAAACCTACAAAACACCTTGGCAAACATTAAAAAAATCTGTATTCTCTTGCACCAAAATTATTTCCATATATTCTATTTTTCAAGGCAAATTTATTGTTGTACATTGTCACTCAATATGGCCTGCAAAATGAAAAAAATAAACACACAGTATGTGTTAGTTTGTGTTTGTACCAACATTATATCTGTATTTGTTATTTTTGAATTCATTTACAATTGTACATTATAATTTCTTAAAATGTTCTAAAAATATACAGTATGTTAAGGTAAAAGCATTGGTAGGTGATAAATATTTTTATTACACATTTTGCATCAGTCATTTGTATTTTGTATGTGACTCAAGATCAAATAAACATGCATGGGACCCACAGGGGAAATTTATATCAGAGACTCAGATGTTTATTTTTTAATTTACTTCCATGCCCTAAATTGTTTATCAGAACAGTAAATGCGCTGGCCAATTTAGTGCTCTCCAAAATTCTAATTACAAATCTTTGCCATAGCGAGCTGTGTAAAATTGACTATAAGCAATAATACATTTTATTTTCTCCCATTACTTCAGAAAATATTTGTTAGTGTTTCTAAGGATACTATTTACATACAGTAGTCACATAAATCAATGAATTAAAAATCTACTTAACTGAAAATTACTTGATCTCCTTCCTTTCAAGCATGCCTAGATACTACCCCCAAATGATGATAAATAATAAAGCAAAATTATAAACAAAATTATAACTTTGTTCAAATATTGGTTACATGGAAATTCATGGGCCATATCAGAATATAAGGCAACATTCTCCAACATTGTTAATCTTAATAGATAACCCATAGAGATCTTCACAGGGCTCTTGGGCATTTCAGTATACAGTATATATGCCTCATGAAAACAGCGCTGCCTAATGCAGGCAGCACTGTTTTCATGGGGGGGGTGTAGGTGTCTGCACTCTATTTTGGAGCCCAGAGACCTCTAGCAAATTTTCTATGTGCTGGGCAGACCACAAAGTGCAACAATATGGTTGACTATGTAAATATTTTGCACATTGCACCCTGCCCTGCACTCTGCCTGTACATAATAAATAATGTAGTGTCTTGAGGATATACCCTTGTCCAGCCAAGTAAGCTACTTTTAGGGGCACATATACTATTGGTCGAATATCGAGGGTTAATTAACCCTCGATATTTGACTATCGAAGTTAAGTCCTTCTATTTACCGCTATTCGTTCGATCGAAGGAATAATCGTTCGATCGAAGGAATAATCGTTCGATCAAACGATTAAATCATTCGAATCAAACGATTTGAAGGATTTTAATCCATCAATCGAACGATTTTCCTTTGATCAAAAAATCCTAGGAAAGCCTATGAGGACCTTCCCCATAGGCTAACATTGCACCTCGGTAGGTTTTAGGTGGCAAAGTAGGGGGTTGAAGTTTTTTTTAAAGAGACAGTACTTCGACTATCAAATGGTCGAATAGTCAAACGATTTTTAGTTTGAATCGTTCGATTCGAAGTTGTAGTCGAAGGTCAAAGTAGCCAATTCGATGGTCGAAGTAGCCAAAAAAAAACTTCGAAATTCTAATTTTTTTATTTTCTAATTCTTCACTCAAATTTAGTAAATGTGCCCCTTAGTAAGCTGATGAAAATCCAGTTAGGGATACAACAT
This sequence comes from Xenopus laevis, assembly GCF_017654675.1. Taxonomy (NCBI): domain Eukaryota; kingdom Metazoa; phylum Chordata; class Amphibia; order Anura; family Pipidae; genus Xenopus; species Xenopus laevis. The sequence goes on from NC_054378.1 coordinate 95,548,341, forward strand.
TGCCTCAGCCCATGGGACTCTAGCAGAATCTGTCATACTCTGTGTTTGTACCATCATTGGATGCATGTTCTATGTCACATGGCATAGGTCTAAATAAAATGATTACACCTGCATGTATTAATACAGGTATGCAATCTCTTATACAGAAACCCATTATCCATAAATCTCTGAATTGCAGAAACGGCATCTCACATACACTCCATTTTATCCAAGTAATCCAAATTTTGTTAAAAGCATTTCCTTTTTCTCTGTAATTATAAAACAGTACATTTTACTTGATCCAAACTAAAATATAATTAATCCTATTGGGGTTATTTAATGTTTACCTGATTTTCTAGCAGATTTAAGGTCCAAATTAAGGAAAGATCTGTTATCCTAAAAACCCCAGGTCCCGAGCATTCTGAATAACAGGTCCCATATCTGTACAAATAATTAACGAATTCAATGAAGCTGAAAGAAGACAATAGGATAATGTAATAGTTGTTGAGAACCATTTTAGTAAACCACAGTAAAAAATAAGCAGGTAGCGTTTACTGACTTTCACTTAAAAACAAACATAAGATTGGTTGCTTTAGGCTACCAGACCCGGATCAAACTGTAAGACTGTTATTACATGTAAATGTTGGACTCACAGTCCATCTGGACAATGGAGTAAAAATGCTTATGATTGTAATACTATTTCTGTCAATATTAAAATGGTATAAGCTGAATACGAGTGACTCACAAGTACAAGAGTTTTTAAGTGAGTAAAAAAGTGAGGTTTTGCATCTCTTAAAATAATTGTTCAGTACAAAAAGAAAAACTGTGCAAAATAAAAAAGAAATTGATATAGTTAGTTATCAAAAAAATAATCTATAAAGTCTGGAGGGACTGGATGTCTAACATAATAGCCAGGACTCTTCTTCCTACTCTGTGGCTCTCTTGATTTCCACTGATATCCTCTCACTACAGCCTTTATACAGTAGATGCCATTTTTGGCTAACTAACCATATTAGACATTTTTTATTTTGTACAGCCTTTGTTTATTTTTATTTTGAACTGGGGCAGATTTATCAAGTGTCGAATTAAAAATTTTAATTTTTAAATTTGAATTTTGAGTTTATTTCGACTAGGGTATAGTCCAAATTCAATTTGAATTTAAGAAAAATTCGAAATTTGTTTTTTGAAATTTATCATGTACTGTCCCTTTAAGAATTCAAATTCAACTATTTGATGGACTTTTAAAAAAAGTTTTTCTCAATTTTTTTTGGTGAAAACTCAAATTGAATTTGCAGCTGTATAATATCCACCCGTTTTTAAAAAAAATTGATTATTTTAATAAATTTCTATTGGTAATTTTTTTTTTAGATTTTTGAGTTTATGGGAGTTTTTAGAAATTATTGATATATCTGCCTCTTCAAGTAAAAAGCTAAAAAAAAATTGGCAAACAAAAAATGTTACCTTAAAATGGTCTTTAGTAAATAGCTTACATAATTCATAATTCAAAATGCAGGGAAATTATAATTTTGACATTTTAAGATCAGCCCCAGAACATTTTATTGTCCAAATCAGGTCCTGATTTCTGCCTTTTACACCACAGATCCCATGTTCTCCTCCTCTCATCCAAAAGGGTGCAGCCCTACCCTGCTGAAGCCCTTATCATGGCTTCCCATAAAACAAAGAATATCTACAAACACTTTCTCATGACCTTCGAAGCCCTCAACTCCTCTGCACCTAACTACATCTCATTTCTTCAGTGGCGTAACTAGAAGTAACAGGGCCCCCCTGCAAAAGAAAAATTGTGGGCCCCCCAACTGTGCAGCTGCTGGGACAGACTGTACTGTTATACAGATAGCTAGAATCTCAGCTGCCATAAAGCAGGGCATAAAGCAGGGCAGGACTGCTGCTTACAATTTGTAGGTAGGGTTGGCATCTGGTTGGTATTTTACTGGCCTGGCCGGTAAAAATGATGGTTGATCTATCATCTAAATGTTATTAATAGGGAATAAAGATAAATAGATATGAAAGCCAGTAATATGATCCCAATTTTATTCATAGGAAACCAGTTATTAATGATAATAATGATTTTCTCTCCCTTTCTACAAAACCCCTTTACCTGTTTAATCTCAGTTCCTTTTCTGTTAAAATATCTCTATAGCACTTTTTATACTGCTCCCCTTTTGTGTTCTATCTGGTCTCTTCTTTCCTTATGATTTATTACTTTTTACAATTTTTTTTTTTTTTTTTTTTTTACAATTTTCCATTCCCCAATTCTCTCCTCCATTCAAAAATCCCCTCAAAACTTTGACCCTGCAGCATCGTATTCCCACACATTTTATTAGGTATACAGTACAGACAGACACAGCCAGCACCATCCACAGTCACACACAGGTACAAACACTGGGTCAGGGGGGGAAAGTGGGAAACGTACGGTACGTACTCGTCTCCACTCTCTGTCTCACATGCACAGAAGCAGCAGCACAGGCAGCTCCGAGTCCGACCAGCCCGCCCCGAGTCCAGCAGTTACGCGGTGCCAGTGCAGGCAGGCAGCCTCTGCCTAATCTTGCTTCTTCCGCTCTCCCTGCCTCACCTGCACCATCCGTCACGTGACTCACGTCACAACGTGCGACGTCCACACGACGACACAAGAGGAAGAGGGAGGGCGGGCGAGAGGCGAGTACAGACGTCAGACGAGCAGAGAGAGAGAGGGCGGAAGTAAGAATGAGGTGGACTCGGGAGCAGTGGCGTAACTCGGGAGTATGCCTGGAGAGGAGGTAGGGCCAGTGGCAGTGGGGACGGATGACGGATCAAACACCCGATGCGATGCTGGCTGCATTCATCAGCCAGGAGGACATCAATTTCGGCCGTGCCCCCTCTCCTCCCGGGCCCCCCCGCAGCTGCGGAGTCTGCTTCCTCCCTAGTTACGCCACTGCATTTCTTGTCTATATGCTCCTGGATGAATCCTCTGCTCCTCTCAGAGCGTCCACTTGGTTGCACCCCCCACTACTACTACTGTGTACTGCACCAAACCCTTCTGTCTGTCTGTAACCTACAGCACTTAACATCCCTATGATTTGTGTATGTACATTAACCTCCCGTTTAGACTGTAAGCTCTATGGGGCAGGGAGCTCCATCCTTTTGTCTCCTTGACAATAAGCACTTAATATGTATTATAACAAAACTTTACATTTAATGTGTATTGGATTTTTGTACTTATTATTGCAATGACACCTTGGTGTTTCTACTATGTTATTGTTCTGCTGTACAGTGCTAAAGTAAGGAGTGGATATTTCTTGTTGGCTTCTGGCCCAGCTGGATCTGTTCCAGTGAACCTGGGTACACCAAGGCCCAGTAAAGCTGTTCTGCCCTAGAGGGTCCAGTACCTCTAGTGAAAAGTCGGGAAGCAGCGACCCCATGAATGAGGCCAGCCAGTGGCACGGACATTCCTTTCATAGCACTCTCTAGGAGAGAAAGATAGGTTAAATAGCATGATCAGCCTGACCAGGATTGTAGTAGGGACTAGGCTCTGAGTCTGCCCAAAGTGAAGGGGCCGCAGATGGATAGGGAATCATGCTTAGATTCATTCTCGATGATTATTCAACTTTATGGGATCTAGACCAATCCTGGGCATTTCATCCTAGAGGTACACCTTCAACTACCCTAACTACTTCCACATGGTGTCACATCTTACTGTTTCTGCCTAACTGTACTGGCATATTTAATATCTGTAATACCTTGTCTATGTCTGTGAGTATTTACCCTGTGGATCATTTGTCTGACAAATAAACATGTTCTATTGTTTGCTGCAAGAACCTACTGATGTCCTTTCTTTATTTTTAAACACAGTAGTCCAGGTGAGTTGTAGTTCAATTACACCATCCCTTCATAACTTCCACTTAGCAAAGGCCCCACTTGTCATGTTAGAGTCTAATGTAACCCATGCTCTATTGCTATAGTTGGAGATAACTCCTTTTGGTCAAATATAGCCCAAAATAGTGTTATAAGTGCATACAACAGTACATATTTACTGTATGTATAACAGGAACTGAACACATTTTTATAGGGAGTCCAGTGCTCAGTATAATAGTCATATGATCGTAGATTACTAAGTAATATGAAAGTTTACCATGTGTCTTTTGGTGGCAAGATAAGACACAATGAAAAACCCTGTAACTTATTTTAAGAAAACAACTGTGAATGGGACTGAATATTTCTCTCCTGGTGTGTATGCGCCAGGATAACTTAATGACACATTCACACCATTACAGCTTTCATTATTAGCCTCATTGATTTTCTATTTTTCAGTTATTTCACTTTTTGAAGGGAGAAGGGTTGTAAGATGCAATTATTGTTCATCTTCTGATGAATACAAGTGAAGTGATCATCATAAATCATAATCAGAGTAAAGTTTCTTATCTTTAACTTACATTTTAACTTTGCATTAATCAATAACACACTAGACTATTTATTTTATACAGTATAAAAGTATTATGTTTTTAAATTAAAAGGGGGAAAATTGTTTATGTATGCTGGACGCTTAAGTGACAAGTCCCAGTGTCTCATATCTGTTTTCCCCTAGCTCTTGCCCTCTTCCTGCCTGGTAACTGAATGTCCAACTTCTGACAACAATGACATTCTCCAAGGTTTTTAAAAACTATCAGTAATAAGTCTAAAAAAGTAATAAGTCTAAAAAACAAGTCTAAATCAGTAATAAGTCTAAAAAAGAGATAAGAAATTGTTACATAACAGTCAATTGTAACATAACATAGAAGTCCCATCAAGTTCAAACTTTTAACTCTATTTCAAGCTGCCTAACTGCTAGTTGATCCAGAAGGCAAACAACACCCATTTGAAGCCTCTCCAATTTGCCTCAGAGGGGGAAAAAAATTCTTCCTGACTGCAAAGTGGCTAATCAAACTTGTCCCTGGATCAACTTGTACAATGAGCTATCTTCTCTATATTCCCTCACTTACTAAAAGGCGATTCAATCCCTTCTTAAAGCTATCCGATGTCTCAGTCATCACGACTGATTCAGGAAGAGAATTCCACATCTTCACATCTCTCACTGTAAAAAAGACCCTTCCGAATATTTAGCAGGAAGTTACTTTCATCTAATCGGAATGGGTGCCCACACGTCAGCTGGAAAGACCTACCGGTAAATAAAGCATTAGAGATATTATTACATGATCCCCTTATATATTTATACATCATATCTCCCCTTAAGCGCCTCTTCTCCAGCATGAACCTCCCCAACTTGGCTAGTTTTTCCTCATAGCTAAGATTTTCCAAACCTTTTACCAGCTTAGTTGCCCTTCTCTGTACCCTCTCGAATGCAATAATGTCCTGTTTGAGCACTGGAGACCAAAACTGTAAGGCTTGTAAGATGGGGTCTTAACAGTGTTCTGTTCAGTGGAAGAATAACCCCTCCTCCCGCCAATCAATGCCCCTTTTAATACACCTCAGTGAAGACCTTATTTGCCCTTGATGCTGCTGACTGGCATTGCTTGCTACAGCCAAGTTTATTATCTACAAGGAGCTCAAGGTCCTTTTCCATAACGGATTTGCCTAGTGCAGTCCCATTAAAGGAATAAGTGGTTTGCATATTTTTACATCCCAGGTGCATAACTTGATACATTTATCAACATTGAATCTTATCTACCACTTAGCTACCCAGATTGCTAGTTTGTCAAGACCCTGTTGCAAAGATTCTACATAATGGATGGGATTAATTGAGCTGCATAGTTTTGTATCATCTGTAAACACTGATACATTAACCCCCTAAATCATTCATGAACAAGTTAAATAAAAGTGGACCCAATACAGAGCCATGAGGGACCCCACTATGAACCTTACTCCAAGTAATACTGAGACTCCAAGTAGTACTGATTACGCTGCACTGGTACAACTAATGTATTTGCTTTAGAATTTCTACTATAGTTTATATAAACTAGCTGCTTTGTAGCTATGGGGACAGCCATTCAAAGCTAAAAAAGGCGAAAAGGCATGGGATACACAGCAGATAACAGATAAGTTCTATAGTATACAATGGGATTATTCAGAATGTATCTGTTATCTACTGTATATTCTGTGCTTGAATGGCTGGCCTCATGGCTACCCAGCAACTTTTATATTAAAACTATAGTAGTGTTTCTGAAGCAGACACACCATGTACACAAATGTCGGGTAACAGTACATCATATTGTAATTCCTTTAAAACATTTTGTCACTCTACGGATTGTCTGAAAAACTTGAATTTTTGGAGATTTTCAAAGTATTTTGATTTTTTAGCATACATATACATTTTATAAAAGCCGAACAGAGATTGTGCACATATCGGACCATTAACTATTTGATAATCAAAGACAGTCAAACCCTACCAGAACTGCCTGTAGCTTGCTAAAGTTCACATATGTATAAAAAGAGAACTATCCTATCATACAGCAATAATCCCTTAAACACAAGCAGGGCACTGGAAAATTGGCCAATGGTAGTTCTGCACAAAAGTGTTTTGGCTAGGAAGATCTGGCATTTACTTGGGCACAGTCAATCAACCCAGCAAGTCCTGATAATAATGACATCTCTTCTATGAATAAATCCCAGCACATAATTATAACTTACTGACATTTACAACTACCACAATAACAAGACATACAGTGTGCATAGATTTTTTTTATTTATACGGCTTTTACATGTACAGTACAAAGTGTACTGTACATTTCTATAATACAGAAAAAGTACATGGTGTCATGTGCAGAGATATACAAGAGGAAGGAGGACCTCTCTCCATAGAGTTTACAGATGTATAAATCCTAGAATATTCTACCATTAATTATAGCACAATGATCCTCAACCAGTGGCTTGTGAGCAATGAGTTGCTCACCATCCCCTTAGATGTTGCTCCCAGTGGCCTCAAAGCAAGCGCTTTATTTTTGAATTCATGGTTTGTAGGCAAGTTTTGGTTGCATAAAACAAGGTGTACTGCCAAACAGAGCCTCTTGTAGGCTGTCAGTCCACATAGGGGATGCTACATGGCCAACTACAGCACTTATTTTGCACAATCCAGGGACACTTTTATGCTTGTGTTTCTCCCAAACTCTTTTTACATCTGAATGTGACTCAGGTAAAATGGATTGGGGACCCCTGCTCTAGCATATATCTCCAGTGTGTAGCCAGAAAATGCATAAACACATTCCTTTCACACACTATATACTGTATATATATCAGGTTACTTGTCAAAAAATCGGAACTCTACATTGTACAAAAACTAGGTGAAGGCAGACAGGTATTGTAGTTAGTTGTACATAAGGGGAGCAGCCTTTTCACTTGTGTAAATGAATGGGGAATAGTGAGGAAGACTATCCTCTATGCTAAATAGAATGGTTTGCTTTAAATACAAATAATAGATAACTGAATATATGAGAAGAGCAAGTAAACAGGTAAGGTCACATACAAAGATTGTCCTCACCGGTATCAAGGCCAGTCTGACCTCAAAGCATGTGTTTTCTATGATCTGAAGTTCATTACTGTTATCTTGTAGTATTAATACAAATTGCGTGCTCTGCAATTTCAAGGTCATTCTGTGTATATAGAGCTTGCTAATTACAAGTTAATTGTTGTTTCTTATATGAGACAGTGACTCTGTAACGTGTACACTAGACTGGTTCACATTAAATCAGCCAAGACTGGCAGTGTTCCAAGATATAATCACAATTTTCTGTCTGTTAAGGGAAAGAAAAAACAGGGACCTGGATGATTTCCAAATGCACGCAAGTGCTAATGAGTGACTAACCAGAAACAGGGTTTTTATGCATTTATTTTATTCTTAAAAAATGTTTTAGAAATTATGCTTGTTTAAAAGGTAATCAGAACAAAGGCTATTTAACAAAACAGAATGTTGCAGAACGTGATTGATTCTGAAATAATGGATAAGTGTACAACTTTAATACAGTAAAACTCTTGGATGACAGGTAATCAATTTCTAATACTCTTTGGCTTTTTCTAGAAATATGAGCCAACATTTACACACTAGAATACATATAAAGGTATGGAATCCATTATCCAAAAAGCCCCAGATTATGGAGAGGCTACAGTATCTCTCATAGAGTCCAGTATAAGCAAATAATTCTAATTTTTAGAAATGATTTCCTTTTTCTCAGTACCCCGTACTTGATCTTATATAATTAATCCGTGATGAAGGAAAAACAAACCTTTTGTGTTTATAACTGTTTAAATGTTTTTGAGTAGATGTTTAGGCATATTTATTTTATTTATTTCAAATCTAAGATTTTACCTCTCATTGAGCTTTATTCCAGAAACGATTACTAATAATTTTAATAATAATTCACATTTCTGAAACTCAAATTTTCAAGATTTAAGCACAAAAACTAAAAAATAAATAAATAAAAAACAACCAAAAACCTTAAAGATAATTTGCCATCAAAGCATTGGTGAGTTCATGCAGAAGTTATTCCAGGGTTATTTACTAAAACTCGAATTTTTCTCACAATGGGCTCAATTTAATGCACTAATTTTCAACACACCTAAAACGCCCCTAAAAGCGTGATAAAGAAATGATATGTTTACCTACAATAAGGAACGTGCTATTATACCTAATTAAATTCATTGCAATATGGATTTTAGTGAATGCAGAAAACTTTCAACTAAGTGGTACTGCATTATCACGTTTTCCATTTTGACTCCCAAGTTGTAATGACTCTTTTTATCGCAAATCATGCTGCAACTTTTAATCTTCTCTTATGTGTTTTTGCTTTTTCAGAATTAGGTTTCATTTTGGAGTGCTAAGATAACCCACATCTAACTAATCATATTTGTAACATGCATCATCTCCAACAATCCAAACAAACATATACTAATTTATTTACAACCATTTACTTGCCATCATTAACTTTTTTAATTTTTTCACATTTTAAGTCTAAATATAATTAGGCTTCTTCAGAAGGGTTAAATCACATAGTTTAATGAAAAATTTATAATGATTATTTTAATACACCTAGGGGGTTATTTATCAAACTTTGATTTTATTTGCTACTACAATCTCCGATCAAATCCGCTCGGGTTTTTTAGGCTTATTTATTATTACATTTTCCCGAAAATTTCCATTGCGGGAAAAGTTCAGATTTTCCGGATTTTTTCGGGAATTTTCCCCGAAAACTCTGAAAACATTGTGGAATTGCCCGAAACTCCCGACGTAACCAAAAATCAATGGGACTGTTCCCATTGACTTTTATGCAACCTCGACAGGTTTGAGATGCCGTGTTTTTATATTCTGGTTTTTTAGCCCTCAGGGTTTAATAAATTCCGAAAAATGTGTGATTTTTTTTAAAAGTCTATTATAACACAAAAAAATCACAAATTTTTCGGATTTTGGGTATTCGGAGTTTAGTAAATAACCCTCCTAGTAATTTGTTTGTTTTTGTCAAACTACAACCAAAATATCCTAATGATAGATTTTGTAAAAGAGTACTTGACCTTAACATTTATTCTGATAGCAAGATTGTTTCTCATCGACACATTGCAACTGGTCTTGTTGTTGTTTCTATATTTGGAGAATAACCTTTTGCATCACATCTACCAATTTTTATTGTTAACATGTATCTGTTTGCTAGGGTCAAATGGAGCCTAGCAACCACCCAGTGCTTGGAAACAGAAACACAAATATGCCTAGATAAACAAAAGGAACACCAAGAGCCCCAATAGTGTAATATGTATTGGTAAGGGATAATGAAATAAGAGTAGATAACATATACTCACAAACCAAGGTTACCAATAGGCAACCACTGTAAAGGCAGGTGGGGAGATTGTCCTGACCCCACTCAGGATTAAGAAGTCACTCTCTGTAGATAGAAAAAGGGTATCAACCCTCCACCCAGTGTGGACTTAGTATTGTATAAAAAGAACAGAGGCACCAAAAGGATAAAAGAATATAAACGAGTTTAAAAACTTGGTAATCAGAGGAGGCAGTAGTGGACTTACCTCCTCCAAGCAGACACAAAACGACTGTAATTAAGCAGTCAAAATTTATTAACGAACTCCAATCAGTACAACACGTTTCACGGGCTCAGACCCACTTCTTCAGGCAATAAACATAGGAGTTACAGCTGTGAATTTCAGAGACCAAAGTGACAAATAGTATGCTGTATGCTTATTCGTCAAAACAAAACTTTTTTAGTATTACAAAAATATGTATGGTGATCATGATTCTGGGATAAAGGTATGGTGAAGGGACTGGTTAGCTATTAATAAAAAATAGGGAGGTTTTTGGGGTATACCAAAGTAAAAAATTGATAAGTATTAAAGGATACAACAATTATACAGGTGAAGTGCAGAAAATAGGGTAAGAAGGAAGTGCAGTGAGCGAAACATAGTGGGGCTGCAAAGTTAATATAAAGCCATGACTAACAAAAACCGATAAGGCATAAAGTGATATGTGGTAATAAATAACAAGACTCACCATCTAGCAGTAGTATACACACTCAGCGCCTCTGTGCCGGCAAATTCCCCATGCACAGTGTTTCACGTCACTTTCACTCAGCACACCAGAGTAATCCTGACACTTTCTCCATCACCCTTATAGATAAGATCAATGAGACAGAAGCATACAGCATACTATTTGTCACTCTGGTCTGTAAAATTCACAGCTGTAACTCCTATGTTTATTGCCTGAAGAAGCGGGTCTGAGCCCGTGAAACGCGTTGTACTGATTGGAGTTCGTTAATAAATTTTGACTGGTTAATTACAGTCGTTTTGTCTCTGCTTGGAGGAGGTAAGTCCACTACTGCCTCCTCTGATTACCAAGTTTTGGTTTTTAAACTTGTTTATATTCTTTTATCCTTTTGCCGCCTCTGTTCTTTTTATACAAATATGCCTAGAGGATGGAATACTTTGAAAGCCAAGTGTGAAAAAAGTTATAGTAACATTGAAATATGACCCTTACACAAAAATGTGGGTGTTGCAGTGGGTGTATCTTAACCCCCAAAAAAATAAAAACATGGTCTAACATAACAAAATGTAAGCTAAAGGTCAATCAACCATTGAAGTTGTGTGATTGTCTGGCTGTTTAGGTGTTTCTCTCTCTACAATCTCGGTAACTATATAATCTATCAATCGAATTAAATTATGTAATCTATCCATCTACATATACCCAAGTAGTGTCTAATTTCTAGGTTAAAGGAGGGAGAGAAAGATAAAGACATGTTTTTTTAAGGTTACACTAATCAAAAACTCTGCATATGCATAAGAAATAGTGTTGAGATTTTGTCATTGGTTTATTTTTTTTTTATGTACCAGCAACCAAAAAAAAACAGCTACCACCCATGGGACTATATTGTTTTGTAGCACAAAAAAGCAACTTGGCCAAATATAATAGCACATCTTTGGGGCAGATTTATCAAGGGTCGAAGGGAAAAATTCGAATTTTTGAATTAGAATTAGAGTTTATTTAGGGCCAAAACTGTGAAATTTGACTAGAGTATTGTTAAAATTCGATTTGAGTTTTTTTTTATCATACATTGTCCCTTTAAGAACTCAAATTCAACTATATGCAACCTTAAACCTGCCTAGTTATAGTTTTAGCCTATGGAAGACATCCTGGGATCAATTTAAAGTATTTTGCAGCCTTCCTGACATTCAGTTACTATGGATGCTGTTTCAAGTGACACTCATAAAAAAAAAAAAAAAAGAAATGTGAATTGTACATCATCCTGAAAATGTAAGAGAGGATCATGTTGTCATGCACCAAAAATCTTTTCCTAGCTGGTCAACAACAAACCCATATAGTGTTTATGGTGCAACAATACCCAACATATATGCTTGTAATAACCCTACAACCACACCACCACTTTATGATGTTCCAACAGCTAAACAACATGACCCTTTTTTACACAGTTACCATCCACATCCTTATTCCAATGTGTCTCCTTATATATGGCCTACACTTAGAACTTTTTTGCAATAATTGATGCCTACAACAATGTCCTCTCCAAATGTAACAAATACTTTAATTACTGAAACTGCATTAGAACAAAATAATCCAAGCCCAAATATTGATAATGCAACAATTACCTAGGTGTACACAGGCTCCCTGGAAACATCCAGCTGGATCAGCAACCAGAAGCAGGGCCGGAACTAGGGGTAGGCACAGTAGGCACGTACCTAGGGCGCAAAGCTGGGAGGGCGCCAGGCACGTACCTCCTCTGTCGCCTACCCCAAGTCCGGTTCCCTTCGCTGGCCAACGATGTAGTTTTCACGCTCTGTGCCCTTCTGCGCATGCGCACACAAATTCGTGCATGCGCACACGCTCACTAAATAAGCGCTGCGACTCCCGGGCCTGCCTAGGGCACCTGCCCAGCATGGCCCGGCACTGACCAGAAGCCAAAGAGGAAGATCCACCCCTTCTCACTCACTATACCAGTGAGACAGGATGTGGTCACAACACATCTTGGCCAATAACTGGATATGTAAATTACAGTTAGCTACTTGGGCATCTGCCCAGCAACTAGGGAGATCAGGAAGTGTAGATATTTAAAGCCATAGGGCACATTAGACCTGTGGGTCCGTACATGAACTTACAAGAGAAGTGCCCAGATTGGTGCATCTGCAGAATGGTCAAAAGTGTCTAATTTGACTAGGGAGCTATCCAAACTTGATTTGCATTTAAAAAAAAAAAAAAAAAAAAAAAAAAAGATTTTTGAGATTTATCATACTCTGGTGTTTAAGAATTCGATGTAGACTATTTGCCATGACCAATTTGGTGATGTTTGCAGCTTTCCTGATATCCGCATTTTTTTGGAGAAAAAAACCTCAAATCGAGTTTGATCAAATTTGATTTGTGTTCAATTTGAGTTTTCTGGTTGTTTACATTAGTCGAGTTGGAAAATTTTGATTTTATTAATAGATTTTGAGTAGTCGAACTTCGAATTTTTGGGAGTTTAAAAAAAAAAAAAACTCACATGACTTCGAAATTTGACCCTTGATAAATGTGAGTGTAATTATATTTTATATTTATGTGAATTGTATTTCTAATAATGCACTTAGTTACTTATTATTGCAGTGACCCCTTGTTTGTTACTACTAATTTATTGTTTTGCTGTACTGTGCTTTTCCCTCAAGGAGTGCAATACAAATAAAAATATATATATATACATACATACACCCCCTGAATGATCCAAACAGCGGAAGCGCATCTTGAGTAAGCCAAATACATGCTCAATGACTTTTCTGGCCATTTGATGAGCTGCTTTGTACCTTTGTTCACCAGGTGTGGCTAAATTAGCAATTGGAGTCAGCGGCCAGGGTCGACATCCATAACCAGCATCTCCCAAAATAAATTGGAAATATGCTTAAATCAATATAGTGAGTTTTAGCATTCTACATAGATTAATCTTTATAAAAATGTTAGTCTTTACATTGCTCTTTTGAAATCTTTAATTCTGTCTTCAATGACATTTTACTTTTTGTTTGGGGGGGGGGCAACTGTAGTAAAGAGAAAGTAAAACAGCGAGCTAGTTACTTTCACAAACAAAGTTCAGAGTGTCAACTAATTTGCTCTTAATGGACACCCTTTGAAAAATTTATCTTTTATCCCTTTGCTAACAGGCCTGATATGAGTGTTTAGTAGTAACCCATCTCACAAACATCATATAGATGAAGGGACTGCAAACTAAGAATGAATTTGGACTAAGAATGACTTGTAAAAATTCATGTTCATTAATGTTTGGTACTCTTTAAACATTAGTATGTGTGTACAAAGATTTGACATGACTAAGCTATGCCAACATATTTAGTATTATATAGAAAGTTGAAACAATACTTACTTACTTACAAGCCAACTACCACTTAACTGACCAGATTAAAAATGCCTGTAGGCTGATGAATTGTGCAGATTGTAAGAATTGTGTGTGCTTCCAGGGAAGGTGGCAAAAACATTCATCAAATCCATATTTGCATCACAAATGATTTGATTGTTGATTGAATGGATAATGGATTTTGTGGAAAATTAGCTCCTTGCCATGAGGGGACAATAAAGCCACATGAGAACAATCTATTGCACCCATGATGTTAGGCAGACCTCCTTGGACATAAAAGTGCCTTTTCACTTTCAGCCTTACAACACCAGTATTTAAACATATGTGCATAAATCACAAATGAAGAGCTACATCCAGCTTTCAATGGGTGGCATTTTTGGTACACCTGTTATAAATAAAGTGGAGGACACCATAAATCTTTTTTACTTTACTTCAACTATCTGATGGAAGATTGCCTTTGCTTGAGTGCCTGCTCCATATTAATTTTCAATGAAATATACAGTAAATCGGCATTGCTGTAAGTGCGTTTTAAAAACTTGTGTGATAAGGTGCATGTGTGAATGCTATAGAAGTCATAGAAGTCAAAGGTTTTTGGATTTTTTCTCCACTAGAAATTGTCAGAAGAACTCAAATTCTATGAGGTTTTTGAGGTATTCATATTTTTTTAGAGTATTGTTCAGTGTTTTTTATTTGTTGATACTTTTTTCTTTGGATCTTTAAATACATTTCATGATTGTTTGCAAAGTATTTTGGGCAGAAGGTCACAGTTCAAGGAGCAGACAGAAAACATAGTCAAACCAGGCCGTGTCGGTGCAGGCAGAATTCAGGCGAAGTTAGACAGGCAAGGGTCAAAACCAGGATATCAATCAGAAGAGTCAGTAAGGCAAAGGTTGGATACGGATTTCAGAATATTCAGTTACCAGGCAGGGGTCAGGATCACAGAAGTCAGATTAGTCAGGCAGGCAGGGGTCAAAACAGGAATCAGATACAGATAAAGAGGAATAGCACCCAGGAACTCTCAGAGATGAACCTAACAACGGACAGTGATTATACATGAAAGGCCTCTTTAAATAGTTTAAATTTGATGCCACTCTCCAAGCAGTGTTTCCAAATGTCATAGTAACAGTGATAAATCCAATGTAGTTATTTTTCATTTTTCACAGAGTTCTTTCAATTAAATATTATATGAGGGGTATCTTTTTTTGGGAGATTTTTTGCTCAAAAGTTCTATTATTTCATATATCAGTTGCAGCCCTCTGTCAAAACTGGGAAGTAAATGGCTATGGTAAAAAGTGCAGTTGGAATGAATACTTTTTAAACAAATTTTTGAAGAAATTTTAAAAACATTAACTTTAGAAAACATTTTTAATTTTTCCATGAAGTTGAAAGAGTTAAACAAGCTTCTGATAAATTACAATTTGGGATATGATATGATACAACTCCTTTAAGCTGTGTGCTATTGATAATGGGAGCTCACATAGTGTATTATTTCACAGAATATTTTCAATAGGATATCCAACTTTGTATCTAGACATATACTACATATATACAGGGTTGGTCACTGCTGTCCTGAAGTTATTGAAATGTAATATCAGCAGTACTATCTATTTGTGCACATTACTATTTCTATGAAGTAAGATGACATTTTTTGTCATGCACTAAAAGATCTTTAAATACAGTAGGGCGGCAATTGTAATTGTAAGAGTCGGTGAACTACTGTCCATGACACTGTGTAATTTAAGGAGTTATTTACTAAAATCAAACGACTTTGTCCAAACTCCCATCCACAATTTTACTTTATTTATCAATAATATAATAATATATTAATAATAATAATTTGAAAAAAATTAGTGCGGGATAAAACTATGAACTCTCGATAAAATTGGAAAAAATTTAATTGTACAATTTTTTCAGATTTGACACCTGAAAACTACAAATTTTTTGGATTATTGTACAAAACCAACTGTAGAAGGGACATCTGCCATTGACTTTTACGTGACCGCAGCAGGTTTGGGATGGAGTTTTTTTTATTCAGACTTTTAACTGCCTCGGGTATAATAAATCTAGAAAATGTTCACCGATGATTCTCTCTTTTTTTTTGCATGTTTGTAGTAAATTTGGCCAGATTTATTGCACTTCTGTTAAACTTCATTTTTTTTTCAATTTGCCTTGGAGCCCTTCCACAACCACCTTGTATGTTAACAGGGTTATTGACCCTTGTCTGCTGACCCTGCCCTTACACTGGTCTGACCTATTGCCTGTAATTTGTACTTTGAGCTTTGTTTATCTCTTCTATGCCTTGCCAGCCTGTTTAAATACCTACTTTGCCTAACAGTTAAACCTATATTAAATATTCTTATTACCTGTATTGTTAGTCTTAGAAAATTTGGAAGTTTGGAAACACTACAAAAATGATGTACTTCTAGTCCTCACACTAGTAAGAGCTTAGAATTAAAAAAAAGTATAACGTTAAGAGAATTCTACCCACCAACTATCTCCTATTCCCACCCTGATTCTCTCTCTCTAAATAAAACTATAATTATTTGCAGAGCACAGGTTTGTCATATTCAATTATATACTGTCCATCATTTTCTACATCCTCATTCTATCTGTATGTCAGGTTTTGTTCAATACCCTTATATATCAATCATTTTTGATATTTTGTTATTTTCACCAATATGTTTTTACTTTATTTTTATAACTTATTTAAGTGTTTCAATTTGTGAAGCATTTGATTACAAAGTTTAGATATAGCCTGAATGTTGCATATAATAAAACTTTCCATTTATCATGAAAGCGAACATGTAAGCAATTAATAACACAAAACAGCTGTCAAGACAACACGCCATCTGTTGCCACCCTCAGGATTTTATTGCATCATTCACAAAGATAATTGTCCTAAATTAACTGAAATAAATTTCCCACACACCTTCAAGTACCTGTGATCCCAAATGACTAAAAAGTAAAGTGAAAGCAAGGCTATACATTAAACCTTATCACAATATCCCTCATGGTTCAATACAGATAATATTGAATTTCTCCAGAGTTGTCTTTCTCTATAAAACAGAGGGCATGAAATTGCTATTACCCTGTCAGCAAAGTTAATAAATGTTCAAAATAATAAAGAACCTTAGTGAGATGTGGCAAATGTACAAACTTGTTGTTATACTTTCCATAACTATAGCATATGGTGATCTGCAAGGTAAATTCCTATGTAGTGATGAGTGAAAATTTTCTCTGAGTTTCTCCACAAAAATGATGCCCATAGACCCATGGGTGATCCATGGGTGAAAAAATCAAATCTGCTTGGGTTTTTTATGCATATTGATTTCTTTTATACAATTTTCACAATTTTTTCAGATTATTCATCGGATTTTCAAGATTTTCAGAATTTACATTCGAAAACTTCGGGGTTTTGCACAAAACCCAAAGCACATCAAAAAATCATTGGGACTTTTCCCATTGACTTATATGCAACCTTGACAGTTCTAAGATGCCGGATTTTCAGATTCAGACTTTAACATCCTCGGGGTTTAATAAATTCCGAAAAAAATCGTGATTTCTTTAAAAGTCCGATTTTGTAATAAAAAATCCAGATTTTTTTCATGATTTTTGCATTCGGAGTTTAGTAAATAAACCCCTTATTAATCTTAACTTATTTAGGAAAAAAACTACAACTGAATAGTCAAGTTCATGTTTTTTGCAGAAGATAAATTACACGCTGTCGATAATCCCATTGTTCCATTAATTTTCATTAAGGCTGAAAAACCCAAATATTTAGTAAAATGGGAATAGTAAACTTTTCTCTTCAAAATGAACCAACTCATTTGTGTGCTTTTCATTTACCCTCTCTATTTTACAACGCTTATTCCTCATTATGTCATTTCAGATCTCTCTTTCTCATCATCTTACTTTACATCACAGCAAAAATATATTGCATTTTAATGAACAGATGGGATAGACAGTATAAAAAATCAATAATTATGAATACATCTTGAGCAGAGCAGCTAAGACTTTTGTCTATTTAATAAAGTGTCATAGGCTACTTTAAAATAGTGCCATCAAAAAGTAAAAAATACAGGTGAATGCTTCATAAGTGAAGTTTAAGTTAACTTTTAGTATGTTATAGAATGACCAATTGCTCTTCATTTTTCTGTTTTTTATAGTTTTTGAATTATTTGCCTTCTTTTTCTGACTCTTTCTAGCTTTCAAATGCTCTGTAAGGCTACACATTTAGGGGCATATTTATCAAGGGTCGAATTCAGAGTTTATGCGAGTTTCTAAAACCTCTCATCAAAATGTTTAAAAAAAAAATCTAATTTCTTAAATTCAAGTCAATAGAATTGAATTTTATTATAGTTCTCACCAAAAAAAATATATATATTTTTTAAAAATTTGATTTTCAAAAGTCCAAACAACTCCAAATTTAATTGTAAGCCAAAACACCAATTTTGCAGGTCTCAGATGGTGAATAGTCAAATTTGAAGGGACAGTGCATCATACATTTTGAAATTTGAATTCTAGTCGAATCACACAAATAAATTCAAATTTAAAAATTTTCATTTTCATTTTGACCCTTGATAAATCTGCCCTAAGTCTACTAGAAAATTATGTAAACATTTAATAAACCCAACAGGCTGGTTTTGCCTCCAAAATTGATTCATTATATATTGGTTTAGATAATGTTTTATTATTACAGTGAAAAAGGAAATCAATTTTTAAAATTCTGGGCTTTGTAGATAAGGGGTTTCCGTATATGGATCCCATACCTGTATATATTGGTTTATGTATTTACAAAAAGTTGTTTTGTTTTTTCAACTGTGCACTTGATGGTTATCACATCTACTTCTTTGTAGCAACAGAAAGTGAGATTAAAAATAACCTGCTAAATGGTCAGCCACAGGAAATGCCCCCATCTAAATGCACATCACTCAGACAGTCACAATGGAAACATTCTGCACAAACTGTTATGAGTTTTGCTTAAATAACCCCAGTATAGTATAACATATTTTGGAATACTAGCAAGAAAATGGCACTTTAGTGCTCTCCAATGTACTGTAATAGAGACCTTTGCTGTCTAATGTACAGATGTGGGTAGAAGAGGTGTGCCACTATTCAAAAAGAGATCCCATTCTCAGCCTCAAAACTCTGGCTGGTTAGTCTGACATCAGTGGTAGGAAAGCTTCTTTCATGATGATTCTTTGAGATTATGATAAATATGTTGTGAGCTATGAAAAATGAACATAAAAGGCATTAATTAAAGGTTAGAACCATACATTGATTGTGACATTAATTATGCAACCAGAAAACTTGCTTTAAATTCCTTTGCTAGACTTTTTTATCATTTGTCCTAAGGCAGGGCTGTCCAACTGGTGACCCCCTTGTGTGGCCCCCACATGAAAGTCTGCCTGCTGTGTCTGCTTACCATGTGTAAACTTTAAAATGTTTCACTACAGAGATTAACTGGCCCCATTGTTATGTTTTGGTAGCCGAGGATGTCGATTATAACAGTGCTTTATTAGCAGGTTCATGCAGCCATTATACATCAACAGTAGCTTTTCTCTAACACCCCAAGCTGTATAGAAAGTACTGTGCATGCACAGCACAACCCATGTGCACAGTGACACCTACAGGCCATTTGTATAAACACCACATATTCGCCCTATAGTAGGAAAGCATTTGGGCAAATGTGATAAACAACAATGCATCTAAAAGCAATAATATACATTGTTCATATCACATAGTCCTTGGTCCATGCAGGTAGTTTTCTGATTCTCTCAGTATGCCTTATAGGTTAACTTTTTTCAGGCCTATTGCAGTTGGCATCAGGAGTAGGAAAATGTCCTTCATCAAATGGAGCTTCTCCAAAATCATATCTAGCAGGAGCAAGACAATTTGCATTCCATATGCGTCCATCAGACAGTTCATATGTGTATGGTCCTCGCTGGTGTCTCACTTTAAGTGGTGTAGTAAATTTCGATTGTCCTTGTTTCAATATTCCTGGTTTCTTAATTCTGATTAAAGATCCAGGCTAAAAGTGCACTTCTCTTGCACCACGCTTTCTGTCCATATAAGCCTTGCTTTTGGCTTGTTGATGTTTGACAATGTCGGCAGTAGATTATTTTGCAAGCATACTATTTTGTGGAAGTTTAATGTCTGCAACATGTAACTTAGTGTGCATCTGTCTGCCATGTAATAATTCAGCTGGATTGTTGCATGGCGCGTTGCTCTGTAGTTATGAAGGAACTCTGTTCTAAATACTTTCCAAGATTTTCCAGTAAGATTTGCAGTCTATAGTGCTTCTTTCAGACTTCGCTCAATTTCTCAATTTTCTTGTGGGTAATCCACTGTTTTGTGGGTAATCCACTAATTCCTATCTCTCAAAGAGATCCCTTCCAAGTATAATGGTACCCTTATTCACAATGTAAAAGTCACATTTTGCAGTATTTGATTCAAATTGTACAGTCACTGGAAAGCAACAAAGCACAAGGATTGGGTCCTTTAAGTAACTTACCAGTTTCAGGGCAGGTGCAACAAGTGTTATTTGCAAAGTATTTCAAGACAACATCCTGGTAGTATAGAAACAGCTGAACCTGTATCAAACATCAGGTTAATGGAGTGTCCCTTTTCAGCAGAAGCAGTATTGACACTGACAGTGCATATAAACTTGTCTGGAATAAATGTATTGGCTTTATCCACACTTAATACTGTGACATTTGTAGTAGTGACTTCATGAACTTCTTTAGCAGAACCACGGCAGATCTTAGCAAAATGTCCTACTTTTTTGCATTTGCGGCACTGTACAGCTTTTGCAGGACATAAAAATAACAAAATAATTTGCAGTGTGTTGTGTTGAACCACAGCAAAAGCAGTTTTTTATATGTATTTGTTGCACAGTTTTGCAGTGAATCCTTTTCCTTAGCATTATATTTAGCCTGTGATTGTGCATTATTAGGCCACAGTGCTGAATTCACAGTCTGTACATTCCCAGCAGTTCCCTGACTGGGAATTTTAGCCTCTGCGGTTTCAATTTGGCTAGCACCTGTAATAGCCTTTGCAAGGGTTAAATCCTGCTTTAGGAG
The DNA here is from genome assembly GCF_017654675.1 of Xenopus laevis. NCBI lineage: Eukaryota > Metazoa > Chordata > Amphibia > Anura > Pipidae > Xenopus > Xenopus laevis. The sequence goes on from NC_054378.1 coordinate 95,569,225, forward strand.
CAGTCTCTCTCTAATGCGAGGTGAATTTGTTTTTTCCAATATTTGGTCTCTTAGCATTTCATCTGCTAGATTCCCAAAGTCACAGGTAACAACCAGCTCTCTCAAAGCTGCTACAAATTGTTTAGTAGATTCGCCATTATGTTGTCCACATTGGCGTAATTTATATCTTTCAACCACCACATTTACTCTTGGCATGAAAAATTTCTTTAAAGCAGTAAGAGCAGTTTCATAATTATCATCAGTTATTGGTAATGTATAGAATATACATTGTCCCTCTGCTCCCAGGCAGTGAATAAGTAAAGCCAGCAGCAGAAATCCCCTTCATCAGCAGCAATAATGTAATTTTCAAATATACAGCTCCAAGCAGTAAAAGGTATGGTAGGCTCACCAGGGTTTGGAAGAAAAGCTGCAGACTGCTGCAGTGGTAGAAGAAACATCTCGTCGCCAATATGTTGTGTTTTGGTAGCCGAGGATGAGTAGAGTATAACAGTGCTTTATTACTGGTTCATGCAGTCATTACACATCAACAGTAGCTTTTCTCTAACACCCCAAGATGTATAGAAAGTACTGTGCATGCACAGCACAACTCATGTGCGCAGTAACACCTACAGGCCATTTATATAAACACCACACCCTGCATTGTTTAAACCTGAAATACAGACTGTAATCCACTGTATTGTTCACACATACAACCCCCTGCATTGTTCACACCTGTAACACCTCTATTGTTCACACCTGTAACACCTCTATTGTTCACCTCCTTAAAGCCCTGTACTGTTCATACCTAAATCCTAGACTGAAACTGCCCACATTGTTCACACTACAAGCTGCTGGAGGGGCACCAGTACTGTGTCATTGTACATAGTACATTTTAAAGTAGTCCTGATAGGTTTCCCTGTCTCATGCTCTGTTCTCCCTTCCCTGTCTCCTGCGAGGTTCTGCCCTCTCTGTTTCCTGTGTGTCCCATACTCTGCCAGCCCTATGTTCCCTGTGCATGCCATACTCTGCCTGCTCTATGTTCCATGTGTGTGCCATACTATGCCTGTCCTATGCTCCCTGTGTGTGCCATACTCTGCATGTGTGTGCCACTCTGACTTCCCTATGCTCCCTGTGTGTTCCATACTCTGCCTTCACTATGCTCCCTGTGTGTTCCATACTGTGCCTTCACTATGCTCCCTATTTCTGCAATATTCTGCCTGTGGAACATAAGCCTGGTATTTGTTATGGGGGTTTGTTAGCATTTAAAAATTATTGTTAGGGACCCCTAAGATGCTGGGGTGCTGTGTTATCCACAGGGAAGGAGGCATATGGATTTAAGGGTATGTCCTAATATGACAACTTTTTTCACGAATGAGTGCTATCCCTGCAGTAAAAACCAACCATTTGGTTTTTTGGTGTACTACCACCATTAATGTGGTCTTGTGGTAAAATAGGTGTGGCTTAAAGTGGGCATGGATTAAAATCAGATAGTGGTCAACACAGGCAACCATTATCGGCCCTCCTTTATTTAGGCCAATTTCTGAAACGCGGTACCACAGTAGTTGGACAGCACTGGTCTGGGGGATCTGTTTTGGAAGGCAGAAACATAACTCAATTAATTTAGCATGCAGGGTTTGTAAAGTACAAAAAATATTGTGCCAATTTTGTGCACTTTACACCCTGTCTTGCACACAATAAATTACGTCTGTTTTCTTCTTGTAATTGACATGGCTAACTTGTATTACTTATTTTAATCAGTAAAATTATTCTCCAACACTAACAGATTCCAAAACAATATTAAAAGAACATTGTTGAAGTTTACAATAATATAACAGGAATATTTATGTCCTTGGCATGTAGTCTCTTTATGATTAATAGAAGGATTCAGTAAACATTGAATGTACAGACCATTATTGTTACATGAATAATAGAAATGTTTCCTGTTCATTGGCTTCATCCTCCTAAAGTAAAGGCTTCATTATGATAGGAAAAAAGAACAATGCCCGTAATATGTAATATTTCTAGAAAGTTCTATTCAGTTTAGACACTATTCTACAGATAGAGCACACTTTTAATACTGCAAATGGCACACACTGCCATATTCTTTACCCTTTGTTGTGCCACATTCAGTGGGTTCTTTACTAAACTTAGATTTTTTCTGTTCAGAGTTTTAAAGGGGAAAAAATATTTTTTCAAAGAAAAAAAAAACGGATTAAACCGGAAAAAAAAGTACTCCATCTCAAACCTGCCGAGGTCACATAAAAGTCAACAGCAGATGTCATATTTACATTTGGAAGATATTATGATCTGTACTGGGTTTTGTACAATAATCTGATTAATTTTCGGGTAATAATCCGAAAAAAACAGCAATAAATCAGCATGCTTGTCTTTTATTATAAATGGTGGAAAATGTTTAGAGTAAACTAATTACAAATATTGGAGCAAGCATTACACCATTAAAGGTGAGGTTTTAGCTTGCACAGATTGGTTGGAGGTTGTAGTTGCACATTAAGAGGAACACAGTATGGAGACACAAACCAGGAGACATACGCAGTTAAATAAGAAAGGTTTAAGGAACATGCTTTTTACATCACTATATCTAAATTAATAAAAGGTCAGTGTGACGAAAGATGTGATACACAAGTTATCTAAACTGTGTTTAAAGGGATTCTGCCATTATTTTTGTTATTGTTTTTATTACTAAATTACTCTGTGTACTTTGCATGTACAGTATTTCATTCAACCATTTAATATTGTATTCTTGAACCAATAAATGTATTTTTTTAGTTGTAATATTGGCGTGAAGGCAGCTTTCTCAGGTATGAATTATACCAATACTTAGGAACAATGCAATCCTTTAACTCTCTCCTGCCGTTCCCCTTCAGTCTCTCAGCTGCACAGATGAATATTACACAAAAATGTTTCTCAGGTAATTGTGCCTGGTCATGTTCATTCAGAAAGATTAAGCGATGGAACTGCTTTCAGATAAGCGATTGTTTCTCAATGTAACTGAAGGAGTTGTGACTTAAAGGGATACTGTCATGGGAAAAAATTTTTTTTCCAAAATGAATCAGTTAATAGTGCTGCTCCAGCAGAATTCTGCACTGAAATCCATTTCTCAAAAGAGCAAACAGATTTTTTTATATTCAATTTTGAAATCTGACATGGGGCTAGACATACAGTATTGCCAATTTCCCAGATGCCCCTAGTCATGTGACTTGTGCTCTGATAAACTTCAATCACTCTTTACTGCAAGTTGGAGTGATATCACCCCCTCCCTTTTTCCCCCAGCAGCCAAACAAAAGAACAATGGGAAGGTAACCAGAAAGCAGCTCCCTAACACAAGATAACAGCTGCCTGATAGATCTAAGAACAGCACTCAATAGTAAAAACCCATGTCTCACTGAGACACATTCAATTACATTGAGAAGGAAAAACATCAGCCTGCCAGAAAGCATTTCTCTCCTAAAGTGCAGGCACAAGTCACATGACTGGGGGTAGCTGGGAAATTGGCAATGTCTAGCCCCATGTCAGATTTTAAAATTGAATATAAAAAAATCTGTTTGCTCTTTTGAGAAATGGATTTCAGTGCAGAATTCTGCTGGAGCAGCACTATTAACATTCATTTTGAAAAAAAAATTTTTCCCATGACAGTATCCCTTTAAGTTGGCCCAACATGGAATTGTACTATTGGGTGCTGTTCTCATATCTACCACTAGGTCATATGAGCATTTTAGGCAATACATGTGTTAGTGAGTTGTTGTCTGATTACCTTCCAATTGTACTGCTGATGGGAAGCTGGGGGGGGGGGAACGGAGGGGGTAAATCACTCAAACTTGCATCAGTGCAGCAGTAAAGAGTGAGTAAAGTTTATCACAGCACAAGTCAGATGACTGGGGACACCAAGGCATGTCTAGCCCATGTCAGATTTCAAATTATATTTAATATAAATTAATTAGAGATTATAAATTAATTATAAATTAGATATAAAAAAAAAATCTGTTTTCTCTTTTTTGAAAAAATGGATTTCAATGCATGTTTCTGCTGGAGTAGTGCACATGTTCAAAGTCTAAAATAACCTTTAATATTAGACTGCGAACATGTGCTGGTTTATGGCTATGCACATGTGTTTTTAATTCTGATCATTAGAACATTTATCAGTTATAAAGTGCCAACATATGAAACTAAATGAGTTAGACAGGTCTGAATGAGCAACAACCAAGATTAAACAGATTTAAAAGGTTTTTGATACTATAAAATAGAAAAACCTACTTGCAAAAGAATACAATCTATTTTATCTAAATGCGTATTTATGGATGTCAAGATCAATACACATTAACCTGGGCTCATAATTTAAAGTGAGCATGCATTTATAGAAGGTAGTTGCTCTTTGGAATTAATTAATACAATTTTTGCTTTAAATTTGGAGAGAAAAGAGTTTTCTCTGGTTTGAAAAGCACTGCAGAAACAGGATTTTCATAATAGGTGAATCACAGATTCTTTTGTGGTAAAATGGTGGGTGTTTAGCAATATGTGCAAAAATACTTGCGCACATTAGCGACCAAATTTGTGCCATTTTTGAATGATTAAAGACCTCAATGGCGCCCTCGCAAAGTTTGCAACCAAATTGCTTTTGCAGACATTCACAGTGTATGTATTAGCATTTTGCAATCACAAACCATTTTTGCAACAAAATATTTAATAAAACTGCAGAGCAGGTGTTAAAGGTTCGCAATCAGGCCCGGACTGGCAATCTGTGGGTTCTGGCAAATGCCAGAGGGGCTGCTATAAGTTGCCATAGACAGTCACTATATTTTGGGCTGGTGGGAGGCTGTTTGGGCTGCTGTGTGGCCTGTTTGGGCCTCTGTGTACCTGAAATGCCAGGGCCTATTTTGAATCTCATTCCAGGCCTGTTCGCAATGCCACATTAAGATTCACAATGTAATAAAAGCCTAATGAACAATATTACATTGCTACAGGCAAATTTTTATTAGTGATGTTTTGCTCTTTGCAAATTTTATTTCCCTCTTGGTCTTTAATCTTCGGAAAACAATTGTCTTTAGACTGGGAAGTCCCACAAAAGATAAATGGAGTTGCAGTAGCTGGTGAATCACAGATTGTTTCAATGTTAACTCGTAGGTAACAAACTATTAAGAGTCCCAAAGAAATACAATCAAGGTTAACAGGTTAAGGTTAACAGTGGACTAAATGCTAAAATTAATTCAATAATGGAGCATAGCAAAAAAGAATAAAAAGGTTCAGGACACCTTCAATCAAATCTACTTTTCAGAGATGCTCTCATTTATGAGCCTTAGCAGTTATTCTGGCTCAAAAAGTTCTATTATCCACTATAATTACTTGACATTTTCTATCACTGCTCTACTTAAAATGGTGTTTTTAAGGCACAATATTGTCATTGTGCTGCAAAATATTAGCATAGCCAAGTTCAAACACTGTTCAATGGGTAGTTAGCATAGCATTTTCATAAAAGTATCTTCAAAACATAGCCTGTAGTGTTTCCCTGCATTCATTTAGATTTGCTTTTAAAGGAAAACCATCATCATGGCTTCTTTGAATTATTCTCTGTTTAGTTTAAGGGCTATGGAAAAAGTCATTTTAATCAATGCTTTTTAGGATTGCTGATCAAAACATGTGGACTCTTAGGGATGTGATGATTTCCTGATTATGTTTGGAAGTAGACCTGAACACAATCTAATAACCTGAATTCATACCAATGTGCATTTGAAGGAATAATAAAGGACCATAGGCTAATTCAGATAACGTAACAGACCCACTGAGATTTCCTCTACAATATTTTATCTACAAAGTCCACACTCTGATGATGGTCCCAGGTGGGACACTTTTAATCTCATGAGACATTCTGATCACTACCACAATCAGGCAAATTTCTTGTGCATAATTTTGATAATTATCAGTCAGAGAAGAGCTACAATGCATCCATTACTGTTTAAGAAAAGATAGTCAAGATAGGTTACTGGTTTTTATAGAATAGATCAAAATGCAGAGTGGAGTGTTACAAAGGGTGTATTAAAGCTGTTAAAGCTGTTTGCCTACCAAAAGATTACATTATCATAGAGTTTCCCTATCTGAGCTCCTTTTACTTTAACTAATTCTGTAAAAATTCTTTGATGCATTTTGAAATGGTATATGTAAGCTAACATTAACTTTCCCATCTATTGATCATAGTCATTATATCTAATTGTTTCTACCGATGAGCAATTTTAAAGCATCTCCCCTCCTGCATGCAGTATAATCAATCAGTTCTCAGCTTAATTTAGTTTAAATACATATGTGCTTAAAGGAAAACTGCCAATATCCATTTCCTAAAATTTTACAAATAATACATTTCGGTCGGCTATTTATTAAACCTCAATTTTTTCCAATTTCCAATTATATTAAAAATTTTAATTCAACAAAACTCCTAACCAATATCTGGCAAAATTCAGATCAAAAATCATACTGTACATGCTGGAAAAGTGTGTAAAAATAGTGTGTCAATTCAAATCATGCGTCTTTTTCAAATTGTTGCCAGAAAAACTCAAAATTGTCTTATTATTGAACAAAAACCAATGTCAAACTGCCCAAAATGCTCAAGAATCATGAAGGCAAAAAAAGTTCCATTTGTAAAAGAGACCATTTGCCATTGACTTTTGCAGGTTTCTGACTAGAATTTTTATCTGCTTTGGAGCATAATACATCTCGAAAAAAAAATTTTGGGGAATTTTTCCCCTTAAAACTTGACCATAAAAATTTGAGACTTAATAAATAGGCCTCTTAGTAATAGGTGTTAGGGCATTAATAATGACAAGCCTGAGGGAGATATATGCAAGGTTCCTCTTATTTTTTAGCTGTAGAGCCACTGCCAAGGTTATCAGACAGATCACTAGGCAATAGCTCCAGATGTATCATACCTTTTAAAACTTAAATGACCTTATTTGCAACTGGCGTCTTTACTCCAGGCATAGGCATTTTTAAAAAGTGCAAGAGTAATACTTTGAGTACAAACATAACACTGTACACAAATGTATGCAATATTACAGTAACAGCACATTTACATTTTTTACTGTGATGGGTTATAATAACATGCCTCAACTATTCTGAATTTTTTTTTTCATATTTTTGCTATTTTTTGTTGGGGGATGTGAGCCACGAGCAACGCTAAGGAGACAGCGGGAGCGCAGGGAGATTAATGTGTGGCTGAGAGATTGGTGTAGGGAGGAGGGTTTTGGGAGAACTGGGCTGATTTCTTAGTTGGCTACAGGCTCTTTGCTAGGGATGGGTTGCACCTCAATGATGATGGTGCAGCTGTTTTGGGAGAGAAGATGGCTAGAGGGTTGGAGGAGATTTTAAACTAGGTGTGGGGGGGGGGGTTCAGTAAACAATTCAGTGGAAGACAGGTTAGATGAGATAGTGGGCAAAGAAAGGGAAAATGCGGGAGGAGATTTGGCTGGGGTTACTGTTAAGGATAGGGAGGACCACATGTCATATGTTCAATATGGTACCAGTATTAAATGTATATTTGCAAATGCAAGGAGTCTGACTGGTAAAATGGGAGAGATGGAGGTGCTGGAAGGAAAATATGATGTGATTGATGTGGCTGAAACATGGCTAAATGAGTTGCATGACTGGGCAGTTAATATCAGTGGCTATACTTTGTTTCAGAGGGACAAAAGCAATAGAAAAGGAGGAGGGGTATGTGGCAGGATTTAAAAGCTTATATAAAGAAGGAGGTTATGTTAGAAAATGAGGGGGCAGAAGTCTCATTGTGGAGTTCTTCACCAATTGTAAAGAGTCCAGCAAATTAATTGTAGGCATATGCTATAGACCCCCTAATGTAAGTGAGGAGGATGAGGTGAAGCTCCTGATGCAAAAAAAAAGGCTGCTAGTTTGGGTAAAATAATGATAGTGGGGGATTTTAATTACCCAGATATTGACTGGAGCAACAGTACTGCCAGATCAGTTAATGGAACAAGTTTATAAACTTATTGCATGACAATTTTATGGCACAGGTTGTTGAGGAGCCAACCAGAAAAAATGTTATTCTGGATCTAGTGATCTCAAATGACCCAGAACCCCTGGGTAAGTGACCATAATGTTATATCATTGAATGTCTGGTGCAAAAAACAAAAATATATACTGGGGCAACAACAATGAATTTTGGAAAAACTAATTTTAGTGCCTTAAAGGCTGCCCTACAGAGTATTGATTGGGGCATTAAGTTTTCAGCTAAAAACACAGAACAGAAATGGTTGTCATTTAAAATGATATTAAATCATTACTGTTCTCAATTTATTCCCTTAAGGAGTAAATGTAGAAGCTCTAAGAATCATCCTTTGTGGCTTAATACAGAAGTAAAGTTAATAGGAAAGAAGAGAAAGGCATTTAAAAACCACAAATCGGTTGGGACAGAAGCTACATTTAATATAAACACTGTAATAAATGTTGTAAATCAGCAATCCGGAAGGCAAATAAAGGAAATGAAGAGTTAATTGCGGTGGAGGTGAAAACTAACCCTAAAACGTTTTTTAAATATATTAATAGTAAAAAGATGCAGGTTGAGAGTGTTGCTCCATTAAATAATGGTACCAGTATGGTTGTAACAGATACAGAAAAGGCAAATGTGTTAAATCAGTTCTTTTCTTCAGTGTATACAATAGAGGAGTCTGAGTTCCCAGGCTCACTTTATAGCTGCACTAATGGCTCAGCTCAATCTAGTCAGTGGCTGACTCAGGATATGATTCATAAAGCTTTAATAAAAATTAATGTAAACAAGGCTCCAGGGCCTGATGGCATACACCCCCGGGTTCTAAGAGAGCTTAGTTCAGTTTTAGACCAGCCCCTATTTCTGATTTTCTCAGATTCACTTTCATCTGGTATGGTGCCTATGGATTGGAGAAAAGCCAATGTTATTCCAATATTTAAAAAGGGATTACGATCTCAGCCTGGCAATTATAGGTCAGTAAACTTAACATCTGTGGTGGGTAAATTATTTGAAGGTTTGTTAAGGGATCCCATTCAAAATGTTGTCCTAGTGAATGGCATTATGAGCAACAATCAGCATGGCTTTCTGAAGGATAGGTCATGTCAGACAAATTTGATTGCTTTTTTATGATGAGGTAAGTAAGATGCTGGACAGTGGGGGGGCAGTAGATGTGATCTATTTGAATTTTGCCAAAGCGTTTAATACTGTGCCCCACAAACGACTGCTTTCTAAACTAATGTCTGTTGAGCTTAATGAAGTGGTTTGCACATGGATAGTAAACTGGCAACAGGATCGGGTACAGAGGGTGGTTGTTAATGGTACATTCTCAGCTTGGAGTAAGGTTCTTAGTGGGGTCCCTCAGGGCTTGGTATTGGGTCCACTTTTATCCTGGTCACGCTCTCTTTAAAAATACCCAAGCTGGCTCTGAGTTTTTCATATCAGAGAGGATTAAGCATTCGTTTGTTTTTCATTGGTATTTGCCTGTTCCTGACTCTAGTTTAATGCCAGCTGTAACCTTTTTCCTAGTTTGACTGACCCTTGTCAATATTGTGTTCTGTATCATTTTCTGCTGTTTTTAGGTTCCCTGTCTACCCCACAGCAGGATGGTTCATGGCCCCATAATTGTATTGATGAAGATGGACAAAATCTCAGAATAGAGACTGTGATCTGTTTCTGTAAGGACCCTGAGTTTGTATTAAAACATAACAAATGCAGAATCAGCAAGCACTCCAGTGCATCAGCATAAGGATAAAACAAGTCTTTTATTTGTTTCACACCATTAAAGTCATAGATGGCCTGACGCATTTCATCTCCGGATATGTAGTCATAGGCTAAGATATACATATTTAAAAAAAAAAAACTTTAAAAGGCAGTGAAATCACCCAATTAGTGACTTATCACTTAACTAATTAGCTATTTAACATTAATGAAAGTTGACTAAAAATTATGTGAAAAAGATTACAAAGTTAAGAAACATATCAAGGCAAAGTATAAAATGTTTCATAAACAAAGTAAAAAGTAGATACAGTGAAATATTTACAATAGTTACATTGTTTTACTATAAGCTGCAATATGGTACTGACTTCCAGACCATAGCAAATAAGATATAACCAAAATAAATAAATCTTAAGAGCCAGTACCAATCACAGTTATAACTGCCAGTGCCATATCCTGATACAATAATTATTGACTAATATCACAATAACTACAATAACAAAACACGTGACACCAAGGCCTTTGCGATGCCTCATTTGCAACGTAGAGATCCAATAAACCTCCCTTCACAAGAGCTTCAGAAGCAAGTCTCTAACCCTTTTTGATGGACAAACTTGCTCTATATCTTGTTTTTGTAGGCAAGCAGTATTACCACCATTGCATTCCTTAAAAAGCTTAGATACCATAGATATGTTTGATCTGGATGCCACTTGATTAATATGCTCCCTCATTCTATTCTTGAGGGGTCTTGAAGTATTGTATGTTACAGCTCAAACATGAAAGCAAATACCACACATAAGTGTTGCTACAGTTAACATATGTATGCATACTATATGATCTCCGTGTGACACTACTCTCAAAACCCTTATTCAATAAAGTTTTTGCGGCTGATCTAACAACAGTAGTAAGGGAAAGGACATCAAGCTACGAAACTAAAATAAAAAATGTAGAGTGGAAAAAGAAAGGCTCAACAATATATGATGTACATTGGCAATGAAGCTGGTTACACTATTAGTATATTACATATGCAGACTGAATTTTACAGACAGACAATGCTGTATAAAAATGTAAAAATCTGAGAATCCGGAGTCATGGTAGTCTGGCCAACTTAAACCCATGCCTCAAATTTGCTAGTTTCATAAAAGAGACAGTTAGATAGATAAATAGATACGACAGACAGATGATTATTAGCTATACAATGCAAGATGAATATGAATCTTTTAAGGTATTATTTATGTTACATTATCGTGAATTTGTGAATTTGGAGCGGAATTTCTGTAAAGGACTTACATGCTTCAAAGTCAGCATTTCCATTTTGCACTGGCATGTTTCCCAGGAAAGTCTATAACTTGTTAAATTTTCGAAATTATGCGGCATTTTGCTTCATAAACTTTAAAATGCTGTTCATTTATTGTCACTACATTTAATTCAATTGTTATTAGAAAATCATGAGTCTTGGACTCGTTCAGTTGTAAGATATCAACACATACATTTTTCTGAATTAGTATTAATACTATAACACATTGTTTTTAAATTATGTTTCCAGCAGAGCTACTCTGAGGAAAGGTCAGCACAAGGCTTTTAAAAGAAGAATATAACAAATAAAAATTATGTTAAGTCCAAGAGCAAGTTGAAAATGTATAAATCCTTTTTCCGCTAGTGAAAGGATCTTGGAAAATGTTCTACTGTTCTAAAACATATATAACTTTTCTTTTTTTCCAGGAAAGTTGATGTCTAGCATAGCACCAAGAGATTGACCAATTGGAGTGCCATTACCGCATCCAAAAAATATATTGTTCTGTGAGACAATAAGTGTATAATAATTTCAATAAGAAAAAAAAAGTCTGACACCATTTGTTTTAATCTTGTCAGATGAAGACGCAGCATGCACACCCAACAGTTGTGCCTTAATCAGTCCCATTATATTTTAACCCATGCAACACCATCTGAAAAAAAACATCTAAAACTAAAAATTTGAGTTTCTCAGGCAATCACTAGTGAAAAAAAATCAGAAAACCTCTTAAAGTTGGAATTAATTTAAAATGACCAAAACAATTAGCTCAGCTACTATTGACTTCTATAGGACCCAACTTCTACTTGGTAAATCTTTGTATTTGAAGTTTTCATGTTTTTTTCACTAAATAAATCATGAGTTATAAAAAACACACATTTTTAAAGATTTATGAAAATTCGATTGTTAATAAATCAGCCCCTAAATCTCTATCTAGCTGGATACTTTTGTGTTATTTACCAAAAATGTGCATGCAGCCACTAAATTGTTGCTATAAAGTATGTAATAAAAATTCCAAAATCTTTATGAAAAATGTAACATAATTGCCAAAAAGGAAAATGCTGAGGTCACATATAACCACACAACTCCATGTCATATAAGTCATATCAGATATCAAAATAAAGGGTGGCCCATTTCTTATATGTTGTACCTGAAAAACTAAATGGAGGGGTAATGAACAATAATGTACTGTGAACTATGCTCCTTTTTTTTCTAAGGCCCTCTTGTCAATAATAGACAACAATAAATAGTATTTCCCTTCAGGTTTCTTGGTGTATTGTAGGAGTTGTGTTGAGGTATTATGGTGGTTCTATGAATACAGCTAGTTATGCTTTGAAGATTTGAGCCTCCTTTCATAGAATAATTAGATAATTAATTTGCATATCATCAAATTTTGCCAAGCAAGCTAGAAGTCATTTGGAAACATAGCTCATATCCTTGACCCGGCTTCTTGTTTCCATAATCCTCTCTGGCTGCTCAATGTGATCCCATCACAATAAACTGAAAGCTGGTGTGGTCTCATGTCTTAAGGTGCAGGTCCTGAATTAACTGGGATCATGATAATCCAACAACTGGTGTAGTCAATTAAGAAAATAGGACCTGATTTGCTTGGCTGAATAATGCAGCAAAAGGTAAAGTTGTTTAGTTTGTTTACAATATTTATGAAACCATAACATTCTATTAAAAATAGATTGATGTTTATTTGTTGTATAGGTAGTAAGGAATTGTGATGAACTTTCAAACACACTTTACGGTAAGTTTCTTCTATTTTAATGTAATGCTCCATTTCATATGAATGGATTATAAAGAAGTCCCTCAGCTATTGTTATGTGCAATATCAGTTAATAATTTTGTGAAATTTCCCATGAAATAAGAAATGATACGAAATGGCATAGCACAGCTAATATCCTTTCTATAAATGTCAACAGAAGAGAGAGAAAAACAAATGAGGGGTAACAGCAACATAACCAATTGAAATATATTTATGAAACTAAAAATGACTGATCCACAATTGTTAAAGAGTCTCTTGAGGACATGTCTAATAAAGCAATGATCAGCAAAATGTAAGCATTCAATTACTAGAGCCAAAGAAATGAGAGAATAAAAGCATTCGTTTACGTACAAATCTGCTTCAACATTTTGAAACAGATTCAACAAACAAACAAACAAACAATATTAAAACAACGAAAGTTAATTTACAGTATAACTGCCTCAAAAAATGTTGCCTTGGTTAATGAATACTATGACTAAAGCTCTAGTTTGTCAGGTATAAAGAGAGAAGCCATATATATTTTAAATGTTGTATAGATGCTTTTACTTTCTGGAAGAAAAATGTTGATTGCTTTATTGTACCTATAATTAGGCCGCTTATATTATCTTGTCTTATCCAGATACACTATATGCTTGAAATACGTGGAGACCTGCTTGTCTAGCATCTCCTATGAAGCTGTGCCTCTCTTTTTTGTTAAACAGCTTTTAAAATCTACTCCTTTGAGAAGGCTTTCAACTGGATGTTGGAACATTGTTGGTGGGATGGTTGGAAACTTATTGAGTGATTAGGCCTGGCTCTCATTGGGATCCTAATTAATTCCAATGGTTCTTATTTGGGTTGAGGTCAGAGTTCTGTACATGCCAGTTACATTTTCTACTCTCGTATAATTCATGTTTTAAGGTGAACTTTGGTGGAGTTAGATAAGGAGAAAATTTACAGTTTAGAAAATTTGACCCATAATGTACAAGTCTGTACAAGTGGTATCAATAAAAAAACATGTCTGCACCAAAATCACAAAAGTAACAGGCCTCTCTTCACTAAGGTCTGGAATTAGCCACGTGTAAAGGGGCCGCAGTCTGTGATGACAGAACTATTCAATGCAGAGGAATGAAAGCTCGTGGAAAGGGAACTTAAAGTTCACAGCAAGGGCCCTTATAGGTGAAGTGGAGGTCACACTATGACCCATACTCAAACATATTAATCATCCTAGAATCCAAACCTGTTGTACCAAAACTAGAAGAAACTGGTTATGGATTCAATGCCACATTAGCTTTCAAAAAAGTCCAAACATGGCTAGGTTTGGTTCTTGGTTTATCATATGGGAATATCTGGGCAGGAGCAGGTCACACAGTATTGATATTTGATATTTATGGACCCAGTAGGAAGAAATATGAGCAAGAAAAGGAGTTATGGTTATTATATGCTTTGTCCTGTTCCTACTCACAAGATGTCATAAAAAAACTCAACCTGTCTCCTGCTAGGCCACGCCTAAGGGAGGGGGGGAGTTTCCAGTAACCTGATACTCTGAACTCATTGATATAATCCATTCTTCTGACTAAACCTTGGATTTACTTTGGAAGACCTGTTCCATTTGTTTCCCCTTGCCTACAGGACCAGGAATTCTATATCTTTGGGTAAAAGTAGAGGTTTCTATGTTTTTCCCTTTTTATTTTACAATAGTTTGTGATTGTATTTTAATTTATTTCTCTTTTGTAACATATTTTTGTTAAATATAACATTTAATTAGTTGGTTGATAATGATCTAAACAAACCTAGCCCAAAAGTCCAATAGTTACAAACTGAAAGGTTTTGTGATCCACATTGATCACTTCCTCAGAGTATAATCACAATATATAAAAAGCACAACTTTATAGATAACACATACCATTTTGAAAACGTTCTTAGAGGTATACTCACTCATATAAAAATATTCATACAAAGTCATCCTCTCAAAATGTCTATGAAGATTCTCATTTATCCAGGTCATGATAAATAGTGAGTATATTTTTATATGAGTGACTGTACTTTTAAAAAACTTTTCTATATGGTGTGTGGTGTTATCTATAAAGTTGTGTTTTTTGTGCAATGTGATTGTACTGTGAGGAAGTGATCAATGTGGATCAAGAAATGTATCAGTAGTTTGTAATTATTTATTATGCCATTGCCAACTGCTTTTAAAGCGAAATTAAAAGAAAAATATGGGGATTTTTTCGCCAATTTGAGGAGCCGCTGTGTTTGATCTCCTTCAATAGATTTTTGAAACTGACTGCATCCAATTGCCGAGTGGGAGTGGCCTGGAACCCACATGATAGTCCCAGTGAGTGTGTTGAGCTCCGATATTGCTTGTAAGAGGAGCCACACCTAGGGGCAAATTTACTTATGGTTGAATATCGAGCGTTAATTAACCCTCGATATTTGACTGCCGAATGTAAATCCTTTGACTTCGAATATCGAAGGATTTACCACAAATAGTTCTATTGAACGATCGAAAAATCAAATAATTGAAAGATTAAATCCTTCGAAACATTCGATTCAAAGGATTTTAATCCATCGATCGAATGATTTTTCTTCAACCTAAAAATTGTTCCAAAGCCTATGGGGACCTTCCCCCGGAGTCAAAGTCGTAGTCGAAGGTCGAAGTAGCCAATTGGATTGTCGAAGTAGCCAAAAAAAACATTTGAAATTCGAAGTTTTTTTTATTCTATTCCTTCACTCGGACCAAGTAAATGGGCCACCTAAAGTCACATGCTGCTGGAAGTGCCATAATTATAACAAAGTTGTTTTTAGATAACATGTATTTACTTTACATTTGTTTACAAATTCACATACAATCATGACACAGGTGTTTTAACTGTAATTGTTACTGTAACACAGGGGGGCAGTAATTTTATCATAGTGCTGTTGGTGTATTTCAATGGTATTTATTTAATACAGTTTTTTAAATATACCCCTTAGATTTTGTACATAAGCACAATTTAATTTGCAAGGTTATCAATCTGACTAAAAATGTCTAGTTTTATGTGTATCTTTATTTGTATAGAGCATTTGTTTGTTTATGCATCATTGCACATTTTCTACAATACATTAACAATACAACCAGGGTAGTCATTGCAAAATATAAAAAATTATACTGTAACAGTAACAAAAATCACATTGCATGTGTTAAGATACACAGGAGAAGGAGGCCCCTGCCTCACAAATCTTATAATATAAGAGGGGCACAATAGACTGGCCCCTGGCACCAGATAACATTCTGTTTTATACTTTTTTGAATATGTATTTTTATTGATTTTACTTTTTTTTTCAGTAACAACACATGCCATTGGCAACAGAAAAGAACCGAAAGAAACAAAAATGGGTGGAGGAGGTTAGGGGATTTGATTTTCCCCAATCCAGAATAATTAATTTTAGGCAACTGAGTGACTTCTTCAGTTCAACTGAAGTGGTAGGGAATTCCCCAGTATTTAAACCCTTGAGAGTAGTAAAGTCAATATTATCCAATCACAATAGTTCCATTGAACTTCAGTAAGGTGTTGACTGAAACTCACAGATGTGTGATCCTAAGTTTTTCTTATGTTCTTGCCACATATGGGATGACTATGTTGCTTTGCCTGCTATGCTCCTCTCCTCTATTTCTTGGTTTGGTCTTTTTGCTTGACTTTGATTTAGTTTTGATAAAGGCCCGATCCGGGAATCCACAAGTTTTCAAAGCACCTTACAGATGTTTATATTCTCTCTCTTCTGCATGGATTGCCACAATTTCAGCCTAATGATGTAAAGTCCTTATAACCCTCAGTTTATGTTTCAGAGGGTGATGAGATTCAAACAACAAATACTGATCGGTGTACGTGGGTTTCTTGCATACTTCAATATTCAGGTTTCCCCCCTCTTTGATAACTGCTGCACAGCCCAACAATGCCAGTTTGCCATCTTTCACATCTTTGATTTTTTTGTCCACTGAGTTTATGTGTTGAGTAAAAGCTGGAACCTCATGTGCTTTAATTTTTAAGTTGTCATCCACATAGATGAACCAAAGGTATTCAAGGCTTTCTTTTCACTTCTTCCATGTAAAGGTTCACTATTATTGGAGACACAGGCAAACCCATGCACAGCCATGTTTTTGTCTGTGGAAAGGAATTCCTTGTACTGAAGTAAGTATTAAGGTATAGGTCCAGAAATTAAAAAAACTTGTGCTGGGTTCACCTTCATTCTGCTGCTGAGGGTGGTGTCTTATTTCAGTTGTTTCCACACTGTTCCAATTGCCTCGGATGTGGGTATGCATGTGAATGGAGACGTAACATCACAGGAGAGCATCTGCAGTTTTTCCTCATGCACTTTGTTGACAAAGTCCATGGAGTTCTGAACATGGTGTACTGTGTTGCCAACTAAGGGAGGTAAAATGTTGGCTACATACTTTGCAATGTTGTCAGATACTGTATATCATGAATCGGATAAATGAGAAGCTTTAGACATTTTGAGATGAGTTGTTTTGAGTGTAGACCATTTTGATGAATGTTCAGAAAAAGGATTGCCTCTCTAAATTAGAAACTTCTATGACTGTGTCCCTTTAATCCCATTTGCAGCCTCTAAAGACTAAAATATGTCAAGAGAAACTCTACAACATGACAATTGCTTCCTATGTGCTTCTGTATCATAACATTATATTTCTGAAAAACAAGGGGTTAGGGTGACCTCTATTTTTCTGATTCCTTTTTACGTTTTTGAAAAATTTAATTGTTTATTAAATAAATGCATGTACATCCTGTAGGTGGGGGAGAGAAAATATCTTTTGGTTGTTGAAATCGGATTTTCCAAATGAAATTTACAGATACTGTAGCATCTTTCATTTGGGTTAAGCTTGTATTTATCAATAACCGATAACATAGCTGTAAACTTTTGCGTGGTTTAAGACAAAATATAGTTTTGAATACATTTCTGGGCATTTAAATAATTTTGACTGTATTGTAGGTGTATAAAACAATACTCTCATCATGCTCTTATTTCTTTCATAGTCAGTTTGTATATTTTTATAAGAATTTCATATTTTCAAACATTTTCTTTTATTTTATACTATGCTATTTTTCAGATAAATAATTATAAAATACTCATCTGAAATCACAGAAGCACAGTTAGTGTTTTTTTAAAGCACAGTAAAATGACATGAAACCTTAATTATGTTCAACTCCAAGCAGTTTGTGATGACATCTTTTATGAATTTAATATGGTAAATGATATAATCACATCTGATCATTGACATCAGATCCCATATGAAAACGGAGTCATAATTTATTAAAAACACTTTAGGAGCATAGTTGAGCACTAATGGTAACATACTCTGACACTTGCAATGCTAAATGACTCTCTGTAGCAGAAACCGCTTGGCACAGAAAAATCCATGATGTTATGGGGATATAATGAGTGACTGATTTATGAAATATGGAATTGGGGAATCGTGAAGGCTTTCCAGGAGTTTATTTTCCCTGTTTTTTATTTGAAACTTTTCTGGCTGATGGGAATATTTTTCTGACCATCAGAAAAGTCTTTAATGAATTTATCAAATTGTTACCTGTGTCAATTTGGCAAAATGTTACAAATCCATAAAGTCGAAGCCCTCCAGCTACTTAATCCTTCTTAAGCACTGGAACCCAAAGCTGCACTGCATACTCAAGGCGAAGCCTGACCAGGGACCTATACAGAGGCAGAATTATGTTTTCATCCCTTGAGTGAATACTCAAGACAGTACTTTTTTTTTTTTAGTAGCCACACAATACCATTGCCTGGAGTTAGACAGTTTGTTATCTGCAAAACCCCTAGATCCTTCTCATTTAAAAGAACCCCCAACACACTGCCACTTAGTATATATAAGTTGAATTTATATTATTGCTGCCAAAGTGCACAACCTTGCATTTATCAACACTGAGCATCATTTTCCAAGCTAGTTTTCCAATTTAGTCAAAAACACTCTGCAAAGTGTGAGCATCCTACAGGGAACTTCTAGTTCTACACAATTTTGTTTAATCAGCAAAAATAAACACCTCCTCATAAAAGGCAATTAAATTAGTCTGGTAAGAACTATTGTGCATAAAACAATGCTGGCACAAACTCCTAGTATTACTTTTTGTAATGAAGCCAAGTATCTTATCCCTTAATACCTCTTCCAAAAGCTTTCCAACCACTGAAGTTAAACTAACCTGCCAGAGAATGGGATTTTGGATAGCTACACCACATTAGCTATTCCTCATTCTCTTGGCACCATGCCAGACCTCAATGATTCCTGAAAAATTAAGTAAAGAGGTTTGGCAATCAGAGCAAAGCTCGTTTAGTATCCTAGAATGAATACCATCGGCTCTCATCAACCAGCTGCCCAGCGACATTAATGGCCCCACCACTGTTTAATTTTTTTGCCATTTACATATTCAAAAATAATTTTGGATTTTTTTTTACTTCTCACTTAAAAAATCATCCATGCAGCATCAGCTTATTTTACAGGCCAACCGCTTGATAATTTGCGACAAACCCTAAGCTTAGCTTCTCAAAAGCTGCTCAGAGCCCACTGAGCATGTGAGTGTCAGACACTTTCTAAGATGGTGACCCCCTTGTGACAAGTTTGAAGTCCTGAATTATTTGCTTCTATTGAGAAGCTGAAACTTCAGGCTGGTGCAATAAGTTCAGTATATACAAAACAGCATTTTTAGTCAAATTAATTTTTAGGGTTTAGTTCTAGTGATTGGCGAATTTGTCCCGTGAATTTTCCTCAAAATTTGCGAAACGCCAATTTTGACGCCTGGCTTGATAAAGGGGCATGCCCCCTGCATTAAAAAGTTTTGCATGGGTTAACCTGCAGCAACAGCCTTTTGTGCCAGTTTGCTTGCTTTCTACAGTGTCCTCAGAACCACATTTACCAATACGGTTACATATGAAAATGTTAGAAATGGTTAAAAACATGGTCATAACATTAACTTCTTTACATGCTAAATATATCCAAGCAGAAGGTTTGCCATGAAATCCCACTCTGTCTGGACTTTGCTTAGATTTCTATCAAGTGCTCAGATGTCCTAGATGGGTGGCTCGAGAGTCTAGGCCCTGACTACCCATTGGTCACTCTCTTTTGTTTTGTAACCTTAAGTTTCACTCTTGACATCATACTGTAGGTGTCATGCATACAAAGACATATATTGATATAAGAAAATAAGCTTTAAAAAAGGTTGTAGCATGAAAAGGTTTGCACAGAAAACGACAATATGTTCTTTATTTGTTACTCTCTCCATCTTTCACTATAGGACCATTTATAGCCAGTTGTCTAGAGATTATGAGACAAACAAAATTAAGTGGCAGGAAAGATTTCTCTAACACATTGAATTTTTGCTTAATTTGCTCTGACATATGTTAATCTAATAGCTCATTCTTCACACTGTTCCTTATGTTTCCAGCACAGCATAGGAGTGAAAAGAAGCAGGGAATACAGACTGTTAAAAAAAGTTGAATAATATTGCTCAAAGGCTTAACTCTCTAACTGATGGCGCTGCTAATTGCCTAGCAATTTATTTATTTATTTTTTTATATATTCTCTTTTTATTGAATAAAAAAAAGCATATTAAGACAGAACATAAACATAGGTATCAGGGTTAGAGTAATATCACAACAAAGATATAGAGTTGGACAGTTCTCAGAAAATCACAGTCAACAATATAACATTACACTGTCATATTTATCATAATACAAAATACGTCCCATACCGGGTTGCGATTCGTAACTGTTACAGCAATCTAGGGATCATTTGCTTTCAAAGTACACTCACATCTTGTCGAAAAACAAACAGATTAGAAGCAAACAATAAGATACCAAAATCAAATAGTTAACATAATAAAAAGGACCAGAAAGGACAGGAACAGAAAAAGAAAGGAGAAAAAGAAGAGTCAAAAAAGAAAAAGGGTCGCTCAGCCGTTATAATTCACTTTGACGGTATACAAGTAAGTCTCAACATAGATATATCAAGAAAAATATGACACGCATCTAAAGCAGATAAGCTCCTAGTCCGAGAACAAAAGTTTAAACTGATCTGATTCCAAAAATACAACCCATGTCGTCCAGGTTTTAATATATACCTCATGTTTCTCATATACATAACTAAGTAATTCCTCCACACGTTGAATCTCACCCATTTCTTTGAACCATTCTTGTAATGTAGGAGGTATCATGGATTTCCAATGACGAGGAATTATAGTCCTCGCAGCACTCAGACAGAAACCTACTAACGACTGTTTATATTTAAACATATTTCCTGGTAGCATAGACAGAATACCTATTGAAGGAATCATTGGAATATCCAGACCCGTTACTATGTTAATAACTTTAAACACTCCTTCCCAGAAGGGTTTTAACAGCAAACATGCCCACCATATGTGTGCGGGGGAACCTAGTGCTGTTTCACACCTCCAGCAAAGAGCAGAGACCTTAGGGTACATTTTGTGCAAAAGTTCAGGGCATCTATACCATCTAGAGACAATTTTATAATTTGTTTCCTGAGGTTTACACGCTATGGAAAATTTATGGGAAAGGAAGAAGCACGATTTCCATTGTTCATCACTAAATGTAGTTAGTAATTCCTTTTCCCAACTAACAGTATATTTAGGAAGCGTATCCACCGCCCCGGGACCTGACAACTTATACAATATAGAGATCCCGTGCCTAGGAGGGTCTGCTTGTAAACAGAGATCTTCGAAAGTAGTAGAGGGTGTATTCATTATCTGTCGATTCGCTGAATTTCTCAGCCAGTGTTGCAATTGAGAAAATTTCAATTGAGATAAAAAAGTTGCTGGTATATCAGGGCAAACAGTCTCAAATGGCAACATTAGCTTATCCTGCACAACCTGTCCACATATAAAATTGTCATTAAACCGTCTACCTAGGAATAAACCCTTGGTCATACCCGGAGGGAAATCAGGGTTACCAATAATTGGTGTCATTAAACCAATCCGGGAAATTAAATATGGAGCAGTTTTCAAGAAACAATCTGCCTGTGAAAGGGTGTCTCTGCATATTCTAGGCAATGTGTGTTTGTCAGGTCTGAGAGCGGGACGTAGCCACCACAGAGCTTGTATAGGTCTGTCGAGTAGTGATTGTTCAATTTGAATCCACTTCTTTTGATCTTTATAATGAAACCACTCAATAATTCTATTCAGAACCGAAGCTCTTAAATAACCCCTTATGTTAGGGAGACCTAGGCCTCCAATGGATTTATGCATCCTCAATACATTCCTACTGATTCTAGGGTTTTTCCTAGCCCAGATAAACTTAGTGAACGCTGATTGCAAAATAGTAAAGAAGCGAATAGGGGGTTGGATCGGGATAGCCTGAAATTGATATAACAGTCGAGGTAAAACATTCATCTTTATCAGACTAAGCCGGCCAAACCACGAAATGTGAGGTAACTGCCAATGATTCAAGTCTTTTACAACTTGAGAGAGGAGAGACATATGATTGAGTTGAGATAATTTCCCCAGGTCTGACGGAATATATATACCCAGATATTTTATGGCCTCAGATTTCCATTTAAATGGGAAATTGGTTTGCAACAATTGTTGCGATTTTGAGGGTAAAGAGATGTTCAAAGCTTCTGACTTATCCATATTAATCTTAAAGTTACTAAATTTCCCATAAGTTTTGAATTCAGTCATTAATGAGGGCAACGAGGTATGGGGGTTAGTAATGTATGTTAAGAGGTCATCTGCATATAGTGCTACCTTATGATGTTTTCCTTGTATCAATATCCCGGGTATATTAGGGTTATTCCTTATAGCTATTGCCAAATGCTCCATAACTAAAGCGTATAACAGTGGGGACAAGGGGCATCCCTGCCGAGTCCCATTGCTGATATGTATATAGTCAGTAAAATGGCCATTAATCTTAATTCGAGCCCGAGGTGAGTTATATAATGCCATTATCCTTTGTTGGGCTTTGGGACCTAGTCCTATTTGAGAAAGAGTTTTGGATAAGAAAACCCAGCTGACCCTGTCGAAGGCCTTCTCCGCATCAGTCGACAGGGCCAGCAGGGGAACTTTGTGGCGTTTAGCGTAATCAATAATAGTAATGGTTTTTAATATATTGTCTTTAGCCTCCCTGCCCATCACAAAACCTACTTGATCCGATCCAATAAGATATGGCTAATGAAGTTTGAGACGATCAGATAAAATTTTGGCGTATAATTTAATGTCGCTATTCAGCAGAGAAATGGGTCTGTAACTTTTACAAGAAAGCGGGTCCTTACCAGGCTTATGAATTAACGAAATGTGAGCTTCTAATAACGGACACGAGGGAATTGGGTATGTATCTATATTGTTAAAGGCAGCAAGCAAAGGATCTGAGAGATCGGATTTCAGAACCTTATAGAAAAGGGAAGAAAACCCATCTGGGCCCGGGCCTTGCTAGGAGGGGAGTTCGTAATTACCTTATGAAGTTCTGCAAGTGTTAACGGATCTTCGAGAGACTCTGCAACATCCTGGTTAAGGCAAGGAAGTGCCGTGTCATTAATATAATTATCCATTTCTTGGGAGAAACGAACATCCGTTCCCACCTGCGAACCGGGGATGTTATATAATTCAGTATAGTATTTTTGTAGCACCTTCGCAATCTCCTGAGTACTATAAACTATTCGGTCATTTTTTGATTTAATAGCCGGGATAAATGAAGTCCCTAGTTTAGATTTAACAGCCCTTGCTAAACACCTACCCGGTTTATTACTATGTTCGTAAAAGTAGCTTTTACATTTCTGACAAGAGTAAATGGATTTCCTATTAAGTTCAGATTTCAACAATTCTCTAGTTAAAGTGAGCTCCTCGTGAGTATCCCCAGAAAGTGAGTTTTTATGCGATTGTTCTAGGTTCACGATTTTCTTAGTTAAATCAAAAATGAGCTGGGATCGTGCCTTTTTAAGTCTGGTGCCATGTTTGATGAGGATACCCCGTAGTACCGCTTTGAGTGCTTCCCACTTTATTACTGGATGAGTAACATCTGTGACATGGACTTCCTTAAAAGCTGCTATTTCTTTTTTCAACTCCCCAAGGCAGTCCTTATCCCTTAGCAGAGATTCATTCAATCTCCAAGTCCAAGATTTACGTTCCACCGAGGGAAGGGATAAATTAACAAATATTGGGGCAAGATCAGACAGAAGTTGAATACCTATAGTACAGTTCGAAACCCAATCTAATGCAACATGGGAGAGAAATAGGTAATCAATTCTGCTATAGGTTTGATGGACCTGTGAAAAGAACGTGTAATCTTTATCTTTGGGATGGGCTATTCTCCAGCAATCCATCAATTGGTTACTATGGAGGTGGGCCTTAACTTTCTTCAATGTGGCATAGGGGACGCTCGTCTTACCCGAGGACGTATCAAGTCTGGGGTCTAAAGCCAAGTTAAAATCACCACCTAACAGAAGTACTCCTTGAGAGAAACTTTCAAGCTGGGCCATCATGGAGTCCACAAATTTGTGTTGATTTAAATTAGGAGCATAACAATTTACTAGTCATAATGTGACCCGATAGATTTATTTTCACAAAAATAAATCTCCCTTTCGAGTCTGCCTTCGAATCCAGTATTGATACATTAAGATTTTTATGAAACGCAATAGCAACACCTTTGCTTTTGGAATCCGGAGTGTCACTAAAAAACCAAGTGTGATAGAATTTGTTACTAAATTGTGGTCTGTGGCCCAGCTTAAAATGAGTTTCTTGCAAAAACAACACCATAGCTTTTTGTTTATGCAAACCTGACAAGATTTGAGATCGTTTCGTAGGAGAATTGAAACCTCGGACATTATAGGAGCAAACCAGAAGATCATGCATGGTCATATCTACGAGAGCGGAGCTGCTTAATAGAACGGCTGAGCGACTGAAAGAGAAGAACAGGCATTAACATTGAGAGCAATGCATTCCCAAATGGGGATAAAACAATAGAATGACATTTCTGAACAATGACCTTGCTGTAAACCAGAGTAACAGTCTCGGAGACAGACAAAGTATGTCTTGGTTCAGTGGACCTATGTGGGGGCATAGGTTGTAACACAAACATATTATAGTGTTGAGCACAAAAACTAGGAAGTGATTGTTAGAAAACACTAAATGAGAGCACCATAGGTGCAACAGAGAAATCTAAGTGAAATCAAACGATAAACATTTCGGGCCATTTTGTAACTAAGGGCTGACTCAGGGGCGCTAAAAAGCACAGAATAGTTGAAATATAAGCATGAATGAAAAAACCCTCATCATGTAGTAACCAGTCTTTTCTTGGTTGGCGTACTCTGGCCACTTCTTGGAGTTTGCTCCCTTGTCTGACGGTTATTCCGGTTAGATGGACCTTTCTGTGTATAGGTAGATGAGGAGATCCAGTCCCATGAGTTCCAATCAGGAATCTGTACCTGTGGTAGATCAAAACAGTCCAAGAAAGAGGCGATATCTCTGTGTGACTTGACCGTGATCGCTTTCTCATCTTTCATAGCAATCAGCGCAAAAGGAAAGCCCCATTTATATCTAATTCCACGTTCCGTAAGCAGATCAAGAACTGGCTTAAGGGATCGTCGCAGCCGCAATGTATGTCTGGATAGATCTTGGTATAGTCGCAATTTCCCATTTGCGAAATCTATGTCCCCTTTGTCCCTGGCCTTGAGCATAATCATTTCCTTCACTTTGTAAAAATGAATCCTGCATATAACATCTCTGGGGGTAGCCGAAGTTGGATCCTTAGGCCTCAATTCCCTGTGAGCTCTGTCTATAATTATAGGATTATCAGGCTGTTCTCCAAGTAAATCGTTGAATAATGTAAGCAGGGTACGGCCAAGGTCCGCATGGTTTATAGACTCTGGAATGCCTTTAATCCTGATATTATTGCGCCTAGAGCGATTTTCTTGGTCATCAAGAAGGTTCTGAAGATACAAAAACCTGTCTTCATAATGCGTCATGGTCTGTCTCATTTGTTTCAGCTTATCGGTATTTTTGTTAACAGAAATCTCTAACTGCGTATGTTTTTCTCCAATTTCTGACAATTTATTGTAAATCGTAGAGATCTCAGATTTTAGCGTAGTTTCTGTCTTTATTACCAGGATTTCGATGTCCTGGCGTGAAGGTAGTGAGAGGATATGAGCCCTTAGGTCTGCATCCAGGGCAGGGGTCGTGCATGACTCTCCCAAACTGCCTTGACTTTGGGCTATGTGGCTCCGAGAGGGGAGATCCTCTGTAAAAGTAGTATGGTGAAGACTACTAGGTGACTTGGTCTTATCCAGACCATTTTAAGTGTCTGTATTGGGGTTGGAAACCGAATTTTCCAAGATGGCGCCTGTGGCCCAGTTAGGCGGTATGCATGGAGAGGAAGGGGAGACCTGCCAATCATCGCCACTTTCCCACTGAGGCGAATCTCTTGGGCGAACTGCGTGTGTGGTAGTAGAGTGGGATAATAAAGAGATACTTGCCGGTGCGTCCTGTCCATCCGACTGGTCTCCCCTTTCCATTCCGCCGTCTATGCGATCAGCAGAATCGCTGCGGAGATGCGGCGCTTCCCAAGATGGCGCCTGAGCTTCCGCCTCAGTCAGCATGTCCGAGCAAGAAGCTGAGCGTCTTTGAAAAAACTTGGTAAGGTGGGATTTCTGCGGGATAACTTGTTTGTCTGGACTCTTACGACTTTTCTTTGTCCTGCCCATATCAATAGAGTGTCTTAGAAGCCCAAAATAAAGCGAATATCGTCTCTGTGCACGGAGCTCTGCAATTCAGCGTCTGCTCTCCGTCATGTCCAAGCCACGCCCCCCAATTTATTTATTTTAAATGCACTTTATAAAAAAAAAAAAAAAGAATAGATTCTATACCACTGGAAGTTTTTTTTTGCTATCTGGAGCAGGACATGCGGAGAGACTGACTATTGGCATATATACACATAATCATATTTATGTGTATTTAAGTGTATTTCTATTAAGACATTTATTAAAAGGCTTTACACTATCATAAAAACATGTTTTAGACCAAATGTGTTACTAATTGGGAAGCAGAAGTTGCTCAAGATGTAAACACCATAGAAAATTTGCAAAAATATTAATACAAATCCACATTTCACAATTTACACAGTTTATTGCATACCAAACTTTTAATAAAGTATTTTGTATTTTAAATACCTGCTTGAAAGTGGCATAATTTTTGGGGGGGTCACAAAATAACTGCTTTTTCAACAATATGTTTTTATTGCATTTACTGTGCACTAGTCTACAGTAAATGGCAAAACATGCCATGATTTTTCTTCAGGAGGTTGAGTTGTAGTATATATTGTGTGCAATGGAAAAATCTTCAGCTTTTTCGCTTACCTCATGTATAACACATCAGGGTTAGACTATAGAAAGGTTATTTTTCAATTTTTTCTGCAATTTCAAAATGTTCTTGCTCTAAAAATCATGAACGTCAATACCAGTATAAAAAAAAACTATTTTTTTATATTTGTTATGAATAAAAACATGAAAAACTTGAATCTAAACGTTTGCAAGGTCATGTAGTTCATACATGATTTGCAAGGTCATGAAGTCAATAGGAGCGATTTATTCATTTCGAGATTTTTTATTTAATATAGTATTAATAACAGCGACAGTGCTAAAATAAAAACATTTGAGATTGAAAAGAATAAAATTAGATAAAATAACAGAGCTGAATCAGGTAGAAATTTCGAACGTTTAATAATAAAAGTGATATTTTGTTATGATGTGTTTGTTTCTCACAGTATTATGCATGTTGGACACATTTGTTGAAAGACAAAGCAGCTTAAATGGCTGTACACTGTATGTTGGAACCAGTTATTTCAACACAGATTAATTGTTCCCAATGTTAGAATTGAAGTGTGCAGGGTATAATTGAGACACTCTGATGTAAGCACACAGCACAATATAAGCTTGAAGCATCTGTGTGAATATAATAGTAAATTGTATTTCTCACTATATCTCAGCATTTGTAATAACTTGTTTATCAGCATCAAGTCTTAAATGCTCATTATATTATGAACTGCATGAGGAGAAAAGCTGTCATTGTACTTTACCATTCCTCCAAATGTGAGTATTTACAGTTAACATGCTCTCAGTATGATATATGTCACACTATGTGGATTTAGGGAAAGATGCTTTCTCGTTCTGCTAAAATACATACTACACATACAGTAAATTTGATACAAGATCATTTTATAATAAGTGATAAGTTAATCCCATCTGACATGTTTTGTCACTCAGGGGTGCTTCACCAATGAGGCGAGTTGAGGCTGTCGCCTCAGGCGGCAGCGCCCCACTAGGTACCAGGGGCAGCAAAAATGCTGCTCCTGGTACTTTAAGAGCGAATTTCCGGGGGAGGGGGGGCAGCAGCAACTGCTGCTGCCTCAGGCGGCATAGAGGCCAGGATCGCCCCTGTTGTCA
Source organism: Xenopus laevis (assembly GCF_017654675.1). NCBI lineage: Eukaryota > Metazoa > Chordata > Amphibia > Anura > Pipidae > Xenopus > Xenopus laevis. The sequence continues at coordinate 95,597,411 of NC_054378.1, forward strand.
CTGGGTGCAAAGGACAATTTCAGGCACTAGTCACTATGTTTATCCATAAATACAGCTTCCCCCCCTCCCCATACCCCAGCATAATTGCAGGTAATGCACTTAAACATGAGCAGTTGTGTCTACACGTTGGAATCAAAGTTCAACCCAATACTTTAGGCACAAGCTTGCTACATTGATGAATGCAGACATTGAAACCTTGGAGCTACCACGATCTTTATATCAAGTGTTTATATAGTTTGCCAGAACCTGGACCAAATTGATTATTTTAGTGTTTATGTACAATTACCAGAAGGCTCCCTGTAATTGCCGTTTGTGTAATTTCTGGACATTATACTGTAAGTGGCACTTGAGCACGTTGTAGCTTTTTGCAACAAATGTACGTTTTATTTGAATTTAAGATGCTAAACATAAGATATTTGGGCACTTCAATACAAGCCAGTTCCAAAATGTCTTATCATCTCTATTGATGAGCAAATTTTTTCACCAGACATGGTTTCACTGTGAATTTCTGCATTTTGCCATCTGCAGAAACAAAAATTTGCATCCGAGTGATATTCCCTTTAACTATACTTTATACTGGCAAATATTGTTTACAAGAAAAGAAGTTCATTCATAGCAGCAATAACCAAATTCTAACACCTATGAACGACTAGTGTTTTTGTATCTTAAATATTGAATGAAATGTGGAGTTCATGGCTTCACCAATAGGTATGCAGATAGATGAAAGCTGTTGTGTCTTTCCTTGAAGTTAAAAGAACTCAAATCCACCCTGCTGTTGAGTCCCCATAGGCTATCGTGTTCCTTTGACCAATCTGCTATAATGTATCATGCCTTTATCTCTAAAGAGTACGCTGCATCTAAAGTTAAAGATATTTTCTCACTGACATTGTATATTAATTCAGTTTTGATTTATTTCTTGCTGCTAGGCTGTGTGTACAGCTTGTTAAAGGGTCACTGTTTCTTAAAAGTATGATTTTTCAAATTATATTAGAGAACAAACCAACAAAACTTGCAAGTTCAATATACAGTAGCTGCATTTACTTATTTACTTTTCAGGGTTTCTACAACTAAACACATGAATACAAATGTATTATGCTGCCTTAGTTGCAAAGGGCACTCAATTTAGTTAGAAATTATGTATAATATTTCACGATTCTATATTAAAGGTGTAACTATGAGTGTGTGTTGAATTTTTAAAAATCAGTTGGACTATTCTGTGGTTTGTGGCATAAAAGGCAGCGGCAGGTCATTTAAAAGGTGAGATGTCACAATGTCTCCTGAATTGAAAAGAGTGGTTCATTTACTGTCCTTTTCTAATAACAAACATAGGCCATCATTTTTCCTATCCTTCAATACTACAGGTTAAGAAAATCGCATATAGGGTTATTGTTGGGATAACTGGACTTTTGCTTTCATATTAAATGCTAGTGGGTTCCTTATAGGCAAGTTATTTTATAAAAAAGTGCAGTCAGCCTTTTTCCCCCCAAAATGCAGCATGTTTCCCAGAATTACCACAGGGCAGAGGACCAAAAGAAATTATATGGAAGTGCAAGTTTTGCTAATTGATAGGCTGGTAGTTTTAAATGGAAGGATGCAATGGATAGAAATTTAGCATGCAATGTGGGAGGTCCACAAAACCAGCAACTAACCCTGCTTCAGCCTTATGGTAGTATTATACTAATTTTATATAGTGTCAATATACTGTAGTTACACATTGCTTCATATATATTGATCATTATTTGCATTAGTCCCTACCCCCAGGGGCAATCCTGCCCAATTTGTAGCCTGAGGCGGCCTTAGTTTTTGATGCCCCCCGCCTCTCACCTTCAGCGCCGAATGGGTCCACGTCGCTAGTGCAGAGAGCGCAATTGCACTAGAAGAGCCGAATTTCCGGGTTGAAAAACGGAAATTAGGCTCTTAGTTACTATTTTTGCTGCCCCTGGCTGCCGCCAGAGGCGAGTGCCTCAATTCTCCTCATTGGCGGAGCGCCCCTGTCTGCCCCACCTAAGTTTCAAATCTAAGGATACTGTGACACCCTGCCTGGAGTTGAACCAGCGATTTGGTGCTTTCATGTGGTTTGCATTACCCCTGCTCTATATGAACAGTCAGCTAAGGTCTTTGTTAATAGCTATAGCTATTGCTGTAATTGCAAGTAGGCATGGCTTTTTTCACCTGTTGTAAATCTGTCCCAAAGTGATCAGATAAGCCCTTAGTTTAGCTACTTTATATAACCCCCTGCTCTTGCTTCATTGCCCAACCTACTGTAAGTCTATTTTAGATAGTTCCTGGGTGTGCTCCTGGGTGTGCTCATTGTCTGATTTATTGTTTTTGACCCTAGCCTGTCCTTGACCTCTGCTGATTCGCTGCCTGAACCAACCTTGCCTGATTACAGACTACCCTTATGGATTTTGACTCTGTACTGCACGTCGATAATCGATGCCTGGCCTGTTCCACTACACTTACTCATTCCTCCTTTTACATGTTTCAGTTCTCATTGCCTGCCCAGAACTCTCACCTTAGTTCTCTCACTTTATGTCCTGGCGGCTTAAGTAGCGAAGAACTCCTCCCAACATGAAAGGCAGCTGTAATAGGAAGAAAGAGCCATGGCCAGAACCTTGGTGTCTGTTCTGGGTTTTGGGATACCAAACGTGACAGATCTTAGCAGGCAGACTCACACACCATATTACCCATTTCATCAGAATCCAATACTGAAATCGATATTTTATATTTTCCTGCCCGGTATTTTATATTTTCCTTTGCAAATGCAGTTAATATAATGCTTATAGAATTATCTCATGAAATGGATAAAAAAGTTAAATGTGATAATATATTGGGGCAGATTCACTAAAGGTCGAAGTGGCCAATGCCAGCATCAGTTCGCCAGAAATGCCATCCACAGGGACATCGCCAATTCACCAACAGGCATAGAGGACAATTTGCTAGCGAACAAGACAGTCGGTAGCATACGCTCGCACCCTATCGCAAGGCTCTGGCGATCAAAAAAAAAAAAAAAATACCCTGTAATAACTCATGTCAAGTTTTGGGAAACATTTTGGTTGGAGCAGTAACTAAATTTGTTTTCCCTTTCTCTGCAGATGCACATTTAAAAACAGATGTTGAAATGGAAAAAGGGTGAAGTGCTATAAAAATAAGAAGCAAGCTAAACTGCCTAAACTAAAAAAAAAACTAAACTTTAAAAGCTCAAATAAAAAAAATGCTGAACGATGCTTTATAAAAAAAGAATACATCTTAAACCTCTAAAAGTCCAAATTGCTTAAATCACTAACCCACTAACTTCTATAGGACTTAAAACAACTTTTCCCTGGTGAATGTTTGCATTACTGTGTAATGCTATTTTGGGCTAGAACAGGATGTCTAGCTAATCAGCTAGACATGGCTCTGTGGAAGGTAGGAAGGAAAGATGTTGTTGAACTACTACTCACACTTAAAAATAGAATAAAGGACCCCAGGAGGTCCTTGCAGCAAACAAAAATAAATCTTTTATGGTCTAAAAAATAGATCCACAGGGTTATACTCACTATCCACAAGGCAAGGTGTTAGCAAATGGTAATATAGTAGGACAGTTAGGCAACACAGCTCTGGAAGCAGTTAGGGTAGTTGAAGGTACACTGCTAGGATTGCATGCCCAAGGTGGCCCAGATCCCATACAGTGGAATGATCAGGGACCCGGAGAATGAATCTAATTCTCTATCCAGCTGTGGTCCCTTCACTTTAGACAGACTCAGAGCAACACCCTACTACAATCCTTTTAGGAGCACAAGCTGCTTGTGCGAATTAACCTCTCTGACTCTCTCCTAGAGAGTTCTATTAAAAAGTTAGCCTGTCTCTGGCTAAGCCTCTGTCATGTGGTCCCTGCTCCCCGACTTATCACTACCGGTCCCTCTAGGGCAGAACAATATACTGCATGTAGTAGACATCTCAACAATTCTGTATTGCACAGACATGACATTTAATGTAGTCCTACTGTATAAATGAATGAAGCATAAAATGGGCATTGTGCCCAATGATGCTTTTAACTGTAACTCTGTGCCTGTAGAGTCTATTCTCTTGTATAATAAGCTTCATTATGCTACCCAATAAATGGAAAACAAGATAAATGAGTCAATTATATCTTAAATCACAGGCATTTATCTTTTAAGAAATTAAAACATAAGCAGGAATTACCAAATTGCATGCAAATCACCACAATCACCACTTTCTACATCAATTTACTTAACAGATCCAAAAACATTCCATATGATTGTGTAGCCTGTAAACAACATTTTACCTTTTTCAGGTTACCTTAGTAATGGATTTGCATTCAATATATTAAGTGGCATAATATGCAACTTGTGACCATGACAATCCCTTTTGTTTTCATTTTATGAAACCCTTACATAATGGCTTCTAATATCAGATCTTGTTAGGCGAGTTTCAGTGGGACACTGTAGTTAAGATATGTGGTAACTTTTTTCTTGACTTCACAGCCAAATCATTGCATTAAACACAAAAAGAACAAGTCCATTACTCACAATGTAATGTAAAAATTCCACCTGACATAAGAAACATGAAAATGAGTTTTAGCAGAACATCAAATGAATATTAAACAGGTTGAAATATGAATATAAAAAAGGGTATGGCTTGCTGCACTGAACATACTGAATTTGTATCTGTAGAGATTAGGAATGATTTCTTTATAAGTATCAAGATGGGTGTGTTGCAATGAGTAAACCATAAAAAAAGAAAACTATCAAGATTTTACCAAGAAAACAAATATATTAAATCTGAATGCAAAAGTGTTTAAATTGTTCTGCCCATAAGCCTTATTATCCTTGCATGTGTATTGCATTGTAGAGTATGCTATTGCATGGTAAAGCCAAACAAGGATGTTTGCCCTTATGGACCAAAACAATGAAAATTAGAAGGCCAGTTCAGCAGTGCCAACGCTAGAGGTAGGCAGATAAGGTATGTGCCTAGGGTGCAATGGAGGAGGGAACGCCAAGCATTTACATATACTGTCTGCCTACCCCTAGTTCAGGCCCTGGGGGCTGCATGACAAGGGATCCGAATGACCAGCAGCCAAATGACACTGGTTTATGTTTAAAGATTGGCAGAATCAAATATAGCTGATTTTAGTGAGAAACAATGAGTCAAGGCAAGGGAAAGATGGTCTGGGGGTGGAGAAAAAGAGGCATGTGATGTCAGGGGAAGAAGCAGTTCACTTCCTTATCTTCTGAGCAGGTAGAAACATCCCATCCTCCCCCTTCCAGATCCCCTGTTCCAGATTAGATCACCAGTGAATGCACAGACATAGGGTAAAGTTCAATGGGGCATTTTATATTAACCCAGTAAAACCTTTACACAAGAGCATAATTCATAACTGTGGAAAACATGTATTATGCACCACAGCTGTGTCAAATGTACAGTTCACCCTTCCTATATGTTCTACATATATCAGGTATTTAAAGGGATACTGTCATGGGAAAAAAAAAATCTCAAAATGAATCAGTTAATCAGTTAATTTTAAATTAAAAAATTGTGTAAAACATGGACTTTATAATAGAGACCATTATATCCCTTAAAGGGATACTGTCATGGGAAAAAAATTTTTTTCAAAATGAATCAGTTAATAGTGCTGCTCCAGTAGAATTCTGCACTGAAATCCATTTCTCAAAAGAGCAAACAGATTTTTTTTATTTTCAATTTTGAAATCTGACATGGGGCTAGACATATTGTCAATTTCCCAGCTGCCCCAAGTCATGTGACTTGTGCTCTGATAAACTTCACTCACTCTTTACTGCAAGTTGGAGTGATATCACCCCCTCCCTTTTCCCCCCCAGCAGCCAAATAAAAGAACAATGGGAAGGTAACCAGATGACAGCTCCCTAACACAAGCACACAATAAGCTATACTCTCAAACTGTGAGGACGTGCTGTGAGTGTGCTCTGTGGAAGTGTGTATCCCCAGGCCCTTGCGGGTCTGGGGAGGATAGTTTTCATTTTTTGGAGTGATCCCCCCCCCCTTTCTTTAATTTCACCCCGTGCTTATTTTTTGGACTTTTTGATTTTTTTTCACTTAAAAAACTTTGGGAAGTCTGCTATCTTCCCTCAAGGTGAGAAAAAAACCCAGAGACACCCCCTGGGAACATGCAGCGTTCCAGGCTGGAAAGTAGAAGGAGGTCTGCAGAGAGTAATGTAGCAGTACCTGGAGACCGGACGAAAAAGGCAGCAAAAGGGAAGGCTCTGAAAGTTGCTTTGGACAAAAGTGGTCTCTCAGCTGGAGAGACTGAAACTGGTGCTGGCAGCCATCCAGAGAAGGATCCGAATGCAGGAGCTGCTGTGGGAAGCCATAGCAATTCTGCAGAGGAGACAAATGCGGAAATGACCGAAGTCTCGGGGAAAGCACCGCGAGAGTTCGAGTCATCTGGCAGAATGGAGGAAGCAGCCAGCACAATCGCACACAGAGCGCCCTGCAAGAGCCAAGGTCTCGTCTGATCTCAGAAACATCAATTACAGACACCAGACAGGGGGTGAGTGAATCTGCAAAGAATGTGACTGCAGCTGCAGGAGCTGCAGCTTGTGAGAGGGGGGAAGGGAGCTCAGAGACTTATGTTAATGAGAGGCAGACTATGGACACTGATCTGAGGTCTGTTTCATTAAAAGAAAAAGGGGGAAATTTAAGTGGAACTTTTGTTACTAATTTGGATAACTCTGGACATGCAGGGAAGGACAATGAAAGTACTGGGGGAAGTAATGTAATAGAATATGACAAGATCATGAGTGCTTTAAATGAACTTAAATGTTTAGAAACAAAGCAGAATGTACTGACAAAAGGGATTGATGTACTAATTAAGGATTTACGACTGCTTAAAGGAGCCAAAAGAACCAAAGCAATAAGGGAACTGACTTATTTAAATAAGGAAATGGAGGATGTGGAAGTTCAGATTAAAACTGTTCTGGACATTATTGAACCATGGAAGGAACTTTATGCAAATAAAAAACGTTTTGAAGAAATGAAACAAGAGGGTGGGGATGTGGCCGCAGAAAGACTTTTTAAAATATCAGAATTATTGAAAGAAAATGCTTCTCCCCCTAAACAAAAAAAATCTTCTGATAACGATTTACCATTTATTGTTTTTGATGACCCAATTGAACAGGTTGTTACTGATCCTATGCCAGAAATGAATGCTGATATGCAACCTAATAATATGCCTAATGTTCAGTCTGAAAATGTTGAAAGAAATGCAGATGGTGGAGAAAATAATGCAAATGTTTCTGTGAAACCCAAGGAAGTAGGCAATGTGTGGGGTCAGAAAAAACTGTTTGGGAATGTGCAGACTGGTGGGGAGGAAGAGGAGGATGATTATGGTAAACGTAAAAATGCTGTTAAAATTAAGTGGACAGGAGAGAGGGAAGATTTTCCTAGCAGGAGATTTGTAGGTAAGATTTTGGTGAAGCAGTTACTTGGTTTCTCAGAGGAGGATGTTTATGCTATGATAAGTGTTACAGACATGGAGTTTGATTTGAGCTTTAAGTTGTCACAGGGACTAGAGGAGTTTTGGTGGAAATACAATTTGACAAAGAATGCTAAGGAATGGGGACAATTTAGAGATATCCCAATTTCCAAGCCGGAGTTACAATGTTACTATTCTGAAAAATGAGACTGTGCACCAGGAGGATGTTTTGATCTGGTTAAAGAGACAATGTACTGTTGTATCCCCTCTAGTCAAGATCTATGATGAGGAAGGTTTCTGGGTAGGTGGCTACAAAGTACAGGTAAAATTAAATTCTGAAGGTTATATACAAAGGCATTTACCTACATCCTTTTTCATTGGGAAAGACAGGGGAGTTTGCTTCTATGTGGGACAACCTAAACTCTGTTTTAAATGTGGGGCTAGAACACATTTGGCTAGTAAATGCAGTGTTAAAAAATGTGCCTTTTGTGGAGAAACAGGACATCTTAGTAAAGAATGTGAGCAACAAATCAAATGCAATCTTTGTTTAAAAACCGGCCATGCTTACAGAAACTGCCCAGAAGCCTGGAGGAATGTAAAAAAATCATGTCCTAACATAGAACAATTAAAAGAAAACATGGTAGAAACTGTCCCGGAAAAACAAATACAAGTGTGTAAACAAGCAGAAACTGCAGCACAGAGTAACGTTATCCCAACCCCTAGTGAACAACAGAAAGGGGGAGAATGGAAAGATGTGAGAAGGGAAAATAAAAAAGGGGAGAGGTAAGGAGGGAAACCAGATCAAGGAGAGTTGAGAAAAAAAATGTAATCGGCAAAATGACAATCGAGAGCCAAAACAGGTACGAGGTTCTGGGAAAAAAAATCATGGGGGGGAAGAGGTTGAAGAGTTGGAAAAAATGGAGGAGGAGGAGGAGAGAGAAAAAAGAAAAAATCAAGTACAGGACACGAGCAGGAAAAAAAGTAAAAAAGATCAGGAAGAGTTGTCCCAAGAACTTGAATGGGAGTCCCTAGATGAAGAGGAGATGATGGAGGTAAATCTAGGCCCCAGGGTACAGGTCAAGAGAGTTGGAGATGAGAGTAATGCCCCTAAAAAAAAAAGAACAATAATGGATTTATCAATTGATTTTTTTACCATAAATACGAACAGTATCAAAAATAAGAAAACGCGTTTTGCTGCATATGAATATCTTAAAGATATAGATATCTTTTTACAAGAGACAAGACTCTCATCTCTAAATGATATAAAAGAGGCAAAGAGAGAATGGAGGGAAGGCCTATCCTTCTGGTCCCTGAGCACAGAACCAGCAGGGGGGGTAGGCATTCTATTTAAAGGCAACAGGCATGTAATTATTAAAAAAATAATTGATGTCTAATATTAGATGTCTAATATTAGATATTTCATTTGAAAATAAATTGATTAGACTTATCAATGTGTATGGGCCACATACAATTTATGAAAGAAGATCATTATTGAAAGAAATTAAGCCATTCCTTTTCACATCAATCCCAATAATATTCGCAGGAGACTTTAATCAAGTCTTAGGAGAAAAGGATAGAACTGGCAAAATTAATAAATATGAAAGTTTATTTTTTAGAAACTTGATCTCTGATGCAGGTATGGAAGATGTGGCTACTTGCAATGGGAGGGAAGGCCTCCATACATACAGATGCGGTCAGAGAAGCAGTAGGATAGACTTTATATTTGTTAAAAAAGGTGGAGTTCATTCTAATTTTAGAGAGATAGGAGTTGAATTCTCTGACCACGTGGGTTTGTACTTTCATTATGGTGCAGTGGGGGTTTGGAGTTTGGAAAGGGTCTTTGGAGACTTGGCAAAGAGATACTAGAGGAGGAGGAGACGAAAGTTGCTTTTAAGGAATTTTTGGAATTGCAAAAAACCAGAATAGATTTTTTTGATTCTGTTGTGGATTGGTGGGACTTGGCTAAGGATTCTTTCCGTACCTTTTTCACTTCTACCTCTTAAAAAAAGGGAGGGCCAGAGAAAAAAAGAGAGTCAATCTTTGAGAAGGAAACTTGAAATCTGTATTTCGAAAGGGGAGGGGGGAGAAAAAGTAAACCAGCTTAAGTATTTGTTGAGACAGCATCAGTATGACCGGTTTAAGCCCCTGGTTCTGGAGAGGGACTATGGGAAATCTTGTTCCCCAGACCCTTTTCAGAATTGTAAGGAGACTGTTAAGAGGAAACTGGTTGAAGGTCTTTATGACTCCCAGGGTAAGTTAGAAAATTCTAGGGAGGGTATCCTGGAGGTTGTGGAGACTTACTATGCTGAACTCTACAGAGAACAAGCTTTGGATGGAAAAAAGATTCAAGCTTTCCTAGAGGAGACCCCAGTCACTGACACTGCTAATTTGGACCTGTCCCCTTTGGTATCAGAGATCACAGAGGAAGAAGTAAGACAGGCAATTGATAAACAACAGAAAAAGAAGGCCCCTGGACCAGATGGGTTCACAGCGGAATTTTATGTCACTTTTAAGGAAGATCTGGTTCCAGTGTTGGCCCAAGTCTTTAATGCATGCCTGTCAGAAAAACATCAGTCTCCATCTATGCAGTCTTCTTCTCTGATTCTGATATCAAAGGGGAAAGATTCGAGGCACATTGGGAATTGGAGGCCGATTGCCCTTCTTAATTGTGATAGGAAGATTCTGGCAAAAATACTTTCACAGAGGTTGGGTGTGGTGGCAGGTCCTCTCTTATCTGCATCTCAATTCTGCTCAATAGAAGGTAGAAGTATTTTCGGGGCTATTCTTTCACTAAGGGAAGCACTGGAGAGATGTAAAGCTTGGAAGTGGGGTAGATACTTTCTGTCTTTAGACCAAGCTAAAGCCTTCAATAAAGTCAATCATGAATATATATGGGCGGTTTTGCACAGATACGGTATTCCGGAACAATTCATAAACTGGATTAAAGTACTGTATAAAGAGGCAAAAAGCTTTCCATTGATTAATGGTTGGAAAGGCGAGGACTTTTCGGTGAAGGCTGGTGTGAGACAGGGGTGCCCTTTGAGCCCGCTCCTGTATGTTTTCTCTTTGGATCCTTTCTTGAGGAGACTGCAGGAGTGTGGGCTTGGGGGTGTTCCGCTTCCATTGGGCCAATCCTTTAAGTCCCTCGCCTTTTCGGATGATATAACTTTAGTAATATCAAAACCTGAGGAGGAGGGAAAGGTTTTGGAGTGTATCAGAAGCTACTCTGAGGCCTCAGATTAATCATGAAAAATCAGAAGCTTTTTGGAGTTTAGACGGGGAACCAAGTTTTAGACTTGAGAAATTCCCAGTAGCCTCAGATCTAGTTAAAATCTAAGGGATCAAATTTGGGAAGGGAGATCTTGATAAGGTAAACTGGGAAGAAAAACTGAATACTGGTCTGGCAAAAGTTCAGCGTTGGAAGGCTTGGAAGCTGACCTATAGAGAAAGGATTGACATTATTAAGACTTTCTTGATTCCGCTCTTCCTTTTCGTCTCTTATGTCTTCTTGTTGCCAGAATCTTTCTATGCCCGGATCCAGAGCCTCTTCTTCCAAATGCTTTGGGGAAGTAGGCTCAACCCAGTAAAAAGAGGGATTACTTTCCTGCAGAAGAAAAAGGGAGGGTTGGACATGCCGTGTCCTGTGGTTTTCTTCTGCACCATCTTCCTAAAGTTTAACTTTGGAGGGGTGGTGCAGGGGAAAGAGTCTCTGTGGGAAGTCAGTGTAAGAGATTGGGCATCACCTTTCATCAAAGATTGGCTACTCGGTGGTAGAGTGAAAGAGGTAAGGATAAGAGGAGGCCTTGTTCCCACTTATCTGCGACAAGCGGTTAAAACAGTAAAAAAATGGAACTTCAGTTCTGATGAATTAAGATCATTGCATAGAAAATTGCTCTATTGGAAAGTTATAAACTTACATTTTGCATCTCCAATAGAAGTAAAAGATTGCCCAGAAGAGACTTTAGCAGAAAGCATTAAGTTCCTTACACATAAAAGAATGCCAAGGAAATTTTGGGACACTGCATGGCTGTCGTTACAGGGCAAGATGTATGTGAGAGGCAATTTAAAATACCTCAATGTGGTAGACAGAGAGTGTCCATGGGGATGTAAAGTGGATGAATCTCAAGAGAATTTTCTCATAGATTGTCCAGTTTCTAGCTCATTAAGAGAAAAAGTGGCAAGACGTATGAACCTAAATCTAATAAAAGATTTAGATTTTGCAGAATTTTCTTACGGAGTGGTCAAAGGTAATAGAACTGGTGGAAGAAACAAAAACACTTTGTACATCATTCTTGCAGTAATACGATATCACCTGTGGCACATGAGGTGCAGAATGACTACAAGTCAGATTGAAATGTCAGTAGAAGCGGTAACAGAGGCAATCAGTAGAGATGTCACTTTTATTAAGTCAAAAGAATTTGAAATTTCAGAGACACATAAAAAAATGTGGGAAGGACTTTGTTTTTCTTGCTGAAATGTAATATGAAAAATGTAATATGTGACTGATTGTAACTTTTTTCTAGTTTGATTTATTGTAAATCTGAATATTTTTAAATAAAATTCCCTAACACAAGATAACAGCTGCCTGGCAGATCTAAAAACAGCACTCAATAGTAAAAACCCATGTCTCACTGAGACACATTCAGTTACATTGAGAAGGAAAAACAGCAGCCTGCCAGAAAGCATTTCTCACTTAAAGTACAGGCACAAGTCACATGACTGGGGGCAGCTGGGAAATTGACAAAATGTCTAGCCTCATGTCAGATTTTAAAATTGAATATAAAAAAATCTCTTTGCTCTTTTGAGAAATGGATTTCAGTGCAGAATTCTGCTGGAGTAGCACTATTAACTCATGCGTTTTGAAAAAAACATGTTTTCCAATGACAGGATCCCTTTAAGTATCAAAAGGTGTTGATGAACAGGGATGAGTTTAATATATAATATCACTGTTGATGGATTACTTTTCAGGGACAGTGGTCATGTAAGCAATCACTAAAAAAAAAAAATGAAACTGCAACTTGCATCCAATTTACCCAAGCAGATATGGGGGCTCATTTATAGTGGATATTTAAAAAGCCTAACACGTTTGGTGTATTTAATGTACATATATAATTGCGTCTTTGTATTAGCGCTGTGATTGACCTTAAGAGCTTTTAAAATATGTCATATTTTCAAATTGTGAATATATGTGTGCACAAGGGCATTTCTTTGTATTCCAAATACACCAAACTGTTGGTGGGGGAGAAGAAATACATTGAACATTTTGTAGAAACTGTACTTTTATAAACACAAAATTACAATCAACGCTATATGCACACACAACGACTACGCACAGCAGCCATGTTCACTCAATTACCCATCTCATGTGTGAGCCATTTGTACACAATCAGCAGCTTACCTTGATTCATAAAAAAAGAAAAAATGGAAACAGCAGCACAATATTTAAGCAAAACAACCATATGTGAATAAATATGCACGGTTCTATGTTTATTAATGACCCCTAGTAGTGATAGGCGAATCGGACCCCTTTTGCTTTTCCCAAAAAATCATGCAACGGTTAAAATTTGCAGAAATGCATTGAAGTCTGAAGGAGACAAAACAGAAAGGAGCTTGTAGAAATAAAAGAGAATGTTGCCACAATTTCTAGACAGGATACCTTACAAAAAGACAAAAAAACACATTCAGCTAACACACGGATCCCATTTATTTCCACCTTCGATACAAATTCTGCTAAGTGTAAAAAAATCATCTTATTACAAGTGAATCCTAAATTTGGACAAATATTTAACCTTCCCCCTGTATTTTCGTATCGATGGGGAAAAAATATTGGGGATCTTATTAGAACACGTACCACTAAAAGAGGTGATTTACATTTAACTACCAAAGGTACTTTTCCCTGCAGGCAATGTGGTCATTGTAATGGGATTATTGCTGGTGACGCGGTGATGCACCCATCATTGGGTACTAAACACCAGGTTAACTGCTTTTCCACATGTGACAGCCAGAATGTCATATATTGTATAAAATGCCTGTGTGGTAAGTACTATGTAGGACAAACCACTAGACCGATAAAATTCGCCTAAATGAGCACAAATCGGTTATACAAAATTTTAAAGCGGATAGTAATAGCGAAGTCAAGGAGAAGGGCAAGACAAAAAAAGAGACACTTCTGGCTAAACATTTTTTCTCCCATGGTTATCAAGTGTCACAAGTCAGATGGCAGATATTGGAAAAGGTCACCGCAAGGCAAGGGCAGGATATCAAAAAGGCTGCTTCTCCAAAGAGAATGTTTTTGGATTTGGCTTCTTCAAACTCGTGATTAGGGATGTCGCGGACTGTTCGCCGGCGAACTTGTTCGCGCGAACATCGGCTGTTCGCGTCCGCCGCAAGTTCGCGAACGTCGCGCGACGTTCGCCAATAGGCGTTCGCGTCAAAATCGTTCGACCATTCCACCATTCGATCGCTAAAATCGAACGATTTTCGTTCGATTCGAACGAAAATCGTTCGATCGAACGATTAAAATCCTTCGATCGAACGATTAAAATTCTTCGATCGTTCGAATCGAACGATTTTCGGATGTTCAAAGTTCGCGAACTGTTCGCAATTTTTGCCGGCGTTCGCGAACACATTATCGGCGGTTCGCTACATCCCTACTCGTGATCCGAAGGGACTTAATGAGGATTTTAACATGTCATGCTTTTTGTAAAAAAACTTTGTTCAGTTTAGTTAATTTTTAAATTATCTTTTTTTCTTTTACAGATAATCACTACAAATGGCAGCGTAAATTGCAAGCAGGGTCAGCTTCTCTTTGTTATCCCTGTATAGGGTAAGATCTAATTTAGAATAATACCCTGCAAGTGTTAATTTAACCATTTATGGCTGCATTGAGATACAGTAAATATTAATAGAATTATCTTTTCTGACTACTCACTGTATTTTTGTTCCTTCTATTGAGTACACTTCTGTGGTTATTAGTTTTTCTATTGTATACATTGTTATGGTATATTATGTATTGTATACTATTTATTGGATTATTTTAACTATCTACGAGAAAGTTTTTTTAGATGTGTTTCTAACTTATACTGATTGGACAATCAATTATGACACACTAATTGAATAATGCATTGCTCTATTTATTTGCACTTTGTATGTGGATCACGTATGCTTGACAAAGGGGTTTTACTCCCCGAAACGTTGCATCGCACTCCGCTTTGAAATAAATTTTGAAGATTTCTTACAGTCATGTGTGCCGTTGGAATTCCTTTGCTGTACTCATGCTGTAAGAGCCCATGGCCCTGGATGAACTAATTGGCCCTGCACCAGCACTGAACCTGCTCTAGTCTCCATGGAGCATAGATTGCCAATTGCATCAGATGCCAATTGCATCAGATGCCAATTGCATCAGTTGTGAGCAATGCTCACAACTTCCTTCTCTTTTTTACTTCTGTGTTATCAGAGCTACCGTAGATTGGGAAAGATATAAAGATAAAACCTGTAACAGCGCATCCTTTGCTAATGCTCCTGGGTCCGGCCCACTCAAGAAAAACAGCTTGCATTTTGGGTTCTTTTTAAGTGGCCATCAGGTAGATTTCTGTGGTGTCCCAACGGCTACAATTTGTCTGAAAATCTAAAGGTTGCAATTCCCATTTGTGCTTCTCCAGCCTTTGCCTGTTCAAAAAAAATTGCCTGTTGGTTTTCCTTTCCCGGGATGTATACAGATGATAAGTCTGCCACCATCTCTCCAGCCCAGATAAAAAAAGCTGTTCCACAGCTTCTAGCAAAGATAGACTTCACATACCCCCCCTGCTTCTCGCATACACCACCACAGATGTATTGTCGAAGGAGATTTTTACTCTTTTGCCCTGAAGCGGAGATTGGAAGACACAACATGCTTGCACCATGGTCCTGATCTCCAGAACATTCAAAAGTATCTTCAAGGACAGATAGGGCCATTCACCCTGCGTTGACTGACCCTTGAACTATACGCCCTATCTAACTTGGCCGTCAGTACTTTCCATCCCCCAAGAAAGAGACTGACACCCTTTCTCAGGGTCTGTCGAGATATCCACCACTGAAGAGACTGGACTAACTTCTGTGACACAAACATTGTCTGATTTCTGTCAAATTCATCCCACTGCTGAAGAAAGCATTGTTGTGATACCCTGATCTTCCACTGGGCCTATGGAACAAGGCCAATTGCCGAGGACATCATCCCCAACATCTTCATCATCAGACTTACAGGCATCTCTTTCTCCATTAACAACTCTCTGATAGCCTGCCGAATTGACTTCTGTCAACTTCTGATCTGACAAGGACAGTGTCTTTTCACTGTGTACAGGACTGCACCCAAATACACAATCTTCTGTGCTGGCTTAAACTGGCTCTTCTGCCAGTCAAAACACCATCTGTGAAACTAAATCACTTTATCCCGATGGAGTACCACTTGGTCCTGGATGACAACATCATAATCAGATCATCTAAATAATGAAAAATGTGAATTATTTTCCATCTCAATTGGACTGCTAAAGCTACCATGACTTTGGAGAAAATGCTCAGAGCTGTCAGAAGACCAAATGGGAGCCCCAAAATTGCCAGTGATGACCTCCTACAGCAAACCTCAAGTATTTCTGATCCTGAGAAGCTATCAGGTTGTGGTGATATGCATCCCTGATATTCAAGGTGCACATCAAATCGCCTGGAGAAATTGCACCCCTGATTGCCTCCAGCAACTCCATGCAAAAACACTGGAGCCTCAAGAATCTGTTTACCTCCTTCAGGTTTAATACTGGACACCAAGCACCTGACACTTTCCGAATCAGAAAAATTTGGAATATACCCTTTTGCCAATCTCTTGCAGAAATCTACCAGGAACCCATGCATGCTGAAAAAAATTGCTCATCACTAGTAGTGGGGGATTTCTCTGAAATTCCAGTGAGTAGCTTTGGCTGATATGTTAAACCCACCGGGGGTTCTTCCCAGGAGTAGTGATGGGCAAATCTGGCCCATCTTGCTTCACCGAAAATTCATGTAACGGCAAAAAATTCACCATTCATTGAAGTCTTTGAGAGACAATTTTGTTTTGATATGTGACAATTTTGACACAAAAAAATTTTCACCTATTGGAGTTTATAGTTTTTCATGATGAAACATGGAAAAAAAAATTTTGTTCATCACTACCAAGGAGTCTTGAAAAAGAAGAAGCCTTCCTCCCTCTGCAGACCCCTGGGGACCACCACCTTCAGAACTGCTGACAGGTTGCTCCAAAAATATACATTTTTGACTGAGGAAAAACAGGACTGGACACCCTTCCAACCTGAAGACTTGGACCCCTCTGCACTATTTTGACAAATTTCTGCACTATTTTGAAAAAACACAAACTGCTTGACCTAGCCTTGGAAGGAGCCTTCCCGTTAGAGAATTGTTTCATGGGATACCTACACCTATTCTTCTGGGAAGAGCTGAACTCTTGCCCCCTGAAGCCTTCAAGATAGATTCTTCCAGCTTTTTGCCAAAGAGAGACAATCCCTGAAAAGGCACAGCACATAGAGCTAGTTTAAAAGCCACATCAGCCTCTCATGACCTGAGCCATAGGGCTCTCCTTGCTGAGACCAAGAGAGCTAGGGACCTAGAGGCCAAGTGAGCCAAATCCACCTTAGCATTCAGCAGAAAGGATGCCCCAATTTTCAACTCTCTTGTGGACCTTCAAAAACTTCCTCTCTATCATGGTTATCCCTGAGAGCTGTGTTGATGCTGGACAACCAACCCTCAATCATTTTAGAGTCTCTCCTGCATTCAAAAAGGCTTTAAGATCCAATACCAGCCTTTTATCCATAGGGTCTCACAGGGAAGCTTGATCGTCTATAGAAAACACTGTGTTCTTAGATAAGTTTAACATTGGAGCATCCACAACAGGAACTGGACAAACTATTTTTAGATCTTCCTCTTGGAATGGATACAGCTTACTAAACCTCTGTAGAGTGGGGGGTCCCATTCTGCCTTTACTACCTCCAATACCTCTTCATGGAATGGAAACACATGGCAATTCTTCTTAAAGTAGATTAAGTATCTCCCTCCTTCCTATTCTCCAGTCCCAGAGAATAGGAAGGATGTAACTGCTGCTCAAAAAAAAAATCAAATGAGGATGTCATCCTCAGTAGTGAAGGCAAAAAAACACCATGAATTAAACCAGTTTTAGCTGGAGTATTTTTGGATTCAGATTTTTGCGCTGCTTTGGGGCACAATAAATCTATAAAAAACACTTTTTTTTACTTAAAAATTAATTCCCCTTTCAAACTTGACTAGAAAATTAAGTTTTAATAAACAGGCCACTATATGTTTTTACAGTAGATAATCATAAATTCACGAATGTAAAATGTAGACAAAAATGTGATCATAGCACATCAACCTTAGTTTTAGATGCTAGGAAGAAATTTTAGACATAGTTAGGGAAATTTGCAATTGATGTATGGTGATCGTTTATGAGTCTGAAATTTGCCATTTTTTCTATGTCTATATAACAAAGATTGCACACATTTACAGATTTTTTTAAATTTACAGGATTTTTTGGTAGCATAATTCAGATTAGGGATGTAGCGAACTGCCGATTTGGTGTTCGCGAACGCCGTTCGCGAACACCGGCAAAAAATGAGAACGTTCGCGAACAGTTCGCGAACTTCGAACACCGCTAAAATCGTTCGATTCGAACGATCGAAGGATTTTAATCGTTCGATCGAAGGATTTTCATTCGAATCGAACGATCGAATGCTTCGATCGAATGCTTACAATCGTTCGAACGAATGGAAATCGTTCGATTTTTAGCGGTCGAAGGAATTCGAATGGTCGAATGGTCGAACGATCGAACGCGAACTCAAAATGCGAACGTTCGCGAACATTCGGCGGACGCGAACGGTCGAAGTTCGCGCGAACTAGTTCGCGGGTGAACAGTTCGCTACATCCCTAATTCAGATACATATCAGCTACATTTGACTTTGTATAAATGTTATAATTATATATTCAACTTGTTTAGCTTTTGGCTTGAATAGATAAAACTTACAAATTATTTTATATAATTTTAAAGCTTAATCTAAAGCTTTATCTGAACAAAAAGGTCAGAAAAGGTCAACATAAATTTAGACTGATTCAGAAAAGGTACTGATCAGCAGGAAGTAATGCAAGCTGCAATCTTTTCTTTTATTCCAAAGTCAAATGTCCATCATCTGAGCCCAGCAAGCACAGTGGTCCTTTCATCTTATAATTAATCATCATTAAAATCAAAGTACGGTAAGAAAAATTAAAAACATGTTCGCAGTAATTGATATTAGTTCTTTGTTCAACATTTTTTAGCAATGCTCTAGTTTAAGCCTTGGTGCAAAGATGTAGCTGCAGATTGTCAGAAAGGATTTTATTGTGCTGATTGTATAAGACAAATTTCCTTGAGAGAGAGTGTGAGTGAGTGAGTGAGTGTGTGTGCGTACATATACACACACAGATATTTATTGTAAATTTCTTTATAACGGAGGTTTGATCTACACTAAAGAAGTTTGATCGATTTATCAACACTTTTCTAAGGGACATATTTATCAAGAATTTGTGAGTTGTGTGAGGGTTTTTCTACCTCGAATAAAATAGAATTTTGAATTTTTGGGTATTTATGAAAAAATCCAAATGTCAAAAACGAGGAAAAAAAACTGGAATTATTGTGTTCATGTCCCGAAAAAACTTGAAAAACTTGAACTTAAATTGGTCAAGGTTTACAGATAAAAACCAAATCAAATCAACCAAAGAACTTGAGCTGTGCCTAGGACAACTCCCATTGACTTCTACATGAACTCGCCAGAAAAATCACACTCAGAGAGAAACAATCTGGAAAATTATTTTCTATGCAGAAAAAATAATTTCTCCATGGAAAATAAGCAAATCTACTTGCAATGAACATTAAGAAAACCGCCTCCAAGGGCTCTATAGTGATTAGGAGTTACAGTGACAATGTGGTCAGTGTTGCAAGAGGTTGCAGAAAAACTTATAAATAGAACATTAAGCACCATAAGAGACTACTTGAATTGCAAAATAAAACTCAACATTGTACAGCTAATAAAGTAATTTCCAGATAGTTGAAAAAAAAAAAAAAATATTGTAACTAAGGTTTGCACAACATATTATATAGTTAAGGAGTTTAAGATATCAGTGACCAAACTTTGCCATTATTTTCTCCATCAAAATTTCTTTGTTATCACTAGGTAAATAAAGCTCTGATAATAATATTCACTGACATTTTAAACTGATTTTTGATGGAAAAATATTTTCTTAAAACCAGAAAATCTACTGATATCTGTTAAAAAAATAAAAACTATAATTAAAAAATATTGTTTTTCATATCATCACTGTAAGTAAAAAGTATTTTAATTTATTTTATACATCTAAAGTAAATACTATTCCCCATATTTACATCAATGCCATTTGAAGGCAACATTTTGCCTGTGCTGGAATATTATAAGGGAGTCTTTATTTGATCAGTCACAATAATTTTAGGATATACTTATTTTAGAATAAACAACTCAATCAATAGTTTACGGATTGTGACTGAGACACTTGGGCTGAAATGGAAAGATATCAGAAATTAGGGATGTAGCGAACGGCGGAAAAAATGTTCGCGAACATATTCGCGAACTTGCGTCAAAAATGCGAACGGTTCGCGAACGTCGCGAACCCCATAGACTTCAATTGGAAGGCGAATTTTAAAAGCTAGAAAAGACATTTCTGGCCAGAAAAATGATTTTAAAGTTGTTTAAAGGGTGCAACGACCTGGACAGTGGCATGCCAGAGGGGGATCAAGGGCAAAAATGTATCTGAAAAATACATTGTTGACACAGCGCTGCGTTTTGTGCTGTAAAGGGCAGAAATCACACTACGTCACTCAGGTGATGTTTCTGGACACGGAATGTGAAAAAGCTCACACAGCGAGGTGGCACTTGGTTAAAGACTGGGCAAACAATGCCTGCAAGGGCAACGTATACAGTAGTGGATACGGAATATATTATTGCTGCTGTATCACTCAGGTGATGTTTACGGACACAGAATTATTATTGTTATTTAGACAGAATGTGAAAAAGCTCACACAGCTAGGTGGCACTTACATACCTCCCAACTGTCCCTCTTTTGACCACTCAACCCCCTGTCCCTCTTTTGTACTGGAAAGTCCCTCTTTTCTCTGAACTGAACAGCTAACTTAATTAGCTTTTGGCAAAGAGCTCAGAACAGCTAACAGGTGCAAATAAGATACTTTGTAACAATTTTGACTCTGGTTGGTGCTGGTAGTGGTGAACTACTAGGAGGAGCAGCACACCAGTCCCACTCCCCAACACAGCTAGACTAATAGCACTGGGCTCTTATAGTAGCAAAGTAAAAAAACAAAAAAGAAAATAAAAGCAGTCCTTACAAGGACTATTGGGTTACAGGCAGCAGTCAGCAGATGAGAGATCAGCAGCAGGACAGCTGCCCACAGCAGCTACATACAGAGCACTGCAGTAGAAGGTAGATTACTAGCCAGCAAAGCTACCTAACCTAAAATGTCCCTCAAAATCCCTGCAGAGTTCTGTCCCTACAATACAGAGCAGTATCAAGTAGATTACTAGCCAGCAAAGTTACTATCAACTGTTCCTCAAATCACTAACCAGTTCTCTCCCTACACTAGCTCTTCCAAGCACACACAGGCAGAATGAAAAAACGCTGCAGGGCTTCAGTTTATATATGGAAGGAGAGTGGTCCAGGGGGTGTAGGGGTGGTCCAGGAGGGAGAGCTTCCTGATTGGCTGCCATGTATCTGCTGGTCTGGGGTGAGAGGTCAAAAATAAGCGCCAGCTAAGGCGAACCCAAATTGGCGAACGTCGCGCGACGTTCGCGAACATTCGGCGGACGCGAACAGTCGATGTTCGCGCGAATTAGTTCGCAGGCGAACAGTCCGCGACATCCCTATCAGAAATCTGGCTTGTGTGCATTCAACTTCAACTTCAATTTTTTTTTTTTTTTTTAAGAACTGGAATTTTCTTTTTCCACAATGGCAGAGATTGATAAAAGAGTTGTGTGTGTATATACAGTACAGTGGTTTCCAGGCATTAGCTATACTAACATGGATATTATTTTGAGTAAACAATAATAATCACTAACAGATGAAAGTCGTGTAATGTATTCAAAAGTTTAGGCAAGTTTATCTTAAGTTAACGTTAAAAATAGATTGAGAACTGTTCACTCAAAGGAATATAAAAATACCATAAAGGGAATGGAAGATTTTAGCAATGATGAAAAGCAATAAAATATAGTTTATGCCAATTAATATGCATTTTATACATGGGCATCCCTGGCGATTAAAGTATTAAAGCTCTAGCCAGTGGGTTCATAACATAAAGGTCAGTCAAATGTGGAATACTCTGCAAGGGGTGCTGTGATGGCACATACATTATAATATTTTATTAATATAATATTTTATTAATATGGAATCAGATGGCACATGTTAAGGGAAATGAAGAGATTCAAACACTAGCATAGTTAGAGATGAACAAACGTTGAAATCAAAGGGAGTTCACAACACTGACCAGCAAAACTAAGACGAAATAGAAGCAAAAGTCCTACGTAATTAATGCCATATTAAAGTAGCTCACAATGGGAGAAGACAATGTTAAAAACATAAACCAGTCTAATCACTTTTTTTTTTCTTGCTTTATTCGCTGTTTACAGTAAACTGTTAAATTGCATTTACAAATTTCTTTAAGTAGCATAATTTTTCATTAATGTAATTCAAATCTTTTTTAGTGAATGTCAAATATTTCAGTTCAAAGGCTTCTAACATAATAATAATTAGGGATGGGAAAATCTAACCTGTTTCGCTGAGAATTTGCAAACAGTTAAAAATTCACCAAATGTATTGAAGTCAATGGGGTGTTAATCATTTTTAAATCATCTGAATTTATTAAAACCACACAACATTTGTTTTAACTATACATCAGCCTTTTGCCACCACCAGCAGTCAAAATGCCCCATGTACAATTTGCCTTAAAGTATTAATGACTGTACAATTATACACAGACTGGGATTTTATATTGCATATTTCCTTGGCAGCAATAGGATGGTTAAATTATCCTTCCAAGCCAAGGGCAAATAGTTCCAAGGCTATTATACATTATGTAAAGGATTTTGTCATATGGGCAGTAATTTAGTCAAAGATACCATTAATAAAGCTTCCTACAAATGGATGCTTAGCCCATAGTGTTAGTGCACATGTGGGGGCCCATTTACTTAGCTCGAGTGAAGGAATAGAATAAAACATACTTCAAATTTCAAATGATTTTTTTGGCTACTTCGACCTTCGAATCGAACTAAAAATCGTTTGACTATTCGATAGTCGAAGTACTGTCTCTTTGACCCCCTACTTCGCCACCTAAAACCTACCGAGGTGCAATGTTAGCCTATGGTGAAGGTCCCCATAGCCTTTTTAATGTTTTTTAGGTCGAAGAAAAATCATTCGATCGATGGATTAAAATCCTTCGAATCGAACGATTTGAAGGATTTAATCGTTCGATCAAACTATTTGCGCTAAATCCTTCAACATTCAAAGTCGAAGGATTTAACTTCGATGGTCGAATATCAAGGGTTAATTAACTCTCAATATTCAACCCTATGTAAATCTGCCCCGTATAGTGCTAATTGAAAAGGTCAGAAAAAACAAAAGTTTTTGTATGATACTGTATATACTTAAACATTTATATATATAATGCACGGTTATCCTGCACTAAGGGAAATTGTATACTTGTATAAAAAGTGGCTGTGTAGCAGACAAGTTGTGTAAGGCAAAAGGGCACGTTTGCATACCTGTACCAGGTAAAATATAAACTGTGTAAAATACATTGATATAATTCATACACAGTAAGACAATGGTTGAAATATCATTCATGGAACTATAGAGCGAAAATTGTTCTTATATAAAAGTACCTACCTAAAGTAGGTAAAGTACCTTTTCACTCTGTAGTTCCATATTTGTTACTGAGAGAAACAGTTGCTTGATCAACAGCTAAACACCTTAAATCTAAAAAAATATATATTATTTTCAGGATATATCAGGAAAGAGCTGTGCCACCCTTCAGTATGTGATATCAGTATTTGTACAGCCAAGACCATACTGTATATTACTAACCATGTAAAGTAAGCATGGAAACTTTGTGACTAAGAAAAAATAAGTAAACTACACAAATGTCATGGAACCACTAGAGATGTGTGAATCAATTGTTTGTCCATGTGTGTGAGAGCTTATTTCAACACACATTTTTAAGTCACACCACAGTAAAATCATGAGCCAATAGTCTTGCACAGCGCAAACCATTGACCTGAACTTGATAATACCAGAAAAAAAAAAACCTGCCTCTAAATTCATTCAATTTATTTCCGTAACTAATCGTAATGAGTAATTCTGAGTTATGTACAATATATAGATTCAAATGGGTCTCCATTCTAACAACATGCATATACTATATTTTGTATTGTTTAGTAAGTGGTTCCTATTTTTTCAAGTACACTTCCAAAGGTAACATTTTCCATTCTTTTTAAAGTAAAAGGTTTCTGAACACAATTATCATTGTTCTTGCTGAAATGAAACTGTCCCTTTAGGTCAATTACTTATTAAAGGTGCCGTTTACCAAACAAGATAACAGAAATAAAATTGTGAAAGATGCCTGAAAGGCCTCAAGCTCATCATACTGTCAAGACCTTTGTCTCTTTTAGGTGTCATACATTGACTTAGGTAATACTTTTGATTAAGGCTTTCTAAAAGTAATTGTTTGTCCCTGATTTTCAGTCTTACTCAGGCTATAGCATTCTTTATTCACAGCAAACTTTTTGTAAGCTCTACAAATGTGTTGCTATACCTAGAAAATCTATTGCATTAACATAAATAAGTTGTAATTTGAAAAAATGTACTTTTAAGCATTTTGGCTTTTATGCTACCTTCAAAAGAAATTGTCAACATTTCTTATTTGTTTGTGTTCTCTTAAAGGAGTAGGAAAGCTACGGAGGCATTTTATTGCCAATAGATTAGCTGCAACAGTGCAAGCTAGAATGCTATATTTATTCTGTAGAATGTTTTACCATACCTGAGTAAAAAGCTCTAGAAACTCTCTGTTTGTTTAGGATAGGAGCTGCAGTATTAACATGGTGTGACATCACTTCCTGCCTGAGTCTCTCCCTGCTCTGGGCTCAGATTACAGTAGAGAAGGGAGGGGGTGGGGGAAGAGGAGCAAACTGAGCATGCTCTTGCCCAGGGCAATGAGGTTTAAGCTGAAGGCAGGAAGTCTGATACAGAAGCCCATGTGTACACAATAGAAGGAAAGAAATGCTGTGTTTCTTTTGACAGGGGACTATATTTAGATGGACCTTTCTGATAAGGCTTACTTAGTTTTAACCTTTCCTTCTCCTTTAAAGGGATTTTGTCAGGATTTTTATGGTGTAGTTGTTATTACTAAATTACATTGGGGGTTATTTATCTCAATATTTTCTGCTACAAACTCAGATCAAATCCGCTCGGGTTTTTAACACTTATTATTATAAAAATTTTCCTGAAAATTTGCTTTGCGGTGAAAAAAATAATCATATTTTCATGATTTTTTCATCCGATTTTTTTGTAATTTTCACCCGAAAGCTCCGAATACTTCGGGGTATTGCACGAAACCCAGCGCAAAAAATCATTGGGACTTCTCCCATTGACTTATATGCAACCTTGACAGGTCTGAGATTCCGGATTTTCAGATTCTGACTTTTCCATCCTCGGGGTTTAATAAATTCCGAAAAATTTGTGATTTTTAAAAAATCAGATTTGCATTTGGAGTTTAGTAAATAACCCCCATAATGTACATTTCAAGTTATTTATTCTGCATTTAAAATGTTATTCGAAGTGTATTTGTTAGTTGTATTACTGGTGTGTTCAGGGGCTGCTAGGGCAAGGGGGAGTATCACTTACATTTCAGCAGTAAAGAGTGACTGAAGTTTATCATAGCACAAGTCACATGGCTGGAGGCACCTGGAAAATTAGGAACATGAAAACACAACTTTGGAAAGAGACATAACCACCAGATATCCATTAATTCTCCATAATTAATGAGTAACCGCAAATAAAAGCCATTATTTATTCCCCACTCTGCCAACATGTCTAAAATACCTAACCCATAAAAATAGACCGTGCCATTCTAAGGGGGGGGGGGGCTCAAATTGACAACTAAGTGGTAATTGCAACAATAAACATATCAATTAATATGAGATTCATAGATAGGTGCATCAGTATTAAATATGTATGGACTTGCATCCCAAAGATGAGATGAAATGAGGCAGACATCTGCCATAGTTATTCACATTGCACCAATTCCTGTGATACCTCTGGGTGCAATAACTGATATATAGTATGTTTCCTGATGAACTTTTATTTCTTTTGCCAGTTTGTGAACCAAATAGTTGCTACTGTTACCTACATGTCTCTCATTAAAATAAAATTGTCCCTAGATATCACAAACACATTTTGGACATTTTGAAATTTAATAATTGGGTAGAGGTGGAGTTACTAGTCTCTTTGAACTTCTCATCTGCATTCAATTATTTATACTTGTGCTAGGAATAATGAATTAAAAAGAACAGTTATGAAAATTTGACAAGAGGGATTTTTTTTAACATTTCAAAAACTGATTTGAGCTTCACATTAGCATGACCGTAATGACCTTAAGAAACTCACAGCAGAATATCAGCAGAGCAAGAAACTGTTGTAATGATAAAGTTATGATATAACAGTATTCACTAGTTTACAACAAATACAATTCAAACAAAAATTCAAAAATAAATAGAACAGAGTACTGTGCATTCAATAACACCACATTGTATAATCTTAATGAACCCAAATAATCCTTTTCCCTGCTAGTAATAAGGCCATGAGACAATCCTACAACAAATATGTATTTTTGTTAAAAAAATAATTCCCTTACCATAAAAACCATGAACAGGAGGATACAAGGAGGCGCCCCTCCCCACTATTAAAAATGTGCAACCTCTATAAGTAACCTTTAGTGTAACAATGCATGCACAGGGAGTGCATCCAGGAATTCAAATGCTTCTAAAAACACTGTCACTTCTGTCTAATGGTCAGTATGGCTCCTGTGGTGAAGCTTATTTAGTAACTTTATAATTTATCTCAGATTTGCTCATATCATACTTCCATTATGAAGTAAATTAGAAAGAGTCCAAATATGATGCACTCAAAGTCATAGTCCTTTCTCATACCACACTAGTAGTGTAGTAAAGTGATGGGCAATTTTGTCCCATTTCGCTTTGCCGCAAAATTCATGAATTTCCCACAAACTTTGCAAAGCAGACGAAAAATTTGTGAAACTTGTATTTTGACGCCGGCGACATTTGATGCACATTTAAGTCAGGAATTGCCAAATTTTCATTTCAATTTCTCGAATTTATTCACCATCAGTGAAACGTGGAAATTCGCCTGCCAAATAAATTCCCCCATCACTAGTGTAGTACTGTGAGGGAGGGTAGCCACCACAAGCTTTATAATCTACTTACATGGGTTGATCAAATACACTACAAAGCTTAAAAGGTTCCATCTCAGTACCAGGACTGTCCTGCTATTGTCTGCAGATTTAAATGCCTCCAATTGTGAAGAACTACTGCATTTTTAATACTCTGTCACCAAGAAATAAAGCTCACAACACATTGCCTTATTTCTACCAGGGGAAAGGATTATTTGGTTTCATAAAAGTTATACAATTTGGTTTATTATTGATTGGGAAAGCATTGTTTCCTTGTAGCCAGGGTATTATTCTCACTTTCTGCAGTGTGTTTACATGTTACATTCTTTAACAACCAAGCTAAAACCATTAGTGTTCATAAAACTTTGCAGAAGCCATGTGTTTTATTTAACATTATTTTGAAGTCCAAGGGCACTGTTACACAGCCACCATGAAATAAAGCTAGAAATACAGGGGTTCATAGATACAACATCAAACTCCACACAAACATCAAAGCGAAACATTTTATTCATAGATATATCACATCAACACAGTGGCTGCTTCCAAATAGACACATTCAGGACTCATTCAATGTGGGCAGCTGTCCTCCCCTGCATGTTCAGTTTGTTGCATTACTGGCTGCTAGTACAAGCTGTGTAAGTGCACTATAGAGTATAGCACAGACAGACATTGTGCAGGTGGAACATATCTATTCCCATGCTGTTTGCAGCTATATGGTTGTTTGATTAATTGATTCACTGTTGCTTTTCTATTTACACTGTGCAAATATCTTAGAAATGTACCCTACCAGCTCAATATAACTCCATGGAATTTCCTACTTATTGAAAAAATGTGGCCTCATTTTTCTGACCCCATCACAGACTGCTAAACTAACTTTTTTTCTATAATTCTCACTGCTGGAAATATAAAAAACACAAGCAGAACCTGGTAGAAAGGTAAAAAATAATCCATTCTCTGTGCTCCAGAGAGGAAGAAATGTCTGGAAAAAAAGTCAAAACTGCTATTCGACGTCATGGTCCAGTAAAGTTTCCAAGGTTGAAACCAAGGGAAACAGAAATCAAAGCATAAATTCAGGAATTTGAATCAGTCTGTGTCAACCAACTTAATGACCAGGCATAGCGTATGGGAGAAGGCTGGATATGATAACCTAAAGATAGATTTAACAAAATAGCAGCAGGATGTCAGTGGCAGAGGATAGAAAGGAAAAGATTGCCATGAAATTAGCAAAACTAAAGGGCTCATTAACTAAGTGCAAGTGCAGTTGTGGCAATACTTGCACTTGCATGTTTTGGTGCACCTATTGATGCAGGGACCCTGGTTCCCACAGTGGCCATCTTCAATAGACAGATCATATTTGTGCTGAATCTCAATTTGTGCTGAAGAAAAAGCAAACTTTTATTGCAAGCAAATGTTGACACACCATGGCCTTAGCGTGGTGGCACATAGGGAAATTAGTCATCAAGCAATAAATATTAGCTACGGCGGGTGACTTATCTCCCCAAATACCTTCCCACCAGCAAGAATGTGAATCACTGTTGGATGGCATAAACATCACTTCGGTTTTCTAAAGTCGCCTTACAAGGAAACTTCAGGTGATTTTGGAAAAAGAAGCAACGTGCATGCCATCCCACCGGAGATACCCCTTTATTGCTGGTGGGAAGACATTTCAGGGAGCCTGTTCGAAACAGGCTGCTGACTGGAAAAAGCAACTAAAAGCAAACAAATCAACTGAAAAGGATAAGTATTTGTTATTAACTGCTATTTTATATTATGGTTTTATATTTAACTACGGTTTCATTTTTTTCTGTCTTGGGTGCTAAATAGCAAAGTTTGGTGTGCTAGTGTGCTTACAACAAGTTTGTCACAACCTGCTTTACTTTGCAGTTAGTTTTCCCTCAGTTTGAGGGGGTGGGGTTTGATTAGTTGCACCTGAACAGACTGTATAAATAAAAACCCTGGGACTCCAGTGGAGCTTGCACTAGTGTTTAGCTGCTCTTAAGTGTTTGCCCTTTAAGTGGGGGATCTGTAAGTGGAGTTACAAACACAGGCGTTTCAAACTAGGTCAAAAGTTTGTTTGTTCCAAACCCAACATTTTTTTTCCTGTAACTGGGATAATGAGTGCTAGTAAGATTGAAGGTCTGACTCAGTGCACAGTCTGCCATATGTATGCAGATTTGGAACAACAGATCCAAAATGCTTACCTCTGTTGTGGTTGTCAGCAAATTGACACTTTGGAGGCTCGAGTTATAGATTGCAACACTGCGGTCGATTGACAATCTTGAAAGGAGTCTCTTGCTCACTGAGCAGGACCTAGCGGGGTCAGACAGTTTGGGGGGGGGGGGGACAGAACAGCAGCAGGATGTTGAGGCAGCTAGCTTGGTGACAGCTAGAAAATCGAAGGTGGGCAAAAGGAAAATGGAGGCTGATCCGGATCTTATACATCACAACAAATTTGCCAGATTGTGTGAAGATGATGGGAGTATGAACTCTGGATTGGCAATTCTAGATGGGGCTGATCTCTCTAACAGCTGGGAGACCAGTTTCTCTAGTAGTGGTGGGGAGAGAGCAGAGTCAGGCCTAAGCAGATTTTGGTTGTAGGGAACTCAATTATTAGGAAAGTGGATAGGGTAATTGGTCATCCGGATCGCTACAACTGAACAGTTTGCTGTCTACCTGGTGCCAGGGTTCAGCATGTGGTTGATCTGATAGACAAATTATTGGGTGGGGCTGGGCATGAACCAACCGTCTTAGTGCATATCGGTACTGATGACAAAATGAATGGTAGATGGAAGACCTTAGAGAGTAATTTCAGGGATCTAGGCTCTAACATCAAGGGAAGTTAATTTTTTTCTGAAATTTTGCCTGTGCAAGTTTAAGAAAACAGCGGGAGTTTAGGGAGCTAAATGCGTGGCTCAAGTCTTGGTGTAGGAAGGAAGGGTTTGGCCGTGGGATTAGTAAGGGATCATGGGGAGAAGTGAGAGGGGCATACTGTTTACCAGCTAAGGAGGTCCCTTTGTTACAAGGAAAACAGAATAATGCTAACATATAATTCTCCACTTAGTAATGCAAATTTCAAAAGTAAAAGTAATAACCTCCGCTGTATGCTGGCAAATGCACGGAGTTTGTCAGGTAAAATGGGAGACCTAGAATTAATTACATGCTCTAAAAATTATGATATAATTGGTATCACTGAGACCTGGTGGGATGAAACATATGACTGGATTGTGAATTTAAATGGTTACACCCTTTTTAGGGGGGACAGAGGGATTAAAAAGGGTGGAGGAGTGTGTTTATATGGGGAAATGCTTTTCAATGGGTTAAACACAGAAGTCTTTAAAATTCTGCTTATTAAATATACCTGTCAGTATATTCCACTTGTAAGCAAGAAACATTGCAAAGCAAAACCTTTTTGGTTCAATAGAAATGTTGGTGTTGAGGTGGGTAACAAAAGACGTGCTTTTAAGGCTTTCAAGTTAGCTGAGACAGCCAAATAATTTATAAGGTACAAAGAAGACAATAAATCATGCAAAGAAGCTATAAGGCAAGCTAAAATTGATATGGAAAAGGATATTGCAGCAAGTAGTAAAAAAAATCCAAAATTATTTTTTAAATATGTTAATAGTAAAAAAATGAAGCAGGAAGGGGTGGGACCTTTAGTATCAGAGGGGGGTCAGCTGGTTAATGAAAACAAAATAAAAGCGCAGATTCTGAACTCATATTTTGCGTCTGTCTACACAAATGAGGAACCAGTTAATGAAGGTTTCCTTCTATATATAGTAATACAACTAATGATGCATGGTTCACACATGAGGAAATTCAAAAGAGACTAGAACATGTTAAGATTAACAAAGGTCCAGGGCCAGATGGTATTCATCCCAGGGTACTTAGCGAGCTTAGCTCTGTGATTGCCAAACCTCTTTAATTAATTTTTCACTAAATTGTGCAGAACTATAGGTTCCATGCAGGATGCTGCCACTTTGCAGAGTGATCTGTCCAAGTTGGGAAACTGGGCAGCAAACTGGAAAATGAGGGGGCAAAAATAATATAAATGCAAGTTATACACTAAATGGCAGTGTGTTGGGTGTTTCCTTAAATGAGAAGGATCTAGGGTTTTTTGTAGATAAGTTGTCTAATTCTGGGCAATGTCATTCTGTGGCTATTAAAGCAAATAAAGTTCTGTATTGCATAAAAAAGGGCATTAACTCAAGGGATGAAAACATAATTATGCATGGGACCTTTTTACCCATAAAGCGGATCACCGTACTAGAGGCCACCCCTTCAGACTAGAGGAAAAGAACTTTCATTTGAAGCAACGTAGGGGGTTCTTCACAGACAGGACAGTGAGGTTGTGGAATGCACTGCCGGGTGATGTTGTGATGGCTGATTCAGTTAATGCTTTCAAGAGTGGCTTGGATGACTTTTTGGACAGACAGAATATCGAAGGCTATTGTGATACTTAACTCTATAGTAAGTATAGGTATATATAATTTGTGTGAAAATAGGGAGGGTGTGTGTATGGATGCTGGGTTTTCATTTGGAGGTGTTGAACTCCAAATTTTTTTTCAACCCAATTTAACTATGTAACTATTAGTTGCCAGCAGTAGTGAATATGTATCGCTTGGTGATTAATCTGCCACGTGCCACCAACCTTAAGGGTTTTGTGCTCACAGGCACTTAGGGGCAGATTTAACAAGGGTCAAAGTGAAAATTTGAATTAAAAAAATTCAAATTTCAAGCTATTTTTTGTGTACTTTGACTAGGGAAGAGTCCAAATTCGATTTGAATTAAAAAATAATAATCATCATGTACGGTCTCTTTAAAAATTCAACTTCGACCATTCGCCATCTAAACCCTGCCGAATTGCTGTTTTAGCCTATGGGGGACCGGATAGAACCAATTTGGAGTCAATTGGTTGGACTTTGAAAAGAAAAAAACTTACATTAGAATTTCGAAGTTTTGTTTTTTTTATTCTAAATTCGACTCTTGATAAATCCCCTTAATCATAGGTAGCCTATGATTTCCTTTATTTTGACTATTGTGGGATGTGCTTTTGCTGCCTAATGATACTTCTTCCTAATGTACTCCCTCCCCAAACTGTCTAGGACAGAGCACCTTTAATAGAGGTTACTCAGACTTTTATCCAACCCGTGTACAAATGTGCACATAACCGTGATTGATTTCTCAATATTTTCAGGTATTTATTGTAAACCATTAAAAAAATCATTAAAGATCTTCTGTTAAGTATCCAACTTAAAGGAATTGTTCAGTATAAAAATAAAAACTGTGTAAATAGACAGGCTGTGCAAAATAAAAAATATTTCTTATATAGTTAGTTAGCCAAAAATGTAATGTATAAAGGCTGGAGTGATTTGATGTCGAACATATCAGTCAGAACTCTACTTCCTGCTTTTCAGCTGTCTGGTTACCCTGGCTACCAGGCAGTAACCAATCAGAGACTTGAGGGGGGCCACATGGGTCATATCTGTTGCTTTTGAATCTGAGCTGAATGCTGAGGATCAATTGCAAACTCACTGAACAGAAATGTACCTTGTGGCCCCCCTTCAAGTCACTGACTAACTCATAGAGTTATAGAGCTGAAAAGCAGGAAGTTGGATTCTGGCTGTTTTATTAGCCATCTGTTCACTCCAGCCTTTATACAGTACATTTTTGGCTAACTAACTATATTAGAAACATTTTTTTATTTTGCATAGTCTATTTACACAGTTTTTATTTTCACACTGAACTGTTCCTTTAAGGGTCACAGGCTCAATGTGGCCCCTACAGCACACAACTTCACTGACTGCCTTAGATTATACAGTATCAACCTTATATTGCAATCGGTCCCCCAATGTGTAGTCTATAGAATAATTAGCCCACTTTATGAAACAGTACTGGTCTAGTATAAATACATAAAACAGTTATTGAAATAAGCAAAAATATTTGATAATGTTTCCTATGGGGAATTGCTCATAACAGCGGTTAGGGCTCAGGTTAAACATACCTCCCAACATTTTGGAAATTAAAAGAGGGACAAAAAATTGTGCCGTGCCCATTTTTGTGGCCACACCCCCTAATTACCATGTTCATTTTACAAATTGTAAATAAGTAACACACACATACAAACACACATACAGATACACACACACACACAGTGAAACACATACATACAGTGACACACACACACATACAATGACACACACACAGTGACGTTTAATAGTGTGTGCCATCAACAAACAGTGGGTAGTTAAAGGAAGCTTAAAATGATAGTATTCATCTATCGTGGTTGTGTTCTTCAGACCTTCTTCTAGCAAATACCTGTTCATGTTCCAATTACAATAAATGTAACTTAGTAGTGTGAAAACAATCGAGTCATTTCTAAGTACAATACGCCATAATGGGGACAGGTGAACTGGAATAGATGTACAGCAGAATAGTTCAATCAATTTCACTGGTCCCTTATCCCAATAACATGGTCTCAAAGTGTCACTAAACTACAACTCCCACCCCCAAAGAACCCCATTCTTAGAAGGTATCTCCCCATTCCGGAACCCTTCCCATTGCCCATTCCCACCTGAGATCTCTCCTTGTGATCCCTTTGCCGGGACTTCAGAGCTTTTCTAAATGCCGCAGACATGTTGCTGATATTTCTGCTTCGCTAAACACGCGACTTTGTGATCTCGCACTGACCCACATGACCAGAAGGGAAATGGAAGTGTCGCCTCTCTAACAGGAAGTGAGTTGAAAGCATAGGAATTAGCCGCTACCGGATCAATAGGGCACCCCAAACTGATCCCAAGGAAGCTCCCAAATGTCCCTGTTAATGTCATTATGCCTATCCCCCCAGAACCAAGCCCGGCCGAGAGCTTATCCAGGCGGCCGCTCTCACTTGAAGCGCAGTGTGGGACATCAAGGCCACATTCCGGGACAGGGGGACAAAAGCGGGACTGTCCCGCCTAAAACGGGACAGTTGGGAGGTTTGGGTAAAACAGTTCTTACAGTGGAGACAGGAGGCTTAGGTTTGCAACAAAATGGACAGGCTCCTGCCTGTGGTTTATTGTTCAAACCAAACAAACTTAAATAGTCACAAGTTCTGTGGTATAACATTAAACAATAAGTGAAAACCTCACCAGTTTGCAGTTTTATAGAACGCAGAAACAACTCCTTACTGTTATCACAAGGCAGTCCCTCTTTGGAGTTCCCGTAGCATACACAGTTTGTTTAAAATAAATCACGGTATGTTTTCAGAGCATCTCTCTTCAGTTCAACCCCACACTGCACAGCCAGGCTCCCTTAAACAGCCTCACCTGCGGACTAATTGGACAGCGTACTGGTTTTGCCTTGCTCCAGGGTCCTAACCTGTCTTACCCTGGAGATTTAAAGGAGCCAATACCTCAGGCTGGGTGCTATATACCTTCCATCATATACAGCCAGCCTACTGGGACAGCGCTCTTTGTCACAGTACCTAGAAGTAAAAATCCCATTTATTAAAAATATGAAAACTATAAAACTCACATAATAAAAATACAAAAAAAAACCCCCCACAGAATAAACTTATTTTTAGTGCAAAATTTTAAGATTACAGACACATTGCTCTTAAATAGGCATTTATAGCATTGTAATCCAATGGATACTATTTACAGATTATAAAATGAAAACAACAAATCAAAGCAGGGTAATGGAAAAGCAACCTTCTAGTACTATGCTTTAAATCTTTCGTAGTCTTTCATTAATACATCAGAATTCAGTGCATGTAATCATTACCTTTCTGATTATTCTGTTGAAAAGGGGAAAATGTGGATGAGAGCTGGGATTTCAAAGACAAACGAATATTCTATTTCTGCAACATAGCGTTAGATCTAATGTGTAATCAACCAGATAATGAACAATTAAAAACGGCAATCTTTGATCAGATTGATTTAAAGTGAGAAAATGTATGGAAAGGGACCCAAATGTCTGTTGTGAAATGTATCATTACTACAATCTTATCAACATTATTTCCTGTGAGGATGAATAGACAATTAATATTATACTGTATCTTGGGGAGCTGGCTCTGACAAATTACATACAAAATGGCAACACATGTTAAACGTTCATAAAACATATTTATATCTTTATTCGTAGCTGGACGAATCCTGGGAAGGAAACCAAATGTCATGCCTTATATTTTAATTCTTATGAAATACTCTATAGACTAAAGCACTACTCTATATGCTAAGGCACAATTCCAGGCTTATTTTGCCATTACTGGAGCTCTTCAGAATCAGGCACACATTTCTGATCAGTATATGCAGTGGCCAAGAAGAAAATCCACAAGGAACAGCATTTATAGTAAGGAAACTCCCCCTACCTATAGGATATTTTGTGTAATGATCATTACAGAACATTCAATACTGGTCATTGGAATGTATCAATTCTAAAATTGATATAAAATCCAAAATAATTTGTTCTTTAGTCTGGTTTGTAATAATAAAGAATGAAAGGCTGAACAATGATTGTTATTTATTAATTCCTGATTCCTAAAAAGCTTATGACCAGAAGAATGTCTGAGAACCCTGTAGCAAACCTTCAGCATAGGGCTAGAAATGTGATAATCAGCCCCTATGGAGTATTTATAGCGATGAGTGAAATTTTTGCTGCAAAAATGACGCCTATAGTCTTCAATGGGTGAAAAAATGTGACATGCCGCCTTGCACGTCTAACAGAATTTTTTTGCCCATAGAATTTAATGCATTTTGGCAAATTTTCGCCGTTTTGCAAATTTTCATTGAAGCAAAACAGGTCAGATATCAGATAGAATTTTTATTGCATTTAATTTTTTTCTCATTTAAACTCTCAAATTCAAGTTTATTGAGGAAAAAAAATTCTGCTCTGTAGAAATTAAAGCTGAACCATTGAGAAAACAGGAAAAATACCAAAATGTATTGAAAACTATAATTTTCCAATATATACATACAAATTACACAATTTACCACAGCACTCCAATATATAGCCCCCTGGAAAACCGATTTTGCACAACATTTGTGTTGGAGTCCTGTGTTGTGTTATGAGTTTATTCAAAGCTGAAAAAAACAAAAATGTGATAAAAACAGTAAAAACAAGATATTGTTTTTTATTTCTCACAATTTTGCATGGGTTGAATTGAAAAAAGGTGGCAGTTTGCAGATTTTTCTAAATCTGCCCCTAAGTATACATTATGTCCAAGTGTGGCAAAAACATGGAATTGGATTCTACATTCACCTTGCCAAATTTTCCCTTAACCACTTGGTGGAAACAGTTAGGGGAATTGCTTTCCACACAACAAAATTCATTGTTGATTGCTTCGGTTAATGTCAACACAAAATTCCAACAGCAATTCACCTGTGATGGTTAATGACCTGTCTGCTGTGTGAATGCCCCTCTTGGAATTTTGCTGTGTTACTAAAATAAGCTAACCTATTTTATCTTTCTGTGTCATTAATTCATGTTTTTCACATGCTGCTGTTTACCTGCTGTGCCTGTGTTTCAGTGCTGCAGATCAATCACAACAAAGCGAGTAGATGGTTTAAACAGCCTGAACTACACTGCAAAGTTATTACTAGAAAACTTTGTGACTGCTTGCTATAGAAGTTTGTGTTTATATTTTAAAACTCAGTTTAGAGATTTAGTTCAATCCCCAATAAGAAACAAATGGAGGAATGTAATAAGAGTAGTAAATTGAGAAAAAATGCATAAATCAGAACAATATTCAATAAAGTTACATTGAAGGAAGTTATTTAAGACCTGTTTGAATGTGGCATGTTTTCTTACCTGCAAATGATTATATAGTGAATAAAGTACCCCCTTTTGTAAATTAAGTTACAGAGGAGTTTCATGACCATATACAGGTCATGGAACTCCAAGGTAACTTCTAATATCCTCATATTTTGCAACAGGGGCTACTTTATTTATTATAATAAACAAGTTTCAGTGAGTCTGGTGACAGAAATGACATCAGTACTCACCATTTATAACTGATGACATCAGTACTCGCTGTTTATAAGGATATCATTTACAATATATTCATGGCTTTTGCATATTATAAATGAATAATAAAATAAAAATGATCTTTTTCAGAAAGAAGCTTTGTAATATACACTGGTTACTTGTGCAAACTTTAAAATGCACACTTTGAGGCACATTTACTAAAGGATGAATTGTGTTTTTTTGGAAAAAAATCCATCAAAATGACAATTCACAACAACATAGGGGTAGATTCACTAGCGTCAGCTTCGAACACCTCGCACCACTTCGCCAGGCACAAATGTGCTATAACTACTCCAATTCACTAATATGTGAAGTTTCGTACTGGGCACCGGATGCTGGCAACTTTTCGCTATCGTTACTTCGGCAGTGCAAGCATTTCAAAACAAAAATACGATATAGTTCGTTTGTGCCTAGCGAAAATTTGCTAGTGACCTTGCGCTTAGGTCAATTTGCATAGGGTGGGTAATTTAAAGTTGTATGGAGGTCTTTATAATATAATTTGCACCAACAATTATAAATGTTGGTGCAAATGCTTGAAGTTCCCACTTAATATTAAAAAATGTCCAGGGAACCTTACTAAAGACACAAGAATTATTACAATGCCCTACACATAAGCCTACTGTAAAATGAATGATCCATATGTTATTAAATGTCTGCGGAAGATCTAGCTTCTTTTTAGTATTTCGCCTGGTCTGAGGTGGCAAAGTCAACTCTGGCGAAAGAGGTGACGTTCAGTAAAATCCGCACTTTACTGAAATTGCGGAGTAACAACCTTTCACCAGAGTGAGAAGTCACCTGGTAATGGAGTGCGAACGAACGCTAGCGACGGTCTCCTTCCATAGCAAATTGATGCCTTTGCCTTTTAGTGAATTGGTGATGTCCCTGCAGGTGGCAATGTTGGCGAATTGTAGCAAGCGTTAGCCACTTCGTCCTTTAATAAATCTTCTCCATTGACTATTTAATTAAAGGCGACAAAGACAATTGCTAGCAAAAAACCTCAGCGCTAGAGAACATTTGCGCCGCTTCACTGTTGTTCTGGAAAAGAAGAGAAAATTCGATAATTCATTAGTTGCCCTTTTTGCCAAAGTCTAATTCGACAGGTTTGGAGTGGCGAATTAGTGAAGCTAGCTTTTCAAAATAAATATGTTACTGACAACATATCCTGTCTTTGCAACATACACATCATATTTAGGTGCCAAAACTCTGGGGTTTTGTCATATTAAAAGTGTCATGATTAGTGTAAGTTGTAAATGTCAAACATATTTTAATATTTTCTTTTTAACCTACTGTATTGTTAATGACACATTCTGATGACTGTCAACCTCCCACAAAGAATTTTGTACACAATACTCACTGTCGCGTGTCAGAATAGACGCAGCAGAATGGACGCAGCAGAATGGACGCGGCAGAATGGACCAGTGGCAGAATGGACCAGCGGCAGAATAGACGCATGCATAAAATTGACCAATTTCACAAATTTCGCTATTTTGCGAATTTTGTGGTAAATTCTCAAATTTTTCGGCTAAGCGAAATGGCACAGATTCGCCCATCACTAGACATGGCACATATTCGCCCAGCACTATTTATCAATGTTGTTGTTGAACTATAACAAATGTTTGGTTTCAGCGTGTCACATGCTCTTGCTGCTCCTGACAAGTGTTCAATAGTGTTTTTGGTTAGAGAAATGCTGTTTTATAACTCTCCTGAGACTTTATAACACTATCTTATAACTTCTATGTTATTTCTTACAAATGTTTCATTGTGCTTGCCCATTAAAAGCTTCCTGGATGTCCTCCTGGGCTGATTCCTACAGTCTCGGCTCTTGTGTGGCCATTCGCATTTGTAAGAAAAATATATATTGCCTTTAATTGATCTATAGTGTTGTCTATTTCTTCTTTTTTCCTTATTGGAAGCAAAACCAGCCTATTGGGTTTTTTTAATGTTTACATGATTTTCTAGTAGATTATGAAGGTCCAAATTTCAGAAAGATCGATTTTTTGAAAAACCGCAGGCCTTGAGCATTCTGGATAACAGGTTCCATACCTGTATTGTAGTAAAAAAAGAATATAGATATATTATTATTATCCATCTGAAGGCTTTTCTTTTTCCCATTAAAAACATCCTCTCTAATAAAAACATTACCCTAAAATATACAGCATGCAACGTTATTTAATGTTAAAATGTTAAATCTATTATAATTGTGATAAAAAAAATGAAGATATATTTCTTTTAAGCTTTTAAAATTCCTAAATATATGCTAATCAACCTCTGTGAATTTTCTCTAGAGGCCTCCTTCAGAAAATAAATATGTGCTGAACTGACAAGGAGTCTTTGATAAGATAATATTCCCTATTGGATTGGCTAATATCGCTTGAATGTTACATTTTTCTTTCTACAAAAAAGGCAAAAAGAAAGGAGCAAAATTCAACTTCATAAGCATTGGCTTAATTAGACTAATTGAAATCTGATTAAGAAAATATTTAACTCTGATCCAAAATGTAAGATTCTAAAATTGTGTTTTTTTTAATGAAGTATATAAGGTGACTGAGGTGACATTTTGGAAATTACACTTGTATTGCTTTATATTTTTTGGCAATAACTGTTGTTTAAAGGGGTAGTTCACTTTTAAGTTGACTTTTAGTATGTTATAGAACAGCCAATTCTAAGCAACTTTTTAATTGGCCTTCATTTTTTCTTTTTTATAGATTTTGAATTATTTGTCTCCTTCTTCTGACTCTTTCCAGCTTTCAAATGGGGGTCACTGATTCCATCTAAAAACAAATGCTCTGTGAGGCTACACATTTATTGTTATTGCTACTTTTCATTCTCATCTTTCTATTCAGGCCTCTCTTATTCATATTTCAGCCTCTTATTTAAATCATTGCATGGTTCTAGAGTAATGTGGACCCTAGCAACCACATTGTTTAAACTGCAAACCAAAGAGCTGCTGAACAAAATGTTAAATAACTCAAAAACCACAAATAATGAAAAATTAAAACGAATTGAAAATTGTTTTAGATTATCACTCTCTATAGCATACAAAAGTTTATCAAAAGGTGAACAACTCCTTTATAAGGAGCATAAGCATTAGGTTTGTGTTATACCCCAGAAAGATATATTTTTAATGTGGCTTCTTTTATCATGGTTTTATATGTTTATAAGTTAATGCAGAGTTAATGTGGAATGTTTCAGACCAAAGGTATTATAAATTCCAAAAATATTCCAGAACAATTCACTACTACATTAGGAGGGCTCCAGCAGTCACTGATGAGCAGCAGGAGTAAAGGGGCAGCGTTTGGGGTGCAATTTATAGGGGGAGCAGTGGAGACTATAAGCCTGTGTATCTCCACTGCTCTAATTGGCTCAAAAAACTGATCGCTTACCGGATCGGTAAGTATGACTGCCCATGCCTAGGGGGTTCTGTGCAGAACAGGGAGCAAATGCTGCAGAACATAGAATCTACGTTCTGTGGCATTTCAGCAACTTTAGCCACATAACATAGATTCTACATTCTGTGACATTTGAAGGTTTAAGCTGAAATGTAATATTTTATTGTCAGTTTTTTAATGAACAATATTAGTAAGTGTGTAGGTATAGACTGTACATATAGATCTAAAGCAAGGCTATAATAAAATTAAATGATGTGCCATTTCTGACTTTGGTAGTCTCCATTTAAAATAATAATAATAATAATAACATTGCTATACCGATCCTAAAAATAATGTATACAGTATGACAAATACAAAATATAAAAACGATTCCACTATAAAGTGACTCATACAACAGCCTTTGTATCTCACTCTCTTGTCTTTTTTGGAACAAAAACATATTGTCTTTAAACAGATTTTTTTTTTCAGTTCACTTAATTGATGGCAGAAACATCATATTCTATGCAACATAGTCCAATTACAATTGTCAAATATTTGTATGGCATTTCAAGGTTACTTTGTCTTGAAAGGAAAAACAAAACCTGTTGTGACTTTGTAATGGCAGCATGTGTGTGTGTACATAGAAGGTTATTCTGATAATAAAACCGAATGCATCACCAGGTTATTATGTTGTAAATTTAATGAAAGAGAGCACACTGGCAGTGTTTACTGGATTACCATTGCTGGAAGTCCAACACATACACAATAGAATTAATGATGTTGCCACAGCCCACTAAACTGAAGTCATACTGATACCATCTGGATGTCTATGGGAAACAACTTGAGCCCTGCTGATTAGAAGCTTGAGTTCAGTTGGTGATTTGCTTCATGTGAAAGAGGCCTGGAGAAATGCTGATTAATCTCCAGTCTTTGGTTAGGCAAGGGACTTTGTTTATAAATAAGGAAGACTTGATGTAGTAATAAATGCTTGAAAGACTTGTCAGACAGTAAATAAGATTTCAGATTATTTTTTGTTTAATCTAGTAAACATTGTAACAACAATCTGTCTCTTTGTTCTACATAAATTAAAGTCACACGCTATTTCATCAATTGCATGTCCTGTCAGAGTCTTTTATGCAGTTGTTGACCCTCTCGTTTCCTAGGTAACTGACAGCATAAGAGACAAACATCAGGTATCTGCAATTTGTTCTCATGCTAATGCATCTAATATGTGTCATTTTTCCACTGTACCAAACGCAACAGGGACACTATTTATAAAAAAAATACATGTTGCCTTTTCTGCCTTTTTACATTCAGCTAAAAAATAAATTATTTCAGAGAGAATACAGAAATGATTTACTTCAGGTTTTGTTAGTTGTCATCCACACAGTGGAATTGTTTTTATATTTTGTATTTGTCATATAAATTATTTTTAGGCTTGGCATAACAATGTTATTATTATTATTATTATTATTTAAAATGGAGACTACCTAATTTAGAAATAGCATGTATCATTTAATTTTATTATAGCCTTGCTTTAGATCTAAATGTACAGTATATACCTACACACTAATAGTGGTCATGAAAAAACTGATTGAAAATAAATATTACATTTCAGCTTAACCCTTCAAATGCCACAGAATGTAGTATATACGTTCTGTGGATAAAGGTGCTGAAATGCCAAAGAACGTAGATTCGATGTTCTGCAGCATTTTCTCCCTGGCAACTAGTGATGCGCCTTGAAAGGCGGTGCATCACTTCTATTCTGCACAGAATCCCCTAGGCAATGAGCATGGGCAGTCATACTTACTGCCCCTTTACTCCTGCTGCTCATCAGTTACTACTGGAGCCCTCCTGTTGAGAACTACACCCCTCTACACCCTTTATTTCTGTTCATAACTCTCTAAAACAAAATTTCCTTCTGTCTTTTTCCTTAGCACACTTAAACACACTTACAGGCAACTTTGCCAAGCATGCAGTCACTTGTACACTCACACTTAATTAATTTTTCTCTATACCTTTTTTCTTTTATATTTTACTTTGCTTTCTTTAGTAGTTTTTCTTTATTTGTTGCTCAAACTTTATTTCTGATCTTGTTCTATAGTTAGATGATGGCATTTTTGTGTTTCTTTGCCATTTTCATTGTTGGTTTATGTTTTTATTGGTTTTAATGCATTATTGCTTGTTTTGCTCTTGGCTGCTTGTTATCGCCTGTAAAAAGGTTGTGCTTGCAGTGATGCTGGTGGATCTAGAGTTTTGACCACCGATTTCACTCCAATAACTATTCATTTTATTGCTTTTGATGATTTTATGGTGATTTATTCTTTGCATTGTTCTTAACTGCTAGTTTATTTCCCCAGAAAATTTCACTTTGCAGTGATGCTGATAGATCTATAGTTGACCACCATTTTCACTCCAATAACAGTTATTGCTTTAGCTGATTTTACTGCATCTTGTTGATTTTATTCAGTTTTTACTGCTTGCTTAGTTCCCCCAAAAAAGTTGCCTTTGTAGAGATACTAGTGAAGACCCTTGACCACTGAATTTAGTGTAATCACTGTTTTTTATTGCTTTGGGTAGTGTTATTGCATTTTTGTGATTTTATTCAAGAGTTGTTTTTGCACTATTCTTTATTGCTTGTTTAGTGCCCCTAAAA
The DNA here is from genome assembly GCF_017654675.1 of Xenopus laevis. NCBI lineage: Eukaryota > Metazoa > Chordata > Amphibia > Anura > Pipidae > Xenopus > Xenopus laevis. The sequence goes on from NC_054378.1 coordinate 95,640,451, forward strand.
AAGTTTCCTTTTCGGTGACACTAGTGAATTATAGAACTCTAAACACCAATTTCACTGCAATAATATATTTTTTTTATTGCTTTGCTTGATTTTATTTCAGGTTAGTTCTGTTTTATTTTGTTTTATTCAGCTTATTGTTCCTGAAAGTTATAAAGGGGTTGGGTTGTAATCTGTGCTGTATATGTATTCTGTAGTGTTCCGGAAGGGTTTATTAGTTCTAGTTAAAGGGTTTTTTTTCTTCTGGTTGTTTGTATTGGCAGGTGTCAACTCTTGGTCATATCTTGCTGGCTTGTATTTATAAAAAAGCTAGTGAGTTTTTTGTCTAGCTTCTCATATTACAAGTGTTGGAGGAGCTGTCTTGCTTTTTCATTTGTTTGACTTTGCCTATTCATTTGTAGCTTTGCCATTGTTGCTAGCTTTGCAGTTGCCTGTATATTTCTGGAACAATGGCTAAACGGTTTTATAGCACTGAGAATGCTACTAGATTTTGCATGGACTGAGCAATTCTGAGTATGTCCCATCTGGTGCCTCTACTGAGAAATCTTAGTTATAGTAGCACTATTAGTGCAAAGGCTAGTAGTGGCGGCACGCTCACTGCCAAAGAGGCATAGTCAGAGGCTGGTGGCAGTGTGCCAGATGCACCTATAGAGGTAGAAGAGGGTGAGGGTAGTGCTGATGCAGCATTTGGAGAGCCTGTGTAGGGTCCACCCTGTAATTATGCCCCAGAAATTCCCCCATTCACTGCAGTGGCAGGCATCAAGGTGGACACCACTAACTTTGAAATTATAGTTTTTTTTCAATCTATTTATAACAGAAGCTTTCCTACAGGGCATGGTCCATTATACAAATGTATAAACTAAGCAGCATCTTGCCAGCCACCCTCCACCAGGGTATTCAAGAGCTCAGGCATGGTATCCCAGTCATGTAAATTAAATAAAAAGATTCCTGGCACATTGGCAATGGGACTCGTAGAACGCAACACTTTAGCTTCAAACTGTAATACCACTACGGTCATTTCCATCCCTCGTTTTGAGCCGTTATGCCAAGAAAACATTATCAAATTTTACTGAGGTTTCTTCATTTTAACGACAATGCAGCGGCTGTTTCCCATAAAGAGCCCGGTCACTAGTTTATAGATATTAGTAATAATAATAAAAAAGTTTGACAAGGCAAAAGTTGGCAGGTTATATTCTGTATAGTAGTGATCTTTGATTTATAGCGTAGGATTTGGCACAGGATGAGCATTTATTTTGTGCAGTGTAGCAGAAAAAAACAATTTTATGTAGGTTTGTTCTTAGTCTAGGCATTCAGCTTTTGTGTTGAGCTATGGTGCTTTAGGCCAGTTGTAGTGTGCTGGCACTTGTATTGTGCTGGTGGTATAGCGAACTGAGGTGCTGGTTGGCCGAGAGGGTACACAATAGAACTTGTGGTGCGTGATGATTACATGGGATGATAGGCATCTCTAATGTTAATGCCACAAGTCTTTTTTTTTTTACTGGCACCTCAAAAGCTCATCTATCAGTGCAGTTATCTATAGTTTTGTCTGCATTTCTGGGCAACATTTGCACTTGTTTTTGTAGATTTAGGCATCTCTGCATTTGGGGGTAGTATATGTCTTCAGTTTTCTTGAATAGTAAGTAAGGTTTTTTAGCACAGGGTGACAAACACGATGGTTTTCTGTTTAGATTTGTTCTTAGTGTAGGCATTCAGCATTTTTTTCTGAAAAGTTGTGGTTGGAACAATCCATTTTTTGTACTTATAGCACAAATTTAATATTTATGCTGTGTTTAGGTTAGACAAGTTGCAGTGGCTCTCTGAATAGGAATAGCACTTTGATTATGTGCCATGCCTGTCACCAGTGGGGCACCAGCTTTTACAAATTTCTGGTGTGCATGATTTTATCTTAACATGCCCAAATCTTTATTGTTGCCACTTAAATTCCTAAACTTCTTAGGACACTTGCATAATATATTGGCCAAATTTACTATGGATTCTGTTGGTAAATGTATTTGTAAATGTGGTACAGATTTTATTATTGGTGAAATAATGTAGGAAGAAGCAAACAATGGAACTCAAAGACTTTCCACTGAATCGAAAAGGGTGAGTGAAATATATTTTGGGATAATAGCACCCAGATGTAGATCCATAGAGTAGTCCCAAAATTCTCCAGGAGAATTCTTGGGGATAAATCTAACTTTGTATATTGTCTTTTCCTTTATAGACCAAAGCACTGAGTTCTACAAAGGAATGCGGCCACAATTCTCCACATAGTAAATCATAAATAACATCTTTGAATATTTGAAGGTGTTTATTTTCAAGAAATCTTTAGTTTGTGGGGGTTATTTCATAGGTAAGGGACAGTTTAGGATGAAAATGAATACATGCACATAAATTCACAGCCCCAATATTATGCATTGTGCCTGTTTTGGGGTGTTTGGTGGCTGTGTCTCTATGTGCATCCATACATATGGGGTATAAAAAAAGTGTGTAAAAGTAACTTTTCTATGGAAAAAAAACTCAAGATATACATAATTTTTTAATATTTTTTTTACATATTTCACCCAAAATACACATTGGGGGTTACTGTATTTACAGTATCAAACTCTGAATACAAAAATCACCAAAAAAAATTTTTTTTCGGGATTTATTATACCCCGAGGCTGAAAAAAGTATGAATCCAAAAATCTGCCATCTCCAAGCTGTCGGGTCCTGTATAAGTCAATGGCAAAGGTCCCATTTAAATATCATGGTCCTCACTGAGTTTAGACCAAATATCAGATTTTTCTAATTTTGGTGTCAAAAGTCAGATTTTGGCTGGAAAATCCATTTTTTTAAGATTTTTTGCCCAAACCGATTTTAGCAAGCTTTTTCTATGATAAATAAGGTACAATCAGCAATTTGGAGTTGGTCAGATTTTTTTTTTAATAGAAATAGAGATAAATTCAGACTTTGATAAATAACCCCCTAAATCTCAAAAGAAGTTGCAAAGTTTCATGGAGGTTTTCCTACAAAAAAACCTTTTTAAACTTAACAAGTACCCAATTTTCAAAAACCATCTGGCATATTGTCAATTTCCCAGCTGCCCCAAGTCATGTGACTTGTGCTCTGATAAACTTCAATCACTCTTTACTGCTGTACTGCAAGTTGGAGTGATATCACCCCCTCCCTTTCCCCCCCCCCATTAAAAGATGGAAGGTAACCAGATAGCAGCTCCCTAACCCAATAAAACAGCTGCCTGGTAGATCTAAGAACAACACTCAATAGTAAAAACCCATATCTCACTGAGACACATTCAGTTACATTGAGAAGGAAAAACAGCAGCCTGCCAGAAAGCATTTCTCTCCTAAAGTGCAGGCACAAGTCACATGACCAGGGGCAGCTGGGAAATTGACAAAATGTCTAGCCCCATGTCAGATTTCAAAATTAAATATAAAAAAATCTGTTTGCTCTTTTGAGAATTGGATTTCAGTGCAGAATTCTGCTGGAGTAGCACTATTAACTGGTGCATATTGAAAAATATACGTTTTCCGATGACAGGATCCCTTTAATGGACACGATTATATAAAACTAGAGTAACTGCTGACATCACCTCTGATGAAGTGCCAGAACGAGGCATGAAACACGTCAGGTGATCACACTGTCATAGAAGAGGAAGTATGTTTCTTGTGGAGCCCTGTTCACTGTTTTTAATGTAACCTGGAATAAAGCTTTTTGATTTTAAGGATCAGCTGTTTGGATACACCCCTTTAACTTTTTTCACTGCATGGACTACATAATTGGCTGGATCAGAGACCAGTGTGTGGAGGAGTGAACAACAGCCTGGGGTGTGCCCAAAGTGAGGAACAGGGGATACGGACACGTGAGTTAATTGTGATTAATGGATATGACATTTCAGACTAGGCATCTACATTTATGAACTGCTTGAGAAGGAAAAAAAACTATATGTGCTTTATCCTTCCTCCTGAGCAAAGTAACACACCCTCACATTAGACAGCAGATGAGCATACTGGAGAACATAAAACATCCTGAGGATACCAATGTATATATCCTTTATAGATCACTGACTCACTATGAAGTCTTTTACAGATTTTCATGCACGCATGAAGTTGAAGAGATGTGCCTGCTGTTCCCAATGTAGCTGCGATACCCACTTGCTCCTCTTGGATCCCTATGCACTCTGCGTGCTCAGCACTCCTGTAGCATCCCTGTTCTGCCTGCCTGTCTACACATTTTTTCGAGCTTGTAAGCTCACAAATGTTCATTTTTTGGGCTTATAAACTCACTAATTCGAGGTATTTGAGTTTTTGCCATGATTGTATTCAACTGAGTTTTTTATAATAACATTTTTCAATAAATAAACAAACAAACATTCAAGTTTTTTTTTAAATTGAGTTTATTCGAAGTAGAAAAACCTTTAAAACCTCACAAATCACATTTTTCATAAATAAACCTATTTGTTTGCCAATTTTGATCTCAGCAGAATGTGTTCTTTTTAAAAATATATGATATTCTAGTGTCTCCTTAGGATTTTTTTTTGTCTCTACTTGCCATATACTTGGGTAAACCTAAGTTAATACAACAAACTGTTGCATGTTCTGTTAGCATTTATTTTTAGAATGCTTAATCTTACTACATAAGGATATGTAGTAGATATGATGCTGTAAAATGTAAGCTTTGAGGTAAGTTTTAGAAATTTAATTTCGGTTGGTTGTTTGGAGTAGAAAGACATTTTTAACTTTTTGGGATTGGTATTATATGTACTTTCCCAATATACAGTATATGGTTTCTAGAGTCCTCTTACAGTAGTACATATTGCAACATCTGCTAAAGGGTAAAGCCTAAATGTGGGGTGACGGCACACCAAAAAAACAGCAACAAGTCTCTAGAAGAAAAATAGGAGGTTTTCTTCTAGAGACTTGTTGCTGTTTTTTTGGTGTGCCGTCACCCCACATTACTTATTGAAGCCTATTTTGACTGGCACCCTATCTGTAACTACTGCTGTGGGTGTGCGTTCCGTATCTCGCTCTATATATATATATATATATATATATATATATATATATATATATATATATCAAACAGGGGAAAGTTGTGCTCACCACTAGTTTTTAAAATCATTAGGCGGGGGTGCAATGAGGGTGTGACCACAAAAACATATAGACAAATACAAGATTCCTCTGCACTCAACCCATTATCAATATATTTAAGATAGCGACATTTTGTGCATACTGCTACTGAAAAATGCCTTACCCTTTAAACAAAACAGGGATTGTTTGTCCATATATTGCAATATATTTAAGCTGGCCAACTACGTCAAAGTCATCCCATATCTGGCCAGTCCTATGCTCAATTTTCATCTGATTCATTAAGAATTCTATGGTTTAATTATACATTTTATAAAAGGGACGAATACGTTTTACCTACAACTTACTAGCTGCTTTCAAAGTAAAACTCCCAAACTTGGCTGCCCTTTTATTAGACACCAGTGGGATCACCTGACTATAGTTGGAGGGGGTGGGAGCTACAACATGGAGCTGGTCACTGCTCCTGTATAACTATAACAAACAGGGGAAAGTTGTGCTCACCACTAGTTTTTAAAATCCTTAGGCGGGGGTGCAATGAGGGTGTGACCACAAAAAACATATAGACAAATACAGGAGCAGTGACCAGCTCCATGTTGTAGCTCCCACCCCCCCCAACTATAGTCAGGTGATCCCACTGGTGTCTAATAAAAGGGCAGCCAAGTTTGGGAGTTTTACTTTGAAAGCAGCTAGTAAGTTGCAGGTAAAACGTATTCGTCCCTTTTATAAAATGTATAATTAAACCATAGAATTCTTAATGAATCAGATGAAAATTGAGCATAGGACTGGCCAGATATGGGATGACTTTGACGTAGTTGGCCAGCTTAAATATATTGCAATATATGGACAAACAATCCCTGTTTTGTTTAAAGGGTAAGGCATTTTTCAGTAGCAGTATGCACAAAATGTCGCTGTCTTAAATATATTGATAATGGGTTGAGTGCAGAGGAATCTTGTGTATATATATATATATATATATATATATATATATATATATATATATATATATATATATATATTACATTTTAGGGCCTATGCAAACCATATACTTTGGTGAAAGACAAATCTTATACATTCAAATTGGGTATATTTCTTTCAACTCCAAACAACCAACTTGCATAGTTTGTAGTTTCTAATCAATTTTCTGATTTTCAATACTTTAATATCTTCAATATTTGCAGTTGACAGCATCTTATCTCCAATGATATGTCCATAGGAACTAAAATAAAGCACAAATGCCAGGGGTCTTCTGAACAGTTTGATGCCCAATATGTGTAGGATTAACAAAATATGTGGAACGTACAGACTCTGCAATTAAAACATTACACAAAAAAATTTTACATGCAAAAACAAGTGATCAAGATTAATATAGTTTGCAATTTTGCAACACTGAAAAAATAATAAATGATACATTTGGTGCTCTTTAAACTATGTTCATATCCAAAGGTAATATGCTGTGGTTAGGTTGGGGGAATATTTAAGCAAATTATTGCACTACATACACAAGTGGTTCTATATAGAGATGAGCGAATCAGAAACAGCGAAAAATATGCGAAACACATTGGTCAATGGATCTTTTAAAAATTTTTTACATGTGACAAATTTTTACGTGTACATTTTTTTCTCACTTCAAATGCAGTAAAGTCAATGTGCATTTTCTTGTGGCAACTTTTTTGTCTCAGCAACAATTTTGCCTTGGAGACTTTTTTAATGTTGAAGTATACAATTTTTGGCGGATTTTTGCTGCAGTTTCGCAAAAAAAAATTTGCAGTTACCGAAATGCAGAAATTCACTGTAAATCCATGCCTGGCGAAAAAATTTGCTCATCACTAGTGCTACAGTAGCTTCTTATTCGTCTTGAAATAATTTGCAATCATTGACATTTTAAAGCTGGGGTTCTTCACCTTTTCCTTATACTGATATTCATCTAGTAACAGGATTTTTCAGAATAAGGTGTTGCAGGCTAGAAAAACTTGCAATTGGAAATAGCAGAAATCAGTGTGCTAGGAAAAATAGAACATGCTGAAAAAGTTGGATTTAGCACATAACTTTGAATTCTTATTGAGTCTTTCTAAAACTTTCCATACAATTCTAGTGTCAAGTTAAAACACCAGCTGTCAGCTGCAGCAAACCTTTAATGCTCTTCCTCACAAACACATTGTATAAAAAAGAATGCAATTCATTTTACATTTGATACAGATGCCATAGAACAAAAGGGACAAGTTAAGGATTCTCACATTGCTAACTTAAATTGCTTTGGTAGGACAGTCTAAGCATGAGACATGAGATATTTATTTACTGTGAAACATGCTAGTATAAAAGACATTCTGTTTCATTTAAGGTATTAATGTAGATGCTGCCAACTTTTATAAAAAAATATCATTGTTCTGTATTCATGAGAAAGATGGAATAAGTAAAAGTAATGAATCTAAGAGCTGGTAAAAAAGCAGTTTTAAACGGTGGGTGTAAGACTGCGGATTTTTTAAATTATTGTAAGTATTTTTTATAGACTTGAATAAAACCATGGCATTCATAAATAAGCTTTAGCTAATCCAACGGACAGGGAGAAAAATTGAATGTGCTCTACATAAGCGATAGAATTTGTACCTGTTCCTTCCCACATGGTCTATTTAGAACAGTTCCATAACCAACATAGTATTTCATGCTTTAATCAGACTAAGCAAGGTATTTAAAGCAATCTTAATAGCAGAGTTTTGAGAGAGTAACTTGAAAGCAACATAAATAGCAGCAGCTGGAAGATTGAATATAAATGTTATTGTCCCACTCTTAAAGGGGTGGATCGTATTTAAGTTATCTTTCAGTATGTTATAGTATGGCTTATTCTAAGCAACTTTTCAATTGGCCTTCATTTTTTCTTTTTTCATGTTTTTTTTTATAATTATTTGCCTTCTTTTTCTGAGTTTTTCCAGCTTTGAAATGGGGGTCACTTACCCCATCTAATAAAAATGCCAACTTTATTTTTTTTTAACACTGTTTTTTCACTTATCTAGTATGCTGCTGGACTGGAATCTTTAAATACAGATACAGAAGCAGTATTTTAAAAATACAGAAGCAGTACTCTGTATCTGAACAGGTTTTATATCTTTCATTGTATTTACATTACATTTGGGTGAAAAAAAAGCTTCCTAGCTGCTAGTTGATCCAGAGGAAGGTGAAAAGCCAGTCTGAAGCGATTTTCAGTCTTCCTCAAAGGAGGAAATGCCTTAAGGAAGGTAACCTGACAAGTCCCTGAATCAAGTTGTTATAGTTAATAGTAATAGTTGTAAGTTAATCTTGCATTTATTCTATTGCTAAAAAAGGCATACAAACCTTAATTGAAATTAACTAATACATCTACCAGCAATAATTGTATTTCTATGAATTACTATCGTTTCTGCTTTTGGAACTTTTGATGGGATTTGCTTCCAAATAGTTGATAGGCTCTTGTGATTGGGTAGAAGTCAGGTTTGTTGCAGGTAATCAGGGGTGTCATGTAGTTGGGGTTCCAGCATGTTTAGCTTGAGATCAAAGTGTTTTGTGGCAATTGAGGTCTTCCACTCTCATCTCAATAAACCAATTCTGAACAGAACACTTTGTTTATGGGGGCATTAACAGACTAAATACACCATGCACCAATGGAACAAACAGTCCCAGGCCACTCCTTCTTCTCAATTAAACAGACAGCTAGCATTCTCCCAGCATCTGCCAAACCAAACATATTTGTCAGACAGGTGGTAAGTAAAGTGTGATTTATCACTTCAGAGAACCCAGATCCATAGTAAAATGGCAGCAATCACCACTCTCATGCCTATCATGTAAATCTCATCCATGAATATTTACATGATAAACCTTTTTCTCCCTGAATTGAATCTGGCCCAACGTGTATATATGCATCCGAATAAAAGAGGAGGTTAAAAAAAGTATCATGAACACAAAGATTGTTCTCAATCAATGCGCTCAAATAAGGAAACACAGAAAAGATACTTTACTGTAAAGTTGGAAATAAGGAAATATATGAGGGAAAGTAAAACTAGCAGAAAGATTTCATAATAAGTTTCCTGATACCCTAAAGAAGTTATGTTTTGCTAAGATGTTCTACTGACTTATAATTCTGCTTATACTTTCATTTGTATGCTAATCCCAATGTAGAATGATGATTTTACAATAGGCTTAATATTGCCTCTATAAGACAGGATAAGCTCTGTAATATTAACTAAATAAAAACGAAGGTGCTTAGTATATGGTTGGCTTTTAAAAAGTAAAATCACCAATTAAAAAAAGAAGAGCGAACAAGTTTAATGTGTTTCTCTGCAGGCTTCCCAGGCCTTTGTGCTACTCACTCAGAGGAGTAATGAGCTGCAGTCTCTTGCTCACTCAGTTGCTGGAAATCTATGCAAGAAATAATATTAGGGGACTAAATATTCTTACCCTGGCAACAGAGGCTGCATGTTAACATTTTAAATGATAAAAAAAAATCATCATAATGAACTGGAAATAATTTTGATTGAATATATGGAAAAAAGAACAATTTATTATTCCATTTCAAATGAACCGTTGAATCAGGAGGTAGAATCATTTGCATAGTTAAAATGGTGATACATATAAATACATATGATTTTACATGGAGCATGAAGTTAAAGTGGAGATGTGTGATACATTCCAACTCCACATCTTTACACAGCATTCTAAATAAGCCCTTTAATTTCCAAGATTTTTCAAATTTTACTTTGTGCCAATTTAATATGACTTAATATGCAAACCTGGAAAATGTTTAGTTACTCCCCCTCTGCCAGTGGAAGAAAGATTGCAAATTTTATAGTTTGCATCAGAACACAATGGGGCTTGTTTAATAAAAATCAAATTGCAATTTTTTCCACAAATCTTGAAAAATCCTTCCTTTATTTCTTAAAATCTTTAAAAATTTAAGATTTATTAAGTGAAAAAACAACAAAATCTTATAATGCAAGACAGAATGCCACAGAAAAGTTGTCGAGGTCCTAAAGAAGTCAGTGGGAGCTGCGCTGATCTTATTGGACCACGATTAAACCATTCAGACTTTTTTTTCACTAGGAATTGTCCAAAAATCTTTATTAAGGGGCCGATTCATCAAGGGTTGAATATCGAGGGTTAATTAACCCTCGATATTCGACTGGGAATTAAAATCCTTCGACTTCGAATATCGAAGTCGAAGGATTTAGCGCAAATTCTGTAATCGTACGATCGAAGGATAATTCCTTCGATCGAACGATTAAATCCTTCGAATCGAACGAAGAGACAGTACTTCGACTATTGAATGGTCGAATAGTCGAACGATTTTTACTTAGAATCCTTCGATTCGAAGTCGTAGTCGTAGTCGAAGGTCGAAGTAGCCCATTCGATGGTCGAAGTAGCCCAAAAAACACTTCGAAATTCGAAGTTTTTTTACTTCGAATCCTTCACTCGAGCTTGATGAATCGGCCCCTTAATGTAATAAATTACATGACATTCAAGGTTTTAGAGCAAGTGTGTATTGTCGTTTCAAAAACCTCCAAAACCACTAAAATGAGAATGTATGCATGTATAAAACTCAATTAAAAGGTTTGGAATGCTCTAAAAGATTACATAATCTGCATGCGTGCATTAAAAGTGTAACACAATAACTTGCTAACAGAATATAATACTGTAAATAGTGAATCTGTATTCTTATTTTTTATCGCATTTCACCCAAAAGGTCCTAAAAGAACTCACCTAATTCAAAATGGAACTTCACACATTTTGAATGTGCATTCAAATAAAATGCCAGGTTAAAAGTTCTTCAAATACAGTAACATACTGTAACAAGGGAAACTCAAAGCAAAATCCATGAAAAAAAGAGAGAGCATGTTACAATAAACTATACAACATACTATAAATGGCCTGCACACATAGAAATTAGAATACAACATATACAAAGGATCCAACAATATTTCAGAGAAAGTACATAAAACGCACACCATGTATATCTAGAAAGACTCATTAAATGGTCCATTTAATGAAATAGAATATCAGCTGCAATAGCACAGCCAAAACTTAACAAAGTGTGGGCCTGGATGGTTATACAGCTAATTTCTAAAAGAAAGATTGGTATCTAATATATTGTGAACTTTGTTTTTCTCATTGCACTGGGGGAACCCTCTTTATCTCTATCATGGTATGATTTTAAATTTAAGTATGCCCCTTTTTTCTACAACTAACCTATTTATTTCTAAATAGGCAAAATTAGTTATGCAGTGGTATATACTTTCTTTTTTTTACATTTAGTGGTGGCAAGAAGAGAGAAGAAAGGAGGTACCCAGTGCAAAGGGTAGGGGATGACATTTTGTCCCAGGAATATCGCTAGTGCACTTCTCTGTCTTTCCGGACAATCATTACAATAAACTGGAAATGAGTGTCCTGGAAATGGAATACAATGTATACATATATTGTATACTGTATAAGACAATAACTTAAAATTCTACAATAGCTCTATGTGTTATAATTACCGATGCAATGATTGCAAGCGTGTTTATCTTGCTTTTACTAATACAAAATGTATAATTTTACCTTGATGGCAGCTGTCATGTTTTATAGACTCCAACATTCCAAACAATCCATGCAAATATCTTAACAGCATTAAAAAAAATATAGCTTATTAAACAGGCCATTATTATAAGCATTTTTCATCCATTAAAGCTCCTTAATCATCAATTCTTTGCATTCATGTTGACATATTTGACCTTAAAATTTAGAAAATTCGCCGAGGTAGAAAAAAATGATGCACAGTTTCAATTCTCATTGTAAAATGACCTTATTATTCATGAATTTATAGTCATGCTTGATTAACTACATTTGCCTCCAGCATAATACTTCATTTAAACTATTTTCCCTCAGTTGACAATTTCTACTTCTGATTAGCACAAAAAAACAGGGAAATACTTACTAAAAACTGATCCCTGAAGAACTGATAGTTACAATGCAAGGTATAGAAGACATTTACAATTGTTATAATAAAACACCATAATTAAACCGTTGTCACAGAAATTACTATACCAGCTGAATTGCTAATGGGCCCCAAATCTAGAGGCAACATATAAATACAAACACAGTTTTTATGCAAACTTATTTCCTGTATGGGCACTATTTATCATTCTTGGAAAATGGATTCCTATCATCTCAAAGTTCTATTAAAGGAATTTATACCCCCTTTATGATATAAGCACATTCAGTTCGGCTTATGTAAAAAAAAAGTGCAAAAACACACCAAAAAAAATATATATTTTCACACAGACATACCTAATTACATAGATTGAAAGTAAACCACAATAGTCTGTCTGTGGTGCAGGTATCAGTTCACCACTCCAATAGGCTTATAGAATGATCAACACCCTCCCTTATCCTAGGGCATATTTATCATAGAATGTAGAACTCACCATAGTTTCACCAAAATGAAATTCTACCACTCTATATTCATTTACATGGGATTATCAGAGGTATATTTATCAATGGATGAAAATGAGAAATGATTAGTGTATGGTGGAATTTTACAAACTGAAGCAAGCTGTCTGATACAATAAGTATGCCTTTTGTTCCATTGTAAAGTGATTCATTCTGTGACTGAAACTACTGCTTTCCAAAGAATCTGCAACCCCCAGAGTGACTTCAAGTCCCAGAATCCATAATTTCATAAAAAAAATCAATACATGTAGGTGTTTATTAATAATAATAATAATAATAATAATAATAATAATAAAAAGAAAAAGTATGAGGCAGATGAATGGACTAATAATGTTTTACATACTGCATACTGAACTGTCCAAGAGAATTATTAGAACCATTGCCTTTGTCATATATTCAACATATATAATGTACCCCAGGAAAGCAGCAGAGGTTATAAGAAGAGTGAAACACAAAGTTCATGCCACATGCTTCTGTTGTCTTCCAGCATGTCAGGAAATGAATGGCTCTTCATTTGAGAAATAAATCAACCCAAACTGGTTCTAAAAGTATAATGAAAATTACCATATAGCACTACACACAAGCTTTATAAGCATTGTGATTTAGTACAGTTTAGTGTGGTTGTGATCAAGCAACAGAGTATGATGCTTGTGCAACAAAAACATTGGTTGATCAGTGTGTCCATATTAGGTCCATGTGAGGTGCATCCATAATGGGGTGACAGCTCTGAAATTGTTTTAGTTGAATCAAGCATTCAGAAATCTATACAAAAGTACTACTCATTTGATTTTCAGCAGTCACAATAGGATATATATATTGTTTTGCAAAACAATTTAATATTACTTGGTGGCATGCACAGACTTTTGTATTAAGTTTATTGTCTATGATTTTGGATCAGAAGATCTAAATGAAAGACATAAGGGGTGCAAAATAGCATCCCTTTGTGCTTTTTAAAGGGGACCTGTCATCCAGGCAGTAAAAGCTCTATAATAAAAGTTATTTTTCGGGGGCGTGGCTTGACGCTGAGCTGCATGCACTCCTAAGCAGAGAGCTCTGTGCAAACTGACCTAAACCAGCCATCCAAACTGTGCAAGATGATGGGGAAAACACACAAAACAAAGCCCGAAAAGGACAAAATTCCTGGGTGCAGGCTGCAATCTTCAGGCAGCGAGATTGCCCCACTTTTCTTAAACAAAAAAACGTTTCATGCCGAATCCAAGATGGCGGCAGCATGAGAGGAGCAGGAGGAAGAAGCTGACTCCAATAGAGAGCAGTCTGAGGCAGAGAGCGATATGGAAGATGAGGTTGATATACACTCATATATTGCCAAATAACCATATAAGAATGATATAAAATAAATGTTGCAGGAAGTTACTATGGTGATAAAGGAGGAGATGCAAGACATTAAAAAAGACATGTTAACCCTTGCTGCGTGCAATGAGTCTAGAACGTAATGTCAGCACATGCAATGACAAGCAAAAATATTTTTACAAGTATGTACAGCAGCAGGACAATGTTATTCAGGAACTCCAAAGGTAAATTAAAGACCAGGAGAATAGGAGTAGGCACAACAATATAAGAGTCAACACTATTCTACAAAGGGAGCCTGACACTGAGATTAAAATTGATATGGCTCATAGAGTCCACAAATCAAAAGTGGCCCCTCTAAACGCACCAAGAGATATACTGTGCTGTATACATGATTTTCTCCTAATGGAGGAGATATTGCATAAGGCTAGAGAAGTTAGCCATATATCTTATGAAGACAATAATATCAAACTATTCCAGGACTTGTCAAGAATTACACTACTTAAAAGAAAATTACTGAAACTTCTCATTGATAAGCTGTGATTAAAGAATATTCAGTACAGGTGGGGATACCCCTTTTTCACGAACTGTCAATAAGGATGGGACTAATGCAATCATCAGAGTCCCTATGGATACTGAATACTTCTTGAAAGAAACTAAATCTATCTCCAATGGAGCTACCAGGATGGATACCGGATGCAAGCAAGCTTCCAGAGATGTCATTTGATCTGCAAGGGGAATGGACACAATCTCCTAACACCAAGAAGATACCCATGACACACAGAGAGAGAATGAGACCTCAACTGAACTGATACTTCACTACTAAATATACCCAAATTGACTAAGGAAGGACAATAAACCTTTATCTAATAACTAATACACCACTATAGCAGGGAAATACAGAGGACATAACATATGACTATGAACTTTAATTCATTAAGGGACCTCAGGAGAACCAGCAATACCCTTTGAGGAAGAAAGACTTCCGTAATACAGGTATAAAATGAAATTGAATCTGTTTAACCAGTGTGAAAAACATGTAGAAAAAAAAAGGGTTTACCACAGTTGATAACATTCCAGTTTATATGCCTATATACTTCTGCATAAGTATAACATTTTTTTGAATTTGAATGTCTTCTGTTTATATATTCACAAGATTGCTTGTATATTATTGGTTCAATATCTGCACCCCCATCGTTATATTATCTACTATTACAGCAGGTTGGTTTAGGATCAGATGCTCTGCTACCTCATGTGCCTTATGATGATCCTATTTTGCTCTAATCAACCAGACACCCCCAATCTCAATGTGCTTTGCACCCGAGCCGCTGCCACACCACCATCACAGCTCAGGAAATGTACCCTGATAAGTCTACTGTGGCACAAGTTTACCCCTATGCTTTCCCCTTTACCTTACATTCCACCCCTTGTTCCTTATATCCACTTTGCAAGTAAATGACAAGTACAAGTAACCATCTGAACACTGGCAACTCCCACTTTTCGATGTCCATGGCTAAAACATCCAACATGGAAGGGAATATATTTTCATTAAATGTTAATGGATTAAATGAGCCAGTTAAAAGGGCACAAGTATTTCAACAATGCCAGTGATCAAACTGCATCACTACCCCCAAATATATATGATTAACAATCCGGTCAAGAAATCCTTGGGAGTAATGACTCTAATTCACAAAGATCTCCCTTTCAAGCATTTAGAGACCATAACTGATAAAGAAGGCCGCTACGTTAGAATCAAAGGGAAAATTGCAGATCAAAATGCACTATTGCAAATGTATATGTTCCAAACTTGGGTCAAGTGGAATATTTAAAATGCTTTCTCAAGGTCTTAGAACATTTTAGAGAAGGTCTCATTATTTTAGAGGGAGATTTTAATGTCACACTAAATCCCTTAGTGGATTCATCCTCCAAAAAACAAATATTTCATACAAAGGTCTGAAAGAAATTAAGTAAACCTTGTCAGATTTGCAAATAACAGATATCTGGAAAGTATTAATTCGGACGAAGAAAGACTACACACACTTTTCAAAAGTTCATTCAGTTTATTCACGAATCCATTACATTTTCGTGTCTAAATACTGGTTGCTTTTGTTTACAAGAGCCGACATTGGAAACACTCTCTTATAAGATCACTCTCTGGTAATTGTAAAATTCCTCATACCAAAAACACTAAGGGCTGAAGATACATTGCGATTCAACTAGTTTCTTTTACACACACAGAGAACAGGAAGGAGCAAATTCAAACATGACTAGACACTATAATACATACTAACAACAATCTTAGTAGAAAGTAAAAGGAGAGCACTCAAATTGCAGATTTAACTGCTTATGCTTATTTATTTCAGTCTGTGAGACACGACATGTTTTGGGCCCAAAAAAGCCCTTTCTCAAGTGAGAAAGGGCTTTTTTGGGCCCGAAACATGTCGTGTCTCACAGACTGAAATAAATAAGCATAAGCAGTTAAATCTGCAATTTGAGTGCTCTCCTTTTACTTTCTACTAAGATTGATACCTTTGGATGTACGGTACATCCATACAAGAGGATTGAGGCATTCGCTGCATAACCATTGTTGGGCTGAGCGCAGATTCCCCCATACCCTATTGACATACTAACAACACATCAGATATCTCTCTGATGACACTTTGGGAAACTCTTAAATGTGTCCTTCGAGGGAACTTGATTGCTATGGGCAGTAACCTAAAGAAAGAAAAAGAAAAAGAATTAGTGAGGTTAATAAATGAAATCTCACAGTTAGAACAATCCCATAAGGAAAACATAGGTTAAAACATTGGTTGCACTGGAAAGTAAGAGGCTCCAGCTTAGGGCACTATTGAACCAAAAAGTGCAGAAAAGCTGTATGAGAACTAAGCAGAAATACTATGCGCTAGGGAATAAATGTAATATTTTGCTAGGACAATTAAAAAAATACAACCTGAAAAACACATTATGTCAATTAAAGATAAAGGAAATACAACACCTCATGACACTAAGGGGCACATTCACTAAGCTCGAGTGAAGGATTCGAAGTAAAAAAACTTAGAATTTCGAAGGTTTTTTTGCGTACTTCGACCATCGAATAGGCTACTTCGACCTTCAACTACAACTTCGACTCTGATTCGAACGATTAGAACTAAAACTGGTTTGACTATTCGACCATTTGATAGTCGAAGTACTGTCTTTTTAAAAAAAACTTTGACTACCTACTTCACCACTTTAAACCTACCGAGCTACAATGTTAGCCTATGGGGACCTTCCCCATTACTAAGGGTTTTTTGATTGAAGGAAAATCCTTCGATCAATGGATTAAAATCCTTCGAATCATTCGATCTAACGTTTTTCCCTTTGATTGATCAATCAAAGTATTTTCGGTAAATCCTTCGACTTCGATATTCGAAAGATTTTACTTTGAGGGTCGAATTTCGAGGGTTAATTAACCCTCGATATTCGACCCTTAGTAAATGTGCCCCTTAGGGTATAGCAGATGCATTCCATGAATACTACCAAACACTATACAAACTAAAACCCCATCTATTATAATAGTATCAAGGGTAATAATACATTTCACCCTGAAGCTCAGGAGGCACATATTACATTAATTCCTTATTACATTAATTTCTAAACCTAATAAGGGCCCACAACTTTGCCCGAGCTATAGACCAATCTCCTTGATCAACATAGACCTGAAAATATATGCCAAGATACTCAGTAACAGAATAAAGAGATACTTACCCTAACTTATCCACACAGATCAGGCCGGATTCACACCTAAACAAGAAGGAAAAGACAATACATTTAAAGTCATATCAGTAATGAAATATGCTCAAAAGAAAGGTATACCGTCAATTATTCTTACCACGAATGACGAAAAGGCATTCGATAGGGTGTCTTGGATTTTCCTTGAACAAACATTGCATATTTATGGATTCATCCCTGCAATCCTCTATCCAAATCATGTAAACTCCTAATTGAATCAGTTGCTATAAGTCCTGAATCCCTCGTAACTGGCCAAATTCACATGTGGATATTTCTTTAAAATATACTATATGTGCAGATGTAGCACCATTTATACATAGGGCCTTATGCGTGGTCTTTAATGCAAGAGTCATTACTCTTTGCATACTGTATGTAAGAGAACTAGGTTTGCATAGGATGCAAAGTGACTGAGCACATTTAGGAACTAGCAATTCAAAGGTGAAGGATTCAAATATTGATGTTGCAAAGGGAAATCCTTTGCTTGGAAATGTCACCACAATACTACTTCTATTGGATAAAGGGAAAATTAAATGAGTGGCCTGTTTATAGTAAAGATTAGCGGTAAGAAATGTGCTCTGTGTTTTGAATCACAGGTAGAATTAAACTGGTTTTATGGTCACCATAATTAACAGCCTTTTCACAAAAGAAACCTTGTTTATAGTAGGTATGGTAAATCACATTTAAATCAACGTTATTATGGCAATGAAAATTAAAATTTTGAAACTGCTTCAACAGATCCTATAAAGAGACTATTACAGAGACGTTCTCATTATCTGACTGTGTTGTTGTATAATAAAAAAGAAGGGGCAATTATATAAGCAGTTTGAACCCAATGACTATAATGCCATGTATTGACATGTAAAACACTAGGCAGTGGTAAATATTTTACATGTATTCTTAGAGTTGTTACAGATGAGGATTCTTAACATCTCGGATTGTAAAATATTAAATGCTAGATTCCTGCTATAATTTGATTTCTGAAGATACTGTAATATTTTGGCATAGCTATCTGAAACGAGTAAAGCATTATATGAGTCATTAAAACAAATTCACTTCCAAGAAAACATTTTAGGAAATCTAACCATGTCCTAAGAAATAATTTGTTATAGGCAGCACACTTTCTTATAACTGGCACATTGGCTCAAGTGTATTAAACTTGCAACCAATAGAAACTTGTTTTAATTTTTCTACCTTTCATACCAGTAGCCAATGGATAGTTTAATGCTAATTGCTGGCTAGTTGCAATGGGCAAATGTAATGTTAGTGTGTCCCAATGTATATATAAGGAGAGGAACTTGTTTATAGTTAGATGGAGGAAATGGAGCTAGTATTGCTAACCTTTGTATAGGGATGTAGCGAACGTCGGAAAAAAAGTTCGCGAACATATTCGCGAACTTGCGCAAAAACGCGAGCGGTTCGCGAACCCCATAGACTTCAATGGGAAGGCGAACTTTAACATCTAAAAAAGACATTTCTGGCCAGAAAAATGATTTTAAAGTTGTTTAAAGGGTGCAACGACCTGGACAGTGGCATGCCAGAGGGGGATCAAGGGCAAAAATGTATCTGAAAAATCTGCCTGTGTGTGCTTGGAAGAGATAGTGTAGGGGGAGAGCTGTTAGTGATTTCAGGGACAGATGATAGTAAGTTTGCTGGCTAGTAATCTGCTTGATACTGCTCTGTATTGGAGGGACAGAAGTCTGCAGGGATTTGAGGGACATTTTAGCTTAGGTAGCTTTGCTGGCTAGTAATCTACTGTTCTCTTTAAACAACTGCCATACGTTGACCTTGTAGGCATTGTTTGCCCAGTTTTTTTGGACGCAGCCACTGAAGCACAGTTGCCAGAAAAAATATGCCATATAAATGCTGAAAATAGTCATTTTTTGCCATACGTTGACCTTGTAGGCATTGTTTGCCCAGTTTTTTTGGCCGCAGCCACTGAAGCACAGAGGCCAGAAAAAATATGCCATATAAATGCTGAAAATAGTCATTTTTTGCCATATACGTTGAGTCAACGTATGGCAAAAAATGACTATTTTCAGCATTTATATGGCATATTTTTTCTGCAGTCCATCTATTCCTGGACTTCTCCTTCATTCTTTTTTTTTATAATCTTTATTTTGTTTTCTGTTTTCTGTATAATAAACAAAAATAAAATCTGAACAATATTATAGCCATGACAGCATACTTTCTCCATACTTTTGTACATTAAAATACCAAAATAAAAAGAGAAGAGAGAGAAAAAAGGAGAAGTATTAACCATTAATCAGAAACATAAGTCTCTCAATTGCTGTTATCCATATTCCACTTGTACCTTTAAAGCTTTTGTGGGATTGTTCATATTATATTGATATGCATGAGGTAATCTCAGGTCCCTTAATTATGTCAACTTTATAGTCACTTCAATCTGATCCAATGTAGTGCAGCATAAGCGTCTGTTAAATTTTAGTTAAGCAATGTGTTTTGTCTTGCATGAGGGTACTCATCCTGACGCCTTCTGATACAGAAGACATATTGATCTTGTATGACCTTTTAAAAACTTAACATAATAAAATAAAAAAACAAAGAAAAGAGAAAGAACTAGTAAAAAGAATCTGAAGAAAACAAATCCATACCTTCTTTTCACACCACCATTATCCACTGCCAACACTGCAACCTTTTTCTCTTGGCGAACCTTATCTCTGGATTACTCCACATTAAACTTTCCCACTGTCACTTTAAATCTAAACTGAAATCCTTGCTTTTTGAAAAATGATTTAGTCTCATGAGACTTATAAACTAATATCACCATGCACAGTGAATAGCACTGTTTGTTTTATTTGTGCCTGCAAATTACACATTCATTTTGATTGTAAGCTCAATGGGACAATAACTTTTTTCCAGGATCTGATGCTTATTTAATTACCTACTTATTTAATGACACTTATTTAATTACTTATGCCCTGTTTATTGCTTTTTCCTGTATGTTCTACTACTGTAATGCCTAATGTACCAATTACAATGTACACTACTATGTTTACAAAGAGTTTTATATATAAAAAAGTGTATACAAAATATTTGACATTTTTTTGTGTAGACATAACAAATATTCATCATACTATAAAATGTTTAGCATTCTAACATTTCATGTACTCTTATTACCTCCATAAAGTTACCTTTGCAGGGTATTGCTTTGAAAATTTATGTCATGTGCTTTTGTTATTCTATTACCAAATAGCCGTGCGTTTTCAGTTTTATCTCCACTTACTTTGTATCCCCTGACCATCACTATGATTATGTGTCATAAATTGAAACTGCAAAGCATATTCTGTCTTTTGTGTTTTATGTATATAGTCTGTGTGTCCATGACTTTGGCAGGGAGTGTTCCAACCTGGATAAACACTTTCTCTTCAGTCCCTGCAGATAATGGCAGTATTATTGCAGGATACCAAAACTACTATTCCAAAGGGCAAAACTGGTAATAGATTTTTTTAAATAAATTATAACTGTATGGGCAATGCAGCATTTGATAATTTTCTGATAATCTTCATAAAATATTTATAAATGTCAGAATGTGTGCATGATATCTGCAATTATAATGATACAAATAATCAATTGCTGTCAGTAACATTTTGTATGAATTATCAGACATGGATTCTTCTTTGAAAGAAGAAGATGCAATGTCAGGTACCTTTGGGGTAATCAATCAGTCGCTTGTCAGAGTTTTGAGGAAAGATCTTGCCAGCAGTTTTAATGACCAAGTGCATTAACTAACATGATTGGTTGCTTTATATAAGGTTGCTTAAGGCAATTTATATTTTAAGTTTGTCTCACATTGTGAACTGTGGGGGATAAAGAAGTGGTATTGCATGTCAGACATCAATAATAATTTACTATGATTACTATGAGTCTTTTTATACACAAGATCAGAGAGGCTGTCCAGCTATAACCATCACAGCTGTATCCACCTATGTTTAGCTTGTTTAAAGTGTTAATAGAGATGTGGCCATTTCACATCCATCCTGGACTGTTGTGTGTAATTTCTTGGGTAGTACAGGGAAAGGTAAGTGGCAATGGTTCAGTAAGGGGGGTCTTGACAACCATATGTCTTGACGTTGCCCTGGTCAATAGTATTACTAAAGGAATTGCCCTGGGAAACACAGACAGTTGCTTCTTATTATTGTGTGCTTGCAGCACTCTTTTTGGCAGAAATTCCTACTTTCAATACTCACTTGCTACTCTTTATAGACCAATTTGTCTTTGTTAAGCAATCATCCTTTCTACCACCTACACATTAACAAACTGGATATCTGTGAATCAGTATAACCTTGTATTTATCATCTTGTTTGTTTTGGTTCCCTAAAATCTCTGGGTGACCTTCATCTTGATTTAATGGACCAGTTTTCAATGCATTCAAATGTAACATGTTGTTAACCTTCTGTGGCTACAAACTGTGGGGGTTATTTAGTCCAAATGCTAAAAACTCGAAACATTTTAGTTTTTTAACTATAAAATCTGAATATTTAGTGGGAAAAAAAAACCTAACATTTTTCATGATTTATTATACCCCGAGGCTGCAAAATCTGAAAATACTCCATCTTAAAACTGTCAAGGTCCTGTAGACGTCAATGGCAGAGGTCCTATCCACAATTTGAAGATATTATTGTCTGTGCTAGGTTTTCGTAAAATAATCGAAACATTTCGGCAGATTTCACATTCTGACTTCTCGGGTATCAAATCAAAAAAAAAAATTCTGAATCGCGAGACAATCCTTAAAAGTTGCGGTTTTCATGCAACAATCCGAAAAAGTTGCAGTTTTCATGTGACAATCTGAAAGATCACGGTTTTTCCCAATCCGATTTTTTTCCAATTCAAGTTTTTTTTTAATGATAAATAAAGGCAAATCATGGATTCTAGTTTGTTCAGTTTGTTTAGACTTTTATTTAAAACATCTGAAAAATTCGGATTTTGACACATAACCCCTATGTGTTGCTTTATAGACTCAACATTTATATAAATAAGCTGCTGTATATCCATGGGTGCAGCCATTCAAGTTCAAATGGATTTTTGGAATGACAGAATGGAGAGCAAATGCTGCACCTTTCTCTAAATTTGATTCTGGGTGGATTTGGCGGATTCATTTAGAGAGAATTGGTGATATGTGTTTGTCTGGATCGCATAGCTTGTGCTTTGCTGAGGTGAAGGATGCAATTGCTTTGTCTATAAGCATTAAACAGAGCCAGAGATTCATGTGCTGTCAATTCAGGATCAGATGTACAGTATAAGACTGCCTTATAAGAGGATGACGTTATTCTGTCCATAACTTCAGATGTTCTTTACTAATCTATACACTACATTACTGGAACATGGTTCTTCATCTGTATACAAAACTGATGTTTTTAAATCAGAGGTGCCAATCAATATCTGAGGTCCCTCAGCTTAAAGGAGAAGGAAAGGTTAAAACTAAGTAAGCCTTATCAGAAAGGTCCATCTAAATATACCAGTAAACCCCCAAAGTAATGTTGCTCTGAGTCCCCTGTCAAAAGAAACACAGCATTTCTTTCCTTCTATTGTGTACTCATGGGCTTCTGTATCAGACTTCCTGCCTTCATCTAAAACCTCATTGCCCTGGGCAAGAGCATGCTCAGTTTGCTCCGCTCCCCCCACCCCTCCCTTCTCTACTGTAATCTGAGCCCAGAGCAGGGAGAGACTAAGGCAGGAAGTGATGTCACACCACATTAATACTGCAGCTCCTATTCTAAACAAACAGAGAGTTTCTAGATCTTTTTACTCAGGTATGGTAAAACATTCTACAGAATAAATATAGCATTCTAGCTTGCACTATTGCAGCTAATCTATTGGCAATAAAATGCCTCCGTAGCTTTCCTTCTCCTTTAAATTACTGAATTTAAATGTCCCTAATATAATACCCTTGACTGCACAAACTATTAAAGACTAATAGCTTAGCTGAAAACGTTGATCACATGGAATAGCTATAGTCTTGGCTTGGCTGCATTTCCTCTGTGAAAATGAATCTTCTAGGCCATCTGTTGTACTTATTTGATACTCATTTTATAGCACACCATAGGCGGACCATGTTAGCTCTACAACGAGCAATATTGTACTTAATTTGCGATCATAAGAAGTAGTGATGGACGAATTTTCGCAGTTCCGCTTCGCCGAAAAATTTGCGAATTTCCCGCGAAATTCGTGAAATGCCGAAAAATTCACGAAACGGCACCGGCGTCTCATTTTTGCAAATTTATTTGCTGGCGGCCAATCACGCAAATTCGCGCCTGGCGAATAAATTCGCCCATCACTAATAAGAAGCGTAGGGGGGAACAAAAGGTACAGATGTCTAAGCTAAATTCAGCTTTAGTTCTACTTTAATAGAGATGTCGCGAACTGTTCGCCGGCGAACTTGTTCGCGCGAACATCGGGTGTTCGCGCTCGCCGGAAGTTCGCGAACGTCGCGCGACGTTCGCCATTTTGGGTTCGCCATTGTTGGCGCTTTTTTTTGCCCTCTCACCCCAGACCAGCAGGTACATGGCAGCCAATCAGGAAGCTCTCCCCTGGACCACTCCCCTTCCCTATAAAAACCGAAGCCCTGCAGCGTTTTTTCACTCTGCCTGTGTGTGCTGAAGAGATAGTGTAGGGAGAGAGCTGCTGCCTGTTAGTGATTTCAGGGACAGTTGAAAGTTTGCTGGCTAGTAATCGTTTTGATACTGCTCTGTTATTGGAGGGACAGAAGTCTGCAGGGGTTTGAGGGACATTTAAGCTTAGGTAGCTTTGCTGGCTAGTAATCTACCTTCTACTGCAGTGCTCTGTATGTAGCTGCAGTGGGCAGCTGTCCTGCTTCTGATCTCATCTGCTGACTGCTGCAATAACAGTAGTCCTTGTAAGGACTGCTTTTATTTATTTTTTTGTTGTTTTACTACTACTACTACTACTACTACTATAAGAGCCCAGTGCTATTAGTCTAGCAGTGTTGGGGAGTGGGACTGGTGTCCCTGAAATCACTAACAGCTCTCCCCCTACACTATCTCTTCCAAGCACACACAGGCAGATTTTTCAGATACATTTTTGCCCTTGATCCCCCTCTGGCATGCCACTGTCCAGGTCGTTGCACCCTTTAAACAACTTTAAAATCATTTTTCTGGCCAGAAATGTCTTTTCTAGATGTTAAAGTTCGCCTTCCCATTGAAGTCTATGGGGTTCGCGAACCGTTCGCGAACCGCTCGCATTTTTGCGCAAGTTCGCGAATATGTTCGCGAACTTTTTTTCCGACGTTCGCTACATCCCTATACTTTAACACCGATAAGCTAGAGATGTAAAGAGCAAGAGGACTCTTTATTACATACTGTATGTTTTAGAGGATGTTGCAGATTTAATAGATTCTGGGAGACAGTTAATGTTGGTTGGAGAGGGTAATCATGGTAACAATAATCTAGAACCAATGGTGTTTATATTGGGAGATAAAAAAAACCCCATCATAGAGAATGTCTAATTATATTCTGACAGCAACAAGGGGGTTGATTGCAAAAAACTGGAAATCTCCAGGGCCCTCCACAGAACAAGCATTGCTTGATAGGATAAGATATGTACAGGGAATGGATTATTTGTAGGCACTGATACATGACACAACAAAGCCTGGTAAAAACATGACATCATTGAACTTCCAGAACAAACTGGGGATCCAACTAACCTAAGGGAAAACGGGGGTACTGAATAGGTAACAGACTACGGAATAGAAAGTTAAGAAACCAGGCCATGGGAATGTGTTGGCAAATAATGGTAGAGTGCAAAAATGTTTGAACTGGAGTAAATGATTCTTATAAGTAATAAAAGAGCTCAGATGGCATGCAAATACATTATCTGTTATAGTTAATCGTGTACATGATAAGTCATGTTATACATTACTATTGTTCTTATGTTCTTTTTCTTTATCATTTTAAGAGCCATTGGGAGAAGCAGTAAGTTTAATAAAAAAAATAAAAAAACATTTCTTTTAGTCAAAGCATAACATTATGGCACAAAGCTTCCTATGCAGAAATGTATTTAATAAAAATAAAAGGTCAAATCATACACAAGTCGCCAAATATTCATTTGTGCGAGGTTCACTTCATGGTAAGATGAGTTTAACTAACTAGTTTAATGTAGTAAAAGATAATACATCACTCAAAAGTCAAATATCACGTTGACCCCCCTCAGAAAAACACAAGATCTGTCCACAATAAAACGCTCTGTAAACAACAGAACTTTCTATGATGATTAAACTCTTCAGTTCTCTTGATTTTTAAAGTACTGAATAAAATGCTGCTCCGGCAAATTGATTCACACCTCAACATCTACAGTAGTCATAATACCACTAGAGCGTTGCTATGGCAACACTTAGAAGGTGCCATTATTTTAATATCATCAACTTCTTGGATCAGTGCCTACGCACATACATTGCAACAGCTGCCATAAGTCTCAAAATGTTCTCAGTCAGTGTATTCTGATTTCTCTGCTGTGGGAAGCTTTATAACATCTTACAGTATTACATGTAAAATATAATATTTTTATTCAAGAAATCCTTAAATTCTGTATAAAGATTAAAGAATTTATCATTTTTAAACATGTTTAAACATAATTGTTACAAAAATAACCCAAACAGTGATAATAAGCAAATGCATTTTCTTGAGGAAATATGAAATAAATTAAAATGTAATGAACAGTCCTCAGAAACGAATAATTATAGCAACAATTGTGCTTTTAATTGTGTTACCAATATCAATAGATGGGGTTATATAGGTTACCAGATTTCATTTGCACATTATAGTGTAGTTCAAAAGTCCACAAAAGAGACACATAATTGTATTAGTCAGAGGGTTGCATCTAATGTTAATAATATTATATATATATATATATATATATATATATATATATATATATATATATATATATATATATATATACACACACACACACATATATTTATATATTTTGATATTCTGCAGAGCTTTACAGAGATTATTTATCTTTCACATCAGTTCCTGCTCCAGTGCTTTGCAATCTAAAGTCCTTATCATGATCAAACTGAAGTCAGTTTTTATCAGGAACCAGTTAAACTTCCTGAAAGTTATTGGAGTGTGGAAAGAAAACTAAGTGTACAGAGAAAACACAAGCACAGGGGGAAAATAACTTCTTGCAGATAATGTCGTGACTGGAACCATCCACTTTTCTTTGGTCTTGAGATCATTAACTTTATAGCCAAACATGAATTCTTTATTTGAAGGTTTCTAAAGGTAATAAGTCCTAGTTGTGATAGAATAACAATGCCTCAAGCTTTAAAAATCTTCCTATACTGAGTGAAATTACCCAACACAGGGTAACAGAGATAAGGGGTGGATAGGTCCCTGTGTAAGGAACTAACAAATGTATTCCCCATTTATATTGCATTCCCCTAAATGTTGGTCACAGAAGGGCACCTTACTTAGTTACACAGTTACATAGTTACATTGGGTTGAAAAAAGACAAAGCCAATCAAGTTCAACCCCTCCAAATGAAAACCCAGCATCCATACACACACCCCTCCCTACTTTCACATAAATTCTATATACCCAGACCTATACTAACTATAGAGTTTAGTATCACAATAGCCTTTGATATTATGTCAGTCCAAAAAGTCATCCAAGCCATTCTTAAAGGAGAAGGAAAGTCAAAAATAAACTTTAGCTCTAAGTGTTGCCAATGAAGAGAGCATATCTTTAACACCAAACATTCCCTCATTAGTTTCTTCCTCAATATTAGGACTGCAATAGTTTAAAATAAAAATTTAAAAATGTATATAAAATCATACCCAGTTTGCAGTCTGAAAATCACTCTGAATAGGGCACACGCATGTGCAATAGTTAGCAGCAGTGCCCTCCGCATGCGCACTAGAATCCCTGTGTAGCGATGATGTTGCAGTCATGTGATGGAGCCGTACGTCATCGATGACCTCTGTGCCCCCGCCTTATTCATTCTAGCTACCATCGCGATCCTGCTTCCCCGCTGCTAGGACACTAGCTTTGAAGCTCCTGCACTCGTCGCTCTGGTTTTAGTTTACAGCCTGTCAGCGAGCGAGTGCTGGAGCTGAGAAGCTAAACTGTAATTTAAAGATAAAAAGTAATCCAGTGAACGGGTATGTCTGACTGAGGTCTGCAGCAATTAATTAAAAATGAAAAGATACATACCTAAGATACGTAAGATGACATCACAGGGTCACAAAATAGGCGCATGCGCATTAGTGAGGGAGCGCAGGGCTGGAAGTGATGCACCGATTTGAAATGGCGGCGCCAAACTTTACATAGCAGCAAAACTTCGAGACGCTGGTGCCCAAAAACGATTATGAAATTACAGTTTTTAATCTGGCGTTTCAGGAGGGGGCCTGATGTTCCACAAAATGGAGTAGGGTATATATTTTTTGTTTCCTTCTCCTTTAAAGGCATTAACTGAATCAGCCATCACAACATCACCCAGCAGTGCATTCCACAACCTCACTGTCCTGACTGTGAAGAACCCCCTATGTTGCTTTTTTTCTTCTAGTCTAAAGGGGTGGCCTCTGGTATGGTGATTCACTTTATGGGTAAAAAGGTCCCCTGCTATTTGTCTATAATGTCCTCTAATAAACTTGTAAAGTGTAATCATGTCCCCTCACAAGCGCCTTTTTTCCAGAGAAAACAACCCCAACCTTGACAGTTTCCCCTCATAATTTAAATCTTCCATCCCTCTAACCAGTTTAGTTGCACGTCTCAGCACTCTCTCCGGCTCATTTATATCCCTCTTAAGGACTGGAGTCCAAAACTGCACTGCATACTCCAGGTGAGGCCTCACCAGGGACCTATAAAGAGTCATAATTATGTTTTCCTCCCTTGAGTTAATGCCCTTTTTTATGCAAGACAGAACTTTATTTGCTTTAGTAGCCACAGAATGACACTGCCCAGAATTAGACAACTTGTTATCTACAAAAAAACACTAGATCCTTCTCATTTAAGGAAACTCCCAATTATATGAGCTGGGCTCTATTTCCTGGTTTAAAGTAGGAACCCTAGCTTTCCCCAGTTTAGTCACTAGATGGCTGAGCACACATGTTTTCAGGGTCCATTTCACCAGTCCCCTTATGTGATCAGGCAGGATGGGTTTGGACTTAGAACCTAGACAAGAGCAGGTCTAAGTTATAGGCTACTCACTTGAATAGGTCACTCTAGGAGTGAGACATTGTTAGGGCTATTTAGCTGAGCAGCCCAGACTCCACCGAGGATATGGATAAGGATCCCAGGTACTAATTTTCCAGAATAGGGACTAAGGGGCAGATTTATCAAGAGTCGAAGTGAAAATTCTAAGTAAAAAAATTCGAATTTCAAGCTATTTTTTGTGTACTTTGACTAGGGAATAGTCCAAATTCAATTTGAATTTGAAAGAAATTTGAATATCGAAATGTATCATGTACTGTCTCTTTAAAACTTTGACTTCAACCATTCGCCATCTAAAACCTGCCGAATTGCTGTTTTGGCCTATGGGGGACCACCTAGAACCAATTTTGAGTCAATTGGTGGACTTTGAAAAAACAAAGTTTTTTTTGAAAATACTTCTAATTGAATTTGATCGAATATGATCTTACTTCAATTCGAACAATCAAATATAGCCTATTCACCCACAAAAAAAACCCTTCGATTTTTTAAATAAATTTTGGTTGGTCTTTTTTTATTCGAATTTCGAAGTTATGGGAGTTTAAAGAACTACCATTACTTAGAAATTCGACCCTTGATAAATCTGCCCCTAAGTGTCAAAGCAGGGTTTGGAGAGGCACCCTTAAAGTTCCACTTAGGCAAAAGGCTGAAAAATGGGGGTACTGTCATGCTGTTTATTTTCTCTCTGACCGCTCTGGGGAATTATACTGACCTTTGATGCTGTGAGTATATGCTTAATCACTGATGGCCTATGTTCCTGCTTATCTCTCATTGATTGTGTTCTTGTGTTAAATAAGTTCTATGGTTAAGTTCAAGAACCACTGGCACCCATTATTTCATAATACTAATGATTACAGTGTATTGCACCCAGCCTCCACACCATTGCGAGGGTTCATCCCCTGAGAACAATATGTTAAATCTGGAGCAGAAAATTGAGGTAAACCTACAAATTAGAATAACAGTTCTGTTCATTTTACTTTAGCCTTACACCTGAAATATAAAACACCTTTTAGTCTAATAAATGGGATATTAGTACCCTTGTACCTGCTACTGTGGTGTTTATACAAAGGGCCTCTAGGTGTCACTGTGCACTATTATACTGTGTACATAGTACTTTCTAGACTGCTTAAAAGTATTAGAGTTGAAGCTACTGTTGAAGTGTAATGGCTGCATGCACCTGCTAATAAAGCACTGTTATACTCTACTTATCCTCGGCTACCAAAACATAACAGCTACCATAAGTGACAGTTTCTCTCTATTTGTATCTTAACTAAATTTAGAAATTGTCCTGGTGAATGAGTCTTCATGGCCTTCAACCCAAACCTGATTTCTTGTTGTGTGTATATAAATATATAATTCTTCAGATACCACAATCTCTTACCATTATGAGTTTAACACAGAGCCACTGATGTTGAGCATTTTTCTGAGAACATCACCAAACTCAGCATATAGTATTAACAGGGCCGGACTGGAAAAAACCTGGTGGGCCCCCAGCTCTTGTGGGCCTGCTGGGCCAGTCCTTTTCATTGCGCTTATCTTTGCGCAGGTTGTGGCAAATACAAGTTGTGCGCATGCAAGAATGGGCGCGGTGGGGGGGCGGCAGCAGGGGTCCCAGAGGGAGGCCATGCAACAGCAGCCCCGGTGGGCCCCGTGCCCACCAGTACGACCCCGAGTATGAATGTCTTTATCATCGTGATGTTTTCATTGCTGAAAATGTAGGATTCTGTTCTGAATATTAAATCTCATCATGATGCCTATTCCCCTGGTTCTGCCATATTTGAGCATTCATAAAGAATGTCTGAAATAGAAAAAAAAATAAGATTATTTTGTTGCACCTGAGGCATTACATACAGTTAATGCAGTAAATTTGAAAATAGGGAACCTTTTGATGTGCTTGCCAATCCATTTCACCGATCAATTTCCTGATAATGAAAATCTTCCTTGATTAAGAATTGTTTCAACTGCACAGTCTTTTCTTTGTATTCTACAGATTCCTCTTCATCAGTGCAGCACAAAGTTGGGTTACATCTTAATCCTGTAATTGATTTTTACTACTTTTACTTCATAAAACAGAATATGTTTCAGTAGTTAGTAGTATCACACTGAATATTACATGACATGACAAGTTATATGTATGGATTCTTGTATTGAAACTGTTAAAATGTATTCATAGCTACAGAGTATTATCAGTTTCTCTTAGCCCCACCCTATTTTATATTTTCCATATCACTGAAACCTTTACCTACTCCCATTATAGGTACATTTACAGCAGAACCAACCTTGTGAAAACATCTTAAATAGTCAACCATGTTTTACCAATATTTTCCTACATGTAAAATGAATGTAATTATTAGTTGAAAACAACATTACGTTTTGACTGTTGGTGCAATCCTGAAATCTTATCTGCCCATTATTGCAGCACCTGTAACTTTGCATCAATGAGTAGGAGGATATTGCATTATTTAAAGCAGGGCTGTCCAACTGGTGACCCCCACCCCTTGTGTGGCTCCCCACGTGAATGACTGTGTGCTGTGTCAGTTTACCATGTGTAAAATTTAAATGTATCACTACAGAGATTAACTGACCCCCGCATTGTTTACACATCAAATTTAGACAGAAATCCCCTGTATTGTTCACACATCTAATCCCCCTTGCATTGTTCACACGTGTGACACCTCTATTGTTCACACCCCTAAAGCCCTGTACTGTTCACACCTGAAACTCCCACATTGTTCACACTCATACACAATGCTGAAGGGGCACCAGCTCTGTGTCACTCTATGTAGAACAATTTAGAGTTGTCCTGATTTGAAACTGATTGCCCAGTTTCCCTGTCTCCTGCTCTGTTCTGCCTACATATGCTCCCTGTGTGTGCCATACTCTGACTGTCCTATGGTCCTTAGGTGTGCCATAGCCAGTTCAGGTCACGCTCACTTATCTGTGCACTTGATTCCCCGGTGCACTTTCCCTCATGTCCTTCCACATGTGTAAACACTACAATTCAGATGGGCAGCACTCCAGATTAAAATGCCTTTATTTTCATAAGCAGGGCAACAAAGACAGAACATGCCTGTATGACTCTTTGTCAAGTGAACAGTCATATGTACATTTCCTCCTTTTATCCTACTTCAAAACAGCACCACCTAGTGTTACTTTAACATTGGTATAAAATACTGTACGTGTCCAATTTTGTTACAATGATGCCCTTATCTGTTACAACTTCACCCAGAAGTTCCATTTCAAATGTGGCCAATTGTATCGGCACAAATACTGTGAAAAATGAATAAATTACCTAAGAACAGAGACCAAGTCATATTCATATTTATGACAGCATGACTTACAGTACTTACAGTTGCTTAAAGTAGGACAAAGTTAGGTCTAGACAATGCACATATAAAGTAACTGTTCTTAGCTTAGGTGCAAACTTAACTAAAAGTCATCCTTATTCAAATACATCATCTAATGACTTAGTTTCCATGAGCCCACATCATGAAACCCCAATTTCTACTTGAATCTGTGCATGATGTTCTGGAAAGATTCTATAAGAGGGGAAATCTGAACAGACTGTAAATGGTTACAAAGATATAGAAATTGGTGGGTCCTTTAAAACATAGGAGATACAGTTTGTGGACTGAACACTGAACAGTTTGTTTCAGCTTTTTTTGAGGCACCAGAGAGAGAACTATGGAGAAGAATTCAATGTTATACTGAGTGTTCTATTACCATTTTAGGTCAGATTGATTTTTATATATTCTATAAGTTATATAAGTCTGTTTAATAAATATTTAGCCACTGGTGCACAGAATACTTCTCTTATGCAAGTTGCATAGTTGCACAGACTGAGGTTCCACATTATTCCCATAGTCTTGTGATGTTATACACAATCTGCCTTTTCTCTTTTCAAAAGTTCCCAAAAATATTTGGGTTTAGGTACAGTCACTGTAGAGTAAAAGCCATGCACATCACTGGAATGGCAAAAATCACTGCTACGTGGTTGCTATCAGTATGTTTATATATTTCCAACCAGTGCTTTTACACGACTCTCTTAGCTATGCAGAATTCTCCCTTTTGTTTTTACAACATAGATAATCAAAGTGGGAAATTTGTTATGCAACTGTATTGATATTTTAGAGATCATTACAACCAATGATTTCCCTGTAGGGTGTTTGACTCCTTTGCAACCCTTTCCATTTTCTCTATTCATGACATACTATGTCTTTGGTGTTGGATCGACTGAAAGAAATAATCAACATTCTCTGCTTTTGAACATTTTGAAAGGCAATGTTAAAGAATTTTACAGACAATCTTGGTCAACCTTTTGGCTAGTTTCATGGCAGGACAAGAATAAAATATCCCTGTATTTTGTTTAAGTGCTCCTTTTACTTCTTAATATTTAACAAAGAATCATTATTCCATTATTTCTAATAATAATTTTGCATTAATTAAAATTTAAAATACTTTGAGCTGCATTTTACTGACTTAATTACCCTATTTTAGTATTTTGGAAGTAATTCTGATGTGCTTTTTTTCACTGATTTCTAATTTAGTACTGCTGCTAGAGCAAATGTTTCCTCAGATTTTTTGCCATAACATTATGTTACACGAGGAGAAAATTCACACAATAATTATATACAATTAGCATATTCACAAACAGAAATCAGCAAAAGTACCGACTGAACCACAGCTTTCCTTTTTTTGGTGAAAGAAAGAACTGTTTGCAGAGAGCATTTCTGAATGTTAAAACAACCAAAGTGGAGAAGAAAACAAAAGTTTTAACGACATTTTCTCCCAACATTTTTTAAAATGGAGTAGAGCTCAGTGTAGCACATTCCCCCTGTGTCAGCTCTGCATTGTTCATCCTTCATTCTCCATCCCCCACTTTTAGGTGCAGTATAGAGGACCAAGCATATTCATGGGGATTTGCAGTCTATTGTCAGGCCCTGTTTTCTGTATAACCAGATCTGAAAAACAATATGTTTATAAACAAGAAAAACAGTATATTTAATACAATTTTAGTTTGTCATCCTTTTTATTGGTTTTTCAGAAAAACAGAAATAAAAGAATTTCCATTTTTGACAAATAATATAAACCAAAGTGATACTAAAGATAAGAATAAACAATGCAGTTTACACGATAAAAGGAAATGAACAAAGCACATACTCATAATATATATTGCGTCAAAGAATGATGACGTTTAGAACAGTTACTATAATGTACAGAAAATAAAATAAACAATAACAGAACCAAATTTCACATGGTGGATAAAACAAACCACATCTGGGGGCTTGTATGCAAATATAGAGATAGCAAATAAACAGAAATACAAGTGAACCAATAAAGCAACCAATTAGACCAAGGAGTTAGATCTGACAGTTCTAGAACCTTTGATTTGTGCCTAGGATCAATTTGGTCAAAAAAGAGACCAGTTATCGGAAAACCGGAGTTTTAAATGGGGTTCATCCGTTTTAATTTTAATAGCCTCTTGCTAGCAAAGTTGATTAAGCTGTGATAAAATGGCTTTTAATGAGGAGTAAACTCCAAAATCCTGAACACAAATAAAGCTCTTTTCATGGCAGCCGTGAAGAGGAGGATTAAATTAGAGATAATATTAGAATTAGTTTTACAGTGTCTAAACAAATGTATAAACAAATCTACCATGCTCATCTTTATGTATGGATATCATTTGGACATTTAAGTTCCAATGGAATAGAATTGCTTCCCCATCTTTTCTTTTTTAATTGCGGGGGGGGGGCATTTTAATAACCCACTCCCCATGCAGAATGCCATTATCAGATTCATTGAGGTGGGTTTCTTGCAAGAGAGCAATTTACATTTTTTGAGCTGTTGTAGAATTTGTTTTCTTTTTAAATAATGGTTCCAAGAGACACTATTTGATGTCATATTGCTAAGGGGGAAATATTAGTATAAAGAGGAGCAATCTTAAATAATCATAATATAAGACAATGTAGCTAAGATCCACAATGCAAGAAAATATATTTAGAATACAGATTATGTAAATATAAATATTTTCTCAGTATCCCAAGAAATATAACAAAAGCATGCATAACAAATAAAACTAACAAATATGGCTCCAATTTAGGAACAATTAAAAAGACCTCCTTTATTCCATAGAAATAGAGGACTGTCAACCCTCTTAAAAGAGAGGTTATTAAGAGAGAAAGAACCAATGACAATGCCATAAGAATTGAGATTCCAGCACCATATCATCTTCACTTGAAAATGGTGGAGCAAGTTCTTTATAAGAGATAGGAAACCTGGATCTCAACCTAAGTAAGCTCTCTAGGTGGTCACATGGCGCGATCTTTCAGACTTTTTTATTCTTTATTTTCCCTCTGAGGGAGGGAAGTTGAGTTGAGCATTCAAGTTTTGTAATAGAAAATGAGAAAATGAGCAATTACTCTTCTGTTTTACAAGTAGGTCCACAAAATGGTTAGGAGGTCCAGAAGGCAAATAAATTCTTAACTTTCGATATAGCAGTGAAAAATGATAAAGAGAAAGTTGTGCTTACCACTATTTTTTAAACTATTAAGTGGGGGTGCAACGAGGCTGTGACCACAAAATTCTGTGGAGGACAGAACTTTCTAAATAAGATAACATTGGTTGTCTTTTGTAGTATGTAAAGTGTTTGAGTGTTTCCATATGTTTTGATTTAAGTTGGTTTATTTAGTTGCACCGTCATGTTTTAAGTGTTACATTGGTATCCCCTAAAGTACCAAAGGGGATTGGTGACCCTCTAATCCAGTTATAAGTAACACCTGTGTGATCTGTGTCACAACTTTCATTATATGTACGTAAATAACTTGTAGCACAGAAAGTTGATGTAGGAAACTGAAATCAGCTTGGAAACAGAAGGCAGGCAAGAACAATCACCCAGACTCACCACAATTCCGAAGTGTAAAGCTGGCCATAGACGCAAAGATCTGATCGTACGAATCGAGGATTCGTATGATTTTCGAACCGTGTGTGGAGAGTCCCGTCATTTTTCGTCCAGCGGAGATCGGTCGTTTGGTCGATCGGACAGGTTAGAAAATTTCTGTCGGCTGGCGATAATATCTCTGCGTGTATTGCCGATCGTACATTTTTCAGTGGGAGACTGTCACTAGCTTTGGTTGGACATAGATATCGTACGATTGCTGTCAGGGGCAGAACATTGCTGATCTGTTCTTTAACTAATCTGACTGGTAAGACTTTGATCTGAATGGTTAGTGGCGGGTCGGGAGATGGGAAAGTCCGATCGTACGATGATTCGTACGATCGGATCTTTGCATCTATGGCCAGCTTAAGTCTGACAGCCCATGAGCATACAACCAGGTTCAAGATTCCCTTGGTGTTCAACGCTGCACAAATGGAAAGGAGATGGAGGTCCACAGGGCTACTTTAAAATCAGATTTTTTTTATTATTATTTCTTCTTGTTAAAAGACATACAGCATGATTTGCTTAACGCATTTCGGGCACAACAGCCCTAAATCATAAGCATAATATCTTAATTAATAATATTGGCACGGAACTTCATTGGTAAACTCTAGTTACACAGACCCATAAAAATGTTGATGGTTCCAAACAACGGAATGATTTCCATTTACATTCCCAAGTTCCAGTGCTGCTAATAGTGCAGCTCCTCGGCACTCAACTTGAAATAAAGATGTCCATGCCACTGCTCAGCTTATGACCTACTAATTCTTTTTTCTATGTTATAAAGCTTTTCATTCACAACAACAGTACATCTTTTATGCTGCTGTCTGTCTGTAGGATTTCTGTCACATTGTTGTCACATTGTATTAGATGTTTTTTCTCCCTGGAAACCTTCAAATGCTCCCAGGAGACCCACTTTGGGAAGAATACATTTCTATTTCCAACATAGTACATGAAATGCTCTCAGTTACCAGTTATAACCAGTTATCATATGCCTTTGACTCTTTTAAACAGCTCTATTCCAAATGTTTTTTTTTACAAGCAGAGTATTCCTACAACACTAAATAACCGTAATTAACATTCACCCAAACACGGATGCTTAATTTTTTCAAAATTTATATTCTTAGTTAGTCTTATTATTTAATAATAATTTATTTTATCTTACTGCAAAAAAAACACTGTTTGTCAGTCCTTCAATATGAACTGTTGATTTATGCCTGATTCATCCAAACAGAGCAGGTGAAATCTGATAACATAGCATAACATAAGTGTGCTGTTTACCACTTGAAAACATGCTGAAGAACTCAATAAGGGTGATTTCCCCCAAACTTACTGCATAATAATATTGTTTAGACCAAACAACTCTTTATTTTGCATATGATACTTAGATAACCACAGTTTTTTTTTATATTTGTACTATATGACAGTTTAATCATACAATAAATAGAGAGCACTCATGGGAAAACTCCCATAGTTTATAATCACAAGGTTTCAAACTCATGTAACAAATTAGCAAGGAATGTAAATAAAAGGTATTAGGTAAGGGTCCACCACAGTGCTCACCCTCCCTCCTACAGTATATACTCAAACACATTGGTAAGGATCGCTAACCACGGATCGCTAACTAGCATAAGGATCGCTAACCATTCAGTATTTCAGCAATGGCAACCCATTCAAACAGTGTTTGAAGAGACACTATTATACATAATTGGGGGAATGTAATAAAAGTCGCAAAGAGCAAAACAATTAGCACAAATAAAAAAATGTAATACTCTTCCTTAAACTGTTATTATATTGCAAATTTTAATTGCACATTGCCCACTTTTAAGAAGTGCTTGAAGGTGTCGTAATCATTTGGAGCAAACATAACAACTTTTTCAGTAAGAAGTTTTATTATATTCACTTCGCACTGGCGCTAACTATAAAATTCGCAAACCTTCCACTGTCGGAAGTGGCCGCTAAACAGTTTCCGGGTTCTCAAAAGCTATATGAAATTCGTACAAAGGCAAATTTGTTCACACACAGGTATGTATGTATGTATATATATATATATCATTGCCCAATGTTTCCAAGTCCTTGATAAAGGTCCCCAGGTGGGAGCGAAACGTTGGACAATGCTATGTTACAAATAAAAACACTTTAATTCACCTTTACTAGAGTGTGCTGATCCCTGCATCGATTGTATCTTTCCAATTGATCATGCACCTCGCCTGCGACAAAGACAGAGTGCGGACACCCAAGCATCATGTATATACAAATACAAGAGGTCCTCTGCACTCAACCCATTATCAATATATTTAAGACAGAGATGTTTTGTGAATACAGCTACTGAAAAATCCCTTACCCTTTAATTAAAACAGGGATTGTTTGTCCATATATTGCAATATATTTAAGCTGGCCAACTACGTCAAAGTCATCCCATATCTGGCCAGTCCTACTCTCAATTTTCATCCGATTCATTAAGAATTCTATTGCTTCATTATACATTTTACAAAGGGACTAGGTTTTACCTGCAACTTACTTGCTGCTTTCAAAGTAAAACTCCCATACTTGGCTGCTCTTTTATTAGACACCAGTGGGATCACCTGACTATAGTTGGGAAGGGTGGGAGCTACAACATGGAGCTGGTCACTGCTCGTGTATAAACTATAACAAACAAGGGAAAGTTGTGCTTGCCACTAATTTTTAACACCATTAGGTGTTGAGGCTGTGACCACAAAATATATATAGTCAAATACAAGAGGTCCTCTGCACTCAACCCATTATCAATATAAGACAGAGACATTTTGTGCATACTGCTACTGAAAAATGCCTTACCCTTTAAACAAATCAGGGATTGTTTGTCCATATATTGGAAAATATTTAAGTTGGCCAACTACGTCAAAGTCATCCCATATCTGGCCAGTCCTATGCTCTATATATATATATATATATATATATATATATATATATATATATATATATATATATATATATATATATATATATATATATATATATATATATATATATAGCTACAACAATAAGAAATAAAAAGTGCATGAGTGCAAGTGGTTACTAGAAGCTTGTCCCATCAACCACTATAAATGTGTGGCTAGTGCAATAGTGATACAAAAATGTGAAAAGGAAAAAAGATTTTGAAACCTTCACCATCACCATTGGTGATACACTATGGGAGTGTTCCCTTGTGCATTTTCTTACTTCTACCACTTCTGGGGTGGTGTGTCTGAAGTTGAGGATTCTACACTTCTGAGAGTTGCCTTCTTTTGGATTTGTGTTCAGCATGAAACCTGTATTCTTTTATTAATTCAATAAATAAATGCTGTAATTTACTTTATCTCTTGCTCGAATCAGCTGAGAAATTAGTCTTTTTATAGATAATATAGCTTTTTGATGTCAAGCTATTACATTGAAGTTTTTTGATTTTTAATAAATAATACATTTCAAGGATTCGAGTTTCGGTTAATCAAATTCAAGTCCGAGTTTTAGCGCAAGAAAAATCAAGACCTAGTTAGAATTCTAATTTTAATGCCGATTAATCTAAGCCATAGAGTTATGTTTAGGAATATCTAATTTAGCTACTTTATTTTATCTAAATCATTTTTTATTTTCGCTGTGATTAAACCCCACTCGCCCACTCAAAAAATGATTCAGTATATAAACAATCAAATGAATATGCATGGTTATTCACTTAAGACATTTATTAGTGAACAAACACTGCAACAATTAATTACAAAATAGTGAAAAATAAACTCATATCATACAACATGGCAATGTTTTGCCCCTGTCTGCATACCTCATGTTAGCCACTCCCTCCTGATGCATTTCACACCATTGGTTGTTTTATCAGAGAAGGCAACCTCCTCTATATGTTTTATATTTCCGTATATAAATAACTAATAAGCATAAAGTATTTGCTTATATTCTATGTGTATTCTCAAAGAATAGAAAGCAATTTTAAACTCTTCATATGTATATCTGTCTTATCATTGATTCATTTTTAAATGAAGTTTCAGGGGAATCCACATTTTTCATGAAATGAGATGCCCTTTTTAAGACTCTTCAGAAAGTATAAAAGATATGCATGTCTACTTCTCCAAATAAATAACTAACAGACCTGTAGGTGCCTACACAATTAACATTTCCTGTTTTTTGTTTTTCTTTTTACATCAATCAGGAAGCATGTTTATGTGACAAGGATTATTTGTAATTAGCCAGTGGTATTAAACTGCCAAGTGTTTGTTGTACTGTGTTTGTACTTTTGCTTTTAAAGCTTTTGTTGAAAATTGTTCCAAAGAGAAGTCATCTTTGAACTCTGAAAAAAATTACAAGCACAAGTGTTGTTATGAAATGAATTAAATGAGTGGATTGGATTTGACACATTCATAAAATGTCTGGATGCTAAATCCATTACTGCAAAATATTATTCCAAGCCACATTGTTTGTACTTCAGAATAATGAAAATCGAACATTTAAATGTTTTGTTTTGCTTGCTAATTTCTATCTTTTAATAACTTTCTTTAACTATAAAACATCCAAAAGCTTTTACATTAGGGGATTGTGTTGTTTGTTTTCCCTTAATATGAGCAAAGGTTGCCAGACACTTTTGTGCTTGTGTACCTCTATAGGCAACAGTGTTTATGTTCTCTTATGACATTTAAAGCACAGAAAAAGCTCAATGTTACATTCTTGTTGGGCCAGGATTTTTATTTAAAGGGATACTGTCATGGGAAAATGTCATGAATGTCATGAAATGTATTAAAAAATATCCAAAATATAAAAAGCTTGAATGAAAAAAAGCACTCGATGATCTGAAAAAAATATGAATACATCCAAAACCTCTAAAAAGCTAAGTTTATATTAAAATAAGATCACTGCAACTCCCATTGACTTCTATAGGAAGTCAACAACTTTCATATGGCAATTTTTGTCATGGTTTTAACTCTAAATAAAGCTAACATTTTTAGAGCTTTTAAGAAAATATAATGAAACCACACATTTTTTTTTTGAGATTAGTAGAAAAAATAGAAATGCATGCATGGAAAAAACTGCAACAAAACATGTGACTTTTTTCCTGAACGCTAGCTTATATAGGGAAAAAAAGCAACTGATTATTCACGCATACAGTTTTTCTTGATTTTTCCTGATCGAGGGGGAAAACTGAAATTTTTAGAGAGAAATTAAGAATTATTAAGCTCCAAAGCTGTTTTTGGACTTTTCGTAGTTTTATTCTTTAATAATTCACAACTATTCAAGAATTTTTTTTTTTTCAAAATTAATCAGTTAATAGTGCTGCTCCAGCAGAATTTTGCACTAAAATCCATTTCTCAAAAGAGCAAACAGATTTGTTTATATTCAATTTTGAAATCTGACATGGGGCTAGACATATTGTCAATTTCCCAGCTGCCCCAAGTCATGTAACTTGTGCTCTGATAAACTTCAATCACTCTTTACTGCTGTACTGCAAGTTAGAGTGATATCACCCCCTCCCTTTTCCCCCCAGCAGCCAAACAAAAGAACAATGGGAAGGTAACCAGATAACAGCTCACTAACATAAGATAACAGCTGCCTGGTAGATCTAAGAACAACAATCAATAGTAAAAACCCATGTCCCACTGAGACACATTCGGTCACATTGAGAAGGGAAAAACAGCAGCCTGCCAGAAAGCATTTCTCTCCTAAAGTGCAGGCACAAGTCACATGACCATGGGCAGCTGGGAAATTGACAAAATGTCTAGCCCCATGTCAGATTTCAAAATTGAATATAAAAAAATCTGTTTGCTATTTTGAGAAATGGATTTCAGTGCAGAATTCTGCTGGAGTAGCACTATTAACTGATGCATTTTGAAAAAAAAACATGTTTTCCAATGACAGGATCCCTTTAAGGAAAATAATGTTCAAGGAAACTTTAACAGTAAAAAGTCCACACAACTCTTTTACACATAATTTACATCTACCTGGTCCCAGGTGAGGAAAAAATGTATATGTTCTTTTTAATTAATCTCCTTGTGATTCATTAAAACTTCAAGCATGTTAAAAAATGTAGAACAGAAGACATGCCTAAATTGATACCGACATTTCAAAACTACTCTAATGGACACTAGTAAAGTTTCCTATAGGTCATGTTCGTTTTTTCATAATTGGTCTGTTTTGTAAGTCAAGCATCTAAATATTGAGGAAAACTCACCAGAGCAAGTACATTATGAAAGCATGAAATAAACAATTTGCACTGTTGGGCGGAAATTTTCTAGGTACACCACAGTGATTCTAACCACTTAACTCCAACCCCAGTTCAGCACTCTCAGCACCTCATTTTAGTCATTTATTGAGTGCCACAGCACCATCTTCTTTCCAGTCTGAGGATCTTTACCCCTGCCCTGGGCTGTGCACATGGACAGCAGAGTTGGTATTTGTACTTAAAGTTTTGATTTTATTCCACTGCTATATTAGCTCAGCCCAGCTGTAAAGGGCCCATGGAAAGGAAAGAAGTATGGTGGTATAAAGTAAATTATACATATACATATATTGATTTTTGACGCACATTAAAATCAATGGGCGTCCGTTTAATTGTCGCCGGCATCAGAATTTTTGACGCTGGCGAATTTTCACTGCAAATTCGTGAATTTAATTGCCGGCAGCAAATTTGCGCATGGTAAATAAATTCACCCATCACTAACCATCAGCAATAATAGAAACAGTACTTTCAATGCCCACCTTCAGGTCATTAACAACAAGTTGAAAAGCAAATGACCAAGTACAGAGCCCAGTGGTACTCCACTAACAACACTGGTCCATTTAGAATCTGTTCCATTTACCACCACACTTTGTAATCTATCTTTTCGTCAGTTCTCTATCCAGGTACAAATACTATGTTCCAGGCAGAATTTTGCAGTGAATCCATTCCAGGTGAAACATTTCACTCATACAGCAGATCTTTTTGGTCGTGAGCAATATACAGTAGGGGTTTCTTTTCATGTGACATTAAAATCCAATGTTTTCCAAATGTAAATTTGGATAACATAAGCATGCTATAAACATGCTACAAGGTACTGTTATTTATTACAGAATAAAATAAAAATTATTTTTAAAAATGATTTACTTAAAACAGTTTCTTTTGAAAATGGCATTCCCATAATTCAGAGCTTTCTGTATATGGGCATATATATAAAAAATATCTAAAATATTATATATTAATATAATAACTCCTCGAATCTGCATAAATTCATCACATAATTAATTAGATAAGTTAAACATTTTACTTTTATTATGTTTTGAAAATATACTGTAAGTAAAAAAGAGTTTCTCTGTTATATTATTATAT
Source organism: Xenopus laevis (assembly GCF_017654675.1). NCBI lineage: Eukaryota > Metazoa > Chordata > Amphibia > Anura > Pipidae > Xenopus > Xenopus laevis. Next base: position 95,683,507 of record NC_054378.1, read on the forward strand.
TTCTTGTATATTATTCTGTAAAAAAATGTCCTTAAAATAAATTGGCTTCCTATAACTTATTAGAGCAAATTTTTATTTTATATTTCTGCTAAGATTATTATATATTGATTTGGGAGTAGCTAGTTGTACAATAATCATTTAACCTAGATCACTTTTTCATATATAGGAATGGTATGCCTACAAACTATAACTTAAATGAATAATTCAATTAGATTCAGACTTGCTAATCTAAAAACTGTTTTAATAGGTGGGCAATACCAGGTTAATAAAGCTATTTAAAGATAATGGGATAATATAATAAAGTCAAACTAGAAAGTTATTATGCAGAGTGTCAAACCAGTTGAGAATGGCTGCTCTGTAAGCCCTAATGAGAAAAAAAGTTGTTATTACTGAAGTATTGTCAGGTGGTGTTTCCCTAATACCTGTAGTATAAAACATATGTGGTATTACAATGTTTGTTCTCTTATAGAAGAAGGTGGATGGTATCAGGAGGATGAGGTAGAAAATACCTTTTTGAATAGTTCCTATACATAGTTTCTCTAGTTGTGAGAGACAGCCAGAAAAAGCCAGATGTTCCCCCAAGTGTAGAAGGTTTGCATTTGTGGTATAGTCCACCAGGGCACAGAATCTATAGTGTGAAAATTGTTAGTAAAATGTTTACCATAGAGGGCTGTTGTATCCCAAAATGAGTATAAGTATGGGGACCGTTATCCAAAAATTTACAAATTAAGGAAATGGCATCTTCCATATACTCCATTTTATCCAAAGAATAGAGCAGTACATTGTACAAGATCTAATCATAGTTATAATTAATCTTTATTGTAATCAGAACCACCCTATTAGGTTTATTTGAGGTTTACATGATATTCTAGTAAACTTAAGGTATGAAAATCCAAAATATGGAAAGATCCAAGCATTCTGGATAACAGGTCCCATATATTTACTATGTTGAACAGTAACCCTGTGTGGTAGAGTGACTTCTGTACAATACTATTTGTTTAAAGATAAAAGGTACCAATATTAATTGTGACTACGTGAAACTCCAACCTACAGTAAAGAGCAAGGGCCCATCTGAGTGATGACCTGTCCTTTGCTGGAATATCAAGGGAGTGGCCATAAACAAGAGAGAGGGAGAGAGAGGAGGCTGATGCTTACTATAAAACAAACAGCTCATTTGCTAAGCACTGGACATGGGCCAAATAACAAAAAAAACGGTGTGTCCTCAATACACAATTTTTTGTTTTTACTTTTTGCACCCTACTCTTCAGTTAGGAACGGTCTAAAAGTAGTAAACTGGTGATATAGTGTTCTAGTTTTCATCTTTTCAGTGTCTCCTACAATGCATATCATATTCTTCTTTACTTTTCACTGTTGGGCTTCCCAAGGCTCTGTCTGAGGCCCTTATTATTCTTTCTGTATACTTCCTCTAATGCAATATGACACTCACATCTACCTCACATCTCCTGCTCTAAATCCAGGGTTCTTGCATCCCTTCTTGATTGTGAGCTATCACTACTTGGATATCCCAATAATATCTGAAAGTAAACATCTGAAACATTTTTGCACTAAATCTATGGAATTCCCTCCCACATTCTATCTGACTTGCTACTTGCTCTGCCTTTAAAGATTTATTCAAACACATTTCTTTAAAGAAGCTTACTCTCATCTACCTCCACATAGCTTCAGAGTACACTTTGTGCTGCATAAAGGGGACACCTCACCCTAAGAAATAATTCCAAATCCTTTTTTATTGTCATTGTGGTAGTCAGACCAAATGAACTTTATTTAAGATTTATACAGTCAAGTAATTACTAATAATACTGCTCCTAATAAAAATAGTCTGAGAACTATGAAAACGTATTTTGTATCTTGTTGCTCCCTGAATCAGTTGTACAGGCTGAACATTAGATAGCTTTAAGAAGGGGTTGGATAGCTTTATAGCAAGTAAGGGAATTCAGGGTTATGGGAAATAGCTCACAGACCAAGTTGATCCAGTCAGGAAGGAAGTTTTCCCCCTCTAAGGCAAATTGGAGAGGCTTCAGATGGGTTTTTTGCCTTCCTCTGGATCAACTAGCAGATAGGTAGTTGAAAAAAAATAAATAAATGAAAAAGGTTGAACTCGATGTGTCTTTTTTCAACCTTACTTACTATGTTACTATGTTACTATGTATGTGATAGATTATGATTTCCTCTGAACAAGATCCAACTGGAAGAGTAAGGTAGGTGATTACCACATAGTCCATTACATGACCTGATATAGTTTTTGGCAGTGACCTAAATAGACAGTTTGAGTGAGTGAGCTTTTTGATCTATTTGACTGACCTGATCATTAGTTGAGCACCTTTACAAACATCTGCTTGGCTTAAATAGCTCAGCACTATGTCCTTGTGCATACCAGTTTCAGAAGCATTTAAATGTGTCTCTTTTAAAAATCTGATTTATTAAATCATTCACAGTTGATTATATTTTGCTTTTAAAAAGGAAACCCTTTTTCATTGATCCATCAGTGCCACAAAGCTGTGTGTTGGGTTCATTGTATACTCTGCATCATCTCTATTCTCATAACACTTTATTTCATTGTTGTTAGTCAGAACAGAATATTGCAAGACATACATCATACAGTTGTATATGTGGCACTACCATATATCAGCATTCATCTCAATAAGGAACATGTAATTGTTAAAGGATAACTTGATGTCTCATGCTGAATATGTGCCATTAATACAATAAAGGCAGCTTTTCTTAGGGGAAGGTTGGCTATCTGTAATACTTAAATACATTTTGTTTTTTCACTTTTGCTATAAAATAACACAATATAATCAAATTTATAGTAAACAGCTGAGAGAGACCTTGGACTAAAAGATACAGGTCACTGACTTTGATCTGAAAGAATGTGAAATAAAAGAAATTCATTTTCATGAATTAATTCATGAGATGCTTAATACGGAAATAAAAGAAACATTTCAGATATACAATTTTATATAGTATAGACACCAAAAACTGATGAATACAAAAGAAACTGTCATCTAAGACAGTGCTGTCCAACTGCCGCCTGTGGGCCACACGTCTTTCTTGTACAGAAATAAGTAGAATAAGTAAAATGAGAGGTGGCAAAACTACCAATTTTAGTCCTCATTTTAGCACCCATATTGTGGCTTCTTAACACCTCCAGCCTGAGGAGCACCTATGTTGTAAGTTTCTCACCTCTTGACTATAGCGCAAGGCACTGGTGTTGTGTGGCTGCCTGTGAATGCAGCTCTGATGTGCAGAATGCTACTGAATAGTTCATGGTTGGATTCCCTATTGCCTGGTTTATGCTGATGATGGGCTTTTCCTGCCTCTGCCTGCCTAACATTGCCTGTAGGGGAAAGCAGGTGAACCTGATCTAGGTAAATTAATGGGGGGTGCCTAATGTGTGTGTCATGATTACGGAACTTCCTACTGCACATGATTTTAGGTGTGGCTATCAGGGATCACTAACTCAGTCTCTCACACACCTTGTGGTCTTTGGTCTGATGTTAAGATCTAGGTGGGATTAATTTACCAATTATTGCTTTTCAGCATTATCCCATATTACTCAAGACCAGATCAATACACCAAAGTATTTTTAACTGAATAATTAAATGCTAAGTTTTAGAAATGTTATAGCACATGACCGTTGCCTAATATGAATTATCTAAGTGGTTATTAAAATGAATTAATACAGGCACTGGAAGCACTTTATATTCAATAATTCAATGAATTAACATCAAAACCTGATTACATGACTGACACACATGTTTGATGCAAATTAATGTTAATGTAGTTGATGCACAATTATTTTTTTTCTGAGAGTCATACTACAATTTCTCACCCATGAAATATATTTATCAATTTTCTTTCTCTTATATTTCAGTATAATAACTATATATGGATGGTCGACTCAATATCACTCTTCTGATGGCAGAAGCTCAACTGGAGCTCACTTTATGGATTAAGATGGTATACCAGGATTCCATGAATGAGGACTAGTTACATATAGTCAGACTATTATAGTACAGCCCAGAGGTGTAAGGTAGCTTCCTACCTATCTCTGTGAGCAAGCTTTGTGCCCCAACTTAGAAGTAATGAGAATAGTATGTCCCAGGAAAAATTTTCCTAGTGCAAGGACCCCAGTGAAAAGGACTCCAGAGTATCCTCCCTTCTCCTGGATGACATTCACTATGGATGTCTTCATAGTTAGCAGTATTTCACCTGTGATAATCATAACAAACAGGGGAAAGTTGTGCTCACCACTAGTTTTTAAAATCATTAGGAGGGGGTGCAATGAGGGTGTGACCACAAAAAACATATAGACAAATACAAGATTCCTCTGCACTCAACCCATTATCAATATATTTAAGACAGCGACATTTTGTGCATACTGCTACTGAAAAATGCCTTACCCTTTAAACAAAACAGGGATTGTTTGTCCATATATTGCAATATATTTAAGCTGGCCAACTACGTCAAAGTCATCCCATATCTGGCCAGTCCTATGCTCAATTTTCATCTGATTCATTAAGAATTCTATGGTTTAATTATACATTTTATAAAAGGGACGAATACGTTTTACCTGCAACTTACTAGCTGCTTTCAAAGTAAAACTCCCAAACTTGGCTGCCCTTTTATTAGACACCAGTGGGATCACCTGACTATAGTTGGAGGGGGTGGGAGCTACAACATGGAGCTGGTCACTGCTCCTGTATAACTGTAACAAACAGGGGAAAGTTGTGCTCACCACTAGTTTTTAAAATCATTAGGAGGGGGTGCAATGAGGGTGTGACCACAAAAAACATATAGACAAATACAAGATTCCTCTGCACTCAACCCATTATCAATATATTTAAGACAGCGACATTTTGTGCATACTGCTACTGAAAAATGCCTTACCCTTTAAACAAAACAGGGATTGTTTGTCCATATATTGCAATATATTTAAGCTGGCCAACTACGTCAAAGTCATCCCATATCTGGCCAGTCCTATGCTCAATTTTCATCTGATTCATTAAGAATTCTATGGTTTAATTATACATTTTATAAAAGGGACGAATACGTTTTACCTGCAACTTACTAGCTGCTTTCAAAGTAAAACTCCCAAACTTGGCTGCCCTTTTATTAGACACCAGTGGGATCACCTGACTATAGTTGGAGGGGGTGGGAGCTACAACATGGAGCTGGTCACTGCTCCTGTATAACTGTAACAAACAGGGGAAAGTTGTGCTCACCACTAGTTTTTAAAATCATTAGGCGGGGGTGCAATGAGGGTGTGACCACAAAAAACATATAGACAAATACAGGAGCAGTGACCAGCTCCATGTTGTAGCTCCCACCCCCTCCAACTATAGTCAGGTGATCCCACTGGTGTCTAATAAAAGGGCAGCCAAGTTTGGGAGTTTTACTTTGAAAGCAGCTAGTAAGTTGCAGGTAAAACGTATTCGTCCCTTTTATAAAATGTATAATTAAACCATAGAATTCTTAATGAATCAGATGAAAATTGAGCATAGGACTGGCCAGATATGGGATGACTTTGACGTAGTTGGCCAGCTTAAATATATTGCAATATATGGACAAACAATCCCTGTTTTGTTTAAAGGGTAAGGCATTTTTCAGTAGCAGTATGCACAAAATGTCGCTGTCTTAAATATATTGATAATGGGTTGAGTGCAGAGGAATCTTGTATTTGTCTACCTGTGATAATCACCCATTTGATGTGTTCTACCTCATTTGAGCCCATTGGAGAGAGTATAGTATTTTGTATGGTCATCTTTTCTGCAAATATTGTTTGATTAGCCGCATATATACTAAATAGAATATAGACTATAAAGAATAACTGGGCATAATTATTTTGACTCTTGCTATTCCATTGTTCATTGTTTAAGAACCGCGGGTGCCCAATTGATTTATTTAACCTAAAAGTTATAGTGAAACTACACCATTGCTACATTAATATAGAGAAGACCCATCCTGAGTCAAGAGTTGCATGTGAACCTACTCTGACAGTTGTAGGGAGTTGCTACTCCCCATCTGGGGTTAGTGAATGTAAAGGGGGAAATACAGTGTTCCCTCTTAGAAAGATCACAATACAGCCTTACTCCTTACTCTAATATACTGTATGTTTGTTTTACACAAATCCAATGTTTATTTCTATTAGCATTCTTTGTCTTACACTCAGAGCAGGATAAGTAAAGTCAAGCTAAGCTATACTGTAAAGTCTAACTGCTAGTTATTATAAAGTAAAATGGATACTATACAATGTAGGAAAACTTATCTTGAGACCAATTATTCAGAAAACTCCAAAGTATGGCAAAACAGTTCCCTACAGCATTCTTTTTAAAACAAAATTTTTGACTGATTTGATTTTCACTGTAATTATAAAGCAGTGCCTTGTGTTTGATGCTAACAAAGAAAGCAATATTAATTGTAAAAGAATCTTGTTTTTGTTAGAATATTTTTAGTATCCAGTGTTTTCCAAATTACAGGTATTCCTTAAATGGAAAACTCCAGAACCCACTTATTCAGGACAAGAGCTCTCACTCCAGGGATATACAGGTATGGGACCTGTTATCCAGAATGGTGAGGACCGAGGGTTTTCCAATTAAAGGGTGTTGCCGTAATTTGGCACTCCATACTTTAATGAAGACGGATACCCCAGGTCAGTGCTCTTGTTAGCAAAAAACTGCCCTAGCGAGCACCATGAAGTGAGCCTCTTCCTGATTCTTTGCACAGTAGAGTGAAAATCCAAACTTTAACCAAAAAAAAAAAATCAGGCTTTTTCACTCTACTATGTATCCTTGGCATCCAGGATTTTGAAGAAAGAAGAAACAGAACAGGATTGCCCTGTGGTACTCACTAAGAAGAACCTTGGCCAGGGGGATTTTCTGCTAACAGGATCACTGGCCTGGGGTATCAGGTAAGTGGTTACAATCACTTGAAGTGCCTAACTTTTGGAACTCCAAGTGATTGTGATTGTGATTTTCCTTCTGCTTTAAATCGACTTTAATAATAAAACCAAAAGGCTTGTTTTGCATCCAATAAGGATTAATTATATCTTAGTTTAGATCAAGTAGAAAGGTACCATTTAATTATTACAAAGAACAAAGAAATTATTTTAAAAATGTTTAACTATTATATTAAAAATAAGTCTATGGGAGATGGCCTTCTCATAATTCAGAAATAGGTTTATGGAAAACTGATCCCATATCTGCACTGTATATTTACTAGAATTGAAAATATCCATAAACAGCAATAGATGGCCTTAGGTAAAGAATGGGAAGCTGCCTATTCATATCTTACATTAAAGAAAACTCAAGACTGACTGTAAGTTTGACTTCTTTAAACTATATGCATGTTTAAGTGTGAAAGTCTGTTTTTTATTCTAGTGATTTAACAATTTCAGAGTGTCTAACCTTTTTATAACCCTTTCAGGTATTATGGATCTAGCTTTCTTATGTCTTCACCTTTTGTTATACTACACTGAGTCCAACTTTTTTAATTTAGGCACATGTCCAGCTTTTTTATATGTAATGACAGGCAATTAACCGAAAGGTCCTGAAATACATTTTTGTGTTAAACAAATGGATGTGTCTCCATTTCCACTATTTCAGTTTTAACAAGGTTTTTTAAAAGTAATTACATGTGTTTAATGCATTTTTTAAGCAACCATAAAGCCAATTGCAAAGTGTGTTATAGTTTAAAAAATATTTCACAAGAAACCAATATTTAAATACCATCCAAGCTTGACAGAATAAAATATATTTGAAACTTAGTTGGTTATTTATTAAAGTATGAATGTTGAAAACTCTAAAAATTCAAGTTTTTTTTTACTATTAAGGATTTATTAAACTATGATGCTACAAAAAGTTAGAATCTGAAAATCTTGTATCTCAGACCTGCCCAGGTTGTATAAAAGTCAATGAAAGAGGTCCCTATCCTATTTAGAAGTTTCTGTGGTCAGTGCTGGAATTAGCCCAAAAATCTGACCTTTGGACTTTTCAGGAAAAAAATTCAAAAAATTGTGTCTTTTCCTGAAAAAAAAATACGCGATTAGGGAAGAAACTCTGGAAAATTTGTATGATTCGGGGTTTTGCTCGCTTTTATTGAGTTTGTCTCCAATCTGATTAAATCGTGCTTTTTTTAACAATAAATAAAGTCCAATCGTGGATTCTAGTTTGGTCAGACTTTTTTTTGGATATTGATAAATAAGCCTCTTCATGTTTAGTGAGATATGTGCATTGAACAAAATAGACTTCTGTGTATGGTAAAACTATTTCTTTCCTGAACTAAATCTTAGTTACATAGTTAAGTTGTGTTGAAAAAAGACCTTCAAGTTTAATCCCTCCAAATGAAACCCAGTACACACACTCCCAATGACCCCTTCAGACCCTCACAAACTATATATACCAATATCTATATTAATTGTAGATTTGCAATATTATGCTTGTTGAAGAAACTATACAAATCCCAATGATGTGCTATGTACACCAGGAATGGAGCAAAAATGGGATCTAACATCCAGACACCCATTATGCATGAAGCCTTGAAATATAGTAATCACATTTCCGATTTAGGCAAATAATTCTTATTTTTTGACTGATTCATTTTTTTTTCTAAAATAAGAAACCACACTGTTTACTTCACTGTAGCTCAACAAGCATAAATCATATTGGTGGCAAACAACCCAAATTATTCTAGTTTATATTATAAATGCTTATTAGTGGTCTTAATGTTTATGTAAACAAGCTGCTGTGTAGCCATGGGGGCAGCCAACGGAGAAAAAGGAGAAAAGGCACAGGATTCACAGCCAATAACATACGATCTGTAGTATACAATGGAATTCTTCAGAACGTATCTATAATGACTGCCCCCATGGATAAACAACGGGGCACATTTACTTAGCTCGAGTGAAGGAATAGAAGAAAAAATACTTCGAATTTCGAAATGTTTTTTTTTGGCTACTTCGACCATCGAATTGGCTACTTCGACCTTCGACTACGACTTCGAAACGAATGATTCGATCTAAAATAAACTGTGGTTGTGTTTCTGAAGTAAACACACCCATTTTTCCAGTGCATGGCAACAGTACATTTTATTGTCATTCCTTCAAAGGGGTTGTTCACTTTCAAAAAACTTTCAGTTGAGTTGTTTTTAGATTGTTCACCAGAAGAACAGACTTGTTTAAATTGCCTTTCATCTTTTATCATTTACCATTTTCCAAAAATGTAAGTTGAAAATTGAATGTTCGTGTCTCTAGTGTTTCAGTCTGGCAGCTCAGTAATCCAGGAGCATCTGAACTGTTACAATTTACTACATTTAGTTGATACATTTCTCAGCAGTATCTGTGGAATGTTAGCAACTATTGTATCAATTATAACAGCTGCCTTTAATGAGAGTTTAAAATTTATCAACTAAATGTATCAATTTACAGTTAAAGCTTCAGCCCCCATCCGAGCTGCTTTAAAAAATGAAAAATTGATGTTTTGGGTTTAGAGTAGGAGTTAAAAAACATATTAAAATGTTGCTTTTATATTTACACTCTTAAATCCACAGTAGTGGGGGTTAGACAGTGATTTTTCCTTAGGAACCCTAACCCAGAGCTATTTGTATACCTTTTATTTTAAGTAATAAAACTAAGAATCTGGGCTACTGCCTCCTGTCTTCCTGGCTAGGGCATGGATGTCCTGGCATTTCTTTCATTCTCATCCATGCCTCAATGCTAGGCAAGGGGGTTTCTGGATTACTTTTAAATTAAATACTCTCTTCACCATTCATAGTAGGGGCCATCTGTTGAAAAACCTATGAAATGGTACTCTGTCTCCAACCCAGAATACTGTACATAAGTTGGGGGAAAGATCAAGGGGCCGATTCACTAACTTCGAGTGAAGGATTCGAAGTTAAAAAACTTTGAATTTCAAAGTTTTTTTGGGCTACTTCGACCATCGAATGGGCTACTTCGACCTTCGACTACGACTGCGTCTTTGAATCGAAGGATTCGAAGTAAAAATCGTTCGACTATTCAACCATTCAATAGTCGAAGTACTGTCTCTTTAAAAATAACTTCGACCCCCTAGTTCGCCATCTAAAAGCTACCAAGTCAATGTTAGCCTATGGGGAAGGTCCCCATAGGCTTGGCTAACTTTTTTTGATCGAAGGATATTCCTTCAATCGTTGGATTTAAATCCTTCGAAGGATTTAATCGTTCGATCAAAGGAATTATCCTTCGATCGTTCGATCGAACTATTTGCCCTAAATCCTTCGACTTCAATATTCAAAGTCGAAGGATTTTAGTTCCTAGTCGAATATCGAGGGTTAATTAACCCTCGATATTCGACCCTTAGTGAATCGGCCCCCAAGTGTATTAACGCCCTCCCTCTTATAAAGGGATTTAGGTGATCCTCACATATTTTGAGAGTTTGGATTGCTAAAATTATGTTTATGTGTTATTCTTTGGGCACAATTCTGTTCAGACTGTTAAAACAATCTGCTGTGGGGAGTCTGAAATTACCACCATGTTCAGGGTGGCTCCAGGGTTCACTGGTCTATAGGTACAATTGGTGCCATTTCTCACAACAATATAGTACAAGTTCAAGTAGTGTGTCTGGCTGCAAGTACCTTTTATAAATAGTGTCACAATGTGCAGCATTTGCATCCATTTAGTGGGACTGGTTGGATGTAGTTGTGTCTGTAAATTATCCCTGTTACATCCACTGAGGACATTACACTGAGGACCAATTAAGAACAACACAGAGTTATGAGGAACTAGATTTTAGGTATGTGCATATGCTTTTGCAAAAAGGCATGTTTTTCCCATCTTCTCTCTGAATTAAAAAATCAGGGGCATATTTATCAAGAATCAAATTTGTGAGTTGTGAGGGGTTTTCTACCTCAGATAAACACGAATTTCGAATATTTACTTATTTATGAAAAATTCTGAATATCAAAAACTCAACTGAAAAACGATGAGGTAAAAAATCTACACTGATGGAGTTCATGTACTGAAAAAACTCGAATCTCTAGAATTGATCTGGTTTATGTCTCAAATTGATCGAGTTTTCAGATAAAAACCCTCAAATCAACCAAAAAACCTTGAGCCTTGCCTACAACAATTCCCATTGACTTCCCATGACCTAATTTTTTTTTTTACAAATTTTAGCTTTTTTGCTTAATAAATACCATACAGTTTTTGAAAATATAGTTCGAATGTGTGAGTTTGGGTGCAAAATAACTTTGAATCGTAGCAAAAAAACGATTTTTTTTTTTCATAAATCTGCCCTTAATTGTATGAATGTACTGTATACATGTGCAATTTTTTTTCCCATAGAACTTTGTACTTAGTTTTTTAAAAGTCAGATACTGTATTAAATTGTCTTCTTTAGGCAGTTTACCAACTACCGCCAGTCTTCATTGTTATTTTTTGCAAAGTTTATAGTTGCACAGCATATAATTAGGAAACATTTATTTCATATATAAATGTATTTTATCTTCGCCAAAGGAACACAAATTTAAATATAGACAGACACTTCAATTCCTGGTAGAAAACCTTATAAATATTTAAGTGGAGCCAAGCAAATGTCACAGTTGGACTGAAAATTAGTTGAAAAAAAGTTTAAGTAGCCAGACTCGACAGATTTCAAATAGAAGTACTATGGGACATCAATACACCAATGTAGCTAGAATCATATCCTTTAAATCCCTCTGAACTTAAAGCTAGTTTTCCAAATCAATTTAAGATTTGACAGAAAGCCAATTCAATGAGAAAGCCATGACAAGGGTAATTGGCTGTCTCCAGTTAGAACAAGTTACAATTTAAGCAGGAGCACATTTTTCATAGTAAAATGCACATAAATAAAAAAAACTACAGCCTTTCTAAATTGCACTGCTCATGATTCGCTCTATATATTTCATGGAACAAGCTCGGTGTTAACAGCAATAAAGTATAATGCTCAAGTAATGTTGAAAACAATTAGGAGCCCTTTAAACTCACCAGCAGAGCAAAACCACTGATCTAGAGGAAAGCATAAAAAAATGTAAGTTTTAAAAGCTAAACCTTCTGAGAATGATCAGCGTAAACTAGGTGAAAATAACTGTGAATGGCTAAGCGGCTGATTTATTAAAGTTATGTTTTTGCAAATTGGCCCAACTTTAAATGAATAGGCATGTTAAAAAAACATTCAAAGAATATAGATTATCAGTTTCTAAGCCTTTAGGATTTTGTCTTCACAAACCAACCAAAAGAATGACTAGTCCGAGATGCTGAATCCCAAAGAAGGCAATGGGAAATGGTTTTTAACATTATTGAAAATAATCAATTGATATTTGTAAAATGAATGCTTACCTAGTAATTCAATCACCATTTAATCAGTTCGTATGGATTTGAATCAATTTATGGTGATTGGATTTGTTATTTATAAAATTAAATCACAAAATAATTATGGATGAGTTGCTTACCATTCTAGTTTTGCACCCAAAATAGTTGTTCCTTTGAAACCTTCCCTTTCAGAGATCATACCTAACCAACATTATTTTTTTCAATTAATTAATAAATTGATTGATTGATTATGATTGATTGATTCTGCATAATCACTGGGGATATGTCTTCATCATATTTGTCCTGTGTTTTGTCCTGTGTTTTGCAGTTGACAGTTGTATCTTAACTTTTTAAAAATGTTTTTTTTCCTCCTTCTTTTCTTTCAAGAATTCAAAGAAATAACGAAAATACATATGATTTTGTGTAATGTTCACAGAGGAATACTAAGCAAGATGAGATTACGATATGAGAAAATTGCAGAATGAAATTACTTTAAGTGGTATAAGTGTTTTCAGTAATGGATTATTCACCTTTTTCATGCATTTGAAAGTAATTGAAACATGCACTTATTTAGAAAGAAAACTTGCATTTTAATCTCACTTAAGAGGTCACATGTACTGAAGTCAAAAGTGGATGAAATATTGCACTGAGGGTTATATGGGCAGCAATTTTACAGATATACAAATGTAGTTATAATTTAATTATATTACAAGTAATGGGAGACTTCCCAATACTAGTATTTCCTCTCCTTATATCTTTTTTTTTTTTGTCTTGCTTTTTTTTTAATTTTTTTTTAAGATTTTATCATATCAAATACATAATTATCCACATTCTTATACACATTGGTTGGAGCAAAATAAAAACGGTTGTGAAATTACTTAAAGGGACAAAATCTAATCTAATAAAGTGCTTCCCAATATGTGCTTATATTATTATCGGTAACCCGTACCTTTATTACTCCTCTCCTTATATCAACATTTTCTCATTCCATTTCTGTAGTAACAGATCTGATCCTGTTTTTGTGGGTAAATGAAAGAGTTAATAATAATGATAGCATGCCATATACATATGAAAAGACAAGTAATACTATTAGGAAGGGAGATTGCTTGCTAATTAAATATGGTGAGACAGACAGAGGACAAGTGTAAGAGACACAGAGGTAAGGCATGAGGGTATGATAGAAAAGCTCCATTTCAATTGTAAGGTGAATATTGTGAATTATTGCACATCAGCCTGTTTTCTAATAAACTAATGTACAGTGCACACAATGTACAATAGTGAGCCAAGCATCCATCTAATCACATCACTACTGAGGGAGGAAGAATATAATTCCTTGTTGCATAAAAAAAGGTCAAAGGAAAGAACTGCAGTGAAGATTTCATTGTAAGAAACAGAATAACATCCACCTAGCATGATTCTTCTTTTCTTCCTTGCTTTCTTAGCTATATCTGCTATTTATAATGTGAAAACATTCAGTACAGCAGGAATATGACATGGGACACAAACCTCTTTGACACTAGCAGTGTAAGCTTTAACTAATGCATTAGGGTCTTGTAGGAATGGAAATTAAAACCAATATATTGTATGTCTTTTGCACTGGTTATTGAAATGTATTATAGTTTCATTTATGTTTCCCTCTTTTTATATGGATTTAAATATTACTTATAATTATTTTTTTTTTTTTAAATCTTTAAAATATGTCAAATTATCTTTTGAGTAAATCTAAAAATAATGACAAAAAACAGCAACAATATGGTGCAGTGATAGTATACTTCCTGTTTCAATACTGGTTTAATGGAAAGGGCTTGTGCAGCATACCTTTTGCCTGTTCTTTTAAATAGGAAATATATATAGTTTTTTTGTTATTCATTGCTCTGAAAAGGGCAACATTTGAAAATGAAAGTCACATTCTATGTCCTGATCCCAAAAACCCAAATGTCAAACAGACCGACAGTCCACTGAAAAGACTCGGTATGATGATTTGAGTGAAGCGAGGGCTTTATTTATACAGATGCTTCTTATTAGATGGTTTGGTTCACATTGCCCTTTGGGAATGTGGCTTGAGTTTAATTTTTAAATGTTTCCCTGTATGATGTCAGCCATATATGGAGCCACATTCAGCTACCAGATAAGAACAAACATTTAGGGGCTGCCAGCTGCAATTCTTATCTTCATTATTAGGCTGCCTGGGTTTTGAAACCTCCATGAAGAGGGGTTTTGTGTGTGTGGGGTAACATGGGATGGACAGGCTGATAAAATTAAGACTAACAGAATAGTGTGGTTTTTTTTCTGACAAAAATCAATGGGTACACAAAAGGGGGTTGTGGGAGCACTCCCATAAACCTCCATATATAAATACAATGGAAGTGTATGTGATCTTAACAAAACAGAGTGGGGAATTGGTCTATGCACATTCCATGGTCCCCCTATCCAAAGTTATGTTTATAAAATTGGTAAGCCTCCACACTATGTCAAAATAAATCCTATATGGTGGTCCTAACTATTTACCCCTGGTCATATTTTTCAAAGGCTGGCACCTCTTTGCATGGTAGCATTTCTTGAGATAAGTGTCTGCTTCCTTAGGCATTGGTTTCAGTCAGAGGGCTTAGTACTCTCCCACCATTAGCTTTTATCGGAGAGAGATTGCCAAGACCACAACGATGGTTCAATGGGCTTAACCCCTCCCCACTTGTGGCTTTTAAATAAGTGAGAGTAATAAATGGACAAACTTTATTTACCAAAGAATGAGGTTAAAATTAAGGTAAAATGTTTAGAGGGGTAACAGATAATTATAAATAGTAATAGAGACAGTGTAGCTACAAGACTGCAAAGCAGAGACATTATTCCAATAGTTATTATAGACATCCTCCTCCTGGCCTCACATGCACTTTGTTTTTTCTTCTTCAAGTGCACCTTGCGATAAATATGTACAACACAATATGAAATGCCCATTTTATTTTAACAGAATGTAGCATTAATAACTATTTACCCAAAACAATGTATCCTATTAAAGGAAGGGGAGTTTAGGGAAGTTTAGGGATGATGGGTCATATGACCTGAAACACATAGAAAGCTGCAACAGGAATTCACCCAGGGAGCAGGAATACGCTGTGATTCATCTAATCAACAGACCTGAATGACAGCAAGAGCTGAAAAATGTGGGTGCACAGTGGAGGAAGAAGGCTTACATATTGGCTACATTTTGCAGGACTCAAGATGAATGCTGATAAGTATGCTAATTAATGTCCACATGCAATGTAACCCGATCCAGCAGATTGTTTCCTGTACACTGGGGAAAAGGCAATTGCCTGATATGCTTTTCTAAAATCACACGTTTGAGTAGTATTTTAATGAATACAAATTTTTAAATGTTTTTATAACCTAGACTATTGAACAAATGGTATTCACCATTTGTTCTTTTGTTTAATGTGTCCTATTAAACTGAGCCATGAATATCATAATTATATTAAGCTCTTCTATTTCTGGTGGACTGTAGCAAGTTTTAGTTTCAATCTTTATTAAATATGCCCCATTAAACAAGCTGCCAGCCTACTGACCCAAAGCTCAGTACCACTGTATTTATGAATTTATGTTGGCTTAGTTATAAAGGACTGTATTAGTCTTATAAATAGGGAATCCGTTAATAATGGGAGATTGTTTAAATAATACACCACAAATGGAATGGCTTTGCTTTTTTTTAATCTTTCAGGTAACAGGTTTTTGTATAGTAGATTTAAATGATATTTTATATCTAACATATTTGTCATAAAGATGTAGAGGCTGTTTTGCAGCATTTCAAATTTCCAACCCTGTAATGTGATTATTTTTCAGCCAGGAGAGATGTGAATTAAAATGTAGGCATCAAAATTACATTTATTCTAGTTATATGCTTAACATACTTGCACAACCCAAACTATTTCGCGATTGTTTTAATTTATTACAGTGACAAATCTGTGTAGCACCACACAGAATGTGTCTATGAGAACTTCATATCCATCTACTAGTGTCATGTAGTCATCAGAATTTGCAATGTGTATGCTTCCTATCTAGAGTGAGAACATATCAAAGACGATGACATTGCCAACAGCAAGTCATCAAGATAATTGTTAAAAGTATCCGTATCAAGTTTCCTATAAAAAGGATTGAATCCATGTCCTATTAAAATGTAGCAGCAGACATCCAGTAAAATGATGAGTCTTAGATGATAATAAAAAGAAAATGTGTATTTCTTCAAGTTTTAAAAAAAGACATGTTATATGGAGAACAGCTGGAGTTCAATTTAGTTTCAGAGTAGGGTTATTTAAAGGAAAAATACTGATTTTATACTTTAGGGGGCCGATTCACTAACTTCGAGTGAAGGATTCGAAGGTAAAAAACTTCGAATTTCGAAGTTTTTTTTGGGCTTCTTCGACCATCGAATGGGCTACTTCGACCTTCGACTACGACTACGACTTTGAATCGAAGGATTCAAAGTAAAAATCGTTCGACTATTCGACCATTCGATAGTCGAAGTACTGTCTCTTTAAAAAAAACTTCGACCCCCTAGTTCGCCATCTAAAAGCTACCGAAGTCAATGTTAGCCTATGGGGAAGGTCCCCATAGGCTTGGCTAACTTTTTTTGATCGAAGGATATTCCTTCGATCGTTGGATTAAAATCCTTTGAATCGTTTGATCGAAGGAATTATCCTTCGATCGTTCGATCGAACTATCTGCGCTAAATCCTTCGACTTCGATATTAAAAGTCGAAGGATTTTAATTCCTAGTCGAATATCGAGGGTTAATTAACCCTCGATATTCGACCCTTAGTGAATCGGCCCCTAAGACACCGAACCATATTGTAAAGAATGTGTTTTTTTTCCAAATAGACATGTATTAACTATTCAGATGAAATTAATTAGCAATACAGAGGTTAGTTATTTCCAAAATATTTTAGAGCGAAACAGTGAAGAATTTGCGAAACGCATTGAAGTCAATGGGCATCAGAATTATTTTGACGCACGTCAATTTTGACACGATCGACAATTTTTATATGCATGACTATTTGGTCCAAATGCATTAAAGTCAATGGGCGTCTGCGTGATTTTGATTTAAAGTTTTATAAGTGCAACAATTTTGATGCGTGTAAATTTTTTTGGCGCTTCAGATTTTTTTGCCAGCGAATAGTCACCATAGTTTTGTGTATTAATTCGCTCATGGCAAAATACAGATATTTGCTGCAAATTAGTGTCTAGTGAATTTATTCACCCATGAGCAGTATTTTTTCTTTAGGGATCTTAATCTTCCACTGCTGCATTTATTATTCTGTACCTTCATTGCTATATTGCTTTGCTAGTCATGTTGTCCACAGTGAAACAAGTTATTTAAACAGTAGACATATGACACGTGACAATTAAGTGCTGTATCTTTTGATGAAAATATCATAGCAATGCTCAAAGATATTATAAAAATAACGGACACATAACATGGTGCAAATATGCTCTGCACAGATTTCCATACGCCTTAGGAACTACAAAAAACAAGAAGGAAAGTGATTCCCAAGAGTTAATTATGGCAATGTGGTATATGATAAAAGCCCTATAAGATGTCACAGAGGTTTGAGGTAGTACTAGAGCCAGAATTAGAATGACATAAGTTATAGGCAAGAGGCAATTAAAATATTACTGCAAGCACCGTTGGTAAACAGATAAGGACAGAATAATTCAGCAATTCAGAAAAACAGAAGTACTGCAGTTTAGGCAGCTAGGACAAGAATACGGTGAGGTTTGAATGACTTTTGGTAGAAGAGCAAGCACAACATGCCTGCCAGTATTTATTGTGAGGCTTTATAATTTTGGTCCTGTGGCACATGAGGAGTACTTGCATAAAATGTAAAGTGCAGAGTGGGTGCAAGACAGCCCTGTCTAAATGCCTAGGACAGTCAGTAATTACAGAGAGCTCCATTGTGACATGTACCCAACAGCACTCCTTAACTTGCATGTCTAAATGATGCAAAAGCTTGGTGATAGATTAGTGATAGAATGGGGGTGCACCCTCTTTATTCCCACTGTCTCTCCCTCGTGAATACAGCACTGCCAAATACTCACATTAATGTATTCATTGGGGGAAGGCAGGTGTCTGTTCTATTTTAAAAAGTGTTATAACATGCAAAAAACATGGCCAGAGAGACAGCTGGCACTAATGGTAGCAAGTGATAAAAAATAAAAAGCACAAAGCCTAAAACAAACAGATGTGCAAATAGAACCAGCCAACATTTTTTATGGAATTAGAGAAAATTGTCTCAGAAGCAATATAGTTAATGGTTTAAATGCTGAGTGCATAGTAGATGGTGACAGACAACGTGACATTTTAACTACATCTCTGTATTGTATAAACTTTTGGATTGACAAAAGTTCATACCATTGATCGCCCATATATAACTTTGACCTGAACAGAAAACCCAAAATATATGTACACTTGTACAGGTGTGGGTTTATTCTATTGTCACTACTTTATTAATTGCAGTAGATATAATTCAATCCCTCTCTAAATGGACTGTAAATGAAGAAACGGTACACTATTTTGTCAATTCTCTGCTACTATTCAACGAAAAATAGTAGCTGCACAAAGTCATATGAATGTGTAAATTAAATAATTAAGGAGCAGCTTGGTGAAATGCAGGTAAACTTCTTCACAGCAAATACAAACACCAACAAGACTATCGAAAAGAATAAAATATATATAGATTTAGTTTTAAGCATAATTTTTCTTTCATCTCAGTAAGAACAGTGTTGAGTTGTTCAGAGAAAGCTGGTTAAGCTATTCACAGTAGGTTTGTTTTGTTTTCTGAATAATAAAACATTGGATTCTGAAGAGTTTGATGCATAAATCATTTCCCTTGAATATAATTCCTGGGGCTGGCAGTGCAGAGATTATGTAAGTGAATTGTGAATGCGGTCCCTTATGTTTATGCAGTGCATATTGCTCTACTTTTTAGGAATAACAAAATATAGTGGGGACAGGTTATACAGGAGTGAAAAGCAATATATTCCACGTCCAAGCTCTCTTCTGGGTTCTTATGATAATAATTAGGTTGCTATAAATAAGCTAAATGTCTTCATTTTTTTCCCACAGCTGAAATTAACAGATATATTATTTGTTGCGTTGTCTGTTTACCAAGCCATAACCAAGTGTTGAGCTTTGTACAGAAATATGATTTTGAATCAAAAAAGTCAGAGGCTTCTCATAAATATGGGAAAATTTGATGGTGAGGAATGACAATTCTCTCATTTTATTGGTTATTAAACTTCAATTTAAAAATATTTAAATTGTACTGGTTAGTGGAATTAAAAAACCAAGCTAAATAAAGTGGTTTCAGATAATTTAAAGACCTTTAACTGCATGTAGTTTATGCACAAATCCCCTGCTAAATTGTTTTCACATTTAAAAAAATGTCAGTGTCAAGACAAAAACAAAATGAACTTGCATGAGAAATTGCTGTTTATTGAATATCAATAAACTGTTCATTAGCTCGGGATAATGAATGGTGTACAAGGGAGGTGCTGGCGCTTTACTATTGGACAGAGCAACAGCTTGCACACTATAACAGAATGATACAAATACACCAAGCTGACTTCAGCCTTGAGTTAAGACACAACCAAGTTGAAGCAGAAACCAGTTATAAGCAAGGATTTCATTACATCAATGTTTTAAATATGTAAAAAAAAAGTACTACCATACTTTTTGATAACTGATAGGATTTGAATAAAAGTCAAATAGGAAGACAAAGACTCTGATTTAAAGCCAAATAGCGATTGGCAGACAGAGACAGACTTGGCAGGATTATCCTAGATTTCCCGGAAGAGCTGAGTTTCACGCATATAAATTATTGGCTGAATCTTCTTTCCAAATAAAGGCACTGGCGATATACAGTGACACTTTAGGGAGGGAGGGGGAAAAACTTAATATTTTCCTGTTACTTGCTATTTTCACATTTTCTGACTACATGAAAATAACTTGGTCAGCTATTCAAGCAGTGTTATCTTTTTTATGATGGAAGTATGAAACTGCAATCTAACTCTTTCTTTAGTGTAATAACGTTTGCTATTACTTTTGTAACTGCATCCAGTTTTAATCTTTTACTTTCTCTGCAAATTACAGCAATAAATTCAGTTTAGAATGATGATAACCTTGTCCTACATAAGGTATGGCAACGATATTACAAAATCCCTACAAAAGTTTTATTTTTTAAATTGGAGCTTTACATGTACAGGTATGGGACCTATTATCCAGAATGCTCAGAAAACGGATCTTTCCGTAATTTGGATCTTCATACCTTAAGTTTAATAGAAAATCATGTAAACATTAAATAAACCCAATAGGCTCGTTTTGCTTCCAATAAGGATTAATTATATCTCAGTTAGGGATCAAGTACAATCTAATGTTTTATCATTACAGAGAAAAAGGAATTTTGGATTATTTGATTATAATGGAGTCTATAATTTAGAGCTTTCTGAATAATGGGTTTACAGATAACGGATCCCATACCTGTATTTAAAAATGTATTGGTAATAAAATAGGGGAGGTGGAGATATCACTCATCTCGGGAGATACTGCCATATACTATACTATACATTTGATATAATAATGAAGCAACATAACTAATGCCTTCAAAACACATTCTATCTATCTATCTATCTATCTATCTATCTATCTATCTACGTATCTATCTATCTATCTTCTATCTATCTATCTATCATCTGTCTATCTGTCTATCTATATTCTGTCTGCCTGTCTGTCTGTCTGTCTGTCTATCATGTTTCTATTATTTAGCAACCACCTATGAAATGAGGATTTAAAAAAAGGTTTTGTCTTAATATGTAATGCTGTACTACTGGCTGCTGAAATCATTAAATCTCTTACTTTTATATTTATCTTAAATATTGTATTGAAAGTACTTAAAGAGAGGAGCTACCTGGAAATGTAAAAGGGCTGTGTTCCCACACATCAGAGCTCTCTGGACACCTCCTAGTGTGGAGGGAAGTGTGGTGCTGCTGGGAGAGACTGTGCCTGGCAGAAGGGATCTTGCTGCTGGTGAACAAGTACATACCCCAAATAGGTAAAGCTAATATACTACAAAGCTTGATAGCAATAAAAATTAAAATTATTTCCTGTGAGTGTCCATATAAACAGTCCATAATCATCTCTTCTATTCGTGTATCTCAATCAAGAGAACGTCCATATATATTTGTACAAAAATACTTTAGTACAAAATACTATAACAGACATAAGCTTGGTTGAAAATCATTAACTACTCACTGACTAGGATAAGGAGAAGGAAATCTCTATCTCACTTGTTTAATGAAGAGCTTCATCCTTCTCTGCAGCTGTGAAAGTAAAATAAATAAATTAAGGACAAAGTATCCAATTTATAAAAAAAACAGCTCAATCCCTAGTTCTCATTCAAACCCTTTGGAGATAGTGTATCCAATTTCCAGATCCAATAGGACTCCCTTTGGAGGCACTTCCTATCATTATCAGTATATCCCAATGTCCCAACCTGAAGTGCCCGTGTGGCAAAGGGTATGTTGGAAAAACCAACAGGATGGTGCAGATTAGATTAAATGAAATGAGTTCAATCCGGAATACACAAACGAAAGTGACATTTATTAGCCAACATTGGGTAGATTGTAAACATAGTGTGTCACAGTTACGTTGGCAGGTACTGGAAGAAGTTAAAATGGGATGTACTGATAATTTTACTTTCACAGCTGCGGAGAAGGATGAAGCTCTTCATTATACAAGTGAGATAGAGATTTTTTTATCCTAGTCAGTGATTAGTTAATGATTGTGAACCAATCTTATGTCTGTTATAGTACTGTATATTGCACTAAAGTATTTTTGTAGAAAATTTCTATTTTTGTACAAATACATACAGTATGGACTTTCTCTTGATTGAGATACATGAATAGAAGAGATGATTATGTACTTTTTATATTGACACTCACGGGAAATAATTAAAATTTTTATTGCTATTAAGCTTTGTTTTATATTATTAGCTTTACCTATTTGGGGTATGTACTTGTTCACCAGTAGGTGTCACTGTTTTGTTTCCTATAAATGCTGCTTCGCAGCATAAGTTAATTATCACTGAGGAAGGGACATGTGTTCCTGAAACGTTTGATCAAATATTGCAGTGTCTGGAAGCACTATGGAATAAAATTTGGATCACCCCGTTGCAGCACATTAAGGTATTGGCTTCTTTCTTATATTGCATTAATTGCTGACATGTGGCTGGGCCATTACCTCACACCCAATACACAGAGCTCTTTTGAACAATTTGAAACAAAACACATCATCCCTTTAGTAGGTAGGTCTATTTCACTTTACTTTTCCTATATAGACTATTTGTTCCTCATCTGGACAGGGAATGAAGAAGCCCTCAAGGATTTCCATCACAAACTCAATGCTCTGCATACCTAAATAAAACTGACTCTATGTTACCACAATAGTGAGATTGATTTCTTAGTCCTCAACATTTACAAACATGATGGGGCCCTGGGTACCAGATTATTCTGTAAACCAACAGATAGGAGCTACATCCTACACATAGCCAGCAATCATCCCCCTGCCACCATCAGGGGTATCCCTTACTGTCAATTTCTAAGGGTTATTAGAAACAACAGTGACCCACATTCGGCTCTGACTCAATTACAGTCTACGTTCGATAGGTTTTTGGATAGGGGTTATGCGCAGGAACTACTAGTAAACCATCTACAAAGAGCCATGCAAAACCATTGGTCGTCCATCAGTAAAGCCCTCAAGGAGGGCCATGCGACACAACCAGTTGCTAAACATTTTCTTACAAATGGACACAGTCTCCCTACGTTCAGATGCATGGCTATTGACCATCAGCTACCCTTACCTAGGGGTGGAGATAGGGACAAGGCTTTACTATGCAGGGAATCACACTGGATTTTTAAATTGTACACATTGAACCCCAAAAGTCTCAACACATCTTTCCTTTGGGTTGCTTTATATAAAACCTTTCCCTTTGATGGTCATTGTACTTTTGCTGCTCACATCCATTTTTTGAAACATATGTTCTATTTTTCTGATGTAGCTCAACCTCCTATAAATATACCTTGTATACTGTTTTTTAAAATTTTGATATACTGTTACATTTTTGCACATTTTGGTCTTACATTGTGTTATGTTTTGGGTAGCCGAGGCACATTCCCCTCCAATTAAATATACTCCTCATTGGCTTAGGACACATGTAAGTGATTCCTGTGGTAAACGTTAGGACTAGGCACTCATAGCACATACCTACATGCCTGTGATATTTTGTTAATGCCCAGGGTCTACTTGTAGACACCTGTCCACCTCTACAGCATGAAATAGTCAGGGCCGAATTTCAGTGGTGGGCTCCAACTAGGCCAAACGGTCCTAGCGCCCCCACCGCTCTAGAAAGCGCAGGCGCACCAGAGCACTGGGGAGCTGTGCTTCCCCAGTGCTCCTCAGCAAGCTGCTGGGTGGCGTGCTGCCCCTAACAACTTGCCGCCCTAGGCCCAGGCCTTTGTGGCCTTGCCACAAATCCGGGCCCGGAAATAGTGTATAATGGGACACATCAGTTTTCCTTCCCATGGTCCACTGAATGATTTTTGTTTGAGTGGGCTTATAATGTTGAGTCTATTACTACAGGGACCCAGTGTTATGACCATTAGGAGCCTTTTAACCTTCACTAATGTATGAATACAGTGTGATGTCACTGATGGGGTTTGGTTTTGGTTGCCAAGCAACTGGCTTGGCGCCTTTTTGGTCTATATAATGTCTGTTCACTCACTCTCCTGTGGAGAACTGAAACATTAAATCATTAAACCTTTTTCTTTATTTTTGACTTGTAGGTGTCGTTATGTAAATCCTGTGAATGCTATCATTTAGGACAGTTTATTCTTTATGTTATTCTTTGTATTATTTGTTGCATAAGCAACCTGATCTACTTTAAGGTGTGCAGCCTTTGCATTTTGATTAATATATTATTAATATATATATATATATTAATATATGATTAATATATGATGTATATATATATATATATATATATATATACACACACATATATATATATATATATATATATATATATATATATATATATATATATACACATATATATATATATATTTTTTTTTTTTTAATTAAATTCATGGGGCTGTGTCCAAATGATTAATCCATTTGAGTTCTGTTTGTAGCACCAATGTATCTTTGCTGATAGTTAAAGCAGAATTGCTAAGTGGTGGTTCACCATCCTGTCTTTGAAATTGGTGACCATTTTGCTCATGAAAATCAATCCACAGGGACATTTAATAATGTAGATGGCAAACTTGGATGTACAAGTGACTCTGGATTTGATATATATGGCTATACATAATGTGAGTGATTAAAGCAAGGATCCATGAGAAATTGTCTGCAAGTGGTGTAGTCTGTACACTGGCGACAACCCAATTTGGATGTGGGCAACTGTATTTTGATAACAATGCACCTGATCTGTTTTATAAAAATTGTTCCTAAAGCTGCGTTCCCTTATTAATGCTAGCCGTGATTGCTCTTCAAAAATTGGAAGGTGTGTTCTGTTGTTTTGCAGTACAGAGTAATGATTGAAAATGGCCCTTGTAAAATGCTTGGTACTGGTTGAATATGTAGTTAAGGAAGCCAAATGATCCTCATATAAAGAGTATATGTATGTGCAAATTAACAAATATTTGAAACAATTAGAATTTCTAACTGGTGATAGCAATGTGTTTTAATTTTTGATACATCTGCCCTTAAATGAAATTGTTCATAAAGTGTTAATTTTATAAATTAGCCAAATAATAATTATAGTAAAGTAAAATACATATATACATTTTTTTTTTATATGTAACTTTTAATCAGTCCCTTCATAATTAATTATTATTCACTGGACTCGTTCATATTACATTTACCTCTCCTGTTGTCTTTCAAGGGAAATTATCTCACAATATTTTATAAATAATTGAGAAACTTTCTTGCTCTTGAGGATCTTATACTAATTTAAGAAGCTCAGATAAAATGCAAATGTTCTTATAAAAACAATCTGTGGGAAATGTAATATATTCTCAAGTGATAATATTTAGGTTAGTTTCTACTAAAGAACCTGTAAAAGACTATACTAAGCAGTTTTTTTATAAGAAATGTTGGGGAAAATATTCAGTTGGCTGAAATATTTGCTTGTACTAAATGACCTTTATGGCCAAATGATTTTAAATTGGGTTCTGGAAATATAAAAAGTATAAGTCTACAGAGTACACTTATAATCAAATCATATTTGAACTTTGCTTCAGAGACATTCATGTGGCCTTGAAAATTTTTGTCTGAGAATACTAGGACTCATAGGGGCTGAGTATGCATACTAAAAGATCGGCTATGGGCTGTTAATGTTAATTTACCTGAAAATTAATTATAATGATCCATTACAAAGAATCACTAGGCATCAGCTGTAGGATTTCATAAAATCTGAACATTCATTTAGATTTTTATAAATTCCTAATAGCAGAAGTGAGAGACTTAACAGTGCCAATTGGCTAACACAATATATACATTATATAAATCATAAGTGCTTGTTGCAAAAGAGTGTGTACTTTATTGTAAGAGTCAAGAGTAATTTGTAGTGAATTTCAATTTATGGATAGGGATGAGGAATCTTTTGGTACAGTTTTGTGGTGAAATCTAAGTATTCACCAACACTGAAAATCTGTTCTACAGTTTGGCCAAGTTAGGGCAATGTACTGTATATGCTATTTCAGAGCTAAAAAACACGTTAACCGCAATGTAATTTCACTTTCCCATAGACTAGTGATGGGCAAATGTATTCGCCAGGCGCGAATTCGCATCGAATTCCCGCGATTCGTCACAGGCGAATAAATTTGTGAAACCACATCGACGTTTCGCAAATTTTTCACTGTTTCGCGAATTTCACAGGAAATTCGCAAATTTTTTGGCAAAACACCCCAATTTCGCCCATCACTACCATAGACTCAAATGCATTTGGCAAACTGTTTTATTTCCTCAGTTACACAAATTTTTTGGCAGAATGGAAAAGCCCAGTTTCTCTCAGAATTTTATAGAATGTGTACATAATGTTTCTTAAAATAAGAGTAAACGTTAAGCAGCAAATTAATTAGTTCCTTATAAGTTTTCAGTACGATGAAACTGTTGTATTAAAAAACGAATATCTAGTAGCGATAGGCAAATGTTTCCGGCAGGCAGAGATTCATGGCAAAATTTCGCATTTCGCCATCTGCAAATTTTCTAATGAAACTGTCCCAAAAATAAGCCATGACAAAAAAATCAGATTGACTAATGCATTTGAACAAATAAAATGTCGCTAAGGCCTAAAAGTAGCCAAGACAAAAAAAGTCACCACAAGAAAAACGCCCATTGACTTTAATGCATTTGCAGTAAGAAAAAATTGTCACAAATTGTTGCACATAAAAAAAATGTTGACTTCAATGTGTTTTGCAAAATTTTTGCCTTTTCACAAATTTTTCCGCAGTTCATCAAATTTTGAGGTGAAGTGAAACAGGACAGATTCGCTCATAACTATTACCTATCATAACATTCAAACTAAATGATATGAAAGAGAAATCATGTAATTCAATTAAAGGGACAGTTCAGTGTAAAAATAAAAATTAGGTAAATAGATAGAAAAAATTAAAATGTTTTAATTTATTAGTTAGCCAAAAATGTAATGTATAAAGGCTGGAGTGACTGGATGTCTAACATAACAGAACCACTTCTTGCTTTTCAGCTCTATTACTCTTAGTCAGTCAGTGACTTTAAGACAGGCCACATGGGACATAAGTGTTCAGTGAGTTTGCTTTTGATCATTAGAATGCAGCTCAGATTCAGAAGCAACAGTTATGACCCATGTGGCCCCCCTCCAGTCACCGATTGGTTACTGCCTTGTAACAAAAGAGAGGAAACCAAGAAAGCTGCAAAGCAGGAAGTAGTGTTCTAGCTATAATGTTAGACATCCAATCACTCCAGCCTTTATACATTACATTTCTTCCTAATTAACTATATTGAAAACATTTTATACAGCCTATTTACCCTATTTTTATTTTTATACTGTACAATGTTTTTAAGTCAACAACAACATATAGTAGTGATAATACCCAGAGTTAGTTAACCATTGACAACACCATAATTCTAGTACAAAACAGACCCAAGTCTTAAAGCCTTTGAAGAACCTTTAACATCTGTTCACCTAATCCTTTAGTTTTAAATAACATATAGATATTAAATGTAAACATACAAACAAATGATAAAAGCTTTCTGTTCCCCAACCTAGTTTTATGCATCATACGCATGCAGGCACCCATATGGTTAATGTGCCCCCATTTGTTTTACTGCAAGAACCTATTGGCGTCTATTATTTAACATTTTTATTGCACAGTAGCATGTGGGAGTTGTAGTTGCACTACACCACACCTTTATATGTCCACTTAGCGAAAGCCCTGACTTAAGTGTTAGAGTCACATGTAACCCATGCAATAATCATTAGCTAGACATTAACCCCGTTTGGCCTGAATAACCCAAAATAGTGTTAAACTCATTTAAAACTATATGAGCAATAGAAGTCAAGTGAAGAATACTGTAAGTGCCAGTTGCCATATATTCCTTATTAACACATTTATTGCCAGACAAAAGTTGTATTAAATGCCAGTTGATTGTTTACATTTGTTACTTTGCAAGACACTCTAAAGTTTCTAAACCAACTATAATGTTTGCATAATTCTACTTGTGAAACGTGATATCTGTATGACTTGTCTTCAAAAATGACATTTTACATTTCAGAGAACGAATTTCAATTTATGGAATTATGTCATGTTAAGATCTTTTAGCTGTATGAAAATACTTCAAATCTTTATTAAATAAGCAGTTTTAAAAGTAAAATCTGAACATTCCTATGTATATATATATATAAATTGTTGGTAGAGCTCTCGCTCGTAGGTCTTGCAATAAAATATTAGCTTTTATTGTAGAGAATACTAACATTTCAGCTGTGGCATCAGCCTTTATCAAAGTACTTTGAGGTGTGTTCCTCAGTGTTCCCTAGGTGGAGGCACTGCACTGTAAATCCCAGTTTCCAGTACCTTATATATGCAAAAGTGACTCAGGGCCCTGGATAACCAAGGGTTAATTGATATTTAAAGAGACAGTAACCAAATGATGGTTATATATTCTAAACTAACAGTAGATGTCGAGATCACTATAGCCTTTCTTAAAGACATTAATAGAATCTGCCATTGCAACATCAACTGGCAGTACATTCCACAACCTCGCTGTCCTCACTATGCACAACCACCTATGCTGCTTCAAATGAAAGTTTTATTCCTCTTATTTAAAGAGGTGGCCTCTTGTGCATTGATCCCCTGATTCCCCTTGATTCCTCTGCTATCTATTTATAATGTCCTCTAACGTCCTTGTAAATGTTGAATGAAATGAGTGCCTTAATAAGTAATGTACCACCAGTGCAGTATTCTGAACTTTGTGCCTACATAATCAAGTCCCCAGATGCCCCCAAGTGGGAATTTAATCTATGTTCAGAGCAATACATAACTCTGCTGTAAAAAAAATGCTTCAAAATTCTAGTTTTATGTGTGGTGTGTATACAGAGATAAAACTTCTATAATGCTAGTGGTTTCCTGAAATCAATTGCAGCACAATGCATATACAGCCTATAGTGCATGTGGTTGATGTAAAAAAATGTATTAAAAAAAGCACATGCTGTGACACAATAGTCAAAACATTTGTCAGCAGTCTAAATAGCTGATGCCCAGCCTAGAATTTTAGACTGAAAAATAGATTCCATGAAAATGGTTGGCATGAGTCATTTTGAGCTACTGTAAGTAAGTAATCCCAAATAATCCAGATGTTACATACGGCTCTCTAAATTCAAATCAATGCTAAACTCCCTGGTCACAGCTCAATCTTCCACCTGTAGAAGCCGCTTTTGGCCTCGGGAAGAGCCCTCAGCTATTCAGTTGCCGCCAGGTCTTACCTTGAGAGGAGCAAAGCAGATGTTCTGAACGAGCAAATGGGCATGTGCGTTTCCAAGGTTTTGGAAGGAAGGCATAGTCGAAAAGCATAGTCAGGCGGGCATTGTTACATCAGAATATACAGTATATAATGTGCCTGTATTCTACATGATTAGTATATGCTATAAAGAGAAATTAGACTTTCATTACAAAAATATCCTGATAATACTGAAAGACTGGAAAACACAAACATGTAAATGCTACAACTGACATTCAGCTGCCTTGCAGAGACTGTATTGTATATTGGAAAAATAAAACCTATGTCTGTTCTGTATGTGAGATATGCATGCCGGTCACATATGACTGCCTTAATGGTAAACTGGGGAAACATAGGAAAAAACCTAACGCCTGTACTATAATGAAATACTACTGCAGCACAGTGCACATGTGTGTTCCCAAGTCAGTACTACAACATTGTTGCAATAAACTGAATGCTGCAGTTGTAACCCATGGGTAATATACTCTGCATTAGATTTAAAGGGAGGTTATAGGTAAACACAAGTTACTTTCTAAAAGGTATATATAACATTCATACAATTGTATATAGAAATGGTTTGTGAGCTTGTAAAAAAATAAATATACAGTATGTCTATGTTCCTTTAGGGAAGCAATTTTTTTCCTGCACACCAATATTCTTACTTATTCAAACAAGGATGTAGTATTGCGTAACTAATATATATGTATACAAAGCAAAAATATGTGACAGAGATCTAGGGAAGACTAGTGCTTGTTCTCAACATCTACTGCTTATATTTGATTATAACACTGTATCTTAAAAAGAACACATTATCGCTGTAGTGCGTTTATAATCAAATGCTTTTTGAGCTACTTGCGAAAGGCTATGGACTGTTTCACTTTGGAAAACTATTTTGTTCGCTGCACATTTAGTAGCTGATTTATTAAAATTCCGGTTTGATTTTTTTTTTGCCACATTTGATTTATTTTCAAGGCAACCCATGGCAAAAAATAAGAGATTTAATTGAAACTGTAAAAAATTTATATTTTGTAAAAAAAAAAAAAACCTGTTCAGATACCAATGTAAGTTACTGGGAAGTGTGTTTTCAACATTCTCAGGCCCAGATTTGTGGCGAGGCCACAAAGGCCTGGGCCTAGGGCAGTAGAATAATAGGGGCGGCATGCTGCCCAGCCGCTTACCAGGAGCGCAGCTCCCCAGGGGAATACGGACTGGCGATAGGACTGCATGGCCTCAGGTGTCTGCCCACTTAATCCGGCCCTGAACATTCTACCAAATTTGTTAATCACACTATTTGTTCCTGATTTCACAGCAAAATAATCCAATCATGTTTTTTCCTTGGTCGTGTTATTCTCGGCAACTTCTTTAGAAGTCAATGAAAAATGTATCTCAAATTTCTTAAGCAACTTACCTTGATATGAAGATAAAATACACAGTTATTTACAATTATTTACAAGTTATTTGTAGATCTGGGAGGAGACCTATAGGGCTAAGGGGAGCAAGAGCCGCCCCCCTTAGAGCTCATCTTACAAGCACTTGCACACAGTGGAATGCCGCACTCTTTACTGAATTAAAAATCGTTGCAAACTTTGCACAAGTGCAGTAAACTATGGAAATTAAAGCTGTAGTATATATTGCACCTTTTATTAAATAACACCCATATTATTTTCTATTAAAACACTTGAAAATTAATTAAACAATGCTTTGCTTTTCTTCTGTCACATTTATTAGTTATTGCAAATGTTTTTTCTAGAAACTCAATAAATTATAAATCTGCCTTCCCAATTCTTGGTTAAACATCAAAAAGATATGAGAGAAAGGTATAGGGAAGAATCCTGCTAAGGCAAGGACAAGATCAACGAGAAGAGGTAAAAAATTACACAGAGTAACATAGGCCGCCCACCTCCCCTGCCCCCTAGGATTGAGCACAAGTGCATCCTTTCATCGAGTACAGGAAACAGGACACGCCAAAAAATCCTGAGTACCTAGATCCCAGTGTTCCATGTGACCAAACTTTAGGTGCAGCTAGGCGTCATGGTGCCCCTTAAATTGTGCCACCCTAGGCCCAAGCTTTTGTGCCACAAATCCAGGCCTGTTGAGCAGGAGCAATCAGGAGTGCCTATAGGAGCAAGGCATATTGGAAAACCTGTATTTAATTCCTGCTCAAGGCATTTGATGTGCCCTCAAAGGTGCAACATCAGTAAAATTGCAAAGTGTACACGTGCTGCACAACCAGTATGTGCCATTGAACACCATGTTGTTCACAAATATACCATTTTGCTTTTCATAAAAATATACACTTTTTGTTTGTTTTGCTGGAGATAAGTCTATGGGGGTTATTTATCAAGGTTTGTATTTGTTTCCATGATTCAAAATTTTTGAGCAAAAAAATTATGAATGAATTTAAATAATAGTTTAAAAAATACACATTTTATAACAAATAAAATATTATGTTTTGAATTTGAAGTATTTGTATTTTTATTCGATTGTTTTTCAATTCAGATTTTTTAATAAATAATGCAACTGTCACGAATGGCACCCTAAATTCAGAACCAGTGCTAAGCTCCCTGGTCTTGGCTCTTGCTTCTGCCTTTAACAGCCGCCATTCACCTTGGGAGGAGCCCTCGGCTAATTGGATGCCACCAGGTCTTACTAAGAGAGGAGCAAAGCTACAGGTTCTGGATGAGCAAAGAGTCATGATCATCTCAACAAGGATACTGGATGGGAGACCACAACTTGAAAAGCAGAATAGACAACTCAGCACGGAACAGGCAGGCTGGGCCAGCACAAGCAGAGTAGAATAGTCAGACAGGCCGGAATCAGGATTGGAGAGCGTAGAATAGTCAGACAGGCCGGAATCAGGATTGGAGAGCGTAGAATAGTCAGACAGGCAAGGATCAGCTTGAAGAAGTCAGAATAACCAGGCAGGCAAGGGTCAGAATACAGAGTACAGAATAGTCAGGCAAAGCAAGGGTCAAACACCAGAGGATCAATAGGACTCACTAAAGTATATGTTAATTTCAAAAGCCCCTTTAAATACTGGTGGCGATTACGTCATGACGCCGGCGCATAAACGCATAAATGCGTGCAATTGGCAAACCTACGCTGGAAGGAAAAGGACACATGCGGCGGGTGTGCCTGCCGCCCACTAGACCATCGGGGTGAGTCCTTACAGTAGCTTTTTTAAATTTTGCGGTTATTGTAAGGAATACTTACAATTACAGCCAGCGCCATGGTCAAGATGGCGGCATCAAGTCCTCCCTCGAGGCCAGTTCTGACGCCAATGCATCAAAATGCGCGCAACGTTATGATGCTGGCGAATTAAAATGCCCAATGTCAGCACATGACGCATGACGTCATCGTGCCCATTTGGCATGAAAACCAGCCTATATAAGACACCTGAACATTACAGACCTTGCCCAATTATAGGTTCATCTTATTGTGTTCCTTGGTGTGATTATTGATACTGATTCTGATTCCTGTTATTGATCTCTGCCTTTTATATCGACTAAGAAACTTGCTGCCTGTATTGACCCTTTTGCCTGGACTTTGATTACTCTTTTGCTCAACCCTTTGGTTACCGTGAACTGTGTTGGACTAGTTGCTTCATCCTTGGTCCGCAAGGGCCTTCGGGCCCTGACAGTTATTTGTAGTGGAACAAATATAAAAATTACACAAATATGAATTATGATAAATACAGTAGGTCTCCAAATTTTTATCCTGAATCATTGATATAAAAGTGGTTTTGGTAGTATGTCTCTTATAGTATCACATGTTTTGGCATGTGCTATTTTTTTTCTATAACCAGCAGTGCCACAAGTTCTGATTTGTGATAAAACATTGACATTCAAAAAACAATAAAACTTGATTTAGTGAGTCACTTCGGATGGCAGTTTTGTAACCCTGAAGAACTATAGTCACATCTTCTTCTGAAACTGCCTTCGACTTCCCATTAGTTCAGGAGCAAGATGGAGAGTCAGATATGGTGAACACATTTTTGTTAGCCTGTAGAAATTCATTGCTGGATGTAACAGTCTAGTTACTGTATTTCCTGTAGAGTATCATAATGTATTTTGCTGTTTAAGTCTGGAGTTCAACTTTAAAATGTATTACTTTAAAGGGACATTGTGGCTTGAATAAAAAGGTATAAATGGCTTTGCCATTATTTTAAGCTTGCTTTTCTTGGTACTCATCTGACTATTCTGTTTCCTTTATGGCAAACAGATGCATGTTTTACTTTATGGCAGATATATAATTCAAAGATCAGTGGCACTGTCCAGAGGACAGTAAGGTTGTGGAATGCTCTTCCGGATGATGTTGCGATGGTTGATTCTTTAAGAGGGGCTTCTAGGATTTCTTGGATAAGCATAATATCCAAGACTATTGTGATACTAAAATCTACAATTAATTGTGGTGTGTGTGTGACTTTTTTTCAACTCAATTTAACTATGTAACAAGAGATTGTAGGACTGACTGGTGACTTGACATAGCTGGCAGCTCAAATATTTTGCAATATATGGACATACAATCCCTGTTTTGTATAAAGGCAAGGCTCTTTATGTCCTTAGTATATTGATAATGTGTTGAGTGCAGAGGGCTTCTTTAGTGATCAGCATAACTTTGCCTTTTTTGCTATTGTGTGCTATTGCTCATATTTATTAAAAACAGTGAATAGTGATTGATGATCTTGAACTGTAGTTTTATTTGTTTTCTCAAGCCATTTGAACCAATCTAGTTGTTACAATTTAATTGAACAGAACTTGCCACAATTCCAAAAGTTAACCTTTTCATATTCCTCTATGGCATCTTGGCAGGGCAGGTTTACGATGGTGTGATTTCCTACTTTTTTGTGTTTTTGTTTTAAATTTTAATATATATTGTACAATGTGACTGACCCATTTATTTGGGTTTTATTTAAATGTATTTATTTGAATTTAATTAACTTGATGCAAGCTTGCAAGTAAGCCAGCAAAGCCTGTCTGATATTAGAGTATTACTTTATCTGTGAAGAAAACAGTTATAATAATAAGATAATAATGATCAATAGTAATATATGTAAGTGGTCTAGAATACAGTTGTGCAATGTTATGCAAAACTCTCTTATAGCTTACAGTTTGTAATAAAAATGATTAAAATATTGGTATATCTCTGCTTTTGCTGACCTTTCCTAATGTTACCAATACACAGAAGCAGATCAAAGCAGCAATAAATGTGATTTGCATGGCCATTTGGTAAAGTATACAACACATTATACCATTACAAACAATGCAGGCTTCCATTAGTCTCATTTTCATATACAGAAAAAGAAGGTTAGAGCATTTTAACAGATTAATGGATCCACTATTCAATGATATGCTTTCATTTCTCTCATTATTATTCTTGGCTATTATGTGCTCACAAGCAAATGCTACTATTACAGTTTTTAATATTTGCTCACAGGACAAGCTATGCAATGGTTTACATGAACTTTATGTATTATTTTGGTTTTGTAGGGTGATTGGATAGTGCTATTAATCTGTATTGAACTGTGCAGCCACTGGGTGATTCTAAGACTCTGAGGTGTTGGAGAAAAAACAAAGGACATTTTTTTCACCTAATGTGATGGGCGAATCTGACCTGTTTCTCTTTGCCGAAAATGTACCAAACAGCAAAAATGTTGCCAAATGCATTGAAGTGTATGGGCGGCACCCATTGTAGTCTATGGATGCTTTTTTCACTGTGAAAAATGCAGAAGAATTTTGCTCATCACTACTGGAGATTAATTGCAAATGAGGAAATGTTTCCCTTACATTTTGTGGAAAATATTAAATGGAAAATAAATCTGCTTTCATTAATTAGACAAATCCATAGGGGTATATTAAAAAAACAATAATGCAGTTAAAAATCGTGCATCCGTACTATTCAAAAGTTACTGTACTTGAGACCAAAGCAGCTCTTCGTACATCAACATAGCTGCAGTTGGTACTGCTGCATCTGTCTCACCTACTGTTACAAATAATATGAAATATCCATATTATGTGTCTATGGGGCCTATCATGCTGTGTAAAAAAAATCACAGGTGATGTTGCCCATAGCAACCAATCAGATTTTTGCTTTTGTTTTCTAGCTTGTAGGTGACTGTTGAAATCTAATTGCTAATTGGTAGTGATGGGCGGATTTGCGCCGCTTCGCCGAAAAATTCACGAAACAAAAAAAAAAATTCACGAAACAGCGCCGGAATCTCGTTTTTGACGCTGGCGACCGTTTTTTTGACGCTGGCGAATTTTAGTCAGTGAATTTTCGTGGGCGTTTCGCGAGTCACGCAAATTCGCCACGAATTCGCACCTGGCGAATAAATTCGCCCATCACTATTAATTGGTTGCTATGGGCAACATCACCAGTGATTGTTTACACAAACCACAGTTTTCACAGTGACTAGTTTCAATAGCTGTAGAGTATAAAATGATGCAATTCCCAGTGAAAATTTTCATTGCAAGTGCGTCAGGTGCACCTCCTCCTCCTCAAAGCCGTAATTATACTTGAATTCTGGGGATTAAGCCATTGTGGGTAAAGGAAGATGTCATATAAAAATTTAGTATTTGAGGCAAACTCAAAGCTTTCCATTATTTTTCCATCTCTACTAACAAATTGGTTTTTATAGAAATTGTTTCTAATTAGACATTTAAAAACCATAGCAGTTCTACATTCCTTAGGACACCATCACTCATATCCTTTTGTCTCCAGATCTGGATCAACTATTTCCCACTGATCCAAAACTGAAATATTCTTCAATATTTCTATTAGTTTGGCTATATATATATATATATATATATATATATATATATATATATATATATATATATATATATATATATATATATATATATATCTATATATATATATATAAATCCAATTGTAGTTAACAGTGCACACTGGAATTTTTTAAAAGGATTAATTTATTTATCAAATGTTAAAATTCACATGTATCATATATATTTGGGTTTTTTTTAAATTAATTTGCCATCTTTAGAAAGATGGATAATTGGACCCTGGAGTGAAAGGAGGGAGAGTAGGTTGGGCCTTCCATTCTATATACCAACCAGAGTTTGCAGGTGATCAGCCAGGTATCTGCTGAATTAGTATGTAGCTGTGCAGGAGAGTCCCACATTTATACAGAAAATCTGATGGCACTCACCACTGCAAAATGTGCTTAACATTCTTGGTTTATTGAGAATCTACCCCCTTTCTCAAGTGCTCTTAGAATAGTGTACAGGAACAGGTATAAAGGTATAAATAAGCAAGACAAGAAAAGCTTTACACAAACCACAGTTTTCACAGTGACTAGTTTCAATAGCTGTAGAGTATAAAATGATGCAATTCCCAGTGAAAATTTTCATTGCAAGTGCGTCAGGTGCACCTCCTCCTCCTCAAAGCCGTAATTATACTTGAATTCTGGGGATTAAGCCATTGTGGGTAAAGGAAGATGTAATATAAAAATTTAGTATTTGAGGCAAACTCAAAGCTTTCCATTATTTTTCCATCTCTACTAACAAATTGGTTTTTATAGAAATTGTTTCTAATTAGACATTTAAAAACCATAGCAGTTCTACATTCCTTAGGACACCATCACTCATATCCTTTTGTCTCCAGATCTGGATCAACTATTTCCCACTGATCCAAAACTGAAATATTCTTCAATATTTCTATTAATTTGGCTATATATATATATATATATATATATATATATATATATATATATATATATATATATATATATATATATATATATATATATAGAAATCCAATTGTAGCTAACAGCGCACACTGGAATTTTTTAAAAGGATTAATTTATTTATCAAATGTTAAAATTCACATGTATCATATATATTTGGGTTTTTTTTAAATTAATTTGCCATCTTTAGAAAGATGGATAATTGGACCCTGGAGTGAAAGGAGGGAGAGTAGGTTGGGCCTTCCATTCTATATACCAACCAGAGTTTGCAGGTAATCAGCCAGGAATCTGCTGAATTAGTATGTAGCTGTGCAGGAGAGTCCCACATTTATACAGAAAATCTGATGGCACTCACCACTGCAAAATGTGCTTAACATTCTTGGTTTATTGAGAATCTACCCCCTTTCTCAAGTGCTCTTAGAATAGTGTACAGGAACAGGTATAAAGGTATAAATAAGCAAGACAAGAAAAGCTCCAAGTGTCACAACTCACCTCCCTGGTGGTCTAGTGGTTCGAGGGTGTCGGCGGGGACATCCGTCACGTTGCCGATCCTCTTCATTGCCGGCTTCTTAGGGCAGCGCGGCGTGCATCGTCTCCAGTGTCGGACTGGCCCACCGGGATACCAGGAAAACTCCCGGCGGGCCAAGGGGTCAGCGGGCCCTCCTGCTTCTAACCTTTTGGCCTATTTCATGGCCATTCTCTATTTCTTTATGGGAATAAAGAGGCTTAATAATGGAAGAATAGAGTATACTATGTAGAGAAAAGAGACTAGGAGAATAAAGAGGTTGAGTGAGGAGAGGAGGTTTAAAAGTTTGGAAAGTGGGCCCTCAACCTAAGGTTTTCTGGTGGGCCCCTGGTATCCCAGTCCGACACTGATCTTCTCTTTTTTATTGGCGCATTGGCGCTGATGTATGATGTCAGTGCGCAATGGCATGAAATTCAAACCTATTTAAAGGGACATTGCACAATTTCTCATTGCCCATTATAAGATCATATTTTGTGAGTTCCTGGTGCTTCTGAGCTTTAAGTCTATCTATTATCTGAAACCTGTTGTGACCCCTGCCTGTTTTTGACAATTCTGACTTCTTTAATCCTGACCCTGCTTGGTAACCGATTCTTCTGTATTCTTCTGATTGATCTCCTGGTTTGACTCCTGCCTGTCTGACTCAGATTTAACTACACTTTCTGTCTACGCCTTGTACTGTGACCTTCTGCCCGAAAGACTTTGCTTTACCGTCGTGCCCCTTTCTCATCCAAGTCCCTTCACTTGGCACCTCTCTTAATAATACCTGGCAGCATCAGATTAGCCGAGGGCTCCTCCCGAGGTGAAAGGCAGCTTTTAAAGGCAGAAGCAAGAGCCAAGAACAGGGTGCTTAGCATTGGTTCTGGATTTAGGGTGCCGACCGTGACACCAAGCTTCCAAGTGTGGGCAGCACGGAGGTGTGACTGCAGCCTCTTCGGATCAGTGAGTATGATAAAAGGCGGATCTGCATACTTCTTCATTAGGAGAGCGCACGCAGGAGCGTGTGTATTCCTGATGATGTCCTAAAATGTGTTCCCTCATGCCCCCCCCTGAAAAATTTTCTGTGGACGGGTCTGTGGTGAGCTACTGGGGCATCTTCATAGGCACAGATCTTCCCTGCTGAAGGGTTGCGGTTAGTGATGGGCAACTTAATCTCAAAATTCGCAAAACAGTAAAAAATTTGCAAAACTTGAATTTTGACGCCCGCGTCAATTCTGCTGCTTGCGTCAAATTTGACGCCGGCATTAAAGTCAATGGGCATCTGAATAATGTTGATGCATGATGGTTTTGATGCGAGCGACGTGTGCATCCAACATTGTTTTACTCCATCAAATTATCACGGCAGTTTCACAAATGTATTCGTCAGTAGTAAGTAGTAAGCTTAAAGGCAAAATAATGCTTTATGATTAAGTATTTTCTAATAATGTTCTACTGTATATAATGCCCGTGGTACATTATAAACGGTTGTTGGAAAAGTTCATGAATAAAGTCATACAAACTAAACTTTGTAAGCAAAGGCAAGTTTACAACTATCTTTTGAAAACAACGAATATAACTTATTTTAGCAAAACTTTTATACTGCTATCTCTATGCTAAAAAATGTCCTTTACAACTGCAAAAATCAGTATTTTAACTATAGATTCTTTTTAATGAGCAAGAGGGGTTGTTTGCCATCCTGCTCTAGTTATAATATAACCTTTCCAAAACGTAATGCCATTTACACTCGTTTCAGTATTTTAACCTCCCCGTTTCAGATAAAGGTTACAGAAAGCACTGCCATTTGTTCCTGTTTAGTGTGAAAATAACAGTATCTGTATTACTTTTCTCGCAGTCCCCCTGAAGTGAAAATGCGTGATTCACTGAATAGCCTCCTTGGAAAGCACATTTATATTCCACATTATACCTAGAGCTGTCAGAATGGGAAATTGATTTGTTTTAAGTGATCATCTCCCTGTGATTGCAAGGTGGAAGCCAGGCAAAACAGTAACTGTATTTGCAACCAACTTTTCAGTTCATTCATCTTTATGAAAGAGCTTTGCATATGCAGCAATGCCCTATAACTTTTCTTGGTATTTCTTACTGTTTCTCTTAAACTGTAAAGAGACAAAAATGTACAACTTCACCTTGAATGTATTTGCTTAGAAACTGGCAAGTCTATGTGTCTGTATTCTTAGAACTGATCTTTGAACCTGTTAAATCTGTTTTTCCATGCACATCAAATTTTATGAAATATATGTACAATTGTAAGAAAGACTAAAAGTTGACCCTTTAATATACAGTTGACAAATTGACAATTGTATTCTTTTGCTTGATACATTCAAAAGTGTTTGCATATTACCTAATGTCATTAACATTTTCCTGCTGTGTTTTGTAACCAAGTGAGCAAGAGTCAACAAACATTATGTGCGTGCCAAGAAGTGATCTATGCAACTGCAAACTGAAATCTCTTTTAAGATACAGTAGTAATGCAGGATAGCAGCCAAAGATTAGACACTTATATGGATATCATATGGCTTGTATGGTATAAAGATCAGAGCCATGCCAGGCCGCCAGGCGCCCTAGACTACCTGGCCAGTTGCGGTGCCAGCTGGGCCTCTGCACACACAAATTGCCACTCACGCACATGCACACATGAACGGGGAGCGAGAACAGACAGTTGGGGAAAGAGGGGACCTGTCTAGGGATAGGCGGCAGAGAGAGGGTACATGCCTGGCACCTCTGCAGCTTTGCACCCTAGGCATGTGCCTTCTCTGCCAACCCATAGTTCCTGCCCTGATAAAGATAGTAAAAATACAAGAAGTTTCTAAAGACCCAGCTTTGTTTATGTTTGAGTTCAGGTGATTCCATGGCTTTCCTTATTTTAAATTGTTAGTTATCTTGTATTGAAGGGCATTCATTGTCCCAACCAAGATACTAACACCAAGCCTCTCGGATGTAGCATAATTGCCATTAATATATGTACTGGTTGTTATGAGTCATCTAATTTAACAACCAAGGATCCATATTCAGACAACAGAATTTTTTAAGTTAGTGCTGGTTAACATTATACTATTATAATACACAAAAGCCATGAATATCTTGTAAATTATATCCTTATAAACGGTGAGTTCTGATGTCATCAGTTATAAACGGTGAGTTCTGATGTCATTTCTGTCACATGACTCACTGAAATTTGTGTATTATAATAAATAAAGTACCCCCAGTTGTAAAATATGAGGATATTAGAAGTTACCTCGGAGTTCCATGACCTGTATAAAAACACTCGGCCTTCGGCCTCGTGTTTTTATATGGTCATGAAACTCCTCGGTAACTTATAATATCCTTATATTTTACAAGAGGGGGTACTTTATTCACTATATAATCTCCATGCAGTCTATCAGTAAAGGGATTGTGATGCTCCCTTTAAAGAGCCACCTGTATCTCCCCTGAGTATTTGCTCAGTGAACTATACAAAGATATTAGTGAAAATAAAGTGCTATGTAAAGTCTAAGAGCCCATTTACTAAATATTACTAAAATTCCCACAAATCTCAAAAAAATTGTGGTTTTACCATATTTGTAAAAATTCAAAAAATTTTAGGTGAGAAAACCGTGATAACCATTAATATCAAATTTCTCCAAGTAAAAGTTGGCGAGGTAAAAAGGGATTACGATCTCAGCCTGGCAATTATAGGCCTGTAAGTTTGACATCTGTGGTGGGCAAATTATTTGAAGGCTTGTTAAGGGATCACATTAAAAATTTTGTCCTAGTGAATGGCATTATGAGCAGCAATCAGCATGGCTTTATGAAGGATAGGTCATGTCAGACAAACTTGATTGCTTTTTATAATGAGGTAAGTAACATGCTGGACAGTGGGGGACAGTGGGGGGGGCAGTAAATGTGATCAATTTGGATTTTGCCAAAGCATTTGATACCGCGCCCCACAAACGACTGCTTTCTAAACTAAGGTCTATTGGGCTTAATGAAGTCGTTTGCACATGGATAGGAAATTGGCTACAGGATTGGGTACAGAGGGTGGTTGTTAATGGTACATTCTCTACTTGGAGTAAGGTTCTAAGTGGGGTCCCTCAGGGCTCGATCCACTTTTGTTTATCTTGTTTATTAATGACTTAGGGGAGGGTATTGTAATGTTTCATTGTTTGCAGACGACACAAAACTATCCAGCCCAATTAATTCCATTCAGGATGTGGCATCTTGACAATCTGGGCAGCTTAGTGGCAAATGAGATTCAATGTTGATAAATGTAAAGTCATGCACCTGGAATGTAAAAATATCCAAGCCACTTATACCCTTAATGGGACTGCACTAGGCAAATCCATTATGGAAAAGCACCTTGGAGTTCTTGTAGATGATAAACTTGTCTGTAGCAAGCAATGGCAGTCAGCAGCATCAAGGGCAAATAAGGTCTAGAGCTGTATTAAAAGGGGCATTGATTCACGGCAGGAAGTGGTCATTCTTCCACTGTATAGAGCACTGGTAAGGCCCCATGTAGAGTATGCTGTACAGTTGTGGTCTCCATCTCTCAAACTGGCCGAATTGGGGATGTTCACGCTGGAGAAGAGGCTTTCAAGAGGTGATATGATAACTATGTATAAATATATAAGGGATCATATAATAATCTCTCTGATGCTTTATTTACCAGTAGGTCTTTCCAGCTGACACAAGGTCACCCATTCTAATTCGAAGAAAAGAGGTTCTGCCTAAATATTCGGAAGGGGTTTTTACAGTGAGAGCTATGAAGATGTGGAATTCTCTCCCTGAATCAGCTGTACAGGCTGATACATTAGATAGCTTTAAGAAGGGGTTGGATGGCATTTTAGCAAGTGAGGGAATACAGGGTTATGGGAGATAGCTCATAGTCCAAGTTGATCCAGGGACTAGTCCGATTGCCATTTTGGAGTCAGGAAGGAATTTTTTCCCTCTCTGAGGCAAATTGGAGAGGCTTCAGATGGGATTTTTTGCCTTCCTTTGGATCAACTGGCAGGTAGGTTAAAAAAAAGTTAAAAGTTTGAACTTGATGGATATGTGTCTTTTTTTCAACCTAACTTACTATGTTACTATATTACTTTAGAAGTTAATGGGAGCTGCACTGATCTTATTGGACCTATTTAAATCAAATCAAACTAAGGTTTTGGGGCGGGGTTTGCTAGGAATTTTTAGAGATTTTCTATGTATTCTTTTTTTTTACTTCATCATTCAGTGTTTTTTTTTTGTTTGCAGTTTTTGTATTCAAATCTTTTAATAAATCAGTGACAATTGTGGTTTTGGAGTTTGCAAGTTTAGTCATGGTTTCAAAATAGATATCAATACCCTGTTTGCCCTTGTAGCTGCTGACAGACATTGCTACTATTATCTCCAAAGACTCCAAGGTCTATTATGGCTTTGCCTAGTGCAATTCTTATTAAGTGTATAAGAGGCTTGCATATTGTGTTTACAAACCAGGTGACAACCTACATTTATTAATATTGAATCTCATCTGTCGCTTATCTGCCCAGATTGCCAAGATGCTGCTGCAAGGATGCCAAATCCTGAATGGACTTAATTGGTCTGCAAACACTACTTACAACACTCTTCCCTAGGTATATTCATATAATCTACAGACCAGCTAATTCCCTGTGGGCCAGACTGTAAATTATATCCTTATAATACACAAAAGCCAGGAATATCTGGAATATCATATAATGTAAATTATATCCTTATAAACGGTGAGTTCTGATGTCATGTCTGTCACATGACTCACTGAAATTTGTGTATTATAATAAATAAAGTACCCCCAGTTACTTCAAACGGTCGCTCCTCCTTCTTCACTCCGGCTGTCTAACCTTCTCTCTCTCACTGCCTCCCAGGTCTTGCGCCCTCTGCCGATGCTCCCTCAGAGTCTCTCTTCCACTTCCCCCTCCATTTCCTGTCACGCTCCCTCTATTTCCCTCTCCCTCCTTAATCTCCGGTTACACTCCGTCTTTCAACCCCCCACTTCATCTTCGGTCTCACTCCTCAATCTCTATCCCTCTTCCACTCCATCTTCCTTCACTCTGGTTTTGTTCCACAGTCGCTCCCCACCTTCATCTATAAATCTCCAGTCAACAACTGTGTCTCGCTCACTCTGTCCTCCCAGCCCAAGTCCCTCTGCCTCTCCTACACCTACATTCACCATGAATCTCCTGTCTGTATTGCTCACACTGCTGCTTTAACCCTGTGTTCTTCTGTGCCAGTGTACTTTTCAGCCTCTATCTCTTTTCCCTTTCCTCCACTGCAACAGCCTGCAGTATATGGTCAGCATGCCACAGTCACTCATATCAACGGAGGACAAAAATGCAGCTACAACACAG
The DNA here is from genome assembly GCF_017654675.1 of Xenopus laevis. Lineage (NCBI taxonomy): Eukaryota > Metazoa > Chordata > Amphibia > Anura > Pipidae > Xenopus > Xenopus laevis. The sequence goes on from NC_054378.1 coordinate 95,727,468, forward strand.
GTACAGAGGGACTGTGTAAAGCATAGGGGAATGGAACGGAAATAAACTGAAGTGTGCATAGATTATGGGGCACATTTACTTAGCTCGAGTGAAGGAATAGAATAAAAAATACTTCAAATTTCGAAGTGTTTTTTTGGCTACTTTGACTGTCGAATTGGCTACTTCGACCTTCGACTACGACTTCGAATTGAACGATTCGAACTAAAAATCGTTCGACTATTCGACCATTCGACAGTCGAAGTACTGTCTCTTTAAAAAAAACTTTGACCCCCTACTTGCCACCTAAAACCTACCGAGCATCAATGTTGTTCCCCATAGGCTTTCTAGCAAATTTCTGATCGAAGGAATTTCGTTTGATCGATGGATTAAAATCCTTCGAATCGTTCAATTCGAAGGATTTAATCGTTCGAACGAACGATTATTCCTTCGATCGTTTGATCGAACGAATTTCGGTAAATCCTTCAACTTCGATATTCGAAGTCGAAGGATTTAACTTCGATAACCCTCGATATTCGACCCTTTGTAAATGTGCCCCTATGTGTATGTATAGATTATAATGAATAATGCACCCACTACCGAAATTTATAAAGATATTTGCAGTCATGTCAAAGTTACGTAACTGGTCACGTAACTCCTCGTGACTTGTAATATCTTTATAAATCATGGTAAGGGGTGCATTATCCACTATATAAATATATTATAATGATCCATATATCTTGATATATTTATATTGATATATATAGAATATGATTAAACAGTTGTTTTTCAATATTTCTGCATTTGGCAAATATATAAATTGTTCTTTTATTTAACACTTCAATGAAGATCTAATGTCTCTTTTATATATATGTCTCTTTATCAGAATTCGTATATTGTGTGTTTATTGTCATAGAAGTACCTGTGGAAATAAAGAAGTGCCTTAGAGAAATCTTCACAGTACAAGGACAAGCCGCCAGGATGTTCCAAGAAGAGAATTTCAGTACTGCATCTATTGAATAGTCAATAAGAGAAATATGGAGGACACTATAAATAGATAGCAAAGGATAAAATGATAACCCATTTGCATATATTTACACTGTGACATGTTTCTGTTACTGTAAAATTAGGTTATATTACTTTACGCACCCACTTATGCTACCCTACTTAATATCTATTTGAGTCCACTTATACAAGGCAAGAGACAGAAATACAAATACTTATTAAAAGTTAAAGTCCCAAAACGAGTGTGTCCTCCAGTTCAGTACCAACGAAGGTTCTCTGCAACCTCCAATATATTTATTGGTAGCATTCTTTTGAAAGAATAGGATGTATAATTTATTGAAAATGCATCACCATTAATTCATCTAAATCCAGTTATGCTAAAGTCTAATAGACAAAGTTTTCATAAACTGGGATAGTGTAAATAGTTTATTTAATTTAATGGTCTTGCCAGTAAAATGTATTTTAACATAACATAACATAAGCAAAAATAGGCAATAAATCACAACAGATTCTAAATAACTCTATTTTTAGTAAAATTAGACATGAGTGACTGCACTGCCTCATGACTAATTACAGGAAAAAAATGCACTGTAAATCAGTTTCGTGATATCCCCATGGAGGGATCAGGTCATCTAGATCATTCTGAAATCAACTAGACGATATTTGGTGCAGTATTTGAACTCTGCTATACTGTAGTAATTAGTAGTAATATTATTAGTTTTTATTCATACACAGTTAACATATGTGGCAGAGCTTTGCAATGATTCTACATCATATACATTAATTGCTGTCCCAGCTGTCTAAGTTGCTATAACATTCACACACCTGATTTATCAGGAGCCAATTATATTGCTGTATGGAATGAGGAAGGAAAACAGAATAGCCAGAGTAAACCCATGTAGACATGGGAAAAACATGCAAAACCTTGCATATAGTGCCCTGTCTAGTATCTAATCTATGACCACAGTGTTATAAGGTATAATAATGTTGCCAATATTGTCAAAGAACTGTGTAAAGCAGAAGTGATGAGCAAATGTTTTCACCAGGCATGGATTTGCAGTGAAATTCTGCATTTCGCCATCTGTGGATTTCTTAACGAAACTGAAGAAAAAATTCTGCCGCAAAAAATTTAGCCTTGGCAAAAAAGTTGCCACAACAGACATGAAAGTTGCCATAAGAAAAAAATGGCCATTGACTTTAATGCATGTGGATGAAAAAGTAGCTGAGACAAAATTGTCACTGATACAAAATTGGCGCACAACACCTACTGACCTAAAAAAATTGTCTTGTGAAAAAAAGTTTGACGTAAATTGTCTTCAATTCACACATTTTTCAACAAGAAATGGTGGATTTGTGGTGAAATTCTGTGTTTCATGATGAGGAAATTTTTTCAACAAAACAGCCATTAACTATAATGAACTTTTAGTGCGAGAAAATACAGCCATTAACTTCAATGCATTTACAAGAAAACAGGGGTATAAATGTTCACTTCAATGTATTTTGTGATTTTTTTTCGCTTTGCAGACTCCATGGTTTAGCAAATTTTCAGTGAAATGAAATGGGGCAAATTTGCATCACTAATAAACAGCCCTATACAGATTTTCCCAAATTAGAAAATCTTATTGGGTGCTGCCCCCCCCCCCACATTGTTGAATGAGGTGTAATCAGGACAGGGTAGTTCTCTGTAAGAACACTTTCTAGGAAAGTGAGGCAGATCAGCCTTTAATGTAGGGATCAATAATGATTAGGAATTTAGGTTTAGTGTATTCCTTGATCGAAAGTGTGTGGATCCAGGTGTCAGGACTTACCTTCCGGCGCGGCTCCGGTTCGGCTTTCCGTGTGTCCCTGCCAGTTTCCAAAATGGAGCATACCAGAACTCCAGTGCTGACGCGCACGCGCAGTTGAGAAGTGCCACAATGACGTCTGTACGCATGCTGCTCCCACCTTGCTGTACATGCAGACTGGAGGAATACCGAGCTGCTTCTCCCAGAAAGCCCCCTATTTCACTTCTATCCAAGCTTTAACCCTTTACTCCCTCTAGCCTGCCTAACTTGGTCAAAGCTTCCCTCCCTCCACTTACGCTTGTCTGGGAAGCCTAATTACATTTACAACATGTAAAAAATGTACCACACACAAAAAGTCTTATGCACTCTTAGGCACAGGTCCAATTGTCAGATATATAAATATGCATAATCAATAATAAATTATTCATCAGCACCCTGCTGATGCATAATTTAATAAAAAGGAAATTCACTAATTCACAACTTTTATAACTACTATACAGGTATAGGACCTGTTATCCAGAATGCTTGTTACCTGGAGTTTTCTGGATAACATATCTTAATTTGGATCTTCATATCTTAGGTCTACTAGGAAATCATGTAAATGTTAAATAAACCCAATAGGCTTGCTTTGCTTCCAATAAAGAATAATTATATCTTTGTTTGGATCTAATACAAGGTACTGTTTTATTATTACAGAGAAAAAGGAAATCTATTTTAAAAATGTGGATTATTTGGATGAAATTGAGTCTTTGGGAGATGGCCATTCCCTAATTCGGAGCTTTCTGGATAAGGGGTTTCCTGGATAAGGGATCCCATACCTGTACAAATGCATATCCATTGTACATACCCAATGAGTGGAGAAATATTCCTTTGGTGATTTGAGTCAGAATGCTGATAAACACAAATAGAGTGGTGAGATTTGAGACTTGTTGAGGTTTGTTTTAATTGTAACCCCTCCCCTACCATATTTACAATTGACTATTCTCATGGGTAGCCTAAACAATCAAAATATTTTAACTTTCTGACAGCAACTTCAAATTATAATGCATTGAAATTGCATGCCCCATGACAGATGGGAACGAGTTTCCAAACCCATCCTGAAATTATAATTAAAACATAAACCGAAGATTTCATCTAAACATCCTTTAACATATGTGCAGACACGCACACCTCTAGAGGAGGCCATGTATGGTAACACATGATTTAGTACATGTAAGTTTGCTGGCATATCCAACAATAAATAAAATTTTTACTCATTTAAAATGTATTGCTTTTTGTGAATTTAACAATGTTTTTGTAATTGAACACCTGCTGTTGTCTGAGAACCATAACTCAATAATTGCTTCAATGCACATAAACTATTGGCACTGCTTTTCTCTCATGTGATCCCTTACATGCCTGGCTGTGTTAGTAAAAACATGTGTTTATGACACTTATCAAAGAAAATTGTATTTGTTTTAACCACAGCTTTAATACAAATGATCAATATGTGGAAAATATTCTACAGTAAAAAAATTACACTGGCAAATAAAATAATTATACATAATTCTTTTGTGAAATTGGCTTTGACCATCTGAGATAATTCTTTCTCTGACCTTTCCTAGTCATTAGTTCAGAATGACTTTCAGCTATGTGTACCAGAGCTGGCTTCAAAGCATATCACCAGTTAGAAAGGTTAATGCATAGCGACAGTACATAAATCTGCAATACAGCTGGGTCCAGAGGAGCAGTTCTCTGCTTGGTGTCAGATGTTCATCAAGGAACAGGTAAGAGTGACAAATGATTGCCCTCATTTCCTGTGATGAGCAACAACATTAGAAGTTTTGTGAAAAAATCTACTGCCATGTCCTGAGATCATTGTTATTCCGAAATGCACAAAGGTTCCCTGGGCTAGAGGATTCCTATCATTAGGTGTTAGTTGAATCATCCTAAAGGATACAATGTATTGATCAGGTGTCCGCTCTTTAATTTATTAAAGTCACTTTTACACTGGCTTTTTTTTCTCTCACAGAGACAATGACAGACACTGTTAATTGACAGCTCATGATAGAGCAACTGGATAGGTTTAAATATATCTTGCAGTCAGCCAAAGATTGATGTTACATACAAGTTCAACTGCCATCTTCTTCTTTTTTTCCAATGTAAACATCTACTGATGGGTAAATTAGTCTACAACAGTGGAAATATAAACTATCATTAAAATATTAAGAAGCTGAATGATGCCTAAAATTGTCATAAAACGTCAGTAGTCTCACTCTATGCTCTACTTCCACATTTATTTTTTTTCTCTATAAATGGACTCATCTTTGTTTTAATATTCTGAATCCACAAGTGAATTACAATATACAATGTTTAGTCAGGCAAATGTAATATAACTTTAGGATTGCTAAATTAATAACATTTCATTTTTTTTAGATTTTTTGTATAAATTGGAACTCCTGAGAAAAGTAGGGTCATAGGGTTACATATTAGAAATGTATGGATGACAAATCAAGGTGAATTGTTTTTAATGAATATAATCAGATGGATCATGCTCATAAATCAGTTGATATTCATATCTGTTATTTCTGAATGAATAAAAAGTATTTTTTAAGTGAAATAACATATATTTTTTGAATCACGGAAAGGCCATCTCCGATAGACTCCATTTTATTTAAATAATAATTTTTTTTTTAATTATTTTCTTTTTCTCTGTAATAATAAAACAGTACCTTGTACTTGATCAAAACTAAAATATAATTAATCCTTATTGGAAGCAAAACCAGCCTATTGGGGTTATTTAATGTTTATATGATTTTCTAGTAGACAAGGTATGAAGATCCAAATTAAAGAAAGATCGATTATCCGGAAAACCCCCAGATCCTGAGCATTCTGGATAACAGTTCCCATACCTGTATTGGTGTTTTATCAACAATTATAATTTGGCAAAATATTATAAATAAATATTTCACCAGATTTTGCCGCAAAAAAGCATCCAAAAAATTGTCACTCATCAAAAAAAAATTGTCACCCATAGACTTGGCAAATATGTCGCCTTTTTGTGAATTTTTGAAGAAGCGAGATGGGTCTTATTCACCCATCACAAAATGCAACCAAGGTCCATAAGGAATCCAATGTAAGTATAAGTAAGGTAAGATGGTATTCAAGTTCATGGAAGAGAAGGTTCTCTGCCTTTAAAAAGGTAATCAATACCTGGTTCAGGTGATGAACATGGCAGACTTTCTGTTGTAAAAATAGTTTATATAATTAAAAACAGGAGCTGCCCTATCAAAGATGGTCACTGGCCAGAGCAAAATCCTCCAAGGAATCACACATGGTAAAAGTTATAAAGCTAAAGAGAAGCCAACAATATTTAATGGAGGGATACAAATGGAATTTTATGTTAGTATTACCTTTATTATATTTGCTATTGTGCAGATATCAATTCCCTACAGAACATGGAAAATTCTAACTAATTTATTACCATAATGATAAGACAAAGATTTTTATCATCATGGAAAGAGTAAATCAGGGTGTTTTAAATATATATATATATATATATATATATATATATATATATATATATATATATATATATATATATATATATATATAAATATATAATAGCTATTATATATATTTTATTTTTTGTTACCTTTATTGATAGTCCTAACTACATGTGTTATTCAAACAATGTCACAGTAGTTATTTTTTTTACTTTAATTCCAAAAACTCCTTGTATGTTTTGAGGATTTAACATATAAAAGTATACAGTCTCGGCTGGTAGAGAGACAGCCTCTGCTACACTGTACCAATGGTATATGTACTGTAGTTATGGTCAACAGTGCAGGTAATAGCAAAGAACATACAAATATTGTTTTCAGTACCAATTATATTACATTTAAGAACGGTCTCGTTAGAAATGTTTAATTCATATGAATTATAAATCTGTTTAAAACTACATTTGGTACATATTTGAATTTTCATATAACTTTGCAGACACCTCTAACTTTTTTGATATTGAGATTTATTTTGGCTAACGTTGCTTCAACATTTATTTTTGCAGACAGTAGTGATGAGCGGAAACATTTGCCATGATCAGTTTTGCCACAAACTTCCATGTTTCGCCGCAGACAAAAGCTTTCACGAACCTGCTTCGGATGGAAGAAAAAGAAAAAGCATGACTCGTAAACATTTTAACTGCTGCACATAACATTTAACTTGAAAAAAAGGTGGCACGTGACACACACAGGCATAAAAAAAGGTGTGTCAAGAATATGGTGACAAAATTGGAAGTCACTGGTTTCCTAATTATTTTGATCTTATGAGAAAAGGTGCAGGTATTATTGCAGAGAACAAGGAAATTAACAAAGAGATTATCAGGCCCAGACTGGTAATCTGTAGATTCTGTCAAATGCTAGAGGGGCTGTTTTAAGAAGCCATAGACAGTCACTAGTGATGAGTGAAATTTTTATCCAAGTTTTGTAGCAAAAATGAGGCCCATAGACACTAATGTGTAAAACAGTTTGTTGTGCATCTAAAAATTATTTTGTTCCCCATAGACTTCAATGCATGTCAGCAAATTTTTTCCGTTTAGTGAATTTTTGGTGAATTTGAAACAGGTCAGATTCACCCATCACCAAGTCAGTCACTATTTAGTGGGCTGGTGAGCTGCTGTTTTGGCCTCTGTGCTATAGATGTGCCAGGGCCTGTTATGAATCCCAGTCCAGAGCTGGAGAATATTATCTGCTGCCCATCCCATACTTCTTATTGATGATGGTTTTCCTGTTGTACCACCACATTCCTCAGCCTGTAAATTTGTGCTTTAAAAAAGCAAGTGCTGTGTTGCTCAAAATGACATTACGTTACGAAAATGCAGAAGCAGCAGCACCCGAGGAGGCAGCAGCAGCACCCAAGTAGACAGCAGCAATACTGGCAGCAGCACTGCTACCTCCCCAGAATGTAGGTACACAAACTGGAGAGCCTTACCAGGAGCCAACAGACCTGTTGTTTCTGCTGCTCCAGCTTGTGAACTTGATGGGGCAACAGTTACAGGAGGTGAAAAGCATTCTCACAGAACCATGACCATTCTCAATATCAGTCATGTAACATAACATAACATAACATTACACAGTATTTCAGATTTACTATAATTCACTATAATTACACATAAATATATGGTTAATTTACATAAAAATATGGTTCATTCATTTTAATGTTGGATACAAAGCACCCAGATATTATCTGGTGGAATGGTGGTTGGCACATTTATTATTAGAGTTTGTTGTGCCTGGGTTTGTAAGCTATTAGTAATATATAAAACTATAGAGGGTAACCTTTTGCTTAAACACTAACATAGTTATTAGGGGGCATATTTATCAAGGGTCAAATTTCAAGTTTATGGGAGTTTCTAAAAACTCCCATCAACTCGAAATTAAAAAAAAAACTTTATTTAAAAAAAAAAATCAATTTTTTTATATTTGGGTGAATAGGATCAACCTGCAAACTCAAATTGAATTTGAATCGAATTCGGTTTGAGTTTTTTAAAAAAACACAAAACATTTTTTTTTAAAAAAAAAAAGTCCACCAAACGACTCCAAATTAATTGTAGGAAGTCCCCCATAGGCTAAACACCAATTTAGCAGGTTTTAGATGGTGAATAGTAAAATTCGAATTGTACAGTACTTGATAAATTTCAAAATTTGAATTTCAAATTTTTTTTAAACTCGAATCGAATTTGGACTATTCCCTAGTCGAATTACACTAAAATTAACTCAAAATTCAAATTAAAAAAATTTAATTTTCAATTCGACCTATGATAAATCCGCCCTTAAGTGTAGTAGTAGATGCTATTACCAGTCGTCCAGGGTAATGTCAAAAATCACAGACATGTTATTAAGAAACTAGCAACATGGGAGTCTTTTTTTCTATTGAATAAGCAATTGTATCCTAGTGGATAAGAGGTCCTCAAACAATGTAGAGCATGTGTGCAGCAGTACACAGAGTGAAAAATGCATGTGATTTGTCCTTCCCATTGACTCCAATTCAATTTGGCAAATTTAGACACTGGTAAAACATGACAAATTTGCTTAACACGGTTATTTATTCAACAAGTTTTAAAAGTAAGGAAAAATTGTTTTATTGGTAGCCACAAAGCAAAAAAAAAAAAAGGTGCCATGAAAAAAATGCCCATAGACTCTAATTTAGCTTTATACAAATATATTGCATAACAAAAACAAAACATGTTGCAAGACAAAAGTAAAGTTTCGCAATGGCTCATCACTAGCAGTCAGGTAAGCACATTTTAAAGAGTTTCATAATATGTTAAATAAATTATTTGTCTGAAGGGAACACTATGGATTTTAATGATGAGTGATTTGTTGTTGTTATACCTGGTTTGCATATTGCAAACCAGCATAGATGGTATAGTGTTTGTGGGATTGTGGTAATGTCCAGTTGCTGAGTGACTCAACATTTGCTATAAATCTATCTGTAATATGTTGGCAGTCTAAAATTAAAGGAAAAGAAAAAGAAAAAACTCTGTAAAATAAGTTGGGTTTTGTGGAAGGTCCTTGATTTACCAAGCAATTTTAAAGATAATTGTGTCTTTTTATGATTTAAACTTTTCTATATAAAATGAAAAAAAAAAACATCTTTGTTGCATACATGCTATAGGAATTTATATTTAGCCTTTTAACAATGAGATTCCTAATGCATTCAGGCCATGGTTTAATTAAACTTCTCCATAAAATTATAGGGGAAATTACAGTCTGTTTTACACAGCAAGACTAATAAAATGTACAGATATGTATGAACTAATCGAAAAACACATAAATCTTGTTGGATTTTGAACAGATAATGTAAAGCATTTCTATTTTAACTCTACCAGTCACTACTAGCAGATTAGATAATAACTGCAATTGGGGACACAATTTAGGTCACACAATGTCTTTTTCTAAGTAGTTCTATCTTTTGTATGAATAATGCTTAAATAAATCAAACAGCATATAGCAAATGTAATTAAATAAATTCAGAGATTGTTTCCATACTATGTCAGGTTGCCTTATTTCTATAGAACTATATAACTTTGTGAGTATCCAAAATTTCATCCACTCACTAACTTTCCTGCCTGTATATCCACATAGAAAAATGAAGCAAAATGAAGACAGATGGGCTCCCTTATGAATGGCTGCAATGGAAAAAGTGCAAAATTCAGAGGCAAATCATCAGGTTTTATTTTACCCACAATGCAGAATTCTTTCAGATTTTTAGCATAATTGCTGTGTGCAATTATATTTTAAATGCTGCATGTGTGTTTTGGTGGCATGAGCAGCAGTGTAACAATTAAGTACCACCCCATCTGCAAAAAAAAAAACTTTGGAGGGGCCCAGCATGCATTGCAAACTACGATCCCACTCTCTAGCCATTACAAAAGTATCTTGTACTTGATTTAAGCTAAGATATAATTAATCCTTATTGAAATCAAGAACAACCTATTGGGCCTATTTAGTATTTACATGGTTTTTAAGTAGACTTAAGGTATGAAGATCCAAATTATGGAAAGATCCATTATCCACAAAACCCCAGGTCCCGATTCTGGATAACAGGTCCCATACCTGAACTCTGCATCTTATAAGCCATTTGCTAAATTTGAAAAGTCTATTACTGAACCTTCTCATAGAAAGTATACTTTGCTTGACATGATTTTGAACTCAACATACATACATGTATGTATGTATATTTTTATTTGTATAGCGATCCTTGAGGGCAAAGCACAGTACAGCAAAACAAAAAATTAGTAGTGACACACAAGGGGTCTGTTATGTTTTGGGTAGCGGAGGATGAGTAGAGTATAACAGTGCTTTATTAGCAGGTTCTCATGCAGCCATTACACAACAGTAACTTTCACTTTTAAGCAGTTCAGGAAGTATACACAGTATAAGTCTAAGCACAGTGACATCTACAGGCCATTTGTATAAACACCACAGGGTCATTGAATTAAAAAGTTAGGGTGCATTATTAGAAATACAATTCACCTAAATATAAAAAATAATTACAATACAGATTGAGTGTTCAGTGTCAAGGAAACAAAAGGCTAGAGGACCCTACCCCATAGGGCTTACAGTCTAAATGGGAGGGTAACATACAGGCACAATTCGGAGAGGTATTAAAGTGCTGTAGGTTATAGTTTGTTACACTGTTATACAAGTAACAAACAAGGGAAAGTTGTGCTCACCACTATTTTTTAAAACCATTAGGCGGGGTGCAATGAGGGTGTGACCACAAAATACATATAGTCAACTACAAGAGGTCCTCTGCACTCAACCCATTATCAATATATTTAAGACAGAGACATTTTGTGCATACTGCTACTAAAAAATGCCTTACCCTTTAAACAACACAGGGATTGTTTGTTCATATATTGCAATATATTTAAGCTGCCCAACTACATCAAAGTCATCCCATATCTGGCCAGTCCTATGCTTAATCTGATTCATTAAGAATTCAATTGCTTAATTATACATTTTACAAAGTGACTAAGTTTTACCTACAACTTACTAGCTGCTTTCAAAGTAAAACTCCCAAACTTGGCTGCCCTTTTATTAGACACCAGTGGGATCACCTGACTATAGCTGGGAAGGGTGTAGTTGTAGTTGACTGTTATACAAGTGCCAGTTCCCATTTCAGGTGTTATCCAGGTGCTATATATAGAGAATAAAGTAACCCCCTCTTGTAAATTATAAGGATATTATAAGTTACTGAGGAGTTTCATAAGCATATACAAACACAAGGCCGAAGTCATGGAACTCAGAGGTAACTTCTAATATCCTCATATTTTGCAACTGGGGGTGCTTTATTTATTATAATAAACAAGTTTCAGGAAATCATGTGACAGAAATGACATCAGAACTCACCGTTTATAAATAATGACATCAGAACTCACTGTTTAGAAGGATATCATTTACAAGATGCAAGTATATAGATGCATCATTCCTTATTAGTGTTACAGTTTGGACTATTAGGGGCAGATGTATGAAGGGTCGAATATCGAGGGTTAATTAACCCTCGATATTCGACTAGGAACTAAAATCGTTCGACTTCGATAATCGAAGTCGAACGATTTAGCGCAAATCCTGCGATCGAACGATCGAAGGATTATTCGTTCGATCGAACGATTAAATCCTTCGAATCGAACGATTCGAAGGATTTTAATACAACGATCGAAGGAATATCCTTCGATCAAAAAATCTCAGGCAAGCCTATGGGGACCTTCCCCATAGGCTAACATTGACTTCGGTAGCTTTTAGCTGCCTAAGTAGGGGGTCGAAGTTTTTCTTAAAGAGACAGTACTTCGACTATCGAATGGTCAAATGGTCGAACGATTTTTAGTTCGAATCGTTTGATTCGAAGTCGAAGTAGTAGTCGAAGGTCGAAGTAGCCCATTCGATGGTCGAAGTAGCCCAAAAAACACTTCGAAATTCGAAGTTTTTTTAATTCAAATCCTTCACTCGAGCTTTGTAAATGTGCCCCTTAATTTGGTATTATCAGATACCTATTTTCCTTCTGTGGGTTCCCCAAATATTTTTGAATATTTGGGCTGAACGAACTGTGTATTTGTACCTGGATCTATTTGATATTCAGCTTTTTGCAATTAATCAGCACCACTTGCAAAATCTTTTAATTCTGGTGTAAATTTACAGTAAGTTAACAACAAGGGAGAATGTTCCAATATTGTTTTGATGCTTAAAATGAAATACACAAAATCAGAGAAAACGGTCTGCCCTTAGTCAGGAGTACAAATACATCTAGAAAATCCATGTTTCTTCAGAATAAACTAACACTAAATAGGCATTTTCTATCATTTGAAGCAAACTCTGATTGCTCAACAAACTCAGATTAAATACACTGTAAAGTGACACATTTCCCATCCAAAGAAAAGTTGCTAAAACTGTACACAGCCCCACAGGCACTACTGATGGCAATATTATAAATCCAGGACATTGTCTGCAAATTGTTCACTGTGTTGAATCTAATAATGTTTGTTAAGTGTCTCCAGGCAATACAGTATGTTGCACAATGTGGATAAATACTGAGACAAAATAAAACCATACAGACAGATTTTAGAAAGGATAAACTAAAACCCCCAGTGGGAGAACATTTATGTCAAGCTGACAGCAAGAAAACCTCAAGGTTACAGTATTTATGGGGAAGACATTTAAAAGCATGACGTCATTTAATAATATAAATATTATTTTTTTTATATTGGGAAATGTTTGTATTATTTTGTGCAAACCATGTACCTATTGTACATCATAATAGAGATCAAACCAACTACCGGCAAGAATGTATTGTAAAAGACATTTTTCCCTAGTGGCCATCCTATACTTCATATGCCAAAAGTGTTCTTATTGTATATACTGTATAACTGTGGCTATTTTTCTATAACTGTGGCTATTTTTCTATAACTGTGGCTATTTTTTATGTTTTGATGCTTTACTTTACTCTGTTATTCTACAGCCTCTTACAAATAGGTTGTGTTTTAGTTTGTAATCCTTCAGCATGGTTCTATTTTTTCTTCGTTTTACAGAAGTACAGTATGTCTCACCAATTCTGTACTATTTTGAACATAAAGGGCATGTTTGATCTAATTGAAAGAGCATTCAGGCACCCTCCTGATTTTCCTATGCCTTTCATGCTGGGGGGGGGGGTAATAATACTATTATAAAGGTCTAAATGATCCCATACCTCAACACTGTACATGCGTCTACTATGTTTTCATAGGTGGTTCCATTTAGAGCTTGTGTCTATAGCCAGATAAAAGAACTTGACACTGAAGGATATTGGAAAAATACAGTATAAATATAGCAATGGCAGGGAAGAAAAAAGGTAAAACAGCATAATAGTAAAAGGATGATATCAAATAACATTGGCCATAAGCACTTTTCTAGTTTACTGTACTTTTCTGAAGTATATCTTTGCATTTTATTTAATTGAGCCTTTGTGCAATGTATCTTTCCAAATTTACATTCACTTTTTTTCACATGCATGTAAGACACTAAGGGGCCGATTCACCAAGGGTCGAATATCGAGGGTTAATTAACCCTCGATATTCGACTGGGAATTAAATCGAAGTCGAAGGATTTTAGCGTAAATAGTTTGAACGAATGATCGAAGGATTATTCCTTCGATCGAACGATTAAATCCTTCGAATCGAACGATTCGAAGGATTTAAATCCAACGATCGAAGGAATATCCTTCGATCAAAAAAAATTAAGAAAGCCTATGGGGACCTTCCCCATAGGCTAACATTGAGTTCGGTAGCTTTTACATGGCGAACTAGGGGGTCGAAGTTTTTTCTTAAAGAGACAGTACTTCGACTATCGAATGGTCGAATGGTCGAATAGTCGAACGATTTTTAGTTCGAATCTTAGTCGAAGGTCGAAGTAGCCCATTCGATGGTCAAAGTAGCCCAAAAAACACTTCGAAATTCGACGTTTTTTTACTTCAAATCCTTCACTCGAAGTTAGTGAATCGGCCCCTAAGGGAGTTATTTATCAAAGTCCGAATTTATCTCAATATTCTCTGCTAAAAACTCTGCAAATCTGCTCGGTTTTTAACGCTTATTTATTATTACATTTTCCCGAAAATTTGCTTTGTGAGAACAATCCGGTTTTCACGATTTTTTCAGATTTTTCACCTGAAAACTCAGCTTTTTGCCCCAAAACTCAAATAATGTTGGGTTAGTGCGCGAAACCCAGCGCACATCGAAAAATAATTGCAACTTCTCCTATTGACTTATATGCAACCTCAACAGGTCTGAGATGCCAGATTTTCTGATTCAGACTTTTCCATTCAGGTTTAATAAATTATGAAAAATTCGTGATTTTTAAAAGTCCAATTTTATAAAAAGAAATCACCTTTTTCAGCTTTGAATGGCTGCCCCATGGCTAAAATGCAGCTTATTTATATAAACTATAGGAGTCTTTCTAAAGTAAACACACCAGCTGTACCAGTGCAGAGCAACAGTACATTATATTTTCATTACTTTAAAGAACCTTTAATTCCACTCTAGATCAACAGCGTCACATACACAGGGGCACATTTACTATTGGTCGAATATCGAGGATTAATTAAGCCTTGATATTCGACTGTCGAAGTAAAATCGTTCGACTTCGAATATCGAAGTCAATGGATTTACCGCAATTCGTTAGTTTGAACGATCATAGGAAAAATCGTTCGATCAAACAATTAAATCCTTTGAATTCGAAGAATTTTAATCTATCAATCGAACGATTTTCCTTTGATCAAAAAAAGCTAGAAAATCCTATGGGGACCTTCCCCATAGGCTAACATTGGTGCTCGGTAGGTTTTAGATGGCGAAGTAGGTGGTCAAAGTTTTTTTTAAAGAGGCAGTACTTTGACTATCAAATTGTGGAATAGTCGAACGTTTTTTAGTTCGAATCGTTCGATTCGAAGTCGAAGTCATAGTCAAGCTAAGTAAATGTGCCCCACAGTGTCTAAGCAAATGGCTTGTAGACAAAGAGGACCTTCAGTAGGACTCCCTCACATACTAAACCCCAAAAGAGGTATTTCCTCATACCACAGGTGAATTTACAATAAGTAGGTGCTTTTCATTATTTAGATTTTTTAATTTCCCTTTTCCTTCTCATGCTTTTATTTTTTTTCCCCCACTGATTCTCCCTCTTTCCCCAGTCCCAGCACTACCCAAGGTTTTTTTCCATCTCACACCCACCCCTCCCTGGTGAAGCAAGGAACACAATATATACTATGAATAAACGAAACAGGACAACTAAAGCCTAACTAAAGAAGTAGCTAGAAATGTTGTGCATTATGTTTTGGGCTTCTGTATCAGCCGAAGGCAACCACAGCCATTTAGCAGTAAAGATCTGTCTCTCCAAAGATGCCCAGTAGCTCGCCATCTGCTTTTTCTGCTGATTCACTGCACATGCTCTGTGCTGCTGTCACTTACTGAGTTTAGGGACTGAGTAACAATACACAGTACACATAGAATATAAAAATGTCACAATATAAGTCTGATTAGTGATTAATACAAATATTTACTACATGACAGCACAGAAACCATTACAACTAGCATCATAATTTAATAATCAGGCCTGTAGGCCTGCATCAGCTTATATTACATTCAAATCTAATTTTCTGCTTGATAATTTGAGACGACCCCTAAGCTTAGCTTCTTAACAGCTCAATAATTTTAAGAAAGGGTTGGGTGTCTTATTAACATGTATGAACTAATACAATTGCCATCTTGGAGTCAAAAAGGATGTGTTCCCCCCTCTGGAGCAAATTGGATACACCTTTAGTTATGGTCTTCTTCTGGACTTCTTCTGGATCAGGTGGAAGATTTCACATGGAGCGAAATGTTAATATGTAAAAACCCAATAAGTCTGTTCATACGTGTGCAGAGAAAGATTATAAAACACTGTCTAATACTGGTATTTTTCTATATATAATAGTCACAACACAGCAAGATATTTAAAAATGTTGTAAACTTTGAAAATGTATACTTTTATGTGTTTTTTTGTAGAAGTAAAATGTACAGTAAAACATTAACTAAATACAATCTTATAGTTTTTAATAAAATATATTTTCAAAAGTTTTAAAATAAATATATTTTCAAATGTGTTTTTTTTTTAAATCTATCAAATGTAACAGATGCTTCCAAAATATGGATCTGTCAGCATCATAGATCAATAGAGACTCCATCTGTTAGTACAGGTTAATTCATATAAAAATCTGTTGGCAATATGTTTCACTTGGTGAAGCATTAATTATCTGCCAATTATCATTATTTAAATTTGAGTCACCTTTATTATTATCAACTTATTTAGATAACCAATAGCAGGTTGACTGTTAGAAATGCATGATATGTTGCTTCCTTAACCCTTTCCCTGCCAGCCGTTTTGTCCTAGATGCGAACATCTACTGCCAAGCAGTTTTTAGATATTTTGCACTCTTTCACTTTAAGGGCCTTTCCTGGGGTGGTCTTTTAGTTAACCCAGGAAAACAATATATTGTTTTTTCAGGACAACCTGAACTTTCACAATATGCAAGAATTTTGGTGTAATTCTACTTCTCTAAAAAAATATTGGATTCTAAGTGTCAAATAAAATGAAAAAAATCATGTTGCACGAAGAACAATCACATATATCAGAAACTTCATTCATTTTACGTACGAGAACACAGCTGATTTAGAAAGGTCTATGTCTCCTGAACGCGACAATACCAAATATATATAGTTTTATGGAGATTTCTCACTTGTATAGCTCAAAATCTACAAGCAGTACACAACCAAATTTCCAAAGCAACACTCCCCAAACGGCATACTTTTGATTTCAAGGCCAAACATTCCACTAACAGTAGGTTTACCCAAGAAAACTACCCATTACTAGAAAGAACAGATTCTGGTGAATCAAAAATGGGTAGAAATATCTTTGTACTCCAAACCACCAAGTTGCAATTGTTTCCTAAAGTTATAGTGTTTTATAGAAATTGGTGAATTTTTTGAAAAATGACCTCAAAGCTTCCACTCTACAGCAACATATCTCCCACACATCATTAGGTATCAATGTAAAACACCCCAAATATAAAATCCTGGGTCCACTGAACAGTTTGATGCCCAATATGTATAGGTGTACCCAAGCACGTGGCATAGGAGGCCCCAAAAGGAAGACCCCCCGTTTGTTCTGTAATTTCAGATACTGCAAAATCAACACATTTACATCGTTTTGGGGGGTGGCAAAGGTAGAAAACAGTACGTTCACCCCAGAAAACCATATATTTTCGGAAAGTACACATTCCCCTGAATCTAAATTGGGTATGCATGTCTTTGTACTCCAAAGTACCAAGCCGCAAATCATTCCTAAATTTGGTGATTTAGGTGACATTTCCAAAAATCACCTCAAAATATCTACTCTGCAGCATCGTATTACCCACATACTTTTAGGTATCAAGACAAATCACCCCAAATATGAAAGCCTAGGGTCCTCTGAACAGTTTGATGCCCAATATGTATAGGTGTACCCAAGCATGTGGCATATAGGGGCCCTAAAAGGAAGACCCCCATATAGTCTGACATTTCAGGTACTGCAAAATCAACACATTTACATTGTTTTGGGGGGCAAAAGTAGAAAACAGTAAGTTCACCCCAGAAAACCATATATTTTCGGAAAGTACACATTCCCACGAATTCAAATTGGGTATGCATGTCTTTCTACGCCAAAGTACCAAGCCGCAAATCATTCCTAAATTTGGTGATTTTGGTGACATTTCCAAAAATCACCTCAAAATATCTACCCTGCAGCATCGTATTACCCACATACTTTTAGGTATCAAGAGAAATCACCCCAAATATGAAAGCCTAGGGTCCTCTGAACAGTTTGATGCCCAATATGTATAGGTGTACCCAAGCACGTGGCATACAGGGGCCCCAAAAGGAAGACCCCCATATAGTCTGTCATTTCAGGTACTGCAAAATCAACACATCTACATCGTTAGGGGGGGGGCAAAAGTAGAAAACAGTAAGTTCACCCCAGAAAACCATATATTTTCGGAAAGTACACATTCCAACGAATCCAAATTGGGTATGCATGTCTTTCTACGCCAAAGTACCAAGCCGCAAACCATTCCTAAATTTGGTGCTTTAGGTGACATTTCCAAAAATCACCTCAAAATATCTACCCTGCAGCATCGTATTACCCACATACTTTTAGGTATCAAGACAAATCACCCCAAATATGAAAGCCTAGGGTCCTCTGAACAGTTTGATGCCCGATATGTATAGGTGTACCCAAGCACGTGGCATACAGGGGCCCCAAAAGGAAGACCCCCATATAGTCTGTCATTTCAGGTACTGCAAAATCAACACATTTACATCGATTTGGGGGGGGCAAAAGTAGAAAACAGTAAGTTCACCCCAGAAAACCATATATTTTCGGAAAGTACACATTCCAACGAATCCAAATTGGGTATGCATGTCTTTCTACGCCAAAGTACCAAGCCGCAAATCATTCCTAAATTTGGTGATTTAGGTGACATTTCCAAAAATCACCTCAAAATATCTACCCTGCAGCATCGTATTACACACATACTTTTAGGTATCAAGACAAATCACCCCAAATATGAAAGCCTAGGGTCCTCTGAACAGTTTGATGCCCAATATGTATAGGTGTACCCAAGCATGTGGCATATAGGGGCCCTAAAATGAAGACCCCCATATAGTCTGTCATTTCAGGTACTGCAAAATCAACACATTTACATCGATTTGGGGGGGGGCAAAAGTAGAAAACAGTAAGTTCACCCCAGAAAACCATATATTTTCGGAAAGTACACATTCCAACGAATCCAAATTGGGTATGCATGTCTTTCTACGCCAAAGTACCAAGCCGCAAACCATTCCTAAATTTGGTGCTTTAGGTGACATTTCCAAAAATCACCTCAAAATATCTACCCTGCAGCATCGTATTACCCACATACTTTTAGGTATCAAGACAAATTACCCCAAATATGAAAGCCTAGGGTCCTCTGAACAGTTTGATGCCCGATATGTATAGGTGTACCCAAGCACGTGGCATACAGGGGCCCCAAAAGGAAGACCCCCATATAGTCTGTCATTTCAGGTACTGCAAAATCAACACATTTACATCGATTTGGGGGGGGCAAAAGTAGAAAACAGTAAGTTCACCCCAGAAAACCATATATTTTCGGAAAGTACACATTCCAACGAATCCAAATTGGGTATGCATGTCTTTCTACGCCAAAGTACCAAGCCGCAAATCATTCCTAAATTTGGTGATTTAGGTGACATTTCCAAAAATCACCTCAAAATATCTACCCTGCAGCATCGTATTACACACATACTTTTAGGTATCAAGACAAATCACCCCAAATATGAAAGCCTAGGGTCCTCTGAACAGTTTGATGCCCAATATGTATAGGTGTACCCAAGCATGTGGCATATAGGGGCCCTAAAATGAAGACCCCCATATAGTCTGTCATTTCAGGTACTGCAAAATCAACACATTTACATCGATTTGGGGGGGGCAAAAGTAGAAAACAGTAAGTTCACCCCAGAAAACCATATATTTTCGGAAAGTACACATTCCAACGAATCCAAATTGGGTATGCATGTCTTTCTACGCCAAAGTACCAAGCCGCAAATCATTCCTAAATTTGGTGATTTAGGTGACATTTCCAAAAATCACCTCAAAATATCTACTCTGCAGCATCGTATTACCCACATACTTTTAGGTATCAAGAGAAATCATCCCAAATATGAAAGCCTAGGGTCCTCTGAACAGTTTGATGCCCAATATGTATAGGTGTACCCAAGCACGTGGCATATAGGGGCCCTAAAAGGAAGACCCCCCCTTGTATGTTCTGTCATTTCAGGTACTGCAAAATCAACACATTTACATCGTTTTGGGGGGGGCAAAGGTAGCAAAAAGTAAGTTCACCCCAGAAAACCATATATTTTCGGAAAGTACACATTCCCACGAATCTAAATTGGGTATGCATGTCTTTCTACTACAAAGTACCAAGCCGCAAACCATTCCTAAATTTGGTGATTTTGGGGACATTTCCAAAAATGACTTCAAAATTTCGACCCTGCAGCATCGTATTACCCACATACTTTTAGGTATCAAGACAAATCACCCCAAATATGAAAGCCTGGGGTCCTCTGAACAGTTTGATGCCCAATATGTATAGGTGTACCCAAGCACGTGGCGTATAGGGGCCCCAAAACGAAGACCCCCATATGGTCTGTCATTTCAGGTACTGCAAAATCAACACATTTACATTGTTTTGAGGGGGGCAAATGTAGAAAAAAGTAAGTTCACCCCAGAAAACCATATATTTTCGGAAAGTACACATTCCTACGGATCTAAATTGGGTATGCATGTCTTTGTACTCCAAAGTACCAAGCCGCAAATCATTCCTAAATTTGGTGATTTTGGGGACATTTCCAAAAATGACTTCAAAATTTCGACCCTGCAGCATCGTATTACCCACATACTTTTAGGTATCAAGACAAATCACCCCAAATATGAAAGCCTGGGGTCCTCTGAACAGTTTGATGCCCAATATGTATAGGTGTACCCAAGCACGTGGCGTATAGGGGCCCCAAAACGAAGACCCCCATATGGTCTGTCATTTCAGGTACTGCAAAATCAACACATTTACATTGTTTTGAGGGGGGCAAATGTAGAAAAAAGTAAGTTCACCCCAGAAAACCATATATTTTCGGAAAGTACACATTCCCACGGATCTAAATTGGGTATGCATGTCTTTGTACTCCAAAGTACCAAGCCGCAAACCATTCCTAAATTTGGTGATTTTGGGGACATTTCCAAAAATGACTTCAAAATTTCGACCCTGCAGCATTGTATTACCCACATACTTTTAGGTATCAAGACAAATCACCCCAAATATGAAAGCCTGGGGTCCTCTGAACAGTTTGATGCCCAATATGTATAGGTGTACCCAAGCACGTGGCGTATAGGGGCCCCAAAACAAAGACCCCCATATGGTCTGTCATTTCAGGTACTGCAAAATCAACACATTTACATTGTTTTGGGGGGGGCAAAGGTAGAA
Organism: Xenopus laevis; assembly: GCF_017654675.1. NCBI lineage: Eukaryota > Metazoa > Chordata > Amphibia > Anura > Pipidae > Xenopus > Xenopus laevis. The sequence goes on from NC_054378.1 coordinate 95,748,845, forward strand.
AAAAGTGCGTTCACCCCATAAAACCATATATTTTTGGAAAGTACACATTCCTGCGAATCCAAATTGGGTATGCATGTCTTTGTACTCCAAAGTACCAAGTCGCAAGCCTTTCCTAAATTTGGCGATAAAAGCAACTGTTTTTACATTTCTGAAAATCGCCTAAAAATATTGCAATTGGCCGCATTTATCTCACCCAATTTCTTACATACAATTGTAAAACACCATAAATATTGATGCCAAGGGTCTACTGAACAGTTTGATGCCCAATATGCATAGATATACCAAGGCAGCTGGCATGTGCGGACCCCAAATAAAAATAGTGAATATGAGTTTTCTCCGCTGCCGATTTGCCTTCTGTGAACATAGACCCTTGACTTCATATTATTTGCCTCAAGACCCTCCTAACAGCAATGACCCCCCAAAACCATACATTTTTGGAAAGTACACATTCTGCCGATTCCAACAAAGATAACGACGTCTTTCTACACGAAACTACCAAACTGCAAAGCTTTTCTAAACATATAGGTTTTTACAACATTTCTGAAAATCGCCTAAAAATGTTGCAGTTTGCCGCATTTATCGGACACAATGTTTTACGTACAAAGAAAAATCTCTCTAAATATGGACGTCAGAGGTCTAATAAATAGTTTGATGCCCAATATGTATAGATTTACCAAAGTATGTGTTGTGTATGGACCCCAAATGAAAAACGTAACTATGAATTTTCACGCTAGCCAACTAAGCTGCAGAAAAGAGAACCCTAACTGTACGTTATGTGCCGTAAGACCCCCAAACTGTAAAAAGACCCCCAGAAACCCATATATTTTTGGAAAGCACATATTTTGGCGGATCAAACTAAGTAAAATCTATCTTTCTATACCAAAGCACCAAACAGCAAAACGATACTAAAGATACATAGGGAACAATAATGCAGGGATAAAATTGCAATAAAACCACAAAAATAGCGTAAATCAATGAAATAACAAAATAATTGTTCTGACAGCGTAATTAGTGGCCGAAATCGATTATCCAATAGTCACGCTGCCAAAATAACACGTTTTTAGGCAAAAAAAACAAAAGATAACAGTATAATGAATTCGTAAAAAAAAAAAAAACACCTGTTTGTGTATACATATTTGTGCACTAATAAAAGTTATCTGAGTGTGCAAATACATGTAAATAAGTGTAAATAAGTGTAAATAACTGTACAAAAGGGACCAAGTGTGCTAAAATTAAAAAAAAAAAATTTAAAAAAATTCCAATCTTTACTAAAATGCATAAATGTACTGTAAGTATGTGTAGGTGCAGGTAAGTGTGTAAAAAAACGTGCACTTACCGTTTTTGGAGCAGGAGAATCGCTGTCTTCTTTGGAGGAGTCCTGGCAGCGTGTCTGCAGAGTTGCTGCGCAGCAGGAAGTGCGTGGGCGGCTCTGCAGGCAGGAAGAAGGTGAGTGTAGTAGCAGACGCTCCATGCGATGCGTCTGCTACTTTGAAGTCGGATCTGCGACAATCGAGTCGCAGATCCGACTTGACAGCCCCCCAGCCTCGTTGCCTAGGGGGCTGTCTTCTCTCCCCACTCTCTGCGGAGGCGGCAAAAGCCGCCGAAGCAGAGAGAGCGCTCAGCTGCCAAAGAACGTACAATGTACGTTCTTGGCAGCCTGAGCATTTGCCTGCCAGCACGTACGCCGTACGTGCTTGGCAGGCAAAGGGTTAAAGGTAGTCAGTTCAATATAAAAAAACAGCATGGGCAATTAAAAACGAGACAAAGAAAAAAAGTCTCAGATTATTGAATTATTAAAATGTACCTGTTATTGAATTGTTACAGGATATGTATGGGCTTTGAATCAAAACCTGTTGTTTACACAATCCAAAAAAGAAGGTATATTTCAGTAACTATTGCTGGGGGTTTCTTCCTTATGTTCATTATCTATTTTGCCTGGGCATATTTATAAGTGATATCAGACTAATAGGTTATCGATTATATAAAAAAAATGAGCAGTACTGTACATTATTTTAAGTCATTTGAGTACTTGAATTATGTTTATATTTATTTAAGTGATGTTGATGACATTTCCGACTTTCTGAAGTGTAGCATTTCCCACTTACATCAAATAACAGAAATATCCAAAAAAGACTTCGGAAACAGAAACATGTTGTTTGAAAGAATAAAACATTTGAATATATAGCCTACATTCAAAATTACAATCATACACAGCACATTTTAAAAACACATAATTATTGGGGATGTTGTATTTGGGGGAATGTAATAATACTTGCAGTTAATACAAATTCGCAAAAATTAGAACATAAGTTTGCATTTTGCCATGTACAGTAATAGTCTTTTATTGCATTGCAAATTTAAATTGTGCATTTTGTGCTTGGAATTGTTATAGTCTTTTGGCGCAAACATAACAGTTTTTTCACTAAGATGTTTTATTACATACACTGGTCACTAAACAGTTTTCGGGCTCGCAAAAGCTATATTAAATTTGCGCAAAAGAAAATTTGTTTTGACGTTTGTTACATACTCCCCTTTGTTTACATTTCTGTTACTTTCCAAAATGTATACAGAATACTGCTACATGGGTTACCACAGGCAAATAAATAGTTGAAAAATTTTAATCTGAAAGTGTTTTGTGAATTGTGTTTAGTGATGAGCCAAGTTTCCCTGTGAATAAGACGCCCCATAGACTCCAGTGGGTAAACAAAAAAGGTTTGTGCATATAGAAAAATTTGGTGCCCATAGACTTCAATGCTTTTGGCAAATTTTTTGCTGTTTTGCACATTTGTGGCAAAGCAAAAGCAGTCAAATTCACTTATCACTAATTGTGATGCATAACCCATAAATTAATATCTAAAGAGAGTGATTTAATTTCCATGAAAAGACAAAAGTTTACTTTTAGGAGTGATAGTTTAAGGCTACTAAAACCATATAAATACATTAACCTGTAAAAGGCAGTCCATAGGTTATACCAGTGGAATTCATTCTCTAAGATTTCAACACTTCTAAGCAGGGAGGAATGGGAGACCTACACCTAACCTAGTTGTAATATGTGATTAAGTAAAAAGGAGTTCAAAATAATCTTCCCCATCTTCAACTTTTCTTTAGTGGAAATGGATCATCCTGTTAAATTTAAATTGAACCTGTGTTAAAATGGCGGTGAGGTTTTAAAACTGAGTTTTCAGTTTTTTAAAATATTTCTATAATTAGTAATTTTGCCTTAAGAATTCTCAATTCATAGTCTTTACTAGTGATGGGCGCATTTATTCGCCAGGCGCGAATTTGCGCGATTCGCCGGCAGCGAATAGATTCGCAAAATGCCCGCAAAAATTCGCGGAAAAAATTCGCCGGAGTCAAATTTTTTTTTCTCGAAAAAACCGACGCCGGCGTCGGAAAAACGTGTTTTGCAAATTCACCTATCACTAGTCTTTACAAATTAACTAACAGTTTAGTGCAGATAAATCTGTCCCAAAGCTTTTAAAATCCAAACAGAGCTGTCTGTTCCATTCACTATACAAAGCTGGAAAATATAAATACATTTTAAGGTTCTTCCTTAAAGGAGAACTAAAGCCTAACTTAAGAAGTAGTCTAGAAATCTTGTACATTATGGGGCAGATTTATTAAAGGGGACATATAGCATAAATTTTCACAATGCATCAAACCATTTCAAATAATGTAAAATAGAAGAAAGTGTTTTTAGTTTAATACCTTTTGCATCAAAAACGTCTGTATTAGCTTGAAAACTGTTCTCAGCCCTCATAAATTGTTCCAGAACAGCTGCATTTTACTTTGCAACTCCTTGCACCTGGTCATAAATTGTTCCAGAACAGCTGCATTTCCCCTTGCAACTCCCTGCACCTGGTCATAAACTGTTCTACAGCAGCTGCATTCCCCTTGCAACTCCCTGCACCTGGTCATAAATTGTTCCAGAACAGCTGCGTTTTACCTTGCAACTCCCTGCACCTGGTCATAAATTGTTCCAAAGCAGCTGCATTTTACCTTGCAACTCCCTGCACCTGATTATAAATTGTTCCACAACAGCTGCATCCCCCCTTGCAACTCCCTGCACCTGATTATAAATTATCTCAGAACAGCTGCATTTTACCTTGCAACTCCCTGCACCTGGTCATAAATTGTTCCAGAACAGCTGCATTCCCCTTGCAACTCCCATGCACCTGGTCATAAATTGTTCCAGAACAGCTGCATTTACTCCCTTGCAGCTCCCTGCACCTGCTCATATATCAATATAAAGGAAAACAAACCTACAGCTGCTGTTCTGCAATATCATAGCAGTAAATACTAATGTACACTGTTTGTATACGTTTTATAATGTAATAAATGTAGTCAGGGAGTTGCACAGTGTATACCAATATATTATGGACTATAGATTATGTCCAGGTATATGTGTGACTGATGCCTATTTGCTTTGGAACACAGGACAATACTGTTGTACATTAAATAAAAGAAAATACTATAACTATTGCATTACTATTACAGTTTGTATTAACCTTCACATCTATTGATTTATGTTGAGCATGTACGATATATAGTTATAAGTGAATGATCAGGCAGCAGCAGGCTGGGACACACAGGACAGAGGGTGGGAGGGGAGGGATTTGGCTGCTAAGGCTCAGGAGTTCAGCCTGTCAGTCTGTGCTATGACCACTTCCTGTGAGAGAATGAACAGACACTCCCACTCTTCATTTCAGCCTAGACACTGACCAGAGAGGTTCTCTCTGCAGCTCTGATATAATGACAGTTCTAGGAGGTAAAATGCTTTCAAAACTTTTTTATTTCTGCATCATTACATGTTTTGAGGAAGGATGTGTAATATATCTGAATATGAAGGTTATATGAAATGTCCCCTTTAAGGGTCGAATTTTTAATTGAAAAAACTTCGAAAAATTAATTCAAAAAGACCAACCGAAATTAAGTCAAAGTTTTTTTTTTAAGGTCGAATAGGTCCGTTTTCAATCGAATAGGTCCATATTCGGCTGAATTCGAATCGAATGAATAGCACATTCAATCAAATTCGATTCGAAGTTTTTCCCACAAAAAAACTTTGGTTTTTCAAAGTCCACCAATTGACTCCAAAGAGGTCCATCATGGGCTAAAACAGCAATTTAGCAGGTTTTAGATGGTGAATGGTCGAAGTCGAGTTTTTAAAAACACAGTACATGATAAATTTCAATATTCAAATTTTTTGCAAATTCAATTTGAATTTGGACTATTCCCTAGTTGAAGCACACAAAAATGCAACCACAGCCCTTTAGCAGTAAAGATCTGTGTCTCCAAAATGTAATGTAATTAATTTCTATTTTACACCCCCACAAGTCATTGCTGTTGCTCATTATGGAAAAGTCATTAAACCTGCCCTCTGCTTTCACCATAATCATGAGGAATTTGCAGTGATGTCTGAATCACTGGACAATGCTAGACCATCCACCATCTAACTAACTTTCACTTTACTGACCTGTGGAGAGGAAAGCACCCAAAAGAAAGAAGATTTACATGCTTCTCCGCCTCACACAACAGAATGTCACATATTTATTTGGCCTTTGGGTCCCCTGAAATTCTGATGCAAACAAGTGGATATACTACTGGGAGGGATATCAGATCATTTCCCCCTTATGCTATATATCGAAACAGCCATCCAGACTTCTGACAGAATTTGGAAGCTCAATAAATTCTGGTTACAGCAAGAAAGAATAACCACTGAAGTGGAAAGTTAGCTCAAAAGTCAAAACCTATATTACACTGAATAAAGAATCATTTAATGCACAGGTTATGTGGGATGATGAGTGATAAGCAACATTTTTCTCCAGGTTTCTCTGCAAAAAAGATGCCTATAGACTCCAATGGGTGAAAAAACTTGTTGCGTGTCAAAAAATATTGTCAAAAAAATTTATGTTGCTAGTCCAAAAAAAATGTTGTCCATTGACTTTAATGCATTTGGCAAATTGTTGCTGTTTTGCAAATTTTGGGCAAAGCAAAACGGGTCAGATTTGCCCTTCTGTAGCTGCAAGATAATCATTTTTGATCAAAGGATTCACACTTTTTTTTTTACAGGTTTTTTGGACACATTGGGGCTCATTTATTAAAGCAGCGCAGCGCATAAGTGGACGCAAAAGGTTGTCTGCGCCATCACAAGCGTGATCGCTAATATATTTGCGTGATATTGCGCATAACACAGAGCTTTTGCGATGGTTTTGTTTATGCGCATTGCGCAAAAGATTGGGCATTTATGTCACAAACGATGCCGTGGTTGTTAGGGGCGTGGCTGTGGGCGTGGCTACAATGCGCTTGCACTGCGGCCGTCGCAGATTTGCGTCTGTATATGTGCAAAACTGCACCCGGGCAACAGCACCACAATTTTTACGCCTGCCTCTTCGTGGCGTAATAGTAACGCTCTTCAAAATGCGCATTCCTGCCCAGCTGCGCTAGTATATTCAAGATGAACAACCCTTGTAAAGTGCATATTAACCACGCCTTCCACCCAACATGTTTATATTGACCAAGGTTCCTTTAAGGGTATCAGGTAGGCTAAACACCTTTGCAACCAAACAAATATTAGCACAGAAACAAATGCAGATGCGTCTAAGTGAACGCAATATGCGCAATATGTGACGCAACTAATTAAAGCAGCGCATTCATACATGAGCACAACTAATCCTTACCTTTGCGGTATCTTCCTGTGCGCACAATTTATTATAAGCACTGCGACAGCTGATACGCAGTTTCACACGTCGCACCTGTCTTGTGTCTACATTAGCGCACAAATCGCACTGTTAAGGTATCGTGCGCTACATTATTAAATACTCGCATGCGCTGGGCAAATGTCTGGCCACTGCGCTCTTTTTAGCGCTGCGCTGCGTTAATAAATGAGCCCCATTATTTTAAACACTGCACAAAAGAGTTAAGGCATCATAGATATTATTTTCAGTCAAAATATTTATATCTACATATCAACACCACATATACACGTATTATAAGTATTTAAAAATCATAAATAAGTCGATTATTGTAAGTTAGTTCTCATATTAAAAAAATAGACAATACAAAATTCAGCTCATCATTTTTATTTGGAAAAGCTGCAACTCCTCAAGCTTTTCTGGTAGCTCCTGACTAGTTATGGACAGCAGCATGTACTCCAAAAAAATATTAAAATGAATAATAATAGTATTAATAATGAGACTTTTCCCTCAATGCCTTCAGAATTAAACTCAAAGACTACCCTTTTGAGCAATTGCATAACAGCTGAACTGGGAACAGGCATTTATATGGCATTGTCACCCACTGTAACCTACAGCTCTTAATACCCCTCCAATTTGTCTGTACTTTACCCTCACATTTAGATTGTAAGCTCTACGGGGCAGGGACCTATATCCTTTTCTCTCCTTGACAATAAGCACTTAACATGTATTATACTTCATATTTATATTTATGGGTATTGTATTTTTATAATTATGTGTACTTATTATTGCAATGACCCCCTGTTTCTTCTACTATTTTATTGTTTTGCTGGTGAGTGATTTGCTCTTAAGTAGTGCTATACAAATAAAAATAAACATACAATAATCTTTATTGACTTTTTTTAAAGGGTCCTTTTTTGTAAAGGTTTTTGATCCTCTGCCCTTAAAAAAAAATCCAATAAAATGAATTAATAAAATTGTTTTAAACTTTTTTTAGAGTACAAGCTGAATGTAAAAATAATTTATAGTCAAACATTTATATAATTGGTAAGGAAAAAAATACTAATCTAAGGGGCAAATCTAAGGGGCATATTTATCAAGGGTCGAATTTTGAATTGAAAAAACGTTGAAATTCGAATTCAAAAAGACCAACCGAAATTAAGTCAAAGTTTTTTTTGGATCGAATAGGTCTGTATTCGTCCAAATTTGAAGTAATAACGCATTTGATCGAATTCGAATCTAAGTTTTTTCCAAAAAAACCCTTCAATTTTTCAAAGTCCACCAATTGACTCCAAATAGGTTCTAGGAGGTCCCCCATAGGCTAAAACAGCAATTCGGCGGGTTTTAAATGGCGAATGGTCGAAGTCAAATTTCTAAAGTGACAGTACATGATACATTTCGATATTCAAATTTTTTAATTTTTTTCAAATTCAAATTGAATTTGGACTATTCCCTGGTCGAAGTACACAAAAAATAGCTCGAAATTCAAATTTTTTTCATTCGAAAATTCACCTCAACCTTTGATAAATCTGCCACTTAGGTAAGGGTCAAAAAGAGAAGGTAAAATATTTTGGTGAAGTGGTGTAAATTCTATGTTCTAGTTTGTCTAGTTGGTGATAGTCATGTAATGGTATTTGATGGTTCCTAATATGGATTAAACTTTGCATTTTTTTTACAGTCATTCTATATACCTGACATATCCCATCAGCTATGACTCTACTGGGATCCTATTTACTTATTAAAACCCCTATAATTCTGATTTGTTTAAAAATGGTCAAATAGAATCAGAGCACCACTGAATTCTATAGCACCTCAACAACTGTAACTTGGCAAATTTGGCATTAAAGGCTTTCATGGTTTTTTAACTTTATAAATCACCATTTTTTAGAGCTTTATAGAAATATTTGAAAACCACACATTGATTGATTCATAGAAAAAATGCATTTGATTGTTATAATATGGGTCCCTAAATGTATTCTTTCAACAATTTGACAACACATATATTATTTATCTTCTTTCACATTTGCTTGAAGTTGTATCTATAACATAAATCTGAGAACAATCCAAAGTTGTTGTTTTTTTTATAACTCTCCTTATTCAAACATTTTCTGCACATTTTCAGCATGGTATTATGCATGTGCAGTTCTTCATTTAAAAGCAGTTACACAAAATATCAAGGTTAATGGAAAAAAATCACATATATTGCTCAATCTTCTAAGGTCATTATCTATACCACTTGCAAATTGTTCTTTATTATTTTTTGTTCAAGAAGGATTAGTAAACAGACTTTATAAAACACTTTAGTATTGTGTAACACCTATTTGGGCCATACGGGGTTAATTCACCATCTAGAGCAAGGGTTACACGCGACTTACAGCCAGGGCAGGGCCTTCGCTAAGTGGAAGTGTTCCCTCTATGGTGTATTGCAACTACATCCCCCCAGGCTACTGTGCACACAAAAACAACTTGGGCGCCAGGAGGTTCTTAACAATCAGGAACGGTTTATTATGCCAAAAAGGGCAAATGACCACAGGTTTAATACTCACGCAGGTGTTGAGGAAAACAGCATATTGAGAGTTCACACAGAACAAAGGCAGGCTCACACAGAGAGTACACAGTCAAATGCAGTACAACCTTTCCCTCCTGGAAGTTGTCAGGCAAGCAGCTTCTACCCTACAGTCCATCTTCACTGAGGTCCCTGACTGGAGGCAACACACAGAGCCTCTGGGAAACTACTCCCTTACTGCAAATCCTTGTTGGAGATCAGCTGCTCTTTCTCTCTATCCTATCTGCCTTTCTCTCCTAGAGAGACTATGACAAGTCTGCCCTAGTATATCTGTTCCTCATTCACGGGGTTACCTGGTCCCCGACTTGGACACATGCCTTCTTCTGGGCCTATTGTACTCAGTCCCCCTGAGCACATCCAGCTGGAATCACATCCAGAGGCAAAAGAGGAAGAGGCCACTCCCTGCACACACTATATAGGAGTGAGTCAGAGCAGTGTCATCAAATCTCTCTCAGCCTATAACTGTAAAGGTTATTTTGTAACAGGGATTCTACCCAATAGTTTAAGGAAATTGTGAAAAGATTAACTCTATAAGGCCTGTATCCCTACAGGGCCCTACAGTTGTATTTAATCTTACATACCTTGATGACCTTTACCTTGATAAAAAAAAACATAACAATTGTGGCTTTTCGATGCTGGGTCTGCAATGCTGTTTATCTGGTTCTGTATAATAAAAGAAACCAACTGTATTTCTGTTAGGAAAAAAGTTAAATCAGAAATGATCTCCATACGACCAATACTTTCTCTTGCATGATTTTTTTAAAACTAGTTAATATTTTCTAAACTAAACTATGCAAAAATACATACAATGCTAGTTTGCTGTCCAAAATAAAATGTTTACCCCTTTAAGTGCCAGAAGAATTTCACAGTTTGGTTACTCGAAATGCCAGCCATTTTTGAAACATTTGTGCTCTCGAAGGGAAACCTATAGTTTACCTGGAAAAACATGAACCTGAAAAATATACATTGTTTTTTTTTGGGAGACACTGAGCTTTCTTTTCTGCCTGAGTTTTCATGTATGTTCACCTCTGCAAAAAGATATATAGCTCTAAATACCAAAAAAAAAAGAAAAATTCCTATTTTTCACAATATATAAATTTATACCAGAAAAATGTTTCATTTTGCAAATAAAAATCCAACTGATTTGGAAAGCCTCATGTATCGCGAATGTGCCAATACCAGATGTGTAAAGTTGTAGGGAGATTTAGGACTTCTGTACAGCAAAAACTCCTGGCAGTATATTACCGAATTTTGAAAGCACTAAGGCAGAAAACGGCATACTTTAGACTCCAAGGCCAAAAAATCCTGAATCAGTAGGTTTACCACAGAAAACCATATATTTTTGAAAAGTACATATTCTGCTGATTCCAAAATGGGTAACTATGTCTCTCTATTTCAAACTACCAAACAGAAAAGCTTGTCTGAACATAGTATTTTTTATACAAATTTATCAAAATTCTGAAAAATCACTTCAAAGGATTTATTTTGCTGCTCCACATATCCCACCCTGCATTAGGAACCAAAAAAAGCAGCCTGAATATGATTCCCAGGGGTCCACGGAACAGTTTGATGTCCAGTGTGCATAGGTGTACCAAAGTACCTGGCATTTAGAGACCCCAATATGGATTTATAGCAGACAAAATTTCAATGGTCAAAATTAAGTAACAAAGAACAGAGCAAAATGGTATCAAATCCTTAAAATCCAACAAAACCTCATTTTTACTTATAGATGCAGTTTAACATCACACGCTATTTTTCCTCAAAGATGATATAATAAAACAGTGCAGCATTTTTACAACATTTGGGGCAGATTTATCAATGGTCGAAGTGAAAATTTGAATTTAAAAAATTCGAATTTCAAGCTATATTGTGTGTACTTCGTCTAGGGAATAGTCCAGATTCGATTTGAATTTGAAAAAACCCCAAAAATGTGAATATCGAAATGTATCATGTACTGTCTCTTTAAAAATTCTACTTCAACCATTTGCCATCTAAAACCTGCTGAATTACTGTTTTCGACCTATGGGAGACCTCCTAGAACCCATTTGGAGACAAGTGGTGGACTTTGGAAAATCTAAATTTTTTATAGAAAAAAACTGTGAATCGAATTTGATGTAATACTCCCCCTTACTTTGATTAGTACAAAATACCTTTTAAAATACCTTTTAAAATTCCTCATAGCGAAGGCCCTAGCCTGGGATGTTTGAGTCCCATGTAACCCATGCTCTAAGCACTAGCTGGACATCAACCCCTTTCGGTCTGCCTAGCCCAAGTTAGTGTTACATAAACTACAGGAAATGTCTATTTTTATAAAAGGGGCACCTTCAGTAATGTAGTGTAAGTTGTAAAGTACAGAAACACAGAAGATTCTGAATTTTGACAGTCTAGACATAACTAACAAAACATTGGACCATAGAAACAGAAATATTAAACATACACAAATACAAGTTATTTTATATCTTAATTTCAGGCCAAACCAGCAGAGGGAAATATTACGATTTCCAGGTTATCATTAACCTTATTCTGTTATCTGTGCTGTCAATCTATTGTGTGAAAACTTCTTTGCATTTTTATTAAGGATAAAGTGTGATTTTACATGAAAGAGTTTTATAATGAAGCAGCAAGGTACAAAGATGACTGGAACTTGCCTCAAGACTTTATAAGTAACAAAGGTTAAACTGCTGGATAATAATTAATAGAGTGGAAATAATTTAATGATCATTATCTGAAAGGATAAAAATAATGAGTAAAAGATATATTCACAAATCAAATGCTGCAGAACTGATAAAAGCAATGCTTAGGTTAGTCTGCACTGGTAAAATATACAGTATATGTTTATTGATAGATAATGATTACAGGTCATTTCTGGCATTTCGATTGTGCACATAAACCACACAAATCACATTCCCTTCTATAAATATGCTAAATATTACCAATAATAGTTTTATAGCTCAGTATAATTGAGGTATAAATAAAATATGTTCTTGTCCTTGTACCTTGTTTAAAATTAATGGCAGGCAAATTCAAATGGATCCACTTTGGTGTATTGCCAAAAACCCATTGACTTGTATGCAACCTCGACAGGAGATGCCGGATTTTCAGATTCTGACTTTTCCATCCTCTGGGTTTAACAAATTCCGAAAAATTTGTGATTTTTTTAAAAGTCAGATTTTATAAAAAAATTCACAATTTTTTTGTGATTTTTGCATTCGGAGTTTAGTAAGTAATGCTCTAAGGGGAAGATTTACTGCTGCAATAAATACAACATGGTTTTGAAACACTTTAGCACAGACATATGGATGGTATAGTGTTTTGTCATGTTTGTCTGACAAATTTACACACACACCCTTTTTTCTTTTCTTTTTACAAACATATAGAGGGCAAGAAAGTATTCTTAGCTCTGGCTGGTTATGTGTATTCTCAGCACCCCTTCCAGGTATTCTGGTTCTGAGCCAACCAGATATTAAGTTCCCACAGTGGTTTGCCTACTTCTTAATAGGTCTGTTAATTATTTGGTTTGCTTCACTGTTCCAGGATTCAAAAACAACAGCTCAGATGATATCAATGGAGTGGTATATAGTATGCTTAAAGTGATACTGGCACTAAAAAATTTATTTTCAAAATATTGATGTATATTTAAAGTTACCTATAGGTCATGTTGATCGTTTTTCACTGATAGTTCTGTTTAGTTCTGTTTTTGTAAGTAATTGTTACTTGAAGTTCCTAAACCTGACTGTTTTGCCAACCTGACTGTCCCTTCTCAACATGTTTCTAATGCTAACTGACTACTGTTGCACAAATATGGCAGCCCCCTCGTAGAGGAACATGGGGGTTAAGAAAGGTAATGTAAAAGCATAAGGCAAATACTTTTATGACAAAATTATAAATAGCATTCATAGATAATGTTATGATAGATATTAAGAAAAAATATTTTCTGGTGTCAGTATCTGTTTAATAGCAATTGAATTAAAACCACTGAAACAATTGAAAACATTTAAATGGCATTCCCCTTTAAATGACAAGGAAAGCCTAAAGACAATATTTTGTGCACGGTAAGGTGTATCTAAATACACACTTGGGGGCATATTTATCAAGGGTCAAATTTCGAATTGAAAAAACGTTGAAATTCTAATTCAAAAAGACCAACTGAAATTAAGTCAAATTTTTTCGAATCAAATTCGATTCGAAGTTTTTCGCAAAAAAAACCTTCGGTTTTTTAAAGTCCACCAATTGACTCTAAATAGGTTCTAGGAGGTCCCCCATAGGCTAAGGGCAGGACTCCACAGACGATTCCACCACGATCCAATGCGTTGTGCAAAAACACAAGCGTCACGGGCATGCAATGGAAATAAGGTAAGTAACGCTATTGTCGAATCGTGTCGCATTGTTGCATCAATGCTGCGACATGATCCGACAATAGAATTTCTTTCGTTGCATATGTCGTGATGCCTGCGTTTTTTGCGCAGCACGTGCGCTCGCGGCAGGAATCATCTGTGGAGTCCTGCCCTTAAACAGCAATTTGGCAGATTTTAGATGGCAAATGGTTGAATTGAATTTTTGAAGAGACGGTACATGATAAATTTCAACATTCACATTTTTTCAATTTTTTTCAAATTCGAATCGAATCTGGACTATTCCTTAGTCGAAGTACACAAAAAATAGCTTGAAATTTTTATTTTTTCATTCAAAAATTCACCTCAACCTTTGATAAATCTGCCCCTACATGTATGGAATCTATTATTGAAAATCCTTTGGACCACAGATTTTCCACATATTTATATATAACTTGGGTTGCAACTGGAGGGCCCCTGAATTAGTATTAGACATGAATGTGACTATTGAACTTCACTAATGTAGCCAGACACATTTGGCTCTAATACTAGCTATAATAATTTTTAAATAAAGTAAAAATCTCCCACATAACATTTACACCTTTGCTTGGAGTTCTTTTTTAAACATGAAAATATTAAAATACAAAAGAGTACAATAACTGGCTTTCCATTCAAGTAATAAAGCTGAGCATCCTATGTCTGGCAATTTAATTTTAGTTTGGATAAAAGCAAAAGTTTGGCTGACATGCATTGATTTCACACACAAAGAAAGAAGGTGAACTGCTACACTTTCCTCTCTTAAATCTGACACTAGTTATAGAAAAAGAATCCGAGTATTACCTACTTGAAAAGTACATTTCCGCTAGTAATATCAAAGTTACTTAACCTCAAGGATCAAAGTGTTATGATACTGAAGGTGCCACTTGGTTCATGTATTGTATCAAGTTCAGTAAACTTCGTTTTGAAAATAAGATTAAGTATTAAAAGCTTTGAAGCCATAATCCAATAAGAACTTAGTTTCCATTGGAGAATGTTTATACAATCTGAATTTCCTCAGGAATAAGACTAATATCTAAATAATCTAATATCTAAAGAGGTTCAACAATTTTTTTAGCAATATATATTGCTATAAACATGCTGTATTCATTAAACCTATTTAATAATAAAGCCCAATATTTTATGTAATAAAAGTAAATCAAGCTAGAGAATAAAAATCACTGCAAGCATAGATGGTAGATTATAGATAGATGTGCATTCTATTTGTTTTGCTGCAGTATATTTTGTGTCAGTTGGTGAATTGTGAAGCATTTGTATTTTGTTCATTAGTTAGTTAAAAGAAATGGTATCAAGATGAAAATATTGTTCACCTTTATTATAAATTGTAAAGCTTGATTTAATGTTTGAATTTACTTTATTCAATTGTAGTTTTGTAGACGCATTGAAAATGAATGATGAATACTCATGCATTCTAGGTTTTTTATATGGTTTAAAATTTACCACAGAAAAACTCTATTCATTCCTGCGGAATGCTACGGGGCAGATTTATCAAGGGTCGAATTTCGAGGGTTAAAAAACAGAATATCGAATTCGAAGGATTTAGCACAAATACTTCGATCGAACCTCGAATAAAAATAGTTCGATCAAACGTTAAAATCTTTAGAATCGAACGATTCTAGTGATTTTAAGTGATCGATCTAAGGATTTTTATTAGTGCTGGGGAAGGTCCCCATAGGCTAACATTACAGCTCGGTAGGTTTAAAGTGGCAAAGTATGAAGTCAAAGTATTTTTTAAAGAGACAGTACTTTGATTATTGAATGGTGAAATAGTCAAAAAAATACCGAGCTTAGTAAATCTGCCCCTACATGTTACTGAAATCCCATTATTTTAAGAGTATTTAAATTAGTATTACACAATTATCAGTAAGTAGAAAATCATCAAAGATGATGTATTTTACTACAAAATAGATGTTCATCAGCGCATATAATTCAGGATATTTTAACAGGTGTCAAAAGAAAGTTATTTCAAAATAACCTCAAATGAAAAATCTTTTACAGATGCATTTAAGATTTATCATTATGTAACATTTTTTTGATCATCTGATTTTTGTATTTGTCAACATTTTTTCACTGTCATGAATGTTTTTGAAAGCTTTAATAAATTGACACATGTATAAAAGCTGATAGAGTCAAACACAATCATTTGCTATGAAGTATATGAAGTATATGAAGATGCAGACTAATTGAGGGACAATAATTTTCCATGTTGGAATAATACATTCCAGTGCAGAAAACTCTCTGTAAAGTTTCACCAAAATGGGTTCCACCAGGTAAAACATAATTTACATTGTTAAAATAAGACCCACAGCCTAAAAGTAAAAAAACTAAGTTTGAAAAGGCTGGCAGTAAATTTAAACTGAAATAATTTTTCTTTGTATTGTATATAAGCTCAGTGGTGTAGTTATCAATTATACCATTTCTAGATATTGTTGCAATAGACAAAATACTTCTAAGATGGACGTTAAAGGCAATTTACTCTCCAGCCTTACATTTTTCACATTATCTGTTGAAAAATGATGTGACCTTCATGCAAAGAATCTGCCCTAAGAATGTTCAAACTTTTCAGGATGAGCTAATTATTAAGAATGTCATGTCAATAATGTAACCAAGCATTTTCCTGTACTTCTCATTATCACACCACTTAATTAGTGAGGCATACGTACAAAGTTACTCATTACCCAAAGTCTTTTAAAACAAAGTTATCAAAAATGTCAACTTTTTTTCTGTAAATTTTCCAATGAACTTATCAACTGAATAATATCTACTTGATTTTGATTTGCATTGTGAACAAAGTAGTAAATTGTTCCCCTTGCTTTTAAGATATGATTTGCACCAAAATTATACCTTTTGCACTGCATTGAAAGTCATAAATGACCCCTAGGGCAGGGTACTGTTAATGTAAATGATATCACTTCCAAGCATGTCCCTATTGGTCCACACATCACCATGATGCATTTCATGGTGGGCACATTCTGAAACTTTTTTAAAATAAAATAAAAATTCTTCACTTTCTTATTTTTTTTTATAAATTTCTGGTGCTATTCTATTATTGCCATATTATTACCCTTTTTCAGAGGTCTGTTATTTAAAGAATATACAAGGCATTGTTGGATTTAGTGGTAAATATAATGAGAGTAAGCATTGCAGAGAAAAGAGTGGTTTTGAATACCAATACAGGTATTGGTTTATCTGGAAATCAGTTATCCAGAAAGCTCCAAATTATGCATAGGTCATCTCCCATAGACTCCATTTTATCCAAATAATACAAATTGTAAAAATGATTTCCTTTTTCTCTGTAATAATAAAACAGTACCTTGTACTTGATTTAACTAAGATACAGTATACAGGTATGGGATCCATTATCCGTACACCCGATATCCAGAAAGCTCTGAATTATGGATTGTCTCCCATAGACTCCATTATAATGAAATAATCCAAATTTTTAAAAATTATTTCCTTATTCTCTGTAATAATAAAACATTAACTTGTACTTGATCCCAACTAAGATATAATTAATCCTTATTGGAAGCAAAATCAGCCTATTGGGTTTATTTAATGTTTAAATGATTTTCTAGTAGACTTAAGGTATGAAGATCCAAATTACGGAAAGATCCATTATCTGCAAAACCCTGGGTCCCGAGCATTCTGGATAATAGGTCCCATACCTGTACTGTAATTGATCCTTATTTTTGCAGATTTTATTGGAATTGTGGATAAATCGTTATGTTTTTTACCCCTTGTTGCTTGCTTGTATCCAGATCAGAAACTACATGAAATTAATAGGGAAAAATAAGTCACAGAAAATGTAAATTTTAAAATCAGTGCAGTGCACAGGAAAATCACAAAAAATGGTAAGATGACATTTGTTAAATAAAATAAATAATTATGTACATCTGAATTACTATTGTTGAGCTCTATTAAATACTGTCTCTATAGAATCCATACAATAAAACACACTCCATATGAACTTATCCTTGGACTTATGGAATGTGCAGCAAGTGGTTTGTATGTATACAACAGGTGGGGCAGAGAACAGACAAAAAATATTAATATAAACTGGTTTGAAATTTTGCTAAAGCCTCTACAATGTGAGAAGCACTCATCGTGGATTTTTGGTTTTTGTTGGTGAAATTAATGTTTTTGTTTTACTATAAAGTATGCATTGAAACATCCAGATTCTATTATTTTTTAGTAAAAGCACTATGGGTCAAATTCAATTAAATGAGAAAGATGTATCTCTTTATTCAATTCCACATTGTCACATAGAACCAGATGCATTTGAAGGAGAACAATATTGCTGTTTATCACACCAACATTATATTTAATTCTGTAGAAAAAAAATGAACTAAATTAGGACATTTTTTCCCTCAAACTGAATCTCACCCATAGGGTTTTACTTCAAAAACCATAAAATTATGTTTTCTCTTTGATTTAAATAAAACCCTATGAGCCAGATTCAATTTAATAAGAAAAGCTTATATATAAATTCAATTCCATATTTCCCTACAGAGCCAGATGCCCTCTGTTGAAAAACTAGAAATTAATTAAGAAAAATATTTTTTCTACTTAAGTTGAATCTCACTCATACTTTTTCATGTGCTGAAGCATAAAATACCTTTTTCTTATGGATCTGAATCTGGCCCACTGTACCTTAACCCTGATTTTCATGGGGTTGTGGTTTCTAAGACTATTAACCCTACCAATGAAAACTGTATGTTAGTGAGAGAGCTTATGCAATATTTCACCCATCTGGAAAAATACACTATATATATATATATATATATATATATATATATATATATATATATATATATATATATATATATATATATATATATATATATATATATATATATATATATATATATATACAAATAAAACCTCTACATGTATCTTAGTTATACAAAGATGACATAATTATACTGCTAAATAAAACAGCAAAGACATCCAAAAATTCTTCTTCAAAGCATGTGAGAAAGATGGAAACCTTGTTCAACACTGATCTGCAAAAAAAAAAGACACAAGGGACCTTACTAGTGATTCATATACTGGTTTCAGCAAACCTATTAAGAGGCCAAAAGAAAAAATCAAAGGCATCTACTCCTCCTTCAAAGGTGGAACAAATATACATTATTAACAACACATCAAAAAGGGAATATCTTCTGGCAAGAGATAAAAATGTCTTATTTCTATTTACAAATGTCCCTTATATAACTCAGAGGAAATGCTTGGAATTGATACATATAATAAGATTCACTATCTGTACAATGGACTATTCTTATTACCAACTATTGCTATTCTAAGTATATTATGACTAGTGATGACTGAATTTATTCGCCAGGCATGGATTCATGGTGAAATTCTGACATCTGCCAATTTTTTCACAGAATTACGGCAAACATTCACCATCGAAAATTTTGCTGCAATAGAATTGTCGCCGGGACGAAAAAAGTCGCCATAAGGAAAAATGCCCATTGACTTTAATGCATATTGACAAAAAAGTTGCAGAGTCAAAAAAGTCACCAAGACTAAAGTGTTGATGAGACAAAAAAGTCACTTTAAAAAAAAACTTTAATGCATTTGGAGTAAGAAAAAATTGTTGCGCCTGCAAAAAATTGTCACGGGTAAAAATTTTTGATGCCCATTGACTTCAATGTGTTTCGTCAAATTTTTTGCCGCTTCACTTATTTTTTCTGAGTTTCTCAAATTTTTTGGCAAAGCAAAATGGGACAGATTCACTCATCACTAATTATGACCATAATTATCCACTCCTAAAACAGAAATCATTGGTGCAAACATGGATGTTTAAAGGAAAAACTATGTAGGTCGCTATAAAAATAGATTGCATAAAACAGCTAATATGTAAAACCCTGTAGTATGTGCCATTAGGGTAATCATAAATAGAAAATTGCAATTTAAAAAATTGGGTTTAGGGTTTCACGATACACACAAACAAACCAAACAAACCATATTTGTTAGGTCACATCAGCCAATTAAAAGACAGAGTTCTGTCTTTTGCTTCTGCACTTCTTCCTTTTCTTCTCGATGCTCCACTCTAAACTTCTTCTCAACATGCCCTTTTCATATCTTTTTTTTACTGTTCACAACTGGCAAATAGAAAATATCCCAATTATAAACCCAATTATAGATTCTAATATTATAATAGTTTCTTTAATATATCTGAGAAAAAGTGGGACAAAAGTAATCTGCAGCAGATCCCCAGAAGACAAATCCGGCTCTGAGTGTTTACTTAATTGTTATAAACACGACAAAGGTGCGGGTATCGATTCAGTGCTGAAAAACTTAATGCAGACTTAGCCCCGCTCACCGTAAACAACAGTCTCAGAGGTCTCTGAGAAAGTGCATTGTCACGAAACGCGTCAGACCTCAGACGCCATAGTTACTTGATTGTATGTCTTAAATAAAGTATTTACCTTTTAAACATTCTGGAGACGAGCGATTTGTGTTCATACCCAGGAGTGCGCGGCCTGCACATTGATTGTTGCAGCAGATCCCCAGTCTAGTGAGTAAAATGTTATATCTTCTCGCTTCTCACTTTTATTGTTCACCATGGTCTCAAAGCAAGTGTTGATATTTGAATTTCTTATCCGTATCTGGAAAACTATAGTTACAGATATAGTTTCTCTTCAGTTTATGTAATGATTATTCTAACTGTAGATTATATTGGGAAAACCTTATGCAGCTTCACAAAAATAACTTAAATTAATTAGGTATCTATCTATTTTAATATATATCTATGAATGGTCATGGTTAAACATAAACCCATTTTAGTTTGCTTGTGATAAAAACACATCTTTATCCACACATCAAAAAATTTAAATCAGCCATGGGGCTAGATATGTTGTTGGTTTGCCAGTTGCTCTCAGTCATATGACTTGGGCTCTTATAATCCAATCACTTTTTTACTGCCGTACTGCAAGTTTAAATTATATCACTCCCCTCTCTTTCCCCCAGCAGCCCTTTAGTAGAACAATGGGGCGTTAACCACATAGCAGCTCCCTGACATCTGCATGGGTAAAAATTCTTCCACCTAGTGGTAGATCCAAGAACAGCACTCAATAGTAAAAATCCAAGTCCAGTTATCCTAAGGTATGACTCCTTCAGTTGAGTAGCTTATCTGAATGCAGTTCCTTTCGGAAGCGCTGGCTTTCTCTAAAAGAACATGACCAGGCACTATGACCTGAGATGTTTTTCTACACAACAAAAATACACTTAGGGGCAAATCTACTTATGGTTGAATATCGAGGGTTAATTAACCATCGATATTCCACTGCTGAATTGAAATTCTTCAACTTCGAATATCGAAGTCAAAGGATTTACCGCAATTCGTTCGATCGATTAAATCCTTTGAATCGTTTGATTAGAAGGATTTTAATTCATCGATCAAACGATTTTTCTTCGACCCCAAAAGATTGCAAAGCCTATGGGGACCTTCCCCATAGGCTAACATTGACTTTGGTAGGTTTTTAGGTGGCCAACTAGGGGGGTCAAAGTTTTTTTTAAAGAGACAGTACTTTGACTATCAAATGGTCGAACGATTTTTAGTTTGAATCGTTCGTTTCGAAGTCAAAGTCGTAGTCATCGAAGTAGCCCATTCGATGGTCGAAGTAGCCAAAAAAAACATTCGAAGTTTTTTTAATTCTATTCCTTCACTCGAGTTAAGTAAATGGGCCCCTTATTGGTTCAAGAATAATATTTTAAATGGTAGAATGAAGTACTTGCAATGTTAACAGGTGGTTAAAAACAGCATAAAAGTCATGACAGAATAACTTTAAAAAAACTTTCTCTACATTGAAAGCTCCAGTTAATTTTTATGCATGTGTTCCAAAAATGGCAATCCTATTCCACAAACATGCTTAACTAAAATGGGATTTGTGCAATCAATGTTATTTATTTTGTAATTTGTAATATCTTATACTGGGCCAGTTTCAAATCAATGACAAAACATTATTTTATAGTTTGTTATGTGAAAATTCATGGGTGAGATTCAATTTGAGGAGAATAAACTTTTTTCCCCATAGACGTCAATGAAGTTTTTATGTGATAAACATTAAGATAAGTTTTCTCATTAAATTGCATCTGACTCTATATGAAAATCTGCAATGGAATTAGGAGACAAAGTTTTCTGATCAAATTGAATCTGGCCTATTATACCATATTCCTTTTGATCAAATACAGCCCATCACCTCCATCACATATACTTTATGTGCCCTTCAAAGTACGGGCAGTGGAATTTAGGACAAACCTCCCTCTCACAAAGTGTAGGTATCATCAAGTAACTAACCTTCCTTTAAGTAAGGCAATTCTACAAAAATGAATTACAGGGATACATATAATATGCAGCAATATGACAAACATTATTTAAATTAAAATCAATTACTATGTTCAGTGTTACAGTTATTATTTTGTTTGGTATATATTGCAGTGGCAGTTGAATACTTTGTTGTGCCCACTGTGAAAAAAGATAAAAATTCTCCTAAACACATTTATGTTTAAAGTTATGCAATGATAGCAACTTTTTTACTCTTCTTAACCTTGTTATTTCTGGCTTCTTTTCAGGCAATTAGTTTTCTATTTTTTGAGAGGGAACACTGTAAGGAGAGATTGCATGCAACATTAAATTACAATATGTACGAATGAGAAGCTTTTATTTCAAATAGTCAAAGAGATTAATGCATTCACCTGTGTCTTATGCATTTCTTTCCCTAGGTGTCCAGAAATCAAACAGCAGGATTATCAGCTCATTCTTTATTTTTAAAGAATGAGAGTGTTTTTTTTCATCTAAATAAGTACAGCTGGCTTTCTATTAAAGTTTCTCTCTAGGAATGATGTAGGTTGGGATAGACAAATGTTTGCATAAACAATGCTATATTATAAAGGGTTTTTATGATAATGTAAATTAACACATATTCATATTGCTTAGAAATGCAACATTGAAATATGAAACTTTATTATATGAAGAAATAGCTATACATTTTCTATGAGCAGTTCACTACTGTAGACTTTCTGTTTTGTGCCTTTAATATACATTTTTTAGGATATATATCCATGAGTTGTTAATGTCAGTTCTGTGTTGCTGTCCATTTGTAATGCTATACTGCAATGTATGCGTTAACTGATTTTGTTCTTCCCCTCAGAAATAATAATTAGGATTGCTTCATGTTCCCACAAGGACAGAGATCAATGCTGAACATAGGAAAAAAAATTGCAAACATGTATTTTTGCATTGTTCAGCTTTGGCTTATGTTCCTGGGGATACAAGGGATACAGATCCACCAAGAGAAATCCGATGAATAGGAAATTTGGAAGAAATAAAAATGCTCAGGATGACAACTGACATTTACATACCCATGTCCTTAACCATAATAGAGATAACATGAAGGTATTATGATTATGAGCATTGCTTATATTTGAATACAACATTCTGGTTACAGGACGCTTACTAGATCCATGAACAATGTTCTCAGAGTGTCATACAGTAAATGCATTTAAAACAGATTCTCTAATAACAGTTTTATCACAAGTAAAGTACTGAAATACAAAATATTTTAAAAATATAAATGTGACAATGCATGAAAACAATGTAATTCTGTCTCATTTATGGAGGAACTACCACAGAACTATATGCTAACGCAGCAATCCCCAACCAGTAGCTCGTGAGTAACATGTTGCTCTCCAACCCCTTGGATGTTGCTCTCAGTGGCCTCAAAGCAGGTGGTTATTTTTGAATTCCAGGCTTGGAAGCCAGTTTTGGTTGTATAAAAAACAGTTGTATTGCCAAACAGAGCCTCAATGTAGGTTGACAATCCACATAGGGGCTACTAAATGGCCAGTCACAGTACTTATTTGGCACCCCAGGAACATTTCTCATGCTAGTGTTTCTCCCCAACTCCTTTTACTTCTGAATGTTGCTCATGGGTTCTAAAGGTTGGGGATCCCTGTGCCAACGTTTTAAAGAATGTGAGTTAGCATATGTTAGCAAATGTTGGCAATATATATATATATATTCCCATATCTATATACCTTTCTAGTAGGAAAATCTGTATTTCTCTTGGTAGCCTGGTGGGGTCCTGGGCTTGCCTAGGTAGTATACTAATTTCCTGTGAAGGAACCACTAACTTCCTCTTATCTGAATTCTCCTTATGTAATTTCTGCTGGTCAAATTCTCTTCTTTAGGTCGATGACACATGTATCACTTGGAAAAAACAATTTTAATCCAGAAGAATAGGGCTGCCATATGTAAAACACTTTAAATGCTGTGATCTGGATTAAATTATAGTTTGCATTAAAACAATTTTAATGGATAAACATAACTTTGTTAACTAGTAGAATTATGAGTTTACTGTAACTTATTCTGTAAGGCTGTTTCAACTTAAAATTTACATTTGAGGCCGATTTATCAAAAGTCAAGCTTTAGTTTTCATGATTCACAGAAAAATGTGGTGAAAAAATTTGAATGTTCTCAAGAATATTCTTTGGAACCTTGAATAGTTGTGAATTATTAAAGAATAAAACTACTAAAAGTCCAAAAAAAGCTTTGGAGCTTAATAAATCTTGAAAGATTTTAGTTTTCCCCCTTGATCAGTAAAAATCAAGAAAAACTGTATGCGTGAATAATCAGTTGCTTTTTTCCCCTAAATAAGCTAGCGTTCAGGAAAAAAAGTTGTTGCAGTTTTTTCCATGCATGCATTTCTATTTTTTCTACTAATCTCAAAAAAAATTGTGGTTTTATTATATTTTCTTAAAAGCTCTAAAAATGTGAGCTTTATTTAGAGTTAAAACCACGACAAAAATTGCCATACGAAAGTTGTCGACTTCCTATAGAAGTCAATGGGAGTTGCGGTGATCTTATTTTAATATAAACTTAGCTTTTTAGAGGTTTTGGATGTATTCATATTTTTTTCAGATCATTGAATGCTTTTTTTTTCATTCATACTTTTTATATTTGGATCTTTTAATACATTTCATGACATTTGTGGTTTTAAAGAATATGGGGCAAATTCACTAAAGCGCGAAGTGGCTAACGCTAGCGCAAATTCCCCAGCGTGACGTCATTTCGTTACTTCACCGATTTACTAACGGGCGCTGGCGTAAATTCACTAGCGAAGTGGACCTACTCTAGCGCTACTTCGCACCCTTTCGCCAGGCGAAGTTGCGCTATGGCGAATGGGACGTAACTACTCTAATTCACTAACTTGCACATTTTACTGAATGTTACCTCTTTTTTACATTTTTTTGGGGGTACCCTCCTTCCCCCCTACATTTCCTAACATATGGCACCTAAACTATACAGTGGGCACATGTGTAGGGCAAAATAACAACTCTATTTTATTTTATGAAGCTTTCCCAGCTTGTGTAGTGTAATGTATTTGGTGCTACACATACATCCATTGTACTTTAACTTGGCACCATATGCAAATAAGGCATCGCTAGCTTAACTTCGCTTTGCTTGACGAATTAACGCTAGCGCAACTTCGCTACCGTTCGCCTCCCTGAGCGCAACATTTTACTGAATTTGCGTAGCACTGGTGAAACTACGCCTGGCGAAGTGTGGCGGAGTGTGGCGGAGTGTGGCGAAGCTGTCGCAGGCGCAACTTCGGATCTTAGTGAATTTGCCCCTATGAGTTTAGCCATAGTTCCAAAAACTTCTAAAACCATTCAAATGAGAATGTTGATAACTGAGCCTCTTGGTATCAAATAGGCAGCCTTCTAAGAATTTGCCAGTGCTGTGTTTTATGTTTTTTATATATTTGACATTTTGTTCTGCAGCACTCCAATTTGAAATTGTAAAAGCTACCTCTTTCCTCAAGTAGGCATTGAAGTTAATGTTTGAATGGGGTAATGTAATAAAACATTTGTAACATTTTGTTACTGGTCTAGTAATGTACACATTTTATGCATTTCACAAGGGGATATTAAGGGGCAGATTTATCAAGGGTCGAAGTGAATTCAAGGGAATTTTCGAAGTAAAAAAAAAATTTGAAGTAATTTTTTGATATTTCGACCATCGAATAGGATACTATGACTTTGAATTTACTTCGACTTAGTTTCAAAGTAAAAATCGTTTGAATATTCGACCATTTGATAATCTAAGTACTGTCTCTTTAAAAAAAACTTCGACTTCAATACTCCAATGGCTATGGGGACCTGCCAGAGCATATTTCTACGTTTTTGGGTTTCGAAGATCGTGCAATAAAATCGGTCGAATCGTACTATTCGAAGTACGATCGGAGTACAATCGTACTACGATCGGAATACGATCGTACGATGAATAAGATCCTCCGACTTCGAATTCGAATGTCGGAGGATCCTATTCGATGGTCGAATTTCTAGGTATTTTCCACTTCGAAATTCAACCTTTGATAAATCTGTCCCCAGTCTTAACACATCGTAGTAAAATTGTTCGATTGTACAATAAAATGGTTCGAATTGTTCTATTCGAATGATTTAATCCTACGATTGAACGATTTTACTTTGATCGTTTGATGGCCAAATTCGGTGAAAAATATTTAGACTTCGATATTCGAATTCAAAGTATTTTAATTCGATGGTCAAATTTCAAAGTATTTTACACTTTGAAATTCGACCCTTGATAAATCTGCGCCTAAGAGTTTTAAATTGTGGGTTTAAGAAAAGCTGGAGAAGATGTAAAATTAATATAAAAATTCAAATATGGTGAAATATGTCAGTCTAAAATAAAATTATACTAAAATCTAATTTTAAGTTGAACTGCTCCTTTTATGTTGAATATACAACTGGGGTGTCCAGAAGAATGAGTGACACAGCCAAAAAAATGAGTATTGTTAAGTGAAACTGCTCCGTTTCACTGTGCTAAGAATTTGTTGAACCATACAAGAGTTCATGAAATGGCAAAATTTCACCAAATGGATAGGAGGCAATAGAAATGTATTTGTTTGCACCAAATGCATTGGAATCAGTGAGTGTTTTATCATGTATTTGCACCAACAAACTTTTCTGGTGAAACAAAAGACATGGCAACATTTTAGAGCAGATATGAAAACGTTTTCACCACTTACAAAAATGTGAATTTATATTTTGGGAAAAATATACTCATTCCCAAAAGTGAGATGTTTAGTCAGTAAATTTGGAGTTTCTATTATGAAATTAACTCATATCCACTCAGTTTTTGAATGGATATTATCAGGCAAATTTTGTAAGCAACTAAGCATCTCCAATGTAGTTTAAGGGAATGGTCCTGTTGGGAATGGTATTGTATATCTCATACCCAGAACAGTAAAATTCCATTTTCAACAAATATTGATTTTGTGGAAAACCTTTACATTTCTGATATATAAACAATGAGATTATTTTAGTTTTGTTTCTTTTCTTTGGACTTGGTTCATACAGTAGTACAGATCATTTCAAAACATCTTGTTGAAAAAGTATCTATACTTTCTTCCCTTTCTATTGAACAAAAGAATCTCATTCCTATCCACTGTTTGTGCACAGTGCTTGACTGAAGCACACAGACAGCTGCAAACTTTTTTAATCTTATACTATTTGCCGTGGAGTGTTAAAAAATCAAATCCTTTAAAGTCTCTTTACATTTTATAAATAGCATGAAGCAACATGAATTCTCTAAAGAACAAGCTAAGTTAAAAAAAACTAAACCATCAAGCAGAGAACTTGCTGTCAGGGAAAAACTACAGACCAAACTTGTGCTTCCTGTGTATCTGCAAACACAAAAAATCCAGAAAAAACTATTTTGGTGATGATTAAAAAAACAAATATAGAAATTTATATAGAAATTATATATAGACATTATTTATCAAACATGTTGAGATTCCCAATTAACTCTACCTTCTCACTGTTTCTGAAAATTTGTGCTGATTCTATCACTAAGCAACAAATGGACTAAATGGAACATCTTCAGTAAAAATATAGGTTGAATGATCATTTGATCAAATTTGAGAAATAACTTCTGTAATAATTATTTATATAGCAGAATGTGACTGTTTTGTCAAAGTTTAATCTTGAATTTTTTACACAAAAATTTAGAGCACAACAAAATGAAAAACTTGAATGTAAAAATAGGATGCCAAGTTCATGTAGAAGTCAATGGGAGTTGTCATAGGCAAAATGTAAGCAACTTTTTTCTATTTGTGTTTTTTATTTTAGTTTTTTGTGAGACTTTCAAATGATGAGTAGAATTTGATTTTGCTGCATTTGTCTTTTTTTCATGTTTTCATTTGATCAAGTTATTATAAAATTCCACCCACTTTCTGTTTCTAAATCTGTGGCAGATTTAGGCTTCCCTATCTCTTGAAACACCAATCCCCATGTCCATCTCAGCAGACTTGTGCATTGACACATGTCATGACGTCACAGCGTGGTTGAATGCACAGGCCATAACAGATAGGGGTATGTCGTGATGCTGTGACATCACTGTTTTTTTTATAATAAAGTGTTCCAGTGTTCATTGTCCAAGTTGGGCCCTGGTTTTTGAATCTGCATTGGTTTTGAGACTAGATTCTATGCTGCCTGCCATGAATTTGTGTTTAATCCTCATCTGTTCCATACTTTAGATCAAACTCTGTTGTGTTCAGGTTGTCTTTGTCAGTCTGCAACTGAAAGTTCTGGAGTTACAAAAGGGCATCAGGGAAGACCAGTCCCAGTAGGGCACTTCTGCTTACTAAAGAGTGCGGCCTTTTAAGCTATACCCAAAGTCCCCATTAAACAGATTGTGAGACCACATGTGATACAACTGATTACTGATACCCACAGGTATATAGTTTCTTATTTAATTTTTGTATAAATCTGAAATGCAACTGCTTTTCTTCCTCTACAGAAAATATAACCTTTAGTCGCTTACTATTGTTTAAAAGCTTAAAAGTCCTACTTCCCCTTGAACTACTGTATAAGTATCTACTAATTGTTGTTTTCCTTTATATCAACAATTATACTGTACTTTTTCCTTATTAACATCATTTATTTATATAGCACCAGCAAATTATGCAGCACTTTTACATTAATCTTACAAGATCTTTCAAAATTTAACAAAAAAGGGTTTACAGAGTAAGAAAAGGATTTGAAGGTCCTACTCACAAGAATTTACAATCTCACTGCTTTTCTTTAACATATTTCTCAAATATATAACATATATGGGGCAGAATTATCAAAGTATTTAATTAGAGTTCACCACAGTAAAATTTCCCCACTCTCTATTCATTCCTATTGTATTTTTAGAGATTAGTTTTGGGGGGCAAATTTGCGCCGTTTCGCGAAACGGCGAAAAATTAGCGAAACTGCGCCCGGCGTCCGTTTTTGACGCCGGCACTCGTTTTTGACGCCGGCGTCCATTTTTTCGAAGAAAATCACGCAAATTCGCCGCAAATTCGCGCCTGGCGAATAAATTCACCCATCACTATTAGAGATGTATTCATCAATTGGTAGCATATTGTTACATAGTTTTAGTTGAGTTTACAAAGGACCAAAGTCCATCAAATTCAACCCCTCGAAACAAACCCCAGTACACGCATTCATACTGACCTATCTATACAATTACATATTGTGGTAGAGTGACCAATGAAAATGATAAAACATTTAATTTTTTACTATAGAGGGAGACATAACCTAATAAGAATGCTGTCCCTGTTAAAGGAGTTTGCTCTAGGGCACTGGAAGCTGGAGTATTCTTGAAGGAACAGGTATGCCAATTACTCTATTCCTTTGAGTGCAGAGGGAGCCAGTGCCCAAGATACTGAGAGTCTGTCTGATTGAAGAAAGCCGGGAGGCTGATAAATCGCCCCAAAAAAGAGTACAGGGGTTTTGCTGATAGTCCACAAGTTGCCCAGTATAGTGAGAGAACTCATCAAATGTGTGAAGGTAGCCCCGGTGGGCTGGATTTATATTTATGATTTGTGTTTTGTATTCTGAAATGGTAATCCCTATGTTTAAATAAACTGCCTAAATGTGAAGAAAATGTCTACTGTGGATCCTGCAAGATTTCATATGGTGGAGGCATGCAAAGGGCAAAAGTTTGCTAGGAAAAGCTTTGAAAATGTAAGTCAACAGACACTTGTCTTAAAGGCAAAGTTGGCCAACAACAGTGAAGTTGGAAAAAGTATACATTAAGTTTAAATTGATCATGTGTTGCAGTTGCTGTGGGACTGTGTAAATGACATTTGGGCTCAAACAAGTGTGGCAAGCCCTGGAAAGAGTTTGTTTGAAGCATTGCTCTATAGTTGAGAAGTTGGTGCTGAAAGTCGGCTCACAGGTGCAGGTTAATTAAAGTGATTCAACTTGTTTATCAAATGCTCAGAGTGCAAAGATGGGTCAGTAAAATAGAAAGGGTTCTGTGAAAGCAAAGTGGTTGTTGAATATGCATCTTGAACAAGAGAAAAGTTCTGCTGCTGGGAAATGATGTGGATTGTGTGAACAAACCTAAAGCTGCTGTTGGTGTCAAACAAAGATAGGCACAAAATGTACAATGTGTGGATGGGAAAATGTGATGCATGTAAAATATCTTCATGTCAAGTTGAAAATTGTGCCGTTAAAGTGTGTGATTCACAGCCCGAGGGAATTTAATACTAAAGCAAACTTCCAAGTGCAGCACTGGTTAAATATAGTAAAGACTGTCAATGAAAGTCAGACGCTGCAGTGATTTGCTGAAATGGTTCAGTTGTTAAAAGAAGGGACTGTGAATGACTCACAAGGGTTTCCAATAAAGAGTTTGTATCTGCACTAATTAAACTGCTGGAAATTAAACATAACTTTAATATTATGAACTTTACCTACCAAATATTAACATCTAGTTTGGAAGTGTTTCCTGTCTCTTCTGAAATAGTAGTTGATGCCATTCCCATTCTCTTCTGGAAGAGGTACAATGTGGGCAAGACTCTGATGTTATAGAACAAGCATTTACTAAACTTCAGATGTTGTCCCATACATATGGCAGGGCCATATTACAGACTGGAAATTTGGGTGAGTGCTTATATTACTTAGAATTCTTGAGCATTATATTAATTCTTAAGCATCCCAGCACAGAGAAATGCTTTATCCATTGGTGTCAAATGTTGCCAGGAAATTCAGCACAGTGAGTTTCGATTGGTTGCTTTGCCAATATTAGCACAAAGGTTAAGCCATCCAGACAAGGAGTCAACCGAAAGTATACTACTGTGCTTAATGCACCTCATAAATAACTTTAAGTTTAACCAAGTACTTTTGGAAAAAGTGTTGTGCCCTGAACTAATAACCTTCATCTTG
Source organism: Xenopus laevis (assembly GCF_017654675.1). Lineage (NCBI taxonomy): Eukaryota > Metazoa > Chordata > Amphibia > Anura > Pipidae > Xenopus > Xenopus laevis. Next base: position 95,779,738 of record NC_054378.1, read on the forward strand.
CAATGTACTCCCACTGGTAAAGGTATTGGCAAATAGTGAGAGTGAAACCTTGGTGGGGAGTGTGCCAGTTATAAAGAGAGAATGTGCTGTAGCCTCTCAAAAGGTTGGTGCTTCAACTATACCCAAAAGCAAAAGAGGTATAGTTGGCAGCTGGAGTGCAAGTGCCCACTAAAGCTGTGTTAAGAGAGACTGAAAGGAGTAATCAGCCTGAACAGATAAAATACATTACTGTACTGATATAGTATGATAGTATATTTATTGTCTTCCAGATGAATGCTATATTATTCCCTTCTATACCTTGCTCTCCCTTCATTTAGGGTAAGAAGTGCTAATTCACTTATTTTTATTGTAAATGTCATTTTGTATTTATGTCTGTTTTATACTTCTGATTGGTTCACTAGAATGCACTTGGCCACTTAATTTTTCTATTAATGTATTTTTTTACTAAGGTATTTTATCTTTGTATATTTATATACTTCAATGTTTTATGATAGTAATGTTTTTATGAAGCTAGAAAATAAAATGTCACTAATTTTTGCAGGATCACTGACACACTGATGACCCACACTTTGGAATGATCCATCATTGGTTGTTGTATAATACTTTATTTTCATATCATCATCATCATCATTTATTTATATAGCGCTGTCAAGATACGCAGTGCTTTACTGCAGTTATAGCAAACAGGGAATAAATGGTGGATAACAGACAAGGATTACAGAGTACAATAGGGTTTACAAACTAAAAGGTTAGGGTACAATTGAGACATTAGGATTGTATAAACACTTTGTCATTTTTGATACAGCAATGATTAGATAAGGTACATCGAATAGGCCTCTTTAAACAGATGGGTCTTTAAGGAGCGCTTGAAAGTTTGGAAAGAAGGAGAAAGTCTGACAGCTTGTGGCAGAGAGTTCCAGAGAAAAGCAGAAGCCCGAGAGAAGTCTTGTAGACGAGAATGGGCAGAAGTGACCAGAGGAAAAGTGAGGCGAAGATCAGAAGCAGAGCGTAGGTTTCGTGAAGGAGTGTATTTGGAGATTAGAGATGAAATATAGGGAGGGGTTTCATTATTAAGGGCCTTGAATGTGAGTGTAAGTAATTTGAATTTGATTCTAGAAGAGATTGGAAGCCAGTGAAGGGACATACATATGGGAGCAGCTGATGTTAAGCGGCGAGCTAGATGAATGAATCTAGCGGCCGCGTTTAGAATAGATTGGAGTTGTGAAAGGTGACTTGTTGGAATACCTGTGAGGAGTAAGTTGTCTATCATTGGTTGTTAGACAATACTTAATTTGCATATCAAATGCTTTATATTCACCCTTTGCACTGTGTTCCATATGCTTGAGAAAGGGGCGTGACCCCGAAACGTTGCACTTCGCAATAAACACGCAAGGCAGCTTGCTTGCAATTATCCTGTGTGCCTTGGGATTCTTTCTGCTGGACTGTTTGGGAGCCGGCCGATCCTCTACCTTCGTGCACCAGATGTCGTTACTCTAATTTACTAAGGGTGTGCGAGAGCCATAGTTGAACTACCACTGTATGCTAAACTGGCCAAGGCTTTTAAAGAGAAAGAAAGTCAGCTTTAACAGTCGCAAAGAGAAGGGATGACACCTAGAGCGATGCATTCTGGTTATTGATATGAAAAAAGAAATTCAGTTTCTAAAGTGAAGCCTTGCTAGAGTAGTTAAGAATAATGCCCTAGAGTCAGAGCAAAAAAATTAAATTGTGACAGAGCTACAGAAGGAGGGCACTGACCTGAAAATGAATAGAATCTGAACAATACAAATTAGATACAACATAGTAAGTAATGTAGAATAAATAACTAAATATTAAACAAATACGGTACATTGTAAATATTTATAATCTTAAACTTCTAGCAATAATGCCAGTGTACTGTTAATCCTGACTTCAGGGTCTGATGCACAAAAATAAATTTCACCTTGAATTTGTGTTTTTGTAAATCATTTGCTGGTGAATATTACAAGCAAAGGTTAGCATTAACACATGCTCTGGGGTTTTGCTAAATATTTTGTTGCAAAATCCTCTTTGCAGTTGCAAATTGTAATAATATACACTGGGATTTTTTCACAAAAACCATTTGGTTGCAAACTTTACTAGAAAGTCGTTGAGGTCTGTAATGATTCAAAAAGGATACAAACATGTGCGCTAACATTTGTTATTACATTCCCCCAATTGTATTTAGACATGAGATAACATGTATTTCTTTTCTATTGTTGTATATGTTATTGATCTTTTAAAGAATGCCATATGCTGTATGCATTGTTATAGTTAGCTCCTGCTAGTAACATTTTATATTACCATTAGTTCATTATCTTTACAGAATAGTTGCACGTATCAGTTAGTTCCTGCCATCGGTGTATTATATAAATATAGTTCTTCAAGCATACTGTTTAATTCTCCATTTTGGATACTAATTTATTAAATTTGAATTAACTCTCCATGCTGCTGATGGGTGTAAGAGTGAAAATTGTGAAAAGACAACGCAATAGGAACAGAATAATAAGCAACATTATTGATAGACTTCCAGTATCAGCTGTTCAATTTTTAGGATTCCTGAGCCATTAGCTAAACAATACCTTTGAAGTTTAAAGTGAACAATTATGGAGCTATTGGAGACCAAGCAGCAAGACAGTTAAACATGACTCAAAGATAATTCATGCCATCATATGTTATGAATATTGCATACTGCTCACCATGCTTAGCAGCATGTCTATCTGTTTGGAGATTCATACTTAATCAGTCCTACAATGTCCTCTGTATTTAAACTCTTACAGGAAACACTGACAAATGAGATTAAACAAAATAGCAGAAAATATATTTAAGAGTCAGTACATACTATGTTCTATTTCAAATTAAGCTTAGCAAATTTTCTGACTTTTTCTGACAAATATACCAAAAATACTCATTAGAGAGGGACCTTCAAATTTGTCATATTATATTATATCCAACAAGTTGGTTATTATGTTAATGGAAGTTCCCTGAGATGCATTGCTTTTCTAAGTAAGCTAGAGATAATTGTATATTTGTTAAAGGAGTGAATGAGTGAATTGCTCAAGGTCAGTTCATTAGTTTTGTTGAAACATTTGGTATTTGAAAAAAGGTGTGGGAGTATGTCAGCATTTCTACCTACAGTTTTCCATTGTTTCATAATGCAATATTTAAATTGGCAATTTTTTGCTTTTTTGTAATGTTATTTTGTAAATAACATTTAGCCTATAGCCTTAGTAGAATGAGTAGCATTTGCTCCATACATTAGAGATCTGTGGAGGCTTATTAATTAGAGGATAGATTTCAGTGGTTTGAGAGGTTTTTGAAACCATGACTAAACTCGCAAACTCCAAAACAATGGTTGTCATAGAATTTATTAAAAGATCAGAATATAGAAAGTACGAGCGAAAAAAGTTCTGATTGATGTGCTAAAAATGTGAACACGTTAAACCTCAAAAAATAGAGTTTTTTTGGACAAATTCCCATTGAAAAAAACCCAAAGTGGATTGGATTAAAAGGGGTCCAATAAGATTAGCACAGCTCCCACTCACTTCTATAGGACCTCGACAAATATTATTTACCGAAGTCATGGAATTGATAAAAAGTTCTAAATATAAAATATAAAAAGTGCAATTGAAAAAAAAAAACACTGAACGATGCAATAAAAAATACGAATACCTCTAAAAATGTTATGTTTTTCAGACAATTCCTAGTGAAAAAATCTGAGAAACTCCAAAAGTCCAAAGTGATTAAAAATTGTCCAATAAGATCAGCTCCCACTGGCTTAACAACTTCTACTTGCCAAATTTTTGCGTTAGAGGTTATTGTGGTTTTTACACTTAATAAATCTTGAATTTGTAGACCTTTTAAGAAATATAGGAAACCCACAATTATTTTGCAATTCATCGAAAAATAGAAATTTGTGCTCTGCAAATATTTGTTTATACAAATCAATTATTGTATAGTTTAAACTAAAAAAGATACGCCATTAACCCTTTTCACACACACACACACACATCCATATTGGATCGTGAAACCAGGGCCGGAATTAGGGGTAGGCAGAAGAGGCATTTGCTTAAGGCACAAAGGCAGAGGGGCACCAGGCACGTAACCTCTTCAGATGCCTTCCCCTAATTTCAGACCGTTGGGGCCAAGAAGCTGTGGCAACTGTTTCTTCGGCAAGCGGATGTGCGCACATGTGCACTAGCCCTTCCTCAGCACATGTGCACAAGCCATTCCTCGGTGCATGCGCACTATCCCTTCCTCAGTGCTTGTGCTCTTCTGCGCATGCATGAGCAGTGAGGGGGGGGTAATGTAGTCAGCCGGGTTGCCTAGGGCTCCTGGCACTGCAGAAACCCTTTATTTACATGACAGTCTCAGAACTAATACATTTCAATATTTTTTTTGTGTTCTTTATTCTTTAGTTTAATTTCTAATAATGTTGATTTCTCTCCAAAATTACTCAATCTACAACAATCACATCAGATGGAAAAACAGAGTGTTGATGGTCTTTATTGACACCAGTAAATTAGCTTTCAGTTGTGGCTCAAATCTAATCATGACAATTTCTCTGGTTGCAAGAAGGTGACACCTATCATATATCTGTACTACCTTTCTGCTTGGCTAAGCCATTTACTGTATGTACTTGGGTTTTAATCAACACTAATAAAAAAGTTAAATATTGATCCTACATTCCGAAGTTCTCACTGTAATCCAACAGTTAAAGGGGTGGTTCACCTTTAAGGTAACTTTTAGGGGCAGATGCACGAAGCACTGAATTTGCGCTAGCATCCACTTCACTCACATTGCAACACTTCACCAAGAATAAATTCCAGAGGACAACGCTAACTCACTAAAATCCGAAGTTGCGTCCAGGGCGTCGAAAGCTGGTGAAGTATCGATAGCATTACTGCGGCAATTGAAGCGAAGTTGCGCTAGAGCTGGCTAATTTGCATATGGTGGGAAGTAAAAATTGAATGGACGTATATGTTGCAGCTAATACTTACACTACACAAGCCCAGGAAACCTTAATTAAATAAAATAGAATTGTTTTATTGCCCTACACATGATTCCAAGCGGACAAATTTTCACTAGCGTATACTGTATATGCCAGGGTTCATTTGCAGATACGAATTTTTGCATTTTGATGAATACATGCAGTCTTAGTGAATAAACGCCTGACGTAGTTGCACATAGTATGGAAAAAGCTATCCTAAGAAAAAATTCAGACCTAAGTTAATGTGCCCCCATAGACTCTGGGAAAATCAGTACCCAAATCGCACCGTATAAGCACAATGCATGTTAGATATTCCAACAATGGCATGTTACTATAAGATGTAATACATGCCACTATTTGGATTCATGAGCTAATCCCTCATAAGCTTCCTCCTAGCTCGTCCACCTTTTAAATATTGCTATACAAATTTCCTTGCATTCTGTAGGTCTACCATCCCATCTAGTGGCTTGTGTTTAAATTGCACTCAAGGCTTGGCCAACCGGGAACTGTTCCCACATAAACTAGAGAGGGTCCCCTATTCCTCAATGCGTTACCACACCTCAACCTCAACTGGAAAATAAAGTTCAATGTTAATAAATGCAAGGTTATGCACTTTGGCAGAAATAATATAAATGCAAGTTATACACTAAATGACAGTGTGTTGGGAGTTTCTATGGATCTATGGGTTTTGTCATTCTGTAATTTTGTCTCTTTATAGAAATCGTCATGGAAGACTTAAATTATGAGGGTAGACTGTCAAGGTTGGGGTTGTTTCTCTGGAAAAAAGGTGCTTGCGAGGGGACATGATTATACTTTACAAGTACATTAGAGGACATTATAGACAAATAGCAGGGGACCTTTTTACCCATAAAGTGGATCACCGTACCAGAGGTCACCCCTTCAGACTAGAAGAAAAGAACTTTCATTTGCAGAAATGTAGGGGGTTCTTTACAGTGAGGACAGTGAGGTTGTTGAATCGGATGATGTTGTGATGGCTGATTCTGTTAACACTTTTAAGAGGGGTTTGGATGGTTTATTGGACAAGCATAGGCTACAGTGATACTAAAATCTACAATTATCATAGATACTGGTATGTGCAGTTTATATAGAGTGTATGGAGGAGACAGTGGGTGTATGAATGGACACTGGGTTTCATTTGGAGGGGTTGACCTTGATGGAGTTTTTTCTACCCAATCTAATTATGTAACTATGTACCTATGTAAAATGGTCTGAGATGGTGTCATTTTCAGTGCTCAGTCTCAATCATGACACTTGCACATTATTTTTAAGATGCAATTGTCCTGCTGGTATTGTTGCAGCCTGATGTGGCAACCTTCTAATAACTGTCACCGTTGTCCAGCTTTATACATATAAACACATGCAGGGCAAATATCTGTTTGTTATTTGTCCAAATCATTCTGCGCTGCGCAAAGTTTATAAATGAGCCCCAATATATGCAAAGGTTGTGTCCATTTTTGTACAACCACAGCAACAGAAATTAGCCCTATATTTGTACCTGTCTGATCTGTACAAGTACAGAATGTTATGGTTATTGATATTGCAGTTTCTGTAATAGTGCTGGTTTTAGTTTTCCTAATAAACTTGCCTAGATTAGAGAAAAAAAAGAAATGAATTCCATTAAATAGGGCTAAAGGCTTTCTAAAATGTTGCAAAATGCAGTGTAGAAAAAAATGTAGAGTGCAATCACAGATCTAGATGTAAGTTATTAATATACCCAGCAAGATCATTAAAGAGCAAAGTTTAATTATTAAGGTGAACAAAAAGAAAACTGTTTATTACATTAAGACTTCTGAAATGACCTCTTTGGAAGTCATTTGCAAATTAATCTACTTGATTAAACAGAATAAACAGCAAGAGCTGAAGTACTTTTAATTATAAGCAGCTGAATTAATGCATTATAAAAGGACACATAACTGCTATTTTCAGCTTTTACCACTAATCATTCTTACATCATTTTGTCAGGACTCTCTTCAGATTAGGTACTTATCAATTATTCAAAGCTTAGATTTTCGTATACATTATTTATTTCTTTGCAACACAGTTGCAGTCCGGGTGCTGCACAGATACAGACTTCAAACAATTCTAAATACACAGAATCGGTTTCAGATAAGGCTGACTGGCAAATGGGTTAGACTGGCATGGCGTTTTTACAAGTTAGGAGTTTAAAAGGTATAAAAATAGATTTAAATAGATTTAAATAGAAACAGATGAACATTCTTAAGATGACGAATGCATCTTCAAGATTTATTTGTTACTTTATTTTCCATTAAAAGTGAAATGCATTTCAATGAAAAAACTAAATCAAGCTATTGCCTCCTAGATTAAAAAGAAGTGCACTCTAAAGGGCCTATTTACTAACATTCAAATTTTGGTTATTTTCCAATTTCCTAAAATAGTGGTCTTCGTATGTTTCTAAAAAGCTCTTAATATTTGAGAATTATTAAATGTTAAAACTATGAAAACCTCTAAGGCAAAACTTCACCAAGTAAAAGCTGTTGAGGCGCTATAGAAGTCAGTGGACCACTTTAAATCAGTTCGGACCTTTGGAGGTTTTCAGACTTTTTTCTCACTAGAAATTTTCTCACTACAATTGAACCATTGTAGAGGATTTAAAGGTATTCATATTTTTAGTGAATCGTTCAGCACTTTTTGCATTTGTACATTTTATATTCAAATTTTTTAATAAATTCAATGACAATCGTGGTTTTAGAGTTTGTGAGTTTAGTTGTGGTTTCAAAAACCTCTAAAACTTCTAAAATCAGACTTTTAATAAGTAAGCCTCTTCTCAAAAAGTGGTAATGCAGAAAGTGAACTTCTGGACCTCAGTTCCCCTCCATGTGAGCTTTCTTTTTCAACAACAAAAGCTGCACAGCTCAAGATGAAGCAGGTTTAAATGGTGGGGAGCTGAGTTCATAAATTGCATAGATCAAAATCTGTGTTATGCAATTTCTTACACCAAAAGCAAAGTATTAGGCAAACATGACTTAAGAATTTAACTAAATGGGACCAGACAACAGTGCTTGCTTCATAATAACTTATATGCACCTTATATGACTCTACATCTACAAACTGACACCAAGTACATCAGTCAGATTGGGGTTGACATTAATTTATTACTATTATCTTTTTCTGATATATAGTGTACTTCATTACTTGTCACATGCAATGAAGGGGACCTTTCACTTTTCATGCCCCTTTGTTTTTGAGAATTAGCATATGGTTTTAAAATTTGTATTAAGCAAATATTTAAGTATACTTAGGGGTATATTTATCAAAAAGTGAAATTAGAGATCGCCACAGTCCACTAGAGTGAAATTCCACCTCTCTCCATTCATTTCTATGGGGTTTGAAAGGCAAGAGTGGCGGAATTTCATTCTAGAGGACTGTGGCGATCTCTAACTTCACTTTTTGATAAATATACCCCTAAGTGAAGTCTGCGGTATGTAAAAACTGATCATGCCTGGGGATGTGAAGTCATAAGTCATAATGATTTTAACATTTGTTATTCTAGGACAAAGAGATAGAGGCTCATCTCTATAATCGTAGGTATAAAATGTAAATGGAATCAGTTGCAGCATTTGGTTTCATCAGAAAACCTGCTTTTTTTCTCTGTCTCTCTCTGTTTTACACTGCACCCTACTCCATTGCTATCCTACAATGTGCCTCGTTGCTTCTTTGGACTACTGCTAATGCAAAATCACCAATATAAAAATAGAGATTGTAAACAATTGTAAAAGTTAAAGGATATACACAGGCTCGGATTCCCGTCTTGGGTGCCCCGAGGACCACAGGGTCCTAGCGCCCACCAACTTCCTGACCCCATGAAGGAGCATGTGTGCGCGTGCGATAGAGTGCTGGTAATTAGCGATTTTTAGGATGCGACTGGGCAGCATGCCACCCCTACAATCTTGATGCCCTAGATCAGGCCTTTGTGGCCTCACCACAAATCTGGACCTGAATATACAAACAAAACCAACAAAAAATACTTCCAGTGTTTCACTATTGACTGCAGTAACTATTTTCTGGATTTCTATTTTCTCTTGTTTATTCAGCCCTATCAATTTGGATTGTGACTTACCATTTTAGTTATATCATTATATATTTTAAATTGCTTAAAACTGCTGCACCACTTAACATACACATGGGCTGGAGCTTTAAGGAGAACTTTACTGCCTCAAAGCCTGTGGGAGCATGCACAGTTGGGCCTGGCCAGGAATCAGCTTCAACTGCATGGTCAAACATGAAAGAATACGAATGGCCAAAAGAACTCCACTGCGCTGTTCTGAAGTTTATTCAGGGGCTAACGAAGTTAATGGGTGCTTTTATTACAATGGGGTTTAGTTCTCCTTTAAGACCTTATTGGGGGGTGTACTTGATAGAAATCTTTTACAAGTAGATATGGAAAATACCTTTATATTTTATCTGATGGTCAAACTTACCATATATTTATATAAAATATTATAGCTCTACTTTGCCCTTAACTTTGAGTTTGATCCTATTTTGTTATTTGCTATAATGCACTGTATACTCTGTTTTATTGCAGCAAATACCTTTTTTCCTATAAAATGCTGAATCTGTAATTAAGCTGAAAATAATGGACTTCCTCTCTCATCAATCACATATGTCAACATTTCAAACTGAGGTAGGATTTTTTTTTAACAAATATCTTAGGAAACTTAGGAAAATATTTAGGAATAACTGAGTATAATATTTTTAACATCCTTGCATGTTTTTCTTTGCTTATTTGAAAACTTAGATACTTATGGGCTCTAAAAACTATAACAATTTACTTTTTACTAAAAATAACTTTTTCCTTAAAGAAATGTTTTTGTAAATAAACTGTATATATTTTTGTGAAATTATCAAAAGCTTGATTATCAAAATAACATGCATAATGAGGATGTACAATACAGCCGTATAATTGAAAATAACGTAAGTTACTATGCAGTTTTTACATTTGTTTTGTGCTACAAAAAGGCTTTCAACTATTATTTTTCAATTATTTTGTAATTATGATTTCACATCTAATTTATTTAAATGGAATCAGTACATCTTATTAATAAGCTAAACTATGTATGAAGCTTTATTGTCTGTGCTACCTAGACTTGTAAGTTGTGAAGGCAATGTGTGACACTACAAGGACAAAATATAATTTTCACATATTAATATGGAATTTGAATGCAGAAATGCATTATTCTTCCAGGTGATATAGATTACCAATGCACCTAATCTTTCAAAACTTGATAAACACAAATACATTTTGATTTTTTTTAAAGTATTGTATTATCCAGAAAACTATTTTTTATGTTTTTTAATAAAGACTATTAAAAGCAGAAAAGATACATTGTTGTAACAGAACTGGTTGTAGTAGGTATCTGAATTTTCCAGTAAAGGCATGCATGGGCTTATTGTTCTCTGCATAACAGAGGATCATATTACACACTTAGGTAAGCAGAAGGTGTTGGTGGGAAGGACTCAAAATTCATCCTAGTTTAGCCAAATCACCAAAGTACAAAAATAGTGTAAAAATTACATTAATTTTAACTACATTTAGATTAGCAGATATAATATGCGTGTACCCTAAATTGCTATAAGGCTGCACGGCTCACCCCTTTCTGTCCCCAGCTTACAAAGAATGATATAAGGTCATAAGATCGCTACCAGACCAAATATGTGCAATTTCCCACTCATAAAACAATGGTGGTACATCCTGCAGAGGTGTATGGACCTCATAAAGGTGAGCACCCCTGGCATCAGGACAATGTTGTTAGGGTCCCATCGCATAGCAACCCCCATTTGTATCTATTATCACCTGGTTCCCATTGCTCACCTGGCTGACAGTGGGTTTTGGGAGCTGAAGGCACTTGTTGGTTGCTCTGCTGGCTACTATTGAAGGCTGGTGTCACCACCATTCAATGCCCTATTGATCCCTACCAACTGCCACAGGCAGGTGGTTCAACATGTGCATTTTATCAAGTACACTTGCAGGATAGATTGGTACCCCCCGCAGGGTACCTCCAATTGTAGCAAGGTGGTATTATCCAGCTAGCTGACCCAACAGAGTAAATGGCACCTTACCAATATTAACATAAATGACCAGGGGCACGCCTGCTGTCCCATCACTCTTAAACGCCCTAAGAATGGGGAAGCGACAGGGGTTATATAGACGTGCTGAATGGTAGCCTAGTCTTGTGTGCTAGCACTTTAGAGTTTAGAGCCCAAATATTAGTTATAAAGTCTCATAATAAGTTATAAGTTGAAACAAGTATATTGCACAACTCTTAGTTGTTAATATACAGTGAGACACAAAAATATATATAAAGCAATACTAAAAAGTGGGTCAAGAGCCCAATCACTGTGGCAACTAAACAAGGCTAGATATGTTCTACATATAAACAAATGGGTGCCTCAACATTGGGTCATAGGAAAGATCATAATGTTCTTCCAATGGCCAAAGTGACTGAATGTCAAATCAGATATGGGGATATGATGTCTGGAATAAAATAGTCAATGAAGCTGTATCTGATGTCTAAAGTTCAGTAAAAAGGGTAAAATAACCCCTAAATCAAGTTCATGTGTCTAGATTAGTGATGGGCCGGCACTTGGATGCCAGCGACAACTCACTGGCGTCAAAATTGGCGCCAGAATCAAAGTTGATGCCAGCGCCCATTAAAGTCAAAGGTCGTCCGTTAATTGTCGCTGGTGTCTAAATTTTCAGGGCAAATTCACAAATTTATTCGCTGGCGGCAAAATGCATAAATTTGCCACAAATTCGTGCCTGCCCAATAAATTCGCCCTTCACTAGTCTAGATATCTAAATCATTTGCCTTAGTCCTCACCTGGTCCTAAACTCAAAATGATCCTTTTACTTTTGCTTCTGTTGGTTGCTCCTCTATTTCCTTCCAGAGGGTTTTTACTTTAACCCTGTATATATATATATATTATATATATATAGAAAAAACCTTGGTGTGTCCGCACTCAACTGGAATAAGCAAATGACCCAGGTGCTACTCGAAAAGTTATATATATATATATATATATATATATATATATATATATATATATATATATATATATATATATATATATATATATGTATATATATATATGCACAGTATGCACAAAATGTCTCTGTCTTAAATATATTGATAATGGTTTGAGTGCCGAGGACTCTTGTAATTGTCTATATGTATTTTGTGGTCACAGCCTCATTGCACCCCCGCCTAATGGTTTTAAAAACTAGTGGTGAGCACAACTTTCCCTTGTTTGTTGATATATATATATATATATATATATATATATATATATATATATATATATATATATATATATATATATATATATATATATATATATACAATAGCGCTGGTGTCGGCACTCCCAAAAACATCAAAAGTCAAAAAGGCAAAAGTGCTGGTAAAAGCAGGTTTATTTTATCCAACGTTTCGGTTCTATATTAGAACCTTCCTCAGGGAACAGAAACCAAACAGTGCACAAACATGGCGCTCCTTTAAACACAAATTGGCGCCAAAACAGGTTGCTAGGCTTGCCTAGCAACCAACACACATTGAACAGTGTATACCATAAACCACCCAAGTGTATAGGAAAGCGTTAAAAACAGTACCGCACTACGTGTGTCTGGCAGGCTCCTGAAGCCGGTGAGTGTTGAAGCCCCCAAGATCCGGTATCGCAACCCGACCTGCTCCCTTAGCGGTGGACCGGAACTGCTTACAGCGCCGTACAGTGCAGAGAGAGGACGCGTAGTGGCGTTGCTAAGCAACGCGATACAAGGCGCTCGTGACAGCGGTTGCTCCTTAGCTATGGCAGTCAGTCTGAGGTTGTGCAGGTGTACAGGTGCGCTAGACTTTAAGGGTGCCTTACAGGGCATGGATGGGACACGGTCAGCTAATAAAAGCTGACTGTCTACCCAATCCAGTGCCTGATTGACCCGTGTCAGCATCGACCTCCTGTGTTCCACCACTACACAAGACTGGGTTTTAAAGCGGGGAGTAGGGCCAACACGGTCTGCTAGTTAAAGCAATCCGTGAGACCATCTCCACAACGCCAACGCCCGTGCCAGTAACAAGGGGGCCAAAGGAGGCAACAATTGCTGGGAAATGCGTTCTCACTCATAGGCTGTCATCAATCCACATATAGGGTATGGGTATTCATCGAAATTCTTAGCTGAAGACTTTCAGCCCCCCCTTGATAGAGGTGGGAACCGTGACCTGGCACTATTAAGAAGGGAGTCCAGATGGATCCACAGACTGGACACAGTGACCCCTCGGGGGCTTAACGAGACTTTACCCCTAGGATGTTTTATGTAATGTAACTAAAACAATCTACCTTATGATTATAACCTTCTCACTCATACATTTTTTCCTAATGTGCCCCTCCGTTTGTGCATTGGGTCCCGTTTGTCTTAGAAAACAACAGTTCACGTTCTCTACTACCGCTTGTATACTACAATATTGTCATGTCTGGGCGAAGCTATTAGGTTTGAGATTGCCCCACTACTGCTGATAATGCTATATGTGTCTTCAGCTAAGAATTTCGATGAATACCCATACCCTATATGTGGATTGATGACAGCCTATGAGTGAGAACGCATTTCCCAGCAATTGTTGCCTCCTTTGGCCCCCTTGTTACTGGCACGGGCGTTGGCGTTGTGGAGATGGTCTCACGGATTGCTTTAACTAGCAGACCGTGTTGGCCCTACTCCCCGCTTTAAAACCCAGTCTTGTGTAGTGGTGGAACACAGGAGGTCGATGCTGACACGGGTCAATCAGGCACTGGATTGGGTAGACAGTCAGCTTTTATTAGCTGACCGTGTCCCATCCATGCCCTGTAAGGCACCCTTAAAGTCTAGCGCACCTGTACACCTGCACAACCTCAGACTGACTGCCATAGCTAAGGAGCAACCGCTGTCACGAGCGCCTTGTATCGCGTTGCTTAGCAACGCCACTACGCGTCCTCTCTCTGCACTGTACGGCGCTGTAAGCAGTTCCGGTCCACCGCTAAGGGAGCAGGTCGGGTTGCGATACCGGATCTTGGGGGCTTCAACACTCACCGGCTTCAGGAGCCTGCCAGACACACGTAGTGCGGTACTGTTTTTAACGCTTTCCTATACACTTGGGTGGTTTATGGTATACACTGTTCAATGTGTGTTGGTTGCTAGGCAAGCCTAGCAACCTGTTTTGGCGCCAATTTGTGTTTAAAGGAGCGCCATGTTTGTGCACTGTTTGGTTTCTGTTCCCTGAGGAAGGTTCTAATATAGAACCGAAACGTTGGATAAAATAAACCTGCTTTTACCAGCACTTTTGCCTTTTTGACTTTTGATGTTTTTGGGAGTGCCGACACCAGCGCTATTGTACAATTATTTCTTGCTCTGGCACCCAGACTTCGCTACACTTTTGGTTGTGCGCTCCACACGCAGCTTCTATATATATATATATATATATGTATATGTATGTACATGAGTGTGTGTATTTTATTTTACAACAAGCCTATATTTTCTGAGGCAATCTCATGGTACTTTTAGCACTGGGGCTAATGTAGTTCTTGATGAGACCAGCAAAGTCATCCTTCCTTTTTGATGCTTCAGAAAAATCTTTTCTCCACAGAAACAAGCAAACAAACAAATAAAACAATGCTTCAACATTGTACATGTAATATGTATAACAAAGGAACTGGCCCTCAAACAAAGCTCTGCATGCCTAGCATGCTCATTTAAAATTTCTATGAAAATAAATAGCTTCATTATCCTTCGGAAATGAGAGAAACATTTCCTTCAAGAAGGTAGGGATAATAGAATCAATAGGACGGTTGCTGCAATACAAAAGGTCATGCATTGATATAAAACTAAGGATTAGTCGCAGAACTCATCTTCTATGTTTTGAAAAATATTGACAAAAATACAGATGTAAACAAATGAATTAGAAGACAAACTAAGGTCATGATGATATTCGAGCAACAAATGACAATTATGAGCATATGCAAAATAAAATTTTAGGTTTTCTTTTAAAATTATAAAATGTTTTAGAAAACAATTTGTTTTGTTTAGGTTTTTTAACCCTTTTAGTGTCATGTAATATAGAATCTATTCCACCACTATAAAAAGTCCATGTCCCAGTGCTATTAGATCTATGCATCATGTTTGTTTACATGGCATAAATCAAAGACCCAACAGTTGACTCTGAAAGGGTTATTATATCAGTAAAGATGGTAGGGCCACCTTGTGTCACATCCAGATTTGATTTATGTTTTAAGAAAGAAAAGCAAAGGCTTGACATTGACGAGAGGCCATTAAGTCCAATATAAATGTAAATGAATTGTCATATTTTCCATTCATAATGGATTCTCATATACAACAATACAAATAGATATATATGTAAAGTCAACTTAGGACAGAATTTTCATAGATATAATAAATAAGATACAAGTATGTTACTCTGTACTGCTATAATGCCCATAAAAAAAAATTAACAAATGTCTTAAGGCTACTGAGAATAAAATAACTTGGGCAGTTTTATAATTTCTGATTTATTTTTTATAAGTTTTTGCTATATGTTTTGAAGTAGAATTCACTAAAGTAAATAATTGTGTAACACCCGCCGCTGGTTTTGAGCGCCGGCGCATAAGCGCAGGCACACGTCAACTTGGGCGCCGGCATCGAGGCGCCCGCGCACGTCAAATTGGACGCCTGCGCAGGAATGGATGCTCACATACTTAGGAGCAATGACCTCTAATTTAGGCGCCTGGCTTCCTATTGGTCCCTGATGTGTCTGTCTTCCTCAGCTTGCTCCTGATTGGTTCCTGTTCCCTTAAATACCTTCCTCCTCACATTGCCCAAGCTGGCTTCAGTTCCTACTGTTCCTGCTAAAGCCCTGGTTGTTCGAGTTTCCTGGTTTTGACCCTCTGCCTGTTTTCCTGACCTCCGAACCTTCGCTGCCTGAATTCGACCTCTGCCTGCATTTAACTACGCCTTAGCCTGACCCCTTGGTACTTCGCTTCTTTGAAACCCGTCTTCTGGAAATGACCTTTGCCTGCACTTGACTACGCCTTGCCTGATCCCTTGTTACTTCGCTCCTGGTAACTCGCCTGGCTTCTCTACCACCTCCGCAGCAGAAAGCACGGGGCCCCAAAAGGGCGTCTGTGAATACCGGAGAGGTTCCTGTTACCATCAGTTCTCTTGGATCAGCTACCTTCCTCCGGGATCCGAGGTAAACAGATTGTTATAGTTAGCTTGGGCCAAAAGGATGGATCCCTCCCAAGCCGCTGGTCGTTCTTCTTAGTTGGAGACAGTCTTAGAGGCCCTTATGAAGCATCTCGAGGACTCCGAGGCTTCTCAGTTGCACCTTGCCCAGAGCTTGCAGCACCTCTCAAATCGCCTTGATGCCTTGCAGGCTTCCCAGACTCCGCTGCCTCCTGTCTCTGTTGCACCACCAACCTCAGTTTTGGTTCGGGCTCCATTGTCCAGCGGGGAGATTTTTTCCTGGAGACCCAAGATCTCAGCTCCTTTTCGCTATTCTGGTGATCCAGAGACCTGTCGGAGTTTTTTGAATCAATGCAAGATTCATTTTGAACTCTCACACTTCCCGAATGAGAAGTCCAAAGTGGCCTACGTCATGACCTTGCTTCATGGGAAAGCCTTGGCCTGGGCTTCTCCTCTTTGGGAATGGGATGATCCGTTGGTTCACAACTCCACGGCATTTCTTTCCACTTTTCGTGAGATTTTTGATGCCCCCGGCAGGAAGGAGAATGCCTCTACCCGCCTCCTGAAAATTTCCCAAGGGGCACTCTCCGCAGCTGAGTACGCCATAGATTTCCGTACCATTGCCGCGGAGGTATCCTGGAACAACGAGGCCCTTGTAGCTGCCTTCTGGAATGGTCTCAATGAGTCCCTTAAAGATGAATTGGCTGCTCGAGATCTTCCTCCGCTATTTGAAGACCTGGTCTCTCTGGTGATCCGCATTGATGTGCGCCTGAAGGAGAGGCTTTCGGCCAAGTCACAAGCCCATAGATTGCTCCTCGACTCCGACATTCCAGCTGCTCCAGCTAATTCTCTTCCTGTGCCGGAGGAACCCATGCAGCTGGGGGCTACCAGACTTACGCCTGAGGAAAGGTCTCGTCGCTGTACAGCAGGTCTGTGTCTTTATTGTGGCCTGAAGGGTCACTTTGTTAAGACCTGTCCTAATAAGCCTCAAACTCGGCCACAGGGAAACTCCAAAGCCTAGGTCGGCGGGTGGAGACCGTCCTGGGCACTGCCACTTCTTCTCCATCAAGAAATTTCTCTCGTCTGTTGGTTCCCTGCTGTATTAAACGTCTCTCCAGGACCATCCCTTGTCAAGCCTTTATTGACTCAGGTGCTGCTGGGAACTTCATTGATCTCTCTTTTGCCCAAGCTTCTTCCCTGCCTCTTGTCCCTCTTCAAGTGCCTCTGGCGGCTCATGCGATTAATGGACATCCCGTCTCTCCTGGTCTTATCACCCACTCCACTTCTCCTCTGTATTTGCAAGTCGGTGACCTCCATAAAGAAGAGATCTCGTTTCTGGCCATCTCCTGTCCTTCGACCCCTATCATTTTAGGGTTACCCTGGCTCCAGTTACATAACCCTATGATTGACTGGTCTTCTGGAAAGCTGTCCTCCTGGAGTTCCTGCTGTTCCTCTAATTGTTTATCCTCCTCATCCTCTTCTCCAGTCTCCATTTGCTCCGTCTCCACGCTTGAGTCTCTTCCTTCCTGTTATAGAGACTTTTCTGATGTCTTCGAGAAGAAGAGTGCCGAGGTTCTTCCCCCCCACCGGCCCTATGACTGTCCTATTGACCTGATCCCTGGAACTGTCCCTCCTAGGGGAAGAACCTACCCTCTGTCTGTGCCTGAAACCCAAGCCATGAAGGAGTACATCCAGGAAAATTTGGCTAGGGGGTTTATTCGGAAGTCCAACTCGCCTGCTGGTGCTGGATTTTTCTTCGTCCAGAAGAAGGATGGGGGTCTTCGACCGTGCATCGATTACCGGGGTCTAAACAAGATTACCGTTAAGAACAGGTATCCTCTTCCCCTTATCCCTGAGTTGTTCGATAAACTCAAGGACGCCAACATTTTTTCGAAGCTGGACCTGAGGGGAGCCTATAATCTGATTCGGGTTCGTCAAGGGGACGAATGGAAGACAGCGTTTAACACACGTGATGGCCATTATGAATATCTAGTTATGTCATTTGGCCTCTGCAACGCGCCCCGCTGTCTTCCAGGACTTTATGAACGATATTTTTTCGAGATCTCCTCTATTCTTCTGTTGTTGTCTATCTGGATGACATTTTGATTTTTTCTTCTTGTGAGTCTCTCCATGCTTCTCATGTGAGGCAAGTCCTTCAACATCTCAGAGAGAATCATTTGTTCGCCAAGATCGACAAGTGCGAGTTCCATCAGTCGAAAATTTCTTTCCTTGGTTATGTCATTTCTCCCTCCGGCTTTGAAATGGATCCGGCCAAGGTTTCGGCAGTCCTGAATTGGGTTCCTCCCTCTAATATGAAAGCAGTCCAACGCTTCTTGGGGTTCGCCAATTTTTACAGGAAATTCATCAAGAATTTTTCCGGCATTGTCCTCCCCCTTACTGCTCTTACCCGGAAGGGAACACGATTTGTCTGGTCTCCTGTGGCTCAGAGAGCGTTCGACGATCTGAAGCAAGCTTTTTGTTCTGCTCCCGTCTTAGTTCATCCAGATGTCTCTCGACCTTTTGTTTTGGAGGTGGATGCTTCAGAGTCCGGTGTTGGAGCCATTCTCTCTCAGCGGCCTGATTTCCAGGGTCCCCTACATCCTTGTGCCTTCTTTTCCCGGAAATTTTCTTCTGCCGAGAGGAATTACGACGTTGGCAACAGGGAACTTTTGGCGGTTAAGCTGGCTCTGGAGGAATGGCGTCATCTTTTGGAAGGTTCGGTTGAACCCATTACCATTCTTACGGACCATAAGAACCTGGAATACATCTCTGCCGTCAAGAGACTGAATCCTCGTCAAGCACGTTGGGCCCTCTTCTTTTCCAGGTTTAACTTCATTATCTCCTATCGTCCTGGTTCAAAGAACTCCAAGGCTGATGCTTTGTCCAGATCATTTTCTACTGATGAAGTTTTGGTTCTTCCTCCCATTCCCATTATCCCTCCTGAATGCATCGTTGCTCCTGTATCCGTTATTCCTCCTGAGTGTCCTCCTGGGAAAACCTTTGTGCCTGCTTCCTCTGTTCCTCAAGTCCTGGACTGGGCTCATTCTTCAAAGTTGGCAGGGCATCCTGGTGTCGGTAAGACCTTTGACCTGGTGTCCAGATATTTTTGGTGGCCCTCCTTGAAACAAGATGTCTCTTTGTTTGTATCTTCCTGTGTTATCTGTGCCCAACAGAAGATTCCAAGATCTCTTCCTTGTGGCCTTCTTCAACCTCTACCTACTCCCTCCCGACCCTGGGTTGACATTGCTATGGACTTTGTGGTGGACCTACCCAAGTCTTCGGGGATGACTACCATCTGGGTTGTCGTGGATAGGTTCTCGAAGATGGCACATTTTGTCTCCTTGAAGAAGTTGCCTACCGCCTCCACTCTTGCTCAACTTTTTGTCAAGGAGATCTTTCGTCTGCATGGCATTTCTTCCTCCATTGTCTCTGATCGTGGTGTTCAGTTTGTTTCAAAATTTTTGTAAACTTTTGGACATTCACTTGAACTTTTCCACGGCTTACCATCCTCAGAGTAATGGCCAGACTGAGAGGATGAATCAGTCTTTGGAGCAGTTTCTCCGATGTTTCATCTCGCAAAATCAAGACAATTGGTCGGATCTACTTCCTTGGGCTGAGTTTGCACATAATAACCTTAAGCATTGCTCCTTAAACTGCTCTCCCTTTTTCTGTGTCTATGGTCTCTCTCCTTCAGCTCTTCCTCCAACTGCTGTCAAGGTGGATGTTCCTGCGGCTGACTCCCTGTTTCGGGACTTTCAGAAGATCTGGACAGATGCTCGTTCCGCTCTTACTAAGGCTTATTCGCGCCAGAAGGTGGCTGCCGATAAGCATCGTCGCCCTGCTCCCAGGTTCAAGGTAGGGGACTCTGTCTGGCTCTCTTCCAGAAATATCAAGATCAGGCAGTCCTGTCCTAAGCTGGGTCCCCGCTTCCTCGATCCTTTCAAGGTTAAGGAAATCATTAACCCAGTGTCAGTGAGGTTGGACCTTCCTCCCAGCATGAACATTTCAAGCTCGTTCCATGTTTCTTTGCTCAAGCCTTTCGTCCAGAACGCATTTTCTTCTATGGAAGCACCTCCTCCTCCTGTTCTCTTGAATGGTCATCAAGAATTTGAGGTGCAAGACATCATCGATTCCCGTAAGTCTAGAAGGGGAGTCCAGTACCTGGTCCACTGGAGAGGCTTTGGTCCTGAGGAGAGATCTTGGGTGAATGCTGCTGATACACATGCCCCCCGATTATTGAGGTCCTTCCACAGGAAGTTTCCCGACAAACCCTGGGAGCCCCCGGAGGGGTCTCCTGAAAGGGGGGGTACTGTAACACCCGCCGCTGGTTTTGAGCACCGGCGCATAAGCGCAGGCACACGTCAACTTGGGCGCCGGCATCGAGGTGCCCGCGCACGTCAAATTGGACGCCTGCGCAGGAATGGACGCTCACATACTTAGGAGCAATGACCTCTAACTTAGGCGCCTGGCTTCCTATTGGTCCCTGATGTGTCTGTCTTCCTCAGCCTGCTCCTGATTGGTTCCTGTTCCCTTAAATACCTTCCTCTTCCTCCTCACATTGCCCAAGCTGGCTTCAGTTCCTACTGTTCCTGCTAAAGCCCTGGTTGTTCGAGTTTCCTGGTTTTGACCCTCTGCCTGTTTTCCTGACCTCCGAACCTTCGCTGCCTGAATTCGACCTCTGCCTGCATTTAACTACGCCTTAGCCTGACCCCTTGGTACTTTGCTTCTTTGAAACCCGTCTTCTGGAAACGACCTTTGCCTGCACTTGACTACGCCTTGCCTGATCCCTTGTTACTTCGCTCCTGGTAACTCGCCTGGCTTCTCTACCACCTCCGCAGCAGAAAGCCCGGGGCCCCAAAAGGGCGTCGGTGAATACCGGAGAGGTTCCTGTTACCATCAGTTCTCCTGGATCAGCTACCTTCCTCCGGGATCCGAGGTAAACAGATTGTTATAAATTGTCTGCTTTAGCTTATTTTTACTGTGGGTCCATTGTATCCTAGAATTAATGCATAGTTTTTCAAACTGACTTCAGCAATACTGCTAATTGTAGTTGCAGGATGCTTTATTCTTTTAAATATAATTCCAATGGGTTATATCTAATATTCATCTATATGTTTTGCTGTGACATCATCCAGCCCGGTTACAGGCTGGAGAGCCATCCGATTGGCTGGGCCCCTGTCTGGGAGAGAAGGAGGATCCAAGGGAGTGCATGACTTTGGAGTCAAATGCACAGGGTCACAGACAGAGCTGATAAAAGGGCCCCTTTTACAATAGCCAGTCAGAGACAGAGAGAGCCAGAGCAAGGAAAATTAAAGTACAGCATGTTATGTGAAAGAGCTGCAGTAGAGTCCTGTGCGGGTCCAATCGGGTAGACCTGTGCCCGACCCGGACCCACAGAGCTGCCACCCACTATTCTCTGCCACCCAGACCCACTACCCAACCTAGCTGGCAAACAGCTTGCTTACCCCCGACCTGGCGCCCATGAAACCTGGAAGTGATGTCGCTTATAACTGAAAGTGGCATCGCACAGGACCATATTCTGATAGGTAAAGAAAGAAATCTAACTACAAACTCAGGAGAGTGTAGGAGAGACCAGTCCTGGAACATAGGCGGGTTCCCAGATGGGTTACTTGCGAACTACCGGCACAATCTGCCTGCCTAAAACCTGACCACCTTGCAGGTATTCTGTGGGTACCCGACCCGATGCAGGACTCTAAACTGCAGTATTAAGTGAAACTGTGGTTTGTGCACAACTGGACATATTTGAGTTTCAGACTAAAAGGAAAGGTTGTCCTGTCGCAACCCTTGTGTGTCCCCGGTGTGAGGAAAGGTGTTTCTTGTGAGCCTGCCACGTGGGAGCTACAGCTTATATCCTAAAGGAGGGGTACACTGGGGCTGGTAGTGCTACCTGGGGAATAAAGAGCACTGGGGAAAAGGGACATTTCGTGTGAACTGAACTGTATTGTTCATCTGGAGTGGAGAGAGACTGCGCTAGTTACTAGACATAACCATGTTTCCCCATTGAAGGTAGTTTATTGAATTGCACTGTTTAACCTATTCCTTCCTTTATTCTTTATATAAAGTTTACATTGGTTTACTGCAAACTGTTTTATTTTCTTAGTGTAATTCCCTTGAGCTGTGATCCTCAGTGCTCTCCAGGTGGAGGCGCTGTGCTGTAAATCTCAGTTCCCAGTATCTTTCATACACAAAGAGAACTCGGGGCCCTGGATTGCAAAGGTATAATCACTATTTAAAAGAGAGTGTAATCAAGATAGTGTTATACTGTGTTTTTTGGGGTGAGGGGGTTGATTTAAAATATAGAGTGAACAATTTGTTTCAAGATGTTAATGGTAGTGACACACAACCCCTACCTGCTTGCTCCCAACCTGACCTAACCCTATTGCAAACAACTCCAAATCTGGACTTCTCCAGTTGACTTAAACAGCAATTTGGCAGGTTTTAGGTGGCGAATAGTCAAATTTGAAAGGGCCCGAGTATGATAAATCTTGAAAATCGATTTAGATTTTTTTTAAAAAAAACTCAAATCAAATTTGAATAACTCTGTAGTTGAATTTGACAGTTGTCACCATAAAAAAACCTCAAAAATTAGAATTTCGAGTTAGAATTGTCACTTAGACCCTTGATAAATCTGCCCCTAAGGGTCTTACTTAAAAGCATACAAGTAGTAAAATGAAGTGAGTATAGAAAAAAATAATCAGATAGCCTATTTGCCATGCACTTAAGCAAAAGCACATACAAATTAGTGTGGGATTTTATAATTGCATGGCAATGCTACAGTTTTTGTGAAATCGCTGCATTTCCATTTTAGTTACATAAACTCAACATGGTGTTTTTGCTTCTAATGACCATAATTTGCATGTGTATTTTCTGTGTACCATATGCAACTCAAAAGAAACCCTGACATTAATTATAGCAGGCTCTAAACAGACAGAGACATTGCTAAATGTTAAACTAAAAATGAAAGCTACAGCAGAAGCTACAGCAAAAAGGATAGAGGACTTCAGGATGATTTATACTTCGATTTATATTTTAATGAATGCTTCTTAAATATAGACAAATATATATATATTTTTTTACTTAGAGACAAGGTATGGCATTCTGTTTATTTAACAGATGTTGGAAAATATTTAATAATGCATTGGTTCCTTAACTGTGCATCCAAAGAAATAGCTGTAAATATTAATTTTCTTCAAATATTATATTTATATTATCTAAAAAGGAGCCTGCTACAGTAAATTTTTTTGCAATTATATTGTGACCAAGGTTGCATAATATATTTTCATGGCTGATATTTGTGAAATCACATTTCATTAATACCTATAGAACAATTTATTAAACGAACTATGTACATGCTTTGTGCACCCATTTGCCCTTTATGCTACTTTTGTCATTTAATTTAATTAATTATTTATGTTGTCAGAGAGGCTTCAGAAAAGAGCCTGAATTTAGCTCTCAGACAGAAAGCAAAGCCACCAGAGTCTGTAAACTGTCCCTGGTATCAGTGTGATCCTGGCCAATTTGCCACGGGACTTCCCCCCCTCCCCACCACACTCACCTTTTCAGTGCCAGAGGGAGTCGAGGGGGTCCACGTCGTGACAAATTGCTCCGCAAATGTTTGATGCGCGACAATTTTTTTTCACCCTACTAAATGGCCAATCACAGCACTTATTTGGCACCCCAGGAACATTTTTCATGCTTGTGTTGCTCCCCAACTCCTTTCACTTCTGATTGGTTGCTATGGGTTACTGCACCTGCATCGTTTAGATATTTTATTACAAGACCCAATTAGTGTTAATAAAGTTATTCCTATTATGATTCTGAGGTGTATCTCTTGGAACCTATTGTATAGGCATTGCATATTTAAGGGCCAAGATTCCTCATCTAATACTGCACTGGGTTGCCATGTTGCCTAATTAAAGTTAATGGAGTATACTGAAGTACAAGTATGCCTTCAATAACAGAACCAGGCAAAGGTCACATTCATAATATGTATAATTTCTAATTATATTACATTCCTGTACATTCATACCCCCACCTCAGACCAATGATGGTTTTTTTAAAAAAAAAAAAAAAAAAGGTTGCTGTCGTTGTCCAGCAGTCTAAATACTGTAAATGTAAAGTATGTTTTGAAGAATGTTGGAGAAAAAGTGTAGGATAATTCTCTTCCCCAAATCTATCAGAAAATGCTTTTCCATCTTACAGTCTAAAATTATTTCAGTCACTGTTATATAATATATACACTTTGACCTAAATGTTTTACCATGAATACTGTGGCCCTCGTATTTCATTTCATCTTTAGGGATGTAGCGAACGTCGGAAAAAAAGTTCGCGAACATATTCGCGAACTTGCGCAAAAATGCGAGCGGTTCGCGAACGGTTCGCGAACCCCATAGACTTCAATGGGAAGGCGAACTTTAACATCTAAAAAAGACATTTCTGGCCAGAAAAATGATTTTAAAGTTGTTTAAAGGGTGCAACGACCTGGACAGTGGCATGCCAGAGGGGGATCAAGGGCAAAAATGTATCTGAAAAATCTGCCTGTGTGTGCTTGGAAGAGATAGTGTAGGGGGAGAGCTGTTAGTGATTTCAGGGACAGATGATAGTAAGTTTGCTGGCTAGTAATCTGCTTGATACTGCTCTGTATTGGAGGGACAGAAGTCTGCAGGGATTTGAGGGACATTTTAGCTTAGGTAGCTTTGCTGGCTAGTAATCTACTGTTCTCTTTAAACAACTGCCATACGTTGACCTTGTAGGCATTGTTTGCCCAGTTTTTTTGGACGCAGCCACTGAAGCACAGTTGCCAGAAAAAATATGCCATATAAATGCTGAAAATAGTCATTTTTCGCCATACGTTGACCTTGTAGACATTGTTTGCCCAGTTTTTTTGGTTGCAGCCACTGAAGCACAGTTGCCAGAAAAAATATGCCATATAAATGCTGAAAATAGTCATTTTTTGCCATACGTTGACCTTGTAGGCATTGTTTGCCCAGTTTTTTTGGTCGCAGCCACTGAAGCACAGTTGCCAGAAAAAATATGCCATATAAATGCTGAAAATAGTCATTTTTCGCCATACGTTGACCTTGTAGACATTGTTTGCCCAGTTTTTTTGGTTGCAGCCACTGAAGCACAGTTGCCAGAAAAAATATGCCATATAAATGCTGAAAATAGTCATTTTTTGCCATACGTTGACCTTGTAGGCATTGTTTGCCCAGTTTTTTTGGTCGCAGCCACTGAAGCACAGTTGCCAGAAAAAATATGCCATATAAATGCTGAAAATAGTAATTTTTTGCCATATACGTTGAGTCAACGTATGGCAAAAAATGACTATTTTCAGCATTTATATGGCATATTTTTTCTGGCCTCTGTGCTTCAGTGGCTGCGGCCAAAAAAACTGGGCAAACAATGCCTACAAGGTCAACGTCGTTGACCTTGTAGGCATTGTTTGCCCAGTTTTTTTGGCCGCAGCCACTGAAGCACAGAGGCCAGAAAAAATATGCCATATAAATGCTGAAAATAGTCATTTTTTTGGTCGCAGCCACTGAAGCACAGTTGCCAGAAAAATTATGCCATATAAATGCTGAAAATATAAATTTTTTTGGTTGCAGCCACTGAAGCACAGAGGCCAGAAAAATTATGCCATATAAATGCTGAAAATATAAATTTTTTTGGTTGCAGCCACTGAAGCACAGAGGCCAGAAAAATTATGCCATATAAATGCTGAAAATATAATTTTTTTTGGTCGCAGCCACTGAAGCACAGTTGCCAGAAAAATTATGCCATATAAATGCTGAAAATATAAATTTTTTTGGTTGCAGCCACTGAAGCACAGAGGCCAGAAAAATTATGCCATATAAATGCTGAAAATATAAATTTTTTTGGTTGCAGCCACTGAAGCACAGAGGCCAGAAAAATTATGCCATATAAATGCTGAAAATATAAATTTTTTGGTTGCAGCCACTGAAGCACAGAGGCCAGAAAAATTATGCCATATAAATGCTGAAAATATGCATTTTTTTGGTTGCAGCCACTGAAGCACAGAGGCCAGAAAAATTATGCCATATAAATGCAGAAAATATGCATTTTTTTGGTTGCAGCCACTGAAGCACAGAGGCCAGAAAAATTATGCCATATAAATGCAGAAAATATGCATTTTTTTGGACGCAGCCACTGAAGCACAGTTGCCAGAAAAAATATGCCATATAAATGCTGAAAATAGTCATTTTTTGCCATACGTTGACCTTGTAGACATTGTTTGCCCAGTTTTTTTGGTTGCAGCCACTGAAGCACAGAGGCCAGAAAAAATTAAACCAGTAGGGTTTGCACCCTAGTTTGTAACGGTGGCGGAGGGAGGAGGACGCTAAAGGACAGCTGTGTGTGGAGTCATGAGGCTTGAAGAGAAGGACAGCTGCATAGAAGTCAGAACAAGTCTTCCGGCGTGCAGTAACCCTCCGAGATCCACCCCTCATTCATTTTAATAAAGGTCAGGTAATCGACACTTTTGTGACCTAGGCGAGTTCTCTTCTCAGTTACAATCCCTCCTGCTGCACTGAAGGTCCTTTCTGAGAGCACACTTGAGGCTGGGCAAGACAAGAGGTTCATGGCAAATTGTGACAGCTCTGGCCACAGATCAAGCCTGCGCACCCAGTAGTCCAGGGGTTCATCGCTCCTCAGAGTGTCGATATCTGCAGTTAATGCCAGGTAGTCCGCTACCTGCCGGTCGAGGCGTTCTTTGAGGGTGGATCCAGAAGGGTTGTGGCGCTGCCTTGGACAGAAAAACATTTGCATGTCTGACGTTACAGACTGGCCAAAGGGCTTTGTCCTTGCAGGTGTGCTCGTGGCAGGATTACTGGCACCTCTGCCCCTGGAATGTTGATGAGTTCCTGAAGTGACATCACCCTTAAAAGCATTGTACAACATGTTTTGCAGGCTGGTTTGTAAATGCCGCATCTTTTCGGACTTGTGGTATGTTGGTAACATTTCTGACACTTTATGCTTGTACCGAGGGTCTAGTAGCGTTGCGACCCAGTACAGGTCCTTCTCCTTAAGCCTCTTGATACGGGGGTCCTTCAACAGGCATGACAGCATGAAAGACCCCATTCTCACATGGTTGGATGCAGAGCTATCCATCTCCGCTTCCTCATTATCAAGGACTGCATCATCCACGGTCTCCTCCCCCCAGCCACGTACAAGACCAGGGGTCCCCAAAAGGTCACCACTAGCCCCCTGGGAAGCCTGCTCCTGTTGGTCCTCCTCCTCCTCCTCCACAAAGCCACCTTCCTCCTCTGACTCCACTTCTGGCACCTCTCCCTGCGTTGCAGCAGGTGCCTGGGTTCGTTCTGGTGATTCCGACCAGAAATCGTGCGCTTCCAGCTCCTCGTCACGCTGGTCTACAGCCTCATCTGTCACTCGTCGCACGGCACGCTCCAGGAAGAAAGCGAAGGGTATTAGGTCGCTGATGGTGCCTTCGGTGCGACTGACCATATTTGTCACCTCTTCAAAAGGTCGCATGAGCCTGCAGGCATCGCGCATAAGCACCCAGTAACGGGGGAAAAAAATCCCCAGCTCTGCAGATCCAGTCCTACCACCCAGTTCAAAAAGGTACTCGTTGACGGCCCTTTGTTGTCGCAGCAGACGTTCCAACATAAGGAGCGTTGAATTCCAGCGAGTCTAGCTGTCAGAAATCAAACGCCTGACTGGCATGTTGTAGCGCTGCTGAATGTCAGCAAGGCGTGCCATGGCTGTGTGGGAACGTCTGAAATGGGCCGACACCTTTCTGGACTGGGTGAGAACGTCCTGGAATCCTGGGTACTTGGAGACAAAACGTTGGACTATTAAATTTAACACATGTGCCATGCAGGGCACATGTGTTAAATTGCCCAGTCTCAACGCTGCCAACAGATTGCTTCCATTGTCACACACCACTTTTCCGATCTGCAGTTGGTGTGGGGTCAGCCACCGATCGGCCTGTGACTGCAGAGATGACAGGAGTACAGATCCGGTATGGTTTTTGCTTTCCAGGCACGTCATCCCCAAGACAGCGTGACAACGGCGTACCTGGCACGTCGAATAGCCTAGGGGGAGCTGGGGGTGCACAGGTGTGGAGGAGGAGAAGGAGGACCCAGCAGCAGAGTAAGAAGAAGAAGAGGAAGAAGACGAGGTAGAGAGCGATGGAGGAGTAGAGGTGGTGGCAGAACCGCGTGCAATCCGTGGCGGTGACACCAACTCCACTGTTGTTGTTGAGCTACCCATTCCCTGCTTCCCAGCCATTACCAAGTTCACCCAGTGGGCAGTGTAGGTGACATACCTGCCCTGACCATGCTTGGAGGACCATGCGTCAGTAGTCATATGGACCTTTGGCCCAACACTAAGTGACAGAGATGCGGTAACTTGGCTCTGCACATGTTGGTACAGGTGTGGTATTCCCTTTTTAGAAAAAAAATTGCGGCTGGGTACCTTCCACTGCGGTGTCCCAATTGCTACAAATTTGCGGAAGGCCTCAGAGTCCACCAGCTGGTATGGTAAAAGCTGGCGGGCTAAGAGTGCAGACAAGCCAGCTGTCAGACGCCGGGCAAGGGGGTGACAGTCAGACATTGGCTTCTTACGCTCAAACATGGCCTTCACAGAAACTTGGCTGGTGGCAGATGACTGGGAATGGGAACAGGTGGTCAAGGTGGAAGGCGGAGTGGAGGGTGGTTCAGACGGGTCAAGGAGAGCAGAGGTAGAGCAGTAAGATGCTGGACCAGAAGGAGTGTGGCTTTTAGTTTGCCTGTTGCCTTTGAGGTGTTGCTCCCAAAGTGCTTTGTGCTTGCCGCTCATGTGCCTTCGCATAGAAGTTGTACCTATGTGGCTGTTGGGCTTACCAAGGCTCAGTTTCTGACTGCACTCATTGCAAATTACAATGCTTTTGTCAGAGGCACACACATTAAAAAAATCCCACACTGCTGACTTTTTGGAAGTGTGCGATCTGGCGGTAACAGTAGAAGTTGGCGGCATTGGCGGCAATGGCGGGTGCGTTGGCCGGCTGAACACAGGTGCCAATACATGTTGTTGCCCTACTGATCCCTGCGGGCTGTCCTCCCTGCTTCTTCTAAGTCTTATTCTCCTACTGCCTCTCTGACTCTCCGTCTCTCCATCTGAACTACCCTCCTCTTGCTCTCTTCTACTAGGCACCCACAAAACATCAATCTCCTCATCATCATTCTCCTCAGATGCATCAATTTCTTCTGACACATCACAGAAGGAAGCAGCAGCGGGGACCTCCTCCTCATCACTCATTATGTCCATCTCTGTCGTGTTCTCTGCCAGAATTAAATCTGGTGTAACGTCCTCATCTCCTTCATCTTCTTCTGGCAATAATGGTTGCGCATTACTCAGTTCAAGAAACTCATGGGAAAATAACTCCTCTGACTCCAGTGAAGAAGGGGCACCGGTGGTGGAGGAAGTGTTACGTGGGGTGGCCATAGCAGTGGAGGATGAGGAGGATGTTGTGGTAAAGTTAGAAACGGTAGAGGATGGGGTGTGCTGTGTAAGCCAGTCAACTACCTCTTCAGCATTTTGGGAGTTCAGGGTCATTGGCTTTTTAAAACTGGGCAATTTGCTAGGGCCACAGGATTGCATAGCAGCACGGCCCCTAGCACGGCCTCTGCGTGGCGGCCTGCCTTTGCCTGGCATTATTTTTAAAAAAACAACAACAACAAAAACTCAGTTGGTTTTTCTGGAAAC
Source organism: Xenopus laevis (assembly GCF_017654675.1). Lineage (NCBI taxonomy): Eukaryota > Metazoa > Chordata > Amphibia > Anura > Pipidae > Xenopus > Xenopus laevis. The sequence continues at coordinate 95,809,722 of NC_054378.1, forward strand.
GATAATACACACAGCTAGATGGCAGTTTGAAGAAAACAGTGTGCAAATAATGCCTACAAGATCAACGTATACACTACTACAGCGGTGGATACGGATTACGTAAAATATATGAATGCTGCTTGAAAAAAAGTAACTCAAGTGGTTTTTCTAGAGACGATAATATTATCAATATTTAGACAAAATGTGAACAAGCTCACACAGCTAGATGGCGGTTTGAAGAAAACACTGTGCAAATACTGCCCACAAGATCAACGTATACACTACTACAGCGGTGGATACGGATCTCGTAAAATTTATTATGGCTGCTTGAAAAAAGTCACTCCGGTCTTTTTTCTGGAGACGGTAATATTATGGATATTTAGACAGAATGTGAACAAGGTCACACAGCTAGATGGCAGTTGGTTGAATAACACACTGGGCAAAAAATGCCTACAGGGCAAATAATGCCTAAAAGGTCAACTTATACACTACTACAGCGATGGATACGGATTACGTAAAATATATTATGGCTGCTTGAAAAAAGTCACTCCGGTGTTTTTTCTGGAGACGGTAATATTATGGATATTTAGACAGAATGTGAACAAGGTCACACAGCTAGATGGCAGTTGGTTGAATAACACACTGGGCAAAAAATGCCTACAGGGCAAATAATGCCTAAAAGGTCAACTTATACACTACTACAGCGATGGATACGGATTACGTAAAATATATTATGGCTGCTTGAAAAAAGTCACTCCGGTGTTTTTTCTGGAGACGGTAATATTATGGATATTTAGACAGAATGTGAACAAGGTCACACAGCTAGATGGCAGTTGGTTGAATAACACACTGGGCAAAAAATGCCTACAGGGCAAATAATGCCTAAAAGGTCAACTTATACACTACTACAGCGATGGATACGGATTACGTAAAATATATTATGGCTGCTTGAAAAAAGTCACTCCGGTGTTTTTTCTGGAGACGGTAATATTATGGATATTTAGACAGAATGTGAACAAGGTCACACAGCTAGATGGCAGTTGGTTGAATAACACACTGGGCAAAAAATGCCTACAGGGCAAATAATGCCTAAAAGGTCAACTTATACACTACTACAGCGATGGATACGGATTACGTAAAATATATTATGGCTGCTTGAAAAAAGTCACTCCGGTGTTTTTTCTGGAGACGTTAATATTATGGATATTTAGACAGAATGTGAACAAGGTCACACAGCTAGATGGCAGTTGGTTGAATAACACACTGGGCAAAAAATGCCTACAGGGCAAATAATGCCTAAAAGGTCAACTTATACACTACTACAGCGATGGATACGGATTACGTAAAATATATTATGGCTGCTTGAAAAAAGTCACTCCGGTGTTTTTTCTGGAGACGGTAATATTATGGATATTTAGACAGAATGTGAACAAGGTCACACAGCTAGATGGCAGTTGGTTGAATAACACACTGGGCAAAAAATGCCTACAGGGCAAATAATGCCTAAAAGGTCAACTTATACACTACTACAGCGATGGATACGGATTACGTAAAATATATTATGGCTGCTTGAAAAAAGTCACTCCGGTGTTTTTTCTGGAGACGGTAATATTATGGATATTTAGACAGAATGTGAACAAGGTCACACAGCTAGATGGCAGTTGGTTGAATAACACACTGGGCAAAAAATGCCTACAGGGCAAATAATGCCTAAAAGGTCAACTTATACACTACTACAGCGGTAGTAAAATAAAAAAAAGTAAAATAAAAAAAAATGAATATTAAAAAAAAAAAATTAAAGTTGGCACACCAGTCCCACTCCCCAACACTGCTAGACTAATAGCACTGGGCTCTTATAGTAGTAGTAGTAGTAGTAGTAAAACAACAAAAAATAAATAAAAGCAGTCCTTACAAGGACTACTGTTATTGCAGCAGTCAGCAGATGAGATCAGAAGCAGGACAGCTGCCCACTGCAGCTACATACAGAGCACTGCAGTAGAAGGTAGATTACTAGCCAGCAAAGCTACCTAAGCTTAAATGTCCCTCAAACCCCTGCAGACTTCTGTCCCTCCAATAACAGAGCAGTATCAAAACGATTACTAGCCAGCAAACTTTCAACTGTCCCTGAAATCACTAACAGGCAGCAGCTCTCTCCCTACACTATCTCTTCAGCACACACAGGCAGAGTGAAAAAATGCTGCAAGGCTTCGGTTTTTATAGGGAAGGGGAGTGGTCCAGGGGAGAGCTTCCTGATTGGCTGCCATGTACCTGCTGGTCTGGGGTGAGAGGGCAAAAAAAAGCGCCAACAATGGCGAACCCAAAATGGCGAACGTCGCGCGACGTTCGCGAACTTCCGGCGAGCGCGAACACCCGATGTTCGCGCGAACAAGTTCGCCGGCGAACAGTTCGCGCCATCTCTATTCATCTTCTGTACTGAAGCATGTTTCTTGAAAGGATTTACTTTGACCATCCAGTAGTTTAAAAAAAGAAGTTATTCTCTGCACAGAAAACAACTTAATATGTTCCAGTATTACCTAACTCAGCTGAAGTCAATTTAAGTTTGTATTTTGTAATCATTAGAATTGCCTTTTCAATTTGCAGTATATAACACAGTTCTGTGATTTAATACAAGAAAGTAATTTTCTTATGTTCAGTGCAAAATTAAGAATCTGCTTTTCCTGGATATAATGTTCTGAAAATGGACTTTTGTTGAGCTTGACATGGAATGTGACATCTGTAAATAAATAAAAACGAGAAATATGAGTTGTCTTAAGTTTTGTGTTTTGTTTACTTTTAGTTCTGTACACACTATGCAAGTTAATAACACTGGTATAGAATATATTATATTGAATGCCTCAGACCTGGGGTTTTTCAGAGAGAAGTTATTTCTGTACTTTGGATCACTATGCCTCAAGTCTTCTAAAAATCATTTACACATTAAATAAAGCCAATAGGGTTGTTTTGCCAACAATATTGGATTTAGGCAACGTAGTTACCATAAAGTGCAAGCTGCTGTATTATTTTTACAGAGCAAAAGGAAAATATCTTTCTTGATAATGGGTTTCAGGATAAGGGCTTAAATACCTATATAGGCATACATTGTACTTACAGTATACAGCATGTAACTAGCTGAGAACTGTAGAAAAATACCAACACCTGAACGGACAGTTAAAGAAGAACGAAACTAAAACTGAATGTGGCTAAAAATGGCATATTTTATATACTGCATTTATTGCACCATCTTAAAGTTTCAGCTTCTCAATAGCAGCAATGATTCAGGCAGGGGCGTAACTACAGAGGAAGCAGACCCTGCGGCTGGTGGGGGCAGGAGGTATAGGGGCCCCACGAGGCCCTGATTCATTTTCAATTTAAAAAAATATTTATAATAGAGGTCAATCTCTAGAAATTTGGGGGCCTGAAAAATAATTTGCTGTGGGCCAGTGATATCTAGTTACACCACTGGCGTCCACATGCATATGTACAGCATTTCTAGCCTACTGCACTGGTTTTTGTGCTGCCATGTGTAATTTATCTGTATTACTTTCTATTCAGACTTATATCCCAACTGTCCCGTTTTTAGAGGGACAGTCCCTCATCAACCCACAGTCCCTCATTTGTACTGAAAAGTCCAGTTTTTCTCTGCAATGAACAGCCAGAAAAAGAAACAAAGTTTCTAACTTAATTGGCTTTTGGCAGAGAACCCAGAACATCCACAGCTGAAGATAAGATACTTTTGTAACAATTTCTAGATAAGCAAATAAGTACTTATAACAATATAAGATAACAGGTTCCTTGGGAAATGTTAGACTCACAGCTTAAATGGCAATTCGCCTTCATTAGCAAAACTGTAATAACTGGAAAAAAAACACAAAAATATGTTCAAACTTTCATAACCTGCCAAATATTGTAAAATTAACATGGTAATCAGGGGGTGTGGTCACAAAAATCGGCATGGTCAAAAAATTGCCGCCAACTTTTTTGTCCCTCTTTTTATTTCCAAAATGTTGGTGTGTAGTTATCTTATGACATTTTATATTCTATAGCAAAAATGTAATAAGAGACTAAATTTGCGAATAAAAATTTGCATGTTGCAATGTTCTTAAATAGACTTTTATTGAATTTCAAATCTTAATTGCGCATTGTGAACCTTTAACACCTGCTTGAAGGTGGCATAAACTTTTGGAGTAAATGTAAACTTTTTAATTAAGACATTTTATTACATACACCATACACTATCTAAAACTTGAATTTGAAATCAATATCCCACTGTCTTGTGAGAGGAAAAGTGTTTGCTAAGGCAAAATTGTTCATTTTGTGATCATTTATTCATATGGTGAATGAATTGCATCAGTGGCCAATATTACATTCATATACATATACATGTTACATTCCCCCATATGTGTACTGAATATTTTGAGTTGACCCCTAAGCTCAGTAACTGACAGCAGCCCAAAGCATTTGCAGTGAATCAGCAAAAAAGATGTGGGGCATCTTAAGAGGAACATATCTTCCCTGCTAAAGGGCTGAGCGTTAAGACTTGTATACAGAGAAGCCCGTGTACTGCCCAGGATACTTCTAAATTGAATAAGAGAGCAAGTCCAGAGAGCTAAAAACAAGCTTGAACAACGAGTTTTTGACAAAATGCGCCTTTTTTGGAGCATCCAGACGCGCCAGTTACATTATACGTTCGTTGTGCGTCTGGATGCCATTACACACAGATCTCCGGGAGCCAGCGAGCCTAGAGGTAAGCCGGTTTCCCGGAGTGCCTAACACTGTGGTTGCCTTGGGCTGGTACAGAAGCCCAAAACATAGGGGCACATTTACTAAGGGTCGAATTTCGAAGTTTCAAAACTTCAAAATTCGACCATAGAATTTGATACTTAGATAGACAACCGTTTTATACAATGATTTAATCCTTAGAATCGAACGTTTCGAAGGATCATACAAAAAAAACTTTTGACTTCTAAAAAGATTCAGAGGTTCTAGGAGGTCCCCCATAGGCTAAACAGAAATTCAGCAGGTTTAAGGTCGCAAAATGTCAAAGTTCTTTAAAGAGACAGTCAGTGATGGGTGAATTTGAGGCGTTTCACTTCGCCAAAAAATTTGCAAAATGGCGAAAACATTGTGAAATGGTGCTGGTGTATCATCTTTGACGCTGGCGTCCATTTTTGTGCTTTTTTGACAACGTCATACGTTTTTTTTATTTTAAATTCGCCGGCATCCAAAAGAGGGACACCGGCGAATTTTCAATGTTGATTTTTCGTGTCAGTTTCGTGAATTTATTTGCCAGTGGCGAATCACGGGAATTCGCCATGAATTCCCGCCTGGCGAATAAATTCGCCCATCAGACAGTACTTCGATTTTCAAGTGGTCGAACTTGTGAAGTTTTTTCAATTCGAATCGAATTTTGGCCTATTCAATGGTCGAAGTACCCAAAAATTACTTTGAAATTCAAAGTTTTTGAATTCGAAAATTCACTTGGACCCTTAGTAAATGGGCCCCATAATGTACAACATTTCTAACCTACTTCTTCAGTTAAGCTTTAGTTCTTCTTTAAAGGAACAGTAACACCAAAAAATTAAAGTGTTTTCAAAGTGTTGCTCTGCACTGGTAAAACTGCCGTGTTTGCTTCAGAAACACTGCTATAGTTCATATAAACAAGCTGCTGAATAGCAATGGCGGAAATTGAAAAAAGGCTACATGGCACAGGATAAATAGTGGATAACAGATAACATTATGTTCTACAGATCTTATCTGCTGTGTAACTTGAGCCTTTTTTCCTTTGAATGGCTGCCCTCATTGCTACACAGCAGCTTATTTATATAAACAATAGTAGTTTTTCTGAAGCAAACACAGCAGTTTTATCAGTGCAGAGCAACACTGCATTATATTTGTATTACTTTAAAATAATTTCCTTAATTTCCTTTAAGGAAAAACTAAACCCTAAAAATGAATATGGCTAAAAATGCCATATTTTACATGCTGAACTTATTGCACCTGTCTATAGTTTCAGCATCTCAATAGCAGCAATGATCCAAGACTTGTCACAAGGGGGTCACCATCTTGGATAGTGTGCTTGCGACACTCACATGCTCAATGGGCTCTGAGCAGCTGTTAAGCTAAACTCAGTGGTCACCGCAGTTAAGCATAGCTAAGCTTTAGTTCTCCTTTAAAGCATGTGGCTTTAGGGGATCTTTTATAACTGGTTCAGCTCAGATCTACAAAATCTTATTTCCAAGGAATGTCCTCCAATGTTTAGAGTAATACAATCTTTAGGGCCAATTTATAAAGCTGTAGAATTATTTATGCCAAAAAGTTGTGGTGTATAACAAATAGAGCCTTTAGGGAACATATTTACAGTATAAAGCTGTGAAAATCAAAATTCTGTGATTTTTTTATATTTTACTATATTTTACTTTTATTACAATGTCAATGTGATGATACGGATGCCTTTAAGCAACTTTAATAATACATGCCATTGTCTCTACAGTGTTTACTTGGCACATTTGAAACAGTTTTTGACAATGTGATATTTTTTTGCTAAAATTATTTTGTTATTGTCATAATATTTTTTGTTTTCACATAATAGCTGAGCAGTGAGCAATAGAACTGTCTACATAAGCAAATTACTTTTAATAAGTAACCAACAGCATCTTGTCTTGTCTGTCACTGCTTTTTATTTTTTACTTCTGTGAATATCTGTATCACAAGAACTATACTGTTGTCATCAGTATAATAAAATGGATTCCCTTAATTTTCACTCTAGTTTGTATAAATTATTATTTTTTGTCCTGGTGAAAGCAAATAGGAACAAATAGAAAGAATGTATGACCCTGTGAAATAGGCTGTGCATTTATGCGTGTGTCTGATTTTACATGTGTATTATTTTAAGTCATTTAAATGCTGTTATTTTCTGCACACTGTTACACAATCTGAGACTTCAAATAACTTTTTCAAATCAATGGGAAAAATGAAGGTGGCAAGATAAGAAGAGAATTAATTTTTGTTTAAACATTTTTCAAGCAACAGCAACTCTTCATACTGGGCTTTTCAGTCTAATATGAATACATAGCTTTAGAAATGTCCTAGATACATACCATCCAGTGATAAACCAATGATAACACATCTTCATGTCTCAGTAATTGTTAATAGGGATGTAGCGAACTGTTCTGCGGCGAACTTGTTCGCGCGAACATCGGCTGTTCGCGTCCGCCGCAAGTTCGCGAACGTCGCGCGACGTTCGCCAATAGGCGTTCGCGTCAAAATCGTTCGACCATTCGATCATTCGATCGCTAAAATCGAACGATTAAAAATCCTACGATCGTTCGAATCAAACGATTTTCGGATGTTCGAAGTTCGCGAACAGTTCGCGAACTGTTCGCATTTTTTGCCGGTGTTCGCGAACGGCGTTCGCGAACACATACTCGGCGGTTCGCTACATCCCTAATTGTTAATGCAAGTATAAAATAAAAGACAATGATAATGTTATTTCAGACCTCTTTTATTTCTCTATAGATATTTCAGACAAGCTAGTCATTACCACAAGTCTAAAATAGTTGCATGTAATGGAACTTCATAGTGCAAAATACTACTTTGTTTAAAACTAGTTTCAACAAGAAACTATAACCCAAACAGTGACCCATATCTATTCTATACAACATATTTAATTATTAAAGATGAGCTGACATTCAGGGGCTGGTTTATTAATGTTTGAATACAAATGTTTACTTTAATTTGTAGTTTATTTAGCTGAAATCATAAATTCGAGACTTTTAGAGAATTATTAAGCTCAAAGAACTCTAAAAGCTGACACATTCATGTAGAAGTCAGTTAAGAGTTGTTCTAGGCAAAATATAAGCATTTTTTTTTTAATTTCAAAGTTTGTAGACCCATTGAAATTAGTAGAATACAAATTGAATGCATTTGAGTTTGATTTGATCAAGTGTTTTAAGATTCAAATTAATAAATAAGCAAAAATCCAAGTGTGGCCAAATTTCAAGTGTATTGGAATGAAAATAAACCTCTAAAATTCACAAACGTGATTATTTATTTTGATAAATAGGCCCTTTCTACATATGCAGTAAAATACTTTTTCTGATTCTACATGGCCATCATTTTATTTCTTTGTGGGGTACCAAATATTTTGCCCAGTAAATTAAAATCTTCTTTAATTCCGTCCCTCATTTGTGTAGATACGAGCATTGAGTAACAAGCTTGACACATGCAATTAATCAAATGTCAAAATTATGCAGACCATTTAAAAAACAAAGTAGATAGATAGTAGTTGCCTTGACCCCATCTCATTTCCCAACACCAGCTTTAATTTTCCATTGAACCCTTTCAATTTAAATATTTATATTGTCAACTTTTCCAGCTTTAGCAAAGGTCACCAATGAGTTCATGTTGCAAAGCACTGGAGATCTTTTCTATTATCATAATCCTTGATATTTCTGCTGATATATACCATTGATCTCATATAGAGAGATATATATATATATATATATATATATATATATATATATATATATATATATATATATATATACACAGATATATAATGTTTTCTATACACAGATTTAATTTATCCTGGCTCTCAATAAATGCCTTGAATTATTCTCTTAAATTTTACTAATTGTAGCACATGGTGATCAACAAAAAAACTCACATAGGTGTCCTCCAGGGCTGATTTTTTTTTTGTACTGTACATCACAAGAAAATCGCCTTCTTAAAACTTTCCACGACCAATCTTCCCCGAATGCCTCCCCTCGCTCTGCGCCTGGCTAAAATGAAAAATCGCCTGCGCTAATCACATGCGGCGATTCGTTTTCCGAAGTCACCCGAAGTTTCCTCGTGAGGCAACTTCGGGCGACTTCGGAAAACGAATCGCCGCGTGTGATTAGCGCAGGCGATTTTTCATTTTAGCCAGGCGCAGAGCGAGGGGAGGCATTCGGGGAGAAAAGTTGCGGCGATTAGTCGCCAGGCGACTAAATCTCCCCAAATTGCCCAGTATGTCCCAGCCCTAACTCATTGCAACAGACTACATGGCACTGATAGGAGTTTCCAGATTCACACAACCACTACACACAATACATATTGTATATTTTTTCTTAAAATAATACAGCAGTTGTAAATGCTAAACAATGAAAACTGAACTTTTATTGTTATTTTTTGTTCCAAATTGTGTTTAGTCAAAGTTTTTGTGAAAATTTCCCACAGACTACAAAGGTCATTTTATCTCTGAAAAGTGGAAAAGTTTCTCTTTAACATGGTTGGTTGCTTCACAAACAGTTTTTGCCTCTCTGCTCTAGCAATAGTATGATTTCTCAGTGGGAATTGGTAGTGTATGAAAATGTTACAAAATCTGACCGCTTCATGCCTAAAGCAGTGGTTACTGCATGACTGCCATGCAGTGAATCGGCACATTTTGAAACATAAATGTTATTTATATGTCATATTATAAATTTAGATTATGCAAATAAACATACAAAATGATATCTGAACTGATGTTGGAGTCTAGAATGAATGGAATTGACTGTAAATAGTAGTAGCTAATATATTGACAGGGAGGTATATACCTTGCAAGAAGTTCTAAAGATTTCCTCAGATAAAGACACATTAGTAACACTTATAACATAATCAATTTTGGTGAAGTGAATCGGTTACATTGTGGTTTGTTTTTAACCTTCTGTTTGTTATTAAGTGTATAATAATGATTAACTGTTTAGCGTGGTACTTTAGTATGTATATATATATATATATATATATATATATATATATATATATACATATATATATATATATATATATGTGTATATATATATATATATATATATATATATATGTGTAAAATATCAAAATGTTCTACAATTCAAACAACTATATATTTTTCTCATTTAATTTATATAGTTTTTATACAGCTGGAATGAGATTAGTATTTCTAATGTGGGCTTGTAAATGCACATATCAGAATATTTACATGATTTAATATGTTTAAAATGATAACATGGGTGCGGTGAGGAATTCTGTAGACAATGAGGTAGTAGGCATAGTAAGGGAAAATGTGAAAGGACCACATGTTTTATATGCAAAATTATCATGCTGATTCCTGTATTAAATATATGTTTGCAAATGCAAGGAGACTGACTGGTAAAATGGGAGAGCTGGAGGTTCTTGTGCTGGAGGGGAAATATTATGTGATTTGGTGTTGCAGAAACATACTGTACATATTTATTTTACAGTGCTGCAAAGTATGTTGGCACTCTAAAAATACATGTTGATAATAATAATAATAATAATAATAATAATAATGATAATAATAGTAACATGGCTGAATGAGTCACATGACTGGGCAGTAAATATAGTTCAGCTATAGTTTGCTTTGGAATGCTCGGAATGTATAGCAAATGGGCAAGTGGTTGAACCACTGGGTAATAGTGACCATAATATGATCTCATTTAATGTCTAGTGCAAAAAAAAAAACAAATATACACTGGTGCAACAAAGTCCCCGAATTTCAGAAAAGGGGATTTTAATTTCATATAGGAACAGTAACATCAAAAAATAAAAGTATTCTAAAGAAATTCAAATATAAGGTACTGTTTATGTGCAATGGTAAATGTGCTTACTTTAGAAAAACTAGTAATGTATATATATATATATATATATATATATATATATATATATATATATATATATATATATATATATATATATATATATATATATATATATATATATATATATATATATATATATATATATATATATATATATATATACACTGCTGTATAGCCATGGGGGCAACCCTGGACGGGGTGCACCAGCCCCAAACCTGGGAGCTAGACCAGGAGGGTCTGAAGCTCCTAAATGCAAAACCTGGACTTTGTGTGCTCGCGCTATGGACAGTTCTGGGAGTTATAGTTCAGCTGCGGAGGATAAAGCAAGTTGTGTGCTCGGCTAGGAGGGCTTGGAGCCTTTGAGGATGTCATCACATGGATGCCTGTTCCAGCTCTGTGTGAGCATTTAAGCTCTGTGTGAGCCCCCATGTGAGTCTGCCTGTGGGAGGGTAGAGGAAAGGAAAGGATCCAGCATGTCTCCTGTTGTGATAAGGCTTTGTGTGTGCCTGCCACGTGGGAGCAAATACCTTGTCCAACAGGAAAGGTGTCTGGGCAGCTAGTGCTACCTGGGAACAATGGTGCTCTTTGGGGAAAAGGGACTGAGACTCTTTGTCTGCCAAAGTAGTAGTGCAGGACTTTACGTGGCAGGGAGGTGCCAGGATGGGACTGTCACAGGTTCCCCACAGGTACTTTGCCTTTAATCTTGCATAAAGTTGATATTGTTATACAGCACTGTGTGTATATATATATATATATATATAGGTGGAGGCACTGCCAAGAGAAGAATTTCCCAGTACTCTTTCACCTTGCAAAGGGGACTCAGGATCTAAATTGGTAAGACGGTACAACCTTGGCAAGAGGGTGGCCAAGAGGGTTTTACACATCTATAAGCAGATATTTTATAAGATTTTCTTTAATTGATGATTTAACTGCCTGCCATAATTAATTATTCTTAGAAAGTTTTTCTTTTCAGTAAAATGGAAAGTTTTGCATTTGGATGTGCTAAAAATTTGAACAAAACACAGGAACAATTGTTGGATTATTATTTTGTCTTTTTACTAGTGAGACAAAATGTACATGAATTATAGTGTAGTCTATGAAAAATAGTATAAACGCTACATAATTAGTACATAATGCCCAATTTTTAAATTAAGAAACATTTTCTAAAGAATCTATATTCTTTTCTGCTTAGAGAGCTAATCCTAAAGTTGTTGAAGTTGAGTTTCTGTATATTTGTAGAGATATGTTACTCTGAATCATAAAATGTATTTTTTTTTTTTTTAAGAAATAATAGTAATTGGCAAGTACAGGTATGAGAGATAGTATCTGGGAGCCAGTTATCACTGCATTTCCCATCAAACAAACCATTCTTAATTTTATAAGGATTTGCTTTTCGTCTCTAATAATTAGGACTTGCATTTGATGATAACTAAGCTGGCAATAATCCATACGGAATATCCCTATTCTTAAAATATATATATATTTAAATGTAGTTTTTGTTGCCTTTAAAAATACCTCATATCCAATAAAAAACAAATTAGGGGGCAAATTTACTTATGGTCGAATATCGAGGGTTAATTAACCCTCGATATTCGACTGCCAAATTGAAATTATTCGACTTCAAATATCGAAATGGAAGGATTTAATAGTTAGATCGAACGATTAAATCCTTCGTATCCTTCGATTTTTCTTCGACCCAAAAAAGCTTAGAAAGCCTATGGGAACCTTCCCCATAGGCTAACATTGACTTCGTTAGGTTTTAGGTGGCGAACTAGGGGGTCGAAGTTTTTTTTTAAAGAGACAGTACTTCGACTATCGAATGGTCGAATAGTCTAACAATTTTTAGTTCAAATCGTTCGATTCGAAGTCAAAGTCGTAGTCGAAGGTCGAAGTAGCCCATTCGATGGTCGAAGTAGCCAAAAAAAACATTCGAAATTTGAATTCTATTCCTTCACTCGAGCTAAGTAAATAGGCCCCTAGGTCTTTTGGAGAATTAGTTTTTGTACTGTGAATTTATTTATTGTTCTTGCATAGGTGTAAGTATGTTGAACTGTATTTTGGTGTAGGTATATTGTAATTCTGTTGTAGTGATAATAAGCTATTTTGCATATGTGTATATACTTTGGCAAACCTGCTACCCTTTTACTCAACTATACAGAATCATCATCATTTCATCATCATTTATTTATATAGCGCTGTCAAGATAAGCATTGCTTGAACTGAACTGTAAGCTTAGAAAATACATGTTTCAAGTTTCAGCACTTTGCACAACTTGTGCAAGTGCTTCCAAGTACTGTATGAGAAGTCTAAATTAGCCAGTATACTATACTATAATCTCATGTGTTATTTTTATATGTCTTGGAGTAACAATATAGAAATTTCAAAAGCTGGTGATGAAATGTTAATTGACTTTTCTGTGATTGCATGAAAAAAGTAATTAAGGCAATATGAAACTAGCTTAGTTCTGGAAGGAAGAAAAAGTCAGTTCAAATTAATAGATTGCAATACTGGAGCACAGATGGGCATTGCGTGAAAAATCCTCTAAAATCACAAAATAACAAAAACATGCAAGTTGCGTATACCAACGTCATAACAAGAGGTAAATAAGTTAAACTGATAATGTTTATTTATTTATTTTTTCATACAGTATATACACTACAGCTAGTGATGAGTGAAATGCATTGAAGTCAAAGGGCGGCAATGGGCGTTTTTCTTGTGGCAACTTTTTTGTCTCAGTGACTTTCTTGTCCAAATGCATTGAAGTCAATGGGTGGTTTTTCTTATGGTGACTTTTTTGTTTATTTATAATAATAATATTATTTATTAATATTAACACGTATTTATAGAGTGCCAACGTATTGTGCAGCGCTATAATGTAAATGTGTTTATACAACTAAATCACACGAATTACATAGGTAGAACATATGGAGTTACATACATCACAGCCAATACCAGTACAAAAGGGTTTATTCTGAAAGGTAGCGTAAGCCAGTGCAGGGCAGAGGAGGGCAATTCAAACTGATAATTATCTGGCAAATCTTACTTTCTTCAGAATCTTGAAAATGGACATAAATTGTTTGCAGAAGTTGGCATTCAAAGTCATCCTTCTCCCACCTCCAATCATGGATCTCCACCAAGGAGCAATCTGTCCTCTCAATGGAAAAAAGTTCCTAGACCCTTTTTGCGATATTGAGTGACATTGTAGGGCCCACCATAGCCTTCTAGCTATCAACAAGACATTTCAAAACCAGGCTGGTTGGCAACAGTTAATAACCATACCTTAATTTATTAAATTTTTTATCTCTTCAATGCACACCCAGGTGTTACAGCACATTTGTTTAAGATTCTTTTTTTCACACAAGACTAAACCTACTGCTATTTCTCTGTTCTTAACAACATGAAGTTCCACAAGTTAGCTAGAATTGCTCCCACTGAGCCCACTTTAGACTTCCTTTTTTAGGTTGAGGGATTTGTTAGGCTCCACATCAGAAACATTCCCATCTAGAGAAAGAGAGAATTGCCAGTCTCCTGACTTGCAATTGCTATGGTTCTAATATTTGCAACTCTACAAGGGAACCAGGGTTGCTCCCACTGAGCCCACTTTGGACTTCTCTTTTATGGTGAGGGATATGTTAGACATTATGTCAGACACATTCCCATTTAGAGAATAATTGTTACATCTCCTGACTTGCAAATGGTTTGAATATTTGCAGTTAAAACATTTTTGTACTCCTATCTTACATCTTACAATTTGCAAATGACATCCACTCACCCCATTCAAATATTTGCCACATAGGGGTTTACTTTAAAAAGGCTTAACCTCTGTTATAAATAAGATGCTGATTTAACCCAGATTTTAAACATAATAATAAATGCACCTGAGAAGCTTTTAGGTCAGGATATAGACAATGAGACTCTGAGTTTTATGTGACAATGCAACAGAATGTAATAATTCTGCCGCACACCGGTACTTTACTTTAACTGCAATGGTGGTGCTGGTCATCCGTAGACCCGGCCAGGTCCCCTGGCAACAGCGATAAATTGTAGACAGAACCGCACACACTCAAGTAAACGTTGAACTACTGGTGGCATAATAAAAGGGGCATCTTCCCCGACTGCATTTAATTGAGTGTGTGCGGATCTGTCTACAATTTGGCACAATGTAACAGAAGGCATTACTTGCACCAGGCAAAAAGAGAATATTTATAAGGTTATCATGTATTGGTACCATACTCCAATCAAACTACATAAAGTATTTCCTGTAGTGCCCCAGTGCTGTTGGAGCCCTGGTTAATCTGTTCTGGCACTTTCATGCAACCATTCTGGGATGAAATACAATCACTATTAAATTCTATTACACAACTTACTTTAATCAAAGATATATTTTCCCTATTACTGGCCAACCCCTTTTAACAGTTCTCAAAGCAGGCCCAGAGGCCGGTGAACCAGGTGCTCACATTTCTATTGAAGAAAGATTTAATATAGTTCCAATTTAAGATTGCTTGTGCCTTGCAAAGAAACCCCATGCAGGATTTCCTTAAAGTGATACTGACACGTTCCTATAAAAATCATAGGAACGTGTGAGTATGATGAAAATGCTGCACACAAAATATTTCCCGTCAAAGCCCACCGCAAAGCCACCCCCAGCCCCGCAAATGCGCACTCACCCGACCCTCCCACCCACCTAAAAGATCTCTTCAACTGAATTCAAATGCTGACTAAATTTCTTCCGGGTTGCTTCACTGATGCAGGGCTGGGGGCAGCGTGAACCTTCCATTGGCTGATTTCATTTCACAACAGGACTTCAGCCTATAGAAGGATCGCTCTGATCGCTACAGACCCATCTCTCTGATTAATATAGATATGAAGATTTATGCAAAAATGATAAGCAATAGAATCAAAACCTACTTACCAGAATTAATACACAAGGACCAAAAGGGTTTTGTTCCTAAAAGAGAAGGGAAGGAAAATGCATTTAAAATTATCTCTTTGATTAATCAGGCTAAAAATAAAGATATCCCATCAATCATACTTACCACGGATGCCGAAAAAGCCTTTGACAGGGTGTTGTGGAGATTTCTGAGGGAAACATTAACCGATTTTGGATTTGGCCCAGCTATTATACAAAGAATATTTGCTTTATATGATACCCCAACTGCCAGAATTAAAATTAATGGGATATTATCTCCTAAAATACAAATATTTAATGGAACAAGACAGGGATGCCCACTTTCACCAATCCTCTTCACTTTTGTAATGGAAACCTTATTGGCACACATCAGGAAAGACTCTGACATATCCAGCATTATAGTAAAGGGTATAGAATATAAATGCATGGCTTTTGCAGATGATTTGTTTCTATATATTACAAAACCACACTAAGTGCTACTGAAAGTAATGGACTTATTGAGAAATTTTGGAGAGCTTTCTAATTTTAAGGTTAATTATAATAAGTCGGAGCTATTGAATGTAAATATATCTGAAGGTAGAGCTAATGTAACAGAATTTCCCATCTAAATTGGCAAACCCATCAATTACGTATTTAGGAATTAAATTAAGGACAGATACAGGGAAACTATATCAAGAAAATTACCTGCCCTTGATAAGTATTCTTCAGAAACTAATAGATAATTGGAAAAAACTTTTATTGTCATGACTGGGGAGAATACAAGCTATCAAGATGTTTTTTATGCCCAAACTATTATACTATTTTCAAGTAATGCCTAGAGCAATACCTCAATACTTCTTCTCCACAGTCAAAACAATGATATCTAGGTTTATATGGGAAGGAAAGACTCCCAGAATAAAATATATAGTATTAACAGCTCCAAAAGAAAAAGGAGGGGTAGGACTACCTGACCCTTACCTCTACTATGTAGTGACCCATTTAGTACGAATTTGGGATTGGTGTGATAGAAATAAATCAAAAGACTGGTGTGAATTAGAAAAAGACATAGTAGGATACCCTATTGAACATAATTTATGGACAGAGAAAGACAAAATACCAATTGAACTACTACAACACCCCTTAGTAGGCACTACTTTAAATATTTGGCATAAAAATAAGGTAGAATATGGGTTGACAAGAGTCCCATATATATTACAAACTTTAACACAAAATCCAGAATTCCAACCAAGTATGGAAAACAGGGCTTTCAGTAGATGGGAGACATGTGGAACTAAAACCACCAAAATAAGAAATTTAATTAGAAATAAGAGATTGATCCCCCTAGTAGAAATGCAAGATGGGGTTCACATCCCAGAGATAGATGGGGCTATATCCAACTACAAGGGTTAATACATTCGAGTCTAAATACAGATTGGGAGAGAACAGAAACGCCCTGGGAATCAATAATTACTTCTCAGAAAGAATTTAGTAAGCCTCTATCTAACATGTACAAGCTACTCATCGAGTCCTACCATTCTAGTTTTGATTCACAATCCAGAGATTGGGGTAAAGATTTAAGGATTGAGATTTCAGAGGATTTATGAAAAGACATCATTAAAACAATTTATAGAACCTCTAAAGCAACTAAACAAGGGAAGCAGCATACAAAATGCTCACAAGGTGGCACTATACCCCAATGAAACTTAAAAGATTATATCCGAATAATTCAGGGGGATGCTGGAGGTGTCAGGGAGATGATGGTAACCATACGCATATTTGGTTAACATGCCCAATGTTGCAGCAATATTGGGAAAACATAACTGAAGCCGTAGGGAAGATAACAAAGAACAAGATTAAGATAGATTATCGTAGTGAGATAATTCTTAATTACAGTACGACACAAAGAAAGTACTAACAGATCCACTTACTCTGCAATTATTACAATCTGCAAAGGTGCTAATCCCTAAATGATGGAAATCAGTAGATCCACCAACATTTAGAGAGAGTGGCTGATAAAAACAGAAGAAATAAGACAGATGGTTATTACATAACCACAGTGAAAATTATTGGGAAATATGGTCACCTTGGGAAAATTTCATTAAAACTTTAAATCCTTAAGGCACAATAACAAGTTATATGGAGTGTGTTTAATTAGAGGAATAGCTTGTTGCTAATTGTATTGGAATTTGATGTTATCACCAGTTTTATGTGAATCTTATGCTCAGTTATCCCCTCTATCCACTTCCTTCCCTTTTTTATTTTCTGTACCCTATTCCCGAAAAATTATATAAATAAAGAATTTAAAATATAAAAGTAAATAAACCACATACATTTTCCCTAGGACAGCTACAATTGACTTCTAAATTACTTTACAAGCTTTTAGATGCCAACGTTTTCCATAAAGCACTGCGTATCTTGACAGCGCTATATAAATAAATGATGATGATGATATTTTGTACTTCATAAATAACAAAAATGTCAAAAGTTTTTTTTAAAACAATTTTGCACAGTAAAAAATAAATGTTTAGACATTAATAAATCAACCTCTTAGACTGCTCCATAGTTAATAAAACTTGTGCTTCTCTATCTGAGAAAATATGCAGATTAGTTTGAATATAATAAAAAAAAATCATGAAAACCCAGCAAGAAAAAGCAGCAAAATTTAATTAAAATCTATGGGAAAATTCTCTAACAATTTTATGTTACAATTTTACTAAAACATTCCTGTTTTTAAGCCTCATTCAAACAATGTGATTTGGGATGTGAGAGGCAATTTCAGGTATAATACCCCCAGAACTCATAGCAGGATGGCACAGAGGCAATTTCAGGTATTATACACGAGAACCCATAGCAGAATAGCATAGAGTCAATTTCAGGTATAATACCCCCAGACCCCATAGCAGGATGGCACAGATGCAATTTCAGGTAGAATAGTCCCATACCCCATAGCAGGTTGGCACAGAGCCAATTTAAGATATAATACCCCCAGAACCCGTAACAGGATGGCACCAAGGTAATTTCAGGTATAAATAAATGCAAACTCATCAGGAATTGTATACATGCATTGTAAAAAGCTGTAGTGACTTCTCTGTCTTGGCCATATATCATGCTCCAATCTTACCCATTGTGTCTCCATCTCCTCCATTGTTGTGAGCTCAGATTTCACTTCCGCGCCCCTCAGTTATTGCACTTTTCCTTCTCCTCTCTCTGACTTCAGCCTTATTTAATACTATATTTCACTGCTCATTTTCCATGTGGTGCCCGTTTTATTTTCCCACCCATAATTTTTACATAGTGCTGTGAACTTCCAACCAATAGCCTTTTATTTATTTAATTTTAACCAATCACATTTTAGCAGGCATTTCCAATCTTTAAAAAAGCCACTTTATGTTTTTTTTCCTTGCAGCCAATGATTAATATATGTGAAGCACTAAGATTAGCATACATTAAATTATATAGTTACATAAGCAATTTAATTAACTTGTAAGCTCAACTGCGGGCCAATATGAGGTGTAAAATGGTAAGCTTTGCCTCCCTGCTTGACTGCAAGAAAAAAAACTTAAAGTGGCTTTTTTAAAGACTGGAAATGCTGGAATGCCTAAAGCTTACAATCTAAGTGGGTGGATAACATAGAGGTACAAATGGAAGGATAACAGGATGAGATTTATTGCATAAAAAATATGTTTAAAAAATGACAAAACACCCCTCAAATGTGAGATTCTATTTATTTTAAACGATTATTTTAAACATGTAGTTTTAACCCATCATTCAAATATTAATAATGAAAACACTGTAAAACCCCACTTATTTTATTAAAAAGTTAATTTTTTTTCCTGTTTGTATTTTATATTTCCTTGTTTTGCCTATACCAGAGGTGTCCAAACTTTGTGCAACGAGGGTCAGATTTGGTGAGGTAAAAATGTGTGAGGGCCGACCATTCAGCCTGACATTCTTTGAACCATTACCATCATTTAACTAACTTAAAGCGGACTAATTTAAGCCGTAGCAGTAATATTTGGGCAAATTACTGCTACGGCTACGCGATTCCTGATTGCTCTGTGCTTAATTTCATAATTTCATGATGGAGGCTGAGGGGCGGTGTAAATTTAAAAAAGTGACGCTATTGGCCCCTGGGCCTGACTTTGGACATGCCTGGCCTATACTTTATGATTTATTTTTAATGTTTAATTTTCTATTGCCTCAGCCCAAGTTCATTATAAATACTAAAATATTATACCAATCCATCAATATGACCCTATTTTTTATGTTTTCTTGTGCCTTCTCTTTTTTTTGCCTCTTTATCTACCTTATTTGTTTTAAATGAAAGCTATACCCCCAAAATTAATACGTCAGCCTCAGAGATCACCTTATCAGAAACACTACAACTCTAACTGTAACAGCAAGAAGTGTGGACGCAAAAGACAGAACAATGTCTGTTAATTGGCTCATGTGACCCAGCTTGTATGATTTGTTTGATTTGTTTGTGTGCACTGTCAAACATAGGATCGCAGAGGGATGGCAGTTTTCTATTTATGATCACCCAATGGCACATACTACTAAAATAGTATATTATTATGAAAATGTTTTTTTACATGAAGCAGGGTTTTACAAATGAGCTGTTTTATTCAATATATTTTTATAGAGACCTACATTTTTGGAGGTGTATAGTTTTCCTTTAAGCTTTGCATTTTTTCAAATTTTTCTGCTCTTTGTTTTATGTTGCTCTTCTCTTCCCTTTGGTTCTCACAATATACATTTCTTTATGGTGAAAATACTCTAGAGAATCTTCCTTACTTTAAATGTATAGGGAAGACACACCAATGAATTTTCACTTGAGAATTTATACCAGATGAAAATTCAGCACATTTGTCTCACTAAAGCATACTTACACTTTTTTAAAATTGAGATGTGTTGTGAAAATAGGAATGAAGAATTGGGATGAGCTTTGGTTAGACTAGGAGAAAATTCACAGTGTAGAAAATATGCCTCGCTGTCCTCTGTTATTCACTTCTGGTTTTCCCCACATTACTTCTCTTGTATTTCTACATTATTTATCCATTCTGTTTTCTTCAAACCAGTGTGTTTATATACACTGTAGCCTGAACTTGAGTCCTGGTATCTTTTTCATACATAATCAACTGCATATTATATTCATCATTAATACAAAAAAATGTATCTTAAGAGATAAGTGATGCAGGTAATTATCGAGAAAAAAATGCTTGGTTATATATAATGTAATCTCTATTTTTGGCTCAATAACTGCCTTCCAGGACTAGTATCAGTAGAACACGGGTGGAAGAGTAAGGTGAGGGTGTTGTGCAACTACATCTCTCTTACATCTATGCAGAAAAATAAGGACAGAGGGCGCCAGAGGTTCTTGCAAACAATAGAATAGAAATGGGGGGATGTAATGTTTCGTTTGCACAAAAAATGTTCATAAACACCTTTGCGAACGTTAGTCACCATTTTCTCAGTTTTTGACTGATTAAAGACCTTAATGACTTCCTCACAACGTTTGCGACCAAAATGCTTTTGTGAACATTCGTAGTGTATGTAATAACATTTTGCAAAGTTTTGCTCTTTGCGAATTTTATTACATTTCCATACAAAGTGTTTATTGAACATTAACACGGTTTACTCACACAGTTTCTTGCACAGTTTCTTGAGGCCAGTGGTACAGGTAACATCACATGCAGAGTGTAACACAGGCTGACACTCCCCTTTGGACAGATTTGGTAGGAATTTCATTTCACCTCTGCTAACCACACTCCATGGTAGCCTGGATCATCTCAGGGAAAACCTCTATCCTGATTCCCTTTCCACTGGATCCCTACACTACAGGCAATATAGCCTCGTAGAGATACCTCCAAAACTGCCACTCCTATGTTGGAGCTCAGAACTGCTCTTTTTAGTTCAACCCTAAACTAGAGTATACTGGTATGGGAGCAACGCCTGCCACTATCTCATTCACAAGGTACTGTACCCCGACTTTAATTGTGCCCAAGCCCAGGCCCAAAGCAGACATCCAACTTTTTCTAAATTTGAAGGCCAATAGGAAGTGCCACTCCTTTCCCAACAGTATATCAAAGTGAGACAGGGAGTGGTCACCCCACCGACTAACCAATAGCATCCATATGCAAATTAACTTACTTAGATACATTCCCTACTGCCCAGCAGCTAAGGGAGCTGAACCTGTAGGGGTTTAAAGCCCTAGGTGTTATTAACCCTTTGGGTCCCCACATCTATTTTAGCTTTTTCCAAAAAAGACAAAGGTTTTTTTTTTTATGCCAAATAGTCAATATAAGTCAAATAACTAAATTTCATTTTGCACATCTTCTTTTATTGTTATTTTTGCTTCACTATGCAGAATTTTGTCAGCTCATTTCCAACATAGTATAACTCTGGTTTATCAGTACTTGCTGTTGAAGGGTTTTAAGGAAAATAATAAGCAATATGACTGTTCATGTTTCTATTATATACCATTACAATGTTGCTTGATATCATTTGTTAAATTGCATTCAGTAGTCCATTATATTGAATACCATGAAAAATATAACATTCTAAATGCAATTCCCTTCATAAAGAAAAACAAGAATTAGATGTCCAAACATATATCCAGCTGAAATAAAATTGAATGAATTTAACTACAACTATGCAAGAGACAACTATATTGAGCAATGGGCTAAATATGCACTCACCATTCCCTCTATTCTTCTAGAATAGGAATATTTATTCATGGAAAACATTTTATTTACTTCTACAATACCCCAGTTGTTAAGGTAGTTAAAGCAGTATACTGTACAATTATATTTTGAAGAATGCCTTGTGCTTTCATGTGTCCTTGTGTATATTCCTGCATCCTATCCAGGTGTTTTTCTGCTTACTGCCTGCCTTTTCCTTAAATCTGTGTTCTTATTGCCCTTCATGCCTCACAAATTCTTATTTACTGTCCCATATCTTAAAATGGATCACTTATCATTGTTCCCATTCACCACTTAAATAAATAAATAAATAAATAAACAAACTGTGTATTTCAGAAACATACCATGAAGTTTTTTTTTTTCTTTTTTGTTAGGGCAGTGTGTATTAAATAAATTGCAATTCACGATCTAGATTACAGATTTTTCTTAGTTTTCCCAATCTTTGCATACTTTTTCTAGGTGACAAGACTGTATGTGAAGTGATGCTCAGTAATATCTGGTACAAATGTCAGAGTTCTGTACAACATGAACATTTTCTAATATATATGCAGATTTGTAAAATGTTATTCTTGCTATAGCTAAAATAAATTTGTCTTGTTACCCACCACTGAATGGGAACATTTACAGACTTGTAGATTTTTGCAAAACAGCATGTAGAACAATTTCATGTAAGGATTTTTATAACAAATGAAAAATATTAAGCAAGTATTTATTCCATTCATATTTGCAGAAATCCTTAAAATGCATTAATTTTATAGCTTGTACAGTTTTTTTTCTCCAGTGCCCACAATGCTATGCATGGTAAGCAGTTATGGCGAGTGGTGTTATTTCTGAATCTCTTTTGTTTTACCATTTGTACAAGCCTGAGGGGATATATATCGTGGACGGCAGATATTTATCTCCCGTCTTTAGGTTCTGAGACATCCATTTAAAGGATGACCCCTTTATGAAACACAAGAGGATTAACCAGCCAGAGGTTTGGACTGGACATCCAAGGGGTGTTTTAAGGGAGTGAGCAACAGGCGTGCAGAGAGAATAGGAGCTGCACAGGGGAAGCTGCCTTGGATTTTTCTGAACTTTCTGAGACCAGAGTGTTTAGGTCTAATAACAAGTTGGAGATTTTGCTGCGATGCTACTTACCTGTGGCATTTCATAAGAGAACAAGCCTGTTTAGTCTTTGGGGTTACTAAATGCTAAAGCTGCAGCTATTTCAGTTATTGTTGGACTTTCTGTTGCTCAGTGAAACTGTATTTTCTGTTGCCACTGATTGCTGCTGGAAGCTGTTTGATTTCAAAATTAACTGACTGTTTCCTTTCACCTTGGAGTGACCTGCATTTATGGTGCAAACCTCGCTGTGATCCCCCAAACCTACACACCTTCTAATGCTGCATATAAGAGTAGTGCTATAATATATAACTACAAACAGTGGATTCTTTGGCAGGAATGGGGATTATAAGGCTCATTTATGAAGCGCAATTCCCATGGATTTACATTGAACCTCACCAGATTTTACTTGCTTTTTTCTGTTGATGAGTTTTTTAATACCAACTATTCAAGGTAAAGAATATTCTAGCGTATATTTGTGTTTGTGTTTTTTTCACCATAAGTTTTCTCAAATTGTCTAAAACACAAAGTTGATAAATTGTCCCTTGGTTTCCATAGTTTCCACTTCTATTGGGATTAACTTTAACTGAGCACCCCCCTTGTTTATTGTTACTTTAGTTTCTGAGCCTTTGTTATTTGGAAGAAAATGCTGATATATGTGTGTTTAATACCAAATGTAGAAAACCCTTTGTCCATGATACCAATGGGGGGTTGGTGTTGACAGGTACTGTAGATGTCCCCATTAATTCTTCTGTTCTTACTTATAACTATATTTAGTGCAGTTTACAACTCCTTTATACTGTACAACTGAAGCTACCATGGTCAAGTCTTAAATACACATTTTTTAGAGTAGGAAAAGAAAATATAATCTGCCTTTTAATTAATTTGACTCCAGATTACAGTCATCTGTGCCCAGGGCAGCCACCAGGGGGGACAGGGGGGAGAGTTGTAGGGGGCCCGAGGGTAAGGGGGACCCGGCCACGCCACACTTAGAGAGCTGCTGACTTCGGGAAGGAATGGATGTTTAAGGGGCCTCTAGCCACCAATTTTCTCATAATGTGGGGGGGGGGGGCTGGCCACCAATTTTGGCCACCAATTTTTTTTCTCATGTGTGGTCCTAGCTACCAATATTTTTTAAGGGGGGTCCTGGCCACAAATGTTTTTTTATGGGGGGCCCTGACCACCAATATCTTTTTTTTTTAACATGTGGGAACCCTAGCGACCAATATTTTTTTACTGTGTGGTGGTGGGCGGACCTGTAGGTGGGGCTTGCGGTGGGTGCAGCCCAGTGGGCCCAGGAAATTTTGTCATATGGGCCCTTGCGATTTCTGTTGGCGGTCCTGTCTGTGCCTCTCTAAATGCCTTTTTATAACACTAAACACAGAGGGGTGTATCAATTATTATTTATTTATTATATTCCATGTCAAGTGTGGTGTAATATAAGAAGTCCTTGGAAAACTGCAGTTTGCCACATTTCTTACAGCACGTGGAAGCTGAATTGTAACTTTTACACCATCTTAGATGGGCGTAGCACATTCATTTCAGTGGGCATCATTAGATCTTATGTTTTACTTTAATTAATCACATTTATTTTAAATGGAGTGTGCTAGGGAATAATGAACTTAAGAAAAATAAAAACATTGGGAGTCATGATACAGCAAAAATCTGTAATTGTTTTACATTTTTTTGGTTAGGTATGAAACCTAGTGATGGGCGAATTTGCGCCATTTCACTTAGCTGAAAAATTCGCAAATTTCATGCGAAATTCGCAAAACAACAAAAAATTAGCGAACCGGGACCTTTTTTAGACGCCGGCGTCTGTTTTCGATGCCGGCGTCCGTTTTTTTCCTAAATCTTTTTTGATGCCGGCAAATTTTCACGGCCGTTTGCAAATTTTTTCGCCGGCGGCGAATCGCACAAATTCGCAGCAGATTCGCACCTGGCGATTAAATTCACCCATCACTAATGAGACCCAATTTTATTTGGAGATATCCAATTGTGGAAGTAAAGGAAGGAAGTAAAGATATCTCCCATCTATATCTGTTAAAATGTCAAATTCTTGAAAGGCTATGTTTTTTTGAAATATTGGCTACTCCTTTAGCCTTGTGATTTAGAGCATTGCTTAAAACCTTAGGGAAGTTATTGTTGTCCCCTTTTAAAGTGTGCTTTCTAAAGTATTAGAATTTAGTAGTTATGCAGTTTTATAATCAACCAACTCTTTTTTCAGGTATATTTAAGCTTTGCCATTTCATGATCATATTTTAAGAGTATGCATCTATTAGTATCTCTAATGGGCCATTAAACCTTAATATAATTCAATTAACATCAGTCTCAGTAGTGGATATGACTGCCGTGGCCCTGTTTTCACATGAACCATAAGCATTCAGTTCTAAAAGATGTTTTGTTGCTTTTTGGAGAAGTTATTTTACATTGTAAAGCTATTTCTGTTTCAATTATAGCAGATATAGGGCTGGAGATATATTTGGGGTTTACCACTATAGCTAGTTCTGATAGGTATAACTATGCACAGGTTGTATCAACCATGAGTATACATATCATCTAATCTGTATGTTAACTTATATTTTAATCACTCACCATTATTAAAGCTTCTAATGTGCTTTCTATTGCCCTATTTCTTGTCTTTGTCTGTGTTATGCATGGGTGAAGTTCTGATTTTATATACTGCCTTCTCTTTAAAAGAGCTTTTAAATTGAAGAATAAAGTCCATGGCATAATTTTAGTAGAGTAGGGGATTGATGTGAACAACCTGATGCTCTGACAAGGAAAGTAGAAGGATTAGTAATCTTGGGTGTTCCATCCACAGAGTAGGGTCTCAAGTGTACAAATCTAGGGGCAAAAGTATTATAGTCCTCCTGGGTTTCTGCAGATGGGATTACTGACCCCTGATTTGGGCAAGCACCTCTGGGAATTCTGTTCATGAGTAAGTGTTGAATAATTTTACAGTATCAATCCATCCCTTCCTCCACTAACTCTGTGAGGCCCATCCCAGAGATCAAGAGTCACATGTTTATTTGTGGTTCACAAATATCCACTTCTATTTAACAATTGGGTAAAGACTTTAAATTGCACTTCGTTTTTGTATCAGGACAAATTTTTCACCGTTTCGCTCCACCGAAAAATTTGTGAATTTCCCACAAAATTTGCGAAACGGTGAAAAATTTGGGACAAATTCGCCCATCACTAGCAAACACAGAAGCTAGAAAAATGGGAGGAGAAGACTAAAAGGCTTCAATAATGTAAGAAAATTATTTTTCATACCAGCTCAAAAAAAAAAAAACCCTGGCACTGAAAGTAAAAGAATTAGAAGAAAGAAGCTGGTACGAAAAATATTTTTTTTACATTATTGAAGCCTTTTAGTCTTCTCCCATTTTTCTAGCTTCTGTGTTTGCTAGTGATGGGTGAATTTGTCCTATTTCGCCGAAAAATTTGCAAATTTCCCTCAAAATTCCCAAAACTGCAAAAAATTCTCGAAAAACCGTGAAATAGGAAAGTTCCTGAAAAAATCGTGAAATTCGAACGTTTTCACAAAAAAAATCTTAAAATTCGGACATTTTCACTCAAAAATCGTGTAATTCAAAGGTTTTCACTCAAAAATCGTGAAATTTGAAGGTTTTCACAAAAAAATCGTGAAAATTAGACATTTTCATGAAAAAATTGTGAAAATCAGAAATTGACGCGGGCGAATTTTCACCAGCGAATTTTCACAGGAGATTTGCGAATTTATGCACTAGTGGTGAAACGCTGGAATTTGCTGTGAATTCATGCCAGATGAATTTATTTGTCCATCACTAGTGTTTGCCGATAATGTGGGTAAGGTAATCTAGTAGCTTCTTTCTTACATATCTTTATTGCTCAGCTTTCAGCCACAACCCACCTCTTAATTAAAATGTAACTGTTTTAAATTATTTCTAACCACAATTAAAAACAAATAAAATGAAGGTACATATTAAAATTAAAACCTCAGCTACAGATTATAGTTTATTCACAATAATTTTTCAGTAATACACACTGAGAGCAGTTTTACAGAAATGTGTTTAGGTTAAGTGTTTTCTATAATTGATTGCTGGGATTTTCTGGATAAAGGTTCTTTTATTTGGATCACCATTCCTTAAGTATGTTAATAATGTTTAAACATTGAGAAACACAATAGGTTTGTTTATTGACAATGTGGATTTATGCAGCTTGATTATTATCAAGTAAAAGGTACCATTTTATTAGTGACAGGAAAATGGAAATATGATTTGCCAGCTTAAAATGAACATGTGGATTTCTGTATGATACTCTACTAGTATTGCACTATTGGTTCAGGAGTGTTGTTACTACCATGTGAGTGAACCGGTTGTTAAACCCATATTTAAAAAGTAATGTAATGTGTATGTAAGGATGAAGCTAATGATTATTGTTTCCATTTCCTTTTTTTCAGACTCTTATGTTTAAGCATTATCTTCACTTCATAAATTGAAAACTTTACTGAAGCATGCAGCAATGCTGTAAAATCTCTGCC
This sequence comes from Xenopus laevis, assembly GCF_017654675.1. NCBI lineage: Eukaryota > Metazoa > Chordata > Amphibia > Anura > Pipidae > Xenopus > Xenopus laevis. The sequence goes on from NC_054378.1 coordinate 95,837,535, forward strand.
TATCTTCCACCATTTCCCCTTTCTGTTTTGATTATTGATGCACTTTTCCAGCATTCACTGCAAGAAGATAATAAAGTTTATTAACTGTATTTCTAAGCACTGAAATGCTGGATCAATAAACTGGAACTTCTTATCTGCAGAGAATATGAAAATCTTATTTGCTTTGTACTTAAAGAAATAGCATCAATAAATAATGTGTTTCACACTTTTGTTTGCATTAAATATAGTTAGCTGGTAAAAATTACCCTGTTTTTATATCTAAGATTAGATTACTGCTTGGTTTTGTGTTTCTAATATGGCTTTATCACATTTCAATGACTTTTAAGGCTCTTGCAAAGGTGAGCCATCCCATTATGGCAAGCATTTACATCTGATCTTAAAGTAATTGCATTCCTTTAATGTATTTTTCTTTGTAACTTAATCTGCAGATTTGCAAATTCTCTTCCTGGAGCAGATTGATGCAGTTCTTTTTCTAAACATCTGAACAAGTTAAGGAGGGTTTTTATTGACCAATGCAATATTATTATTAATTAGTTTTGAGCTGTACACCATAGAATTACCAATAGAAAGAATATGATTCTAAGTCTGAACATGCATATAGAGCAGCATTCACAGTAGTCTGATATTCATTCAATAGATATTTAACCTTTTGTTCATTATTTCCATTATACCCTTTAAAACACTGATTCATGCATAGTTGATTACATTTTCATTGGTTCCAGTTTCGGTTTTGTTCATGCCAAGCAATAGCTGACATCACTTGTTACTACTGCCAAAAATGTAAAGAATAGAGTTGGATGCCAGGGGTTCTTTGCAAAACAAAGCTTGAGCTGCCCTTACTAGCTAAGCCTCTCTGACTTAATCTCTCTAGAAAGTGCTCCTCCTACAAGGGCTAACCTGTACACTGGCTTCACCTCATTCACTGGTGGACCGGGACCCCAACTTCACTAAAGGGGTTGTCCCTTTAGGGCCTAACACTTCTGGGGTCTTGTTGACTCCAGGCTCAGTGGATCAAACATCCAGGTCAACTGCATATACTGCAACTACATATAGTTTGTCTTTTGTATGTGTACTGAGCTGTCAACTTTCCAAATGTAAAAGCTGGTGTACTGTGTGGCTCATGCAGTGCACCAACAGAAATATACAAGTTTGTGACGTCACTGGATGTGACATCATTGGAAGTTACCTCGTGCATACATGCAAGACTTCATCTGAAGCCGCTGAACTGCGCTGCTCATGCAAACTTAGCTCCATTGATGTCACTGAAAAATTTTGCACATGCACACTTGCTGCAAACCGTCAGAAAACATCAGAAATTGGGGGAATGCATATGAGTGACAGGAGACCTGGGGACAGAGACAAAAAACTGGCAAAAAATTTTTACTTTGCATTCCCCTAAAGATTGTGCCAAAAGGAAACACTTAGTCCAAGGAAGGGAGTAATTCCCCATTACCTGGGTCACAGTATGACCCAAAGCTATCTCAGGTTTGGCCTCTAGGTGGTGCTGTGCTATAATATATAATGCCCGAGCCTTGTGGGCTCAAAGAGGATTCTGTCAAAAGCTGTTGCTGGGGCGATTTGCCTGAACTCTCCTACGTGGATTTGAGCCTTCCGTGGAGCAATCATTAGTCAAGATTAGTAAAGGGTAACTAGATAGGAGTGAAAGCCAGAGGGTTTAAAAGCTGCTTTTTTATCACTGTTTGTAACATGCACCAGAGGAAGGACCAGATGGGTCCGAAACATGTAGTGCGATAATAAAAACGACACACTTTGCAAAGACTCTCCAGACTTCCTTATTCTCTTATGTTACTGAGGTGGAGATGGCTACTCCATTGGTCTGTGGAAGAGTCTGACAACCTGAAAAGCTAATGGTGGATCACTGAGAAAACCATTTCGAGTTACAGATTAGGGCTAAATATATTTAGCAGTTTTTGGCTCCACTAATGAGTGATAGAAGGGATTAGATCCCAAGGGCATTGTTATCTAGTCATGGAACCAGAGACAAGAGAAATAGGGAATGAGACAGAATCCTCCTGGGATTTCCATAAGAAGTGTCCTCAGAGTAAACAGGAGAACCTGGATAGTGAAGAATCTACAGTTGATCTGCAGTGTGAGTATGTATTGACTACAACAACATGGTTGCCCTCTGATCCCCCATGTTGGTCTGTATTAATAAATCAGTTCAGTTATTGTTCAAAGGATCACTGGCACCCATTGTTTATTAATACCAAAGCACAGTGGGGCTCATTTATAAACAATGGGGAAATTTGCTGCAGGACAGTACCCCATAGCAACCAATCAACAATTAGCTTTTTTCAGATAGCTGCAGGTTAAACACTGAAAGCAATCATCTGATTGGCTGCCATGGGTTACTGCCTAGGTGCAAATTTGCCCGGTTTTTATAAATGACCCTTGGTGTGTAATACCCTGCCTCCACACCGTTGCAAGGACTTAATCCTTGATGATTAAGATCTCATCCAGTACATATTTTGGTGTAAAGCTACAAGTTGGAGCCACGGTGCCAGTCATTTTACTGTAGCCTTACATATGTAATATGTCTGTTCAATGTATACACCCATTACTTATACAGTGCTACAGAATATGTTGCAACTTTACAAAAATGTGTTAATAAAATATTCTGAAGGGCTACTGATTCAAACTTTTGGTGGGTTGGCACTAGGATTTAACAAAGCTTTGATAAACATATATTCAGATACTGAATGGAACAAAATAAATTCATTTTTGTGACAAAACTGACAGTTTGCAAGCATACATCAAAATGATTTCTCTTTTCTCTGTAATAATAAAACACTGCCTTGTACTTGATTCTTACTAACATATAATTAATCCACACTGGAGGAAAACCAACCTCATTGGGATCATTTAACATTTAAAGGGCAAGTAAACTCCATAATAAAAATTAGCACAATAAAAGAAAACATAATTCTAAGCAACTTTGCAATATACATTCATTACACATTTTCTATGGTTTTAATGGTATTTGTATATGTTTTGCTATCAAAAGTAGTGTTTGTCCCTTTCTATTTTCTGTCCTGATGGCAAAGACTGTTGATACAATGTAAGACAAGGCAGCTGATTAACAGACCTGTCTTTACCGGGGAACTAAGACTTTTGCAACATTGTTTAAAAAACAGGCATTAAGCAAATGATGCTTTGAATAGCAATCATTTTTACAAATAAAAGCACTCAACATTTTTAATGAATGTATATTGGAAAGTTGCTTAGAATTATATCTTTCTTTTATTAAGCACATTTTTATTTTGAGATTGACTTGCCCTTTAAATTACTTTTTAGTAAACTAAAAATATGGTAATCCAAACTATAGAAATGCTAAATGCTTTCTTGTACAAAAATCTTCTAAATGATAACATCGTTTTTAAGACAGCTTTGTGTAGTTGTTATGGTTGTGTTTGGCACCACTAAAATACAAATGCAAATTACATGTATGGGGCCTGTTATCCAGAATGCTCAGGACCTGGTGTTTTCCTTATAATGTATTTTTACATAATTTGGATCTTCATACCTTAAGTCTACTAGAAAATCATGTAAACATTAGATAAACGTAATAGGCTGGTTCTGCTGCCAATAAGGATGAATTATATCTTAGTTTGGATCAAATACAAGCTACTATTTTTTTTATGTTTATTATTACAGAGAAAGAGGAAATCATTTTTGAAAATTTTGATTATTGGATAAAATTGAGTCTATGGGAGAAGGCCTTTCCATAAGTCGAGCTTTCTTGATAACAGGTTTCTGGATAATGGATCCCGCACCTGTACTTTAAATATATGAGATTTTATTTTGATTCCTAAACTACTAAAACAAAAACATGAATATAAAGGAGAGAAAGCTCCAGCAGTATTACAACAATTGAATTTTAGCGAGGGTAGTCGAAGAACCCAAGAAATGTGACCCTTTTAAGACCAAAATGACCTTGGAGTTCTGTCACCTTAATGACTCCTCTGACTCAATACAAGGGAGAACCATGTCATCACCACAGCCCATTGTAAGAGGGTGGATGCTAATTCTTATATCCGTAATGACAGTAATTATCTGTAAGTGTTTGTCAAACATTACTTCTGAGAAAGGTTTTTAAATAAGGTAAATCGTAAGGATCTAGTAGAAGGTGGTCTTGTGGAAGGTGTAAGTACTGACGAATATAGAAACATAATTTTGCCTCTTTACAGATCCCTGGTAAGGCCTCACCTTTGGGTCCAGTCCTTAAAGGCATAGGTCAGTGTAAAAATAAAACTGCGTAAATAGATAGGCTGTGCAAAATAAAAAATGTTTCTAATATAGTTAGTTAGCCAAAAATGTATTGTATAAAGGCTGGAGTGACTGGATGTCTGAAATAACATAATAGAACACAACTTACTGCTTTTCAGCTTTTCCTGCTTTTCAGCTCTCTAACTTTGAGCTAGTCAGCGACTTGAAGGGGGGCCACATGGGACATAACTGTTTAGTGAGTTTGCAATTGATCCTTAGCATTCAGCTTAGATTCAAAAGCCAACAGTTATGTCCCAAGTCCCCCCCCCCAAGTCTCTGATTGGTTACTGTCTGGTAACCAATCTGTGGAAACCAAGAGGGCTGCAAAGCAGGAAGTAGTGTTCTGCTCTATTATGTTAGACATCCAGTCACTCCAGCCTTTATACAATACATTTTTGGCTAACTAACTATATTAGAAACATTTTTTTTATTTTGCACAGCCTATATATTTACCCAGTTTTAATTTTTATACTCAAAAATTCCTTTAAGAAGGATAATAATGAGCGGGTGTTAAATAATTATTGGAAGAACAACACTACTTATAGTATGTGAATTCTTTTTTCAGGGAGCATTTCATTATACACAGCTTTCTTAATTTTCCTCAAGAGCTTTTTAGTGGAGATCAGGACTTTCCATCCTCACTTCTTTTTTCAGTCTAATTGACTGAAGTGTGAACTAAGAACCTTTCCATCTCATTACCTAAAATAAATAATATCGGTTTTTTTCCCTCTAATCTGGACAAGGATAAATTGTCTTGCATATTTTGATAACATGATTTTATAGCTATTTCTAGTTCAGCAATTAAAGGCAAAACTGAATTAGAATGTATAAGTAAATATATAAATGCATAACTGCTATTGAAACGAGTCTTCACTCAATTACAAAATGAACATACATCCACAATAACATTTAACATATGAAGTCAATGAAATAAAATGCTGTTGGGTGTTATTATTGGGTGTTATTATTGATAAAAAATAGAAATTCTATATATAATCATGTATATTGCCACATGATCTTGCAAATTCTTTGGATTAAATAGTTTTGACAGGCGTGCTAAATAAATTTTTTTATAGGACCTGATACTGTTAGCACCTTCTATAAAGGTATTTTCACAGCAACTATAATGATTTCAGGTTCATTACAGAAGGCATCAGCAAAAGATCAGTCTTATGAATGAATTAATTTATTAATGAATGAATGAATTAATTAATATTATGAAATAATTATATATTTAATGCTTTTTTTTACTCCAAAGCTTTTCCATGTGGTTTAGAAAATTAAGTGTCCAAAAGAGATCTGGCTCTCGCACACCCTTGTAAGAGGTAATTATAGTGCTGTCTGGTGCACAATGGTAGAGGTTCGGCAACCCCAAATCCAATCTAGAAGTCAAACAATCCAGAGGCACGCAGAACTGATGCAAGCAAGGAACACCTTGCACGTTTATTGCGGAATAGCAGTGCAATGTTTCGGGGTCAGGCCCCTTTGTCAAGCATCATGTATCATGCTTGATAAAGGAGCCTGACCCCGAAACGTTGCACTGCTATTCCGCAATAAACGTGCAAGGTGTTCCTTGCTTGCATCAGTTCTGTGTGCCTCTGGATTGTTTGACTTCTAGATTAGAAAATGAATTGTCATTTTGTAAATAAATGTAGTGAGTGTTCTTTAATGAAGGCATTAAAGAACATACTGTAAGAGCAGTACTAGCATTTTCAGTATGCTAAAATAAATGCATGCCAACAAAAGTGGAAGGTTGGAAATATTGTGTCCAAACCTAATAAAGAGGGTTCATTTCATAGTGGTGAGCGAAATTTTTGATCAAGTTTCATTGCAAAAATAACACCTATAGGGGCAAATTCACTAAGATGCGAAGTTGCGCCAGGCGCAACTTCGCCGCACTTCGCCAGGCGTAGTTTCGCAAGGGCTCCGCAAATTCACTAAAATCCGAAGTTGCGCACAGGGGTAGCGTAAGGTTGCGAAGTTGTGCTAGCGTTGATTCGCTATATAAAGCGAAGTTACGCTAGCGAAGGCTAATTTGCATACAGCGCGAAATTCAAATTTCAATGGAGGAACACGTATCTGCACTACAAATGCCTAGAAAACCTTCAAATCAGCAAATAAAAATTGTATTTTGCCCTACACATGTGCCCACTGTCTAGGTAAGTTGCCATGAGTCAGGAAATATAGGGGGGAGGAAGGGGAGCCCCAAAAAATTTTCGATCTTTTTCAGCCTATCAGCCATCATGTAGAAAACACGCCAGCATTTTTTTGGGACTTAGAAAAAAAATTTACTTTTTTTTTAAACAATCCCTATCTACTCTATTGCGCTTCGCCAGGTCTGAGGTGGCGAAGGAAGTCTAGCGTAAAAGGTAGCGTTCAGTACACTGCGCAAGTTAGTGAATTTGCGTAGTTTCGTCGCTAGCGAAACTTCGCCTGGCGTAAGGTTGCGAAGTAACACTAGCGAAACTACGCCAGCGTTCGTTAGTGAATTTGCACAGTAGCGAAAATGCCAAACGCTAGCGAATTAACGCTAGCGTTCGGCGCTTCGCGGCTTAGTGAATTTGCCCCTATACTCCAATGGGTAATAAAAATTGTCGCATGTTAAAAAAGATTTGTTGTCTGTCAAAAAAATGTCGTCACTCATAGAATGCAATGCATCTCGGTGAATTTTCATCATTTTGAAAAAAAAAGTGGTCAGATTCACCCATAACTTTTCATTTGTTTGAGAAGAAAGAAGCAAGATTGATGAAGAGCCTTGATAGCATTCGACCAACAAGTTTTGCTTGTCACTACCTCCCAATTGATGACAACATGACAATAGCTTACAGACTATTTTGTTTATCATGATGCTTTATTTATGTGATGTTTAGCCATGGATATACATGCCAGTTTCCTGTGTTTTCTAACATAAAGGTCATGTGCAATGACACCTTTATTGTAATAATTCTGTGTTTATTTATACTTCTGCCTTTGAAGCCATAAAGACTCATTGTAATGAAGTTTGAGGTATTCTCCTGAATATGGGCAAATACCCCAATATAGTATGTACATGTCTCTTTAAATTTTGCCCATGAGAATTTACAGACATTCATTTATTAATACATATTAATACATAGATCATAACTCTTATGCACAGTGAGAGTGGAAAAAGTAGTAGCAGGTAGAATTAAACAATGTTCATGTTTTAAAGCATGCCACTAATGTTGTAATATGTAAAATACAGATGAAGCCACTTGGATTTGTGAGTTAAATGCGTCATGACTCAGGGGTAATTGAAGAAACTGTGTTATCTTAAGTCATCTTAACTCATTTAATGCATTTAACCTTTTCATTAGCATACCAAAGCTCCATTGTTCACAATGGTGAATGCTTTAATTAGATGGGTTGTTGTGACACAGTTTTCTGTGTTAAATGAGATAAATGGGATATCTGTGTTTAGTTATTCTGTGTCAAACAGACAAACCAAAGTGGCTGCATCTGTAGGTATGGGATCTATTATCTAGAATCCTTTGACCTGGGGTTTTCTAGATGAGGAGCACCATGTGTTAAGAAAAATGCAGTCAACATGAATTTATGCCAAAAGGTTATTATCAACATTTAATAACTGTTAAATTGGACATCATAGGAAATAGCATGCCTCTTGTATTTTGATAATTTTAATGCCATACATTTTAGCACATTTAGGATCTTTTTTTTTATATGTTGGGTTAAGCCATACTGAGGCTGATTTACAGGATGTGTATACAAAAAACATTCAATTGAACTACAAACTAAAAACAAAAACACACCATATTTGAGTGAGTAAAGCCTTATTTGACATCAATATTTTTTTACTGTACTGCCAAATTTATTTTTATTGATTTATGATTATTGTTAAGGTTAGCACCATGCTCTGTACATTTCATAGAAAGATACATAGCATTAGAAATACTCATCTACAGAAGGAAAGATGTAGTGTACAGAGGTTGAGTTGAAGACATTATCTTGGTCGGGTCTAGAGCTTTGGGAGCCAAAGGCAAACATGAGTTATGATTGCTGTTAGGTTTTGTGTTGATTTTGCAGTTTTGTTATTATCTAGGGGATAACTTAACTTGCTATTGTACTGTGACTGATGAAACCCTGCCAATGCATGCTTAACAGTTGAATAAGTTTTGTTTCATGATTTTAAAGAAGCCAAGTTAGTGAACCATTCAAGTAAACTGATGCTTTTTATGATCATTCCTAAAGTATAAAAAATCTTTAAAGTATAGAGATATGACACATTATATCATGCATTAAAGAGAAACCTTGTTTCATCTGAAATTTATGAGATAAAAATTAGACTATTCATCACATCATCATCATCAAGCTGCACCACCTACTGACTTTTTAATTAACAAACTCATACTGTCTTTTCTAAATTTAATTTAAATTAATGATTTACCTACAGGCATAATTGGGTTTCATCATTATCAAGAGCAGTATCACTTCTAAGTCAATAATAGAAACCTCATAGCTCAATCTATCACTTGTGCACAGTTTTATATGACAGGGGCTGCATTCAGAATGGGTAGGTGGGGTAGGGGAGCGCAGGAATTTATAGCAGATTTCTGTGAATTCCAATGTCACTAGTGACGTTTCATAAAGAGAAATAAAAACATTTGCATGATAATTTAAACTTTGGGTGCTTTTCATTAAATCTTGTTGACTGGTGTGTTTTTATTCCATGTCAGGTCAGCAGGCCAAGTAGCGGAGGAATCATCTATGCATAAATTTGTCCATTGGTGACAATTCTATAAGTGAAATAGCTTCCATGAATATCACTTGAAATAATTTTTTGTCATTATTATATATAGCATTTTTATTGTTTATTCAGTCATTTTTTTAGCTAGAGACTAACAAGCAGACAAACATCCCAAAGCTGATAACACTCAAAATTCGATCATTTAGGGTTTTCATAACTGCAGGAACAGAAGGCCCTCAATTTTTTTTGTGCAGCTGCAGAATTTGCCGATCTTTTCTTACAAATTGTCATGGACTGCAGATGAACTTTCAAGTTTAAGCTATGTACTTTTTGTGAGTGCTTCATACTGTTTTATTCACAATCTGAACCAAATACTGAATTGCAGATTACATATTTTAATTGCATGTGAATGCTCAATTTGCTGCTTAAAATACTTATTTTCGAGCTATCAAACTAGTCTTATGCCATTTTCACAAAACATGTATCTGAATCATTTCACCATATTGTTCTTGCTGATTTAATATAATAATAAATTTAGTAGACTGTAATAATCTAAGGTTCTGACAGTTCTAAAATAATTTAATTAATTGGTATTACTAAATACTCACGTACATATTTAGGTTTTTAACTTTTAGTCATATATTAACACTAGACACAAAGTCTATAACTATTGTTTATCAAATTCTACTGCCCATATATAATAACAAGAAAACTGGTCAGTTATATTGAGCAGTAAATCTGAGAGTGCCAAGCCAAAAAATACACAAATTGGGCATCTTTTTGTTATCTGTATGACACATTCAACTTAATAAGTATTTTGCCCAGAATAAGTATTTGGCCCAGATCTGAACAAAATCCCTAAATATCACCCCTCTCAAAATAGTTTGTATCAGGGAAAATAATTTTTCAAACTGTAAAATCTTCATTAGACACTACGTGGCTGATTTATTAATGCTTGAGTCTCTGGACTGAGCAATCTGTTATTGAAACCACACTTGAATTTAGGAACACGTGGTTTTAGTAATTGATTGCTCAAGCCTGGAGACTAAAGGTCGCCATAGACCCACAGATACTATCATACGAATCGAGGATTCGTATGATTTTCGGATCGTGTGTGGCGTGTGCCGACATCTTTCGTCTGGCGGAGATCGGTCGTTTGGTCGATCGGTCAGGTTTGATTTTGACCCGACCGATCCCGCCAGAACCCAGGGCACATCGTAATTTGATTGTTCAGCCATACGGCCGAACAATCAGATTACACCCAATATAGCCATGTTTGAATGGCATATCGGGGAAAGATCCGCTCGTTTTGCGATGTTGCCAAATGAGCGGATCTTTGCATCTATGGCCACCTTTAGGCATTAATCAATCAGCCCCTTAAGATTCAGTATAACTGGGAGATATACTTGCTACTACTTTTGTGTAATCAATTGGTGTATTTACATTTTGAAATTTTGGGGCTCATTTACTAACTAACCATACAGTACATGATATTGATTGTTACTGTGATGTGTAGGGGGTACATAGGGTTATGTTCCCCTATGGTCTGAAAATCCCACATGGTTGGAAATCCTCTGCTGTGACCAGCTAAGTGTTGGACATAAATTGGATATGGGGTGGGATTCCTTTTTCCCCCAGTAGTGATGAGAGAAATTTTTCGCCGAGTTGCACCACAAAAATGATGCCCATAGACTTCAACGGGGGAAAGAATTGTCTTGAGCCTGTCTGCCACAAAAGCTGCCGAGTTACACCCCAATGGTGCAAAGATTACCCACATCTACCATTACACCCTTAATATGGTGTGTTTCCCTGCAACATCCACAGAAGGCACTGACACTCTTAAGATCCCCAATACCACAGTTATTACCCAACACCCCTAAATAGAGGATATGAATGTTGTGATTGAGACCAGTCACCTTTTGTTTGGTTCACTAATCTGAAATCTGTCTATAAGCATATGACATTTGCGTCGGTTTTATTTATTTTTTTAAGCAATTTCTTGATATATTACTTATTTTAGTCATGCTTATTAAAGGTTAAGTTTTATTCTCTTCATATGGTGGGAACCTCTGACTGATAGAGTGAGTGGTGCAAACTCATGGGTCAAACTTTTCCCTTTTTTGTGTCCTCTAATATACTTGTAAATAGTGTTGGGCAAATTTCTCATGTTTCACTTTGCCGAAACGGGAGAAATTTGCGAAATTCTGACGCCCATTAAAGTTTATGGGCGCCTAGAATTGTCACCGTCGTCGGAATTGTCGTCGGCGTCAAATATATTTTGATGCCAGCAAATTTTTGCTGGCAAATTTTTGCAGCAATTTAGAGAATCTATTCGCCTGCGGCGAAACACGAAAATTTGCCGCAAATTCGCACTTGGCGAATAAATTCGTCCATCACTACTTGTAAAGTGTAGTCATGTCCAAGCGTATTTTTTCCAGAGAAAACAACACCAACTGGGACAGTCTACCCTTATAATTTAAATCTTCCATCCCTCTTACCAGTTTAGTTGCATGTCTTTGCACTCTCTCCAGCTCAAGTACAGTATATCCCTCTTAAGGATTGGAGCCCAAAACCGCACTGCATACTCCAGGTAAGGACTCACAGGAACCTATAAAGAGGCAAAATTATGTTTTCATCCCTTGAGTTTATGCCCTTTTTTATCAAGACAGAACTTTAACTGCTTTACTTGCCACAGAATGACACTGCCCAGAATTAGACAACTTGTTAACCACAAAAAACCCTAGAACCTTCTCAGTTAAGGAAACTCCCAACACACTGCCATTACATGTATAATTGCATTTATATTATTTTTGCCTAAGTGCTTCTTAACCTTGCATTTATCAACATTGAACCTCATTTTCCAGTTTGCTGCCAAATTTTCCAATGCAGTCAAATCACTCTGCAAAGTGGCGGCATCCTGCATGGAACCTATATTTCTGCACAATTCTGCACAATTCAGCAAAAATAGAAACAGTACTTTCAATGTCCACCTCCAGGTCATTAATAAACAAGTTGAAAAGCAAAGGACCATGTACAGAGCCTTGCAGTACTCCACTAAAAACATAGGTCCAATTAGAAAAATTTAAATTTACCATCACTCTTTGTAATCTATCTTTTAGCCAGTTCTCTATCCATGTACAAATACTATGTTCAGGCCAACATTTCTTAATTTAACCAGTAACCTTCTTTGTGGTACTGTATCAAATGCTTTAGCAAAGTCTAAGTTGATCACATTCACTGCCTTTCTAGAATCAAGGTCCCTGCTCGCCTTCTCATAAAAGGAAATTAAATTTGTCTAGCAAAATTAGCTGCAACAAAAAAGTAATGCGTATAAAAATGATCATGCAACAAAATTATTGACTTCAATCTGTTTGGTCAAAAAAGTTGCTAGTATAAAAATGGTTGCACGTGTAAAAAATTATTTTACGCCCATTTACTTTAATGTATTTTAAGATTTTTTCGCAGTTTCTCTAATTTTTTCAGAGTTTTGCAAATTTTTCGGTGAAGCAAAACAGTACAGATTCACTCATCACTACTGGCAAGATTTATTACGCATAAAGCCATGCTTGATAAATGAAAAGATACCCTTAATTATGATTTATCCCCTCAATAGAAGAGGTCTGATTGGATCAGTATAACTTATAACAACAGAGAAAAAAGAGAAAAGAAAGAAAAGAAAGAATATTAGGATATTGAAGTTTGATTGTTAAAATTGGAAATTGATTAATTGAAACGGACCATTGGGGTACCTGATAGAAGAGGGGTTCTTTTCTCTTTTTTTCTCTGTTGGCATAAAGCCATGCTGGCATAAAATTATAGTATTATGATTAGCAATGAAGTCCAGTATCTTATTCCATAATACTCCTTCGAAAAGCTTTCCTACTAATGATGTAAGACTAACCAGCCTATAGCTTTGAGGGTGAGAACGGGATTCCTTTTTGAATATCAGCACCACATAAGCAATAAGCCAGTCTCTCCTCACAGTGCCAGACCTTAATGAATCCTGAAAAAATAATTGAAGCAGTTTGGTAATTACAGAGCTAAGCTCTCTTAGTATGAATACCATCTGGTCCTGTATCTTTGTTTTTCTTAACATGTTCTAGTGTCTTTTTAATTTCCTCATGCGTGAACGATACAATATTATTTATATTACTGGGATTGGGACTATTAAGAAGGAAACCTTCATTAACTGGTTTCTCATTTGTGTAAACAGATGAAAAATAGCAGTTCAGAATCTTTACTTTTTTTCTGTTCTCATCAACCAGCTGACACACCCTCTGATATTAAGGGTCCCACTCTTTCCTGCTTAATTTTTTTCTATTTACATATTTAAAATATCATTTTGCATTATTTTTACTCCCTGCTGCAATAACCTTTTCCATATCGATTTTAGCTTGTCTGATTTTTTTTGCATGATTTATTGGCCTCCTTCTACCTTAGAAAAGTTTAAACTGTAACAGCTAACTTGAAAGCCTTAAAGGCATGTCTTTTCTTACCCACCTCAACACCAACAGTTCTGTCTAACTACAAAGATTTTGTTTTGTGCCAATGTTCCATGCTTATAGGCAGAACATACTGACAGTTACAGTATATTTACCGTATTAAGCAACATTTTAAAAACATCCCATTTTTGTTCTGTTTAACCCTGTAAAAATCATGTCCCACTTAATATGTTGCAGAGATGCCCTTATACTGTCAAAGTTTGCACATTTACAATTTAGTGTTTTAGTTTCTAACTTATAGAGTTGCCTCAAATCATAATCTCAAAAGAGACCATGTTATGATCACTATTTCCTAAATGCTCACCCACACAAATGGGAGAGATAAATTTGGTATTATTAGTTATTACAAGATCCAAAATAGAGTCATTCCTGGTCTGGCCAGTCATACATTCACTTTCATCGGATTCATTAAGAATTCTGTTACTTCATTACACATTTTAGCAACCATTTTTGCATCCTTTTTGACCGATTACAGACCACAACTACTTCCTTGCAATGTTTGTAACCAAACAACTTTTGTGAACATTCGCAGTATATGTAAATTAAATTTCACAATTACAAAACGTATTTTGTGACAAAATATTTAACAAAACTCCAGAGCAGATGTTAACGCTAACCTTTGCTTAGCAATGTAATATCTACTGGTGAGCAGCGCTAAACATTTGTAAAAGTGCCATTTTAAACATTGCTTGCTATTTTAATTACATCCTCCCTAAAATGGCTAAATGTCTTTATAATGGGCAAGTGCAGGGGATCCCTTTTCTTTGCAATGGGTTAATGCACTGGTGCAGATGAACCCATCTCTTACAGGTATGTGTACACAGCTGATTTTAATTCTGTTTTAAACCTGCAGTCGATTTTCATAATTTCCACCATAAGGCAACCAAGATTTATTTTATGTCAGCCTGCCCTCTGGGTCTGTACACATGGGTGCAGCTATCTGTACTGAATGCAAAGCAAACTGGTCTTTCTTAATTTCCTTTGCATTTAACTTAAAACACAGACTGAGATAAAATACATCTTGCAATGCCATGTGGTGAAATTTCTGAGTATTCACAACATGTCAAAATGAAAAGAAAAAAAATAAATAAACGTATATTGAAAAATTGCTTAGAATTACATTTTATTTCATTATGCTAATACATTTATGGAGAACCAATTTAATATGAAAAGGATACAATTATTGAATGTTTTGACTCATTTTTGACTCAAGTATAGCTAGGATAAGATTACCATAGGCTCACATCTGTTTCTTTCTCACATCTGTCTTAAATTCTTGCTGTATTAACCAGCCTTAAATGAATTAATGAAAAGGTATAACAAAGCCTGCTAGTAAACTTGATACTGGGACACTGCATAAATGTGGGAACTCATTTTTGACCAGAAAGCCAACATTTAAGTGAACTGACATAGTCCTAGTCTGAAAATTACTTTTTCATTGTAGTTTCTTTTCTATGAATTGTGGCGAAGGTGAGAAAGGCAATTTTGTTTTTGTGTTTATCTGTATAAAGCCCATATTACTTTTGTTTAACAGACAAATTGTGTTCATTTTCTATGTATAAATTATAACAAAATTTCTAAGGTACCAAACAAAAATAATACTAAATTCCTGATGCAAATTGAAAAGGCTGCTAGCTTGGGGGACATAATGGTAATGAGAGATTTAAATTACCCAGGTATTGACTGAAATCCAGGTATTGACAAAATCTTTTCATGAGCAGTTTGCTTATCTATTTAATTGGAGTGCTCTCCACCCATTCTTATTTGTATCTGGGTGTATGCCTTCTCAGTGTGGATGCATCCTGATGTCCTTGCTTCAACGTGATTGTGTCCAAACATCCTCACTGACGCATTTCACCTGTCTGGCTTCTTCCAAAATGATGACTGTATCCGCTAACTGGCTCTGCCAGTATTGTCCCATAGATTGCAAAACGTTATTGTTCATTTCTGAATCTAAAAACTTTATCAATTCCCGAATCTTTACAAACACATAATTCATCTTATGTTACTATGTATAATAAGCTGCAGAAATGCATGCACTTGTATACAATTAATCAGAACAGGCTATTTAAAAAGATTTGGGTTGGATTGCAGGCCACTTAATATCACAATTTTGAGACTTAATTTAAAAAGTGAGTCACTAATTTGCTTTTCATATTAGTGAACTCACTTTAGCAGTAACCTTGAATTTCAGCTAGCAAGCAACTACATTTACACAGTTCTGGAAACACACACACACAAAGTATATATATATATATATATATATATATATATATATATATATATATATATATATATATATATATATATATATATATATATATATATATATATATATAGAAAGGCAAAAGGAGCGCACAACCATATGTCCATATTCGCCCTGGGTGCCAGTCAAGGAATATGTAATAAGAATTGCAGCAAGCGACGGCACTCCTAGGAATTTCACCAAAACAGCAGTTTTGGTGAAATTCCTAGGAGTGCTGTTTTGGTGAAATTCCTAGGAGTGCCGTCGCTTGCTGCAATTCTTATATATATATATATATATATATATATATATAAATACATACTGTATATACACTTAAATATAAATTCATTTGTCTAATAAAAATGTCCTCTTGTGTTCGTATTAAAAATGATTTATTGATATGTGAACAGTTGTAATGAATAACTGGTTTCAGCTTCAGTAAATGCTTTTAAATGTACTCCTGAAATGTTCATTACAATGGATAATGCCCCTAATGGTTTATATTACAAACTGATCATAAACTGTAATGGCAAAATCTTTACTATACGGTATATCATAGATGAGTGTATAAATTGTCTGATGATTCACAACTTTAAGACTAATGAACTCCTGCTATATCAGTAGTAATAATTTACAAGTGCAGGTATAGCCTCTCTTGGAATAAAATTACTAATTATGGGAAATTATGGGAAGGTCATCTCCCATAGAGTATATTTTAAGAGTACTTTTTCACAATAATAATAATAATTATAATAATAATAATAATAATAATAAAACTAACCCCAAATAAATGTTTTTTTAGTAGTCCTAAAATATTGTGTTCCACATTATAGAAAAATATCTAGAAAACCTTAGGTCCCAATTATTCTGTACTGAATTCAGAAGTTTTAGGGGAATAATGAGGATAATCTTCCTCCTTTCATTTACCCCTCAACTAAACAATAAAGAGAGAGAAATGTGCATTTAAACCTAGTCATACATGCCCATGCCCTGTTGAACCCAAGGTTCACTACAGAATCAGTTCCTACAGGCCTCAAAATAGTCACATACTGTATTATGGTCTGTGTTATAGTCAAGCAAATTATCCCCACTGGCACTGCACACAAGACATCAGAGGGACAACAGATCAACCTACATCAAATCTGGCTGTTAGTTGCTGACCCACAAGCAAAAAACATAGCTGTTTATTGTAGATGTAGTGCACTGAAGATTCATGATCAGGTTCGAGAGTTCATTGATGTGACATGAGATTGCCTTCAGAACCAGATTTATTTACTATTTGTGGCAATGGGGTGACGAGGTTCTAACCTGATTTTTCTGGGTATCCTTGTAGACCAGTCCAACCCTGTCCACAGCCAAACCTTCGATCACATCATTCTTTTTAGTTTTTTAACATCATTTTTGTTCATATGCTAATTACTGCAGACTGCACAACTATATTCTGCCTAGTTTAAGATATTGTGTAAGGTTCAAATGATGTCATATCTGGTATCCAGTGCCACAAGTTTTGTTATAACTATGATAAAACATAGCTTTTAATTTGCAGTGTAATGGGGGAATGTAATATTTCTCATTAGGGCAAAAAACATTAGTGCCCAAGATTTCATTGTTTGCATCCTTTATGACCAATTTGAGACCTCAACGACTTACTAACAAAGTTTGCAAACAAATGGCTTTTGCAAACATGTGCAGTGTATCTAATAGAATTGTGCAATCACACAGAGTATTTTGCTTCAAAATAGTTAACAAAACTCCAGAGCAGTTGTTAACGGTAACATTTGGTTAGCGATAATAAGCAATGTAATATTCTCTAGCAAACTGATTTTACATTGCGAGCAGTGCTAAACAACGCTTATGATTTCTAGCACCATTGTGGGCACAACACTGATTTTTGCTTTGTGCAACTGCACTGCACCTAACACAATTAAGGAATGGATGCAACTGCACATGTGCTTTGTTGCAAATCTAACGCAATCGAGCCAAATTGAGCCAAAAAAGTCAGTCTGGTGTCAATTGTGTTTGCTTCCATCTTTTCATCACTTTAGGTGCAAGTGTACTCTATCTATTGACACAGGGTGCAAAGGAAACTCTGGAGCTACCACTTGTTGGCGGTAGCTCCAAAGTTCCCCTGCATCAATTTGTAACAGAAGGCAAGAAGGACTGAGCAGCGCCTAGTGCAACTACTGCATATGGAAGAGGCAAGTACATTTAATGAAAGTGGTACCATTTTAAAGTAACACAAATCTGTCAGAATGATTTATGAAAATTTGAAGCTGACAAAGATTTTTAACTGCATTTTACTTGTGTTAATGTAGCGCTATAATAAATTGAGTGCATCGTTCTCTGACTATAAGCTCAACTCCCAATACTGTGCTCCAGATGAGACCTTAATTCTTAGGGAGTAATCCCTCGCAAACGGAGTGGAGGCAAGGTGTAGTGTGACTGCAACTTGGTGCAGGGTGCAATAATTGGGCACCAGTGGTTCTTATAACTTAACCAATAAACATATTTACTGAACAAGAGCATCCACAAAGCAGTGTACATAAAGAGCAAGCAGGATCATTTATCAACAGTGGATAGTCATATACTAACAGCACCTTTGGTTAGTCTCTACAGGGATGGGAATGTGTACACAGCAGTGCTCGGGATACACCCAGCTTTCTGTCTTTTCCTAAGTGAAACCTAAGTGGAGGGGAATCTCTACATCCCTAGCTTTGTACACTAAGGGGCTGATTCACTATGGGTCGAATATCGAGGGTTAATTAACCCTCGATATTCGACTAGGAATTGAAATCCTTCGACTTCGAATATCGAAGTCGAAGGATTTAGCACAAATTCTGCGATCATTATTATTCCTTCGATCGAACGATTAAATCCTTCGAATCGAACGATTCGAAGGATTTAAATCCAACGATCGAAGGAATATCCTTTGATCAAAAAAACCTAGGCAAGCCTATGGGGACCTTCCCCATAGGCTAACATTGACTTCGGTAGCTTTTATCTGCCGAACTAGGGGGTCGAAGTTTTTTTTAAAGAGACAGTACTTCGACTATCGAATGGTCGAATAGTCGAACGATTTTTACTTCGAATCCTTCGATTCGAAGTCGTAGTCGAAGGTCGAAGTAGCCCATTCGATGGTCGAAGTAGCCCAAAAAAACCTTCGAAATTCGAAGTTTTTTTACTTCAAATCCTTCACTCGAATTTAGTGAATCGGCCCCTTAGTCCCTACTTCTGGGCAATTGGTACCCGGGATCATAATCCCACTCACAATCCTTGGAGGAGCCTCAAACTGCTCAGCTGAATAGCCTGTCCTAGAATCTGCCTAAGTTCTGCTGTAGCTTTGGCTGTCTGCTCAGGCCAGAGCTAACACAAAATGGACTCTGAGCACATAGCTGCCCAGGACTTTATACTTCAGCACAGTGCCATCTACTTGTCACTGTGTGAACACCAAGGGGCATAGCTTTAATTAGGATACTGAAATCAGTCCCCCTTCTAACTGTATTTTAGGATCCAGTTAGGCATCTAAAACACTAGGGGACTGCCTGCTCAATAATACTGGGAGACTAATTTACCAGTCCCCTACATTAACCCTTTAAGTGCCAGCAGAATTGACCAATTTGGTTACGCGAAATGCCAGACGTTTTTGAAACATTCTGTGCTCTCTCACTTTAGGGGCATTTTCTGAGGGGAAACCTATAGTTCAGCTAGGAAAACTATACATTGTTTTTTTCGGGAGAAACTGAGCTTTCTAAATCTGCCTGAGTTTTCTTGTATTTCCACCTCTGCAAAAAGATTTATAGTGCTAAATACAAAAAAAAAATGAAAAATTCCTATTTTTCACAATATATGAACTTATACCTGAAAAATATTTCATTTTACGCATGAAAATCCAACTGATTTGGAAAGCCTCATGTCTCTTGAACATGCCAATACCAAATATGTATAGTTTTAGGAAGATTTAGGACATCTGTACAGCAAAAACTACCGGCAGTATATTACCGAATTTTGAAAGCAGAAGGCAGAAAACGGCATACTTTTGATTCCAAGGCCACAAAATCCTGAAACAGTATGTTTACCCCAGAAGACCATATATTTTTGGAAAGTACACATTCTGCCGATTCCAAAATGGGTAACTGTGTCTCTCTACTCCTAACTACCAAACATCAAAGCTTGTCTGAACGTAGCGTTTTTTATCAAAATGTATCAAAATTTTGAAAAATCACTTCAAAGGTTTTATTTTGCTGCTCCGCATATCACACACTATATTAGATACCAAGAAAAAACACCCTGAATATGATTGCCAGGGGTCCACTGAACAGTTTGATCCCCATTGTGCATAGGATTACCAAAGTACCTGGCATTTAGAGACCCCAATATGAAGTTAGCACATCCAAATTGTCCAGGACTTTACTTCAGCTACTGAAAAATCAACACACTGACTGCATTTTTTGTGGGGTAAAAACACCGAAATATACGTTTACCCCCCAAAACCATATATTTTTGGAAAGTACACATTCTACCGAATCTAAAATGAGTACCCATGCCTTTCTGCTCCAAACTACTGAGTCGCAAGGCTTTCCCAAAATTGTCAGTTTTGGTGAAATATCTGAAAATTTCCTAAAAGCTTCAACTTCCCAGCACCATATCACCCATGTATCATTACATACCAAGAAAAAGCACCCTAAATATGATTGCCAGGGTTCCTCCAAACAGTTTGGTAGCCATTGTTCATAGGTTTACCAAAGTATCTGGCATTTAGAGGCCCCAAAATGAAGTTAGCACATACAAATAGTCCTGTGAGTAACTTGAGCTAATGAAAAATCAACACATTGACTGCATTTTTTGTGGGGTAAAAACACAGAAATATACGTTTACCCCCCAAAACCATATATTTTTAGAAAGTAAACATTCTACCGAATCTAAAATGGGTACCCATGCCTTTCTGCTCCAAACTACTGAGTCGCAAGGCTTTCCCAAAATTGTCAGTTTTGGTGAAATATCTGAAAATTTCCTAAAAGCTTCAACTTCCCAGCACCATATCACCCATGTATCATTACGTACCAAGAAAAAGCACCCTAAATATGATTGCCAGGGTTCCTCCAAACAGTTTGGTGGCCATTGTTCATAGGTTTACCAAAGTATCTGGCATTTAGAGGCCCCAAAATGAAGTTAGCGCATACAAATAGTCCTGTGGGTAACTTCAGCTAATAAAAAATAAACACATTGACTGCATTTTTTGTGGGGTAAAAACACAGAAATATACGTTTACACCCCAAAACCATATATTTTTGGAAAGGACACATTCTACCGAATCTAAAATGAGTACCCATGCCTTTCTGCTCCAAACTACTGAGTCGCAAGGCCTTCCCAAAATTGTCGGTTTTGGTGAAATATCTGAAAATTGCATCAAAGCTTCAACTTCCTAGCACCATATCACCCATGTATCATTACGTATCAAGAAAAAGCACCCTAAATATGATTGTCAGGGTTCCTCCAAACAGTTTGGTGGCCATTGTTCATAGGTTTACCAAAGTATCTGGCATTTAGAGGCCCCCAAATGAAGTTAGTGCATACAAATAGTCCTGTGGGTAACTTCAGCTAATGAAAATTCAACACATTGACTGCATTTTTTGTGGGGTAAAAACACTGAAATATATGTTTACCCCCCAAAACCATATATTTTTGGAAAGGACACATTCTACCGAATCTAAAATGGGTACCCATGCCTTTCTGCTCCAAACTACTGAGTCGCAAGACCTTCCCAAAATTGTCGGTTTTGGTGAAATATCTGAAAATTGCCTCAAAGCTTCAACTTCCTAGCACCATATCACCCATGTATCATTACGTATCAAGAAAAAGCACCCTAAATATGATTGTCAGGGTTCCTCCAAACAGTTTGGTGTCCATTGTTCATAGGTTTACCAAAGTATCTGGCATTTAGAGGCCCCAAAATCAAGTTAGTGCATACAAATAGTCCTGTAGGTAACTTCAGCTAATGAAAAATCAACACATTGACCACATTTTTGTGGGGTAAAAACACAGAAATATATGTTTACCCCCCAAAACCATATATTTTTGGAAAGTACACATTCTACCGAATCTAAAATGAGTACCCATGCCTTTCTGCTCCAAACTACTGAGTCGCAAGGCCTTCCCAAAATCGATGGTTTTGGTGAAATATCTGAAAATTGCCTCAAAGCTTCAACTTCCCAGCACCATATCACCCATGTATCATTACGTACCAAGAAAAAGCACCCTAAATATGATTGCCAGGGTTCCTCCAAACAGTTTGGTGGCCATTGTTCATAGGTTCACCAAAGTATCTTGCATTTAGAGGCCCCAAAATGAAGTTAGCGCATATAAATAGTCCTGTATGTAACTTCAGCTAATGAAAAATCAACACATTGACTGCATTTTTTTGTGGGGTAAAAACACAGAAATATATGTTTACCCCCCAAAACCATATATTTTTGGAAAGTACACATTCTACCGAATCTAAAATGAGTACCCATGCCTTTCTGCTCCAAACTACTGAGTCGCAAGGCCTTCCCAAAATCGACGGTTTTGGTGAAATATCTGAAAATTGTCTCAAAGCTTCAACTTCCCAGCACCATATCACCCATGTATCATTACGTACCAAGAAAAAGCACCCTAAATATGATTGCCAGGGTTCCTCCAAACAGTTTGGTGGCCATTGTTCATAGGTTTACCAAAGAATCTGGCATTTAGAGTCCCCGAAATGAAGTTATTAGCTGAAGTTACCCACAGGACTATTTATATGCACTAACTTCATTTTGGGGCCTCTAAATGCCAGATTCTTTGGTAAACCTATGAACAATGGCCACCAAACTGTTTGGAGGAACCCTGGCAATCATATTTAGGGTGCTTTTTCTTGGTACGTAATGATACATGGGTGATATGGTGCTGGGAATTTGAAGCTTTGAGGCAATTTTTAGATATTTCACCAAAACCGACAATTTTGGGAAGGCCTTGCGACTCCGTAGTTTGGAGCAGAAAGGCATGGGTACCCATTTTAGATTCGGTAGGATGTGTACTTTCCAAAAATATATGGTTTTGGGGGGTAAACATATATTTCTGTGTTTTTACCCCACAAAAAATGCAGTCAATGTGTTGATTTTTCATTAGCTGAAGTTACCTACAGGACTATTTATATGCGCTAACTTCATTTTGGGGCCTCTAAATGCAAGATACTTTGGTAAACCTATGAACAATGGCCACCAAACTGTTTGGAGGAACCCTGGCAATCATATTTAGGGTGCTTTTTCTTGGTACGTAATGATACATGGGTGATATGGTGCTGGGAATTTGAAGCTTTGAGGCAATTTTTAGATATTTCACCAAAACCGACAATTTTGGGAAGGCCTTGCGACTCAGTAGTTTGGAGCAGAAAGGCATGGGTACCCATTTTAGATTCGGTAGAATGTGTACTTTCCAAAAATATATGGTTTTGGGGGGTAAACATATATTTCTGTGTTTTTACCCCACAAAAAATGCAGTCAATGTGTTGATTTAGCTGAAGTTACCTACAGGACTATTTATATGCGCTAACTTCATTTTGGGGCCTCTAAATGCAAGATACTTTGGTAAACCTATGAACAATGGCCACCAAACTGTTTGGAGGAACCCTGGCAATCATATTTAGGGTGCTTTTTCTTGGTACGTAATGATACATGGGTAATATGGTGCTGGGAAGTCGAAGCTTTGAGGCAATTTTCAGATATTTCACCAAAACCGTCAATTTTGGGAAGGCCTTGCGACTCAGTAGTTTGGAGCAGAAAGGCATGGGTACTCATTTTAGATTCGGTAGAATGTGTACTTTCCAAAAAATATATGGTTTTGGGGGGTAAATATATATTTCTGTGTTTTTACCCCACAAAAATCTCCCAAATGAAAATAGTACATATGAATTTTCACATATGACACTCTGACTGCTACAATACAAGCACCTGGTATGTGCATTATGCACCATAAGACCCCCTAACAGTATAGAGACCCTAGAAAACCATATATTTTCTGAAAGCACACATTCAGACGAATCTAAAGCAAGTAATTACATCTTTCTACTGCAAACTACAAAACCACAAAGCAATGCTAAACATAACGCTTTTTATGGAATTTCTGAAAATAGTCACAAAGCTTGCATTTTACCCCATTATATACCCCACATTTTGTAACGTACCAGCAAAAGTCATCCTCAATATGAAAGCCAGGAGTGTACTGAACAGTGTGATGCCTGATATGAAAAGATTTACCAAACTAGGTGGCATACAGAGACGCCCAAATGAAAATAGTACATATGAATTTTCACATATGACACTCTGACTGCTACAATACAAGCACCTGGTATGTGCATTATGCACCATAAGACCCCCTAACAGTATAGAGACCCTAGAAAACCATATATTTTCTGAAAGCACACATTCAGACGAATCTAAAGCAAGTAATTACATCTTTCTACTGCAAACTACAAAACCACAAAGCAATGCTAAACATAACGCTTTTTATGGAATTTCTGAAAATAGTCACAAAGCTTGCATTTTACCCCATTATATACCCCACATTTTGTAACGTACCAGCAAAAGTCATCCTCAATATGAAAGCCAGGAGTGTACTGAACAGTGTGATGCCTGATATGAAAAGATTTACCAAACTAGGTGGCATACAGAGACGCCCAAATGAAAATAGTACATATGAATTTTCACATATGACACTCTGACTGCTACAATACAACACCTGGTATGTGCATTATGCACCATAAGACCCCCTAACAGTATGGAGACCCTAGAACCCCATATATTTTCTGAAAGTACACATTCAGATGAATCTAAAGCAGGTAATTACAATTTTCTACTGCAAACTACAAAACCGCAAAGCAATGCTAAACATAACGCTTTTTATGGAAATTCTGAAAATAGTCACAAAGCTTGCATTTTACCCCATTATATACCCCACATTTTGTAACGTACCAGCAAAAGTCATCCTAAATATGAAAGCAAGGAGTGTACTGAACAGTTTGATGCCTGATATGAAAAGATTTACCAAACTACTTTGTACACAGAGACCTCCAAATGGTTATATAGCAGACAAAATTTCCAAGGTCAAAATGAAGTAACAAAAATCCCTAAAATCCAACAAAACCGCAAAAATCAATGCTTTTTTTTTTTTCGCCTACTGTAATCAGCAGTCAGAATCAATTTTTGATAATTTTAGCATGGCCAAATAGGTTTTACAGACAGAAAAAGGGGAACAACACCTTTGCAAAGCTGAAAATGTAATAAAATGGCAAAACATGCAATAAAATGTCTAAAAATGCACCAAAATCACCCAAATTGCAGTATAATCACCAAAATAACATACAAAAGGTATTGCGCAGTGCAATTAGCGAATACGCTATTCGCAATGGCAATAAAACAGTTTTTTCAGCAAAAAAAACAGACGATGCGATAAGAAAAAAAAAAAAAATACACAACAGTGCAAGTGTGTATGTGTGTGTGTACAACTGACCAATTGCATGTTGTGTGTGTGTGCAAGCGTGTGGGGGTGCTGTGAATGTGTGTGACCCCCCTGATCCCCCAAAAATGTATGTGATTGTGTGTAAGTGTGAATGTAAGTGTGTAATGGGAAAATAAGTGTGTGTTTGTGTGTTTGTGTGTGTTTCTGTGTGTGGATGGGCACTAACCTGGGGGAAGCAGGTCCAGATCGTTGTGCAGGGCTGGAGGAAGAAAATGCTGCATCACCCAGGAAGATCCGTTGAGAAGGGGCGGAGCTTCGGCTCAGGAAGTGAAAGCAGCAGCAGGACACGCAGTGTGCACGTGTCTGCTGCTGCATTTAGGGCCCCTGGGCGATCGCGCCTCAGGGGCCACTCGTTCCCGGCCCCTGCTCGTTGCCTGGGGGCTGGGGAACGAAGAGGAACGGAGCAAGCGGCTTGAAAAGCCGCTCCTCCGTTCCCTAACCCTGAAATGCTGCAGAACGTAGAATCTACGTTCTGTGGCATTTCAAGTGCCATCCCCACAGAACGTAGATTCTACGTGGGGTGGCACTTAAAGGGTTAATAATGTCAGATTCTGTAATATTGAGTAAAATTAAAATATATTAATTTAGAATTAAGAATAAGAATTAATCTGTAAAATTTCTTGGCATTAAAAATAATTTTGGAATAGGGTGATGTAAATATTTTGAAAATGGAGCTAATATGTTTGTGAATGTTAGAAGATGTTACTCTTAAATACTGGTGCTTGATGCCTGTCTGCTAGTTATTAACCCTTTAAATGCTACCCACGCTAGAAGCTACAGCGTTAGCATAATGATACCAAAGTGTCAAGAGATTCTACAGTTCTGATTTCTCTGGTTCCTGAATATCTCTTTGAGCTATGTCAAGTCTTGTGTTTACAAGCAGTCAATACAACTGAGCTAATAACTAATCGGTTTTCCTGTTGATCTGGAAAGGTGCCCTGTAAAAGCAGTAATCTATTGAATCCCTGTTACATGGTTGAGAAGTAATTTAGGCTGGTTTATAATAATTGGGAGCATAAAAACAAGTACAATATTTGCATATAAATTGATTATTAATTAGATACATAGACAAGTAAAAGTTACTTTTTACTTATGTTTTGACTACTTTTTATGATCTCTGATTTGAACTGAACTACTGTATCCCTGAGTGTTGCTAACACCAGAGATGTGGATTCATAAGATGAAAAGATGTGGACAACTTTGAAGGCATAGATCATTATTGTTATAGCACAAAAAAGGATGGACACAGACACAAACATACATGTTTTATTAGCTGAGTGCAAGAAAAATCACACAAGCTTTAGAGGATGACCTTTCATTAGGTGTCCATGACAACTATCAAAATGCACAGGGCTCTGTTTGGGCCACCAAGAGAAATCTTTGTGCCTACATTTATTTGACTTGGGCTTTGTGAGCTTTAGTTAATGTCTGCCCAATAAAGAATTATATTTTGTTATTTTGTGGATCTGGTTCAGGAAAGTCAGGTAAAAGGGATACAGTATTTCTAGTCTTATTCTTTTCAGATTTTAGTTCTACTTTAATTAATTCCAATTCATCATATATGGATTTATTGTGAACCCCTATTATTTTGGGCACCAATAACAGTAATAATACATTAATGCAGTATGTAACATTTGCAAATAGGAATGCCTGAATGCCTTCCTTTTATCATATAAAGGAAGAAGAGCATATTTTGAATCTAACTGCTCTGTGGTTAGATTACATTTTCTTATTACAAGGTACATGACTTAAAAATTAGCTGTCAGTTGTACTGTACAATACATGTTCCTTTAGGATGACTCTGCAATAAATACAGTACTATTATTTTCAATGATTTTGGATGCAGATTTTGATTGACTTGAAGAGGAGTGAATCCTGGAAATAGCAGTACGTCTTATCATTCCAGAACTGTTTACCTCTTATGAAATTTCTCTTAAGGGAGGGACCGATGCATAGGGGCAGATTAATCAAAGGTCGAGATGAATTTTTGAATTCCAAAAATTTGAATTTCAAGCTATTTTTTGTGTACTTCGACCAGAGAATAGTCCAAATTCAATTTGAATTTGAAAAAAATTTGAAGATGTTAATATTGCAATTTATCATGTACTGTCCCTTTAAAATTTTAACTTCGACCATTCGCCATCTAAAACCTGCCGAATTGCTGTTTTAGTCTATGGGGGACCTCCTAGAACCTAATTGGAGTCAATTGGTGGACTTTGAAAAATCTAAGTTTTTTTGGGGGAAAAACTTCAATTTAAATTCGATCGATTGTGCTATAACTTCGATTCGTACGATTCGAATTTGGCCAAACTTATTAGATGGAAAACGGACTTATTCGGCCAAAAAAAAAAAAACTTTGACTTAATTTCGGTTTGTCTTTTTGAATTCAAATTTCGAAGTATTTCAAATTTGAAATTCGACCCTTGATAAATATGCCCCATAGTGTATTCTCTTGTGAAAGAATTTGCAGGGATCTCTCTCCCACTGTTTTTTTATTCATTTTTTTTTTGTTTTATATTTGGAGAGGCCAATAAAAATATATTTTCTTTAAAAACATACCCTCTGCATCATTTAATGAAGAAAGATCCTTTGTAGTTTTTCACATAAAACACTGGCATAAAGCATTGTGTTAGGGAATAGCAAGCTATTAAAACCCCCATTAATGATTAAAATTTTGACTGATATTCTGTGACTTCACCGTTCATTTTGAAAAGTGAAGCAGTCTAAATGTTTGAATTGAGTTCTTTCATGTGAATACCAATTAAAATCTGTTTCAAATAAGAGTAGAAAACCCTTTAATTCGTCTCGATGATAGTAATGTTATGCTTCTCTTTTAATAAGCCTGCACTTTTATAAACTACTATATTTATGGGACCATTACTCAAAATCTGGGTAATTATATCTGGTCAGAAGGAAAATATTATTCATACAAGCGAAATTAGCTGTCGGACCAATAAAGAGAAGCATATAAGGACTGTGGTTTGTCTTCATTAAAACAAGTGTCAAGGCTAACATGCATTCAGCCATAAAGACAAAATGCGCACACTTCTGAACTTGTAAACTTAGTGAAGTTGGCTACTGCATAAAAACAAATGTTCCATTTTGACGTTTGTATGAGGAATATGTCGTAGGATCATGACCTTTCTGGTGTCAGTTTCTGTAGACGTTTTACAGTTCTCAGATATTGTCAAGAATAATTTAGGTTTCAAATATGGACTTGGCTTTTATAAACTTTCTAACTTTATAAGCATTTTAATCTTAAAGTAAATCAGCTGTTTTTGTTACTGTTTTGAAAAAGATCACTTATGTTGTGAATTTTACAAATTTATAATTTGTAAAATAATATATAAATATATTAAATGCACTTCCACAAATGTACATGGAAAATAGTGATGGGCGAATCTATTCGCCAGGCACGAATTTCCACAAATGCCTGCATTTCGCAGCCGGTGAATAAATTTGATAACCTCCCACAAACATTCGCTGGCGTAAAAAAATTTTGGGCAACACTATTCGGATGCCCATTGACTTTAATGCCAGCGGCAAAATTGAGACGTGCGACTTTTCGAACGTGCGTCCAAAGTTGGACGCGGGCGGCAATTTTCGATTTTCACCATTTTTTCGTGAATTTTTCACCGTTTCTCTTCGCCGAAAAATGTGTGAATTTCCCGCAAAATTCACGCATTTTTCAACAAAGTGAAATGGGAGAAATTTACCCATCACTTATAGAAAACATTAAGACAGTCTCTTGAGATGGGGTGGAATCAATATGAAAGGAGTATAAACTTTTTTTTGTGTAACTAGTGTTTCAATTCCAGTCACTGTTGTTGGGAAAGGGGGGTGGGTTCTGGAGTATGTTTAGACAAATACAAAGTCCTCTGCACTCAACCCATTATCAATATATTTAAGACAGAGACATTTTGTGCATACTGCTACTGAAAAATGCCTTACCCTTTAAACAAAACAGGGATTGTTTGTCCATATATTGCAATATATTTAAGCTGGCCAACTATGTCAAAGTCATCCCATATCTGGCCAGTCCTATGCTCAATTTTCATCTGATTCATTAGGAATTTTATTGCTTCATTATCCATTTTACAAAGGGACTAAGTTTTACCTGCAACTTACTCGCTGCTTTCAAAGTAAAACTCCCAAACTTGGCTGCCCTTTTATTAGACACCAGTGGGATCACCTGACTATAGCTGGGAAGGGTGGGAGCTACAACTAGCTTAAATATATTGCAATATATGGACTGCATATTGGCCATTAAGGAAGTCCTGCCTACATAAAGCTACATGCAGTATATAATATAAAGAATAAAGAGCATTTGCAGGCTTGATGCCTGCTTGCCTGAAAGGGTGTGATTGGTTCTTCAAATTCATGCAAAGAGAATTACATTATAAATATTTACACTCAATATCTTACAAGCCTATAAAATTAATTTACAGTTGCTAAGTGCAGTTTTTCACGTAAAGGCCTGCCCAAACATCTATCTATTGACAAGAGTTTCCCAGTCATGGGTGGCCCAGGAACTGGCACTATTGCTTCAGATGCACCCCCTGCAATTCCACTGTATTTGTGGGTAGAAAGCTGCATTCTGGGTACAAACATGTTAAGCTGCAGCCATAATTGCACTTTTCATAGTACATTTGTGGTTGTAAAGTAGCCCTTAGATTTTTGTTTATACTTGAAAAACAGTAAAAGAGTAAAGAAAATACCTACAAAGTACAAAAATACACTTAAGAGATGCATGGAAGGCATACATGTTTACACGTTTCCGAATTGTTATTACTAACATGATTTTATTTTGGGTAAATAGGTGCAGTTAAACATATACTGTAATGTGATATGATCTGTAAAATCATTCTCCATATAAAGGCTAGCTCGCATTTACTATTATCGTATGTTCTTTTTTCTTGCCATGACCATTCCTTTTTATACAGTGTATAAATAAGTAGTTTAATTGTGAGAACAACCATTTTAGCCAACTATTCAGTAATTGTAGGACTCCTTCTGTTAAAACCCATATCTTTAGCATAAATTTAAAAATTATTACGTTGTAAGGAATGCACGTGTGTATGCCTCTTTTGAACCACTTTAAAATGGTAAATTATTTTTTGCCAGTTTCTAAAGTGAGTTTTGTTAATTTTTTAAATGTAAAGTAAAATAAACATGTCTATTGAGGGGAACTTTAATTAATAAGTAACGGCAAAGAAAGAAATGGCCTATGTGCATTCACTCAAAATGAATCTTCTGTCGAAATGTTCAAACATGTAACATAGTAACATAGCAAGTTAAGTTGAAAAAAGACACACGTCCATCAAGTTCAACTTTTTAAGCAGGGTCAGACTGGTCCCAGGCTCTTGTGGGCCCCACCGCCCCAGATCCGCACCCTGCAGCTGGTCACACCAAAAACACAGTGCACGCATATGTGGGGGTACTTGAGGGGGGCCCTGAGGCAGCAGCCCAGGTTGGCCAGTCTGACCCTGCCTTGAAGTCTATATAAAACTAGCATAACTGCTAGTTGATCCAGAGGAAGGCAAAAAAATAAAAACAATTGAAGCCTCTCTAATTTGCCTCAGAGGGGTGAAAATTCCTTCCTGACTCTAAGATGGAAATCAGGCCAGTCCCTGGATCAATTTGTTATGAATATCTTTCATAACACTGTATTTCCTCCCTTGCTAAAAAGCCATCCACCCTTTCTTAAAGCTATTGTATGAGATTTAGCTTAGTTGCCCTTCTCTGGACCCTCTCTAATTCAATAATTGAGTGCTGGAGGCCTTACCAGTGCTCTGTACAGTGGAAGAATAACCCACTTCTCCCACAAATCTGTTCCCCTTTTAATACAGCTCAATACCTTGTTTTCCCTTGAAGCTGCTGATTGATATTGCTTGCTACAGCCAAGTTTATTATCTCCAAGGACTCAACGTTTATTTCCCATTATGGATTTGCCTAGTGAAGTCCCATTGAAGGTATGGTGGCTTGCAAATTTTTACATCCCAGGTGCAGGATTTTACAATTAAAATTCATCAACATTGAATCTTCTCTGCCACTTAGCTGCCCAGATTTCCAGTTTGTCAGGATCCTGCTGCAAAGAGTGCCGCATACTGGATGGAATTAATTGGGCTGCATAGTTTTATGTCATCTGCAAACACAGATACATTACTTACAATACCCTCCCCTAAGTCATTAACAAGTTTAATAAAAGTGGACCCAATACAGAGCCCAGAGGGACCCCAATGAGAACCTTACTCCAAAAAGAAAACATACCATCAACAACCACCCTCTGTACCCGACCCGATTCACAATTTACTGTCTATGTTAGTATACAGTAATATCTTTTATATTATGCAATTCTAAACAAGGTAGAAGCCAACTTTACCAATATATGCTCATTGTGAAGGCATCAACAGACAGAAAAAAGCTTAATAAGAAGTTTGTTTGATTTAGAGGAGAATTATAGTTTTGCAGAGGAAGGAAGAATACTTGAGAGGGACAGATTTGTGTTAGGAATGCTGGATAAGAGAATCAAAATTCATCTGTCAGAGGATTTGAGTCTTCACAAGACAGTTAAAATGAGTCATTGCCTGAACTCATATCCCAGAGTGCTATCAATTAGAAAGACAGCAGAAAAAAAAAGTCCATGAACTTTAAGATATTTTACTAAAATAAAATATTGCTGTGACATCAAAGTACATCAGAATAGCTGGACAATTCCTGACTTACATTAAGAAGTTTTGGTCTTAGAAAAGTAGATGGTACTGTACATTATACAGGTGTTTACTATGTTCCATAAATATGCAAAGTTCTTATTATTACCCATAGGGATGTATTAAAGTTTAAAAATCCTGAATGTAAGCAAATAAGAAACTATTTTATGTTTACAGACTGTTTTTCTACTAAAGTAATTTTGACTATCTATTAGCATACTTGGTCTCATTTAGTTTAAAAAATATTCACATATACATATATTAGTTTACATTTTTGGAACTGAGAAAAACACATTAAAATTTCATGGTGTTTAAGATTATGAAGTATAAAAAGAATCTGAGTTCCTGAACATTTCCAAACATAACTATTTACTGTTCTTTCTCACAAATCATCTTTGCCTTTGTTTATTAGTATTTAAATGGTGAAATATGTACATTAACATTTACATGGCCCATTAATGTGTCTTTTTTGTCTTCAATGTATAAAGTACATATCTCTTGATGATTGTATTTAATTGAGGACATACTATAAAAGATATTTACAGCTATCATAGTTAGAAGATATCAGAGTGTTCTAAAAATGATAATTTATACTGTTCATAAATAATCCCTAAATTATTGAATTTTGTGACTGTGCCCCTTGTTCATTGCAAATTTTTAATTTCTGCCTCCGCTGTATGTTGAAATATAACCATAAGGCTCTACTGGGATTCTAGCCAGGAACCTTTGAGTTTCTTGCTCCGAGTCCATACTCTAGGCCAGGTGGGCAGCTACCAAGTGTCCTTGTTATGTATCCCCTGGACTCTCCTATCTGGTCCCAGCAACCTTACTGGCTGGATAGGATCAGCCAGTTAGGGCTGATTCTGCCCTATATAAGCTCCCCTCACCTTGTTTCCTGTTCTGAGTATTGACTTCTGCTTTTGAGCACATGTCCCTGGCTCTTAGTCTCCCCACTCTGGCTCCTGTTTTCACCTTGTCTTGTTCTTGACCTGTTCCTACTTTAATCCTGCTCTAGTCTGTCCTGGTCCTGCCTGCTTGTTCTATTCTTGCTCCAATCCTATCATGTTCCAGTCCTGTTATAGTCCTCTCCCTTTCACTGCCTACACTTTCCAGAACCGTCCACTCTGTCTCACTTTCACTTTGTCCAATCACCAGTTCTCTAACCGCTCTGTCCTGTTCCAGTCCTAGGCTAATTACCTACTCTGTCCCTATCCTGCTGGACCTTGACTCTTCACCATCATCATCCTAATTTTGCTCCTGTTCCTTCATGCCCCCCCATTTAAGTATCCTGTGTGCACAATACCAATCCTTGACTCACACCTTCCTCTCCTTAGAAATCCTTTACCATCCCTTACAGACATTCTAGGCTGGCCTCTCCTCCACTTCTCATGTTATGTCTAATTCTGGGCAGTGTCATTCTGTGGCTACTAAAGCAAATAAAGTTCTGTCTTGTATAAAAAAAGAGCATTAACTCAAGGAATGAAAACATAATTAAGCCTCTTTATAGGTCCCTGGTAAGGCCTCATCTGGAGTATGCAGTGCAGTTTTGGACTCCAGTCCTTAAGAGGGATATAAATGAGCTGGAGAGAGTGCAGAGACTAAGTGCAACTAAACTGGTTAGAGGGATGGAAGACTTAAATTATGAGGGTAGACTATCAAGGTTGGGGTTGTTTTCTCCGGAAAAAAGGCGCTTGTGAGGGGACATGATTACACTTTACAAGTACATTAGAGGACATTATAGACAAATAGCAGGGGACCTTTTTACCCATAAAGTGGATCACCGTACCAGAGGCCACCCCTTTAGACTAGAAGAAAAGAACTTTCATTTGAAGCAACGTAGGGGGTTCTTCACAGTCAGGACAGTGAGGTTGTGGAATGCACTGCCGGGTGATGTTGTGATGCTGATTCAGTTAATGCCTTTAAGAATGGCTTAGATGATTTATTTGGACAGACATAATATCAAAGGCTATTGTAATACTAAGCTCTATAGTTAGTATAGGTATGGGTATATAGAATTTAATTAAAAGTAGAGAGGGGTGTGTGTATGGATGCTGGGTTTTCATTTGGAGGGGTTGAACTTGATGTACTTTGTCTTTTTTCAACCCAATTTAACTATGTAACTATGAAGGGCAATGCATTGATTCTGTATTACATCTAACTACACATCCAATCCATCATCATTGCATTGTGATGCAAGGTCATAGTTTGAAATCTTCTGTGCAAAATCCTAACATAACATTTATGGTATAGAAGTCTGTTATTGTTTGTCATGAGCAATAAAGCAGTGTTAACAAGGCACAGCTTTGGTACATGCAAAGTCTGATGTCTAGACCATCGTCTAAATGTGAAGAGCCTCTGTGAGAAAAACATTTTTGTAAATAATCTTTATTATTTTAAATGGTTCATTTTGAAAATACAAATTAGATAAGACATGGATCAGCCAGGGGATTGGCTGGCAAGATTAAAATGAAACAGGAGCGGGAAGGTATTTTCAGTAACCAGTTTAGTGTCAGCTTCCTGTATGGGCAGAATGCTGATACCTGTATTAGGTCTTAGGCCTGCTTTGTGACAGGCTATTGTTTCTCCTACTCAATGTTACTGAAGCAATCACAGTGGGACATGGATTTTTACCATTGAGTGCTGTTTTTATATCTACCAGGGAGCTGTTGTCTGATTACCTTCTGCTGATGGGGAAAGGGAGGGAGGTGACATCACTTCAACTTCAAAGTAAAAAGTTACTGAAGTTTATCAGAGCACAAGTCTCATGACTGGGGGCACCTGGAAAACTGACAATATGTCTAGCCCCATATTAGATTTCAAAATTAAATATTGTAAAATCCATTTGTTCTTTTGGAAAGAGAATTTCAGTGCTGAAGTCTGATGGAGCAGCACTACTAACTGATGCATTTTGAAAAAAAATGTTTTCACATGACAGTATCCCATTAAGAATAGGCAGTAATATTTTTCTCCAGTGCTAAAACTATTAAAACTACTAGAAAGACTAATATCTATTGTCACGATCAACACCCTAAATCCAGAACCAGTGCTAGGCTTCCTGGTCTCGGCTCTTGCCTCTGCCTTTAACAGCTGCCTTTCACTTCTGGAGGAGCCCTCAGCTAATTGGATGCCGCCAGGTCTTAATAAGAGAGGAGCCAAGGGGCACAGTCGTTAGCAAGGTTTTGGACGGAAGGCACATTTCAAGGAGCAGACAAAAGCATAGTGAGACAGGCTGGGGTCGGTTTGAGCAGGATACAAGCATGGTCAATCAGGCCAGGGTCGATACAGGCAGCATTCACGGATCGACAGGCAGGCAAGGGTCAATACAGGCAGCGTTCACGGGTAGTCAGGCAGGCAAGGGTCAATACCAGTAGAAACAGATTATTCAGGCAGGCAAGGGTCAGGATAATCAGAGTTCAGAGTAGTCAAGCAGGCAAGGGTCAGATTTGGCAGAGTTCAGAAGAGTCAGGCAGGCAGGGGTAAAACCAGGAATCAGAACAGGAATCAAACACACCCAGAATACTAGCAAGTAAACCTAATAATGGGCAATGAGTTTGAACAAAAAGCCCCTTTAAATCTCGCGCCACGGCGTGATGATGTCATGATACCGACGACGTTGCGCACATAAAATCAGGAAGTGCTGCAGGAATTCTGTAAGACTGCTGCACACATTTTAAAGGAGATACTGCCCTGGTGCAAACAGAAGTGATATATAAAGTCCTTTAATGCTCGCTCTCCCAACCCACGCCTAATGGTGTCTTTGGAAGCTTGTTTCGTTTTAAAAAACTATATTTATATATATCTATATATGATACATCTATTCATTTATGCATTTATGCATAGATGTATCAATATCAATCACCACATTTTTGGGCTGAATATTTTTTACACGTCATTACTATTTAGTTTGTTCTTTTGTGTATCCTCATGCAATATGGAATCAAAAGATTAACTATGGCTGATATTAATAATATATGAATAAAATAAGAAGATGTAAACTTCATTCTTTTTACCTCAATTGATGTACCTTGTACTTGATTTTATGCCAGTTTTCCTACTTGCAAAATACAGCTATTGTTGCTCTATCCTCATTAAAACTACAAAATATAAAAGGTACAATGATTTCTTTACAGTTAGATAATATAATTCTATTTTTTCTCAGCAGTTATCAAATAAAACATTATGATACATTCCAGAAAGCAGCTATTTCTCTTACCCCATCACCTAAACACATCCTTTATTATCATCCATCTTTTCAGTTATCCATATTCAGCAACATAGAAACCCCTGTGGTCACTACCATGGCACTATGACAATGGGCTAAAAGGTCATGTCAGTGTACAATATTTACAGGAACTTTGTTTTTATAACAAAAGTTTCCTTTAATAAAATACTATGCTAGGAGACAAAGTTCTATTTTTTTAACAGATTAAATCAAAGTTATAGACTGGCTTCTTGTAAACTGTGTATTTAATAGAAAATGAAACTGCCCTACATTTATACAAAAATATATTAGAACTCTATTGGGTGCTACATGACTGGTGCAAAAGCACATTAGGAAAAATGTAATTAAAATCACAAGCGTTGTTTAAAATAACGTTTTTTGTTAACGAATGTTTACCAAATATTACAAATATTACATTGCTCATTTTGCTAAGCAAAGGTTAGCGTTAACAGTTGTTTTTGATGTTGTAACTTTTTGGGGGTCCATGGGGTTAATTTCCCTATGTTCTAGAAATCCCCTGATTATGGCCAGCAAAGACCTGGGCCTAATTTAGAGATAGGAGGAAGATTGTTTATTTTCCCAGCAGGCTGGGCCAGGAGGTGTCAGTGTTATTTAAGAGAGGCAACATGTGCTCTTCCTTTTTTGCTTCCACATGCTCAGGAAGGTGGATGTCTGCTGGGGAGCCTGTTTATTAGGCCCCAGTAAGGACAGGCCCCAAGGGAGGTAAACCTTGGAGAAGTTGGGGAATAGGGTCCCATTAACAAGGTATAAGATAGTGGTAAGTGTAGCTTCTGTCATAGTACACTCTAGGAGCGTAAGTCAGATAGTTTGAGCTAGAAACAGCAGTCCTTAGCTCCAATTTAGGAGGATGTATTGGAGGTGATCCAAGTCTGCTAAAGGGTGTCGCAGAGGTGAAGTGGAATTCTTGCCAAGTCTGTCTACAAAGGGGTGTTAGTGTGTGATAAGTTCTGGTACTCAATGTGCTTTGACCACTTCTAGAATAGCTTTTACTGTGTTAGTACCATTTTACTGTTAATACATTGTAATTTTGATTATTAATTCCTGGAGTCCAAAAATCCTTTTTGAACAGCCAAGGGTTACACCTCTCCTTTTTCCATATATATGTGAGGAGCCAGTTGAGACTGAGGGAAAGTGCCCACTGTGCTTGCACAGTCCAATGTCCTGGCCATTGCACAACCCCCCCCCCCACACACACACACACACAGTTTTAGTGCTATATCCTTATAAAAAGCCAAGTCTGACAATGAAAAGGTATACAATTTTAAAGGTTTAAAAGGGATTTCTGTTTAAATACCTGTCTAAATAAAGGCTGAATATTTCCAATGTATAAAGAGAATGTGCATGTTATGATTGTATGTTTAAGGAATAGGTGTTGTATATAAAGAACAGATAAATGTTTATTTTTGTAATTTCACTAATAGGGACCTATGGCATCCACTTTGCGAAAAATTTGCGAAACACGAATTGTGACGATGGTGTCAATTTTTTTAACTCTGGCAACAATTCTGACGCACATTAAAGTCAATGGCAGCAAAACACTGAAATTATCCGCGAATTTGATTAAGAAACTTGATTGAATAAAATCATGGAAAGAAATACACATTTTTGTATTTATAATTTCCTTTTTAAGTAGGAATGCACATAATATTTGATTTGTTTCAAGGACATGAAAGGACCTGTGGATTCTTGAAACAAACAATATCTCGAGTTTTTTGAGTATAACAAGCTGTATAATTCCAGGCAGTTTCAATCTGTGGATAGTAAAGCAAAACAATATTATAAACATTATTTTACATTTTAATAGGTTCTCACCTTGACTATGCCATGCAGTTTTGGGCTCCAGTCCTTAAGAAGAAAATGAAGAGGTGGAAAGAGTGCAGTATGTGCAGTATGTGCAACTAAGCTGGTAAAGGGAATGGAGGATTTACAGTAAACTATGAAGATAGACTGTCAAAGTTGGGATGGTTTATTCAGGAGTAAAGAGGCTTGCAAGGGAATATGATTACTCTACAGTACATTTAGAGGACATACTAGAGAGATCGCAGGGGTTCTGTTTCGAATAGAAAAGACCAAGGAAAAATAGGCCACCCCACCAACCTAAAGATTGGTATTAATAAGTATGTATATATGTGTGCACTAGGGTTGAGGGGATGAACTTGATGTGCTTTTGTCTTTTCTCAAACCAACATAACTATGTAACTATCTACATTCTGGGTGGATGAAGTCAGCTTTTTGCTCAAAATATAACTTTGACAGATAACTGGAGAACTTCATGTGACTATCAAGGTTAACATGTAAGCATTCTACAACCAAGTAAAGACATGCAAAATTTAGTGGAGATTCCACTCAATAGAGAGATCATTATTAACAATGTTAAAAAAGTCTACTATCAATATTAGCATAAAAATATAGTATAATTGCAATACATAATCTACATCTAAATATAGAGCTTGCAGTTAATGGGCATCATTAATTACATTGCTTATGTTGTATATAATTGAACACATTTTTCAAAATAATACTATTTTCATTATTACATTAAGATGCCAATTACACAGACTACATTTATTTAATAAATTCATTTGAGATAACAGTGTGTTAAGCAAGCATATCTAAGTTGTGACTCTCAAATAATTTAGTACAAAGTAGAAAGGATATGAGACTCAAGATTGGAGCAGAAATCTTTCAACCAAACTTTTTACAGAACTATAGCTCTCATTCTTTGCAATTTACATAGTTCTATTATTGTTATATACTTCAGCAACAACAAGAGGGAAATAGCTCTGTATGCCTTCTGAAAGAAAATTAATATTTCATACAGATAAACCACTAAACAATTTTTACAAACTCAGTCAACTTTTTTTCTTGAGTTGTTTGTTTAGATTTTTCCATTATATTGATTTTTTTCCCACCTATACATTATATTTTAATGTATAATTGATGTTTACACATAATATCATCAAGCTTGTGCCTTTCATTGATTCTTAAAAATGAATAAATCATGGGAAATAGATGTTGATTCATTTTTTTATACATTTCTATGAATAAATGCTCTAAAATATACTGCTGTGGATAGGTTATTATTATTTTATTCTGTGAGTAGCAGAAAAAATATATAAAATCTATTTTAACTTTTTGCTATTGATTCAAACATTTTTATCTAGTGTATGCAATTATATCGTATTAAATTTGCAGAGTAATCTACTAAACTAGTGTATGTGTCATTGCCTACCTATCCATCCCAGGAACTGTATGTGCTATAAAGAAAAGTTCAACTTGTCAACTTTCCAAAATGTTTACCCTAATATGATTTAGAACTTTTATGATAACATTTTAAAATTAGATTTTACAGTGAATGTATACTGGAGAATACAGTATGTGTAATCATTTTGTTTTGAGCTTAGTTTATAAAACTCTAAATTAGTATTGCCATTTATTTGAAATCCGTTTTAACTAGGTTTCCACTCACCATAGGAGGGGTCGGAGTGCAGAAATATATAAAGTGATTTTATATCTCAGGGGTAAAATGCAAAAGTCCCGCATACTCTGTATCATGTATATTTAAAGCACCAGTAGCTTCAAAATTGAAATTCACATTTTTTGGGATCTTTTTAAAACTCAAATTTTTCAAGATTCAGCAAAAAGCTCAAATCGGAAAACCGTTATCTCAGACCTGCCGAGGTTGTGTATAGATCAATGGCAGAGGTCCCTAACCCATTTTGAAGTTTCTGTGTCTTACCTTTTCAGGCCTTTCGGGCAGAAATAAAAAAAATCGAGAGATTCAGGAAAAAAAATGGTACGATTTGGGTTTTTGATATCGAATTTTTACCTGAACTGATTAAATCAAGCTTTTATAATTATAAAAAAAAGGTCAAATCATTGATTCTAGTTTGGTCGGACCTTTGTTATTTAAAAAATAAGAAATATTCAGATTTTAATAAATAACCCCCTAGATGTCTATATCTGTTGATCTAGATACTACAAATAAAGCAATAAAACAAATTTTGTATGAAAGAGTTATACATTATATAGGTTTGCAGAGAGCCATGAATAGTATTTGACTCATGTTTATCTTCATAAGTTGCATTCTAGTGAACTCCATGACTACACAGCATCATATTTACATAAACTAAATTTTAACATTTTTTGTGGGGATTTTTGTCTACGTTTTTTGAAAAAATTTGCAGATGGAGATGTGTGAAATTTCATCACAAATCCATGCCTGCCAGAAATTCTCTCAGTGCAGCGTGGGGGCAGAATTGTCCCTGTTTATAATATATTGGCTGCGTATGTTAGGGGTAATGATCGCTTTACCAAAGTAAGCTTTTTTTTCACTCTACTGCTTATCTACACCTGTGCACAGACAAAATAACTACAGTTAGCTAGTGCATGTTAGCTAATGCAGGTATTGGTGTATATAGTTATATATGTGAGTGCATACTGTAGATTGGTCTATATAATTATGTGTATTTATATGCACTGGGGTTTGTGTGGAAGGGTTGAATTTGATGAACGCAAATTAACTATATAACCAAGTAAATGGCCCATATGGCATGAGCACAAAGAGAAATTACAGATGAAGCTATTGTTATATCAAATTTTGTCGTACCATGCCCAGACACCATTTTGTAGTGCTAAATCCTGCCTTTAGATGGTGGTAGAGGGCAGTACATTGCTGCTGATGAACTACAGCCATTGCACTCTAGCACCATCTAGAGGCAGGATTTAGCACCAAAAAATTACAGTGCGGCTTCATCAGCATATAATAGGAAATAAGGCTTCCAAAACTTCTTGGCTATCCATTCATGGATGTGTTGCCATTCCACCTCTTAATAAACCCAAATGTGCACAGCTAAATTAAGTACCATTCAAACTCTAATATCTTTTTGCAAATGTAAGTGCAATACTATTATTATAAATTCGCTAGGACAACGCCAATTCCCTAAAGTGTGAAGTTGCTTCCAGGGCGCTGAACGTATTTTCGCTAGCGTTACTTCGGCAATCAAAATGAAGATGCAATAGCGTTGCCTAATTTGCATACAGCGGGAAATTATAAAGTTACATGGACGTAT
Organism: Xenopus laevis; assembly: GCF_017654675.1. Classification (NCBI taxonomy): domain Eukaryota; kingdom Metazoa; phylum Chordata; class Amphibia; order Anura; family Pipidae; genus Xenopus; species Xenopus laevis. Next base: position 95,878,851 of record NC_054378.1, read on the forward strand.
ATGTTGCAGCAAATACATTACATTACACAAGTCCAGGGAATCAGCGAAGTTCCGAAATGACGTCAAGCTGGTGAATTTTCACTAGCGTTAGTCACTTCGTCCTTAAGGGAATCTACCCCTTAGTTCTTTATTAGTATTTTTCTTAACCTATTTCACTAATGTGTCTGATGTAAAAAAAGGGTTCCCATGTTTATTACCCTTCATTCTTTTTTCTTTTGTTTGCAGAAATACTTTCCTAATACATTTTGGCTATATACACATAAGAAATTTAAACTATTTGATCCATGATTCCACTTCGGTGGCTGTAAACACCTGGCAGACATTTGTAAGCATTGTATAAAAAGCAGACTGCAGCAGCAAATAGATATGCTCCTTTGTCAAAGATAAGCAAACATATTTAGTATGTGAGTCAGAGACAAGTGTTTTATTCAGCTTCAGCAACATTCTAGTCATTGTAACAAATATACACAGTATTCACCAACAATCATTCTAGTGATTTACTAGTAACAATTCTTCACAAGAACACAAAATATGTGTTCATTCCTAACATGCAAACTCATTTCTCTATACTCATACACATTTAGCTTTCATCCTTGTTGTGTTTTTGTTTATGTACCATAGTGACGTTGACTCTGATGTAGTTTCTGTAACATTTAGAGGGTTATTTATCAAAGTCTGAAATTTTCTTACTATTTTCTGAAAACCACTACGACCAAATCTTCACTTTTCCTCCCTATTTATCAATAAGTTTTCACAAAAATTCTTGTGCAGGAAAAGACTTGATAAAATTGTTAAAAAATATGAATTTGTTGCTGAAAACTGACTTTTTTTGGATTTGATGGCTGAAACCTGCAACTTTTTTGGATTTGATGCCTGAAACCACAAATCTTTGGATTACTGAACTTAACCCAGCGCAGATCAGTATATTCTCAAAATGTTAATGAGACAGTTGCCATTGACTTCTACATGAACTCGGTAGGTCTGAGTTGGAGTAAATTTAATACATTTGAAAAATTAGATTTTTTTTTCTATGAACAAACTGTGTTTTCCCTTTTTTTTTTAAAAGTCTGACCAGAAAAAATCGGATAAATAAATTATCATCTTAATACTGTATACAAGGTACATATGGACTTCCGGTATGGTTAAATCTGGGGTACACACAGACAACATGACAGGACATCATACAAATGCCATGAACGGGAACAAGTGGAGCATTATAAAAGAGTGCACCAGGTGGTCAAGTGGCTTGCAATGAAGATAGAGGGAGCAGACACAAAGATATGGAGCTATGTAGAAGTCACACACTATTGCTTCCCTCTTAGATGTGAAAAAGTGAGGGGCATATTTATCAAGGGTCAAATTTTGAGTTTTATAAAAACTCCCATAAATTCCCATAAACTCAAATTTATAAACTCCAATCAAAATTTATTAAAAGATTTTTTTTAAATTCGGGTGAATAGGATCAACCCACAAACTCGAATCAATTTCGAATTCGATTCCAGTTTTTTTTTTTTTTAAATAAATTTTCAAAAGTCCACCAAATGACTCCAAATTGATTGTAGGAGGTCTTCCATAGGCTAAAACACCAATTTGGCAGGTTTAAGATAGCGAATACTCAAATTTGAATATTTATTAGTAATACAATATTTTCTTTTTGCATTTAGGATAACAACTACAATCACACTTGTGTATTGGTATCTGTGCAACTATGTGATACATTTATATTGTGATTAATCAGCTATGCAATTTATGTATATGCTTAATTGATTTAAAAATGCATTAAATGTACATGTATATCTGCATAGAGAATCAGTGCAGACAGCAAGTCGCATTCTGAATAAAAAATTAAGGATGCATCATCGCTTTTGACTTAGAACAGAAACCTGAACCTTTCAGTTATCTTTTAGTATGTTCAATATGTCCTATTCTTAGCAACTTTTCAGATGATCTTTAGTTTTCAAATGATCTGCCTTTTTTGTTTAAATTATTTTAAACATTTTTTATAAATGACGTATCTCTCTGTTCAGGCCCTATGCTATCCATCTACCAGTATCTAATTCAAATCACTTTCAGTGCTGGGGTTAATTGGACTCTATCAACCAGCTAGTAGTTTTAATTCCAAACTGGGGAGTAAACAAACTCTCTAAAAAGTTAAGTAATTAAAAAAAAATAATCATTAAATTCCGATTTATTTCTGGTCGGAAAGAGGCAAAAATGTTTTCATAATTCTTTTATAAACCCTGAGCCTGTTAAAAGTCAGAATAAAAAAAGTACTCCACCTCAAACCTGCCGAGGTCAAGTAGAAGTCAATGGCTTTACAAATGGAAGATATGATTTGTGTTGGGTTTTGTACAATGATTTGAAAAACTTGTGGTTTCCAAAAAAAATTGTACAATATGTAGTCTTTTCCCGCACCAAATTTTTTTGAGTAAATTTATTGATAAATACGGTAAAATGTGTACAGGAGCTTGTTTGAAGTGGTTTTAAGAAAATAGTGAGACATTTTGGGATTTTAGTAAATAACCCCCTCATTGTAAAGTGCGTCAGATTATCTCAGTCTACATGCTAAAAGAAAAACAACAGTGACCTGTAATAAAAAGACCAGTAACTCCATATTTAACATACACTGGCTGGCCTCTGCTGAATATCTCTGAACATTTGCTTCTGACTTCTGCCTGTGCCTCTCCACAATGTAAAAGGCAGGCAATTATGACAAAATACAGTAAGATCCTGTCATCCACATGCAGATTATGGACTCACACTGCCTTGTTCCTGTAGAGCTATGTCTATACACATTTTCTATTAACTTAAAAAGTTATAGATATATTCTCCAAGGGAGTTATTAACTGACAAGCCACAAATACAGTCTATGTTGGTGACCAGTCTCCCACTAAGCCAGAAACTTCTACAGTTGAAAACAAGAACAAGTTCAAAAGGTAGGTTTAAGAAAAGCCACAAGAGTAGAACAGCAGGTTTCAAGGAAACAGATGGTACCCAATGGGCAAGGCAGGAGGCTGCCAGCAAGGATCCAGTTAAACAACAAAGACAATCTGAAATGAGAAGTCACACTAATTCAAGTCAAAGTCAAAACTCACAGTCAATTTAGAATAACTTTGTGTATATTGTATTCTTCTAAGAATTAAAAACATGAAGTTTGCTTTATTTTATTTTTTTAAACACAATTGACCAAAAAATGGATTAAGGAAAAACAAAAACAAGTAAAAAAAATAAGGAACTTGCATACATTTTCTTGAACATTGATGAATAACAAAAAAAACATCTGTGTCTCTGTGTCTAGCAGTAGATTTGACATTTAAAATAAAGAAAAATGTTCATTTAACTAAGGGAAAAACTTGTGGGCTTATTTTCCAGTGATTTGTACTACTTATTTAAAAAACAAAATGTTTTATTCCTCAATTGAAAAATATCGAAGTCAATGCTGTTTGCATTGGGGAAACTCTAACTCCAGTAAATTAAATGGTGCATGGCTACTCAAAGTAATTAAACATATTTGGATACAATCATCAGCTTTCATAAATGTCTCAGCATCAGAATTATAAAATACATGGTATGCTAAAAACCCATGCTAAATTTCCAACTGCTTCAATTCCTCGATGATTCCTTTTTCGATACTGTATATCTCTCCCTGAATCTTTCCATATTTATAGATTAAAAAATAGGTAAAGAATAGCTGTGCCATCCCAATTTTGTAATTTAACTGCAATTTTGCAATTATATATGATCAAGGGAGAATTTGTACAAATTCAATCATTAAGAAAAACTTCTGAAATAAAGGCAGAACAAGTTTCTCCACTGCTCAAACTGTTGATGAATGGGATTTTGTCTCTCAAAAACCCAACAGATATAATTGCTCATGTTAAATTAATTATGGTAAAATTCTTAAGTGAATGACATTTTCTCTGATGGTTGGCTACACAGATTTATATTAAATTACACCGGGAGGTCCAAACAGTAAGGTTAATTTACTGTATTAATTACCACGGTAATGCATTATTAATATCACTGTTTAATGAATGCATGGATTTGCATTGTGTAACGTTTCACATTTAAATCTCACAGATTGGCATACTGTTTACACACTGCTCTTTACTCTTGCACCAAAACACTAGATTCTTATGCTTTTCTGCTTAGGATGTAAAGTATGGGACGTACGGACTCAAGGGCTCCCTTGCCTTGAGTAGTGTTACTTTGCATGTTGTACCTGCATTCACAACTGGCACCTTACCAGTTGGAATAACAAAACGTTGTTTCATTTTATCTGCTGTTTAAGTGCTAAAGGGATACTGTCATGGGAAAACATTTTTTTTTTTTCAAAATGAATCAGTTAATAGTGCTACTCCAGCAGAAATCTGCACTGAAATCCATTTCTTAAAAGAGCAAACAGATTTTTTTATATTCAATTTTGAAATCTGACATGGGACTAGACATATTGTCAATTTCCCAGCTGCCCCAAGTCATGTGACTTGTGCTCTGATAAACTTCAATCACTCTTTACTGCTGTACTGCAAGTTGGAGTGATATCACCCCCTCCCTTTTCCCCCCCAGCAGCCAAATAAAAGAACAATGGGAAGGTAACCAGATAACAGCTCCCTAACACAAGATAACAACTGCCTGGTAGATCTAAGAACAGCACTCAATAGTAAAAACCCATGTCCCACTGAGACACATTCAGTTACATTGAGTAGGAGAAACAGCAGCCTGCCAGAAAGCATTTCTCTCCTAAAGTGCAGGCACAAGTCACATGACCAGGGGCAGCTGGGAAATTAGCAGAATGTCTAGCCCCATGTCAGATTTCAAAATTGAATATACAAAAATCTGTTTGCTCTTTTGAGAAATGGATTTCAGTGCAGCATTCTGCTGGAGTAGCACCATTAACTGATTCATTTTGGAAAAAAAAATGTTTTCCCATGACAGTATCCTTTAAGTTTAAGTTTGATGTCTTCGTAATTTTTATCTAAACTATAAAGAAACCTCTCTAATTAGAAACCTATTGCATAGGATGCCCTATGTAACCCCCCATTCCCTCCACAGGCTTTGCACTGCACTGTAGTTTGGGGGTTTAGAGTGACAACCACAGCTCTCAGACCTCCCATATTTGTCGATAACTTTTCCTAGACAGACAGTACTCAGTAAGTTACATCTCAAGAAGCCTGATAAGCCTACCATTTTATTATACAGCAACCTGTTTTGTTTCTGTAATTGGTTTTTGTAGCATGTTTCTAAACCTTTTCAATGTCTAATTTTTAATTTAAATTACATGTAAGTATAAGTTAAAATGTTGCTGGTGATATATTATGTCACAAATTAGCTGTGTGTTAAAATGTTATTTTCTGATACTCATAGGTCAGCATAGCATTCCAGTTTTCCCTGGTTAGTGCTTAAAATCCCAATTTATATAACCCAAAATGCCTGCTGTAACACAGTTATTTCTGCTATTACTGCTATGATTCTGTATTGCCACAACCATTTATAAAGCACTATGAGGTATGAAATTCAATAATTAGATAAGTAAGCTTTCCAGTCCAGTGGTTCAGCCATTATGCGGTGTATGTCATTTTTTATGAATGACCTGTCAGTCTTCTGCCTGCGACTTTTGGATTATCTATTGATCTTGTCATTAACATTGGTTTTGATGGAATTCATTATCTATTTTGACAGCAAATTTTAAATGCAGCTGTCTAATCTATAATAGAACAGTTTATGTATTTGCTGTAAATATTAATCCAATATTTCTTTGTTTGCCTTTCTTTGTCAGTCATCCACAAATACAATTCCTGTGTTCTTCTACAAAACAGATTGCTGATCATGCATATGATCTTTAAGAGCCAAACAGAGATACAATTCA